>NW_027256882.1:161077401-162438047 GCF_029215685.1 Pituophis catenifer annectens
TTAGGTTTCATTCATCTCTATTGGTCAATTCAAACTAGGATTCTGTTGGTTTTCACCTAAAACTTTTCAGTCTGGCCTTAATTGCTTCCCAGTGACTATAAAACACCACTTCTCAGATGATTATCACACATTTCTGGCAAGAATAGCATTTTGCAGTATGGGATATTGGGAAACAGAAAACATGGCAGAAAAGTCAGACCGCAAATTTCTCATATCTGTCTTGCTAAAAGAATAATAGCCTTCAAAAACAGTAGAGGCTTTTTTGTTTAATCTGCATATATTGAGAGTAATTCAAACTTGTATTATTGCGTCAACCCTAATTCTACAGCCATTAACTTGCTCTACAATCTACATCAATTATTGTTGATTTTTTTTTTAAAAAAAAATTAAGAACTATATGGAAAATTGTGTTGAATTCTCACAAACCAAAGAGCTGAAAACAAAATACAATAGTGGTCATCTGGTTTCACATCCTGTTGACTCATGTTTGGTCTGTAACCCTGAGCTAAGAAAGCCACATATTCAGCATGGAACAGTTAGTATCTTTGCTTTTTGGGAAATTCCTTGGAATCTTTGAGCTGGGATATTCACTAGAAAAGATCAAAGGAAGGCATAGAGAGAAGAGGGTGTGGGATGAACACAATAGAATCACACCTGCATTTTGACTTTTGACCTTCTAAATAGCCTTGAGCTTTCTACCTCGAGAAATCAAAAGAAAGGCAAATATGAAGATGCACCAAAGAAAGGAGCGGGGTAACTCTTAGTTGCTGCTCATTAGAAGTTGGGAATACTATTACCCCTGATTTGGCCCAGAATTCAACAAAAATCAGAACACCAAATACAACACCCCATTCTTAAAAGGTCCGTAAAGGGGGTGTGCATAAACACCCCAGCGTGCCTACCGTCCCTGTCTTACTGTCCCCATTTATTTGTACTCATTCCTTGTTCATGTCCATGTTTATACTTATACATGATCGACAAATTAAATAAATAAAATAAATAAATTAAGCTAGTTTGCACCTTACAATCATTATATGACTATGAGCAGGGGTGGGTTCTACTTACCTCCGCTACCGGTTCGCAATGGGAGCGTGCACAGATAGTTCATGATGACGTCTGGGCGGGTGGGCGAAGCCTCCCGCTGCCGTTACTACCGGTTTGCAACAACTAGACTGGACCAGACCGGGAGCAACCCACCACTGACTATGAGGATCTTGTGTTCTATCTTCTTTACTGGAAGTTTTATATTATTAGTATTTTTGAATACCATATCACAACTGATAATTCTCCTCTATCAAAAATTTGCTGTGGAGTATGTATTCTGGGGGCAGTGAGGGGTTATTTTTTTAAAAAGGTATTTCTAGGACCCATGTTGAGGCAATTATGCTGTGTTGTCCCATTCTAATTTTGTAGGATGAGCAGGTCCATCAAACTAGAAAGACGGTTATGAGATCTATCCAGCTGTTCATTTATTACAATTTCTAGAAAGCAGACCTGATAAAAAGCAATCCAAAGAATCTTTGATTTGATTCCTGGTATCTCACCCAACACCTGGAAAAATCTAAGCCTGAAATTTGGAAGAAATGCTGCTCAGTGGTGAGTTTTAAATTTTTTTACTACCGGTTCTGTGGGTGTGGCTTGGTGGGTGTGACATGGCTTAGTGGGCGTGGCTTAGCGGGCTTGGCAGGGGAAGGATACTGTAAAATCTCCATTCCCACCCCACTCTAGGGGAAGGATATTGTAAAATTCTCATTTCCTCCTGATCAGCTGGGACTTGGAAGGCAGAGAATAGATGGGGGTGGGGCCAGTCAGAATTTTTACTACCAGTTCTCCAAACTACTCAAAATTTCCGCTACCGGTTCTCCAGAACTGGTCAGAACCTGCTGAAACCCACTCTGATGCTGCTACTTGGGAACAAGACCACTAGGTTAGACGCCAAAGACAGAAGTATCTGGGAGGGGAGAGGGGGAAAATGTCAAAAAAGGTCAAGATGGTATCTATGCCATCAAAAACCAGTCCCCTTTTTAGGTACATTGAGTGTCTGGCACACATAAAAAGGGGTGAGGTTTTGATTACATGGCCACCATACTACCTTGACTTTTTTTCTCCACCTCTCATCTCATCTTGTGGACATATTGCCTCAGCTCTAAAGTCAAGACCAGCTACTGAATTCTCTTGACCAAAAACACAAGTCCATAAATCCCATTTAGATAGATAAGATTTTTAAAAGTCAGAATGCCGCTGTATAATGAAAGATGGAAGGAGCTGATCGTGGTTTGTGCAGAAAAGCAAAAAGCATAAAGAGTGTGCCTAAAGAGATGATTCTCAAATGGGGGGGGCGCAGTTTATGTAGCACACAATTATTTAATGTGTGGCCCTTCAGATTTTATTGATTTCCACCTCCTATCAATCCTAGCTGGCATTGGCTATAGTTAGGCCTATGCAGTGACCTCATGAAGAGCCAATAAGGCTTAAACTGACTTAGGTAGAACAAATTACCCACAGCAAAAGTCCTGTAAAATTGCTCCCTTGGGACCCATATAATGAAAATTTCTCTCTCTCTCTCTCTCTCTCTCTCTCTCTCTCTCTCTCTCTCTCTCTCTCTCTCTCTCTCACACACACACACACACACACACACACACACACGGAGGGAGGGAGGGAGGGAGGGAGAGGGAGAGGGAGGGAGAGAGAGAGAGAGAGAGAGAGAGAGAGAGGGAGAAATTTCTCAATAGGTAGAAAGTTAGAAATTCTGCCTAAATACTTCCCAGCCACTTCAATTTTCTTTTTGTAGAGACATATATAATCTCATGACAAATGCTTCTCCATGAAATATCTCTTCATGTCAGACACTAGGACAGAGTTCTCCAAAGCAGTCAATATCAACCCCTAAAGGTCAGTGGGATTATCCAAGGAGCTGATAAATGACTAGGGGTAAAACCCAATGACAAGTAAATATCTGTGGGTCAATAGGTGGTCCCTAAATGATGGAAGGTCAGTTGGGGTCAGTTAATCTTTTGGGATATCTGTAGAGCTCCATGTTAGACCCTAGTCCTGAAGGTGAAGTGATAGTGACAAGATGACAATCCAACCTTGGGCTATGTTACCCAAGGTGGGATGGTCAGTCACCATCAAGCGTAGCTTTGAATTGGTCACAACGTATAATGTCATGTGACGGCATTGCTTTGTGATGGCAATTCAAGCACTCCTCACTGCCAAACAAATTCCACTGATTATTAGGTGAGGACCAACCCCAATCCAAGTGATTGCTCATACCCATGTTAGAACTGGTCGCTCTGGAAAGAAAACCACTCTAAAACAATAGCCTCTACTCTCAGGCCTTGTGGATATCAGGGTTCATGACAGCAAAAGCCACCAGGAAGTCTAGCAAGACAGTCCCCTATGCATCCCAATACAGTGGTACCTTGGTTCTCAAGTGCTTTGAAATTCAACATATTTGGTACTCAATGTATTTTAACATGAAAAATTTGTCCTGGTACTCATTGTTTGTTTAGTACTCAATGCACAAATTAAAACTTCTTGATGTCAACTGTCTTGTGATTCACTATATTATTCCTTATGGGAAAAATTTGTTTGGTACTCATTGTTTTTGGTTCTCATCACACCTCCTGGAACCAATTAACAACGAGTACCAAGATACCACTCTACTGTCAAAAGTCAATAACAACAGCGACTAATGTTGTTTCAGATATAAACCCAGGTCTGAATCTTGACTTATTTTAAGTCATTTTGAGTCTAGTTAATGTTTCATTTAGGTCTCTTTGTAACCATCTGCCCTAAAAGAGAAGATTTATACTAGTCAACAATTATCTAAAATAGCTGGATTGACTGAAGGAATCTTGAGAAGGGGGACATAGTTACTAACACTTCTTTTTAAGTAAGTGGCACTGCTTTTATTACTGAAGGATGCATTTTCCACTACTCACACTTAGTTTTTTGTCACTTCCCTGGTCACTTTCACCAACCAGGTAGGGCAGAAATCTTATCCATAGGTTGCAGAGCTAATAGCACATAGGAACCTGCATGCTTCCTCAGTTGCAGATAATTCCAAAAGACAAAGCTTCTGGCATTTCAGATGCATTTACCCAGTCAGGGTCCAACTCCAGTAACATTCTAGAATTTTAATGCTCTTAAAAAATCCTGAAATCCCTGATCAAGAGGCAAAGCTCTAGGAACAGAAAATTGGCTGCATTCAAGTGATTTTTTTTTTTTTGGCCTTGACTCTCTCAAGGAACTCTATCAAGTTTTTGTGGGACCATATCACTTCTACAGCTTAATCTGTTGGAGCTTTTCAATAAGTTAAGGAGTTCCCATGGATCAGTAATTAGAGTGAGGCTGCTCGGGAACAACTCCATCAAGAGACACCACTGATATCTTATTGTAGAAGATGACCAGATACTTAATGTAATTGTCAGCCGGGACTTCCAGAAGCTCCCCAAGTATTCCTTAGAAGTCAGCAGGTCCTTTCACTGTATACAAGACCAGATCCATTAGGTCCTTCCTCTGTGTAGAGGTTCATTAGTGTCAGTTCACTCCTTTAAAAAAAGAGAGGTTATGAGGAACATCAGGAGTATTTTTTCTTGTCCCAGGAGAATTTTTTTCCTATCTTAGTTTCTTAGCCCCAACGTCGTTGCCTGCCATTTATTAGCTGGGCAACTTGAAGGGTAGCTAAATCTACCACTCTAAGCTTCAATCTAAACTTGTCCTACTGTTCCCAATTCCATTTTAAGGAGAGTGGGGTGTCTTTTTTTGTTTTTTTTGATGGTTTCAAGTCAATCTTGACTCCTTAGGGATGACTGGACAAGACCCTGCAGTCTTCTTGGAAACCTTTTCAAAAGTGGTTTGGCATTACCTGCTTTTTTTTTTTTAATTTGATTTATATGCCACGCTTCTCCGGAGACTCAGGGCGGCTTACAATGCGTTAAGCAATAGCCTTCATACTTTTGTATATTTATACAAAGTCAGCTTATTGCCCCCACAAACTGGGTCCTCAATTTACCTACCTTAGAAAGGATGGAAGGCTGAGTCAACCTTGAGTCTGGGGAGATTCGAACTTACAGTAATTGCAGACAACTGGTGTTAATCACAATGCTATCAGTCTGCTGAGCTACCAGGCCCACCTGCTACCCAAAGCTGAGAGATAGTAACCAGGCCCAAGTCACCCAGCTGGTTTTGTACTGGTTTTGTACTAGAATTCAAAGTCTCCTAGTTTCTAGCCTGATGCCTTAATCACTGCACCAAAGTGACTGCTTAGTTTTCTTGCCATTAGGTGGTATCTCATGGGAAGTAAAATAAAGCCAAGAGACTCCATTAATCTCTTTCCTCAGCCCACAATAAATAAGTAAAGACAAAACTATTAGTCAGCTTTGATACTATGACAGAAAAGGGATTGGTAATGGAACAGCACAGTTTATGGTGGCATGCTTTCCTGCTGTTCCAAGGATTGGTGGAAACACTTTAATTTGGCCATTTGGAAGAGCACAAAAGAGATGGTCTAGGGGCCTTTCACTTGTGTTGTGAGTTGTGAGGAGTTTGGGCATAGAGGGGAGAAACCCACAATTAATTAACCTACTTTCCTGAAGTTTGTATGCTACTGATATGTTCTAAGGTATATCCAGAATTCATCAGATTGTGTAAGGCAAAGTTAACTCAAAGAGGAGATAACCTTTAAACCAGGGGTGAAATCCAAAACTTTTCCCTACCAGTTCTGTAGTGTGGCAGGGGAAGGATATTGCAAAATCTCCATTCCCACCCCACTCCAGGGGAAGGATACTGCAAAAACTCCATTCCCTCCCCTCCTGGGAGAAGGATATTGCAAAATCTCCATTCCCACCCCACTCTCGGGCCAGCCAGAGGTGGTATTTGCCAGTTCTCCGAACTACTCAAAATTTCCACTACCGGTTCTCCAGAACCTGTTAGAACCTGCTGGATTTCACCCCTGCTTTAAACATAACCTCTAGAAAAGGGTTTCTTTCATAGTGCTGCTCTTTCACTTCTTTTTCCAAAGCATAACTCTTTCACAACTACCTCTTTCCCCTTTCCTCATTATCTATTTGCTTTCCCTTTTGCTTGGAAGACTGGCTAAAGATGATTACAGATAAATATTCATTCTAGATGAGTAATTATTACCTATATGCACTTTCTCCTCCAAATTTTTCCCTCTGTCCCACCCTCACTTTGCAACACAGCAGCAGCAGGCCAGGTTCCCAAGACCATATTTTCTGCCAATACCCAATTTGTTTCCTTCTCCATGCCAAATGTATTCCCTTGGGAAGTAATCTTAGGAAATTCAGTGGTCTTTACTTCTTGGTAAACATGTTAAGGATTTCAACTTTCACTGATCAACATCCCATGAGGGATGAGAGATTAAAAATAATGGCTAAGTAAGCCTTCTCAACAAATTAGAGAACATTTCTCTCCCTCTCCCTCCCACCCCCCAAAGAAATTCAGTTGCTGTAGTCTATGAATCTAGACCACAGTATATAAAAGATGAGAGCAAATTTATTACAGAAAGTTACTGGCAAGAAATCATAGACTTTTTCCGAAGAGACTCAAACAGAGGAACAGAAGCTATCAATCAAAAATGCTTCTCCTGCAGCTAAAGTTGTATTAATTATAAATTGACAGCCTGTTTTATAAACTAAAAAACGGTTTCCATTATGCAAGTATAGAAGTAAATCAAACACCAATTTCAATCTCGTACATTTGAGCTGGGAATCTCTGCTCATTTTTTGTTGTAGCTCCAGCTTTCAACTGCTGTGGCTTCTATTCAGGGGTAAAATCCAGCAGGTTTTGACAGGTTCTGGAGAACCAGTAGTGGAAATTTTGAGCAGTTCGGAGAACCGGTAGTGGAAATTTTGATTAGTTCGGAGAATCAGCAAATAACACCTCAGGCTGGCCCCCGAGTGGGAGATTTTGCAATATCCTTCCCCCAGGAGTGGGGAGGGAATGGGGATTTTGCAATATCCTTCCCCTGCCACGCCCACCAAGCCACGCCCACCAAGCCAAACCATGCCCACCAAGCCATGCCCACAGAACCGGTAGTAAAAAAAATTGGATTTCACCACTGCTTCTATTGATATTTCCATGTGATATGGGCCCTTAGTAGGAAAAATCCGATTGTCAATGCAGCTTCTTAGGAAATGTATGTTATCAGGTTCTTTCATAACACGCCCATCTAAGTGAAGGCAAGTAGTAGGTGATTCTACCCGATCTCAGAAGGCTAACCAAAGTTAAATAGTGGCTGCAAGGGGAAATATTTTATACAGGATATACATTATATATATATATATATTATATATACATACATATACACACACACACACACTTTACACAACTAGGAGTATTGCTTTCAAAAGGTTTGATTACAACACCTATCAAACCTTTTCAAAGGCTAAGAATGGTAGTCTGAAATATTTGAAGGGTGCCATGTTGGGAAGGTTGATTATATTATGAAAGAAAATGCCATATTTTTGTTCCATTTAATATAACTTCAAGCCCGCCTTAGTTCTGAAAGCCAGCTGAGTGAATTTGGGCTAGTCACTCTCACCTCACAGGGTTGTTGTGGGGAAAATAGAAATTGGATATGTTCACCACCTTGAGTTATTTGTAAAAATAATAAAGGCAGGATTAAAAACTAAAACAAATAAATATTACATCAATTATTTCATGGAAACGTTTGAGACATTTTTTGAGGGGTCCATGAAGTCAAACAAATATTTCAACATTTCTCAGTTTTAACTTCTAATACAGTACATATCAGTAGATACCGTATAACCCACTTGAACCAAAGCTCTTTGGGATCCTCTATCTTTTTTAAGAATGTGAAAGGGTCCTGAGATCAAAATGTTTCAAGAACTGCTGATTTTAGGCATCTTTCTGCTCTTCATCCATCAGCTCTTATAATTTTCTAAAACACAATCATTGTGATGGGATGCAACCATTTTGTTCACCATTCTGCAGAGCTACAATTACTTTAAAAGTGGATATTTGGAGGAGTTTGGAATGTCACATTTCTTTAGATTTCATCAACACACACACACACACACACACACACACATACACACACACTTATCAGTTCAGAAGGAGAGGGAGAAAAGCAGCAAAACAAAAATGATAAAATTATATCAATGTTGGGTAATATAACTGAAGCACCCAAATTAAAATGCAACTTATCTGTGATGGATTTTGCACCTGGAGAATCAGTGGATAGGAGTTTTGGCAACTCAGAGCTTTCCCAGAAGGAGACTCAGATTAAGAGACTGCTCAGTCCAGACTTGGAGGAGGGAGGGGGGAAGAGGTTTGGGGTAGTCCCACCCTAGAATCTCTCAGGATACATCTAGTAGGTGAAAATGATAGCTTTAGTTTGGCCAGATTCTGTCCATGAGTTGTAAAAAATAAACAATTGGACTCATCTTTGGACTTGGGCCTGACAGCATCTTTTCTTGATAAAACTCTTTAGTTCTGGTATTTTGCAGAGAAATACCTTTCTATATGTGAACATAATGTACTATTAAGTCCTGGGGGCAGGGCAATGGTAAAATCCAAATATTTTTACTATAGGTTCTGTGGGCATGGCTTGGTGGGCATGATGTGGCTTGGTGGGCGTGGCTTGGTGGGCGTGGCAGGGGAAGGATACTGCAAAATCCCCATTCCCTCCCCACTCCTGGGGGAAGGATATTGCAAAATCTGCATTCCCACCTCACTCTGGGGCCAGCCAGAGATGGTATTTGCCGGTTCTCTGAACTACTCAAAATTTCCGCTACCGGTTCTCCGAACTGCTCAATAGTTAACATCCATAAATCACATAATAATCTTAAACTTTTTTGATGTTGTGGGCCACATTACTAGCTGTCCAGAGTCACATGTGGCCTGTAGGCTGTGGGTTGGACACACCTGAGCTAAACATTCAAGGGACACGATAATGAAGATGGGTGAATTCCTTTGACCTGTAATTTATTTACTATTTAACCCCCTGAAATGTTGGGAACGTCTACTTACTTTGAGCTACAATATTAAATTTCTGTCTTTTGACTGAAGCATTTCTGGCTGGGTAATCACATAATGTAGAGCCTAATTATACCTCCTTTATCTAGACAAAACATCCAAAGAGACATAGCTACCACCCTTTCTTGAAAAGTTTCAAAGTGAAGGAGGCAGAAAGTATTAGGCATGTTTCCCACCTTGAGCTGTATATAATAAGGCAAAATAAAATATGAAGAACAATAATAATACAGGCTTAGTCTATTCTTGCAGCAAAATGAAATGGGTGGAATTCTCCTGAGGTGATAGGGCAGACTGTACCATTTCAGAAATGGTCACCAAATTTTGCAGCACACAATTAAATACAATTTAAACACAATTAAAGTAGAAAATGCACAAGAATAGGCTGGACTTGACCTGCTTTTTCTGAAGCACCTTCTTTCAACCTGAAAGAACTGTGCTTATTTTTAAATGCAGAAGGATATTTTTAAACGGTACCTTGCCTGCTATCTGAAGTAATAATACCACCATGTCAGGATTGTACCAACAATTGTTTTGCTGAATAACCAGTCCTAACATATACAGAAACACAGGCAGCTCATTACATTGTAGATATGTTCAAACCAGACTCCAATATTTGGAATTAATCTTATGTAACAAGGAGTGGCATCTATCATACATAAGCTTCATGATTAGATCTCAGTACAATGGACTTTTCATGCAAAGGGCCCAATCTCTATTGAGGTTTACATCATTTGTGCCCGGACAAAATCACACAAATTACATCATTTGTTTCAATTTATATCTTTACACATACATCACACAAATAATGCAAAAATAAATAAGTAACACAAATAATGTAATATGCTTCATTTGTATAATGACATCATCATACGAATAACATAAAGCACTGCAAAATTAGTATCTATCCCTAAATAACAGCTCCCCCTACCCTTATTAATCTATTAATATGAGACTTCACTATGCGGCTCTTTTTTTCATTGGATGATGCACCCAATTCAATTTGGAGAGGACTTCAGTCAGGATCATTGCCCCACATAGATTACAGAATAGAATGGAATGGAATGGAATAGAATAGAATAGAATAGAATAGAATAGAATAGAATAGAATAGAATAGAATAGAATAGAATAGAATAGAATAGAATAGAATAGAATAGAATAGAATAGAATAACAGAGTTGGAAGGGACCTTGGAGGTCTTCTAGTCCAACCTCTTGCTTAGGCAAGATACCCTACATCACTTCAGACAAATGGTTATCCAACATCTTCTTAAAAACTTCCAGTGTTGGAGCATTCACAACTTCTGGAGGCAAGTTTTTCAACGGATTAATTGTTCTTACTGTCAGGAAATTTCTCCTTAGTTCTAAGTTGCCTCTCTCCTTGATTAGTTTCCACCCATTTCTTCTTGTCCTACCCTCAGGTGCTTTGGGGAATAGCTTGATTCCCTCTTCTTTGTGGCAGTCCCTGAGATATTGGAACACTGCTATCATGTCTCCCCTAGTCCTTCTTTTCATTAAACTAGACATACCCAGTTCCTGCAACCGTTCTTCATATGTTTTAGCCTCCAATCCCCTAATTATCTTTGTTGCTCTTCTCTGTACTCTTTCTAGAGTCTCAACATCTTTTTTACATTGTGGAGACCAAAACTGAATGCAGTATTCCAAGTGTAGCCTTACCAAGGCATTATAAAGTAATATTAACACTTCACATGATCTTGATTCTATCTCTCTGTTTATGCAGCCTAGAACTGTGATGGCTTTTTGGGCAGATGCTGCACACTGCTGGCTCATATTTAAATGATTGTCCACTAGGAATCCAAGATTCCTCTCACAGTTACTACTATTGAGCAAGTACCACATATACTGTACCTGTACACTTTGGATTGTTCCTCATAATTGAGTTAAAGTGCTATTCATGGGCCTCTGAGCTGGAAAAAAGACACCTCTTAATAGCAAAACATTTGCGGTCCCTACTCCTGATCCCTATCTTGCCACATTTTTAACTTCTTAATTAGCTTTGAATTTACTTTATCATGGCACCGTTAAGGGATGAAGGAGCAGCCTAGGATGCCATTCAGCAGGCTGAATAAGAACGATCAGTCAGCAGTTTATTGTAGTCTTAGACCAGTAGAGAAAATCTGTACATATGTGATCTGTAAGCAAAGCTAACAAACAAAGCTAGATGGAATTTCCACTTGTTAAAGTAAGATAAAGAACACCGCTGATCAACTAAGAGGGGATGGCAGTGGTACACCTATGAATACAAAAAAGTTAAATATGACCTATCTGTGCCACTGCTACTGTCAATCACTGTGATTGGGTGAAACAGAGTTCAGAGGAGAGCAAAACTATTTATTTTGCATACAAAAGAGTGGTGGTGGTTAGAATGCAGTACTGCAGGCTAAGTCACTGCTCACTCCAGGAGTTCGATTCTCACTGGCTCAAGGTTGGCTCAGCCTTCCATCCTTCTGAGGTCGGTAAAATGAGTACTCAGATTGTTGGGGGCAATATGCTGATTTTGTAAACTGCTTAGAGAGGGCTGTAAAGCACTGTGAAGCAGTATATAAGTCTAAGTGCTGTTGCTCTTTATATTCCTCTCCCCAAGCTTAAAATGCTCTACAATCTTGGGTCTTTCAATCAATGTGCTGATAGCTACCATAGTTTCTCTATAACTGCTTCCCGTTAATCCTAAGTGTCACCCATTCAAAACAACCCTCTTTTCATTGGATAATGGTGGTAATATTAGTGTGTTAATCAGTGGTGAAATCCAATTTTTTTTTACTACCGGCTTGGTGGGTGTGGCAGGGGAAGGATACTGCAAAATCTCCATTCCCACCCCACTCCAGGGGAAGGATACTGCAAAATCCCCATTCCCACCCCACTCCAGGGGAAGGATATTGCAAAACCTCCATTCCCACCCCATTCTGGGCTCAGCCAGAGGTGGCATTTGCCAGTTCTCCGAACTACTCAAAATTTCCACTACCGATTCTCCAGAACCTGTCAGAACCTGCTGGATTTCACCCCTGGTTGAATCTGGTTCTGATCAGCAGTTTGTTCCTTTATTTTGAAAAGGAGAGACTTAGCTTAGCTACAGGTTTTTAAAAGTATTGTTTCTAGAAGATCCGTACTTAACTACTGGGCAGTACAAGGAGTCAAACACAAGGTGTCAAAGAAGGGAGGGAGGGAGGAAAAATAAATGAGATTTGTAGTGGATTTAAAATAGCATATAAAATGGGGAGAGAGATTTGTGATGTGATCACCATTACAAACTAGTCCATTATAGCATTGTTGAGGAGTGCAGGAATTACAGTATAACAAACCACATTGATTAATAGATTCAGCGCTGGTAAACAGTCACACTTTAGGATCATAAGCAGGGGCGACATCTTCTGGGAAATTCAATAAATGCTCTAAAGCCTCAAGCTTGGCTACAAATACCCACATAAATTGAGATTTTGTTGGACAGGTTCCAGTCACGCTTAGCATTCGCACTATATTAAACACTGTGTTGGAATAGCAAATAGATAAATAATGGATAATATTTACTTGTAAGTAAGCTCCACTGTGTTTAATGAAGACTTAGTTAAATTCAATCATCAGAGTGCAGAAATAGAAACTACTGTATTTCTGTTTCTCCCTTCGCTTCTTGACAAACAGGGCAGCAACTTAGTAAAGTGGAATCTATACGATCAACATTGTAGTGTGCTGAAGAAGCAAATGACTCACTCATTGGCAAAGCATCAGAAAGAAAAATAGCACATTTCTTGGACATTTGGTAATAGAAGTGGATTACACTCCAAAAGGTATCTAATTAGAAGGAAGAATCCCAGGGCAGTGATTCATGCAGAGATGCTATAGGCAACCTAGGATACAGATGCACACACATACACACACATATAGGCTGATTAGAAGGCATTAAGGTAATAGATTATTCAGATACTTTTAAAAAACCCAGTTTCTAAAGGGAGATGTTTTAGATTTCATGGGAAGTTTTAATTATTAATGCTGCCCCCCCACCAATACTACTGGCTGTTTTCTTACATCGTTTGTCTGTATCTCAGCACATAGTTTGGGAATGACTGGGCTAACCTAATACGTTCAGTCTGAAACTGGATGGAAAATGAATGACTCTTGGCTTTTTCCTCTAAATCCTTCTTTTTCTAAACTAAGGGCAAAGAACCCAAGAACCTTTCTTTTCTGTTCTGCAAGTGATAACAGGTTATATTGAGGACCCGGATTGTGTAGGCAATAAGCCAACTTTGTATAGAACAACACCGCTTTGGGGGGGGGGGGGCGAAAGCCCTAATAAGCAGGTATATACAAAAAAAATATGCAGGCTATTGCTATAATGCATTGTAAGCTGCCCTGAGTCTATGGAGAAGGGCAGCATATAAATTGGACTAATAAATAAATAAATTAATATAATATAATATAATATAATAATCTCTAATTCCATATCATCGTTGAACAATCAGAGTCTCTCACATCCACATTCATTCTGATTGATATTGTATCCAAAATCTTAGCTATTCCTGTATTCCAATAACTTGTGAAAAATAGTTGATTACAAAATTAACTCTTTTCATGTTGCACAAGGGCCAACAAATATATAATAACAACTTTCTCTTTCTCTTAAAAAGAAATTGAACACTGGCAGTAACCCAGTCCTTTCGTGCATATTTGCCAATATTAATTTAAAACATTTTCTTCCCTTTAAATATTTTCCAGGACAGGTAACAAAAGTCCAAAATGAAATATATAAAAACAACATTTTCCAAGAGGGAAGCCTTTTGAAAAGCGGGTGGTGATGGCAATGGTGGTGGAGGGATTTGTCAATTGTTCTGCTTATTTTATTTTATTTTATTCAACACAGAATAGTTCCGTTCCTCAAACTTAAAAGATTAACAATTTAAAAAATCTTGCAGTTCCCTAAAGACCAACAAATATATTGTATACTAGATATACAATAAATACACTTTGGTGCATCATGCATATACTTTTTCAGTTGCAGGGCTGCTGCAAATCACTAATACAATTATCTTTCTGAAAATTAAAAACTAATAAATGTATTATGGCACGAGCTTTTGTGAATTTAATCATGTCAACAGTTATATGCATTTTTAGTTTATCCGCTACATTTATTTGTTGTTCAAGAACAAACACTCTCTAATTAGTTTTTTTCTTATTTATCATCTTGAGCCGCGTCTTCCTTCTTAGAAGGAAAGAACTGGCCATAAAATGGGTGAGGTACATTTCGAATCCAATGTGCCCCCTTCCGATTGTTTCTTCTTCCTTCTAAAAAGGTGCAAAGTGTCCAAAGCAACACAGAGATCTGTTCAAAAATGTCAAGACATTGCTAAGCAAAGGAAAGTTAGTATCTCAAAGGAAATGCCAGTACAGGAACTCCCAGGCAGATGATCCCAGTGATCAAAGCAATGCCAGCTGCTGGCAATATCTCTTTAAATACCTGAAAAGCTTCTCTGTTTTTATGTGGATACTCCATAGTTTCTGAAATCAGTTGCTCTTAGTTACTCAAAGGCACAATTCACAGAGCATTTTTGAGAAGCTTAAATGGGTCGGCCTTTCTTTCCTTCTAAGACATGTTACATCCTCTTTCCTCCCATGGATACACACAGAAAAGTTGATAATGGCCCTACCTATCAATATTTTCTTCATATTGCAAAATGTAGGTGTGCTTCCCTTTTAGATATTTGGGTGAAGGCCATCTTTGGAGCAAAATAATTAAGGTAACCTTTACTGAGATACTTTGATTGTGTGATCTGCTCCATTTCTATCCTTATTTTGCTACTTTTCTTGTTTTTAAAACCACAATCCAAAATAAAAGATTAGAATAATGTCAATTAGTCCCCAACATACAGACCAGTATCCCCAACTAGTGTTTCCCTACATATTGGACTTCAAATCCCAGAATTCTTGGCCAACACTTCTGAGGGATCTATCAGAACTTGGGAAATCCTTGATTTATTTCGTAACTACTGAAAATGTGACCTAGCATACTGCAAAGGAGAGAACAACTATTTCATACAGACTTTAACTAAAGGTTTTATTTTATAGTTGCCAAATTTAACAAACATTGTATTAGTTAGTGACAAACTTACTGCTATAAATGCCAGTACAGCAAAGCTTGCTTGGATCAAACTGAGCATTGTCCATAATGATCATTAACTCTATCTGAGAATTTAGCTACAGCACAATCTTTCACCTCATATTAAATGAAATGTTTTTTGCAAGTGTAGCTGTTAAAGCTAAATTAAGGAGCATTTGCTTTATAAAAGTTCTCAGGTGCAGTCTTCCAGCAACTCCGTACCCAAGTGCTCAAAGACAGTTGCATTTGAGAGCCATCAACACTAGGGAGATCAATGGCTTGACTTTACAAGGCAACTCCATGACAACCCCATAGATTAAAGATGACTTAATGATTAGTTGAGATCAGTGGAGCAACTGCAATTTTTCCCCAATAATCTGGTGTTGCGATTGCAATAAAGAACTACTATGTACCACGGTCCCTGGATCACAGTCAGCTAATTACATTTTAAGAATATTACCAATCTATACATATTTTAGACCATTCAGTCAACCAATTAAGCCCAATGTCATTTTTCAGTCAACTGAAAAATCAAGAAATAATTTGTCTGAGAGCTAGGCTGAGTCGTGAACCAAAATAATCAGTTGAAATCTTTTGGTTTCAACAAATCATTGACTTCAGATTTATTTCCATTTCTGCAATGTGGGATGAAATAAAATGGACCTATATAGCCACTGTATTAGAGAGATAATACACTTAATATAACCAGTATTATTTAATACTACCTTAGATGGACAAAAATAGTTTCTGCTAAAAAAGAAGGCGTTTTAGCCAAATGAATCAACTATGCAGTACCCTTGTAATTAACATTATCCTATTTAATAACTGAAAAAACTTCCTGAACACTTTGTGTGACAGCTAGCAAGAATCGCATGATTTTAAAATGTGTTTGTGTGTGTGTGTGTTTCCCTGTGGTATGTATTTAGTTGATTTTTAATTTTTTTCAGTGGTTGACTAAGCCCCAGTACTTCTAATAATTTTTTGTTCAACAAAGCAAATAAACTTTTTCTCTCCCTTGGAACACCTAAATCTAATGCCAGGAATGGAATCCTGACTAATGAAAAGTCACTGTTTAGCCTCTATGTTTAATTTTTCCAAGATTGCACATTTAAGCCTTGAAGGAAGGGAAGTCTGTATCTAGATTTTTTAAAATGTGAAACATAACCTTACTAGTGCACCTATTTCCAGTCTATATTACTCAACTCTTTTTTAAAAAAAAAACCAAACTTCAAAGAACTTGCCATAAAAAAAAAACAACCTCTATGCTTGATACTGGTTTTATTTTAGAGTCCATTCTTAGTCACATTTTTAATTTTAAAAAGGTTACTATCAACTTAATCTTTCAAATCTTCAAACTTTACACTTTTACGTTACATCAGCTCCTAGCTTTTAGTATATTTTTAAGTTAAAAACAAGGCTGTAAACAGAACAGCTAAACGAGAGGAAGAAAATATCTGTAGCCAGTAAAATCTGAAAATAGCCCTGAACTAGGATTTTTGTCCTCAGATGAAACCTAAATATTTGTGAATACGGTGGTTGAGAAGTTGGTTTTCTCCAGGAGGTTTTTTTTACTACTCTCTCCAGAAGCAGGGGTGTGGTGATATTTCAAAATGAAATAAAAAATTTTCTGGATACAACATTTCTCTTTCAAAATCAGATTGGAGAAGCATTTGCAGTTTCTCTAATCAATGGGGGTTTGGGTGTGTGTGTGTGGGGGGGGGTAGAGTTATACACATCCATTACATTAGGAAATTGAATAATTGTTTTAAAAAGAAAAATAAAGTCTGCCTTCATGACAAACTAAATACAGATGACACTCAAGGCAATTCAGAAAGGAAACCTTCCAACATCAAACGGACTTTTTTCAAAAGTTGGGACGAAATAACCTTGATCAGTCTGCTGATCAAGCCTCTTCAAGTTGTCCACATTACCCCCCCCCCCCAGCCTTAAATTGCAGCTTTCCAACTTCTGAAATTTAAAAGCCTGCCTGCCGTGATTCTTTTATTTAATAATAAAAAATAAAAAAATGAGGAGGAAAAGAGAAGAAGGTAAATAAAGTAATAGCTGCTTACTTTTCCCAGGTCCTTGAGCTTTGGACTTTACTTCCCACCTGGTCTGAGGAAAGCTCCAGATTGCTTCAAGTCAGGACTCTCTAGGGCCCCTGATCGCACCCAGCAGGAAGGTTACCTCGAGCAGTGGCGTTGCCATCTCTGTCCCAGCCTGAGGGGTTTGCTGCAGGTTTTTTCTTTTTTTAGGAGGAAGGAGAGAGAGACAAGCAAAAAAAGAGAACGGGTTGGTCTGTAGTTAGAAGAGACTGCGGGGGGGGGGGGAGAGAGAGAGAGAGAAAGAGAGAGCTCCTCTGCTTTACAGGATCCACCCTCTAATTACAGCCTGGGAGCCTTTGAGGACCCGCTAGTATCCAATAAAGGAGGAGGGACTGTGGTGGTGGTGGTGGTGGTGGTATGGGGGGTGGAGGGGGGGAAACAGTCAACATCTTCAAGAATGAGTGGCTTCTCCTATCCCCCCCTTCTCAGACTTTGGAGGGTGAAAAAGAGGAGGGGAACAGGGATAGAAAGAGATTAAAAAGAAGAAAGGAAAAAACAAAGCACAGGAAGGAATAAAAAGGAAGCCAAGAGGGGGGGGGATAGAAATTTAAGAAGGAACTCCCTGGAAGGAAAGGAAAGAAAACAAGATCTCTGTGACACATACACAGAGAGACATACATAGCCCTTCACAGGCTGGTCCAGTGGCCAGCTGGGTACACCGGAAGTTTCAAGACCTAAGTGTAGTAGGTAAGGCAGCTTTAGCAACGGGGTGGCATTACATCCACGGGGCACCAAGCAAAATGCCCTTCTTGGAATAAGTGGGAGTTCTAATCTGAAGCCGTCCATGTCTTTGGACTATAACTCCCCCTCTGAATATGATCAATGATCAGAAAGTATAAGAGACGGACATGCTGCAGCTTATGTCCTGCCATTCTCTGAAAGCTCAAGGTGGCTTATACAGTATATGAGGGAAGTCTGTAATTTTATCTCCAGCAAACCCCCCCCCCCCAAAAAAAACAGTGAAGTAGGCTGAGCTGGCCCAAAGTGAGCAATATAGATGAGTGGACCATTTGATTTTCTTGTCCAGCACCAAAGCAGGCTTGCTTGGAACTCCTTGGCTGGCTTACTGGAAGGAAATTTTAAAAAATATGGCAACAGAGGATAACGTATCTTAGCAGATATTCTTGAACTCCAAGCCCCAGCAGCAGCAGCCAGCACGGTGAGGGATGATGGGAATTGCAGTCCAACAATGTCTGAAAGGTTACATGTTGCTCACCCAGTAAGGAATTTGAAAGTGGTCTTCTGAGATTTACTCTAGGATAAGCTACATCTTTCGTGGTGTCTATATCTATGTAGGTTCTGGGAATGACAATTCAAAGACCCTACTGTTGGGCGCATCTTCCATGAAATCAATGACATAATCCTCTGCAGATGTATAGAAAACTAAATCCCATGTGTTCAGTAGGCTTACTGCCAGGAAAGTATTTGTTTATTCTGCATAAGCTTAAACAAAACAATTAATGGACACTTTTTATTTCTATTGATATAAACCTCTTGTAGTAAATAGATAACACCCATGTGGTCTATCAGTGACAATATTGAGAAACTGTTCTAGCCAGTGGTGAAATCCAAATTTTTTTACTACCGGTTCTGTGGGCATGGCTTGGTGGGTGTGGTGTGGCTTGGTGGGTGTGGTGTGGTTTGGTGGGCTGGAAAGGGAAGGATACTGCAAAATCTCCATTCCCACCCCACTCTGGGGCCAGCATGAGGTGGTATTTGCGAGTTCTCTGAACTACTCGAAATTTCTGCTACTGGTTCTCCAGAACCTGTCAGAACCTGCTGGATTTCATCCCTGGTTCTGGCTCTTTCACTTAGATTTTACCAACGTTTCATAAAATATAGAATCCATCAGCATCTCTTCCAAGTTTTCACAGTGCTGCTTCTGTTCCCTCATCCATTTTAAGGATCTAAATCCCCAACTTCCTCTCTCTTGTAGAATTTCTGAGCATCTCCTAGCGTTGATCCTTTTGTTCATGGCCAATGGCAATTCTCCAAGCGAAAAATTAAGGATGGAAAATCCCTGTCATAATCTGTTTATAGCTGATAGTCCAAGGGACATTCTAGCAATATCCACTGCCTAGGAAACATTAGATGGAGATATCACTATTAGTTGGGCTACCCTTTAATTGCAGTGAGGATATTTTCTTATTATTTGAAAAAGAGGGTAAGAAACATGCACAGCTAGATATACATATGCACACTTGAGACTGCAATTTGTTTGGCTCTCCAGCATTCTCTGTCTCTATTTTCCAATTTAATTAAGAAAAAAAAGAAACCTTGAGATTTCAAACATCTGAGAAATACCGGTACTGCTTAGTCAGAAATCCTTCCATTTCTCCTGAGTATGTCTTCTCTATCTCTTAACCAGCCGAATAATCTTTGAACAAAAACAAAATGATGGCCTACCACAAAACCTGTTTACAGACAATGGATGGCAGCAGTTCTTCAAAGTTTGTCTAAGGCTGAATTTTCTCAGTCCTTTTATTCTAAACTAAAACCAAATCTTTCAAACGAGATATTTACAGAACTAGGAATTTGCAAAGCTGAAAAATGCTTGTACACTTCAAATAGTTGAAATAGTGAGCTCTATCCCAGCAATTATCCAGTTTAATCATTCCTGTTCACTAGAGTACATACAAACAAAATAAAATTCAACAAGGATAAAACATATTGTAAAGAATAATTGATTGTATTACATACTACACGACTTAACAACAATTCATTTAGTGACTGTTCAAAGTTACAATGCCACTGAAAAAAGTGACTTATGACTGTTTTTCACATTTAATGACCACTGCAGCATCTCCATGGTCATATGGTTAAAATTCAGACACTTGCCAAATAATCCATATTTATAATGGTTGCAGTGTCCCAGGGTCATGTGATCCCCTTTTGCGACCTTCTGACAAGCAAAGTCAATAGGGAAGCCAGATTCACTTAACAACCGTCTTACTAACTTAACAACTGTAATTATTCTCTTAACAGCTGTGGCAAGGAAGGTCATAAAATGGGGCAAAATTCACTTAACAAATATCTCACTTTGCGACATAAATTTTGGGCTCAATTGTGATTGTAACTTGAGGACTACCTGTAAACAATAGAATAGAATAACAGAGTTGGAAGGGACCTTGGAGGTCTTCTAGTCCAATCCCCTGCCCAGGCAGGAAACTCTACACCTCTTCAGACAAATGGTTATTCAACATCTTCTTAAAAATATTTGATAAGTGTTCATGGCATCATACAAATCTCTGCAGATACCATAGTCATGTAGGCCTGCGAACTGGCGCCCCTCCAGATGCTTTGGATTACACAATTCCCATTATCTCCAGGCAGTATGATGAAAAGTTGTTATTCAACATCTTTAAATTGCAGTAAAACACAGAATGCTGACCTCAGAGATCTTGGATAAAATTCTGCCAACTATTTTCAATGAGAACATTGCATCCCCCAATATAGCTTAGACGAGGAATGAAGGAACATATCCAGGGGTGAAATGTAAAATTTGTTACTATGGGTTCTGTGGGCGTGGCATGGTGGTGGGTAATGTGACTGGGTGGGCGTGGCCAACTTTTTTTTTTTTAACTTTTCACAGCATTTTTTCTAATGCTTTGAAAAGCCTCTGCCGATCAGGCAACTCAGCTGGGATCGTCAGAGAGGCTTTTTAAAAAATGCTTTGAAAAGCCTCTCTGATGATCAGGCAACTCAGCTGGGATCTTCAGAGACTTTTCAAAGCATTTTTTTTACCACCTCTTCGGCCAAGAGGTTGCAGAAAAAATGCTTTGAAAAGCCTCTGATGATCCCAGCTGAGCCGCGCGATCATCAGAGCCTTTTTTTTTTAACTTTTAAAAGCATTTTTTCGTCGGAAGAGGTTGTAGAAAAAATGCTTTTAAAAATAATTTTTAAAAAAGCCTCTGGTGATCGTGCGGCTCAGCTGGGCATGGTGGGGGGGGGGCACGGATTTTTGCTACCGGTTCTCCGAACCACCTGCTGCTATCGCTACCGGATTGGGCGATTCGGTCTGAACCGGGAGCATTTCACCCCTGAACATATCTAGAAAAGAGCAAATTGGGAAAGTAAGTTTGGAAATTCTGAGGAAGGATGGTATTGTCCTCCTATGCATTTGAAGATTTCCCATCTATGGGATTGCCACCTTACTCACCTATTGTAGTTATTTTGCTAGTAAAAAGATGTAGACAAATTTTTCTAGTGAAGTTTCTTCAATCATTTCTGAGGAATCTCACAATACCAATAGAATTTTTTTTTTTTGTAGCTCAGGGTTGAATTGTGGAGTCCTTGGTGCTCTTTGAGCTTGGTTGTTTTCTTGCAGACATTTCATTACCCCATTAGGTAACATCTTCAGAGCTAGAAGAGAGTAGTGTTTACTCTCTGTTTATATACAGTGGCTTGCCCTGTCAGTATTTGTGGGAGTGTTGTTTTCTTCTTGGTTGTTCTTTGATTAGGCTATTGTTTCCTATTTGTTTGTTTGATTGTTTGTCTGAGTTGGTAGTTCTTTCATTGGGGTATTATTATTGCTTTATTCTTGGTCTGGTGTTATTCTCTGCTTATTTGGGTGTTCGTTGCTGGTGCAAGCCCCACTCCCTTCTAGCACTAAAGATCTTACCTTGTTAGGTAATGAAACATCTGCAAGAAAATAGTCAAGGTCAGAGAGGACCAAGGACTCCACAGAATGTCACAATTTCTTATGAGTCATAGTGCAACATCTGAGTTCATTCGAAAGACTCCAGGTATTTCTCATTAAAAAATCTTGTAGTGGAATTCCCCAGAGATTTCAGAGGACTTCTGCTAAATTGCTTTTCAACTAAGCTGACCCAAAGTGTAAATAGATTCATAAGGTGCAAATTTTTAGTTAGACAACTATTTAAGATGGTGGAAAGCCAAGTCAATTCAAAGCTGGCATTAGTAGTGCTCTAGAGCTTTGGCATTTATACTGCTTCAGCATCACAAGTTATGAGGAAAGATTTAGAAAGCAGCTTCCAGACCAGAGGTGGGTTTCAGCAGGTTCTGGAGAACCGGTAGCGGAAATTTTGAGTAGTTCGGAGAACCGGTAGTAAAAATTCTGATTGGCCCTGCCCCCATCTATTCTCTGCCTCCCAAGTCCCAGCTGATTGGGAGGAAATGGGGATTTTGCAGTATCCTTCTCCTGGAGTGGGGAGGGAATGGAGATTTTACAATATCCTTCCCCTGCCACACCCACCAAGCCACACCCACAGAACCAGTAGTAAAAAATGTTGAAACCCACCACTGTTCCAGACCTATTATCTTTATCTAGAAGCCAGTGTGTGGTATGGATATTGTAGTATTGAATATATCTATCTTGGGGGGGGAAATATTTTAGAGGAATAAATTCAAATTAGAAGAAGATAGATTTTAGTCTGGAAATCACTTTCTTCTATATAGATTGTGGGATAGTAGATGTACTGCTGAATCTATCAGTCATTTATAGTGGATGATTTGTAGCTAGATAGTTTCTTTCCTACTGCCAAATGATTAACAATGAAAAGTGTATTTCTCGTCTATTAGAAAATAACTCATGATGTTTGCTTGCGAATGTGAATGTAGCAGAAAGTTGGGCTCAGCTCCTCAGACACCAGGTTTCACCTGACTCTGCTAAGTAGATATTAGAGATTTGTGTTTGTGTGTGTGCCTTCAAGTCAGTGTTGACTTCTGGTGACGGTCTGAACAAATCCCTGCAGTCTTGGCAAATGATTTGTCATTTGGCAAATGGTTTGTCCCTTCTTAGGGCTGAGAGAGTGGGACTGACCCAAAGTCACTTAGCTGATTTCATACCTATAGCAAGACTAAAACACACAATTTCCCAGTTTCTGGCCTGATGCCTTAACCACTGCACCAGACTGGCTACATCAAACAAAAATATCACAAAGCAAGCCTGAAATCCACCTTCATTTGATGTAGTGGAATTGGGCTTAGTGTGTAATGGGTAGGAATTGGGGGATTAACTTTATCCCAGGATATGCAGTTATCCCTTTAGCCTTTGCAACAGCCCTTGAGGTAGATTAGGCTGAAGAAAAAAATGACTGAATCCACATGACCCAATGAGGATAAATGGTAAACAAGGATTAGAACCAGAATCTTGTCCAATAATAAGGTACCTATCATTGCACATGTTGGTTTTCAGAGTTTGGGTATAATTACTATAAACTGTAATGCAATTATTTTTGAGGACAGCCTTATTTATTTTATTTATTCAAATCATGCTCTCTTCTATATGCTCAGATGAGCATTCAAATCAATTAGCAAAATTAAAAGCTAATAATCTAAATGATATTATTTTCACATCAATTCATAGATAAAAGCCTGAAAAAATTATGAGTCTTCACAGATTTCTAAATGTTGAGAGACTGAAGGCCAAATGCAGCTATGAATTCCATAATCTGGAAAGAATCTAAAGGATTGCCTCCTATAGTATGAGTGAGACAAACTCAGACAGGAGGAGCATCTTTCAGGAGGGCTCCTCTTTCAGGCTCATATTGGGAAGTAATACACTCAGATAGTTATTTAGTTGGTTAGTTATATCCCACTTTTATTATTTTTATAAATAATTCAAGGCAGCAAACTTAGTGAACCTGATAGTCCTTCTTCTCCTGTTTTCCTCACAACATCAACCTTGTGAGGTAAGTTGGGCTGAGGGAAAGTGACTGGCCAAAGGTTACCCAGCTTGTTTTCATACCTAAGGTGGGGCTAGAATTCACAGTCTCCTGGTTTCTAGACCAGCACCTTCATCTACATCAAATGGCTCTATGCCTAGAATGTTCAAGGGTCAATATGAATCCTGATAATTATTCCTGACAACCAATTAGCAACCAGGGCAGATCTTACAGTATTTCTAAATTGTTCAGATCTCAGGTGGCCTCTGTGCTTCTTAATAAACTAATTTCTGCATTATACACCAACTGCAAATTTTTGGTGCTTTTCAAGGGTAGTAAGTAAAGGAGTCCCTGTGGATTTTACTCCGCTTGTCATTGCTGACTGTAGAGGGACAATGCTCATCTCTGTTTCAAGGCCATTGAGCCAACGCTATCCAAAGACATTTCTGCAGTCATGTGGCCAGCATGACATCAGGGAGAATTGTTACCTTCCCACTGAAGTGGTACCTATTTATCTATTCACATTTGCATGCTTTCGAACTGCTAGATTTGCAGGAGCTGGGGCAAGGGAGCTCACCCCATCACTTGGTGCTCAGGTCTCAAACCTGGGCTGCTGGCTTTCCAGCCAACAAACAAACCCATTATCTTCACCGCTGACCTACTGTGCTGCCCTATAGATATATTCTTCAAGGGTAGACCTCCCTATATATTTCAGTAATCAAGACAGGATGCAATTACTGCCACAAAATCTACTCATGGAGTCCACAGCTGTCACATTAGCCTTAATTCTGCAAAGGCACTATTTGCCAAAGTCCTCATCTGCACATTCCTTTACAGCTGAGGAGCACTTCAAACCTCTTTCAAGGGGACTGCCGCAGAATAAATACGTGGAACACAGTACATGAGTCTGGTTTCCTATTCACCAATAACTCCTTCACCTAGTCCAATACTAATTTCAGCTTGTTCTCCTTCATCCAGGAATTGGATGGACACAAGCAGGGCTATTAACAAACAATGGTACCCCTTTCAATAGCACCAGATGGATATCCCCACATAGAAGACAAGATGGAGCCCTGTGGGATGCCATAAGTCAATGGCCTACATATCAACCAATCATTTCTCAACACAACCTTATGGACGTGACCCAACAGGATGGATTGAAATTACTGCAAAATAGTTTTCCTAAGGCTCACTTTCATTAGAAAGTCTAGAAGGACACCATGGTTAATGGTATCATGGAGAGGTCTAGAACTAGTAGAACTGCACTTTACTTAACCAGTTTCCAGTGTAGATCATCCATTGAGGCAAATTAAAAGAAGCTCAGTATTGTATCTTGGATGCAAACCTAATTAAAATAGGTCCAAATAATTAGTATCTTCCAGATGTGTCTAGAGCTGATTATTTTTATTTAAAAAATCATAGAATATGTAATTGGAGTAAGTTCTGCCATTTCAGTGTGAACCAAAAGCCATATTAATCTGCCTATATCGGCATCACCAACCGATATAAAGTTTCTTCCCTCTCATTTTTATGATCACCCTCATCCTCTATGCCTGACATAGGAGACCTTGCTGTGGAGCCAATGAGCCTTCCCTTTGCTTGGATTTTCTCCTTAGTTAGGAAAAGAAAAAGCCACTAATTAAAGATACGGCAGTTCTTGTGGTCATTTGGAGTCTGCGCTTTACTAACATTTGGAAGTGTTTAGTTTTTTGTGCATCTGAAGTTGAAGGGGGAGGGCGGGAGAGAGAACAGTGATTGGTGGAAGAAAAAAAAATCAAAGATCATAGTGGCATGTGCTCCTGACCTCAAATTGATTTTCCAGCATGACATTAAAGACCTTAAAACACACACACACACACACACACACACACACACACACACACACACACACAGAGCCAGAAAGGCAAAAATCAGCCCAGGAACACATTTACAAAACGAGCTAATGCACAAGGGATATATTCTCTTTAAATTCTAATCTTTACTGCCACTACTAATTCCATCTTTGCTACCGGAGTTCAGGAACTGAAGGTACAGTGCCCACTCAACATTTTCTAGATATAAGGATTATCTATTATATGGATAATAAAGGATTGTGGTGGGGAGAGTTTGGGCTCTTCGTCCATTGACAGCAACACATATTTTGGTTGCTTCATGTACTGTAAATTAATCCTGATATTCCTCCACAATCTCTTCTGGTTTTATCCTCACAACAACCCTCTTTGGTAGGTCCAGCTGAACAACGCTGGCTGGTCTCCAAGTCCCTGTTGAATTTCCTGGCTCAGCAGAGATTCAAATTCAGACCAACATTGAATAAATCCAATTTCTTCGTTTCTGAACCATACTAAATATTAAAAAAATCTTCTCTGTTTAAAGGACTTATGTATTTTCCAGAATGGAATGAGGATTCAAAATTGAAGTTGGAAAGATCGGAGAAATAATGTTTTGATTTTATGCCTCCTTGATCTTGGAAGAGAAGAGAATCAGCATGTCTATTCCTCAACGGAACAAAACCAGCCTCTTGTTCAGTTTTAAAAATCATTATGCTCATAAAGCATAGAGTCTATCAAAATAGAAGTGCTTTTATAAACATGCGGTTTGTTCCAAGATTAGCATCAAGATTATTACTAGACCTCTTAAAATAGGGCAAATAGAACTTTTAAAACAACATCTAAGGATGTTCCTGAGCATCTCACTATTGTTGATGTTTGTTTCAGCATAAATCCATTGGGCAGGGCATGTGATAGAACCGAACTTGGGGCAGGGGTTTCTATTTGGAGTGGCGACAAGGGAAATTCTGGAATGAAGCACAAACACTAAAATCAACTGCTGGGAAGGACAGATTCAGAAGAGCCCAGAAAAATTGCTACATAGCCCGACCTAAAAGAATGCCTTTCTCTTTCCTCTCTCCTCCTTTTATTTATTTATTTATTTATTTATTTATTTATTTATTTATTTATTTATTTATTTATTTATTTATTTATTTATCAAATTTCTATACCGCCCTACTCCCGGAGGACTCAGGGCGGTGAACAGCCAAGATAAAATACAGATAATACAAATATTAAAAGTCCCTTAAAATTATTAAATATTTTGGCCGAAACACAGATTAAAACACCCAATTATAAACTCAAACGAATTAAAAATTTAAAAGAGGAGAGTTAGGCCAGGCCAGCCTGCTGAAATAAAAAAGTTTTGAAAGCACGACGAAACGTGCGCAGATCCGGTATCCTCCGTATCTCTGGGGGGAGCTTGTTCCAGATGGTAGGTTCTTCCTTCCATTGAAAGAAGAACCAGTAAACTGGTTCCTCTTCAGATCTATCTGCTCATCAATCTAATACATATCTATCCTGAAAGCAGTATGGAGAAGGAAGAGTAATGAACAGAGGATATTCCTAGTTTAAATAGCTCCTTTTAAAACTAGGCTGATAACATTGTTTATGCTAAAGAACCATGGTTTTAATTCTAGATTCTAATTACTTTGTTGTGTAATGCAGATCTACTTATGGACTGGCAAGTAATTGATGCTTCAGGGTGCACAGTTCCTGTTTGCTTGAGAGGTGAAATGGTGCCTTTGCAAGACTTAAGGCATGCTAATTGTCCTTTAGAATCCTGCCAAACCTTCAGTAAAATGGAGGAAATAGGTCAAATATTAACAAATATTAATAGTCACATTTTTGCTCTTTTTATCAACAGTTTAAGAACATGCAGAAGGAGAGTATTGGTGTTCCAGACATGGATGTGTAGTTGATTTTTATTTAGGAATTTATATGCATAGGTCCTCAAAATAAATGATCTCTGCAGTTACATATACCAATTCCTTTTCCGAAAATTGTTATGCTCTCCACCTAGTGTGGAAGGGCCAGAGTCACAAGTCAATGGTGGAACACATTTCCATGCCGATGTGCTCAGTTTCTAAGTCTAGGGTGGGGAAAGACCTCTGAAATCCAAATTTGAGGGATTCTGCCAGAGATTCTGACCAGTGGAACCATCACACATGATATAACCATGTGGGGTGGGGGGTGGGGGGTGGGGGAAACGACCCTGGAAGACAAAGCAAAGAGATGCAGCCAAGAGAAGAATCAGATAAAAGGCAACCTAGCCTGCAGCAGGAATTTGAACAGGGCAAGAAGCTTAGAAGGGACTCTCCCTAGTTTTTTGAGCTGTAAAAGACATGGGGAGAAGCATACTTTCAGATCTGTTTATGTAACCTTGCACCAAAGTAGAATTAGCCATCTAGCTGTGTTTCTTATTTGGTCTACTTTGCAAGGCACAGGTACCTTATCGTTGGGAATGGCTGCTCCCATTCTGGAGAACTTCATATTGAAGAAGACCAACTTAAATCTTTCTCTGATAATCTTCTGTCAGTAAATAAATACGTATTACTCGTGTAGGTCTGACTGTATGTGTTACAGCGGCTAAGGACATGATACAATTTCTTCCACTCACTTGTTTTAGTATGTTTAATTGATGTGCTAGTATTTTTTTTTTTAAAGTCTGAAATGAATGATAAAAAATGACCTAATATGACAAAGCTCAATTAACAATTAACCTAGAAATTATGCAGTTATAATTTCTGTATTAAGTATGCCAAAAATTGCATTTCTCATTAATGCAATCGTATCTATTTATCTAACAGAACCTTTTTTCCCCAAAACAATTAATAATCTAAAATTTATAATGCTCTCTTTCCCCTCCTGTTTCCTTTTAATTGTCTTTTTGTTTTCATGCTATGTCAGGAATGGTGGGGTAAGAGAATGTATTTTAACTAATATTTGAGGCATCACCAAACAAGGAAAATGTATCATCGAATAGAAGGCACTGATTTTCATAAAATATGCAATAACTGTACTGGTCTTGAACTACATTAATAAAGATCTATTGACTGATTGGTGCAATAATTGATATACTTTATGAGGAAGAATAGTGATAAAGCAGCTTGTGTACCTGGTCAGTCTGCTATCCTTCCTCATCTTTCTTTCATAATTATTTATATTATTCTTTAAAAGAGATTCAGGCAAAGCTTTAAGACATCCTATATATAAAATGCAGAAAAAGAAAAAAGGCCAAAGGCATGTTAGAGAAAGGGAAAAATAGATCCTATTCTAGAATGTAGTCCTGAGGCTACAGTTTGTGGATCTTTGCTCTAGGGCTTTGCAATGAAATAGTAAAAACTAAGAAGAGTTACTACAGCAGATTTAGAAGTTATTAATAGCATCTCAAACAATTTGTGCCCTCAAAAACTCCTGGTATTAAACAGCAGATATAAAAGGTTTTAGAAGTTGCTGAAATAGCAAAACTCACAGGATGCTTGCACATTTTTTAAACAGGGAGAAAATGTGCTCTGTGCTTAATAAAATCATGATCTCGTATTATTATATTCTATAAAGACTGGAATTTGGAGAATATAAATAATAAAATTTTCCGCAATGCAATATATGCAGCTATTTTGTATCATTTAAGTGGAATAATATACTTTATTTTTATTACTTTTCCCTACGTAATTGCGTTGAGTGAATTTTATTTAATATACATTTTTCTCATATATAAGAAGAAACAAGCTGAGGATCTATTTTTCATTTATCAATCTGACCTTAGAGCAACTGCTGTGGTACCGGGAGAGATTCAAACTGTTTAATTCCCACTCAATCTTCCCCCATCTCAGCAAGCATCCATGTAGTGTAATCAGCCAAGCAATGGTTTGCAGAAATAAGGAGGTAGGGTTAAAATCTGTTGAGAAAGAAGTTGTACCTTCTGGGTCCTAGAAGCATAGTGGGTGAAACAGTAGGGGGCCAGGAACAATCATTTTCATTTCCCATAATGTCCTCACATATCCCCACAATGCCCTCGCATATGGGGCATTGTGGGAAGTCAAAATGGAACCCCCCCAAATTAGACCTCTTTTTTTTTCATAAAGAGTGCCAAGAAAACTGTGAATAATAGACTTTCATAAGTCTCTGTCCTCAGTCCCATAGCATTTTATAGGCTTAATAAAGTCAAAGAAGAAGCATTATTTTATAAATCTGATCATTCTTTCTTCACTCTGATTGACCCATTGGCTTGAAGCATGCAATTAGCTTCTTGCCTTTTAATATAAAAACTATAAACTGATTTAGCTTGAAAGGATATTATTTCTTTTCCCTGCCGAGAGCATAAAGACAGATAATGAATACAAGATTTTGCTATGAATTAGAGACATTTGTAGGAATGGGCTACATGAAATGGTAGTTAGAGGCAACTACTTTACGGAGCAAATGAATGTATGAAAACAAGTAGTTATAGTCAGATGTATAGCACTAATAATAACATTACAAAATGGTACTTATCATTTGGGACAGAAATTGCTTCTCATTAATGATTGAGCAGATTCATTATGATCCAGTTTCTAAGGTCACTTATGGATTGATTTTTATAGCAGTCCCAGCTTCAGTCACAGAAATTTATGGAGGGCCACATGGTTTTTATCATCTATCTGCAGCTTTCATATTCTTCTTCTGCTGCTTCCAAATGATATCTACCATAGAATATCCATATGAGTGAAAGAACCAGTATTGTTTGGCGTTAAAGGTAGGATCTACATTTTTTGGAGGCATCTTAAATATTCTCTGAAGTGGAGTTAGATTTTTCACAAGTGTCCTTTTACCATTTTCATATTTTATGTATAGTTTGAAGGAAGTGAAAGATTATCTCATCTCTGATTTAGACTTAATAAATATAATAATTTAGCTGTTAGCTAAATGCTAATGTTAGATTAACATTAGTATTTTAAAAATCTCACCTAAAATGATAGGAAGTTATGCTGAATGGTTGTGGTTAAATTAAGATGACTTTTTAAATCTACTTGATCATTAAAACCTCCATGGTAACTTTAAATTTTTTGTTGTTGTTCAGAAAAATCAACCTTTCACTATGATGAATCTAGGGGCAAATGAAATCATAACTGTATACCGTATGTCCTACACTTGGCTTGAGATTGAGATTCAGGTGTCCTACCAGAGGCAGAAGCCAGGTATCCCTTGCCATAATCCTCATTTGCATTAGAGAGGCACCTTGTAGGATTGCTTGTTATGGAACCATTCTGCTTGAATGCTTTCTCTCCTCAGGTCCTGTTTCATTATGCCAACACCATGGCAACAAGGTCCTGAATGAGAAAATCTTGGGCCGGATTGCTATTTTTGGAGGCAGGAGACAAAGACTCCAGAGGTGAAAGAGGCCATGGGGAAAGATGCATGAAAAAAAAAATCCCACATTCCTGCTTAATAAAAGGAAGGATCAGAAGCTATAGGACATAAACCACAAATAAAGGATGTTCCCTGAGTGGCCCAAGGGCACTCAGGCACATTTCCAGAGGATGCCGATGATCCATATATTGACTTCCCTATATCTTATCTATTCCCAAAATAAGATTGTCTCTCTCAGGAAAATACATTTCAGTTAGTTTTAAGGCTCAGGACAACTGAGCTTGGGTTAGGTGCTCTTTATTTAATTCTTTTGTTTATTTGTTTCTGTGATTTCCATAGCCACCCATCTCAATAAGTGACTCTGGGCAGCGTATATCATCAGTGGCTACCTTGTCTTACATTTACTCTCTCTTTTTCTCTCTCTTGCATTTTTGGGAGGGGAGATTGAGGGTCAAAATTAATGCACTAAACCTTTTACCAGTAAAACACCTGAACTGCCCCCCCCCCAAGTTCTCTTAATTTCTTTTTTCAATGTGTCTTTGACATCTTCTGCAAAACGTAATGCAGATGTGATACATTCCTACAAGGGGGGAAGAGGGATGGGACAAAATCACCAACACAAATATTCTCCTGCCTTCAGTGGATGTACTGGAGGTGGTTGATTGCTCATTTCCTAATTATACAAACATACAATATACAGAAAATTTTCAACAGACGTAACCAAAGAACTCAGGTGTCTTATCTAACAAACACAGGGGTGATCATGAGTAGCAATTGGATTTTTTATTTTAAAAATTGGGTAAAATCTGTTTCGTCTTGATTTCTTGATATTTCTAGATGCAGCTTGAAGCTTCTCAGTACCAGATAGTGCCTAATTTAAAACTTCAGCCTTCGTACATTCAGCTTTAAGACTAAATGTAAATTCCAGGATTTAAAAATCAAGTAAATACTTCCCTCTTTTCTTTTTCTTTGTTTTATTTCATTAACTGATGAAGACTTCCAGAAAATCCCAAAGTGTCCATGCTAGAATTAGTCTAACAAGGGGATCTGGCTGGGGATAACTAGGTTCTTCTTTATGCTGGCCCAAGTGTGCACAATAATATTGTAATCAAAACAATATTATTAGGAATATTAGGAATTTCAGTGTTCTTATGAATTAATTGCAGGTATAAGGGGAAGGGGAATAACAAGGACATTGCATTCAGTAATCAACATTACTGAAGTTATTTTAGTTTATCTGCTGATAGGACTGTCAAGGTTGCTTCAGCAATTGAGGGAACCAACCAATTGATTAAATAAATAAACAATGTTCACTTGCATACAAATGTAGCACGCTGAGAAAGTTCCACTGGGAATCCAAAATATCAAGAGACAACTTCATACTGGATAGGGAATTTGGGGAGAAAGTGAAACCTCTATGTGATGACTGACATTCCTACGGATTCACAAGAAGCCCCTAACCAATCCTCCATTATTAATGTTTAGCCAAAAGAAAACAAACAAACAAAAACCCTGCACACATGCTTTCAAGCTTTCTCTCTACCACCCCTGCAGCAATCAAGGCCTGAAATTTTACTCTGTCACAAAATATTAAATCTCAAAGCTTAAATTCTCAGGATTCCACAGCAGCTACCAAAATCTTTTTTGAAAGTTCGTATTAAGTATTTGCAGCATGATTGAAACCATACATTGCCCTAAACTTTATCCCTAACTCTGAAAGAAGAGCAAATTTGTCTGCCGGTTACAAGAGTTGTCCTCTGCCCATATCAGGGGATGAAAATCTAGTGCTCTAGTTGAAAACATTACTGTTACTGTAACCATTATACCTGCGACATAGGCTATGGCTTCTCTTACTCAGTTTTCAATATGTCAAGGCACAAGTAAAATTATTTCCTTCTCTTCTTTCCAGTGAGAATATAATGGAAATTTGGCACAACTTTTCCCAATTGCATTTCAGCTGGGGATTCTGCTTACACATGACAATGAGCAGCAGATCTCCATAAGTATATTGTACTTAGTAGTTCGTATTAAAAGGGAAAGGGTTAGAGCCCTTTTTGCCTATCAAATTGTATGGGAGAATGTAGTTGTGAAGTACAAGAATTATGGCTTACATTCAGTTCTATAGAACCGGTAGTAAAACTGGCGGGAGGCTCCGCCCACCGACCCCGACATCATCAAAACGCTTCTGTGCATGCGCAGAAGCTTCTGTGCTTTTCTCTATCACAACGCGCTCAGCCCCGCTGTGAACTGGTAGTAAAGGTAAGTAGAAACCCCCCCTGCTTACATTGTGGTTCACATGGAGCCATTAGGCAGGCAGCTGCCCATTTCAATTCTAGGGTGCCTCAACCACTCTTTGCAACTCATTGTACTTCATATTGCTCTGATGGTTAAAAAAGAAGAAGAAGAAGACATGAATGTACTTATTCAACAGCAAAGATGGATTCCCAATACTCTTAACTCCAAGTGGCTGGAGGAAAGAGTATTTGCTAGAGGGAATTAGTGGCTGAGAAAGGATGCTTAATACACACTTCCCTCACAAGTACTTCAACTTCTCAAGGCTTTTTCTCCACTGTCTGGAGGAATATCATCTCAGCAAAAGTTAGCAGCAGACAGAGAATAAGTTAAGAATCCCTCCTATTTCTCTCTCCCTTTTCTCGAGATGCCCCGCACTGCTCTGCAAGTCAGTATCAAGCATGGAGTTTAGTATTCCATATTGGTTGCCCAACATTTAATTCCAGTTTTATTCCATTTGGTCCAAAGGGCCAACAACCCCTTGGAGCAATCAACATAGAAACCCATCAGCATCTTCTTTCTTCTTATATCTTCATCGTTAACCAAGATGGAAGCAGTGATTGCAAGAGCTACGCTGGCCCATGGGATCCTTTGGTCCATTCAAAGTTTTGTGGTCGCCCAACCAAAGGGAGTGAGCTTGGAAGAAATGAAAGGGTTATAAATAAACACAACATTTAGGTCCTTTTGCTGATTACAGGGCAGAGCCGCAGTCTGGCTGTGCAGGAAACTTGCTCTCTTATTTTAGCAGCTTGTGTTTTGGGTGACCTGACTCTCAGGGCCACAATGAAGCCAGCCTCTGTTATCAAGATTTTCTTATTCCTTGTCAGTGAGTGGGACCTTTACGCTTATGGGGGGGAAGGGACTTGAAACTGGTAGAAGTACGAAGTTTGATATAACTCAACAACAACAACACTGTGCTGGCCTAGCAACTTTTTCTGATCCATTCTGCCCAGTCTATGATATGTCCAGGCACATTTCTCCAATATGGTTTATTGATTTACAGGTGGTAACTCAAGGTTAGAAACAGAATATTTTTTTCTCCCCAAATAACTGAAAGTATTGCTATATATTGCACGAGCCAGAAAGAGGGCTGAGAAAATATCTACAGACTCCTCACATCCTGGACATAAATTGTTTCAAATTCTCCCCTCAGGACGCCGCTATAGGACATTGCATGCCAAAACAACTAGACACCAAGAGAGTTTTCTTCCCTTGTGCCATCACTCTGCTGAATACCTAATTCTCACAGCACTGTCTTATGCCTAAGGATATCTACCAATGGTGGGTTGCTCCCGGTTCAGGCCGGTTCTTGTGAACCGATAGTAAAACCAGCGGGAGGCTCCGTCCATCTGCCTGGACATCATCCTGGATGATCTGCGCATGCGCAGAAATGTGTGTGCACGTGCAAGTGAAGCAAGTGCACATGCATGGTCCCGTTGCAAACCGGTTGTAAAGGTAAGTAGAACCCACCCCGATATCTACCCATGTAGTAGGGCTGTATTACTATTATCCTTCTCATCTATGAGTATCTTATGACTATCACATTGTTGGTTGTATCTTAGGATTTATGATTGTGTCTTATGATTATGATTTATCACTTTGTTGCTTATATTTACACTGAGAGTTTATGCACTGGAGAAAATTCCTTGTGTGTCCAATCATACTTGGCCAATAAAGCATATTCTATTCTATTCTATTCTATTCTATTCTATTCTATTCTATTCTATTCTATTCTATTCTATCCTATCCTATCCTATCCTTTTCTATTCTAAATTTCCACTTTAATAAAGGAATTCAATTGGAGTAGAAGGGAGATCTGTTTCATGAACAGTGCACTCAAAAAATTACAAAAGAATTTTGGGGAAGGAAATCTTCTTTCATATATAAGGCGGTACCAATCTGCACCCCTGGAATTTTATAACTTTGTGAGGGTTCCAAAGTGGAACTCTATGTAATCTGCATGCTGAGATTATTAATTCCCAGATCAGCTGCTGCCCAAACAAGAAGGTGGGGGGGACAATACACAGGATGATATAATCATACAAATGCTGCTACTCACATACTTGCATCAGTTAAGTAAATGGGACAGTTACACGATTACCCCATCATATGCATGTCCCAGTTTTAGCATCATACTGGTATGCTACAAATGCTACTGGGTCTAGAGGAAACACGACTAAGGAACAAGCTACAATTCCTTTTGTGCTGCAGGGCAGGCAGTTCATTCTCAGGAATTCCCACCTTGAACCACCTCCCAGCTTCTTTGAAAACAATTTGACCATTCTCCTCCCACTGTTTAGGAGCTTTATTTAAGAACAGCCTTGCCCTCTCCTTCACAATCACTATTTTTAATTTTCCACACTGTAAATATATTGAGGAAACACAGCCAAGCGCAGGGCAGTGGCCGGAGCTCCATTTTTCTATTTCCTGTTGGCCCAGGAGAGTTTGTCTCTGTTCTCTCATTTCATCCTTTAGAACACAAGGGAACAGGATTAAGGCCCCAGGCTAAAGAGCACAAAGCTGCTGCAGGAAATAAGAGGGATAAATCCAATGGCTGATTGGAAGTGCCTTAGGTGGAAGATAGTAGGGGCAGCCTTGAAATGGTTATTAGTAACTCAAAGGTTACCAGTGACAGTATACCACATTATGGCATAGGGCCTGTCTGGTTATTTGAGGGACTGTCTGTCTCCCCTAGTATCTCTCCAGCTGATTTGAATTGGCAGAAGTCATGTGTACTCTGGGTTCCTTTAATTAAACAATGCCATTTATAGGGACCTTGGAAGTGGGCCTTCTCTGCCAGCCCTCTGGAGTGAGGTTCCCCCCCTCAAATTCAAATGGCCCCCAAATGGCTCCTAAAGACCTGGCCTTTGGCAAAGGTGATTGAAGCCCCCTTTTCTTCTTTTTCTTTGTTTCCCATCTGGATTTGTTATCTCTGCCATCTTCATTTTTTTTCCTGTTTTTTCCTTGTTCTAATGCTTTTTTTAAAAAAAACCAGTTTTGTAAGCCACTTAGAATCACTGGGAATCAGGCGGCATATAAATTGAATAAATGATGATGATGATTAAGGGAAAGGTATCACAATTCTGTTTCAGCTACTGCACGTATTGCCCATCTTCTCTTTTTTTGGTGATTAATAAGTGAACCGTTTGTTCTCCAGATCAGAACAAAACTTTAAATGCTTCAAGAAATCTCACAACTGTTAGGGCAAAGTGGGATTTTGTTCCAATAATGCATGTGATCAAGAGAAAATGATAGCTTGTATATACATCTGCAGTACGACTGTCTCCTTTCATGAATAGAAAAGTGGTATTTCCAGGTTCAGACTGAAGCATGCCAAAAATCTAGGAAACCAGTTTGATCAGAGCCCATAATAGCCAGAAAAAAGTATACATATACAGCAGTGAATTACTGTCTCAGTGCTTTAATGAAAACCTTACATTTGTACAGAAAAGGAACGAGGGATACATTATGACAGGCCAAATCAGGACTTGTTTTACTAAGACCATATCAAAGTGATCTAAAAATGCTATTTCTCTTCCACTTAAGTTTCAGAGAAAATTCCCAAAGCTTCTGCAGTTAGTCAGCTATTGTAAGAGAAATCCCTGGTTGGTTGATTGTATCATATATGCATTATTGCTTAAAATGTCTCTCTTATTTCAGATGTCTGCATCCCCTGGAGTATATTCCATATTTTCCAACATTTGATCTCTCCAATAAAGGATGTATGCATATCTGATATCTCTTAAGCGTGTTCATTTTTAGAATGCTGCTTTCCAGTTTCAAGCATGAATGGACATTACCCCCTCCTCCTTTGGCCACTTCCGGTCTCTCCAGGGGAGGTAGGAGCTGTGGAGGGTACATCTTTGGGTGGCAGAAGGCCCAGTGTGGGGGAAAGAGAATATAATTGAAGGGAGTATGCTGCTTGGGTAGACTTTGTAAATTAGATTTCTACTGGAATCCAATTTGGAGCAGACAGCGCCGGGTTGACAGCTACTAACTTGATTATCTTCACCTTCTAATGTTCATTCTGTGGGAAATGCCAGCCAGCTCAGTTTGCAAGGAGGATGGGTTTGATTTAGCAATGGCCTTGGTAGGTCATTTGTTGGTCTGGGGAAGGGACTGAGTCTTGTTTAGATGTGAAGCCATTTCAGTTCCCTCTGCTGTAAATGTAATCTTCCATCGCTCAAGGCGAGGAGACTGGACTGCACAGCTCTGGAAGCTATGAAGCAATTCATGCTGCAGCTTCATTATTAGGTATTGGTAAGGGTTAAGGCAAATACCTTTAAACTCTGGACAGCTATCAATTCCTATGGAGTTCTTTACTTATCCAGTTACAGTTGAATTAGCTGTAAAATCTTTGGTGAGGGATTTCATACAGAGCTTCTTAAAGTCCAGAAACTCCTGGATCCCTCATATCTATATATTTAGAGTCCACCCACATGTATAGCCTGCCCGGAGCTAGTACAGGTCACTATTTCTAAAGAGCAGGAATGTATGATGTCATCCTTTATCTACTTCTAGGCTTCAGGGAAGGCAACCTCTATAAATCTTTTTTCTGTTCCACATTAACAAATTGTGTTTTATGTCTTGTGCCAGTTCAAGCAGCACTGTCCAATTCATCTGCTTCAAGTCACTGCTTTGTATGCAGACATGGGTTACTACCGGTATATGATGTCACAGCAATGACCCCTTCCCCTCTAGTCAATAGTTCCTGCTCTCTCCCCCACCATTGTTTTTACAGCTTATTTCACTAGTAGAATGGTGAAAAGCTGATATTTTAATATTTTATTTGTCATTGATGAAACAGTGGGCCTGTTTTATTTTGATTCACAAGTTAAGCGATGAAATAAAGAAATGCCCTCTAGCTGAAGTGTTTTGTTTTTAATTTATCAATAAGCTCCAGAATTTCATTTCTTCTTGCTACTATTTTTGCCAACTCCCTGCATAAGAATATCAGTTGGGATAAAATATTATTTCAGGCATTGATATCTGCTTCATCACTTCTACATAATTTCAATCGGCTTTTCAATGATCTTTTTATTTCACTCAAGGACTTCCTTTATTCCTTTATCATCCACAAGTATCACTATCTCCATATCTGTTTTTCTGTTTGTGCTATTTTAATATATTAAAATTTGATTTTAATATAATTAGCAATGTGCTTCTCAAAATCTCCCGCCCCCCACCAACCCCATGGCATCTCTAATTGTTTGTTTTAATTTTTGTACCTTTTCATTCTCCTCACTTCTTTCTCTGAAGGATTTTTTTTTTCTTTAACGCATCCCTTAATATTGCTGATTAATCATGCAGGTATCCTACTGGATATGATAGTATCGTTTCCAATCTGCTGAAGTCCGCTTATTGTGAAGTTCCATTCTAACTGAGCTTCTATCATTGCGATTTAATCCCCAGGCTTTTTTGAGAGAGAGATTTTATCTTCTTTGATCTTTTTTTTTGGCAGTCATTTTTGTAGTTTGTCCTTGTAAAGCCATATGTGATTCTTGTGGCAATTTTCCACTTATAGATAAATTAAATTTGATGGCATGGTAAACCCAGTTTCCAGACAGTTTAAAAGTACTCACATTTTATACAAGGCCTTGGGAGCCATAAATCCAGATTTGCCTGATAGTTGGTCAATTCTGTCAGAAATTGTGTGGATGATGTGACCATGGTGTTCAAGGGTTGGGTCAGGAAGCTTAAGAGTTATGCCAGCTATTTAGCCAGGTTATATGTAGGGGTGTGTTGTAGCATTATGATAGGTCTGAGGGGGACTCCTATTTTGTGTATCTTGGGGAGTCCATAGAATCTCGCTGGGGAGGCATCTATGCCTCTCATTTTCCATCATTCCTTCTCCGTTATACTTGTTGTTTTGTTTGAGTTGGCTGAGGTAAATATTCATGGATAGACTCCAGCACAAGTCTGAAAGCTCGGAAGACTAAATCTTGGTCCTGGTGACCAACCCGGATCCTTTATTCAATTCTATTCTTAACTGTACAAGAATACAGTAATTAAAAATATCTTAACATGTTATCTCTTTGACTTAATGAGAACCAGTCAATAAGAAGGGATAGATAAATTCACACATGATACTGATAGCAATATATTCTCATTTGGAAATTTCTGTGACTTAATAACTCATTTCAATTTCATCCTTCAAACTAAAATTCCCCAGTATTCTTTACTGGCCAAGAGTGATAGGACACACAAGGAATTTGTCTTGGTGCATATGCTCTCAGTCTACATAAAAGAAAAGATAAATTCATCAAGAATCATAAGTACAACACTTAATAATAGTTATAGCTATAAGCCATCAAATAAGCAATCAAATCATATTAGGAAACAGTCAACATAAATCGTAAGGATACCAGCAACAAGGTTACAGTCATACAGTCATAAGTGGGAGGAGATGGGTGATAGGAACGATGAAAAGATTAATAGTAGTGCAGACTTAGTAAATAGTTTGACAGTGTTGAGGGAATTATTTGTTTAGCAGAGTGATGGTGTTCAGGGAAAAACTGTTCTTGTGTCTAGTAGTTCCTCTGGTGTGCAGTGCTCTATAGCGTCATTTTGAGGGTAGGAGTTGAAACAGTTTATGTCCAGGGTGCGAGGGGTCTGTAAATATTTTCACAGCCCTCTTTTTGACTCATGCAGTATACAGGTCCTCAATGGAAGGCAGGTTGGTATCAATTGTTTTTTCTGCAGGTCTAATTAATCTCTGAAGTCTGTGTCTGTCTTGTTGGGTTGCAGAACTGAACCAGACAGTTATAGAGGTGCAGATGACAGACTCAATAATTCCTCTGTAGAACTGTATCAGCAGCTCCTTCTTTTTCCAATCTCAGACTAGGCAAATCCTCATTATTCTTCACACCAGTTTATTCATTCAAAATGATCAGATGACACATTTAATTGATTTAAATCTTAAATGTAGTAAGAATTTCACATCACTCCCATCTGAAAAAATCATAATTTTATCTGCAAAATATATACCTGAATTACAAAGATTTAAAGTCCTTTTCTTATTGTTTCTCAAAGGTGTAACACAATGTACAAAGGAAAGAGTAGGAAGCTGTATGTACTCTACTCTGTTTATTTTGACCTCCACACTCCACGAAGACCTCAAGTAAAGTGTATTCTTTGGGTTTTTAAAAATCCCTTTTACAGTAACTGTACCTTTGGTATATAAAAATGTCCTCTGTCCCTAAATTATAGAGATCCGACCAAATGTAGAAGCTTGTGGATGTTCTAAAAATTTAGTTACCATTCTCCACAGCTACTGATTGAGTTGTCACAGAATTTTGCAAACCTTCCCATTTTCAAGAGCAAATCGTTTAGAGTGGAAATATTGAAAATTAATGTAGCAGGACTGACTAGGGGATATATCAAATGAAAACCATTTATGCAAAATCCCAAGTGTAAATATTTCTAAAAAAACCCCCCTCATTACTGGAAATAGTTTTACCATCTGAAGAGCATTTACTTGGAAGAAAGTAGTATGAAATCAGTGAAACTTCCATCTAATATTTTCAAAACTGGAATATCATTGCAGTGGAAGTTGGTGGTTGGAGATTTCTGGGTTATATTTCCAGCTCTGAGCTAATGCATTAGAGTAGAATGGTGTAAAGCCCTGAAAAGGAAGTGAGGTTTAGATGCTTAGAGTAGGAGAGAGGAATTTGGAAGATTTCTGGGTTTTATCCCCAGCCTTGCCATTGGGTTCTTGGCAATGTTATTACTGGATGTGTTCCTGGAGGTTTCATATCATGAAGAAATGTCTTTAAGGACTGAGCTATTCTGAAACTAATTTGCTGTGGAGCAATCAGATTTTTTGCCCACAGTGGAAAAGGGTGGACCAATTCATGTATCAGATTATATAGTATAATCAGTACTCTGGTTACACCTTCAGAAATGTATAAAAATTCAGTGAGAAGAGCTGATAACAAAAATCATTCCAATTCTCCATTCAGCACTCATTTTGATAATTCCCTCTGGTTTTAATTCTGGGTTTAATAATTCCCTCTGGTTTAATTCTGGGTTTCTTGTTGAATTGGGCTTGGAAATAAATTGTTAATCCTTGGAGGCTCCAGGGGTAATCCCGGTGGATCTATCATCCTCCACAGCCTCCTTTTCTCCTGTTTCAAACCTCCATAAAGTTTATTTTCTTTAACGCCCAGAGCGTTTCAGCCCATTTTACATTTAACCTAATAACCTGCGTCCTAGTCTTTAGATAGCTGAAGCGGCACTATTATTCACACATATCAGGAAAGATTAGCAGCAGCCGAGGGGAATAAGCATGTTTCACAGCTGAGAATTATTGTTAAACTTTGAAGTTTAGGTCAGTGGAATAAAGTTCCTGGAATCCTGACCAGGAGCATTTCCACAATGTCCTTTTCTCATATGCTATTATCCTTCTGCCCACAACCCATCAAAATGCATTGTTTCCTCTCAACATTCATACCACTTTGACATCTAAGGCAGAAAATCCCATTCTTTAGATGTAAAACAGAAAATACAGGTAGTCCTCGTTTAGCAACCATTATTGCTAAACAATTGTGGTTGGGACTGGCAATTCAGTCATTAAGCAAAATGAGCACTAAATGAAACCACTACTGAGCTTAAGATCTTATTTCAGCTTTCCTTTGCTTTACAGACCTGCAAAAGTCATAAATGTTAGGACTGGTCACGATGTTATTTTTTCCCCAACATTAGTGTAAATGCAAGCAGTCACTGTATGAGGCAGTCATTAAATGAGGACTACCTCTAATAAATAAAAAACCAAATATCTCCATTCAATAATCTTAACCTGTTAAGATTTCCTTTCAGTTTTCTGTGAAACCAGTCTACAATAAACATTTGGTTCACTTGACGACTAGTTATCCATGTTACCAATGTGATTTTACAACCTCAAAAGGTTGTAAAATCACATTGGTAACATGGATAACTCACTTTATGACCCTCATGATTTATGACCATAATGGGCAGGCTCCATTAGTCATAAGTAGAGGACTAACTGTATTTGACTGAGAGATCACCAGGAAATCCCAGGGCTAGTGAATAGGCTAGAAAGTTTTTTTAAAAAAATCCCAGAAGAAGGCAGTGTTAAATCACTACTGGATTGTTGCTAAAAAAATTACATGTGTCCATGAAGTCATTACAAATCAAGTTCAAATGGAGGCAGATTTCTTTAAACTATTGCTAGATTTGAGTCCTTAAGTCCTCTTTTTGCACTCCCAGGGTAACTTCTCCCTAGTCAGATGTAGCGGTATTCTGTGCAGTTGAAAGTTGCATGCCTCATTGCAGGGGACAGAAGGCATTATCTAAAGCAACAGCCCACAACCAGTGGTGGGTTGCCCCCGGTTTGGACCAGTTCTATAGAACCAGTAGTAAAACTGGCGGGAGGCTCCGCCCACCGACCCCAATGTCATCAGGAAGCTTCTGCAAAGCAAGCACGCGTGAGCAGCCCACGTTGCGAACCGGTAGTAAACGTAAGTAGAACCCACCCCTGCCCTAACCCTAACCCTAACCCTAACCCTAACCCTAACCCTGCCCACAACCCAGGGACCGGTTCTGAGGAAGAGTGTTTTCAGTGGACCGGAGGGTGTGTGGTTTCATATGCTGCCTGCAGCCCCTGGATGGGGCTTCGCTTGTTTGCACGGCCCGGTTTCTGGCATGCCGCAGCCCAGTGCTGATCCACCAGCTGTGGGTTGGGTACCCCTGATTTAAGGCACTGCTTTGCATGCTGTTATGTACAAGCAGAACAAAATAAGGTGTTAGAGGCTTGCATACCCTCTCTGGGGGGCTATGCTATAATGAGTAAAGACACACACACAGTAATACGTAGATCACTATGAACCTTTTTATATGTGTGCATGAAATTAAAAGCAGCTGAGGGGAAATCCAAATGTTATCTCAACCACATAGCTACTGCCGATAATCACTTCCACCAAAAATCGTTTCCACCTGCTCAGGCTCCACATAAGTATGGTAATGTTCACAGGATATCCTGTTTACAAGCCCGGAGAAAGTTAGCACACATAGATGGCAACTTTGATTCTTCTCAACGGGAGCAAAAGAGACCAGGTAACAAGTCATGGGGAAAAACTTTTGCCAAGTGGCATGGGCAGAAGTTGCCAATCTAAATAAATACTGGACTACATTAGTGAATGTTAATGAACTGCCTCTCCTGGTTAATTATTTAATTAATTAATTCAACTTGGCCCTCATCTGACTCTGGGAGGTTCACAACAACAGCAAACAAATGTACAAAAAGCATATAATAGTAGCAATAATCAGAAGCCAAAAATATTCAACAAGGCAAACATGTTTTACACTCACGTCGGAAGAAATGTCAATCTGGGTTCAGTTCCAAGTGGGGAGAAAGACACTGGAAACATGGAGGCTGTTTGGAAAGATGGTTTAATGGTGGACAGGACCATATGGTTTTGAGGTCCTGGGCAATCGAGCACATGGGTGAGAGACAGAGAGAGAGATTCATGAAAAGCCCTCTCTTGGGCTTTGAACTTGCTTCCTGTTCCTGTGGCAAAGGCATGTATTCTGATTGGCTGTCAAGCTCCCATGGGGCCATGCAAGGGTAACTTTGTAGGCTGCCTTGAGTCCCAGGCTTGGTTGAACCTTGCTGGGTGATGCAATCTTCCCAGGTGCCATGTGGTGCGATGGGTAGAGGGCTAATCCTATTATGTCCTCAGGGTGAAGGTCTTTTGTTTTGTAGATAAACTGGCCCAGCCTTTTGTCTTGTAGACAGGTTGACTATTAACAAAGGTGGGGGCTGCTTTCCAAGAGCATGTTCCTCCTTTTCTCATCCAGGGAGGTATAATATTCTTCCTTTTTAATATTTCCTAGAATATGTCATTCTTCTAGGAGAAGGGTTGGTGCTAACTTTCTACACTCACAAGCAGCTCCAGCTACCCTAGCCCAATGCCTGGGAGAAATGCCAGATCCTTAAGGCCATCCAGAATGCCATTAGACTGGAAGCCATCTAGATCTCAGAGGGAAGCCTCATTCCAGAGGGCAAGTCCGGAAACTACAGACCACTACAGAGAAGGCATGCTTCTGACACATGGGACTTCTTGATCAAAGGAACCTGGAACGCACCAGCTGGATTGAATTAGCCAGACTGATACCATGGGAGATACCTCAAGTGACTAGGCTTTATATCATATAAGGCTTCATAGATCATAACCATCAGATAGGCCTTTTGATCTAGGAAAGGTGCAACTTGCACAAGCAGATGACACTTTGTAAAGGCCTCCCACGGCCACAGCTGCTATTTAGCAATAGCACTTAGACTTATATACTGCTTCATCTGTCTGAGCAGGGGGTTGGACTAGATGACCTCCAAGATCCCTGTTACTGTTACAGTGCTTTACAGCCCTCTCTAAGCGGTTTATAGAGTCAGCAGCATATTGCCCCCAACAATTGGGGTCCTCATTTTATCAACCTCAGAAGGATGGAAGGCTTGAGCCAGTCAGGATCAAACTCTTGGCAGCGGGCAGTGACTTAGTCTGCAATACAACATTCTAATCACTGTGCCACGATAGCATTTAGCATTTACTCATCAAGTAGGTGCTATGAATCTAGGAAGACTCCAGATTGCACAGCATCCCAATGAATGGGAAAGTGCTACCCTGTGATGGCGAACCTATGGCACGCGTGCCACAGCTGGCACGCAGAACCCTATCTGTGGGCACGCAAGCTGTCGCCCATCTCAGCTCCACTGCGCATGCGCCTCCCGCTGGCCAGCTGATATTTGGGATGCACAGGGGGCAGGGCGCATGCAGAAGACATGCACGCATGCATGGGGTGTTGGGCATGAATGTGCGGGGGGCGGGGGGGAGTATGGGGGGTGTAGCGCCCCCCTCAGCCCATTTTTTGGGCCAGGTGGCTCCCAGGAGACTCTCAGGAGTCTCCACACGGCCCATTTTGAATGCTAGGTAAGTGCAGGGCCCATGCGGAACCTGGGGAGGGCAAAAAACGGGCCTCCTAGAAGTTCCAGAAGTCCGGAAACGGGCCTGTTTCCAACTCCGGAGGACCTCTGGAGCTCGGGAGAGGCCGTTTTTGCCCTCCCAGAGTTTGAGGAGAGCCTCAGGAGGGCGAAAACACCCCCTTCCCCTGCCGTGGTGCAGGAGGCTGAGTAGGCCAAGCCCACCATGGCTACGCCCAGCCAGCAACCAGGCAAAGAACTGGTTGCTAAAATTTTTGCATGCGCAAGGGGGTGGGGAAGGGGGGGGTCGCATGTGCATGCGCGAGGGGTTGTGTGGGGGTCGTGTGTGCATGCACAGGGACATTGCATTATGGGTGCCAGCACGCGCACACACTGTCGCACACACATGCATGCACTTTGGGCACACGAAGAGAAAAGGGTTAGTTATCACTGTATTACCCTATTCAGGGTTAAAGATAAAATATCCCCAGATCTAGGTGGCCCTAACAGTTTTAGCTACTCAGCTTGGTAGGAGACAGTTCTTCCCCATCCAAATCTGCACAGTCTCATGGCACTGGGACAGAACTTCCACAGCCTCACTTGGAAAAGTTCTGTTCCAATACTGTGAATCTTAGCATTTGACAAAGACCGTCAGGATAGCCTCATTTTTTTTAAACAAAAGGTAAAATATGGGCTAGATACTCTTTGAATACTCTCAGTCATTTATCCAGTCACAAATCATGTAACAGTTGTTTAACTAATAGCTCCACATCAATTTGGAAGTAAGTATTGAATGGTGTGCCAGAGCTCATTTGGCCCCTGTGCTGTTCAACATCTTTAATAATAATGTTGATGGGTCAACATCATTGGGTGAAAGAATTGAGGGGACAATTATCAGAGTTTCAGATAACACAAAATTAAGTGGAATGATTAAAACTTTAGAAGAAAGAAAGAAGATTCACAAAACTCTTGGCAACGTGAACAAAAGTAGGAGTGGATTTGGTTCACTGTCACCCTGGAATCAGAGGAGAGAAGTTATAGGGAAGAAGATTTAGGCTAGATATTAAAAGAAGTTTCCTGACAGTGGAATAAGTCACCTCATGAAGTTCTAGGGGGTCATTTGAGGTCTTCAGACATCAAATAACCATTTGTCCAATGTATTAATTAATATTTTTCTATCTTCCAACTCCAAGACAAGCAATTCCCCACTCAGTTATATAAGTATGGGGTTACCGTTTAAATCTTTTTTCTAGAGTTGGAATGCACAAAAGATTTAGCAAAAATAATATCTTTAGGAGAGAGTTCCTTTTCCTAGAAAATCTATAATTACGAGTGAGATTCTAGTACAGGGGTGCCAAACTCGGCCCTCTGGCCAGATGCATCACATGCTGGCCACGCCCACTCCAGTTTAGCAAAGGGGGAAAAAGTCCTGATACGTCATGTGACGCTGATGTGACGACGTGAGTTTGACACCCCTGTTCTAGTAGTTTCCCATTCTAAACCTTGTCAGTTTATCAAATAATTAGAAATTTGATACTTTCAAGACATTACATGTATTAAAGTGTTGAGAAGGGAGAACACATAAACATTGCAAAAAGTAGCAAACTACACTGCCAATTTTTGACAGCCACCACAAAAGAACAGAGAAGGCAGTATTTGGGGCTATATAAGATGGCTCTTAGGAGACACAGTGGCTCAGTGGTTAGATGCTGACCTTGTAGATCGAAAGGTCAGCAGTTCAGCGGTTCGAATCCCTAGTGCCGCGTAATGGGGTGAGCTCCCATTACTTGTCCCAGCTTCTGCCAACCTAGCAGATCGAAAGCACATAAAAAATGCAAGTAGAAAAATAGGGACCACCTTTGGTGGGAAGGTAACAGTGTTCCGTGCGCCTTTGCCGTTTAGTCATGCCAGCCACATGACCACAGAGACGTTTTCGGACAGCACTGGCTCTTCGGCTTTGAAACGGAGATGAGCACCGCCCCCTAGAGTCGGGAACAACTAGCACATATGTGCGAGGGGAACCTTTACCTTTAAGATGGCTCTACTTCCTTTGTTCATCCTTAATCAATAATTAATTTTTTGTCCTAAAGATTTAGGTCCCGCATATTTATCAAACCAGTTTTGATTAAATCTTAATACACTTTGAATTTCTTCATATGAGTTCTGATTAAGAAATGTGGAAGACTAATTTTGCTATCCATCTACCACCAGCAAAGTTTGACTATTCAAGCTCCTACTCCCATTGCTGTCACTCTTAAGCAGAAGAAAGTTTTTTCAGATAGTCAGAAGGAGTATTAACTAAGCACATGCTCAGTTAATGTGCCTTTGCACATTTCTCCAGACAAAGACATGCAAGAGGAAAAATTCATTACTGATGATTGCAATGTAGCCAGATTTTTTTAAAAATTTCTTGTATTGCACCACTAGTCTCTAGGCAGCTATGTAGAAGAATCTGGACCAGGGGTGGGTTCTACTTACCTTTACTACCAGTTTGCATTGTGCCTGCACGCACACTCTTCTGAGCATGCACAGATGGCCTATGATGACGTCTGGGTCAGTGGGCAGAGCTTCCCGCCGGCTTTACTACTGGTTCTTGCGAACCAGTCTGAAGTGGGGGCAACCCACCACTGATCTGGACACATCCTATTGCAAATGCAGGGTATACCACATGTCTCACAGGGCTTCATATGTTAATCATCTCACTAATGCAAGAGCCCTCTTGCAACTTCTAATGTCAGTTTTATGAATGGCCGCTTTTAAAAAGGTAATTGATAGCATTGGCATTTTCTGAAATTCATTTCCTTCTGAACTTACTGCTGAATATTTTGTCTTTCTCCGTGCCTGAGCGCCAATGAGTCTATCTCAAGACATTACATATTCCTCAAGAAAGGTTTATACCATAATCAATGTATCTATTCTTAAGATGCCACAATTCTTTAAAAAAATTATCTCCTCCCTATATCTTTTAAAAACATGCCTCTAAACTTATACACTCAAAGAAAGCTAAGGAACCAGAGTTGAGAGGCAGTAGTATGATGGGGGTTCCTTCTTTCTGCCTTTTTCTAGTCTCTCTCTCTCTCTCTCTCTCTCTCTCTCTCTCTCTCTCTCTCTCTCTCTCTCTGTGTGTGTGTGTGTGTGTGTCTGTGTCTGTGTGTGTGTCTGTGCATCTGTGTCTGTGTGCTCATCTCTGTGTGTAGAGAGGCTATTTCCAACCAGTTTACCCCCAGGAGCTGGAGATCTGAGGGAATTCCTAACAGAACAGGCACTTTTCCTTCAAAGGGGAATCAAAATAAACTATGGAATGAGTTCCATGTGCTGAGATAGCTCTATATGTGTGTGTGTGCACACACGAGCATATATGTTTATGCCTCTGTGTGAGCAGAAAACACCATGGATGGGGAAATAGGAAAAACTTCTTGGATGGGTAGAAAAAAGCATGAAAACCACTATGTGCACAACAAGAAAACAAGGTATAGTTGATAGGTATTCTGTGATACACACTAGAATGACGTTCACTAGAATGGAGTGTAAAGTATTCCACAATGGTAGTAAAATTGCATTTTATTTGTGTGGTATTTACAAATCAAGTTACAAAAATCAAATCAAATCATGAAAATTAACAGGACAAAACAAGACAAGGGCCAAACACAGGTTTATCTGAGATTATGTTTGCAAGCAGACTATATTTGTTTTTGATATAAATGGTTTTTTTTACTACAAATATACTGTTGCGCTGAAGTAATTAATAATTCAATTAAAAGACAGCATGTAGATTTATGCAATCTGTTTCAAATTTGTAATTAACTTGTTTTTCCAGATAACTGTAGTAGAAAGTAGGAAAATAAATAGACAGACACACATTTTATTTGGAGGTGTAAATAGGGAATAAATTTCATTTGATATTGTAAACCACTCAGGGAGTGGTAGTCAGTAATATATTAAACCAGCTAAATATATAATATCCCAAAGTATACATGATCCAAGTATTCTAAGTCAAACCAGAAATTAAATGGGGCAAATGAAACATTTATTTTTTGGAACTTCTGCAAATCTTTTTCTTTGGATTTGACTCATGGTGCATTTGCCAGAATGATTTTACTAGCATTGTTGCATAATAAATGTATACTGTACTGAGGAAAAAGGCAGAAAGCTAAGTACTGTAAGAGTGTTTATTTGCCCAGTTTTTCTCGGGAACAGCCAGGCTTATTTCCAGGCAAAACCTTTATCTAATCCCTTTCCTTCATTCACAAAATTGCACAGGGTGTTATCATTTTCTGTTTCTATTTCCAATCCTCTCATGTTTTCCTATCCACCACCAGTACTTTTGTCTTTCACCTAACTACAGGTAGATATAGGTAGGTAGGTAGGTAGGTAGGTAGGTAGGTAGGTAGGTAGATAGATAGATAGATAGATAGATAGATAGATAGATAGATAGATAGATGAGAGACAGACAGACACACAGACACACAGATACACAGACACCTTAAGGAAACTTGGCAACATCTCTGCATTCGGTTGTTTATTGTTATTATTAAATCAATTTATATGGCCAACCATTGGCAAATGGACATAAAAATAACAATGCTGTAAAAAAACAATATTAACAAACAATAAAAAGCTATAGTAGTCACCAAGGGTAAACCCAGATTTCAACAAAACCTCTGAACAGGCCATCTAACCTCCTGATCCTGTAGTTCTGGAATGTATTACAATATTATTCAGGTCTTCAAGGTCTTTTTACAAAAGGCCAGCATTCTCTTTTTAAATGTATGGTTTTAGCATGTGCAGTACAATTACAGCTATCTTTTCTGGCAGTGTATTTTAATAGCATATCTTTTCTTTCTTATACTACAGATTCCTTTACTCAGAAGTGTTGATATTTGATATTAATATTTGATATTTTCTAGTAGTTTCTAATAGTTTGGGGCTACCATTCCAATAATCTTTAGTATTGTCTGTATTATCTACCTCAGCTTTAACATCAGAATAGGTATTTTTGCTTTATTTATTTATTTGATTTTTATCCCACCGTTATTATTTTTTAATAAATAATTCAAGATAGTGAACATACCTAATACTCCTTCCTCTGCAATGACAACCTTGTGAGATGGATTGGGCTGAGAGCGATTGGCCCAAAGATCACTCAGCCAGCATTCATTCCTAAGGCAAGACTAGAATTCCACATTTTAGGACCTATCAGTTAAAAAAAAAACACCTTTATGGAGTTAATGAATGATTTTTAAAAAGTTGTCTGAATGTTAGCACACAATGCTTACATAGAATGGAAAAGAAAATGTTTAAAAATGGCTTTCCTACAATAAGCGGTTACTCATGTTAAGTTATACACTATTTCACACTTCTTTCATTATCTCAGAAGGCAACCTCTGCGAGACATTTGAGGATAACATCACTTGTCTTGATACAGATGATGCTGACGTGTCCTTTGTGTTGTCTAGTCTAATTGCATGGGTTTGCTTTCAGTTTATGAGGTTTGAGGACATGGACAAGTTGTAGCCGTCCAGCCTACACAATCTCTTAACCTCTGCTTATTCTGTTAGTTGAGAGAGGATGACTGGGTGAATACAGGGAGTGGTGAATGTGTCTTTTCATTATGGAATGGTACCACCATTTCTGTAAAGGAAAGAGAGGTCCTGAAGAATCCCTCCCTGAATCAAGAGAATTTTACCAAGTACAATTGAATCACAAATGTAACTCACTCACTCACTCACTCCCTTCCTTCCTTCCTTCCTTCCTTCCTTCCTTCCTTCCTTCCTTCCTTTCTTTCTTTCTTTCTTTCTTTCTTTCTTTCGCAAAGTGCTTGAAAGAGGAATGTCTATGGAGCTACAACTACATGCAGTCTTAAGGGCACCAGTTAACTCAATTCTAAATGGAATTAGCCATGGTGTTCCCTTTAGATTTATTTGTTGGTTGGTTTGTTTATGTTAAAATTGTTAGATGACTTACTTCAAGACAGAACCAGAGCAACTGTGACTCTATTGATCTTGCTTGATCATTTGATGATTTTTTTTTTAATTTGATTTATATGCCGCCCTTCTCCGAAGACTCAGGGCGGCTTACAATGTGCTCAGCAATATTGTTTTACACTATTGCATTAACCACAATATACTTCTGGAACATCTTCAAGAATTGGGGGTTACTATATTAAAGTAATTCCAATCCTAATCTGCTGGGATTTTCAGAGAAAGTGGGTGTGCCTCTGGGTCTTACGGCATTCAATAAGGCACAATGGTTTTCAATGCTATTTAAAATTTATATGAAAGAAATAAGGGGATTGGGAACTGGATCAGGGGTGGGTTCTACTTACCTTTACTACGGGTTCGCAGCGGGGCCGCCTGCATGCATGTGAACTCTTCTGCGCATGCGCAGAAGCGTTTTGATGATGCCAGGGTCGGTGGGCGGAGCCTCCTGCCGGTTTTACTACCAATTCTATAGAACCGGTGCAAACCGGGGGCAACCCACCAGTGGACTGGATGTCATTAATATGCTCATGGCACTGAGCTCTGTTTTTCCATAACATGTAAATAATGGTTCTGAACTTGCATCTGGATATGGGCTATCATGGTGTATTTTGTCAGGAAACAATGCGAATGAGTACGTTCTCAGTGGGGTTGCATTCCTTAAGAAATACCTGTCCATAATTTCCAAGTACTCCTAGACTCATCACTGTCATTAGAGGCCCTCACAATCTCCATCTCTTGCTTTGATTGATATACCAACTATAACTTCTTTCCTGAACATAGACAACAGACACCTTTGTCCGCTCAGTGTTAGCCTTATTCTTGAACTACTGTCCTATTGTTGCAACAAAAAAACCTTCACATGGACACATCCATGGAGCCACAAGCAGTCAAGCCTGACAAGAAGGAAGCTTTTCTATAACAGTACTTGATGCTAGCAGCTATCAGATATTATTTAATTGGGCAAATAGCAAAGCTTCTGAAATGTGCCCATTAATTTAACAACTAATACAGTAGTGAAAGTCTAATCACTTCCTCAATCTCTGCCATTGAGATATTATTCTACCACAGGGCATGAAACTCTTTTGTGTCTTAATAAGGGGCAAAATGTCCTCCTAGTACAAAAACTGCATTTAGAAGAATATATTCCTCATCAGAAAAGCAGGGGAGATATGAATTGCTTTGCCTTTTTCTTCACTGATCCCCTTAATTAAGAGTCTTTCCCTCTTTAAGTTGATGCATTTTTAACTGGTACAATAACAACAAAGCTGCAATTAACATCCTTCTCACTTGTCTCACAATGTCTAACAGCATGAATCAGTTCTAAGTGCTTGAGCTATGTAAGATGAAAACTACCTCCATCTTGTTTCATCTATTTTTTGCCTTTTGCTTGGCTCACAGTCTGTCCTTACCCCTTGTGCTCTTTCCCTCCATGAAAAAAAGAGCAATCCTCATCATGCAAAAAGCCTCCCTCAGCCCCGGATGTTTCCTTTGTGGTCAGAGGCCCTGAAATAAGCTTCTCTAATGGGTGTGTGGGCTGTGGCTGCCACTCACTCCACCCGAAGCCCAACTCTTTTTTGCCAGCTGCCACTGGGCTCCAGACAGCTCAGCAGCAAGGAGGATCGGGGAGGCCACAAGCATGTGGAACCTTCCTTCCATCGCTTTCCTGCTGGACCAAGGACAGAAATACTCGGACAGCGGGGGGCAGAGGGGAGTGGGATAGAAAGCCAGGGAGAAAGAGAAGAATAACATTGATTCATAGAAGGCTTCCTACAATTGCGCACACATTAAAGGATTTGGAGAGAAGCTTAAGGAACTTCACCCATGTCCCTTGGACCATTGTTTAAACAGTAGTCCTCTGACTGAGAAGTCTAGCTCGTGAGTCATTCCATTTATCCATTATTTTGATGCACGAACAAGAATAATATAAAGGTTCAAAGGTACGTATGTGCTTTTGAATTAGTTGTGACTCCTGGTGACTACATAAACGAGTCGATGTCATGCGGTTTCCTTGGCAACATTTTCTCAAGTGGTCCGCCATTGCCTTATTCCTAGAACTGAGAGAAAAGGAATGGCTCCCAGCAGTTAAATCTCTGAAGAAATGTTCTTGTTCTTGCACACACCCTTTCCACCCTTCTTATTGGCTTTGCCATTGACCCATCTGCTTCTGAGAACATGCATCCCTCACAAAAGACATGCAACATGATGTGAATTTATGCTACTCCTTATGCTGCGCTGCAAACATTTTATCTACTAGCTGCAGAGATCTTATTAAGACCACCACAAGTATACCCTATCTTGGACTCAGAAGAAAGAACAGGTAGCCCCCAAATAATCTAGAAGGACAGGGGTAAAAGTACACATTCAGCTTCTGGAGCCAGGACCAGGAGCTAGCCACTAGACCACATTATGCGTTTTGTACTGGATCCTTTTTTTGCCTCTCCCATGGCTTATCCACAGAGGGTTTGGCCAGAGATGGCTCAGATCTTTCTCCAAAACCTCTGGCTCAACTCCCTCTTTAATTAACAGACAGAACACTGTAGCTTTTTAAAAAGCATTCCCTTTTTTGTATAGCCTTTATTTTCTCATATAACGCCTGAAAATTAAAGTAGAATAATGGGAGTTGATACGCCCTGAATAGCTTCTTTTCTAGAGGCAGCCATTCTACAGTCACCAAGTGAGACAGGCACCAGAACTCATCCCTGCTTAGCAGTGGTGGGTTTCAATAATTTTTACTACCGGTTCTGTGGGCATGGCTTGGTAGGTGTGGCATGGCTTGGTGGGCATGGCAGGAGAAGGATACTGTAAAATCTCCACTTCAGGGGAAGGATACTGCAAAATCCCCATTTCTTCCCAATCAGCTGGGATTTGGGAGGCAGAGAATAGATGGGGGCGGGGCCAGTCAGAATTTTTACTACCGGTTCTCCAGAACTGGTCAGAACCTGCTGAAAAACCCATCTCTGCTGCTTAGTAGATGCCAGAGGACTTCTAATACTTTCATTCTGGGTAACCAATCTAATGCTTTGTGTGTAATTCAGCTGCAACATCTCAGCCATGTGCCAGAGTCAGAAAATATGCAGGAGCAATTCTTATATATAGGCTCAAACCATGTGCACTAGACAAACTGATCTTTGAACCTTAGCATATACCATTAGCTATCACAGTAATTCAGTTGCAGCCATTAACAGATGAGCGGGTTCTCATGGGTTGGCACATTTGTCCAGGACAAAGTTTCTGAAGTTCTGGAAACTGGGCTTCACAGTTTGTGGCTTGCTCCCCTTCCCTGGTTTCCTCTGACCTACTATCTAATTAGCACCAAGGCCTTGGGCTAAAAATACCTTTTCAGTGCAGGGCTGGGCAGGCTTGTTTTGCAGGCTGTGTGGTCACCACGAGGAATGGGTGAGACCTTCCCATGCCAACCTGGCAGATTGCAAACACTGCCCACAAGGCTGCGCTGCTGAAACTATTTCTATCCTTCTGCACTGATTGTTTTTTCCTTTTTCCTGTCCTTTTGTGTGGATTATTTGTGGGGTTCTAGCCTGCAGCCTCAGGTTCAGAAAACACATTTAAAGAGGTTCAGAAGTCACAAGGGCTTCTGGGAAGTGCTGATGGGAACAAAGCTATTTCTTTGTTTCTTGCTATAAAATATAAATAAATTTAGTAATCTGCCTCTTCTTCCTTTTTGAAAGTTCTTGATAATCAGTACTCACACAAAGAAGGAACTTTATTTTCCACATTTAAAACGATTTGGGAAATCATGTAAATCCATTTGCTTGTAGGGAAGAAAAAAAACATAGAAGTTTGCTTAGTACTGGCAGTGGAAATATACTGCCCCACTCTGGTAACAGTGGACTCAACTATTCCATTTAGAGATGAATTCAGATTTCACTCCTCCATAACTGATTCTACAGAAGCCAGGAGCAATCATTCTTTTTTCTTGAACAGGTAATTTGCTCACAGTGCAACTTGGGGAAACAATGAGGTATCTTAGGCACTGCAAACCAAATAAAATCTCCTAGTGACAACAATGAAAAAAGTATTTCTCCACCCATTCTCCTACTTCTTAGCCTTGAATCTTTGGATATGGATCAATAGCCAAAATCTGAGATATACTCATGAGGAAATACCATTGAGATCAGTGATTCCAGTTAAATTCCCCTGTGGAGCTAAGTTAGACATTTTTAAATCAAACCAAGGTTGCATTTAGCTCTGGTGCAGACCTCCAATATCAACAAGAAGGTGCCACAACTATTATGATTTGTCCACACACTTTTTTCTGTTCCACCACATCTGTCACAATCAGCACCTTTGATGAAAGTATTGACATTTTGTGCTTCCAATATTTATCAAGGATGCAGTCTGAGATCTTGCACGTTAGAAATGCTGGTAATCTAAAAAAATACCCTCAATTCCAGATCTACTGTTTGACTTTTATAAATGCTGACTTACCAGGATTGTTACTGCAATGCATGCATGGGGTACTGAAGTAAAATAAGTGATGTAATACAGGAAAAAAACAACAACTCTGCAAACATTGCTATTACTATTGTTTTGAACTGTGTTCAACGATCTTCCTGCTATCAAGCATACTTCTCTAATGCCTCAGCTTTTCCTAACTGGCACTGCCAACAAGTCACTTTCAGTGCAAGGAAGCTGTGTGGCAAGCAGGATGTGTTGAAGCGGGGTGGTGTGTTTATTGTACAGGATGGGGTGGGGGAGAGAAGCAGGGGGCATGTTTCTTTTTTGGAGGAGCAGCCAGGCAGTCCCTTTTCTGTGCCGGGGCCTTCCATCTTTTTGTGGCCCAAGCTTGGTTTAGATGAATCATCATTTTGAGTGAACACGCAAACCATAATTAGCTTTGGAATATAAATATGGAAAGTTCGGCGAATGTTACTGACCAATATAGCTCCCTGGCTCATTATCTGCACCCGGGCTGCTCCACACAGCTATTTTCTGAACAAAGGGCCTCACTTTCCAGTTATTTAAATAAAACTCGGGGAGATTTATGGGACATCGAGGCAGGGAAGAGGTGGAGGTTCAGGAGAAGATGCTCGGCTGCTTAGGAAAGCGGCTGTGGGACCAGATTCTTTTCCACAGAGGAGAAACAGGAGCTCTTCACAGGGCCTGTCCCAGCTTTCAGGCCTTCAGGGAGCACGGAGACAGCAGGAAAATGGTCAAATATTTACCCCAGGAAAGACTGGAGGGGGGGGGGTTGACATAAAAGTGAGTGGGCAATGGGCATATCTATTCATCTGAAGAATAATTCTAATCAATATTGGGTTTCCCTCAGAGTGGAATCCCCGCCTGTATTCTCCCTCTATTTTAAGCCTCCAAATTTTTCGGAATGGAAGACATTGCTTTCACATCTTGCTTACGGGCCTCCTAACTAAAGCAGGGTTTCTCAGCCTTGGCAATTTGAAGATGTGTGGACTTCAACTTCCAGAATCCCCAAGCCTGCATGCTGGCTGGGGAATTCCGGGAGTTGAAGTCCACACAACTTTAAGTTGCCAAAGCTGGGAAACACTGTTCTAGAGTCATCTGATGGACTACGACAAAACCAGAAAAATCCTACGGAGCTTTGGTTGGATCCTGAATAGGTCCTGTTACTGTTGTACACTTAGGATTCATCTAACTCGGAGGGTGTTCTCAGATCACCACAGATCTCGTTTCACAGAGAGAGATTTTGCATCATGGAGTTATTTCCCAGATACAGGAACCATTCACAAAGTGTACAGTAATCAAATGGAGGGAAAACTAAAGCTCTCTCTCTCTCTCTTTTTTTAATTTGATTTATATGCCGCCCTTCTCCGGAGAATCAGGGCGGCTTACAGTGCGCTAAGCAATAGCCTTCATTCTTCTGTATATTTATACAAAGTCAGCTTATTGCCCCCACAAACTGGGTCCTCAATTTACCTACCTTAGAAAGGATGGAAGGCTGAGTCAACCTTGAGCCTGGCGAGATTTGAACCTGCAGTAATTGCAGGCAGCTGGTCTTAATAACAGGGTGCTTTAGACCACTGTACTACCAAGGCTCCTTTGCCTATAGGAACCTATATTACGTGCTACATGCAAACCCCTACTAAAGCTCTCTTTGCCTATAGGAATCATAGGCATCCACAAGTTACATGCAAACCCTTAAATCCTTTCCCTAATTTCTTTTTTCAGGGACTAATGTAACATGAACAATTTAATTAGTATTTCATTGGAGATGTTAAAAAGTAAATCACAATCGCAAGAGGAGTTGGGGCAGAACTTTAGTGCACAAGGAGGAGCCATGAAAAATCTCCCTTCCCAGGAATGATTTTGGTGAATCTAGCAATAGTCAGGTTTTTTGGTCGTTGACCCAGAATGTGCTAGTTTGATGTAGTGGTGAAAGTGCTGGCCTGGAAACCAGGATTCTGAGTTCTAGTTCTGCCTTAGGTATGCAAATCGGCTGGGTGATTTTTAGGCCGGTCATTCTCTCTCTCAAACCAGCCCACCTCACAAGGTTATTGTTGTGAGGAAAATAGGAGGAGGAAGGAGTATTGCTTATATTTGTCACTTTGAGTTACTTATGAAATAATAAAGGCAGGATAAAAATCTAATAAACACAATGGACATTCAGTAAACAAAAACAAAAATCCTCCAGTCCTTCCCACAGGCACTTAAAGGGAGGCTGCTCTTCTTTTTCTTGCTTGTTATTGTGTAGAGGGAGCCATTTTTACTAAGGCTGCACCTAGGAAACTCCCCATGTACTATGGTCCTCCTATTAATCCCTCCACACACTAGGTAATTAATTTTGGGGAAGACACATTAAAGTAATGTAGAGCTAGATCTGACTTCAATAGTCTCTCAAGAAAATTTAATTCTTGTGTTCTTTAATCAAGTTTCCAAACATCTAATGCGATACAATCAGATGGCTGGCTAGACGGATAGTCGGACCAACGGATGGACTGACGGACAGATAGAGAGAACATAGCTAATCAAAAGCAATATTTTCTCTTTTAAAATTTTTACACTACATCATTATATTGTATTTTGTGTCCTGAATGTTCTGCAGGGTTTTGAAAAGGGCATTCAGAGGAAGTAATGTGTTCGAGCTCTGTGTCAACATACATGAGTGAATTAGCTGGCAGAGCAATGGGCGGCCCTCAGAGAACTAAGATAGACTGCATATGGCTGACCACAGGTGCAAATTCACCTTGAGAACCCCTTGTTTAGAAAGGCAGAAGTGTCACTCTTATTTCTGATTTAATATCCAAGATTAGCTAGCCTTTGAAGATGATGTTCGTCGCAATGGCTCCTGTCTGTAGGTATCCAACTCGGGAAGGAAACATGACTTTACTCAGCCTGCAGAACGTGTGAATGATGCACAGGGGAGCAGAAGCAAAGTGAGATCATGTAAAGTCTGGGACTATCTCTGTTCCCCCCCAATCCCACCCCAATGCTTCCAAACCACACTCCTTCAGCCCCATCCCGGTTCTGACCGCATGCCGAGAATGGTTCCCTAATTGCAGGCTCCAGGGAGAGGAGGCTAGGCCAGGCTGCTGCAAGCCACATGAGAAGCGACATCAGGGTAAGGGGAGGCTGTGCTGGCTCAGAGCCCCCCCACCCCCCAGACGTCATGTGGCAGTGATTGAGCTGTGGTTGCAAGACCTCATCAAAGCCAGGGCTCCACTGCACAACAAATGCCATAAGCAGAGGGAGATGGGAGGGAAAGGATGCTGTTTTAAAGGGTTAAGGGGTCCCAGCATTTTAATTTGCTACTCAGGGATTTTTTGCTGCTGCTGCTGCTACTTCTGTTGGGGGTTGGGGAGGGATGTCGACTTTTATTTTTTTGTAAAAGGCTAGCATAAAGAGACTCCACATATGATAATCACATGTACCTAGATTCTATTCTTTGCAGTGTTTGTATGAGGCAACAAAGAGCTATATAGAGAAGGATAAAACTATTTTAAATGCATAGGGAGCAAAAAAAAATTACCTTATATTAAACCATGTGTACATTTTTAAAAAAATTTTTATTAGGTTACATTATAATACAGTACAAAAGGTATCATTTGACAGTGATAATATATATACAGATTATATACATTCTTTTATTATAGTGTCTCCTAATTTACCCACTTATTTTAATATTTGCACTATCTCTTATCCCTTCCTTATTCTATCTTCCATCCATTTATACCTAAGTCCCCACACAGTATAGTACATCTTATATCCTCCCATTGTCTAGTCTGATTTCTAGAGGGATCAGATTTACAAACCCAGCATTATCAGATCTATTTTTTTTTTAAAAAAGTACAGGATGGATTCCTCAACATGCAGTATTTGCATTAGCTCTGCATCCTTGTGATCCTGCTGTGTTGTTCTGCAAGTCTGGTTTTCCAGCTGAAAAGCAGAAATTCCACAGAGCCTGGGGGCAAAGCCAAAATCCTAATTCCTCAGCCTTTTCCTTCCCTGCAGAGATTCAGCCACATTGGAATCATGCAAACATATTACCATTCCTCATTCTAGAATGATGTTGCAGTGGCTTTCTCCTCATCCTTTCCATTTTAGCAACTGTGTAACCTTGACTAAATGGGTATGGAGGAAATCAATAGACTAGATAGTTAGTTTTTTTTTTAATTTGATTTATATGCCGCCCTTCTCCGGAGACTCAGGGCGGCTTACAATGTGCTCAGCAATAGCCTTCATCCTTTTTGTATATTTATACAAAGTCAGCTTATTGCCCCCACAACTGGGTCCTCAATTTATCTACCTTAGAAAGGATGGAAGGCTGAGTCAAAATTTAAGGGGGAGATGCAGATATTTCACTTACTCAAGTGCAACGTAATGTAAGATTTAATTCAGTTTAATGCTCAGCCTTGGAACATATGAATTATCTTTTTAAAAAATATAATTTTATTGAACTTAACAAAATATAAAATACAAATGAAAATAGTGGGAAAATGAGGGTAAAAGAAAAGGGGGATAATGTAGGAAAAAGAAAAGCATTAACTTCTGACTGTTTTCAGTGCAGTAGAATACAAATAAAATTACAGCCTCAACTTTTTACTTTTCATATTTAATATGTACTAGCCATTTCTATAACAACAGATTTGTCTAATCAGCAAAGACCAGAGTCAATGTTTTATTATTATTATTTTCTATCTCAAGCAAAAAAATAATCAGAAACAGTTCCAAGTAGAAACAAAGTTGGATGTGTTCTTTTCTTTGATTAAAGCACTTAATTTGGCCATCTCTACTAATTCCATCAGTTTTTCCAGCCATTCTTTCTTTGTGGGAATTAGTGTATTTTTCCAGTTTTGTGCATAGAGCCTTCTCGCTGCTGTCAACATGTATAAAAACAAAGTTCTGGGTTTTTTTTCCAAGTTCATTTTGTCCATTAAATTTATTTTATATTACTGGTAATTTACATCTCCAACATACATTTGAAGCACTTTTATACATCGTTGACAATTCATCAGGTACTAAATGCCATTGATGGGAACATGTGGTTATCAAGAGCTTCTGAGCAAAAAAACCAACAATCTGCATGTTTACATTTTTGAAATAATGTTCCATTCTTTTTTTCTAGAACTCAACACTAATGCACATACAGCATTTATGCAAGAGGACAGAGGCACAATATTGGACAAACAAAAGGCATAACAAACGGACATGCAATTTGCAGCACTTTTTCTTGGCATTTCTGTGTGAATTCAAAACTACCCTCATTCTTCCTGCCTTGCAATTCCATTTTGTTTTACTTGAGTCATAACATAAGATTGACCTGGCCATGTCTCATGCTGTTAGCCCTCCATTCCGTACTAGCTTTTGCATGTCTGCCTGTAGGGCAGGCACCAACATTTCCTCTCCACATGTATGTAAATATATAAAACTATTCAGCAAATACTCATTCACAAAAGAAACCAACCTATAAAATAATAATTTGTATCTTCATCATTTGCTCACAACTACACTGGCATTTTTTATGCAGTCTCCAGCATGTTAATTTTTTATTTTTCATAACTGCTTAAACTTGCTTCTCTGCGCTGTTGAATTCACTGAATAATAGTTTCCTCTAGAGGGCAGCAGTGCATATAAAATGTGCATTAAATGTTTTAAATTCATGGGCAGATTTTCTTTCCAAAATCTGAGATTGTGTCTGTATCTATAATAACAAGCTTTAGTTCCATTAATATCACAAGCTTATCAAAACTGATCTCTAATATTATCCAAATGCTCAAATTGGGTCTGAATAAAATACCTTTTGATGTACTGTTTGTAAATGTCTTCTGCTATCAAACTCATTGACTTCATACAGCTTCAAAACTATAAGGGGTAGAATAACAACATTATAAAAACCCATACAGTAATTTCAGTCCATTCTGCTGGAAGTTCTAGAGCTAGTATATTTCTACTTTCTAAAAAAAAAAAAAAAGGCATGTTGTCAGGGATAGTTGATTTAACCTAATACAGCATAGGAAATGTATTTGTATTTGCATTCTACTTTTTTCTGAGAATTCAAGTCAGCTTACATGGGGATTTCCCTTGCACTATAACAACCTGGTGTGATAGGATAAAGTGAAAAATTGTGACTAGCCCAAATTCACTAAATGAGCTCACTTGTTTAGTTGGTGAAACCTAACATATATATATATATATATATACGTATACATATACACAACATATTGATACATATTCCTCATCGCACATCTGCTCTCCTTCCCATCCTGTGTATTATCAAAAACAACAATATGGAATAGGAAGGAAGCTGGGAAGGAGGGATGAGAAAGAAGGGCAGGGGATCAGGAAGGGTGAGTCCAGAGGGCTGAAGTGCAAAGAAGGATCCTAAATTGGGATCTAGGAAAGGAAAACTGACATGGAAAGAGGCAGATGGGAGTCATGACATGTTCAGATGGCAGAATTGATGTATTGTACCCGATCGCTGCCAATTTGTGTCAGTTGTGCAATGATACTATGACATGATGTCATTGTGGTTTCAGTTGCTATAATTGGAGGATATTGGTAGAGTCTGCTCACTGACTGTTCCAGCCACTTTAATAATAAATGAGCATTTCAATTCTTTTTAAGAGTCCTGGACAGGATCTAAAAAGCAGAGTTGTTCAGGAAATAGCAAACAAATAATAAACTTTTAAGTGGCATTCACCTCTATAGGGATACGCGTGCATTTTCTTGGCAACTATTCATTTATTTAACAAATAATGCTATTTGTAATATACAAACATCCTGCCATATTCTATGATTATTATGGTGGCACAGTAAACCAGATGTTTAAACAGATTTGGCATTTTTATCCACCTATTAATTTCTTCCCAAGAACCTGAGACAGGCAGATATTGTTGTTTGATGGCGTTAAAGATATTGTCGCACGATGTAAACTGTTCCAATTATTACATATAGGGTGCTATGTGGTAGGTTATTTATTCAGTTTCTATCTCAGTCAGTGACTTTGGGCAGCTTACAATTCAAAATAAATGCCTTTGGTAAATTGTTTTAAAATTATGATCTACAGCATGAGACAAATAAATACTACATACAAATGAATATGGTGGTAACATTCTTATTCATCTCACAAAATTATTTTTTAATTATGATGCATGTAATTTTCAGTAAGCATTGAAATAAACAACACGAGAACCTCCCACCCTCAGAAATTAGAAAATTTGTTTTTAAAAACCTGGCATATATATAAATAGATTTGTAACGTTAAGGAGAGGCATGAGATTTAAAACATCTATATTCAATACTTCCATCAAAAAGACATTTGTATATACAGAGGTAAACTCTTAGGAATTTCCTTGTTGACATAATTAAATATAGTTGTGTTTAAAACTCACCACTCTGGGACGAGATCTTTCTGTTCCAGAATATTTATTTCTGTACAACTACCAAACCACTCCTGGAATGACCAGATTGATATGTTCCAAAAGAAAACAGAACAACCCTAGAACAATGAAAGTTTTCGTTTCCAAAGGAGTACATATTTGCACATTCCTATAAAGAGGTGAATAAAACATTTTATTAATATTTATTAATAAATATCTGGAAGGCTGTAATTTTGGTCTATCTTTAAGCATCAAAGCCAGTTGGATGACTTTGGGCTAGTCATTCTGATTCAGTCCAACCCACTTCCCAAGATTTGGGAAGAAAGTGGGAGGAGGAAGCACTGCCTTAGTTTGCACAAAATAAAATAGGGATATAAATCTAGTAAGTACGATATATAGGAAAATCCTTCCTGTGCCCCACTCTTGTAGCAAGACAGTACTGTGCCATTGTCCTTCCATGATCGTCCCCATGACATGTCATCATCATCTACCCCCAAACCATTAAAGACTCAGGCCCAGGACCTGCAGGAACTCAGATGATACCAACGTACAATAGATGCTTTTGGTACCTTTGCATTGACTGAGGGTATTTGTCATTTGTGTTCTGCATTTGGTGTTTCATTTTGGTGTATTTTAGAAGCTTTTATTACTTTGCTGTAGATATTTTATTGTATCTTTTGTCTATGGAGATTCTCAGTCATCCAGGTCATGGTTGTCCCAAAGGTGCTTTTTCAAAAGACAACTGGACTTTTTTTGTCCTGGAAGATGTTTCAAGCATCCAAGAAGCTTCTTCATTTCTCTTGGATGAGAAGCAAAATGTCTTTAAGGAAAAACAAAGTCCACTTGCCTTTTGCAAAAGCACCTTTGGAACATTGTATCTTCTTGTAAATTGTGCTCTGTGAAACTGAAAATAATTGCAGTGATAATGCATTTTGCATAAGAGTATAAAGCAGTGGTGGGTTCCTCCCGGTTCGGCCGAGCCAGTAGCGGTGACGATATGACGTCACCAAACCGGTTCTCCCCCCACCTGCCCTCCCACCCCCCACCCACCCACATTATTCTTATCTTTTATTTGGTCCCACCCCTAATCTATTGCTGCCTCCTGAGTCCCAGCTGATGACTAGAGGGAAAAAACCTGTTTAAACTCTTGCCGCGGGGCTTCAAAGGGCCGTCCTACAGCTGATCAGTGTTAAAAGCAAACAAATGAGTCGGGTCGTAAGTGCGAGGACCTTCCAGAAATGACTGACCAGCTAGCCACGCCCACCTAGTCACATGACCTCCAAGCCACACCCACAAAATAAGCCACGCCCACAGAACCAGTAGTAAAAAAATTTAGAACCCACCCCTGGTATAAATAAACTTTTTATTGTTACCTTTATTCATGACATGGGATTTAATTTACTCCAATTGTTCTGACCTAGGCTCCCTTAAAAAGCAGGAAGCAGGAATTGGTCCCAGCAAAACCTCCTTTATTTACATGACTGTGAATTACTTTCATTCATAGTCAACAAGGTTTATCCAAACAGTTTTTCAAAGGAATATTTATCAACACGCCTTATCTCGTTTGGCAAGCTGCCACATAACTTGTTTCCAAATGCAGAGTAAGGCAAAACTTGGCACAGAGTCTCTTAGAGTCACAAACAGAACTTTCCACTCTTGAAACTACCCAACAAACGAATTGTTTCCTGCAAAAGCCCCCTCCCCGTTCGCTCCTCTTTTGTTTCCTATGGGAGGGCCCAATCATCTCCAAGGTATGGCTTTACTCCAGTGGTGGGTTCCTCCCGGTTCGGGCCGGTTCAGCTGAGCTGGTAGCGGTGACGATATGACATCACCGAACCGGTTCTCCCCCCCCGCCCTCCCCCACCCACCCACCCACGTTATTCTTACCTTTTATTTGGCCCCCAATCTATTGCTGCCTCCTGAGTCCCAGCTAATGACTAGAGGGAAAAAAACTGTTTAAACTCTTGCTGCGGGGCTTCCAAGGACCGTCCTACAGCTGATTAGTGTTAAAAGCAAACAAATGAGTCAGGTCGTAAGTGCGAGGACTGGTCGTAAGTGTGAGGACCTTCCAGAAATGACTCTGACCAGCTAGCCATGCCCACCTATCACATGACCTCCAAGCCACACCTACAAAATAAGCCATGCCCACAGAACCGGTAGTAAAAAATATTTAGAACCCACCCCTGCTTTACTCCCAAGTCGACCCTGCTTTCTGAGTTGTTCTTGCCTTCTGGCAGCTCTGCGCATGCCTCACTGCTCTGCCTCACTGCTGTCTATCTCCCACTCTGCCTCTGACACAGAGCCCTCGTCCGAGCTTTCCCCAGCCCCCAGGACTGGCCCATGTTCCTCCCCAACCTCCTCACTGTCTGACTCTGCTGCCAGCTATGCTGGCCGCCGGCGGGCCACAACACCAATAGGTATTCAAAATCCTTCTTGTTGAGAACTTTGCAAGTGGGAATACTCGAGGCACTCACTGTTTCCAAGCTATGCAAATAACCAATGTTTGTTTAGCATTTGTAGATGGTCCTTAAATCCATATCAGCCAATCACTGGGGGCATCATTTAATCCATCAGTGTATGCCCATTGCCATTTAAAAGAATTTATCATGCCTTAATGCAAGACAAGCTGTAACTGTCTCTCAGCTTCATCTTCTCATGGTTTGTGTGAGAGTAAAAGAGATGCAGGGAGAACTACAGAATGAATAAAGTGAAGTACAAATCACTGCAATAGATATACAGTAATGACTAAAATAAGAATAGGTAGGGAAGAAAAAATAAATAAAAATCCTTTACTCTCCTGGAACTTCTATCTGGCTTGGAGGACTATAGCCTCAAAGAGGCTAATTTTGTCAGAATGATTGTAAAAAGGAAATATTGTTGAGCCTTGTTTGTCCCTTAACATATTTGCAAAGAGTTGGAAAATGGGCATAAAGACTTTACTTGATTTCATATATAACTTCCCAGATGCATAGATCCAACAGAACACCAGACAAAGAAAATTATTTGACTTCCTTCATACAATTGTATTTATTTATGATCATCATGCCAGCAATCAAAAATGTGACGCCTTTTGTATGCAAAGCTGCCTTACCCACAGCCTGTCAGTCGGGGCATGCTTATATTGTACACAACAGGTTAGCAGAGGAGTCTGAAAATTTATGCTAATAAAAGGGCTGATGTCAAAATAAGAGTGAAGCCTGCAATTATAACCCACATGCTGACAGGCCGGGACTCCAGCGCGTGCCCCATTCCAGCAAATTAATCCTATGTTAGCAACTTTTCTTCCAGATATTATTTCTTTGGCAATTTTCCACCAGTTCTGACAATGAACTAATTCTATAAACTCCTGCTATTGACAGTTTGGCCTCTTCTCAGGAAAAGGTTCCAGAAAAGAACATGTGTGCAAAATTCAGCATCCTAGAAATATCGCAGCTTTGGAGACAGGAGGGTAGAGGATTGTTGTTTAGTATCTCTTTAAGCTATAAAATGGGGTTGAAAGTGTATGTTCTGGACAACTATTTGACTGGAATGGTATAAAGTCTCTTGCTCGAGCAGAGGTTGGACTAGAAGACCTCCAAGGTCTCTTCCAACCCTCTTATTCTATGTTATTCTGAGGTGGAGATAAGGGGGGAGGAAAGTTCTGGATGGAATCTTAAAAATCAAGTAATGCTAAAACAAATTTTTCAGCAAGAGTAGATTTGTGGTGTAGAATAGATTTCACAGAGATGATTACATTTCCATGGGCAGCAAAATCTATGAGAGTTGCCCTCTGTTCTACAGTATAAAGGAGAATCTTCCATTTGAAGCTATCTTCTATTCAAGGGCCCTTTGATCCAAGTCTGGCTGAAACCTGAAGAATCCCTGCAAGAGATAACAAGGCCTCTTTGAGATAATTCATCAATAATTTGCATTGGGACTGCAGGTTCCCATCTTGCTCTCTTTTATAAAAATTGCTTTCTAGTTAAATCACAGTGCTTCTAAATTTACATCCTTCTTTTTTTTTTTTTTTTGGTACCTACGGAGACATAATTGCACAGTTCCTACACATCTATATGTTTTGTTCCCTCCGTTTCTCCCAGATGAACTGAGGGCCACATTTTCTCCATCTCTGGCCCATACAATACTGCTTTCATACAAATTTCAGACTCTTAATTCATTTCCAAATTCAACCCAAGATATCTAATTATCTCCTGATCTTATTTTGGGTGACAACATGATTATCCTCTCATGCTGCATCATAGGTTTGACCAAGAGTTTTAAAAGAATCCACATACTATTGTGAAGACCAGGAACTGCTAGCAACCACCAGAAAACAAGAGGTTTTACCTTTGCTAGGAGAGCAAAAGTGTATACTTACTATCAAGAGTATCAAAATGGATCAACTAAACGTCTTTAATCACCCAGGTGATTACACTTCATGAATTTGAGAAATCTCCTCTCTCCATATGAACTCCCTCTCCCAAGTGGCTTAGAGAAGCAGTACAACCCTGCACATCAGACTACCTTGCCTCTGAAGATGCCAGTCCCAGTTGCTGGTGAAACATCAGGAGAACTTAGTGTCCTTTAAAGGGCTCTGCCAGGGTTGTGAGCAAGAAGGTCTCCCAGCACTCAAAAACCTGCAGAAAATCACTGTCTGGCGGTCTGCTTGCATGGAGCAGCTGTCTGAAGCACATGTGAGTGATCTCCCGTCCTCTCCTTATCAAGAGAGGTTCCAAGGAACCGGTCTACTCACCGGTTCCTTGGTTTGTGCCATGGTGATTGGCTCTATTTTCTCGGAGCCGTCTTTAATTTGCCATATCTCCCCTGAAACTCCAACTATTGCCAACTATTTCCTTCTTTGGAAAAACATTGTTCCTGAGATCTGCTTGGAGTCAACCCTGCTGGCTTTTAGAAATGCTCTCACAATATGCTTGTTGCAGAAGGCTTTGGAGTTGGGTATATGTATATTGTATTGGGTATATTGAATGTTCTCTACTGTAGTCTGAGATCTAAAGGACCGGCTAGATTCCACACCACAACTGAAGTAACTGAGACAGGATAGAGATTGGCAATAGGGGCAGCAAATCTAATGCCAGTATAGTTATCCTAATGTTCTCAATGGTGAAATATAATTGGGATATAATCTGCTTTATCGTTTTAGGGTCCAATCTTTCTGTCTGGAAAGCAGGAGGAAAAAGGGGGAGGATGATTTTGATGGTTATTGCACAGAGATATTTGTACCCAGACAACACACTGTTTAAGGGAAGATGGAATGTTTATATTTTTTAAAAAATATTTTTTATATTAAAAAAGAAAGAAAGAAAGAAAGAAAAAGGGGGAGGATATTGATTATGTGTAAGGAGGCAAAGGTACAGGAAATAATGAAACTTCAGTTGTACACTACGATTAAGATACAATACTCTACCTTACCCACACTTTGACCCATAGTCTGGATTTGGATGACATGCTAGCTACAGTATGTGCCACCAAATTAGATTAAGTGTATTGTGTGAATGCTGCTCTGTGCACGTCTACACCTGACAGAGAGCAGAGTTAATTGCTTCAGACTGCCAAAAACCAGTCTGGCCTGCTTTCAAGCTTTTAAGGACAGTTCAATCTAAATAGGCTTTGGGGATAAGTTTTATTACCTGCTAAAATCATCCATTTAGCTTCTGTGACCAAAGTAGAGGCAGTAAAAAAAGCCTCTCAATTCAAAGAAAGAAAGAAAGAAAAAAAAACCCTGATCTACAAGCTCTTCCAAGGACAGGAAGAAATAACCAGTTGATTAGGTCTTCCCTATTGGCCCAAGGGAGGTTTTCTTCACAAGCCCACTGGGTCTCTGAAGTTTCTTATGAGCTATTTTTCATCTTATTTCTTAAGGCATCAGTTCAGGACCTGTATAGGCTTTATTTTTGACAGTAACAAATTAAAATCTAAGCTTCCTTTGATACCAGGTAGTGTTCAGAGCAAAGAGACTAGGGTTTCTTTAGGAAATAAAGATGATTTAATGTGAATCCCATAGACTTGGGGCTATGTCACTGCTGAATAATTGGAAAGAATTTTTACCCAAAGTCAAACATGGGACTTGGGAAGAAATCCAAGTGGACATCAACCATTGGCCTCAGAATGGAATATGTGAATTCAGCGTCGTTGAAAAACCAGGCCATAACTAAAAGTTGCAGCATAGGTGGGAATTTCCCATATTAAGATATTGTGCAGTATTGTACCTTGTTTTAAGGGGAAATGAAAGATTACAGAGGGAATTATTTACAGATTTGGGTCTGAATAAGGTATTCCGTATTCCTTGTTTATTTATCAGCCATAATTCTTATATGCCTGACATGGAGGTGAGACTTTTCAAAACAAGTAGATAAGCAAGAGGAAAAAGCAACCCTGCAGATCTATGAATACCATTCCCCCCCCCCACACACACACACACAAGGACTGTATTATGTCAAGTGGCAATTTAGGATTCTACCTTTTTTTTTTTTTTTTTTTTTTAATTTGATTTATATGCCGCCCTTCTCTGGAGACTCAGGGCGGCTTACAGTGCGTTAAGCAATAGCCTTCATACTTTTGTATATTTATACAAAGTCAGCTTATTGCCCCCACAAACTGGGTCCTCATTTCACCTACCTTAGAAAGGATGGAAGGCTGAGTCAACCTTGAGCCTTGGAGAGATTCGAACCAGCAGTAAATTGCAGGCAGCTGTGTTAATAACAGGGTGCTTTAAACCACTGTAGTACCAAGGTACCTTCAAGTCTAGAGCAGATTTCAAGTCTATAGTGGGTGGATAAACAGATGGGCTTGAAACAGGACAAAGTGCACCTGGTCACGATCTGCATGCTGCTTTTGGGAGACAAATTCCTACTCCGGAGCTATCTATAACTATATAGCAGTAGTGGATTCGGACTGGTTCTATAGAACCGGTAGTAAAACTGGCGGAAGGCTCCGCCCACTGACCCTGACATCATTAGAAGCAATTTGCGCATGCGCAGAAGCAAGGCGCGCGCGTGAGCGAAGCAAGCGCATGTGTGTGATCCTGTTGCAAACCGGAAGTAAAGGTAAGTAGAATCCACTCCTGCTATATAGAACTATCTATAACTATAACAGTATAACTGTTTGTGTTGACCAACAAAGTCATATCAAGTAACAATTTTTATTTTTGCATTTATTTTGGTCACCACATCAGTGGTATCTGTGGTGGGTGGGATTAGCACTCTTAGAGAATCCCTGACTCTTTGTACATGCATGTGACAGTGATGCACATACAAAAGGGGGGAGCTTGAATCACACTGCTGCAGCCACCATCTTGCCTGTTTTGACTCCATATATTAAAATGTTATCCTGCATTTCCACACCTCTTATCAGGCGTCAGATACAAATTCCTAAATTTCATGACAGCAGTTCCACAGAGAATGATTTTACTCTCTATACTCTCTATAGATTAATACTCCCTATAGATTTTCTATAGATTTTCTATAGATTTTTCTATAGATTTTCTCTCTATACTCTCTATAGATTTTACTCTCTATAGATTAATCTATACCAACCATTTTATCTGAGAGAGAATATCCCTCCATATGTATAAGATATTGTTTGATGAAGATCCTTCTGAAGTCTAAATATTTGCTCTCTGCATGCAACTTATAAAGTGGCAGGAAATTAGGCTCAAACGGAAGATTGCTAATGATTATTCAAATCTCAGTATGAATTTAATAATATAAGTGGAGATATATCAGTGATAACTCTGGTATTTGGTACGGTTTTTCTTTAAATTTCTTCAGATAAAAGCTAGAATGCTGTGCAGAATAAATATAACTGAACTCAGAGAGTCTTACTTTCAAGGAGTGGGCTAGTCAAAGTTGGCCAGCAATCTGTAAGCAGGTTTCTGGATGGGTGAGTTTTTATTCCAGGCCAGGCTATCTTCACCTGGTGCCCTCCAGACATGGTGGAGCTCCAAATGCTACAATGCCCCAGTCAGCGAGGCATCAAACATTGCTAATCATGCTGATGAAGATTTATGGAGATGTGTGACCTATTCTGACATATCAGGTAGGAAAAGCCTATTCCAAACCCTGCGGTGTGATGGGCTGTACATCTTTTTAGGTAGTTACATCTACAACAGGGGTGTCAAACTGGCGGCCCTCAGGCCGGATGCGTCATGTGCAGGTCACACCCACCCAAGTTCCGCAAATGGGAAAAACATCGCAAAATGCCATGTGACGGTAACAGGATGCCATGAGTTTGATTCCTGTGATCTACAATTAGGAAAGCAGGTGAACATTTTTTTCACTCACATTCCATCTCTTCTTGCTTAAAAACCTCCTTCTGTTTCTTTCCCCTACTACTTTGCACAATGATTACATTCGCATACGAGCAGTCCACATTTAGCAACTGCCTCATTTAGCAACCATTCACAGATACAAAGGTGATAAAAAAGTAACTTTATGACCAGTGGTGGGTTTCAAAGTTTTTTACTACCGGTTCTGTGGGTGTGGTTTGATGGATGTGGTATGGCTTGGTGGGCGTGGCTTGGTGGGCATGGAAGGGGAAGGATACTGCAAAATCCCCATTTCCTCCTGATCAGCTGGGACTTGGAAGGCAGAGAATACAATGAGGACCCGGATTGTGGGGGCAATAAGCTGACTTTGTATAAAAAAGAACACCGCTTAGGGGGGGCCGAAAGCCCTACTAAGCAGGAATATACAAAAGTATGAAGGCTATTGCTTAATGCATTGTAAGCCGCCCTGAGTCTCCGGAGAAGGGTGGCATATAAATCGAACCAATAAATAAATAAATAAATAAATAGATGTGGGTGGGGCCAGTCAAAATTTTTACTACCGGTTCTCAGAACTACTCAAAATTTCCGCTACCGGTTCTCCAGAACTGGTCAGAACCTGCTGAAACCCACTTCTGTTTATGACCAATCCTCACATTTACACCTCTAACAGGTCTATAAAACAAAGGAAAGCTGAAATAAAATCATAAGCACAAGAGCGGTATCACTTAGCAGTTGCTTCTCTTAATGACCGAGTTGCCAGTCCCAATTATAGTTTCTAAATGAGGACTATTGTCCTATGCTCTGACTTTTAACCATTATTAAATCAACTACAGCCAATTAGCTTCATACAGCACACTGTGCTGGAAATAAAAAAAGCATGTCAGGTTACAACATGTTATGTTAATCAAATTACTCTCTTCCTTTCATTTGTACCCTGCCTCTATTCAAATGCACAGAGATGCTTTTTGAAGCGAGAGATTTTTGCTCCAAATCCTTTGACTTTTTGCTCAGATGACAAAACGAAGGGTCACTCCTGGCTAGAAAGAGATAATTGTTTTGAAAAATGACTAAAGAGTGCCTCTAAACAGATACAGATTATATTTATCACTCTGTAAAGAAGCACACCCACCTCCTACATATCTGGGATAAAACAGCAAGATTTTGGTGTTTTTTTTTAAAAAAAGCAAATTTTAAAAAAGATGTTGCTGAGCCTTGCTTTCTTGTAATCTTAAACATATAGGGACAGCCACTGCGATGAATGCTGAATTGTTGTTGTTGTTTTCTTAAATAAAAATATTTCACATTTGCTTTTTTCAATAGAAGGTGTGCAGCCATCAAAGGGGGAAAGTAAAATCATATGGGTATGCTTAGAGAAGGAAAGGCCAGGTTACAAACCCAAGGCCCACAGTTCCTAGTATTTGTGACTTGCCCCATTGACTGCAATGTAGTACATGCATTCTGCTTATAATAATGCAGATACCTTTGCTCAGAGAATTCTCTGCCTTTTTTCTATCTCTGTTAATGCAATGTCTGTGTAGCTTTTTTCAGCTGGTGGGTGTCTATGCAATAGGGACTTTGTCCTTGTGTCAAATATTATCGCCTGCCGAATTTCCTATGTCTGTAGATCCCTTGTTGTGCGGGTGTGCCTGGCCCCCTCCCTGTCGTCTCCATGCCCAGGCTACCATCTGGCTTTGATCACTCCCCCCCACTCCCCACTGGCGACGAAGCTCTCTTCTGTGGTTTCGGATGTAGAAAATGTTCCAGGAAGTGGCTTCTCTCTTTGGATTTATTCAGGCAGCCCAATCGGAAATTGTTACAAAGGCAAAGGGTGCTGAGTGTGGCCTTCTTGGCACTACCCTCTGCTGGGCTCTGGATGGCTTAGGGCCTGGGCTGCTGGTCTTCCCCATCCCCACGCGCCCAGGGATTGTGGCTCTGGAAAAAGTTTTTCTCCTGGCGTCACTATGAAGGAAGAGAGGACTGAATTGGAGGAAGAAAGAAGGGGGAACAGACAGGCTTCACACTCGGACTGAGCGCAGCCTGGGCAGTGAGCCCAACTCTACTTCTTTGGGTGGGGCGGGGGGTAAAGCAGTCCAGCAAAGTCCGTCAGCTTCCTTGCAGCTTTGGCATCTTATCTTCCATTGGTCCTCAGTTTGTTTTACTGCTGGCTGTGATATGTCTGTGGGTGTTTGAGGTGGGTGGATAAAGATTCTGGAAAATGCTGCCTCTTTTTCTAACGGAGACGATGGAGAAACGACGATGACGGTACAAATTTCAAAATAATTTCGAATGACCAGTGACCAATATGAGCTGAAGCCTACTCCTCATATGAGCTTGAGATGGCTGAAAACATTAAAAAAAAAAACATGGCTGGGAGTACAAAGGGACATTAAATGTCTATAGAGATTCTCAATCATCCAGCTCATGATTGGCCCAAAGGTGCTTTTTCAAGAGGCAACTGGACTTTCCGGTTTTTCTTTGAAGATGTTTCGCTTCTCGACCAAGATGCCTCTTCAGTTCTGACAAAGGGACATTAAATATCCCTGGATATCTTACAATTGAATCCAAGGCTCATTCCAGTCAGCAAGTAAAATTTGTGCACAGGGGATGCAAAGCAGGGGTGGGTTCTACTTACCTTTAGTACTGGTTTGCAGTGGGAGCGCACGTGCACGCTCGCTGCACGTGCTTCTGCACATGCGCAGATCACCCATGATGAAGTCATGGCAGGTGGGCGGAGCCTCCCTCCGGTTTTACTACCGGTTCTATAGAACCGGACAGAACCGGGAGCAACCCACCCCTGTTGCAAAGAGTTCAATCCATCACCAATTAAATTGGTTTGTTCCATCCAGAACAACTACTGCAGAAATTAACCACGGTTAATCTTGTATACACAATAGGAGCATATTCTGTTCGTAAAGCAAGTCTGTTTAGCATCTTGCTAAATTCCCGTGTTGGTGGGAATGCTTCAGCAGACACATTGGGAGGGTTTCAATGGACAGGAACATCTTTACCACCCAGTTTTTCTAGTGCAGAAGTAGTCTGCACTCCTTCTTTCCTGCTTCATACTCACTGAAAGCTTCATGAAATGAGAGGTCCTTGGTGTTCTCTGAGCTTGCTTGTTTTCTTGCAGATGTTTCATTACCCTAACTTTGTAACATCATTAGTGCTGATGATGTTACCCAGTAATGAAACATCTGCAACAAACCAAGCAAGCTCAGAGAGCACCAAGGACCCCTCGTTTCAACCCTGAGCTACAAATATTCTCCTTTATTGGCTTCAGGAAATGTTGTGGGCTCAAGGAGGAAAATGCTAGTTTAACATGAACAAGGGCCGCTGAAAGCTAGCTCAGCCATTGACTGGAGGGAAGGTCGTAGCAAGGTCATAGGACCATTCAGAAAAAAATGTCATCGGGGCACATCTGTACCATGGCATGCACAAGTAGAGTGTGATAACAGTTAACCAGTATATATGAAAACCATAAAACAATCATGTTTATACTCCAGGTGGCAGCAAAGGCTTATTCTTCTACGAGTCTGTTTTCAACTCGTTCGTAGCCTCTACCGCATAAATAAAGGAGCTAAGCTGTGTTGGACTGGTAACTAACAGCAACTTTTAACATTATTGAACGATCATTGTGGCAAAACAATAGCAATGAGGTCCAGAAAGTGATGGCTCAGTAATGCTAAGATATGGTATAAATTACTAAGAGGGACATGCCACATATCTGATAAAATTGGAAACCCACGAATCTGGAAGATACAAAGTGGAGGAAAGTATATACGGACAGGAAAAGAAAAGGCTGCTATTATTTCTACCTTTCTTTCTTACAACTTTAATCCTTACAATGCAATGAAATCTTTATAGTGTTTAGGAGAGTGGGGGAGGGAGAAGGAGACCTTTTTTTTAGTTAGGGGGGGAGGGAGAAGGAGACCTTTTTTTTAGTTAGTTCAGTATTATTTCCATTTTGTTACACCTTTTTCTAAAATTAAATACACTCAGAACCAAAGCTGTGGTAATTGAACACGGTTCCATTAAAAGTCTTAAATCCTCACATTTTCATTAACCAGTTTCATTCAAAGTTTAATGCTAATGTGCAAATTTAAATATTTGCGGTTACATTTTTGTTTAGTGGAAACCTCTTTGAAATGTTAGAGACCAAAGAGCCTTTTTTTTTTTCATTTCTTTTTCACCTCTTTTTCCTTATACCCTCCTCTCCTTCAGCAACATTTCTGCTGCCTGGTCTTATGCTTGCTCTTGATGTCTGCTAGAAATATTCAATAGAACATAGGACATTATTCCCTCTTTCTGGCAATGGAAATTTCCCATTCGGTATCCATTTACTATATTCGCCTGTTCGACCATGATCCATATTCTAAGCTTTCTAGTGCTTCCAAGGTGTTTTGGACTAAAGGACCCATAAGTGATGCCCATAGCCAATTATAAAGTACCAATTTATCAAAGGTAAACGGGTAAAGCTGCTTGTTGACATGTTCTTTAATTTCCCAGGATGCTTATTACCAATACTTTAGGTTAGTTGCTGTCCCAAAAGACCACTAGCCACCATGTTTTTATTTCATAAGAATGGCTATCCAGAGACATTCTTAGAAATAAATTGGAAGCTAGAAGCGGTTGTTTTATTTGGCAACCTCCTAGCTGTCTCCTTTTTCTTTCCTTTAAGAGACTTGGTGGGCTGGTGTTTTCGGCTTCCTGCTTCTAGGAGCACGAAGCCGAAAACACCAGCCTGAAGATGACAAATGAGACTTCGTCGAAACTTTGCCAAGACACTTCCAATTTTACGTGGGAGAAGACCCGAATAACCAAAGACCTACATACAAACACCCGCGAAAACCTGAGAAAACAAATATATATATATATGTATATATCAGTGGTGGGTTTCAAAATTTTTTACTACCGGTTCTGTGGGTGTGGCTTGGTGGACGTGGCATGGCTTGGTGGGCGTGGCAGGGGAAGGATACTGCAAAATCTCCATTCCCTCCCCACTCCAGGGGAAGGATACTGTAAAATCTCCATTTTCTCCCGATCAGCTGGGACTTGGGATGCAGAGAATAGATGAGGGCGGGGCCAGTCAGAATTTTTACTACTGGTTCTCCGAACTATTCAAAATTTCCGCTACCAGTTCTCCAGAACTGGTCAGAACCACCTGAAACCCACCTCTGATATACATATATATATATATTTGATTGATCAATCAATCAAATAAGGTGGAGAAACCAGCACACAGCAAGAAAGGGACCTTTCTCACTGCAGTTGTTAAGTGAATCACTGAAGTTGATAAGTTAATAACCTGGCTGTTAAGTGAATGTGGCTTCCCCGTTCTCTGCTTCTCAAAAGGTCGCTAAAGGTGATCACATGACCTTGAGAACACAGCAAGTATGAACCAGTCGCCAAGCATTATAATTTTGATCACATGATCATGTGGGTGCCACAAAGGTTGTAACTGTGAAAAATTGTCGTAATCACTTTTTTCACTGCCGTTGTAACTTTGAACTATCATTAAATGAACAGTTGTAAGTGGACTAGAACCTGTACTTGAAATGCAGAGACAGAAACTCAGCTACAGGGCATCTCTTTTGGAAGCCTGGACAGTATTTCTGAGTTACCTAAAAGCCTAATCTAATTAGTATTAAAACACTGCCAGCATGGCCTTTGGGTTTCTTTTATTCAAGAAGTAACACGTTAATTTACCTTAGGAATTTTCTTATACTTCTTGCTTCATTCTACAATGACCTAGTTCTAAAAATCCCAAACCCCCAGAAGTTCTTGAATCTCACCACTAAGTGTCACTGGATCCTCAGAAATGTTGGGAAAATAAATTCTTTTCACTGGACTTTATTAAAAATTGTGCTATTGTTTCCTCCGTCCAGCACAGATTTTCGCAATTGTTCTAATGCACATCAGGTAATTATTTATTGCCATCAGAACAAGAAACAATCACAGATTGGATTTATGCTTGGTCACCAATTTAACCTTTACTAATCTGAAGGCAAATATCTATATTTCAAACAAGATTCATAGCAAAACACTGAAAAATCTGGAAGCTGCACACTTATCTGTCTCTATAGTACTCATTATGGTAGTCCCGAGCTTTAGGGATTTTGCTGACAGAACATTACATTTTATTTTCTTTATATTTGATTTTTCTCTCCATATTTGTCCAAAATTATAAAAGACTTTTATTGGACTTGCTTCTACTGGAAGCTTTCCACAGAGAATTAATTTTTAAATAACTGTGGTTAAGATTCATCATCTCCTACGGTAACTGGTGATAGTTTATGGAAATGTTTTATTTCTTAGCAAATAATTTTATAGATCTCCTCATTTGAAGAACATTTTTGAAAACATAAAATGGTATTAAATGCATCCTCCCCTTCATTTTTAAACTTTCTTCTGCATTGTGACTTCTTTTCATATATCTCAATGCTTCCACAAAATTATGCGTCATTTCTTGCCACAGTGATTTTTTTGCTTGTAAAATCCTCAACTTGGTACAGATGATAAAATATGCATCCAAGAAGCTTAAAGCATCATGCATAATGGATTTTGGCCTCTTTTGACTTTTCATAAGACTATTAGATGGATATGACTCATAAGTCTATTAGATGGATGTGACAGAGAGGATGTTACTTAGAACTAAAGAGAGTTTTAAATCTAGATGTCCCAGTATGAATTTTTATTATTGTCCGTTATATATGTTGTCTCAGAGAGACTTTATGATAGAAAGCCATCATAGTAAGATTACCAGATGCTGTGGACAAATATGACCATCTAAATTTCCCAGAGGCAGATATCTGAGCTACAAAGATCTTGATTTGCACCCAGCAGAATTCTCCTTATAACTATATCACAGCAAACAAATAAGTTTGCGAATTCTTAAGGATTTATCAATGCCATGTCTTTGCATAACTGCACCCTCATGTGATGCCATATTTTCTCATGAGAAACACAACATTGTAGTTGATCTGCTGATTTCTTACAGCTTCCTTGTTACTCTTTTGAGCATAATCCACATTCCAAAAGAGAACTCTTGCTCTTCATTTGCTTCCTGTCAATAAACTGACAAGAAAGTTGTAACACAGGTTCCTTTGGTCATTTCAAGTGTTACACAATAGATTTAACAACACTCTCTCATAAGAGAGCCATTAATGGACCTGAATGCCTAGTATAGACTTCTGCGCTGCACTGGATTTTGAGACTATAAGGGAATTTTTTTTACAAACACTGGTTCCTGCTGAGACATCCCTGCATTCACCAATTGCAAACTGGCTTCTATTTCAGCATTGACATATGGTTGCAACCATATGGTCTGGAGGATTATTGTTATTCATCCTTTGAGGAGGAGTGGCTGGAGTCTCAGGAAGGCACTTTTGGAAATATTCCTTTGTGACTCATGTATATTGAGGGAGATGGTCCTAGTGATATTGAATAGCTCTGGAAATCAAGTAGCACTTATTAAGAATAACAGAGGTGGGATGGATCCTGTTAGGTTTGAAGTGAAGGAAAACAACCTAATCTTTATTCTGAGACAGTCATAATACAATCTGTCAAACCATATGACCCCACACTGTTAAGCAGTTTTAAGTCCTGCGGATTTCAATTATAGGTTTTAGCATATTGCTATACTTGCTGAACTAAGTAGGGATAAATCTACAGAATGCAGTGCTTATTTTGATTTGGCTTAGTTGGGAAAAAGGTCATTTGGCATTTTGCAGTTAAATAGTCCTGGCATACTGAGAAAATGCTAGAAGACTGAAGTGAAGCTAGTGTTGTTTTCATTTTTAAAAACCTCTTAGTTGAACTTCAATGCCTGAGAAAATCCTAGAAAAGACTATCAAAGAGCAAGCAAGCAGGAAAAAAAGATTGCTAAAAACAAACATGGATTTGTTAAAGCAGGTCAAGCCAGATTAATTTTTAATGCTTTTTATTTTTTGATAAAGTGATTATGTTAGTTGCCCAAGACAATGCTGTAGCATACTGTGCTTAGATTTCACAGAACATTTGATAAAGCTAATTATAGTCTCCTTCTTGGTAAAATGAGGCAATGGGGATGGATGGTCCTGCTACAGATGGATTTGTGTCTGGTTCAACAATCTACAGAAGGATGTGTGAGAAGGATCTAGGTGTCATGGTAGATTGCAGATTAGACATGAGCCAGTTGTGTACTGCAGCTACCAAAAGAGCTAACAGAATCAACAGAGATATAGTGAGATCACAGGAAGGGATAGGCATATTCCTTGCTGCATTGGTCAGATTGCAGCTAGAATATTATATCCGGTTCTGGTCACCGTAATACAGGAGAAATGTTAAAAGACCTGAAAGAGTGCAGAGAAGGTCAATGAAGATGGGGAAAGACTTGGATGCTACTTCTTATGACAAACAATCCCTTCCATATAAGACTTGTATATTGCACGGATCAGATAGAGGGCTGAGAAGATATTACCTGTAGACCCCTCACATCCTGGACATAAACTGTTTCAATTTCTTCCCTCAGGATGGCGCGATAGGGCATTGCATACCAAGACAACCAGACAGAGGGACAGTTTTTTCCATCATGTCATCACTCTGCTGAACATCTAATTCTTGCAGTTGTGACTAATATCTATGTATATTAAGCCATATAGTGTGACTGCAGTATTATTTATCCTTATTATCTTCTTTGCTTCCCCCTTTATTGGTAAAATTGCTTTTATTCATTAAACATGAGACTCAGTCAACTGATCATTCAAAAATGCATCACAAATACCATTGACTGGTGCTAATAGTTGATACAGGTTGCTGCCAGCATCCTAGGTATCAACCAAGTATCTTCTTAAAATATATGATGCTCCGAGTAGTGCAGTTTTTTGCAGTTTGCTTGTGGTTATTGCAGGAAGCTGCAATTTCTTGATGTGTTTTGTAAAATTCTTGGACATGGTACATGGACATCTAGACAAGGGGACATTTTTTTCCCCTCATGCCATCACTCTGCTGAAAATCTAATTCTTGCAGTTGTGTCTAATATCTATGTATATTAAGCCATATAGTGTGACTGCAGTATTATTATTTATCCTTATTATCTCCTTTGCTTCCGCCGTTATTGGTATTATTAATATTATAATTATTATAATTATTATTTATATTATTATTATTCTCTTTGTTGCTTGCATGTACAGTGAGTGCTTCTATACGAGAGACAAATTCCTTGTGTGTCTAATTACACTTGGCTAAATAAAGTATTCAAACTCAAATTCAATTCAATGAAAACATAGGTATAGGTATATTTAACCTAAAGAGAAGATTAAATAGAAGACACAATAGCAGTCTTCAAATATAGGTACTCCTTGACTTATGATCCCAATTGGGACCAGAATTTCCATTGCTGAGCAAGGCGGTTGTTAAATGAATTGCAGCTATTTTTATGACCTTTTTGTCATGGTTAAGTGAATCACTTGGTTATTAAGTGAGTCCGACTTCCCCCACTGATTTTGCTTTTCAGAAGCCAGCTGAAACATTTGCAAATGGTGATCGTGTTACCCCGGGACACTGCCACTATTGTAAATACATGCTATATGCAATGCTCCCAAACTTTTATCACATGACCATGGGGATTTTGTGACAGTCATAACTGCAAGGACCGGTTGTAAGTCACTTTTTTAAGTACCTCTGTAAAAATTAAGATCACGTAAAGGGTTAATACCACTTTATAATGCCTTGGTAAGGCCACACTTGGAATACTGCATCCAGTTTTGGTTGCCACGATGTAAAAAAGATGTTGAGACTCTAGAAAGAGTGCAGAGAAGAGCAACAAAGATGATTAGGTAACTGGAGGCTAAAACATATGAAGAACCGTTGCTGGAATTGGGTATATCTAGTTTGATGAAAAGAAGGACTAGGGGAGACATGATAGCAGTGCTCCAATATCTCAGAGGCTGCCACAAACAAGAGGGAGTTAAGCTATTCTCCAAAGCACCTGAGGGTAGGACAAGAAGCAATGGGTGGAAACTAATCAAGGAGAGAAGTAACCTAGAACTAAGGAGAAATTTCTTGTCAGTTAGAACAATTAATCAGTGGAACAACTTGCCTCCAGAAGTTGTGAATGTTCCAACACTGGAAGTTTTTAAGAAGAGATTGGATAACCATTTGTCTGAAATGTTATAGGGTTTCCTGCCCAAGCAGGAGGTTGGACTAGAAGACCTCCAAGGTGCCTTCCAACTCTGTTATTCTATTCTATTCAAACGGTTGCTAAATAAAAGATTGTAAACCGAGGAGTGCCTGTACTTGAAAGGCTGTCACAAGGAGGAGGGTTCAGATTTATTCCTTGTAGCTCCCAAGGATAGGACAGCACGCTCCCACAGGGTGGGCCTCCTCAGGGTGCCATCACTAAAGCAATGTCGACTGGTGGTTCCCAGAGAAAGAGCCTTTTCTGTGGGGGCACCTACCCTTTAGAACAGGTTACCCCAGGGATACAAATGATCCCAGATCTTCGTACTTTCCGTCGTGCACTTAAGACCTTTCTATTTCACCAAGCCGGGCTGGCATAAATCTCTTCTAATTGTTCTAAATCTTTATGCTGAAAATTCTTAACCAATGAACCAAATTGGCTTAATCATCTTATATTCACATTTTATATGTATGTTATTTTAATTGTTCATCGCCCTGAGTCCTTCGGGAGAAGGGCGGTATAGAAATTAAATAAATAAATAAATAAATAAATAAATAAATAAATAAATAAATAAATAAATAAATAAATAAATAAATAAATACCAATGGATGAGAACTCTACAGAAAGAGAACCTAACTTGAAATAAAGAGGAATGTACCAGTTGTGGATTTCAACATTTTTTACTATCGGTTCTATGGGTGTGGCTTGGTGGGCGTGGCAGGGGAAGGATATTGTAAAATCTGCATTCTCTCCCCACTCCAGGGAAAGGATAGTGCAACATCCCCATTCCCTCCCCACTCCAGGGGAAGGTTACTGCAAAATCCCCATTTCCTTCCGATCAGCTGGGACTCTGGAGGCAGAAAATAGATGGGGGTGAGGCCAGTCAGAGGTGGTATTTACCGGTTCTCCAAACTACTCAAAATTTCCACTACTGGTTCTCCAGAACTGGTCAGAACCTGCCGCAACCCACCTTTGGAATGTACTAACCAGAAGAACTATTGCGCAATTGGAAAGCATGTCTCCTACAGTTGTGCTGCTCCATCACTGGAGATTTTTAAGTAAAATCTAGACAGCCATTTGTCTGGGCTGTTAAGAGGATTCCTGCCCTAGGCAGATGGTTGAACTAAAAAACTTCCAAAATCTCTTCCAAATCTATGGTTCTATGAAATATACAGGTACGACATGGATTTAAGGGACAGCATCAGTCAATCAGATTTTCAGTCACTCCATTGTTTCCGCATCTCAAAAGAGCCAGTGGGAACTTCCAGTCAGTGGTGGGTTGCTCCCGGTTCTGTCCAGTTCTTGTGAACCGGTAGTAAAAGTGGCGGGAGGCTCCACCCACCCACCCAGATGTCATAATTGACGATCTGCGCATGCACAGAAATGCACGCTCCCGTTGCGAACCGGTAGTAAGGTAAGTAGAACCCACCCCTACTTACAGACAACCAGACATTCTGTTGCCAAGTTGTTACGTCAACAATGAAACGAAGACAGGCATTAAGAAATTGTTCTGGGACTTTAGCATACCATGATGGAACAGAAATGGCCATTTGCACTTATTAATGAGTCCTTGATGCTCACAGAAATCCAACAGCCAAAGACAGCCAGTTTTCCCTTTCCAATGTATGAAAAGGGATGTCTCGGCCAGTTAATGCTTATCTGCTGTCCAGTACTTTCCCCTCAATTTTGTCCCAAGGCTGTATTTATTCTACCTTGCCCCCCAAAAAGAAAAGGAAAATAAATAGTAAACTTCTTTATCTGCCCAGCAAGGTGACATTTCCCTAGATATGCAAGTTTTCTACAAGGACCTCTTCACATTGTCTTGGTAGGACAATGGAATCGAGGTACCCCTCCAATAGCCATGCAAACGCCACTGTGCAAAACAATGGCTCCTCGGTCTGACCTCCTAACTGCTGCAGTTGCACCGAGAGCATTTGAGTCATCCCGAATAGAATACAGACTAGCAGAGTTGAAAGGGGCTTTGGAGGTCTTCAGGTCCAGCCCCCTGCTCAAGCAGGAGACTCTATGCCCATGATGGTGAACCTATGGCATGTGTGCCAGAGGTGGCATGCAGAGCCCTCTCTATGGGCACACGAGCCTTCGCCCCAGCCCAGCTCCGCCATGCATGTGCCTCCCGCCAGCCAGTTGGTTTTCTGGTCTCTCCCACGCATGTGTGAGGAGCAGGGTGTATGCAGGAGATGCGCACAAATGCACAGGGGGTGGGGTGTATACACAGGGCATGTGTGTGCATGCACGGGGGTCGCACGGGGGAAGTCACACGTACATGCACGGGGGCTGCACGCACATACATGGGATGGGGCGCACATGGATCCCCATTCCCTCCCCACTCCAGGGGAAGGATATTGCAAAATCTCCATTCCCACCCCACTCTGGGGCCAGCCAGAGGTGGTATTTGCCGGTTCTCTGAACTACTCAAAGTTTCCGCTACCGGTTCTCCAGAACCTATCAGAACCTGCTGGATTTCACCCCTGAACTGGAGTCTCTTGTGTGCAAAATTTGCCCTGTCCTGGTGAGTTGTGATCCCAGATACATAAATCTCATACTGGCCATCTAGCATAAATGAAGGAATGCAAAGGAGTTGGGCTTCTGTGCCCTTTGCTGTCCCTAGAACTTCTTACCCTTCTTTTAAGAATAAAAGATTGGCTCGTTTCCCACTGGTAGGAGTATCGGAGCAGAGTGTCCTTCTGTTTCTGAATCCCAGGAGCATCAGTAAGTTGAAAGAAGTTCTACAGATAAACTATTCCAGGCCTGCCTGTCTTATCAGGAAATAGGAACTCAGAGACAATAGAAGCAGCAGTTGAAATGTTGGACTCACTATTGCTTTAGTCTTGCCCTGGTCATTTACTTCTCTATCCGTCCTATTTTAAAAAGTGGTTATGAAAGGAGGAAGCATGTAAAAAAAAAAGATTTCCCATAAATAACATGGTTATTATAGACACCATCAATGTCCAGCAATGTGGTTAATGCATGGCACCACGTTTAATGAAGATACAGGTAGTCCTCAACTTATGACCACAACTGAGCCCAAAATTTATGCTGTTAAGTGAGAAATTTGTTAAGTGAGTTTGCCCCATTTGTTAAGTGAATCATTGCAGTTGTTACATTAGTCACACGGTCGTTAAGGGAATATGGCTTTCCCATTGACTTTGCTTGTCAGGTCACAACAGGTGATCACATGTCCCTGGGACACTGCAACTATCATAAATATGCACCAGTTGTCAAACATCGAAATGTAAATCACGTGACTATGGGGATGCTGCAACGGTCATAAGGGTGAAAAATGGTCATAAGTCACTTTTTTCAGTGCCGTTGTAACTTTGAACGGTCACTAAATGAACTGTTGTAAATCGAGGACTACCGGCATTTTGAGAATGCCCTACGGTGTTGATCTTACATTGACCCATATTTCAACAGTTATTCTTGTGCTTTCTATTTTGCAGCCTGGAAAATGCATTGGGTGTCCTATGAATGTTTGCCAGTAGTAGTGTTGGCGCTGCAGAGCCCAGAACTTGTATCCACACCCATAAGTTGTTATATATATATAACATATATATATATATTAAAAAACCAAATTGTAGAAGAAAGTATACTATAAATATATAGATAAGCAATAAAACAGTTTAGGCTTGTTCTAATGGGTTCTGGTACAATACAATGATGACAGAAAGCTTGCAAATCTACTAGTGATTTCAGAGTGCTGGTTTGACAGCAAGAGATCCTTGTGTTCTACTTTCTATTAGATACAGGAGGAGTTCTAAAGTCAGCGTATGAAATCTTGTAGAAGAGGCAATACAGAAATGCATAGACTAGAACAGAGACTCAGTTTCTTAAATTTCTCATCATATATTCACTCTGAAATGGGAATGATGTTGTATATTCACTCTAGAGAGTAGACCACTGAAGTGAGGTAGAGAGTAAACTCTGCAATCGCTTAAGTATGTACCTAAGTACGTATATCTACTTTGATGGAGTGAACTCTTCTCTATTCTCCAAGTCTTAAGTATCTGAGGTTCATAATTTATCTAGAGATTTTTCTAATGTCAATAACCAGTATTTGCAAAAATTGGCTTGAAAAAGCCCTGGCAAATACACTTGACTTGCCATCCCCTTCTAATTCAGAGAATTCCCATCTACTCCAAACCTAATCAGAATTTGAATTTGCAATGCTTCCTAGAAGGCTCTCCTAATAGAATACAGATATCTGCTTCCTACATTAGGCTTTATTTGGGTTCTACAATTTTCCATTTGCACTAAACTTTGTCACTGCAACAGAAGGAAGACATGAGCCCCTTGTTGGAACAAACTCTCCCTTATCAGAACAGAAGGAAGCCATGATCTGCTGTAATGAAACCACCAAACAACAACAACACCAATCGATTATTTCTGTTTACAGAACTGAAGTTCTGTCTAGTCATAGTCTTGGTTAAAAGTATTGCTGAACCAACACACTGCTCTTATTTTAATAAGGTAGACCTTCAGGCCACTTGGAATAAACAAGGTCACGTTTACTGCTGTCCTCTTTACAAAGAAGTTCTGACTTGAATGGAGATTTTGTGCCTAGGCCCAACATCTTTGCATTCCCTTGAAAAACCAAAATAACCATAGAACGGACAATTTGTAGCCTCACATTACCCACCTAGCTGGGTGCACCCAACACATTTGGTTAAAGTATTGTTGTCTAGTTTGTGGCTCAGCATGAATCCAGTCAGCGTGATCTCTTCATGGTTATTTGTTCACACTTGGGCAACTGGATTAATTGAATAAATCATGAATAAGGGAATTATAAACAACCATCTGGTCTTTGCTCATGTTATTCCACCCAAATGGCATCAAAACATCTCCTCTCCTCTCAAGTAGTGAGCTGTGTTTTAGAGCAGGGGTCTCCAACCTTGGCAACTTTAAGCCTGGAGGACTTCAACTCCCAGAAGCTTTGCTGGCTGGGGAATTCTGGGAGTTGAAGTCTGCCAGGCTTAAAGTTGCCAAGGTTGGAGACTCCTGTTTTAGAGGACTCCTTTGGATGAAGTTTGACTATTGTACTTGTTTGCTTTTTATAAATGCAGTAAGAGTCTACGGTGACTGAAGATTAAGCAGAGCTGAAACTCTCTCAGTCATACAGACGAGCAAAAGAAGAGATAGGCCATAGATCACCAAGCATGTCAATGTCAGAGATGAGTTTTTGTATTCCTACTGACAAACTACTTAACGCTGGTATTGTTGTCCTTGAATATAAATAATTTCAGGGCTGGTAAACCTAATTTGTTTCAAGGTGTGTCTGAACATTTAAACGATATGTTTCATGGCTACACCCTCAATTAGAGGAATCTCCTTTTTTTCTAGGTGAAAAAGGCGGCCATATAGAGCAAATTTGTTTTGGTTGTGGCTGCTCTAGCCATTTTTTTCTATTGTCCAGAAAATTAGAATTTAAAAGAAATACAGTTGGCTTCACCCATTAATGCCATGGTATAATGTAAGCCTAAGAGATCTTGATGGGATGTGGTGGCTCAGTGGCTAAGACACTGAGCTTGTCAATCAAAAGTTCGGCAGTTCAGCGGTTCGAATCCCTAGTGTCGCGTTACGGGGTGAGCTCCTGTTACTAGTCCCAGCTTCTGCCAACCTAGCAGTTCGAAAGCACATAAAAAATGCAAGTAGAAAAATAGGGACCACCTTTGGTGGGGAAGATAACAGCCTTTAGCATTTAGTCATGCCGGCAACATGACCACGGAGACGTCTTTGGACAGTGCTGGCTCTTTGGCTTTGAAACAGAGATGAGCACCGCCCCCTAGAGTTGGGAACGACTAACATATATGTGCGAGGGGAACCTTTACCTTTACCTTTAAGAGATCTTGGCTGCAAGTGCTACTGTCATCTGGATTTTTGAAACCCAGATCTGGTAGTCTTATTTAATAATTGAACCTATCTATTGCAATATTAATTTATCGGCTAATATTCAGTTTGAAATGGGCCTCACAGTTAAAACAAGATGTACTTTTAGTGCAGTAGCAAATGTTTTTCTAGAAGAGCACATTAAGTAAGTCTCTGAAGATTGCAGACAGTATGATCAGAATATAATAGTATTAGTATAGAAACAGGGCTGAAATTGTTGGCTTGATTTTTAAGGGTTTTTGGAGGGGGGGTAAGAAGAGGAAGAAGTTGAAAGGAACCCAGTTAGGTGCCAAGTTCTGTCTTTTAAATAGGTTTCTGTTTTGTGAATGGCCATTAATAAAGCAACTAATAACTTTTGGTTATCATCTGTGTCACTTTTAACATCTTCACCCTAAAACCTCTACGCTTTAAAATGCCTTCACCCCTCTTTGAAAGTAAGTAGGATAGATTTCATAATGAAAGAAAACAATTATGTTACAAGAACTATGAGATACAAGTTAGCCTTTGATCTGTTTCACTTTATATCACCACCATTATTTCATTACTATGCCATGAATATGAGATTGAACAGAGCTGGGAGGGAAGAAAATGCAGTCAGCATAAGAGGAGACAAGAAAGCTGACAAGGCTGGTTTATAGTTCTGGCTAGAGATCGAAGAGGGAGAATCATCCCCTTCTCACTCCAGTTGCTCCCTATGTCCTCACCCTTATGCAGCATGATCCACACTGGAATTACCTGCTGCATGGAATCAGGAATTCTCCAGTGGTTCTGCTGGCATTTTGCCTTGGACAGATATTTGCAGAATAAGGTATGCAGGACCACCAAGTTCTAAAGCTACAAACAGCAATTAATATTTTGGAGAGGATGTAGATTTGGAATGGAAAGAAATGCTGGTACACTGATACTGCGGGCTAAAACTATTTCCACCATAATAGAATTCAATACAGCTTGCCCTCCACAGAAAATATAGCACGGGAAAATTGCAATAAACAACATGGCTGTCATAAAACAAGCCTGCAAAATGACTGCGATAAAGACAGACATTGCCCGAGAACTATGGATTGGCAATGGTGCTCTGATTAGTGAAGCAGAGTCTGCAGAGAGGGGAAGAAAACAAATACAGAGTGATTACTACTCTAAAAAGAGATTCTCAGTCAGCCAGATCCCAGAATGTTGGACAAGCACCATCCCTGCAGGATACTCTGGTTAATAATTGCCTCTTTGTCTCCTGCCCTTTGCCCAATGTCAGAGATCAAAAATGGATCTGTATTTTCTGGCTGTTCCTCAGCAATAATTAGTGCCCAACTAACCTTAGGAAAGCTTAGGATTTCCATAAACTTTTCTTTGTGGTGATATTATTAGTATCTATTATTTGTCAGAGGAAAACAAGAAACATACATTCTTCAGCTTTTCTCATGGAACAGAAGTGCTATAATATGCCATTTTATACTATTAAGGAAAATCTATTTCCCTCCTGATTTTTTGAATTACAAAACCCAGAATCCCTGATCATAAGCCATTTTGTTTGGGGCTTGTGGGAGTTGATGTTGAAACCATCTTGAGGATGGTTAGGGTTAGGCAACCATCTTGAAGAGGCCATGTTCCCTGCCACTGACTTAATCTCCTAACTTTTAATATCCTTTAATACACATATACCTCACAAAGCACTCCTCCGAGACTCAACCAATGAATCTTTAGTGAGGAATATACTGTGGTTTATACATTTTGTTGTCATGTTGTGGCAACTTAGTCACTTAACCTTACAACAGAGATGTGCAACCCTTTTGTGTTTAGCCCCTTACAGTACCTGGTGAGTTAAACCACCAGGAGGTTTTTGACTAGTTGACATCAGAGGCTGTGTTTCATTTGGCTAGATCAAAGAGCTGAGTCAGACTGACAGGCGGGCTTTCGGTGCCTCTCCAATCTATACAACCATTAAACTAGTATCCAACAAAGGAAAGGAGCAAGTAGAAGTTGGGAGGCTTGCCTATCAACATTCAAGCAGGAAGCCCAGACAATCATTTGAACCATCTTTGCTGCAATAAACTCTGCACATATCTGTGGATCTGGAATCTTAATTCTAGCAGGTAGCGTGTGATAGTTGATTCAGTTTGGAATGCTGTATATAAGCGTGGTGGGTGCCGTCTTTCTTTTTCTCTCTTTTCCAATACAATTGATTTTTTAATCAAGAGATTTTGCTATCTGGATTTATAGGTTATTTTTCCTTAAAATATTCTCCACATATAAAATTGTACAGTATGTTGCACAGCAACTCTTTGTGCTTCAGGCTTTCCACAAGGTTTCTTTTTTGAATTAAACTTAATTCAACGTGGTGTCTTTCCTAATCTTTCTAAAACTGGGTGGAAAGGAGAATCTAGAATGGAAGGGCTAAAAGTCTGCCAGCTGGATAAACTAGGTGGAATCAGAAAGTTCTGTCTCACTGCTGGGCCTCTATCTTACAGTAATGCTATTTTTTTTACTGGGGAATCCTTGGAACAAGAGTTGCATCAGTACTACTGGAGATTTAAATTAGTCTTCCTCTCTCGGCCCGTAACACCTTTATTGCACCTCCCTAAGACCCTACGATCCCATATTCAAAACTCAGAAGACGATACTGAATATAGCTATACAATTTCATTCCAAGTTCCAGACAAATTTAGCTACCTATTAAGGTCAACTCCCACTTGGCAAACAAAAGGCTAAAAATTCTCTCTGTGACACTCTGCTTCCATTGAAAGGTATGTCATTTAAGGAACCATGATCAGGAAGAAGAATGTCAGCAACAAGAGAGACTGATAGTTAGATACTTCAGATTTTGCAATAATGACGCAACTACGAACTTGCCTTATCATGTGGGAGGCAGAACAGAGGCAATAGTTGTAGACTCTAACATGGGGACAGACTTCTCTGTCTCCCAGCTTCCCCATTCTTTTCCCTTTGAGAGGGAGAAACCCTGAGCTGCAGCAAATGTGGAAAATCCATCCCACACCCATTCAGTCTGTCCAAGGATAAGATAAAACTTCTGCATCCGTTCCTTTCTTGCAAACTCCCTTCCTGCTACTGATTAATAAGACAGTGCAGTTCATGCATAACCCCAACCTAGCAAGGCTCCTGGGCCTTGAAGATTCACAGCTGTCTGGCTTCGATCAGGTGTTCCTGTTTACACCAGAACAAAGCTGCTATTGGAAGAAATGTCCTTCTGGGTTCAGTTCCAAGTGGGGAAAAAGACACTGGATTCATGGAAGTTGCTTGGGAAGAAGGTTTATTGATGAACAGGATCACATGGCTTCCTGAGCTCCTGAGTTCCTGAGCAGAAAAGAGCCGAGATGCTGAGAGTGCCCTGGTTTTATGCCCCCTCTGGGCCCCACCTAAATCTTCCTGTTCCTGTGTAAGAAATGCACTCTGATTGGTGGTCAGACTCCCATGGGGCCATGCAGAGGCAACTCTATAGGTTGTCTTTTGAGTTCCAGGCTTGGTTTGGCCTTGCTGGGGGATGATGTAATCTTCCCAGGTGCCATTGGTGAGTTCTGTTGCTAGATAGGTAGAGGACTAATCCTATCTTTGTTGGATCTTGGGTGAGGGCATTTGCCTATGAATAGATCTAGCTATCTCTTCATCTCTTAAGTGTGGACATCTGCTGTGGGCTATTGAGGATGATGGGGATTATTAAGAGTGAGTCTGTTTCCTGCCTAAAAACATGTTTCTCCATTTCTCATCCAGGGAAATATAACATTCTGCCTTTTTAATATTTCCTAGAATATTTCATTTTCCTAGGAGAGGGTGGGTGTTAACTTCCTACACTGGCAATCCAAAAATTCTAATATCAGACCTCAAGTATAAGGATGGGGGAGTTCTCTCCCCACATACTACCTTCCTATTAGCAGTTTAACTCAGGCAGCAAATTCCAAGTCAGCATCCCATTTGAGATAGACTGGGAAAGAAACACAAGGAATTGTGTTGACATTTACCACAAACAATACATTCTTGTTTGGACATGTCTGGCTTGAGATGTTGCCCTAAGGAATATTTGAGTGCCAACATCATCCTTTTGATACATTTTATTACTAATTACTGCATTTATATTTCACTTTTCCTCTTGAAAGCTTAAGGTAGCATATGGAATATCCCTGCCTTCACCACAGCCCCGTGAAGTAGGCTGTGGGTTGTGAGAGAATGACCAACTCAAAGTTAAACTCTGTAGTACAGGGGTCTTCAACCTTAGCAACTTTAAGACTTGTGGACTTCAACTCCCAGAGTTCCTCAGCTTGCTTTGCTTTGCTGGCTGAGGAAATCTGGGAGTTGAAGTCCACAAGTCTTAAAGTTGCCAAGGTTGGAGACCCCTGCTGTAATAGAAAGGATGTGGTGGGGAAAGGATAAGCTAGCAAGGTGGGGAACAAGCGTATGGCACCCCAGATAATGCCATTTTGAAAATACCCACCAAGTGAAACCAACCAGCTGGCAAGGAAAATGGACTGTCTGCAACCTCTTATAACATAAAAGTGAGAAAAATAAATTCAGGATTTAAACTTTAGGGAACTCGTTTAAAGAACCAAGCTCTTACATTCCTGAGAGAGCATATTCCTAGAGCGGCCTTTCACAATGAGCAAGGCCTCCTCTTATTCAGAGTTCATCCTATCATTTCCTTAACTCTAAATCCTGGTAAGTTTGTTTATACAATAGGCCTTCATAACATTAACCTTTGTTTCATCCCGAGTCGTTACCTTGGGAAACTTGAAGTTGTCCATCTTTCAGTTTTAATTTTCCCTTTTCTTCCAACAGAACTTTTGCCATCTGCGCAACTGAGCATATTTCATTGACCATGTGACTAGTGACACAATCAGGGATCCGCCTGATTCTTCTGGTCACTTTAGGCTGATGCAAACATGACCCTTCACCTCTGGCTGCTGGGCATTACCCTCCATGGCCATTTTGACTGAGCTGCAAAGGAAAGGAGACATCAAACTTCTACCGAGGCATCTGCCCATGTAATGACTAATTTTGCTTTCCGAAGAGCTGCCAGAACTGCTATTTTCTTTGAGAAAGTTCACTCATTATGTTGGTTGCTTCTACATGCCTTCCTGGTTACCTGTTGTAGACTCAGCCTGAAGGAGGAGCATAACATGGGGAAGATGTATTTATTGTAAGAATGGGTGCTTGCTTTACAATAAACAGGGACCCCAAGAAATGGGAAAGCAAATGTTTTATAGAAATTGAGAGCTGCAAGACAGGATATCCTAGGGATCTGATTTGCTGGCCCATTTACTGAAGCTACCCTGATCCTTGTTTCTCTACTTGGAGTTACTTCTATTGTTAGGCAAACTGGGCTTTTCAAGAGGGCAGCAGTGCTGAGGAACTTCATTGTTAAAGATGATGAGACTTTGACGTCATCAGGCTGATTGAGGATGGATTACTTGGGAGTTTTTTTAGGTTGCAATTCCATTATAAAGGCAGCTCTTGGGCTGTGCTGTGAGCTGGTGAGGAGGCCTTTATTCTTTGGTTTAGATGGAGTTGCAGGGGAGAGTTGTCTAGGGACAGAGAGGATCAATTTGGATCTGATAGGATTAGGCAAAGTTATGGACTGAGTTTGACCCCGGTCATATTTAAAAGAAGGGAAAAGAATGACACTTCCAATTGGTTTGTAAAGTTTATTTTTTTTTCACACTATACCTATGATTGTATCAAGTACTTTTAGGATACAGGTTTTGTGCCTGCCTATCCCACTTAAGGAGACTGATTGGTAACACTTTGTGAGAGTGGAAACAAAATCAAAGGAATTCACCAGTTATTTTCCATAACTTGTCCTGCATTAAAATGGTAAGCACAGCACATCTTGGAAGCTTTTCCTTTCCCCTGATCCAAGGAGAGGCCCTCTGCTTATGTGCAAAGACTCCAGGACCAGAAATACAGGTAGTCCTCAACTTACATCCCAATTGGGACCAGAATTTCTATTGCTAAGCAGAGCAGTTAACTCTTGCCCAATTTTATGACCTTTTTTGCCATGGTTGTTAAGCAAATCATGTAGTTGTTAAGTGAATCTGGCTTCCCTCATTGATTTTGCAGTGCAGAGGCTGGTAGGAAGGGCACAAATGGTGATCATCATTTGTGGGGAGGACACTGCAACCGTCATAAGTACCTGCCAGTTGACAAGTACCCACACTTTGATCACATGATCTTGGGGATGCTGCAATGGTCATAAATGCAAGGACCAGTTGTAAGTCATTTTTTTTCAGTGGTGTTGTAACTTTGAATGTTCACTAAATGAATGGTTGTAAGTCAAGGACTACTTGTAAGGCTCTTGTCCCTTCACCTCCAGTAGTATCATGCTAGTTTTTATGCTTTTATGATGGATAGCTTGGAGTCACTTTCTGAATCCAGGGACATATAAATGAACAGATAAATGAATAAATAAAGAATATAAAAATAGGATAAATATTCAGACTCGTGCCAATTTAAAATAAGGGCATGCCAGTCTTTGTGATCACCGTAGCCATTGAGACAATTGTCAATATTTCACAACATTTGAGTATTAGAGAAAGTACCTTCCACCTTTGGAAGCCATCGGCTGAATTTCTGTAATATTCTTGGCACTGCATTTCCGATTTTATGTGGCAATATAGAAAATGCCATGTAAATTTTTATTCTCTCCTGCAGGAAGAGCTCTGCACAAGATGCTAAAATGGCTTGGTAATATTTGATAGGTTACTGCAGGATATTCTCTTTAAACCTTATTCCTCTTCTTAGAGCTGGAAATGAATAGAAAAAGGTGGTCACATTGACGATATATTGCTAATAACCCCTTCCCCCCCCAAGAATGAAAGTTCACAATCTACTGGCTTATCTAATGATATGTCCAAAATTGAGGCCAATCCTTAAGAAGTGATTACAGCTTAAGCCCCAACTCTCATTAAGCCTTTGAATAATATTTGGTAGGCATAGAACGCCACAGCTTAACAACTTCTCTGATTTCAGACTGTTGACCTGGTAGCCCTAGCACCAATGAACAAACACAGGCCTGTGCCTGTTGGAGGAATCCAACTTTGGTTGCCAAGCATATTCTACCCTGGCATTCTGCTTCTGATGTCTACGCCCTTTTCTTGTGCTTGAAAAGGTAACATTATCAAATAGCTGCTTGAAATATCTCAGGCCACCCAGGAGCTGCTAAGCTACATCTGCAAGTCTCACAGGACAAGTTGGAGCAGTTCAACGCTAACAAAGCCACACCTCTGTGGGCGCTCCGCAGACTTCCCTCGCCACTCCCAAATAGGCCTCCTTCCTCTCCAACTTGCGTCAAAAGGAAGATGAGGTTGGGGCTGTTTCATATAGGTCATTTTTCCTCCATAAGCAGGTTTAGAAAGAGAGTCATCTCGTATGCGTAATGAATTGCAGTGATTAAATCGATCTTTGCTAGTTCTGAGCAAGGAAAGAGGTCACTCCCTTGCTATGCCACTATATGGCTGAGAAGAGCAGCTTTAGAATTCCTTTATACAAGGACTTGGAGGTAGAAAACTGAAAACAGATCCCGTTTCTTAGCTTCCATGTATTGCTTGAGCACATATAAAGGGGGAGCAGAATTGTGCCCATCAGCCCCATCCACAAGCCCCTTTGTAGGCAGTGGGAGGAGACATGCATTCAAATACATGATGCCTCTTTCTACCTTTTGCTTCAGGCACAAGGAACAGCAATAATTAGCGTACATAATCCTCCACGTATTAAGCCAAGGCATGTTTTACCGCCATGTTGACGGTCTGCTTTTGCACGGATTCGTTTTAGAGGAAGCAGAGAAAATTACCATTAGTGCTCCTAATTCAATACAGGTAGTCCTTGACTTACCACAACTGAGCCCAGAATTTACGTTGTTAAGTGAGACATTTGTTAAGAGAGTTTTGCCCTTTTTTTATGACTTTTCTTGCCATGTTTGTTAAGTGAATCCCTGCAGTTGTTAAATTGGTAACACGGTCATTAAATGAATCTGGCTTCCCCATTGACTTTGATTGTCAGGTCACAAAAGGTGATCACATGTCCCCAGGACACTGCAACTGTCATAAATGTGAGTCAGTTGTCAAGCACCCAAATGTAAATCACGTGACCATGGGGATGCTGCAACGGACATAAGTGTGAAAAATGGTCATAAGTCACCTTTTTCAGTGTCTTTGTAACTCTGAATGGTCACTAAGTGGACTGCTGTAAGTCGAGGACTACCTGTCTTGCTTTCATAGACTAAATCATTTTGCACTGGAGAGCACATTTGATATATTATGGAGAATCTCATAAACTGTTTGCCATGGGTGGAGCCACTAACAAAATGGCTGCAGTACCCCAGCCAGGTACTTTCTGCCTTCGATCAAGATCCCTATTCCTATGAATGGTCATGTTTGGGGGTTTTTTTCCGGGTAGATGAAATCAAAGAACTCAGGAGCATTTTTGAAAATGAAGGTTATCCTGGAAACTGCTTTGCTTTGTAGCAGTGGTGAAATCCAAATTTTTTTACTACCGGTTCTGTGGGCGTGGCTTGGTGGGCTTGGTGTGGCTTGGTGGTCGTGGCAGGAGAAGGATACTGCAAAATCCCCATTCCCATCCCACTCCTGGGGAAGGATATTGCAAAATTTCCATTCCCACCCCACTCTGGGGCCAGCCAGAGGTGGTATTTGCCGGTTCTCTGAATTACTCAAAATTTCTGCTACCGGTTCTCCAGAACCTGTCAGAACCTACTGGATTTCACCCCTGCTTTGTAGCATTCAGTGCCCTTATTCCATTATTTTTTTAAAAAAAAATTAAACAGAAACACTTTGGTGTGGTGGTAAAGGTGCTACCTAGAAACCAGGAGACCATGAGTTCTAGTCCTGACTTGGGCATAGGGCCAGTCACTCTCTCTCAGCCCAGCTCACCTCATGGTTATTGTTGGGAAAGTAGGAGGAGGAAGGAGTATTATGTATGCTCACCACTTTGAGTTACTTATAAAGTAAGAAATGTGGAATAAAAATCAAGCAAATAAAATAAATAGAGAAGAAGCCGAGTGGACTCAGAGGCATCTGTGAGCACACTGGAATTCCCAAGATTACCTGTTTTCAGGAAGGAAGGAGTTTTTCACAGCATTACTAGAAAATGATAGGAAAAGCTTCCCATGATGTTGTTATATGTCACACTTACATGTAAAACTGTCTAATAGGGCCAGTTGGATGGCATCACAAAATTGTTTTTTTCTCTCTAGATTGTTTCCCCAGGAAAGAACCTTAAAAAAATGTCTCCACTCACATGATTGAGAGCCAATAAATCACTAGAGCAGTTCTAAAGGCGAGTTTGTACAAAAGCACTTCCCCTTTTTTTATAATTCACATGTACATGTTCTTTTAGTCTCAGACTTCCAAGTGGGAAGAATAGTAACCAGATCAGTGAGGAAAAATAACTTTATCCATTTATTTATTTATCTTAAAACGCGTATGCTGCCTCTCAAAATTGAATTTTCCCAAGGTTTTTTGTAATACCGGTACATTTAAATTCACAATATATAAGCCCTGAATCGTTAATGTGCATGATTAAAATAAACTTAGCAAATACTTCATCTCCTATGTTCATCATCTTTTATGATTATCTTTAAAAAGAAAAGTAACATATCTATCCTAAAATAAATAAAATAAAAAAAACCCTGACCCAAAAATGCTTTTTCCAAGAGGCAACTGGACTTTCTGGTTTTTGCCTCTTGAAAAAAAGCACCTTTGGGACAACCATGACCTGGATGACTGAGAATCTCCATGGACATTTTTTAAAAAAACCCTGAAGCTGTTTTCACTACTTCTAATCAAGTATTCAGTTATGATTTTGCAACCCAGAAGATACTTAAAGGAACTTCTCATTCATTCTGATATTCTAATTCTAAATAACTATATTACGGAAGAAGAAAGTATGAAAAGGATTCAAGAGAAGGCAGGATACAGAAGCAAAAGGAAATTTTACTGACTATGGAGAAACCATAAACTGAAATATTATAATTTCAGCAAAATTAGGCTGAAATTCTATGTGTTTACTAGAAAACAAGACAAAATGAACTTAATGGAACTTACTTCTGAATAGCAGTGTATAGATGGCTGCTGTGGGAGCAGAATTTAAATTGGGATAAAATACACTTCCAATTAAATATAGGTTTTTAGTTCATCATGTGAGCTTCCATAAGTAATTCCATTGTAATTTAGCATAACTGTATGCAACTGCTTGGATTGATTGGATTCAGGGACTACAAAATAAGCCTCTCTCTTGCCCCTATGGAAACGAACAGGATACGGTTCTCCTATTTCCATTCCTTTTTCACAAACTATATCCTTTCTCTCCCCAATTATAATTATTTACTACAATAATAACAGAGGAAGGCAGCTTAACTCTGTTCTATCACCCCAGGGAGATATAATTGTTGTAAAAGATGTTAGGTAAAATCTGTATTTTTAGCAAATAGGCAATTCTTTGCCATTATGACTCAATAGCTTCAAACTAGTCAAAAGCTTCTGAACAGCCATTTAGTTAACAAAATCTGTGGCAAGCCAAACCCTGCTGTTGCCAAACTAGAGTAGGAAACAAGCAGCAGTTCTAGATGGATTGGCAGATCCAGACCCAGAGATCATGCTTGGATCTTCTAGAGGCAGCTTCTACTTACTCCAACTCTTCTTCCTCATACTTGTCTACTTAAGTAGTAGAAATTATGCAGTAATCAACAAGAGCTTGGATTATGATTACTTTGAGTTATTGCTATGACCAGTCCAGTTTTAGCTAGCAAGCTCTTAAAGGCAATTCCAAACTATAAAATGTGGAGATTAGTTCCAGGAATCTGCAATGCAACTGGCAAAGGTCCTACACTACTCTTTTTCGAGGAAGGGGAGGAGCAAGTGCCTTTTTTCCTCTTGTTTTTCTGGGAGTGACCTCTGCCTTTATAAACTTCACAAGTAAAACTATTTCCTGAAAGAGATGCAATACGGTAGCCAGAATTGCTTCATCTGCCGATGGTTTAGTTTAGCTGAATTGTAAATATTGCCACAGAACAGCCATTTTTTTAAAAAAGGAATGTGATCCTGCCAGCCACTGTTAGCCCAGTTAGAGAGTTCTTCCATAAGGCAACATCCAAACACAGCTCTCCAGTGCAGGAGACAGTAAAAGGTATGCTGGTTTAGATGTGCACTGACCACATTTCCAAACCCTGTTCTGCCTCAAGAGTGAAGCAAAAGAGGTCCCCTGTTCATGCAAGAGGCAGAAGGGAGGAGAAAGGCAGGCCAGGCATGTGTTCTCTGGTGCCAGTTACTGGAAGCAGATGATTGCCATTTTTTAATTTTATTTTTTTGCTGTCAATTCTCCAGTTCCACACACTGATCGCTCAAGTATGGATAAGAGAACTGACAGCCAGAGTGGTTCTCCGGCTGCTCTCTCCTCCTCCCACCCACGCAGCCCCATTTTTCCTGCCACCAATGCCAAGAGAAGCAGTGGAGAAGATGGGAAGCCCTGTTTTTTAACTCTTCCAGCCACCCATGGCAAGAAAAATCAGGGAAAAGGGGAAGCAAGTCTTTTTGGTGCTAGCTCTTCCAGTGCCTGAGGATGAGGGAAAAGAGTTTTATTAAGTGAGGTAAAGAGCCGGTTCCCCCTTCCCTCAGTATAATCCTCCACTTGCGACAATTGAGCCCAAAATTTATGTTGCTAAGTGAGAAATTTGTTAATTGAGTTTTGCCCCATTTTATGACTTTTCTTGCCACATTTGTTAAGTGAATCACTGAAGTTGTTCAATTAGTAACACGGTTGTTAAGTGAATCTGGCTTCCCCATTGACTTTGCTTGTCAGAAGGTTTCAAAAGGGGATCACATGACTCTGGGACACTGCGACCGCCATAAATTTGAGTCAGTTGTCAAGCATTTGATTGTAAATCATGTGATCATGGGGATGCTGCAACGGTCATAAGTGTAAAAAATGGTCATGTTACTTTTTTCAATGCAGTTGTAACTTTATATATAAAAAATCAGTGGCCAGGCACCAGAGGTGAATTTTACTGAAGTTTATTGATCCATATATACCACAAATTATACTGAATTATCTCTGCACACTCTAATTGCTGTGAAGTTATTTTTGCCTCTTTTTGGAAAGGATTTGATGCCTTTTATAGAAGATGGCATTGTTTAATTGATGGAACTTGGAACATGCCAAATCTGTCAGACCTTATAGGATGGGTGGAAACAGTGAGAAAAGCAAATCTTCAGTCAGGTGCTATACCATAAAGAGCTTTGTGGACATCTTGCATCACACATAGAAGCTTGCCAATAACAAGTCCAGCTTGCTGAGCAGCAAAACTGAGCACCTGCAACTGCTCATGCCACTGCATTTTGGACTAACTATAGTTTCCAAATGGTCTTCAAGGGCAGTCCCACTTAAAGTGTGTTGCAATGGCCTATATGCAAGGTATAGGAAGGAAAGGGAACAAAGTGTTCCAAATGGATATGAGCAAAGGGCCTTCTGGTCACATCTGCTACCTGCTCTTCAAGCAGGATCTGCAAGTCCAAAAGAGCTCCCATTCTCTAGGAGAGTGCCCCATTCAGGACTGAAGATGGAAAATCTATGGCCACCTGAAAATTAAGGAACATGGCCACTCAGTCACATGTGGGTAGACTTTAATTATGTTCTTTCCCATCAAGACAAGCACTGGGACAAAACCATGACAGGATCAGAAATATTCCCTTCTATCATTATCATTTGGTTGATCAAGGGCTGAGATACATAGCTAGTTATCATCAGCATGTTCTCCCTGCTATCACCACCAACTGGAACTAATCATGGAGAAAGGAGATGAACCACTGCAAACTTATACTTTCCATTCAGAAAAATATACCATGATTGATAGTATCAAAAACCGAGAGACCAAAGAATCAGGACAATAGCACCACACCATCCCTTCTCTATTATAGGTAATCCTCAAGCATGATCAATTTGAAACCACTTGAAGCTACAACTCTCTTCCAAAAAAGAGAGGTTGAAGACTGGATAAAGTTGTCCCATACTGTTGGGTCCAGCAATGGCTTTTTGAGGAGGGGACCCACCACTGCCTCCCTGAAGGCAGGAAGAACTAACCCTCATTCAAGGAAACTTTCACTACCATATGGATCCAATCACAGGCCAACTCCCAGGAGGGATATAACATATATAGTATTTGTATCTGTATTTGTTGAATTATTTCAGAAAAGTATTCAATGAATACCGTGTACAAAGGAATTCAAGCATATGTCAATATACTGTATATACAAAGTACTATGCAATACCCTAAATACATACTCTGCTTTCTTTAATTGGGTTCTGATCATTCCTGTTCTTCTAAGGATCTTCTAAAATTCCACAGAATTTTAGAATTAGTACACATTACTCTTTGTATTATTTACTTCAATGTGATCATATGCAATAATTCAAAACACATTTGGACGACTAAAGAAATACATTTTTAATAACCATTTGATTTCAGATAATTAAGTTTAAAGTTTGCTCTTATTCATTGTATAAATAGTAGAAACAATGCCTTTCTTAAAGCATTATAATAAGGATTCAGGTTCTCAAGAAGCACATCTAGCATTTCATCCCTGGAACCATTAATATGCTTCATTTTCTACATAATTTATAGTATAGCACTTTGAAATGAAGAGCTGTGGGTTTAAACACTACTACTGTTAAATACAATGGTTAAAACAGAAGATTCCCACCTTACATTTCTATCAGTATTAAGATCCTATGCATTTATACAGATTTAAGTATTTTTATTTTTTCCATTCAATCATGCTTGATTGTTGGAGACTGCCTGGCCAAGTACATGCAGTTTTCTTGGCAAGGTTTTTTATAAGTTGTTTGCCATTGCCTGCTTCCTGGGCTGAGAGAAAGTGACTAGCCCAAGGCAGCTGATTTTGTGCCTAAAGGGCACCACAACTCAGTCTCCTGGTTTCTAGCCTGATGTCTTAACTAGTACAGAAAATTGCTTCTCATTGTCGGAAGGCAATGCTTCTTTTTCTTTTTTTCTTATCTTTCCTTCCCTTTTCCCTCCCCACTCCTTTCCTATTTACTTTGTACTTTGTATTTTATATTACTTTACAACTCAATAAAAATGTTAACTGGGGGGGGGCAAGAAAATTGGCTCTCATATTCTTCTATTTACAAACATTATTTCTCACATTTCCTTCAAAGAACAGGAAGCATATGTAGATCTTTCTACTGTTTTATATTTTTATTTATTTATTTTGTCAAGATATATTTGACTTTTTGGGTAAAACAAACTAAAATAAGGCTACTGATCCAAAATTGTCCCAAGTTTCATTAGGAAATTCTGAACCTGGATCACCACACTTAACTCGACATTTAACTACTGTATTGAAGACACTGAAATTACAATCCTAGTTTATATGACATAGGGCCAGCAAGTTTCCCCATGTACTGTATAATAGAAAAGTTGCCAACTGACCCACGGAGGGAGACACAGGATATTGTACTACCTATATTGGCAGGTTATTGCTTTTCCTATTAAATAATGTAGTTTATTTGAACCTGTGCAGCCACTTACCATCTATTTTCTAAGAAGCCCTTTGAGATCTATGAGGGGACAAGAAACATTATTGGAAATACAAGACATGCTTCCAGAGAGTGCTTTGCAGCATTCTGAGTTCCCATTCATTTAATAATAATATAAAAAGGGCAGGGAGCTTGGGTTGAAAAGTGTCAGCAGGCATAATTTTCTGAGGCCTAAGGAACAGTTGTCTTACACCACAGTATGTGAGGCTGCCTGCAGTGCCCAAAATCATTTTTTGTAGCTTGAAGTATTATTTTGTAGGCCATGAATTTGAAAAACTATTATATATCTACTACTACAACTAATATTAAAATATTAATTAGAATAGTGGTTAATGAAAAATGCTGCAGGCTAAATGATTGAAAAATTATTTTTACACTTTTTAAAATGCAAATATATTAGCGTTCAATGACCCATCATGTTAGTTTCCTTTGTACAGCTAGTCCTCCACTTACGACAATTGAACCCAAAATTTCTGTGGTTAAGTGAAACATTTGTTAAGAGTTTTGCCAATGTCGTAACAATGAAAAACGGTCAAAGGTCACTTTTTTCAGTGCCGTTGTAACTTGTGACAGTAACTTTGTAACCTGTCACTAAGTGAACCATTGTAAGTCGAGGACTACCTGTAGTTCACCCTTTTATTGTACACATTATCTAACAAAGCATCACATTTGGGAAGAGTCTGCAACCTGATTTATAGCATGAGCAATTTATGTTATCCCAATGTGTTGTGTATCAGTGTATAAGCAATATCTTTCAACATGTGAAAAGTGCCCCTTAACAAGACTAATTTCATTTCTTCTTTTCTTGAAAAATGGGCGCTTCACTGACAGGAGCAAGCAAAAGCTTAAGCACTGTGAACGCCAATCCCTCTTCTTCTTTTTTTTAACACCTTCTTTGCACTAACAGGTAAGAGAGAGAAACTATAGCGAAACCACTGAATCGGTGGCCGGATGCCAACCCCCATTTCACCGATTCCCAGAAAACAGCTCAAGCGTCACTAGCCGTTACATAACGCTTTCATTAAATGGAGGCAAAAGCGGAACCTCGCTTTCCACATCCGAGCTAAAATGGCACCACATCCGTCACTTTTTGCTAAGGCCCATGAGCTCCGTCATCCCCCATTGGCCAATTTAAGGCCGTCCGCGTCCCTCATTGGACTAGGCAGGTTTCCGCCTCCCTGTTGTTGCTGCCCTTCGGCTCAACGCTTAACCGCTCCGAAAGGCTTCTTTTCCCTCAACTAGGCTCTCCGTAGCCGCTGCGCGTGTCATTTCCTGCCCTGTCTCCGCCTTCTTTTCCTTTTCATGAAAACCTCGCGCGGCCTTCTCGAGCTCCGATTGGGTTACAAGCAGGTCGGTCACGAGTCAAGCGGTAGGATTTCATCATACGCGCGAAGCTTCCGAAACTTCGCGCGACAGCCGATTGGCAGACCGCGACGTCAGTTAACTCCCTCCTCTTCGTCCTTTCCTCGCCCGTGTTACTCGAACGCTCGGTCGAAGCCCCACCTCTCTCCATGGGGCGGAGCCTCGCTCAGAGGCGTTTCCTGGAAGGGGTGCCACCACCGAGCTCTTCGTAATCTGTTTCAATTTTCTTCCTTCCCCACCCCCCCACACTACCACCACCATCACCATTCCCGCTCCAAGCCCCGCCTTGCTTTGCTTGAATAGTCGGAGGACACGTCATTCACCGCTAGTACCGCCTTCCGGAGCTTCCTTCAGGCTTTGTGATTGGCCAGAGCGGCGGGAGGCGTGCCCTTGGGCTTGGGCCGTGTCGGCGCAGCTCCCTCCCTTCGCCAACCCTTTGGCGGTCACCGGTGGGGTTAGGCTGCCTCGTCACCGACTTCGCTGCCCCCGCCCCGCCCACCCCTCCGGCACCACTTAGGTTAGCCTTCCCCGTCAGCCAACATGAGCGGTAAGGAAGGGACCATCGTGGCCGGGCGGGGGGCGCCGCCTTCTTTCTCTTTTTCCCGCCCCGCCCAGCCCAGCCCCCCGGGCGGGGGGGAGATCCGAACGGGGGAGGGGTAACGATTCTGGGGAGGGGAAGCCGTGGTAGGGGAAGCCTTTTGGGGGAGGGGCCCCGAGGAGGGGAGCGGGGCTTGCGATGGAGGGTGGAGGAAGCGGCCATGGGAAGGGAGGGCAGCGCTGCCTCAGGGAGGAGGAGGATCGGGCGGGACCAGGTGGGGGCTGGAATTTCTCCGCTGGAAAGAAGCGGCGGAGCCGGATGGATCCTCCGTCTACCTCTCTCCGGTGTTCCTGCCCGAGGTTGGGAGGGAAACGCAGGCGAGGCCGGAGAAGGAGGAGGAGGAGGGAGGAGGAGAGAAAGTAGCAAGGGAAACGTTAAAAAGCCTCTCTGTGTATGTATATGGTGTGTCCCGTCGTCGTCCCCCCTCCCCATAGTCCACTATCCCATTCCCCCCTCCCCCCCACACCCTTGGATCCTTGCTTCGAAGCCGAAGGGAGAGAGGAGAGAGGGCTTCGGGCCATGTGCAAAGTGGAAGTGGGGGGGGAGGGGGGCCCAAACTTGCAGTTCCGGAGAGGCCCTGTGTTGGCTTCCCAGGAAGGCCGGAGGCACTTCTGAGAAACGATAAGGCCTTGTTTGGTAGCGTGCCCAAAATATGAAGAAATCCACCCTTTGCTTCTGCTCTTGGGAGAACGAGAGAGAGAGAAAGAAAGAAAAAAAAGGGGGGGGGATTAGAAAGAAAAGAAAAAGAAATGCAAAACCCGCAGGGCCAACTCCAAAAGATTTAGCTAGGCCTACTTTTCTCCCTTCTCTCTCTGATTCCGATGCAAAGGGAGAGGCGTCCTGTGTGTGTGTGTGTGTGTGTGTTTTAATTATTATTAACATTGGCGTGTGAGATGCCGAGATACTTTTAAAAAAAAAAAGCCCTTCGTTGGACGAGGAATTTTTAAAAGTCTGGGATCGTTAAGGTTTGGCACTGGCTTTGCTTTGTGTACACTTGGGTGCAGAATTCCGTATTGAACCAGCTGCAAGTCAGAAGTTTGCATACTCCTACGCCCCTTTGGGAGTGACTCATGCAACTACTTCCCCTTTTTTCCTCCCAGCCGTCACAGAGAGGCAACTGCCTTTTTACCCAGAGAGCCCCCCTCGTAGGCCCTGCCCTGCAGAGAATGAGAGTTTATGATGAAGAGGGCTGCCAAAGTGCAGCTGTTTTTGGGTTTTTTAAAAAATAATAATAATAATAGCAACACTTAAGAGAAAACGAGGATTTTCATGACAGAGAGGTGTTTTTTTTTTAAAGATGTCTAGCCGCCTTAAGACTCTTGTTAGCGGATGTTGCCAAAAAAAAAAAAAAAGTAGTAAACAGATCTCTGGTATTTATTTAATGTGAGTTTCCGAGGCTTGAAATCCGGTTGGTTTCTGCATCATCGGCATGAGGAAGTGGCCAAGGCGGTGAGGGAGAAGGCTTGTAAATATGACGCAATACCGATATCCGCCTAGCAATTTTGATTCGGACCTTCTCCTGGGATGTTTTCTTTTTATGGATGTTTGTGAAGGTGTACTGCAGCAATTAATAGCAAAATCTGATTTGGTCATAAGAGCCCCTCTTTGGATATTTTTATTCTGGGTCTTAACGACAATTCTTCATGATCACTTTGCCCCATTTTATTTTCCTTGTTGATGAACAGTGCGTGATGCTAATGCAGAGTTGCTCTTTAAATTTTAATCATAGTCATTTGTTGTACCTTTATTCAAAGAGATTGGGAAGTAGTATATCATATCCTTTCTCATTCTTTAAGCAGTCATGTAAGATGCTTGGGCTGTTTACTGTTTATTAAAAATGTGAGCATAGGATTTTTGTAGTTACATTTTAATTGCTCACTGGATTACACTATAGTCACAATGCTTTACTTTGTGTTGAGTGTGCCACTTTATTTAGCGTCTGCTGAAGACCTTAATTTTTAAATCTGTATTTTTAAATAAAAAATGCTGGAGATCTCTTGCTGCCCAATACAGTTAGTCCTCAATTTACAACCACAACGGAGCCCAAGATGTATGTTGCTAAGTGACAAATTTGTTAAGTGAGCCCCATTTTACAACTTTTCTTGCCACATTTGTTAAGTGAATCACTGAAGTTCAATTAGTAACATGGTTGTTAAGTGAAACCAACTTCCCCATTGACTTTGTTTGTCAGAAGGTTGCAAAAGGTGATCACATGACCCTGGGACACTGCAACTGTCATAAATGTGAGTCAGTTTTCAAGCATTCTAATGTAAATCACATGACCATGGGGATACTGCAATGGTCATAAGTGTGAAAAATGGTTGTCACTTTTTTCAGTGCCATTGTAACTTTGAATGGTCACTAAGTGATCTGTTGTAAGTCAAGAACTACCTGTATCCTACATAAGATCTAATGCTAATGATACATTTTTAAATAAGGTATGCGCCCTTCTGCTTCCTCTTGAAAGAACTACATGCTTTATATAATTTATTTAACTCTTATTTATTCTTTTTTCTTTCTTATTCTCTAATTTCCATGCAGATCATGATATTTCAGAAGACATGGTTGTTATCAAGACTGAGAAGGTGGATGAAGGCTGCAGTAATGATGGAGGAAACTGTGAGGCCCAGGTAAGAAAGACTTCTGAGGAGAGATGGGTTGAGGGGGGAGAGTTCTCAATTTGCAATAGAAAGATACCTTTGGTTTTTAATATATGTGGTGATGGAATATTCTCTTTTTGTTTGAAAAGGGGTGATTGCTCATTTTTGCAGTTTTAAAAAAACTTCAGTATTTTTGCAATCCTCTATAATTAAAATCACAGTTGAAAAAGTGATGATAATCTGAACAGTTCTTGAGTTAGGGGATGAGTAAATTTAAAACAGGTTAGGTTAACAGATTAACAGAGTTGGAAGGGACTTGGAGGTATTCTAGTCCAACCCCATGCTCAGGCAGGAGACTATACTGCTTCAGACAAATGGTTGTCCAGTCCCTTCTTAAAAATTTCAAGTGTTGGAAGCATTCACAACATCTGGAGGTTAAAGATTCGTCAAAATGTTATTAGTATTTCTGTGATGTTGGAATTTCTACTTTCTCATGAAAGATTGTTGGAGTGTAAAATTGTTTAATCCAAGTTCAAAGTGAATATTTCTGAGTAAAATAGTCTAACCTGAGTGAGGAGGGGTGTTTATTTTATTAGATGTTGGTTGTTGATGTCTTACGTTGGTTAGACCAGTGTGTACAGTCACTGCTTTAGGAGATTGGCAAATCATCTATTAATTGGCTTCCTTCTTGTGCTCCTTCCCAATTGCTGTTGTTTTATACTGTCATTTGGGATGGCCAGATACTTGACTCCTGTCTTGCTCTTTATTTCCTGATAGGAGTCTCAGCCTTCTCCTCTGGCCCTGCTAGCAGCCACATGCAGCAGGATTGAATCTCCCAATGACAACTCTGATGGTTTACAGGGGCAACAGGGAGGCTCAAGTGAACTGGATCTTGCTTCTGCAACTCAAATCTCCCAAAATGCAAATGGCTGGCAAATAATTTCCACTGCTTCTGGAACTTCTGATTCTCCCAAAGATCTGGGGAATAGCGGCAATGAAGACAACGATTCATCATCCAAAAACCGAGCTGCCACCACTGGGCAGTATGTGGTTGCTGCCACCTCAAATATGCAGAACCAACAAGTTCTGACGGGCTTATCAGGAATGTTGCCGAATATTCAGTATCAGGTGATTCCCCAGTTTCAAACTGTGGATGGTCAACAGTTGCAGTTCGCCACTGCTCCCACTCAAGTTAGTGTCCAGCAAGATGCCTCTGGCCAACTGCAGATAATTCCAGGAACTAACCAGCAGCTCATTACAAACAGATCTGGCACAGGCAATATCTTGGCTGCCATGCCAAATCTTTTGCAGCAGGCTGTCCCCATTCAGGGAGTAAATGCTCTCTCAGGGCAAACCCAGTATGTCACTAACGTCCCACTGGCTTTGAACGGCAATATCACCTTATTGCCTGTCAACAGCATTGCTGCCAGTTTGGCCCCCACCTCTCAGTCAGTTACTCTAAGCAGTTCTAGCTCTCCAGAGAATAACTCTCAGCCAGTTTCCGTCACGTCAATCAGTTCCTCCAGTGTGGCTGCGACTCAAGCCAGTACTGCCTGTTTTTTCACCAATGCTAACAACTACAGTACCACTACCACCACCAGTAATTTGGGCATCATGAATTTTTCTACTGGTGGCAGTGTGGGAACAAATGTTCAGGTGCAGACGCCACAGAGGACAAACAGCACTCAGAATGCCGATGCTGTGCAAGTTGCGGTCCAACAAGGACAACAGAAAGATATTGATCAAAACCACCACCACCAGCAGATCCTAGTGCAGCCTCAACTTGTTCAAGGAGGACAAGGCAGCCAGACCTTTGCTTCTCAAGATGCGCTGCAGAACCTGCAGATCCAGGCACTCCCCAACACTGGTCCAATCTTTATTCGAACGCCCACCGTAGGGCCAAATGGACAAGTCAGCTGGCAAACTATTCAACTTCAAAATCTTCAGGTCCAGAATCCGCAAGCTCAGACAATCGCTTTGGCTCCCGTGCAGGGGGTGTCCCTGGGGCAGACGGGGAGCACCAGCACAACACTCACCCCAATAGCTTCTGCCTCTCTACCCAGTGGCACGGTCACTGTAAATGCCGCTCAGCTATCCTCTGTACCGGGCCTTCAGACCATCAACCTTGGGGCCCTGGGATCTGGCATCCAAGTTCATCAGCTGCAAGGGCTCCCTCTCACCATAGCCAATGCCACTGGTAAGTAGGAGGTTCTCATAGTGCAGGGGTGTCAAACTTGCGGCATCACGTGATGTATCGGGACATTTTTTCCCCTTCACTAAACCGGGCATGGGCATGGCCAACGCATGACGCATCCGGCCCATGGGCTGGGAGTTTGACATCCCTGTCATAGTGCATGTTGTTGATTTCCATGTACATTATTTTAAATTGTTATTTAAACCAAGTTTTCTTTACTGAAGGAATAAATTGGAACATAAAGAATAAGTACTGAAGGTTGGACATGAAGAAACAAGCTAAAAAAACTGCATTTCTAATTCTTAACTTTTTCACATCAAGAAATAACTTTTTTAAAAAAAAAATTATTTTAAGGTTACATGAGTCTGTCAAAAGTTAAAGAGGGCTGCCTTCAGAACTTTTAAAAGTGTGGTGAAGAGATACATCTCCTGTAATATTTGCTGTATTTTTAAAAGAAAATTCTGCCAAGAATGATCAGTTACAACACTATATGTTTCTTTGCTGTGCTGTATTTTTTTTTTACTGAGAAATAATGTTCAAGTTGGATTTAGATGGTCATTCACACTATGAATGGCAACTGACTATCACTATGTTCTATTTATCGCTATGTGAAGAGTTAGTCATCTAGCATTATTAGGTACAGTACTGTATATAGAAAATCGAATAGATCCCAGAACCATTTTGAACCACATGCTTGTGGCAATGTGGCAATGTTCCCACTTTGCTTACCTCGGAGTTTCCTTATTTGGACTTACCTTGAGATTTTTGCACTTCAAAGAAAATGTTTAAACATGCTCATAACACGTTTAGGATCCTATCAATATAATTTGATGGAGAAACCACATGTAGTATGTTATGGCAACCATGTGCACTGTGTGGCCAATCCCCAATTTATGTGTGGAGCCTCAAAATTCATTCGGTAGTGAATGTAGTAACCTGCATAGAGGGATAGATTGGCATCTGCTAGACTAACACTCATCCACCTTCCTAGTTGGATAAAATATATGGAAGGAATTTTAAGGCTGTAACATTGTGACACACATTCAGCTATATGGAATAAGGCCATAAGGCAGCAGCTTCTGTACATTTGCATGTCATATGTGAATATTTGAGAAAGGATTGAGTGAATGGTGGATGCGAGAAATTGAAAAAACAGGTCCTCTAGGATCTGCTGTAGCCTTTCTTAATTAGTTACCTTCCAAATGTATTGGAATTAACAACTTTCAGAATCCCTACCTGGCAAATCCCTTGGAGTCAAAATCATAACACCAGGGTCATCAGAGTAAAGAAGATTGAATGAAGAACAAAGTGTGTAAAATATATTATGGCGTCGTGTTCTCCCATATGCCAAGTGATTGGCTCTGCAAAATGTTAATCATATGAGGCCTTTTTTTCCTTCAGGTCTTTATGATTGCATAGTGCAGTGATGGATAACCTTTTCTGGATCGAGTGCCGAAAGCATGCACTTCCAAACCCCCAAAATGCAATGTGCATGCACGGCCCCACACAGGCGACCGTGGCTCCCCGCCACGCACATGCACAGCAGAGACTCTAAGACCTGCTGGCTGGCGGGATGCACGCAGCGGAGCTGAATTGGGGCAACAGCTCGTGTGCCATCAGAGAGGGCGCTGCATGCCACCTGTGGCACACCTGCCATAGGTTCGCCATCATGGGCATAGTGTAACACAAGATGATTAAACCATTAGAGATCATTGAGTCCATAGTTTCCAGAATTCATTTGAAATGATTTATGCATTGATGATTCCCTAATTATTCAATAATTCTGTGGGTGGAAGAGTAAATATTTACAAGTAAACTCTTGTGATTTGAGGATCGCACACACAAAGGGGAAAAAAGATAAGAAAATGCAAGAAACAGTTTAAATGAGGTAGGGGAATAATACATGCACATTGAGTCAAAAGAGCCATTGATCTCAGGATAATTTCTGGATGGACAGTTTTGGACATCCTAAGTTTTTATTCTATGATGCTGAATTAGAACTCAAGCTGATGCTAGAGAATTAAAATAAGATTAAACCTCTAATGGCTGGAAACATCTCTTAATGCTAAGGAATTACTGACCCATGAAAGTAGTACAGAATGTGCTTTTAAATCATTGTGTGGTGTTTTCAGAAGGTCAAACTTTTGTCCTGAAAATGTTTGAAATAGGGTGGTTGAAAGACTAGGCACCCCTCCACTATACTGCAGACTTTGCATGGATGAGGATACCAGAATAAAGTTGCCTTTCAAAGCAAAAAGGGGTGTGGGCAGGAAGATATTTATTTAATTTTTATTATTGATTAGAATATTTGATATTTATTAAGCAGATAGTTAAATATTCACACAATTAAGCAAATGTAAAGTTATAGGGGGCTTCTCATTTTCATTGCGTATAGAATTTTGGATTTGTTCATTGCAGTGTACTTTTTTCCCTTATTTGGACAAATTGCATGGATGTGGCTACTAGTTCTGTTGCTTCTGTGAATGAATATTGTCATTCATTCTTTTACTTGCTTGCTTTATAGCAGTTTCCCAAACCTATTAGCCTGGATAAGATTTATGAGAGATCCAATCTATATTGAGAATATGAGGTTCAGGGAGCTTGCATTATATTACAGGTGTTATATTGTGAGCTTCAGTTATGAATTTTTGTGTTATGCATCAAACATTACAGTTTTGGAATCCAGTGGCTTATTTATGGTGAATTCTACAAATAGAATTTTTAAAATGAAGGAAAAAAAATATTCTCAGCCTTCTATTGTTTATAAAACTTTAATTAGAGTTGGAAACCGGAAGGTGTTGGCTTGTAAGGTTTTCTGAAGTGAAAGGTTTCCCAGTCACAGCTACACCATCCACAAAGGCTTGACCAAAGCCTCAATATGCCTGTAGAAGTTGCCACCATTTTTTTTTTTTAATGTGAGTTACTCTTTGTAGAAAAGCCAGTTTGGTGCAGTAGTCATCTGTAACATCAGTAGTAGTTTGTAACATTAGACTACAAACCAAGAAACCAGCTGGGTCAAAAAAAGCTGAGTGATTTTGGGCCAGTCCCCCACTCAGCCCTAGGAAGTAGGCAATGGCAAATCATTTCAGAAAAGCCTTGCCAAGAAAACCGCAGCAAGTTCAGTCAGTTGCTAGGAAACAACACTGACTTTAGGGCACACAACACATACACACACTACTCCCCATATATTCAGTAAATTTAATCACGTTAACTTTATTTCAGTAATGTTTGATCTCACCCATTTTATTACGGGCCTATCGATTTTGGAGAGAGTGATTGATGGCATATCGTTTAGGGGCCAAGTGCAGTGCTCAGTTTGAAAAGTGTGTGCATTTCTCTAAATGTTTATGTTTTCGGCCTAGTTCCTGCAGTTTTTCTCCTTAAAGACCACTCATAATTCTATAACTGGTACTAGTATTAATGCTGATGATCCTTACAGCACTGATTATGACAAGTTTTAATTTAGCAATGGAGGGTATGCATAATTTTAAATAGATAATTAAAACATGGGGCAAATGTAGGACAGCTATGAACTTATTTTTTAAATGTCTTTAACATTCAGAGTACTGTAAAGATTTACCCTTTAAAATAACTACAAGTAGTCCTCGACTTACAACAGTTCATTAGTGACCATTCAAAGTTACAACAGCACTAAAAAAATGGACTTATCACTGTTTTTCACACGACCATGGCAGCATCCCCATAGTCATGTGAACAAAATTCAAAAATTTGGCAACTGGGTAACAGACTCACATTTATGATGGTTGCTGCGTCCTTGGGGTCGTGTGATCCCCTTTTGCAATCTTCTGATAAGCAAAGTCAATGAGGAAGCCAGGTTCAATTCACAATCCTGTTACTCGCTCAAAACTGTGGTGATTCATTTAACAACTATGGCAAGAAAGGTGGTAAAATGAGGCAAAACTCACTTAACAATTGTCTCACTTAGCAACAGCAATTTTGGGCTCAATTGTAGTCGTAGGTTGAGGACTATCTGTATTTGTGAGTAGAAAGTATACTTACGTTGCAAAGACTCCACATTGAAGATTAAGAACGATGCAATAGATTTGTGTCATTTGTTCTCTAAAACTAGCTCTTGGCACTTAAAACCTGGTGCTGTTTTTTGAAAGAGATTTGATAAAAGACCATGAAAATAATTATGTTTGGAAAGCCTGTTTTGTTTGTTTTAATTCCTACTTTGCATTCATTTTAGAGGATTCTTAAACATTATGTTCTCCAACTGCACTTGAGAACTTTAGAGTTGATGGTTAAATATTGCCTGACTTAAGTTACTGTTTCCTTATATTATTTTTTGAAGAATTGTGTTTTGTAGTATGCTATTTATCAAAGTGGTTTTTGTTTTTGAAATCTCTTGACAAAGCTGTTGATAGACTTCCTCATTAATAGTTTTGGATTAATGAATACTCTGATTTTTTTTCACAGCACTAGTATCAGGTTTTCAAGTTAAGGTTAAAAGCAAAATGACTACATTACTTATTTGTTATTTTTTTAAAAAAACTTTCATTTGGGGGTTGAAGCAATCCAGTTTCTTAATGAGAAGTGAAATTCTCTAGACCCTATTTGCTGGGCTTAAAGTTATATTTAAAATTAAAGTTGTATTTACTAGCAGATCAAGAATAAGAGAAAAGAACAATTAAAAGCAAAGATTTCAAAAATCTTATCACAGGGTCTAGAAACTTACTGTTTAAAAATAGAATATAAAAGTTGTGTTATTTTTCAAAAATATTTTCAAAGCCTTCTGTATCCTTTAGCATTTGCCTTCATGCAGCCTTGAACTTTGCTTTCTATATTTAAGCCTATAAGGCAAACTAAAGGCCAGGCATATATATGTTATATTTTGGGTTTGTAACTTGCCACATGGCCCAAATTTGCACATTAGAGCAACTTCTAATGGTTCATTTAAATATCCCTTCTCTAATTTCCATTGAAGGTAGCAGTATCTCTTCTGTGTTCCAAAATTTAATAAAGTTAAGAAATGATCAGGCATGTCTATAGTACTAACTGATTTAATCATTATACCCTCACTTTCCTAAACCCTCAGGATCTGTTATTTTCTGGGGGGAGGGTAAAAATTATGTGGTGGCACATAATTCCAGTTACCTTGGAATAATTGGGGAGAGTTCAAACATTTCTCTTTACCATGTATCTGTGTTCTTTAGTTAATATAGGTACTTGTAACCTGTAATCCTTAAATCCATTTCTCTCAGTTCCTGAAGCCACTTCTGACAGGCTTGACAAGAAAATCTACAATTAGATTTCCTACAATACTGAGTTGGGAAACAAAACTATAATGCATATAACTAAAATACATTAAAGACAGTTTTAAATACATACACAACCCTTCTCTAATGGAAACCTAGCAAATGATGGAGAATCCAGACCCTACTAATATGGAAAATCTGGCACAGTGCCAACTACAACTACCTTGCCAACTACAACCTTCCTTCACATAAAAAAACAAGGAATGTAACTTTGGGTGCCGAATGGGATTAAGGTTCAACTTTAATTTCTATCCAAGTTCAAATATTCTTGGATAAATTTCCTTCTACTATATTATAAAACACATACAAAATGTATATACAAATCCAGTTCCCTTGAACACGTGTCAAATATATAAAATATACTTGTGTAAAAATGGATGGAATGGGCCTTTTGCTTTACTTGGCCCACATTTTTTTTTTTTTTGCACAATGACTAATTAGGAACCTTTGAGGTAATTGAACTGAGGTAGGAGACACTCTTAAACTGTTACAATAAATCCTTGATTTACCTGACTAATGGTATAGGGCTATTTGTTAAAGCAAAAAATCGATTAACATTTGAAGCCAAAGTAAAGTTGGGTTTTACGCAGGGGCCTAGGAGTGGCTAGAGACCTGTGTTCTTGTCTATTTCAGCAACACTCAGCTCATTTAGTAACTTTGGACCAGTTGCACTGCTTCAGCCCACATATCTCACAGGGCTGTTGTGGGAACAGATAAGGGATGGGAGCATTAGCTATGCTGTCCTGTATAAAAGTAGGATATTAGCTTTTATAATAAGTAGATAATAAATGTTTGTGGTAATAAATTTCACAACTAGTCATACTTTAAAGAAGCATTTTGTCTATTCTAAAACTCCTGCATTGAATGACTTCTGGTTCTAATATTTTGAAAAAGAAAGTATTCTTCCTGTCTACCTTTTCCATAGTAGTCATGATTTTTATACACATTAATAAAGAAGGGTGCTAAAGAATTGAGGCCTTTGAACTATGGTGCTGGAGAAGACTCCTGCGAGTCCCTTGGACTGCAAGGCGGTCAAACCGGTCAGTCCTAGAGGAGATCAACCCTGACTGCTCTTTAGAAGGCCAGATCCTGAAGATGAAACTCAAATCCTTTGGCCACCTAATGAGAAGGAAGGACTCACTGGAGAAGAGCTGAATGCTGGGAACGATTGAGGGCAAAAGAAGAAGGGGACGACAGAGAATGAGGTGGCTGGATGGAGTCACTGAAGCAGTTGGTGTGAGCTTAAATGGACTCCAGGGGATGGTAGAGGACAGGAAGGCCTGGAGGCCTGGGATCGCGATTGGTCGGACATGACTTGGCGACTAACAACTACGGTAGTTACCTTTTTTCTAAGCTAAAGAATTTCACAATTTACTAGTATTTTTTCCTAATGGAAGAAATTTAAACCTCTGGTTTTCTCCAAATGGAAGGCATTTAAACTTTCTTGTACTTACTAAGTTATGGTGCAGGCCCCAATCAGCATATGTGTGAAGTTAGGATTTTTTTGTCCCAATTTACATCCGTTTCCAGTTACTTAACTGGAATCTCATTTTCAGTTTGGTTGCTCATTCACTTACTTTTAAAAGCTTAAGAGTTTAAAGAGCTACCATGTGCTGATACACCCTGATTTAATGATACGGCTAGAAGAAGTTTTACATGGATTGGTATTTTCTTGCCTTTTGTCCGTTTTAATTGTTAGGAAAGAGATATTGGTAGGACAGAGAGATATGCACATTCAAGACTTAGTTGCAATATTGCATATATTATGAGTAAATATAGAAATTAAATGCATGTTACTAGATAATTTCATATTAAATTAGTTTTTAGGTTATATGTGATTCATAGTACTTAAATTTTATGACAGAAGCAGTTAAAATATGGGCAGGGAGACCATAAATAGGGGAACCATAAATGTTCTGTACTTGCCTCTTACCATCAACTTATGTCTATATAATTTATTTAAAAACTCTCTTGCTCAGTGGAATAAATATTGAAATATGCAACTTCTGCATACCTCATGTGTCTAGCAATGCAAAGGATTAGGACTTCCCTTCATGATTCATTCTAGCACTGCAATTTGTAGAAATTCAGTTGCGCAGTCTTGTTTTGAAAAATATTTAACCTGTAAATACAGGTATGTTGAAGGGCTGACATTGTAGTTTTCAGTTTTCTTCTTTTACTTTTTGGTGAGCTGCTGGGTTCCTGCCCCCCTTAATGCACAAGATGCTTGATACTGTAAAGTGCTTTTAAAAAGAATTAAGGGTACATACAGTATTTGTGTATGGAGCTAGTCTAAGCTCCTAGCTTTGTTCTTTCAGTTCGTTGTACAAATATTCAGTCTGATGTTCAGCAGAAGTTGTATCATTAAGCTCCTAGCAAAAACACTTAGCCAAAGCCACACTGTTTTTGCATATTTAATGTTTGTATTTTGGATGTTTGATTCCTTTAATGTTGAAGCTTGGCTTTGAAAGCTATAGTGGCATTTGAATGTGTACCTTGGGTACAATTAAGTGTTTCTCTAATAGATACAATTATGTCTCCTAATAATGTTGTTAGTCTAGATTTTCTGGAAAAGACTGTGAGAAAAAGCTGCAAGCTATCACTTTGGCTAAAGGAAAAGAAAACAAATAGTGTTGTTTTGTGGGATGTGGTTTTTTTGCCTGCATTTGCATCCATTATAGTTTTTCTTGAACTGGATGTCCTTAGGTTCTGTTGAACTAGAATTCCTATAGTTCCCTAGTCATACTGGTTTAGAATGATTTGAGCTGTAGATCAGCATATCAAGAGAACAACAGATTAGAAAATGCTGATCTTTGTGTTTCCTTGTCAATATACACACTAAACATGAGGCTATTGTGCCCCTCCATAATCACCCCTTTACTAATATTTACACCAAGTTCTATGTGGTAACAATTGTTTGTTTATTCTTCGTTACTTTCCATAGGGCCACTCTATGCTTTCAAATTCTTCGAAGTCTTCTGTCAACCTAAGGAAGTTTTTCCTGGATTTTAATCTCCGATGCACTGGTTGTAGGCCGTAGAGAGGGTGTTGCCTAGATGTATGTTGAAACATGTATGTTTCAAACCTCTCTCTGTAGGCTGCTGCTTCTCTGTGAACAGCAAGTAGGGCAATGCTGATAGGTGGTAGATCTTATCTAATGGGGTAGATTTAAGGCATCAGATAATAATTTGCTAGCTTCTTTCCCAGTGTGTGCTGATTTATACCAGACTAGGCAGCCGTATTCTGCCGAATAGCAAAGAGCCAGAACTATTGTTTGGCACCCCAGGTAGAACTCATTAATTTCCTGAGGATGTTATTTTGTTCACTGACCTCCAGTTTAGTGATGGTACAGTGCTGCTTATATGTTAGGGCCCTGTCTAGAGTGACCTCTAAATATTTAGGGCTGTAGCAATGCTCCTATAACATCCCTTTTACCACCTTCAGTGGTAAAAATGAAGGGCTGTCCTGAGAGGATAGCCTGTATCTTGGCTCCCCAAAGTGGCACCACTGCACAACAGTATGCATGATTCTTGGCACTCACCAAGCTCTCTGTCTGTTCAAATGTTTTTGAATGATTTTTAAATACAAATCATATTACTGGAAAGCGAGTAAAGCTTCCACCTCGAGCATAATCTGTATTTCTGTACTTCTGTACCATACCTAAACCACAAAGTTATTCTTTAAAAATGATTTGCATCTAATAACTACATTTATTAGTGACTGGAAACCCCTTATGGACTTTTTGTTGGGAAAAAAAAAAGGAGAAAAAAGCCTTGTGATTTATGCGTTTGATAATTAGAAAGGCTGTAGAGTAGACTATGGAGAGAAGAAAATTATATTGTAACAATATATTATATTGTTAAGGTAAAATATAAAGTATAGCTGTTGTTAAGAAGACCAGAAACCTTGTCTTTTCTTTTCTTGTTTTGCCGTTTTTTCATCTCTTACTTTTCTTTTTGTATTGTCTTTATTTTATTTTATTTTTAAAAAACTTGAGTAAAATTGTGTGTGTGTGTGTGCCCTGTTTCCCCCAAAATAAGACATCCCCTGATAATAAGCCCAATCAGGCTTTTGAGCGCATCGCAATAAGGCCAAGCACTTATTTCAGGGTTCAAAAAAATATAAGACAGTCTTATTTTCGGGAAAACACGGTATGTCTGTCCCAGTACTGACTTTGCCTGTGGTATATGATGTTTTGTGGTTGGCCTTACCCATTCTGGAACCCATTTTTCGGAATGCTCCTGACAAAGGTTTAGTAGGCATCTTTTGAATGCCCAGATGTAACCACTGTTTGGGATTCTTGTCTTGTAAGCATGTTTTATGAAAGGGGATGGCTTAGAGTTGAGATGACTAGTAATTTTACTTATGGGTGCAAATGGCCTCAATAATAGAGCTGTGTAACATTTCAGATTTGAAGGCAGAAAAGCACACTGGAGCTCCTGAAGCCAAACAATTTCCCACATTGTGCAACTGTGGTGGAGGGCAAGCCCCTAATCCTGGGGAAAAGGTCTTTGTAGATTGAAGATGTTGCAGACGGGGTGTTTCTACCAGACTGCTCCAATTCAGCTTTTTTACTTTCAAATCCACACTGCTGCACATCCTAGTAGTTGATACTTTTGGGTTGTGAATGGTTTCCGCCCCCTCTCTATTAATCATTGCACAAAAACAGTTATTTAAAAAATTGAGTACAGAATTTTTCTAATGTGTTCAGTATTAAAAGTATTAGCGTTAGATTGGATTTTTACTCCCAGCTTGTTAAATATTAGGGGACTCTAAATGATTTGGAAACAATTTAGAAGAAGAGCTTCACCATCAGCCTAGGATTCTCCTCTATTTATTAAAAGACTTATTTTCTGTATAAGCCTGGGGGAAATGTAGCTTTAAGAGTTTGCAATCAATATCTGCTATTTTAAAGATTTGATTAATTAAAGTAGGGTGTTTTTTTCCCCCAGGCTTGCACAGAAGTGTAACCAAAGGTGTGAACCTTTAATGAATAGCAGAGGTATTTCTGAATCATTTTGTAAGCCTGCCCAGTTCTACTAAATATTAGCACTTAACGGGATCAATTTTTTATATTGATTTAGCCATACTTTAAACTTGAAGTAAACTACTCCCAGCAGGAGGAGTGTATGAATAATATAGAATTGTCATCCAGCTTATTGATGAGTGTTGATTAAGGAGTCTCAGATAATAACTGCCCTATATTATCATACTGCTTTGATTGGCATATATCGAAATTCCTTGTTTTCATCCTCAATGTACAAAAGATCTGAGAAAGAAATAAAGAACTTTACTTAATTCAATGTTTGGGTTATCCAGCCTCTGTCACTTTTCCTGGCTGTTTTTTAACGTGATCTTTCTCAATTGAAATACAATTTTCATTCTGTTCTACAAGGGTGCACTCATTGAAGTGCCGAGGTGGCACAGTGGTTAGAATGCAGTACTGCAGGCTACTTCTGTTGACTGCCAGTTGCCTGCAATTTGGCAGTTCAAATCTCACCAGGCTTAAGGTTGACTCAGCCTTCCATCCTTCCGAGGTGGGTAAAATGAAGACCCACATTGTTGGCTGACTTTGTAAACCGCTTAGAGGGCTGTAAAAGCACTGAGAAGTGGTATATAAGTCTTAAGTGCTATTGCTATTTTCCACCTGCATTCCAATGCATTTTAATTGGCTGCAGGCCAGATAACCAGTCAGTAGTTCATACGCTGGCCTCACTGGCACATTAATGGCCCCAAGCCTCTCTCAGTGATATAGCAGTGTGGCAATTAGGAGAAATGATAAACCATAGATTCATTAGTGACCAAAGTTAGAAGGGGGGGAGTAGCTTACAGCTGGCCCTCACACTTATGACTGTCACAGCATCCCCAAGGTAACATAATCAAAATTCAGGTGCCTGGCAATTGGCATGTATTTATGACTGTTGCAGCACCCTGCAATCATACGATCACCATTTACAAACTTCCCAGCCAGTTTCTGACAAGCAAAGTCGGTAGGGGAAGTCTGATTCACTTAATGGCCATGTGAATCTCTTAACTATCTCTTATCTATATTTTTCTTGACTGTACACCGCCTTGAGTCCTATGGGAGAAAGGCGGTATAGAAATATAATTAATCAATTAATTAATTAATTAATTAATTAATTAATTAATTAATTAACAACTTCAGTGAGTCTCTTTAACAGTTGTGCCAAAAAACCCAAAATCAGGCGTGTCTCACTTAATCGTGTTAAACACAGTTTATAACACAGTTGCACAGTTTATCAACCATTAAAAAAAGCAGGAAGCAACTAAAGGTAGTTTTTGACATAAAACCACAATTGAGACCAGAACGTCTGTTGTATGTAAAGACTGCCTTTAGTTGCTTCCTGTTTTTTATAATGGTTTATAAAATGTGCAAAATTAGGTTTGTCAGGGATTTGTAGTGATCAGACAGGTAGATTTTAACTGACCTAGTTGTTATCAGTGCTGCTATCTGAAAGCAAATGAATGAAGCAGTCATCATGCTTCAACATTGGCTTGAAATGGGATGCAACCTGTCCTTGCTTCAGTAGTAATAAAGGGAAAAAACCCTGGGATTTTATAAGCAGAAAGTGTCACTGACTGTTAAGAGGAAAATGGTAACTGAGTTACTATATTGTAACTCAGGGGAAAAAAAGTCCAATTGAAATGCCCAAAGAAATAAGGCAGACGAGTCCTGAATGCTCAGACTAATTGGTTTGAAATAACCATGATTGATGAATGCACTGAAGTTAGCTCAGGGCTGAGCAGCTTCTAGTAAGAATAAATTCTGCCATGATTAGGGCTCTTTGCTTTAGTTGATTAGCCAGATTTTCAACCTGACAACAGTGAAACGATTTATTGCTTAGAAGTACAGATGTTAAAAAAAAAAAAGAAAATAACATAACGTTTGGTCAAAGAACTTGTATGGCATGTTTTAGTTTAATTATAATAATGGCAAATAAGAGGTGAAAAACATTCCTTATTTTCATTTGTATAACAAATTAGAAATGGGAACAAGGTATGTTGTGATTTACATAGATAACACAGTTCATAGTTTGAATCTTTTAAAAAATAGAAATGCAACTTGATAGTAAAAGGAATCCTAAGATTGCAGCTACCATAGTTTTTTTTTTAACCCTGGTGTTAGCAATATAGGTTACTTCTTAGTAATATCTCAACTATCTACAAGGATATTAAAGGTAAACAAGTTTTTAAGATAAACTTACTGTAAAGAAACAACAAAAGATCTGTGCTTGAGCTATATCATAATACAGAGCTTGAAAACTGAACGTAGCCCTTCACATAGGTAAAATGCTCAGTAACTAAATCAAAAGATTGCCTTCCTGTACCAAGTCAACCATATTTGTTCTGTTTGAAAACAAAGATGACTCAGTGGCAGAGCACTTACTGCCACTCCTTGCAAAGAAAAATTGATAGCATGTAGGTATTTAAGCAAACAACTGAACAGATGGGAATTTGAGCAAGCCATTTGAGGACTGCTTCAGATCTGCTTGTATTTCATATGATGAACATGAATCTGCATGACAAGTTTTGCACTTTCACAGATCGTGCCATGTTCATCCTAATGGGTGGAGGTTGCATCCCCCTCCCTACTGACTAATTGAATTTGTCAAAATCACATTATATAATTGTCCTCTATTTCCCTTTTCCACGACCTGCAATGAATGCTGCAAGTGAGCAGTGCTATTAAACTGAACAAAGCATGCAAGTGACATGCCATAGAATTGATTTGCTTAGTTAATGGTTTTAGCCAAAGACCTTACTCCTTTTATATAGACAATTCATGTATTTATTACTAGAATTCATTTGTTTGCCTTCTCTGAGCTCCTCAGAGAATAGCACAAATATTAAAATACCTGCAGATTAAAATATCTAAAGAAGATTAAAATATCTAAAGAAATATCCCCAAGACTGGAGGGAACAGCCTAAATTGGGTGTCGGCAACATGTGGCTCCTGAGCTGCATTAGGCCCTTTTGTCCTGCTGCTGTGGCTCCCTGTCAGCTGGCTGGCTCCGCCCCTTGCCCTCCTCCCAGTCACTCCTCGCGTGGCCTGAGAAGGTAAGGGCAACAGCAGGGATGGAGACTTGCTCCATATTTCAGAGCGGGAGGAAAGCGCCCCTGTACTTGCCTCTCATCTCATGGGTGCGTCTTCCGGCACTTCTTGGTGCTGCACCTCGGTCGCTTGGGGAGACAAGTGACATTATCTCCACTCCGAGACACACCCGACCCAGCTGCGACTGATTCTCCGTGTCGCAATGGGTTCCAGGAGGAGGAGGCGATGTCCCCCATTGTGAAGCCCGCTAAATTTAAGTGTGCTGGGCAAGGCGCTGCAAGAGCAGCGAGCAGGCCATGGAGGCGGCAAGCTACAGCAGTGGGACCAGAGAGCTTCGTTTATCTGGGAACCTGAAATGACTCTTTATTTAAATCATATGGTAAAAAGCACCCAAAGAAGAAAGAACATCAGGAAAAAAAAAAACTCCTAACCCTCATCTCTTTTTGGAAATTGTTCAAAAGGGAGCACACACACACACACAGACACCCGGGGGTGGGGAGAGATGAAAGAGAGAAAAGGGGAGAAAAAGAGAAATGAGAAAATATGGAGGGAGAGAATGAGAGAGGAAAAAGAGAAACAAATGAGAGAAGGGAGAGAGAAATGAGCTGGAGGGGGAGAAAGGGAGAGAAGGGGAGAGAAAGAAAAGGAAGGAAGGGAGAGGGAAAGGGAGAGGAAGAAAAAAACGAGAGAGCGAGAGACCCATTTTCCACAGAAAACACACAGAGCCACAAAACCCGGGTAGGCGTGGCTGGGGCAGGTCATGTGTCTGGGTGGGAGTGGCATTGAGTTGGCCACGCCTACCCAGGTTTTGTGGCTCCCAGTGTTTTCTTTTCTGTGGGAAACGGGTCCAAGTGGCTCTTTTGAGTGTTTCAAGGTTGCAGACCCCTGGCCTGGCCTAAATAAATGTTCCCTCTGCAGGAGGAGCAATTTAAACACATAATAACTGAAAGGCTCACTAAAAAAGACAGGTATTTTCACCATGCCAAGAAAATTGGCCCCAATGTGATCTCCAGAGAAATACTATTCCAGGAAAGGGGGGCAGGGACTGACAAGGCCTATTGCAAATGCCTTTCTGTAGAGATAGGAACCCCAAGGGAGCCTTTTCTTCACAGTGTTAGAGATTACCTGGGTCTCAAGCCATGTTGAACTTTAATTGCAACTTTAGTTGCACCCAATCCTGCACCTGGTGATAGCAGGATAAAGGCAGACATAGAGCTGCAAGCATTATCCACGAAGGTCTTGGCACCAGAGAATTATACTAGCTAGTCTGAATATAAGGAGCCTTGGTGGCGCAGCAGACTAAAGTGGTATTAAGTAGCACCAGCTGCCTGCAATTACTGCAAGTTCAAATCTCACCAGGCTCAAGGTTGACTCAGCCTTCCATCCTTTCGAGGTAGGTAAAATGAGGACCCGGATTGTGAGGGCAATAAGCTGACTTTGTATAAAAAAGAACACCGCTTTTGGGGGTGGGTGGGCGAAAGCCCTACTAAGCAGGTATATACAAAAGTATGAAGGCTATTGCTTAACGCGCTGTAAGGCTTCCGGAGAAGGATGGCATATAAATCCAATCAATCAATATCAAAGTGAGGTTCTGAGTGCAAGGCAAGGGCCAAGAGTGAGAGGAACATGGGTCCAGAGTTAGAGATGTATAAGGGCCCCAAGACTGTTCTTATAGAACCACAGGTGCTGGCATAGGCAGGTGTGCTGTTTACAGGGTGGATAAAAATCAATGATTTTTTTAAAACAAAAAAATCAGATTTTTTTTTAATTTAAATTGGATTTTTTTTTATTTAAATCAGATTTTTTTTTATTTTTATCGAATTTATTTTAATAAACTTTTGGGGTAAAAATCTATCGTAAGATAGTTTTCTGTTTAAGATAAATAATTTAGTTTATTCAGCATGAAATGGAGCTTAGTTATGTAGTATGAGGCTGTATATTCGGCAACACTGGGACTATTGGTGAGTCAACAGTGGGTCAAAGGAGAAGCAGAGATGACAGTTGCTCTTTAAAAATTATGATTTAAATCGAGTTGATTTAAATCAAGCCTTTTTACTAGTGATTTAAATCATGATTTAAATCAAATCCACCCTGGCTGTTTACCTTTGCTCCAGTGGTATATTCTTGGGTTAGGTGCCCTGCCAGAATCTATCCTCTCATTATCTGAATCAGGTCCCACCTGCTCAAGCTTATTATCTTCGAAAGCTGTCTGAAGCGTTTGTTTTGCCTTCTGGCTCTTCAGGTTAATGCTCGCCTTTTTAGCCTGGCGTGTCAAAATTTTTCAGCTTTGAATTTTGAAACATTAGGGATGCTCAAAAGTTGTGACATGCCTTGGGGAATTGTAAAGATATTTCAGTTACATTAATATAATTTTGATGTGCTTGCTAAGTAGCTACATAAATATCACATAACTTTTTAACATTTTGTTTCATTGAGAAGCTTCGGAGGACGTGATAATACACCTGCAAGCAAACCAGTGCAGCTATTAAAGCAGCAGTTTATGCAGAACAATTAAGTTCTGCCTTCTGGATCAGCTGAAGTTTTTCAGCAATCTTCGTGGATAGCCAAAGTTGGAGGGCATTGCTGTAGTTCAAACAAGAGGCATAGTGATAGTGAGCAGGGCCTTCTAATCTAGGAAAGGCACAACTGGGACACAAGATAGAGCTGTGCAGAGGCCCTCCTAGCCATTTTGGTTACAAACCAGGTCCACGCAGCAAACCTTGTTAGGATTTAGCTTCTTGATCAGTTGACTAAAACCAGCAGTAAATAAAAAGCACGGTGTACTTTCTCACCACATCAATCTGTTCTTCTAGCTTTCCTTAAACATAACGAACATTCAGAAGATTGCCTCACTTCCCATTTGAAGTAATATAATCCAGTCCATTGCTTTATTTCCATTTTTTTCTACTATTTGGGAAAAGAAGTGAAATTCGTTTGGAGATTGATTTGGGGCCATATTGGAATCTCATCTCCATCCCATGTGAAGGCATTCAAAGTTGTATAATGTCGCTGTGTGAAATAGACTATTGCTCTTGGTTACATTTGGTTTCTTGGGGAATGGTTGGCTTGTTTAGAACCAAGATTAAGCATTTTGGATGTGTGGGACTTCAGTAATATTTCCCTTTCTTCGGACCATAATTGCATCTTTAGTTTGTGTTTACATTTGGTCTCTTTTGTCTCAAATTAAAATTGAGGGGCCAGAAAGGTGAAACTTGAGCATCTGTGAACATGATAATTAAATCTAAACAGGACAGTGGAGACACAAATCACTAAAATAAACATTGAAATTTTACAGTACTTTACAATTCATGCATGTTTGAATTTTATAGTTGTAGTGCTTGTTTAACATCAGGACTTCCTTATTTAAATTGTTGCTACAAAGTTCATAGTTGTTATCAAGAAGGCAAAGTTTATTACTCAGCTGCAATGAAGCAAAAATTATTTCTTTACAATGGGATAAGCTTTTGATTTGTCTTAAATTCCCCTTTAGGAAGAGATGGGGAGTGCAGGTACTGTATGTTCCCTCTCTCCTTGAGGCAAACAGTAACAGTAACAGAGTTGGAAGGGACCTTGGAGATCATCTAGTCCAACCCCCTGCTCACGCAGGTGACCTGTACTAGGGATTCAAACTGCTGACCTTTCTGATCAACAAGCTCAGTGTCTTAGCCACTGAGCCACCTGGTCAAACAGTTTGATTGTAAAGCTTTTAAAGACTTTATTTTCAATTGTTTGGAAATATTCTGGAAGATTTCCACAATTAATCCATACAGTTTCTGGTGTTCACAAAAGAAAGTGAAAAAAATATATTTAAATCTACAGAGTTGGGAATAATTATTTTCTTTGGATTGCCCCCATTTGCCTCATTCACTTTTATGGGGGAAAATATTTATTTCTGTTTACGATTATATCAATCAGTTGGCATGTAGATTACCAGGAACATGTATCCAATCACATTTTTGTACTTGTACATGTTACCAGAGCATTGGGTAACAGCATAAATGAGTAATTTTATTAATTAATTCTAAAGGATACCAGAGGAAGGAGGTTGTGATTTGGAGTTTTCCTGTCAAAGTAAATGCTGGTTTAGTATGGAACAAAAAGTACCAGTAAAGTCATCAATTTAAATCACACCTTGGTCATCTCTTCTGCAATGAGCATCACCATAGGTTAGCCTTTCCTGTGTGGATGTTACTCTAAATAAATTATGTGAGATATTGTCAACAGTAGAAAAGGCTTTATAAGAACACTTATGTGGGATCAAGGCTTACAGGGAGTACAATCTTTAGTTCCTTGTCACCAACATCATCTGTGAATCCCTCACCTGTTAAAGAATATTCTGTGTTTATCTGGTACTTGGAGCACTGGCATGCATGGAATATGTGTTGCAATCTTCATGCCAGCATTGGCTTTAAGGACAATGTTTTCTTTTAAATAGAAACACATTGCCAGAGCTATGAAGCACTCTTGAAGACGGTTCATAAACCTTGGCTCAATTGAAATGTACTTGGCATATGCTAATTTCCTCAAAAAAAACCCAGATTGCTTGGCCTGCTGAGTTTTTACATCTGTAACAGTATGTGTCAGGTTTTTTTCCCCATGCAAGAAAATAACCAAACAATGAAACTTATAGGAGAATAGTTCGGGAAGGTGAGGTGGGAGTTATAGAAAATGCAATTAGATGACTGCCTGAGCCTAGGCCAATAAAATGGGAAGAAAAATTGATAGGCTTCAGAGCTTGCCATGCCTCCTGAGCTCACCTCCCTTTAAGAAGTGTTTTATATCTTGTAGTGGAAAACACATCAGCATTGAGCTATAATTTCTAAGGTTTAACTGGATATTAGTTTTCAGGAAGGAAGAAGAGAGAATGTGGTGCAGAAGTTAACAGATGATTTCTCAAGCTTATATCCTTTCTGAAATCACCGTAATTAGCCAGCTAGCAGGCTCCAAAAAGTCCTCTGGATCTCTTTCTTAGGAGAAGTATTGCTGCATTATTCCCTGTCCTCCCTTTATCATTGGGTTAGTTCACATCAGCTTTGCATATTAAGTTTCTTGGTTTTTGCTGCAATCATTTCCAGCTAAACAGATACTTTAAAAAATGGTTTTTGTTAAGCCCAGCATTTTGCAAGTTCCAAAATAAACTCACAACAATATGACATGCATACATACATGAATATATAACAGAAAAAGTTTCAGAAACTCACAGCAGGAATCAACATTCAACATTGTGTAAAAGTTGAAATACATTTCAGATTATTAATAAGAATGGATATTTATGTCTATTGCAGGCAGACATTGTAATAAACAAAGATATTGGCTTCTGTCATCTAGAGTGCTATAGCTGCCTTTGCATGGCACCACTGCGGCCATGTTTCAAAAGTTTTTAAGGGATTGGATAACCGTTTGTCTGAAATGGTATAGGATTTCCTGCCTAAGCAGGGGGTTGGATTAGAAGACCTCCAAGGTCCCTTCCAACTCTGTTAGTCTATTCTATTCTATTCTATTCTATTCTATTCTATTCTATTCTATTCTATTCTATTCTATTCTATTCTATTCTATTCTATTCTATTCTATTCTATTCTATTCTATTCTATTCTATTCTAAAGTGGAAAGTAATTGGGTCGTTTTAAGAGCAGATTAAGTATATCCAAGTATTAAGCCACTCATTTTGCCCCAAACACTCCAAAATACTAAAAATGACCCAAATTTTTGTTTAACCCAGCATTTTGCAAGTTCCCCACTTCCTCTGGAAGCCAAAGAAGAGATTCTACTCCTTGGTTATACCCCAGCAGCTCTGTACAACTATTAGGGTTGTAGAAATCCCCATCATGTCTAGATGTGAGAAGTTTTGGAATATTAATTTTAGTTCATAATGCCATTCAAGTCTGAGGAAGTGTGGTTAATTTAAAAGCTGGTTAGTTTGTGAATAGGCCCGTTTCAAAGCATGATTTATGAACTTTGTGTCTGTAAACTGCCCAGATTCACTTGGACAGTAAGATGTGTGGTTTTAAATTTGATAAATAAGTAAGTTCCTTATTTCAACAGAGTTAAGATGCCTATTTCCCTTTCTCAAATTTTATGTTTAAATATTACACAGAGTAGCCTGGAAGCTGAGTCATGGCAACTGGACATCTTTTCCTTTTGGTTTGAAATATTTCACTTTTTATCCAAGTAGCTTCTTACAGTGTTTAGACTGAGTTTTATAATTTTATGTATTATTGTTATACTGAGTCGTGCTTACTCAAAAATTTGAAGTGCAAAGGCAAGAATGAAGTATGCAAGCTTGAGGTTTGCACAAGGCTGATGATGGCATCAGGATGCAATCTGTGTGTCAATATGCTAAGAATCCTAATTTCATACATGGCTAGACACTGAAAATAATTTAATTAAAACAATTATACACAAGCATTTGCCCCAAAGTATGGCTGTGTTCTTTTCTTTTGCTTGCTTGTAAATGTGTCATCCAGATAATTTTAAGACATACTTTTAAAAGTTAATATGTAAAACAAACTAGGAAAAAAAGACAGAAAGGAAGAGAAAGGAAAACTGGGAATAACATTTAGAACAACTTCTGTACAAATGATAATATAGTTGATTATACTCTTGTGTTTGGATATATTCATTCTTTATGTTGACTTTCAGGTAGTGAAATTATATATGTGCTTAAAATTCACTGATTTGGTAAAAGATGATCTTTTGGCTTTTTGAGATGATAAAAATCCCAGTTTCTTCTACAGGTGATCATAATACCCACCTTAGCCTCCATGGTACAGCTGGAGATGGACTGGCTGATGATGGAACCACTCTGGAAGAAGGGGACGCCAGTCCGGATGCCCAGCCACAGCAAGTCCGAAGAATGCGCAGAGAAGCCTGCACTTGCCCTTATTGCAAAGACAACGATGGCAGGTAAGTTTGTGCAAGGAAAACGGGCTGCAAATTTTGAGTGGATTCTGATGCAAAGGTCAATAAATAAAGGAAGGGATTATCATAGACTCTTGGTTTAGTGCAGGGGTGTCAAACTCAAGGCTCGAGGGCCAGATCCAGGGTGCTTAGATCTGGCTATGCGACTGTAGCTCTTTTTTTTTTTTTTTTGGCCATGGGGCAAAACAAATGGTAAACAAACCAGTTTATCTGATTAACTCTTACATATGTCATCGTTTTCAGAGGCTCCGGGGACCCTGGCAAAAAGAAGCAGCACATCTGCCACATCCCAGGCTGTGGGAAAGTGTATGGGAAGACATCTCACCTGCGAGCTCACCTTCGATGGCATACTGGTGAACGGCCATTTGTTTGCTCATGGACGTATTGTGGCAAGCGTTTCACACGCAGTGATGAGCTACAACGACACAAGCGAACACACACTGGTAAGTGCAAGGAGCAACAAGTGCTGTGTGAAAGTTGAGGTGAAGGAGAGGTTTCAAAAGAGTTTTGTGTTGGGGTCTTCTTTGTTAACACAGCTATATGTTATATATTCTTCTTTTTAGAAGAACACTTGACGGCTGTGGCCGGGAGGTCTTTTTATCAGGTTCGCCTGATTCGCCAGTTGCGTCCCTTTCTGGATCGGGACTCGTTAAAAACGGTCACTCATGCCCTCGTCACTTCACGCCTGGACTACTGTAATGCTCTCTACATGGGGCTCCCCTTGAGGAGCACCCGGAGGCTCCAGCTGGTCCAGAATGCGGCCGCGCGGGTAGTTATGGGAGCAGCATGGCGCTCCCATGTGGCTCCCCTCCTGCGCGAGCTGCACTGGCTCCCTGTGGTCTTCCGGGTGCGCTTCAAGGTCTTAGTTACCACCTTTAGAGCGCTCCATGGCTTAGGACCGGGGTACTTACGAGACCGCCTTCTGCCACCAATAGCCTCTCACCGCCCAGTACGCTCCCATAGAGAGGGGCTTCTCAGGGTGCCGTCAGCCAAACAATGTCGACTGGCGGCCCCCAGGGGGAGAGCCTTTTCTGTGAGGGCACCCACCATCTGGAACGAGCTCCCCCCAGAGATACAGAAGATTCCGGATCTGCGCACTTTCCGCCGTGCCCTCAAAACATTCCTGTTTCAGCAGGCCGGCCTGGCCTAACTTTCCCTTTATATTGCTTTTTGATTTTATTTTAAACTGGGATGTCTTGAATTATCTAGGACCAGAATGTTTAGTATATTTTAATTGGTTTTTTATTATTAACGTTTGTATTACATGTATTTTTATCGTTCGCTGTTCACCGCCCTGAGTCCCTTAGGAATAGGGCGGTATATAAATTTAATAAATAAATAAATAAATAAATAAATATAAGTCAAGCAACCTCTCAGTTATTCAGAATAAATTTGAACATTTAAGTAAAGCGTATGACACATCCCTTCCTGGTTTACTGCATGTAAAAGTGTTCCTTAGCACTTTGTAGTTTTTATATCATGGGTCAAGACTTGTTTACAGTTACAGCTATTATAAGCAGCATTGCTGCTTTAAAAAAATTGCAGTGGTACTTTGGAACAAATACCTCCTTGCCTTCAAAGTTTTAAAAATGAAATTACATCGCTATAAAAATGCAGTGGAGATGTGGAGGCAGAAAGTGCTTTGAAAATAATGTTTCCGGAATGTATTTGCGTTACTCAAAAACAACTCACTGTAATTGTAAATGAATATAAAACGGCAAATTTAAAAGTGCTAAATAGAAAGTAAACAAAATAACACAGCTGGCAAACATATATGTGTGATTATCAAACAGAAATAAATATTTCTGTTAATTTGCTTTCTGCTTTAAGGGCTTGTAAATGAGCCTTGAATTGAAAAATGAGAATCAGGGCATAAAGAGCCATATGAATGGGCAAATAATGCCCAACATGTGGGAACATTCAGTTGAGTAAAAAATTGCCAGTAATCAGTAATAAAACTGGATCTTTTTCAAACTGAAATCTAAGAATTGGTTTCTAATTTTGTATATACTATTATTTATATTGTAATATTTATGACTTTTATTGTAAGCCACCCAGAGTCATTTTGCAGTGTGAGATGGGCAGCATTATAAATTTAATGACTAAATAAATAAAATAAAAAAACCCATACAAGGATATGGCATTTAAAACGTGTCAGTTTTAGAGGCCTACTTTGTAAAAACCTATTTGGATGTCTAATATTTGTTGAAGGTAGCAAAGTTGAAATATCTTCATAGAATGGGGAAAAGCAAGTAATTATAGGCATAGGCAGTGGTATATTTGGGTGGCATAAGATTGATGTCTGAGGAAATTTATTCTCCAAAAAGAAACCACAACAGGACACAGTTGCTAATGGGAAGATGTTGGGCTGCTATGTTTTAAGAATGAAATGAGTAAATGGCTTCACGATTGTTTTCTTCCTTCAGGAGAGAAAAAATTTGCCTGTCCTGAGTGTCCCAAACGCTTCATGAGGAGCGACCATCTTTCTAAGCACATCAAGACCCACCAAAACAAGAAGGCAGGCGCACCTAACAGCATGGCTATGGACGTCTCCGCAGTCGCCATGGATGCGAATGCTTCTGCCGAGAACACCAGTGGAGCAGCACCTTCGGCCCTCATTGCAACCAATATGGTGGCCATGGAAGCCATCTGCCCAGAAGGCATCGCGCGCCTGGCAAGCAGTGGCATCAATGTCATGCAAGTGGCTGATCTCCAGTCGATCAACATCAGTGGCAATGGATTCTGAGGGTCTGTCTGATCTTGTATAAAAGTATGGATTCTCAAGGTGCAAGAGATGCCTTTCATTACAGAAGTGAAAGAAGATGGGGACTCAGCTGCCATATCTAGCTTTCAGATACCATTTCTGTCTCCCAGGAATATTGTATGCAGAATAAGGTCTGCTTGCTGTATAGGTCAGCCTAGTGATGCCTAGAGTGAATACTTGGGAAATGGGGATGGCCCAGAACTGATTGATTAATTTTTGTTTTTGCTTTTTCTTCCCCTCCCCCATTAGGTCTCTTCACCTTTATTAGGTACCCCAATGCCATCATGCCTTGGTTCTAAATGTATATGATCATTGAAATACTTTTTAGCAGAAAAAAAATCTATATTATTATTGTTATTATTATTGTAATTATATAAAATTATAAAATATGTTCTTTTGGATGAAAGAGATTAAAAAGTGCTGCAACCAAAGTCTTTGGTTGTAGTTCAGATGCCTTAACTTGGAACTTATTGAGCTGTTAAACGGCGCTCAGGCTTATGTTCAGATGCTATATTGGATTTTAATTGTAACTATAAAAATATATAATTTAGCTTTTCTTATGTTTAACTTTTAGGTTTGTCTTCCTCCCTCCTCCCCCCCCCCCATGTTCTCTTCCCTTACTTGATTAGACTCTCATACCTACCTGTACCTTTTTTTAAAAAGTGACTTCCTGATAATTTCCACTTTTCTCTATTTGGAGAAAGGAGTGTCTATTTAAGTCCCTGTCGCCTTTTTTCCTACCCAAAGTGGTAGGGTCCATGACCCACTGTGTGTTCTGTACTTGCAAGGGAAAATGACCCTAGGAAAGATGGAAACGTGACACACAATTTACATCCCTTCCCTTCCCTTCCAAATGCATGAATTCAACTTTTAGCCCAAGGGGAATTCTTTTCAGTCCCTAGTGTAAAGCAGTGAATCCTCTTTGTTTAAAAGTATTTGTGCATGCATACAATCCAGGCGATCCATCTAAGAATACCAGGAACCTTAAGGGTGTGGTAGAGAGATCTTTATATGTGTTAAGGTTCAACTCAAGCCATTTTACTACCGCGCAAGTTGGAACTATGGTATTGGACTCTGTTGTGCTTTGTTTAAGATCTTGACAAATGCTATGGCCATGTAGTTAAAGGGGAAAAAATGTAAGTTAGGGTTCTTTTAGCTTGAGATACTGCATTGCTGTGAAACACTAAGGGACTTGCCCAGTTCTTTCCAAATTGACAAATGATCCAATATTTGGCTCAGTTGCTGGGCACTTCATTGAGAATAAATTATGAATTGGCTTTTGTATCTCCTATTTGTAACTTCTTTTTAGCAATTTAGTGCTTGCTAGCCAGCTTGCTCCCTTTACGAGTTACATATGAGAACAATTATTATGAGGAAATTGCAACAAAGGGAACTAAAGTGAAAGTTCAAATACCAAAGAAATAAGTGAAGAAGGCCAGTGCTTACAAGATTAAAAAAAAAGTGATGGGGAGAAAAAGGGATGCTTGACAGTATTTGCGGAATCTCTGTTAAGGAATGGGGCCTTATGACACTCACCTGCATCCCAGTAAGTCTTCAGACAGTTCCTAAAATCTCTTGTGTTTAGAGTGAACAACTTAGACAAATTGTTCAGTACCTTACCAAATTGTTCAGCTGATCAGTCCTATGTCTTTTTCCCTTTGCTACTTAAAACAAGGCAGCTCCTCTGTTAGCATGACAGATTTTCTTTTATTAAAGTATTGAGAGAAATCTTTAATTGTTACATAGCCTTCATGAAGCTCCTGCCTCTTGCATACTTCAGTGCTGGTTGTGTGCATAGTGAATTTCTACACCCCAGAAAGTTCACAAAAGGGTCCATGAATTGTTGGGGTATTATAGCTGGCCATTATATGTTGCTTCCATTGCTTTGCTCTGAAGTTCTCTCATCACTTCACTCCACTCCTCAGTAGCATAAAAGCCAGTTTATTATTATTTTTTCTCTGCCTTCAGTATAAAGTGTTGTGTCGGTAACATTTTGATGCCTCTCTTGCCATGTCCTGTCTTGTTTTCCTTTTATTGTGTTGACCCTCTTCCTCTCTGCATAAGCAGAGCTGAATTACTACATTGTTTTCATCAGGGACAGGGAGAAAATATTATTTTTCCTTCCTCAGGACAACGCTGGAGTTAAGATAACAGTCCCAAAAATTATCCAGGTGCTTGCATCTGCGGATCCTTGGAGTCCCTTACCTGGAGTTGGATAGCGCTTTCACGATCTTGTGTAAGTTTTTAAAAAGAATATTCTTGTTTCACAAATGCTGCTTGTTGAGCTGAGAGAGGATGGAAACAAGACCAAAAAGCATAAGCATCTTAAAGCATATCAAAAACAAGAAAGCCATGGTGTAAATTGTTGACTTCTGTAGTGCTTGTGAATTATTTGCACTGGTGAATTGATTTTGCTCAATCTATTTTGGGTGAGGTGAAATTATCACTCGGTGCTTAGCCTTTTCCCTTTTTCTCTACGATTTCTCTATTCATTTTGATGAATTGGATTGGAAAAGGCAGACTTATACCAGTAATATAAGAAACATACAACCAATATAAGAAACATATAACAAGTATAAAGCAATGTACAACCAGGAGGACTGAGTAAGTATGTAACTCAAGCATTTTATTAAGAGTTTCCTTGTCACAGAAGTAGGGATTTGTGATCTTCCGGGTATTGCTGTTAGATCAGAGGTAAAGCAGATTGTATTTCTAATACAGTGCAAACTCAAAAGCAAAAGAGAATGTTTCAGGGTCTTGGAATTGGATGTTCCAGAGACTCAAGGATTGTAGTAGTCTGATAGAAGATGGTTTTTACTATTATAGATTTCAAGTACTGTAATACCATTACTGAAATAATTGGATAAGACATTATTTGCCATAGTGAAGGGAGCTTGATGTTCTAGATAAATTTAGCCCCATATAGTATGCAGCAATAAATAAATTGCCCCATACCTCAGGCTGCGGGCTTATTCTTGCTATTTTAAACCCCTTGTCCCAATCTTACTAAGATTGTCTTAGTAGCAGTTATTTCTTTGGGGGTGGGGGGAAGAGCAGTATGATATCTATGATGCCCAAGTTGTCATTTGATTTTCAAATTGGGGAAAGGAGAAATATGTTCTTAAGGAAAAAAACTAAAAATGCTCCAGATCTCATGACAGTTTTGTTTATACGCTCAAAACACCCACAGACTTATTATACACACAATATGTATATGCTTATGAAGGATTGCAGGATAGATAGTTCCCGCTTTCTGAAAGAATAGCTGATTTTTTTCCCCCTTTAAACTTCCCTATAATGCCAGATTGTGCTTGTTAATGGCATCCATTCTCAAGTATCTGTTTTCCTAGCAGATGTGGTGTTAATGGAATGCTGTTATGACCTCATCGTTTTTCTTCTGTTACAGAAAATACCACTAGCATTTTCTCAAGTGCTACACTGGTCTGTATAAAAGCCTGTCTTTATTCACATTTACACATTTTCACAACTGAGGAAATAGCATCCTTTTTAAAAATGCACTGGACAGTTCTTGCTATTTTGAACATTACTTTCTCACTCAGTTCAGTGACTTGTAGAAGGAATCCATCTATAATCTGTAAATGAATTTTTTTTTTGTCTTGACAGACTTTCTGAGTCTGGTGTCTCAGGTTGGCCATCACAGAAGATTTATGACTCTCTCTTCGTGGCTCCTGTTTGTTTTCTAAAGAGCAATATTTAGTTTACAGCTATTGCTACAACTCAGGAAGCCAGGAGGAGGGTTTCTAGTTAGTGGTAGAAATCCAATAAATCTGTGAAGTGTGAACCCTTAAGGAAAGGGAAGATGCTATTATAAATCTCTTTACTTTCAAAGGGCAGAAATAAGGATAGAGGTGAACATTTTTATTTGTAATAATCTAAATCTGGAAAATGAGCTAGGTGCATGGAAGAATTCTGTTTGGGGAATACTGGGGATTTTAGGTCCCTTGGAAGATGGCAGTATTTATTTCTCCTAAGTGGTGTAAACAGTATCTCATTGCAGCACCCAGTGACAATTGCTATTTTTTTGTGTGTGTGCCTCTTTTTGTCATAGGCTTTTTCTGTGTTTCTGCTAGAATTGAAGGTATTTTCTGCAACGTCCAAAGTAAATGTATGCATGGTATATGCCAAATATTTAGCAGAGTATGGAGGAAAGTGGTCTTTACAAAGATTATATTGCATGGTAGCATTGAATTCCTTACATATGTGTCCCTCATTTCCCCACCCCCATCCCCACTCTGACCTAAAAATGCTCTTTTGGTTTTCAACCAAGGAGAGAAATATTTAACTCAGGTCATTTTTTTTCTCTCTTTCTTTCGTGTATAAATAATATTGTCTGAAATAGGCTCTTATGTGTACTATCACTGAACATAATAGCAGTTACAGAAAAATTGTCAGAAAAACATGCAGTAAGTGCCTTTCCTAGAACTCAAAAAAAAAAATCATCAAAATCAAACATATTCTATGGAAATTATCATTGGCTTGAGACCACTTCGGTTGCCTCTTTGGCAAGCCTGTGACACTTGGTAGCACTGTGTTGAAGTTCTAATTTTGCATTCCATTTAAACTCCTGATAGGTTGTTTTTTTTTGTTTTTTTTTTAATGTCCTGAGACATGAATTGCCACCCGTACTGTAGCACCACTTAGATTTTTCTTCTGTCGCAAAAGAGGTCTGCTTGCATCATTTGGTTTTAGCTCAGCAGACAAGAACTCGGAATCTTTAAAGTCTTAATGTAACCACGAGTGTTTATAAGAGATGTATGCTATTTGATATATAAGAGATGTATGCCATTTGAAATAGTACTGTTGGAGAAATGCGATCTCTCCGCATGGGTAGCCATGTAGGAAAGTCTTTGGTGCAGAAGGATCTGGCCTAGCTTCTGTTTCCCTTTGAAGTCTTCTCATTTAGATTTTTTTTTTTTTTAATGGTATTGTCCACACTTTTAAGTGGCAGTGGCATCCCCATTTGGTGCCATCTTCCCCTCATTTTTCAGTTTCGTTTTATAACGTCGTTTGCAGTGACTGTTCTTGTGATCTGGTCAGAATGATAGCGTGATCCTTGGTTATCTGCTGGGCTGAGAATGTCTAGTGCTTCCAAATGGTGGCCTCTGCTTACAAAGGGCACCGTTCAGTTTTCACACACAAACTAAAATAATATCCTTTGCTGTGTATGTGTATGCTCAGAACAAAGCTCAGTTATTTGTATGATCAGCACTATTGGTGGACTTGAGTTGTGTTTGGTTAAAAAAGAAAAAAGAAAAAAAGAGCATCCCTTTCCGGAGGCTATTTCTTTCGGGTGAGGTTTGTTGTCTTACTGAATATTTTCCCATCACAGTTGGAAGGGCTTCATGAATTTTGAAAATGACTGTATAGTGAGAGAGGGCAGGGTAGTAATTAATTGGACGCATGCTGCATGTGTGAGTGTGTCTCAATTCCAAGAATATTATTAATTGAGGATCGTTTAAGCACGTAGTTGCAAGCTGGGTCTTGGAAAAGCTTTACTGAGCCTCAGTTTATACAAACTGGCCTTAATATAAAATGTGTACATAAAAGGAACCTCCTTCTTCCAGATGGTAAAACCTGTTTAATTTTTATATTATCTTAAAATTACTTGCAATGCTGTTTTTTGGAATAAAATGTGCCTTTCCTTTTATAAACAAGAATTGTATATAGTTAAGCCAATGCCATCAGCCTTAAGAGATCTCTGTAGCATTTTGTGCCTTGAGCCAGACTTTTCTATATTAAAATCTTGTCACAATCCAGTTTAAATGGTCCACAAGTGTCCAGTAATTAATTTAATTTTACTAATCCACTGGCAAAAGGATGAGCACTTGCTTTTCACGTGCTTTGTGGTTGGGCAGGAGGGAATTTCGGCTCAGATTCCATGAAATAATGCATGTACTTTTATATCATCTTCAATAGCTTGTAATTCTCTTCCATAGTAACATGGTTGCCTCTATATTTGTTCCCAAGAATGAGAAGTGATCTAAGGTGGATGCATTTTTTTTAATTATTATTTTTGTTTTCCTGGTGCTTATAGCACAGCTCTGCAGTCACTTAAGCCAACCTGTAACACTGGCAATAAAATAATTTTGTCTATTCTATGTAAAAGACTGTTTGTTTTATCTTGTAATAATGTATATGCTTTTTTTTTAAAAAAAAATCCAATTACCTATGTAATGATGTCTGAAACACTTTTAAAAAGTGCTATTTTTGTACAAAGATTAAAATAGTTTGCCTCCTTTGTATACTGATTACATTTTTTAAATGAAAGGAATAAACAAGTATCTACAGAGTTTGTATTTAATCTGGCTGGCCATATGGATTGTGTATGTCTTTTCTCTTCTACTTTGCCCCAGTATTTTGCTATAACTCGCTGAAAAATCGTGGTTTCATATTGTTTCATGTTTCTGGTTATTTTACTTTGCTGGCTTCATATTTTACTAATGTGGACACTGATAGCCAAATATTAAACATCTAATAGTGTTTCTTAAACATTTAGATACAATACTGAACTGCAGTCTGCCTTGATTTTCTAAGGATACTTCTAGGATCCACATAAGGCTCAGAGTCATTGTTGAAAACAAATGAGATGCTGAAGCAACATTATCTTAGAATACAATTACAAAAATGAAAAATTTTCATGGGTAAGAAATTTATATAGCGTAAAAAAAATTACACAATGACCGAATGTGGTCAAAATATGTCCCTTTAGAAGTGTTTTTACTGCTATATCTTAGGCCAGCAATCAAGTTCTTCAATGCATTTGATAAAAGAAACCATATGAATATAAACAAAGCCATAAGATTTGTTTTCTGTAAAACAATACTCTTTAATTGACAACTACCAAAGAGAAAGCCACTTCCCCTCCAATATATAGGGACAAACCCCACGCTAACCCACACTGATGGTGTTACCAAGCTAGGTGATGAAATGTTTGCAAGCAAACAACCAAGCTCATAGAGCACCAAGGACTCCACAGTTCAATTCTGAGCTACATTTATTCTCTTATATTGGTAAAGCTTTGTGCCTAAGACAGACCTAGAAAGTAGAAATCATGAATTCCTGGTTTCTACCCTGATGCCTTCATCACTACACTCAACTGTTCCCATAACTCTTTGGGTGTGGATTTTCTTCTAAATGTACCAAAGTATGGGAATTTTGATTCTTCGAAGCACTCACTCACCTTTTCTTCTCTTTTGGGGGTTATTTTTTCCAATCTATTAAAATATTTTCTTTTTAAATCCATCCCTTTCTTGTGTTGCTGATTTTATTATTAACCTTTGCTGATTGAGTCCATAACAGATTAATTTGATTTAGGATTGAGATTCAAATGGAGCCCTGGTTGAAAAGCAGTCGCTACAAAAGTGAGGAAGAGGACTCAACGCACTCTGGAAAGGGAAAGATTTCTGCTCCCGTCCCCAAAAGGAGGAAGTGATGCAATAAGTGATTGGAGACTTCCTACTTTGAGACACAGAAGCAACAATTCGTTAAGTCAAATAGTTTTGTCACCTATCCCTATTTTCTGGGAGACCTACTCTGTACAGATAGCCCTTGACTTACAACCATTCATTTAATGACCATTCAAAGTTAAAATGGCATTGGAAATTTCAAGTGAGTTGACCATTTTTCACACTTTCACACAATCGTTGCAGCACGTGATCAAAATTTGGATGCTTGGCAACTGGCATGTGTTTATGACAGTTGCAGTGTCCCGGGGTCATGTGATCACTTTTTGCGAACTTTTGACAACCGGCCAATGGGGAAGGCAGATTCACTTAAGAATCATGTTACTAACTTAACAATTGCAGTGATTCATTTAACAACTGGTAAGAAAAGTCATAAAGTGGGGCAAAACTCATTGAACAACTCTTGCTTAGCAACAGTCATTGTGGACCCAATTGTCATAAATTGAATGCTACCTGTATTAATTTTTCCACAGAGTGAAAATAATACACATTTTAAGTTAAGGGTAGGAGATAGAAAGAAACATAATAAAATGAAATAAAAAGAGGAAAAGAAGAGGAAAAATAAGATGCTACCAATCTTCGTTAACAGCAGTTATAGTTATATTTTATTATCTCTGGTCACATCAGAGTTTCCTTTCTAATCATCAAATCTATACATTATCAGTTGATTTCTTTTTTTGTTTTCAGTAAAAAGTCCATAAGGGTTTCCAGAGACTGATATAATAATTCATCTTTTTCTAAGTAAACAATTTTGCCATCCCTGTACTTCACAAACCATTTCTTCATTCTAGGTGTTTCAGAATCTTTCCTTTATTTGTACATTATTATTTGTCTTACAACAGTGATCATATATAAAAATAATCTTCCAGTTTTTTTCTAGTTGTCTCTCCATTAATCCCAACAAAACAATATACTTGAACCCAAAATTACCCAAAATAATCAATGTACTTGAACCCAAAATTTTCTGGCTTTTTTACAAGTTCTCCAAAGATGATAAAATGATCCTCAATGATGTCCATGTTTTCAACTTTGAGGTACATTCTAGATTATTTTTCTGGAATCATATATCAATAGAATATGATATTTTGTAATGTATTTTGTAAAAATACTTGGGTGGATTAAAATAATGTGAATTTCAATCCTTTCAACCACATGTTCTCCCGCTGTTGCGACAATATGTGATGACCAAAATGCTTAGTCTGTTTTATCATTCGCTCTTTTGCTTGTTCCTCTTCCATTTCAAATTTCAGCAAGAGTGTATACATTTTGGCAATTATATGTTCGTCGTTTGTACATAATTCAACTTGAAATTCGGTCTGCAATTCCAAATGTTTGCTGTTATGCTGTGCCACCGAAAATTCAATTAAATTGTTCTCTTGATTTCATCTTATATTGGGGCTCATGCTCTGTGCTCACTGACCATTATCCCTTTCTCCTGATGCATGTGAGAACATATATGAAAGGACTATGAAGTCCTGGGCAGGAGGCTGAAGGGCCTAGAAGCCCAAGTGATGTTTTCTTTACTCTATAACTTTAAAGAACTTGGGAATAGAGAAAACAATACTGGAAATAAACAGCTGGCCATACAGTAGGTGCCATTAGTAAGGTTTTGGGTGATTTTATACTTGGGAGGTGCTTCTGAGATTCTGGCAATAGATGAGCTGTATCTTACAGGAAGTGGGAAAATGTGTTTAGAAGGCAAACTTCATCAGATAGCTATAAATTGAACCCTGTGGTGTGTGTATGTGTGGAGAGGAAGCCCAGGAAGTGGTATCCTTGTGGATCACAAGCTACAGAGTAATTGCAAAAAGCAATCCTAGGCTGCATCAGCAGAAACAGAGGTCAAGAAAAGTCATCGTTCTACTCTCTTCTGCATTAGTCAGATCATACTTAGAACACTGGATCCTTTTCTGGGCCTTGCATTTGAGGAAGAACGGTAACACTTTGCAGGACAGCAATCTGATGAAGGAGCCTAGAAAGAATAAGCTATGAGGTATGGTTGGAGAGGCAGAGTATATTTTATTGGGAAAGAGTGTAGGCGGAAAGAAGATTGTCATGCAAAATGTAGAGCTGAGTTGTTTCTGGAGTATAGCATGAGGAAAAATTTCCTAGTGATAGGAGCACTACAAGAAAGGCCTATGGAAGCTAGCAGACTACTTCACTGGAGGATATTATTTAAACTGGATGGCCATTTGTTGGGAACGCCGTAGGTGTGGATTTCTAATGAATTCAAGTCCCTTCCAACCCTTTTGTATTCTGATTGTGAGACTATTTTTATAGACCACACCAGTTTTTTAGCTTGATATTTTAGGTGGCAACCAAGTACATACTGTATGAAGGGATCATTTTTCATTCAGCCTTTCATCCTTCCAAGGTCGGTAAAATGGGGGCCCAGATTGTTGGGGGCAATATGCTGACACTGTAAACTGCTTAGAGGGGGCTGTAAAACAGTCTAAGTGCTATTGCTATTTTCATACTAGAAGGTAGTCTGGGTTACTTTACTTGGAAGTAAGTTTTCTCTTAGCATGCTGCAATATTTTGTTCTTCTCCATTTCTCCGACTTGGAGACAGGATAATTCTCACGTGACAAACTTGATAAAAACAAATATATAAAGGTTAAAAGCAAGTTATGACCAGTGCTTCAGGTATGACTTCCAGCCAGTGGTGGGATTCAAGTAATTTAACAACTGGTTCTCTGCCCTCATTATTTCTTCCAACAACCAATTTTCCAAGCTGCTCAGAAAGTTAACAACTGGTTCTCCCGAAGTGGTGCGAACTGGCTGAATCCCACCACTGCTTCCAGCTGAATACCGTAATGATTCGAGTCAGAGTGCCCTATCCAAACATGGCTGTTTTTACACCGCAATTAACTCAAGAGGGCAGCATTGCTATGTTGGCTGTAGGAAAGTTGGCTGTCCTTTCACCACCATGAATAGTTTTGGAAATGTAGAATAAAAACAAGGACAGAAAAAAGTATACAGAGGGGGACTGGTATTTTAAAAACCTGTAGAAAAAGATTAGTTGTAGGTATTTGGAGATAATTTGATCAAGGCCTTGACCAAAATGGTAATTTTAACTCAGATCAAAGGGCAAAACCTGTTTGAGGCTTTCCTGGATAAATCTGTCACTGCTTGTACCTTATGTACTGTAAATAAAACAACGGGCTTTATAATCCAGATGATATTCTTAGAAGCAAGAGATCATTTGTCTTTTTTCCCCCCAGGGTTTTCTGTCTGCTGCTTGCTGGGATTTATTGAAAGATTTTGGGGATTGATCAAGATACTAATGCCCTTGAGATAATCAAGGTCATTTAACCACTACTTATGGTGAGATAGCTATGGCCTTCTGGATTAATCACCAGTCCCAGCAGCTCCAGCCAGGTGAGGAAAGATAACAACTGGAGACCAGTTTCCTTTCCCCCTGAGCTGTCATAACTAAGCTCTGCAATTTTGAGATGATTCTTTGTCATTTTACACCACTTCCCACGAAATGAGAATCCTGAGAACTCTAGTGCAAAGAAAGTAAGAGCCCGCTCTTGATAGACACCCATGTCCTTATTCGAGGAATATTTATTGTTCTTAACATGAGCAGATACAGGCAAAACTGGGAAGGACCGGCGCTGAGTACTGAAAAGGGAAGAGTATGCTTTGACTACAGCAAAGTTATTTATCAACCTGAATATGGCAGAGCATTGTGATGGTCATAAAGTAAAGCGAAGTGAAGCTGGAAAAATCGATGCATTCCGCAGAAGTGTTTACACCACCAACCAAAGCTGCTTCAGCTCTATTTATGCCATTGTGGGATTGTGTTTTTTAAGCAACCAAAAGGAAATAGGAGAATACAGAAACCCTTGCATACTGTACTATTGGATGGGGAAATGGTATTCGAGGTAACTGAAACAAATATACTCTTTAAGATGAAGCTTTGGATAAAACCATCCAGAGGCCAATCACCAGATATAGATCAGAGTTCCCTCATCTTTGTGGGTATACTTGGACTTTACTTCCCAGGCATCATGGCTTAAATGTAGGCTTAAGAGCAGCTCTGATGTCTAACCAAATGGCCAAGTAGCTATGAATGCTGGGAGTTGTATTCCATATTTCTTGGAGATGACCAAGCTTGGGAAATACATGTTTCTTATGGGAAATTCTCACATAAAAACTGTTGTCCCGTGCTATCACAGCAATGTTGATTAATTTCCAACAAAATTCTAAATACCTTGGGAATTTCAATGGAAAAGTATGTGGTATAAAGGTCCCTAGACTTTCAGAATAACAAGAGTTGGAAGAGACTTTGGAGGTCATCTAGTCCAAACCCCTGCTCAAGTAGGAGACCCTATGCCAGTGATGACTAACCTTTTTGCCATCGCGTGCCAAAAGTGGGGGGAGCATGGAGGGTCGCGGGTACGTGTACCCCCATCCATAATTCAATGTGCCCCACCCTCCTGTGCATGCGCACATGACCCCCACACACTTCCCCCTGCTTTTGGCGCACAATGACATGGTGGGCCCGGTAGTCCCAGTAGGCCCTTTTTTTTCCCCTCCCCAGGCTCCAGAGGCTTTCTAGGAGCCTGGGGAGGGCAAAAACAGCCTTCCCCATTCCCCCGGAGGCCTTCCAGAGGCCGGAAACAGCCAGTTTCCTGACTTCTGGTGGGACCGGAAGGCCTAAAAATCAGTTGGCCAGTGCGCACATGTGCGCTGGAGCTCAGCTAGGGCAACACTCGCGTGCCCACCAATATGGCTCCGGGTGCCACCTGTGGCACCCGTGGCATAGGTTCGCCATCACGGCCCTATGCCATTTCAGACAAATGGCTGTCCAATCTCTTCCTAAAGATTTCTAGTGATGGAGCACCCACAATTTGTGGAGGCATGTTGTTTCACTGATTAATTATTCTCAGTCAGGAAATTTCTCCTTAGTTTTAGATGGGATTTCTCCTTGACAAGTTTCCATCGGTTATTTCTTGTCCTGCCTTAAGGTGTCTTTTTTAACTTTTAAAAGTTGCCACAGGACATATTCTAATGCCAAAAAGCAGGTTTTTAATTATAAATTTTATGCAAATAGTTTCTCTTTTTACACAAGTGTCCATTCATGGTAGTACATGATTAGAGCACAGTGCTTGCAATCAGATGCCCATTCAAGTAATAATCTTTTTAGTAACCTGTCCATAAGAAAACCTTTGTCATTACATTGTAGCTGACCTCGTACAGGTAATCCTCAACTTACAACAGTTCATTTAATGACCATTCAAAGTTACAATGGCACTGAAAAAAGTGACTTATGACCATTTTTTGCACTTATGACCACTGCAGTATCTCCATGGTCACGTGATCAAAATTCAGATGCTTGGCAACTGACTCATATTTATGACGGTTGGAGTGTTCTGGGGTCATGTGATCATCTTTTGTGATCTTCTGACCAGCAAAGTCAATAGGAAAGCCAGATTCTCTTAACAACCGTGTTACTAATTGAACAATTGCAGTGATTTGCTTAACAAATGTGGCAAGAAAAGTCCTAAAATGGGGCAAAATTCACTTAACAAATTTCTCACTTAGCAACATAAATGTTGGGCTCAATTGTGGTCATAAATCAAGGACTACCTGTACAGAGACAGTTGTATGTAGCAGCTGACCATAATTTTTTTTCCACATCACTTGAAACTTCATTCTGACTGTAACAGTAATGAATACAGGGACATTCATTTCTCTCTACAGTAATTAAAAACTGAACATGGCTTTTTAGAATAATAGTCATAACAGTCATTATATTCTCTGTCCATTTGTATGGTGTGCCTATTTTACAAAAAAGTTTTATGCATGTGTCTATGTACCTGATTTTTTTAATACAGAGAGATTCCCGTTATACAGAAAATGAGCTAAAACCTGGCAGAAAGTAATTGGATCAGAGCCACAATTGGCCTTGTGCCTCAGTTCCCCAGATCAGCCCCCTGCAACCCCTCCAGCTCCAACTACATCTCCCAAGTTCTAGAATGATCAAGACTCCAGGGAGTTGTAAAGGCAGCAATTCTGGCAATGCTAGGATATCTAGAATACTGCATCCAGTTTTGGTCACCACACTATAAAAAAGATGTTGAGACTCTAGAAAGAGTGCAGAGAAGAGCAACAAAGATGATTAGGAGACTGGAGGCTAAAACATGAAGAACGGTTACAGGAACTGGGCATGCTAGTCTAGTGAAAAGAAGGACCAGGGGAGACATGATAGCAGTGTTCCAATATTTAAGGGGCTGTCACAGAGAGGAAGGGGTCAACCTGTTTTCCGAAGCACCTAAAGGCCGGACAAGGAATAATGGATGGAAACAGACTGAGGAGAGATTCAACCTAGAAATAAGGAGGAATTTTTTGACAGTGAGAACAATCAATCAATGGAACAGCTTGCCTTCAGAAGTTGTGGGAGCTTCATCACTGGAGGCTTTCATGAAGAGACTGGACTGCCATCTGTCAGAAATGATGTAGGGTCTTCTGCTTGGGTGGGGGTGAGGTTGGACTAGATGACCTACAGGGTCCCTTCCAACTCTGTTAAAATCTGTTTATCTGTTAATCTAGTTTCTAGACAGACATTAGCCTAGCCTATTACACATGATACAGTATTTATCTTGGAGTTGAGAAACCCAAGGCTTCTCAAAGTCTGCATATATGCAGCTGAGCTAAGTTGGCCTACAGTTGGCCAAATAACTTAGAACAATCTGCTATGACTGATAAGAGGTCTCCAAATTCTTAGGTAGATTGTTTCCTTGTCTTGCTTTCCAAAGCCATTATCTGTCCCCAAATTTTGAAAATAGAAAAGTTTTTTAAAATGTGAAGAAGAATAAGATGGAAATGTGCAGTATTATTATAATGCTGAAATGTTCCTATGGTCAGAACTCTATCAAGATGGGAGGGGACACACATCCCCAATTCTAATCAGTGTTTCAAAGCAGCTGGATACTTTCTCAGGGTCATTTGTACTTCTAGCTAATTAACTGGTTCTACAAAGCTAAACAACTACATACACTACACTAAGTTACAATATACGGGAGGTGGATTGTTCCATATTGATAATACTGCACTTCTGTGGTTTTTATGACACTCCTTCTCCTCCAAATTCTCCACACTCCAAATGTGCGACATATTAAACACATCTGTCAAAATGGGTTTTAAGGTTTGCTGATAACCACCTCCAAATGCTATTCTGCCTGCCTCCCACAAGCATCATTCACATGTGTATCTAAACCTGAAAAGATGTCCTTGGCCTATATAGTTGATATCTCAACTTAGGGCACTTCAAATTCTTTCCTTGAGTTTTCAGGGGAGTTGTTTTTCCTCGGATGAATGCAGCTGTCTTGTGGGAGGTGATTTTCTTTCTTTCTATGGTATCTCAGAAACATAGGAATAAAGACAGATCTAGTAGAGGTTCATTTTTGTCCTTCCTTGACTACATTCATTGCCTGCCTCCCCTGTTCGCTTGTGGTCACTAGCTGACAGGAGTCAGTCCCATCCCACACACTGGAGCTTGCCAAGTCCTTCCCACCTGGGCCTGGAGGAGAGACACCAAAGCGGGCAAGCTGGGTTTGCATACCCAGACCAGGTGCTGCTGGAAAATAGATGGGGTTCCACAGCTTTCTCCTTTGGCTTTTGATGCTGGCAAAGCAAAGTAGGTATGTGGATGCCCTGAGTAAAAACCGTAGCTGTGTCTCCTATGGATCCAATGCTCTGACTGAGGGACTGGAGCATCTTCAGGGCTTAATCTTGGAAGATGGCCGCAATGGCACAATCCAGTGTCCTCACAACCAGTGCTGTTTTGGCATCTGGGACCTGAACCAAGGACAACTTCAAGCCAAGATGCAAGGTGAGGAGGACAAATGGATGCAACAAGGGACTCTTCCCTGGGGAGTGAGGGTGAAATGGAAGCAGAATATCAGCAAGCACATTGAGTGTTTTCTGTTTCTTGCTAACAAAGGGTAGTGGGATTTTTTTTTTTTTATGTAAGAATATGTGAGTTAGGGAAATAATTCTGTCATCTGCTCCTATTCAAAAGTATGAATTTCAGGATCTTTTTTATATTTTTGCCCTAAAGCAGGAGATCATAAAGCACATGCTATTTTCTTCAAGTAGGGTTCGCCAGCTTAAAATTTTACTAACCAATCATACTAGCCCAGATTGGGATTGAGTGCAGAGGGCAAAATTCAAAATGCAACTGCTATTTCTGTGTTTTTTTGGTCTGACATGCATCAAATTTAAAGACACTATATGTGTGGGTATGGTTTCTGAAGATTGATCTGTACAGGCATTTTAGTCAACTGATGTCCCACCTCTGGCTGATTCCCAGCTGAATGGCTAAACTATTCTCCCTGTTAGAATATAGGAAGTAAAGAGATAAAATTTGGGATTGCCTCACCGAAATGTATGTTCTTCCCTTGAAATTTGTACTCATCAAGTATTCACTTACCTTTGCAAATGCATGCCAAAAACAAACGGAACCTTTCCAGATTGGTAGCTTAACGCTTCTGCTTGCTTAAGCTCACCTTCCCTAAACCTAAGAGATATGGTGGGTTGTAAGTAGACCTTGTATCTCCGAGGTGGGCGCATTTTATTATCTTTCAACTCAGATACTGAAGTGTCTTGTTAAGTGGTATATCAGTCATGTTTTATTAGACATAGTGAGATTATTTGGAGAGCTTATTTGTTATATTTCAATTCGTGCTGAAAGGAACTCACTTTGGTAGGACTTTTGTCTATTTCTCCTTCTAACAACCCTTAAAGGTAAAGTAGACTAAGAAAATATCGCCTAGTTAGTTGGCTGAGGTCCACCCAATTAGTTTCATAGTTGAGTGAAGATTTGAATCGGCTGCTCTCTGGTTTTTATTCTTTTGGCTGCGATCACCCAGGTGTCAGTCACTCTAATAATATTTAGCTTTATCTTTTTGAAGGAAAGAGAGATCAGGAAATAGAGGAGGTGTTTGCATCTCTAGAAATGTGTTCCCCAAAAAGCATGTTGTGCTATAATTCTCATCTGTGAATTTGGGGAATTATACATCAAAATATCTGCAGAGCAGCAGACTGAAAAGGGATTCCAGGTTTGTAGGGTCTTTAAAAAACAAAACAACCCCCCCCCCCCACCAACTTTAAATCCTTAAGATTCACTACTTAGGACTTAAGTGTTTTGACTAATAGCTCACTGAGCAAATATGCACTGAGGTGAACAATGGGATAAACATAGCACAACAGATAAACACATTAAACGGCAATAAACACATTAAACGGCAAGCATGAGTATTTGCTCTACTCGGGAATCTCTCACAGTAGTGAGAGCAAAACTACTTGCTTAAACACATCTTCCCCAAATCTAAGAGATATGAAGAACCGCTTCATCCAAATATTCAAGTTCTTGATTTTCCTCTTCCCCTGAATCCCCCCTCCCCCGAGGTTCTTTCATTTCAGAAACCAGCAAAAGATTTTTGAGTTAAACTGAAAAGCCAATCGTTTGCACATCTTCTGCAAGTCATCTAGAGATCTTGCCCAGTACATTCCAATCTATTTTTGGCCCATCCCTGCCTGAGAAAAAGACTGCAAACTGACTTTTCTTTTGGAGATATCTACAGCTTTCTCTGTTCTCCACACTGAATCACGCCCGGGAGCTGCAGTTACCATGGAGAGCAGCAAGGAAGATAAGGTCAGAGTACGCACTATGCAAGTGTGTAGCAAAAAGAAACAACAACATTCCTGCCTTCTTTGTCTAACAGCCACGCTTGCAGTGGGCTGGCTACCAGAAATTTGAGCGGGAAAGCTTAGCATTTCCCATGTAAAGACTGATACTCTTATTTTTGATCATGGGATTCCTTTTGGACTATGATTTCCCCAAGGAATGCTAAGTCTGACACCACACAATGCTTCTAGAGAAGCAGGGGTTAAGGAGAGCATCTGGTTTGAAGGAAACAGGATCAAGGTCATCTGAAGAGGTCTGAGAAGGCGCAGCATTTTTGGTTGGAAAACTTTGCCAGGTTTCCATTGCGTGATTCTGTAGATTCTTCTTCGTATGAGGCTTTTTTCCAGAATATTGCTTTGGGGCAAGCTACTAACTTGCACATATATGTATACCAGGGGCAACCAATTAATTTTCCCACTTGAGAAACTCGGACTGGTGTTTTTTTTTTTAATAAAAGTTTTATATTTTTTATCAACATATTCAAATGTACAGTCTTTTGTCCATCATTAATCATTATTCATTCATCTTCTTTTTTTTTATTGCAAAAGTTTTACAATTACATTTTCACCCCATTTCCCCCCCCAACCCACCCCACACTCCCCACCCTAACCCCCCCAAACTCCCCCTAACCCTCCCCCCTGACTTCCACAGAATATAATCCCATCAAAATCCCCTTTTTATAAAACTTGAACCCCTCAAACCCCCTTATAATTTTTTATCTTCACAAAATTCATACATTTCTATTTTTATATAATACTTTCAATGAAAAGCTATTTGATACTTCCTAATTTGATATTTGTCATTCATCTTATTCTTTAACTTCCATTTGCTAATTAGTTATTCGGGTCTGCTCTTCTACCACCTCCTTCCTTTATTTTAATACAAAACTGGGACTATTATGGAGGGCCGAACCAACAGGCTGAACCGGTTTTGATTAGCTGCTACTGGTAGGAATACACATTACATCTTATTTACATTTGATTTCTAATTTCTGATTGACCTAGTGCAGACCAGACAGGGACAGCCAAAAGATCTGACTGTAAAATGCCCAGGTCTGTATGTCCTGTTGAGACATACATATCCGAGGAGATACGGAGGATCCCAGATTTGCGCACTTTCCGCCGTGCCCTCAAAACATTCTTATTCCAGCAGGCTGGTCTGGCCTAACCTCCCTTTTAATTGCTTTTAAATTTGTTTTATAAATTGGGGTGTTTTAAATTTGTTTTGGGCCAAAGTATTTAATGTATTTTAAATGGTTTTTAACGTTTGTACTATGTGTATTTTATCTTTTGGCTGTTCACCGCCCTGAGTCCTTCGGGAGTAGGGCGGTATATAAATTTAATTAAATAATAATAATAATAATAATAATAATAATAATAATAATAATAATAATAATAATACAATAGTTCGTTTAGTAATTGCTCAAAGTTACAACAGCACTGAAAAAAGTGACTTATGGCTCTTTTTTTCCACACTTATGAACTTTGCAGCATCCCCGTGGTCACGTGATCAAAATTTGGATGCTTGGCAAATGGTTCATATTTATGAAGATTGCAGTATCCCAGCGTCATGGAATCCCCTTTTGCGACCTTCTGACAAACAAAATCAATGAGGAAGTCAGATTCGCTTAATGTTACTAATTTAACAACTGCAGTGAGTCACTTAACAATTGTGGCAAGAAAGGTCGCAAAATGGGGCAAAACTCACTTGACAAATGTCTCACTTAGCAACAATAATTTTTGATTTAATTGTGGTCGTAAGTCGAGGACTACCTGTATACTCTCAAACATGAACCTTGTTGAGAAAGAACCATGGTCCTAGCACAATGGCTCTATTATTTCCTGGCCCAGAAGTGTTTGGATTATAACTCTCAGAATTGTCCATCCAGAATAGTCTCATTTGAGATGACTAATATCGTGACCCAATGCATATGGATATAAGTACATTGTGGAAGGCTGATTTTTTTGATTTATTTATTAAAATTGGTTTTCATTCAGGAGCTCAAGATGGCATGCACAGTGTTCCCGTCTTCTGTTTTTTTTTTTTTTCCCTGTATATTTGGGAAGGATCCCAGATTTTAAGAGGGATGATTTTGGGGATAGGGAGGAATGAATTGTAGAAATCAGATCTTAAACGTTACCTGTTTGCAATTGATTCTTGATTCTGCTCAAACAGCCAAACTCAGATCGGGGCAAAACAGTAAACTCCCTAAAGTGGCCTTGGATGTAATTTTTCTTTCTCTCTTTTGCAGCCTCAGTGCGGGGTTTTTTTTTTCTGCCTCTTAAATACAAGCATAGTAATGGATAAACTGCAGCATAGAATACAGTCCAATCCTATCCATGTTTAATGAGAATGTTGCATGGCCTTCATGCGACAGCCCTATTTTAAGATCTTGTGGATTGGAGGGATTTATGATCCTCCCCTCTCCCATTTTGTGTTCTGTGTTACTGAACACGTGGCTCTTTCCATGCTTTTGAGGGTGGGATGAAATAAGGAATACTCCCAGATGTGGAGAGGGGAGATAGTCATAAGAGGTTTGTGCATTATTCATTGCTATCCTCCTTGATGGAAAGCATGAAAGGGAAAGAAGCAGTGAGGAAATACAGGAAAGTAATAAAATAGAAGATGAAGCTGGTTGTTTGGACTTCTCTGCCATAAATTTCCATAAATGAGGTTCACAATTGTAACATCTCCAGATTTATCAGAATGTTCCTAAAGCATTCAGCCGGGGGGGGGGGGGAGGTTGGGGGTTGGGGGGAGCGGAGAGAACATCGAACTAGATACAGGTAGTCCTCAATTTAAAACAGTTCACTTAATGACTATTCAAAGTTACAGTGGCACTGAAAAAAGTGACTTATGACCATTTTCACACTTATTGCAGCATCCCCATGGTCATGTGATTTACATTTAGATCAGTGGTGGGTTTCAAAAATTTTTACTACTGGTTCTGTGGGCGTGGTTTGGTAGGCGTGGCAGGGGAAGGATACTGCAAAATCCCCATTCCCTCCCCACTCCAGGGGAAGGATACTGCAAAATCCCCATTCCCTCCCGATCAACTGGGACTCGGGAGGCAGAGAATAGATGGGGGTGGGGCCAATCAGAGTTTTTACTACTGGTTCTCCGAACTACTCAAAATTTCTGCTACTGGTTCTCCAGAACTGGTCAGAACCTGCTGAAACCTACCTCTGATTTAGATGCTTGACAACTGACTCACATTTATGACGGTTTCAGTGTCCCTGGGTCATGTGATCCCCTTTTGCGCTCTTCTGGCAAGCAAAGTCAATGGGGGAAGCCAGATTCACTTAACCACCGTGTTACTAATTTAACAACTGCGGTGATTCACTTAACAAATGTGGCAAGAAAAGTCATCCAATGGGGCAAAACTCACTTAACAAACATCTCACTTAAGCAACATAAATTGTGGGCTCGATTGTGGTCATAAATTGAGGGCTACCTGTATGTTAATTATATTTTTAAGACGATGTTCCAGAAATTCAAAAATGGGAATAACAACATGACTGTGCCCAACTTGTGCAACTTATTCAATCTTGGTTGGCAGTCTCCTAATTATAATGCCATGGTCGGCTATTTATTCTGCTGGTATTCTTTTATTTTGCTGTTCATATATTGTTCCTATTGCTGTTTTGGAAGTCTGTAACTCAGAGAGAGTCAGGCATGATTGCAGAGGCATATTAACTCCATAAATATGTATGTATATATATGTGGGCCTTTAGTCAATTTTTGACTCCTGGAGACTGCCTGGACTGTTCCCTGCAGTTTTCTTGGCAAGGTTTTCCAGAAGTGGTTTGCCATTGCCTCTTCCTTAGGGATGAGAGAGATTGGACCAAGGTCATCCAGCTCGCTTCATGCAGAGTTTCCTGATTTCTAACTTGGTGTCTTAACCCTGTGATGGTGAACCTGTGGCACGTGTGCCCGAGGTGGCACACAGAGCCATCTTTCCAGGCACATGAGTTCTCTCCCAACTCACCTGCAGCTGCACATGCGCCCACGTCCCAGCTGGTGTTCGGCCCTCTGGTGCACATGCGCGGAATTCAGGGGATCCAGGTAGTCTTCGGAGCTTTCCTGTGCATGCACGCTCGTTTGTGCATGCCCGTAAGAGTACTTGTGTGCAGCGCGCATGTGTAGATGGTGTTCGTGTGCATGCATTGTGCATGCGATAAACTGTGCACATGTGCAAATGGTGTGATTGCACGCGCAGCGCACGGGGGAGCCAGACAAAACCTGCGTGCATGCACAGATGGTACGGTTGCATGCACAGCGCATGGGGAGAAGCCGCGTGTTAACGCAGATAGCACGTGCACGCGCAACACGCATACCTGTTCAGCTCTCGGTGAGTAAAAGGTTCACTGCCACTGCCTTAACCACTACACCAAACTGGCTCTCCCAAATGTATGTAGGTAAAGGTAGTCCTCAACTTACAACCACAACTGGGACCAGAATTTCCATTGTTAAGCAAGGCAATTCTTAAGTGAGTCAGGCCTGATTTTACAACCTTTTTGCCACGGTTATTGAGCGAATCACTGGAGTTCTTAAGTGACTCACACAGTGGTTTTGCAAATCTGGCATCCTCCATTGACTTTGCTTTGTTGGAAGCTGGCTGGGAAAGACGCAAATGATGATCACATGACCCTGGAATGCTGCAACTGCTTTAAATAGATGCTGATTGCCAATCCTCCGAATTTTAATCAAGCAGGATGCTGCAACAATCACAAATGCAAGGACCAGTTGTAAGTCACTTTTTTCAATGCCATTATAACTTTGAATGGTCACTTAAATGGATGGTTGTAAGTCAAGGAGTACCTCTATGTATGTTTTTGCAACAAAACAAAACAGCCATTCCTCTCTGCTTCAGTCCCTTTTCTAAATAAATATGTGCCAATGTACATATTTCATTCAAGATTTAAGACTTGAACAGATCTCCAATCTTGAGGCCCTGAGCATGCTGGTGACAAAAATTTAAATTCCTGTATCTTTAATTTGGCACAAAAAAACACAGTATGTTAGAAACGTAGAGCTTGTTGCAACTACAGTGAAGAATGAAAGAAAAAGCAGCAATGACTATAGAAAAGTTACCGAATAATACAATTTGGTGGAGGGCATGTGGATACCGTTACACTGTACCAACACATTTCAACCATGTAGGAGGCTGAATAAATTTAGGAGGCTGAATAAATGAAAAAAATCGGGATTCAGCTAAAAGGCAGGTCAAATCCCACAAATTCTTTGGAATGGAAAGTGGCTTGTCTCCAGTGGGTGCTCCAACACTGTATGTTTTTAAGAAGAGGTTGGACTATTTGTCTGAAATGGTATACGGCCGTGATGGTGAACCTATGGCACGTGTGCCACAAGTGGCACGTGTAGCCATATCAGTGGGCATGCGAGCTTAGCTCTGGTGCATATGCGTGCGCCGGCCAGCTGATTTTCAGGCTTTCTGGGCCTACCAGAAGTAGGGAAACAGGCTGTTTCCTGCCTCCGGAGGGCCTGGAGGGGGTGGGGAAGGGCTGTTTTTCTTTCTCACCTGGCTCCAGATCCTCTCTATGAGTCTAGGGAGGGCAAAAACAGCCTTCCCCATCCCCTCGGAGGCCCTCCGGAGGCCAGAAACAGCCCATTTCCCAACTTCCGGTTGGACAGGAAGTGACTTTTTTGCTATCCCCAGCCTCCAGAGCCTCTCTACAGGGCCTACAGGGCCATTGCGTGCCAGGAGGGGGGGTCACGTGCGCATGCGCGGGGGCGGGGCACATAGAATTATGGGTGTGGGCACATGAGAGTGCGAACCTCCCCCGCCCCCCCCCTCCTGGCACACGATGGCAAAAAGGTTAGCCATCACTGGTATAGAGTTTCCTGCTTGAGCAGGGGGTTGGACTAGAAGACCTCCAAGGCCCCCTCCAACTCTGTTATTCTGTTCTGTTCTAAATGTCTATGGAAATTCTCAGTCATCCAGGTCATGGTTGTCCCAAAGATGCTTTTTTTACCCCAAAAGGCAACTGGACTTTCTTTATTTTTCCTTGAAGACGTATGGCTTCTCATCCAAGTTCTGAAGAAGCTTCTTGGATGAGAAGCGAAACGTCTTCAAGGAAAAACAAAGAAAGTTTAGTTGCCTCTTGAAGAAAAGCCCTTTTGGGTCTGTTCTGTTTTCCTTTCCAACACGCAAGATTTAGTCCTTGCAGAGAAGCTCTCATGAACTTTGTCCTCCTGAATCCCCTCCAGGGGTAAAATTCAAAATTTTTCCCTACCGGTTCTGTGGGCGTGGCTTGGTGGGTGTGGCAGGGGAAGGATACTGCAAAATCTCCATTCCCTCCCCACTCCAGGGGGAAGGATATTGCAAAATCTCCATTCCCACTCCACTCTGGGGCCAGCCAGAGGTGGTATTTGCCAGTTCTCCGAACTACTCAAAATTTCCACTACCGATTCTCCAGAACCTGTTAGAACCTGCTGGATTTCACCCCTGATTCTCTCCTCACTTCTTTCCCTCTCTTCCTCCCCCCCCCCCCCAATCTCCATTCAGGTTGCTGGATAAGTGAAAAAGAAGCCTGTGATTCCCCAGCTTGTGAGTTTCGCTCTTCGGCTGCCATCACCTTGTCCTGTAGGTGCCGCTCTGATCTGTGTAATGCGAACATCAGCTACGCCAAGCCTGGAAACAGACCTGGTAAGAAATCTGGAGGTCAGAGGTCAGGAAGGAAATGCTGAATGGGACGGGGTGGGGGTGGGGGATAGGATGGGGGAAGATTTATGGGTCGCAAGTGGAAGTCACAGCAGAACAATTAAGGTGGCAGGGAAATTCAGGATAGAAGAATCCTCCTGCCCACTCACCCCCCCATCTCCGCCCCTAGTATTATGCAGATGCTCCTTCACAGTTCTTTCTTCTCCTTCCTGTTTTTATCTATTCTTCTCCTTGCCCTGCAAATCTTGAGAGTCTTTGATTTTTTTTTCCTTCCCAAGCAAGCTCACCAAGAGATGCAGAGCTGGATAGGTGGTGGGAAGGGAGGGAAGGGAGCTGCCTTTGTTTGAGAAGAGCACTTAACTCAGGAGAGACCTTGAGGATGCCGAGAGAAAGCCCAAGCCAGCCAGATCTCTGAGTCAAGCTGATAACTGCATACCAAAAGAGAGGGAGCTGTCTGGCTGCTCTAAGGAGAGGCTTCAGGTGAAAAGGAGAATTGTTGCTCCCAAACAAAAATTTCCCTTTAAATAAATGTGCTAAGCCAATTTGGGACTTCCAATTTGGCTGACATGGAAGGGTTGGTATGGGTTTGATTTCCTTGGTTTTCCAGTTCTGGAAGTACAGTGGTATTTAACTGGTAGGCAAGCTAGGATCAAAGGTTGTCGTTTTGAGTTTCTGCGGCCATAAATCACCGTAGTCCACTTTACATATACAATAATAAGAGGCAGGTTATTTCTAATTTCTTAACTTGCAGCTAAAAATGTAAAGGGTGAAAAATGACGGCAGGTTTTGACTTCAAAAGTGCGACGGCTTTAATGCTGTCTTAAGTTTAAAAAGGAGGATACAAATAGGTTAACTAAATTAGTTTAAAAGCACACGGATATGCTGACCAGTATATGTTCTCATTTTTCCTAAATACAGATAGTCCTCACCTTATGACCACAATGTCTGTTGCTAAGTGAGACAGTTGTTAAGCGAATTTTGCCCATTTAACGACCTTTTCTTGCCACAGTTGTTAAGTGTATTGCTACAGTTGCTAAGTTAGTAACATGGCTGTTAAATGAATCTGGCTTCCCCATTGATTTTGCTTGTCAGAAGATCGCAAAAGGTAATCACGTGACCCTGGAACACTGCAACTGTCGTAAATATGAGTCAGTTGCCAAGCATTTGAATTTTGATCACGTGACCGTGGGGATACTGCAATGGCTAAGTATGAAAAAAAGTCATAAGTCACTTTTTCTAGCGCCGTTGTAACTTTGAATGGTCACTAAGTGAACTGTTGTAAATCGAGGACTGTTGTAAAATGCAAAGTCCAACTATGATTTTAGCAGCCAAGGCAGAAAAATCATCTTTTTTTTTTTTTAATTTGATTTATATGCCGCCCTTCTCCGGAGACTCAGGGCGGCTTACAGTGCATTAAGCAATAGCCTTCATACTTTTGTATATTTATACAAAGTCAGCTTATTGTCCTCACAAACTGGGTCCTCAATTTACCTACCTTAGAAAGGATGGAAGGCTGAGTCAACCTTGAGCCTGGTGAGATTCGAACTTACTTTAATTGCAGACAGCTGGTGTTAAATTACAGTGGCTTGTCCGCAGAGCTATCTATCTTCCTCTCTTGTGGCAACAAATACAACTTTAAACGCCTGAATTTCATCATAAAGGCAGGCACTTTTCTTTGCTTCATATCAGATTCCTAATGGGTTCCTTGGTTTTACCTCTTGCTTTGCTCCTTCTCTAGATTATTCCCTTGGGAATATTCAAATTTAGAGTGCTTTTCAGACAAAGCTTTTGCCCAACTGCAATTTTCCAAAGTTCCCAGATAATAATCCAATCACTTTGCTAAAAGTAATCAGTTTGGTGAAGTAAATAATAGAGCATGGAGACACTCCCACCACATATGGTAGTATACATACTACCATATGTGGTGGGAGTGCTCAAAAGCAAAAAGTTTTTGGCAGCAAATAAGGAGCTGGTTAGAAGAGATGTTAATGTTCAAAACAGAAGTCAAGCCGGAATTTTTCTTACTGGGCATGACAGATGGCAAATATGACAAAAATTAACCTATTTAATATTGCATATACTTACTGTGCGCGCGGCCCCATTGCAAACCGGTAATAAAGGTAAGTAGGATCCACCCCTGTATAGCTGTTTAGGAAGTACAATACTGTATACTTGATATATAATGAAATAGGAGATATATAAATTTGTATATAGATTAAGGAATATATTACTTATTAACTTGAATTTGACGCAAATGTTAGAAACCAGAGACGTTGAGCAATGTCCATTGTTTTACTTTTAAAATTAATAACATATTTTTTAAAAAAAAAATAGAGCATGGAGACAAATGGTCATTTTTCTATTGTGAAGCTAGAAAGTTTGGATATTTGTTTCCTCTGTGAAGGATAGACAGGGAATGATGATACCTTCTCTTGAGGTAGAGAAGACCTACCAACAAAACTGTTCATTTGCAAAACTAAAGATATCTGGAACAAGAATAGGCCATGTAATCTTATTTATAGGACGGTAGGACTTTTTGAGGCAAGAAAGAGGGACAAGGGGTTAATATGAACGGGAGTAAATTCATTCATGCATACTAATGCAGCTTTCTCCGATTTGCTGGTCTCTGTGAGTTATGCTGACTGGGAATTCTGGAAATAGGAATTCCTGCACTTCTAGAGGACATCTGATTGGATACCATTATGTTTAGGCTTTTCATTTGGGATGACATTGAAGGGGTTAAATTTCATAGAAGAGATTGGGAAGTCTGCATATTAAAAAGATGATTATCGTGATCTGGCAACCTAAGAATTCTATTCTGTAACTTCTCAAAGCCAACTTATCAGAGATTCTATGACATCCCCCTGTCTCCCTCCTTTCTATTTTGTCTTGTGAATTAAAGAACCTTCCTTTGTTTGGGGTAATATTTCTTGCTGTTTTTAATTTGACACAGAACCCGATCCAAAGATAGAGGGAGCCTAGCAAAGGAAGAAAGGGACCTTCTCACCTCTTGAGGAACATTTTCACTCTTTTCTTCTTATCCCTCTCCCCCCAATCTCCATCAACCTCCGTGCTTTTGAAGCTGCTTGTCTTCTGCTGATACCAATCTCCAACCACCCTTGACATTCCCCCACCCTGATATTTAAATTAGCCCCGGATTCCAAAAGTATTAAGTAGAACAACGATTAAAATGGAGTTCCACCTGGGACTTTCTCCTTATTCCAGCCTTCTTTAGGGCTTTACATCAAATCCTACAAGAAAAAGAAATATTAATCTCTCACTTCAGCATTGGGTAACGTAAGTGTTGTCTGTCATTTGCATTCATTTTCTTGGTGGCTGAGCACATTTCAAGAAAAAAAAGAACTAGATTCTGTAATCAAAAGTCCTTATAGTTCCCATTTCCCTTTTTACAAAAATATACTCCCCACACTGCTGTTTTATCATCTCTCCAACGCTTACACACAAACACACACTCCCATCCGCACAGCCTTCTGTAGTGTTGTGATGCCATATTATGGCCTTCAAACCTTCAAAACCTATGGGGAGGACATAGGAATGTTGGCTGCAGAGATGAGAAGGTATGGGCTGCTTCTTAGAGGGAGGGAAATGTCCTTTCCCCTGCTTTAATTTTAATTAAAACTTCAGAGGAAAGGGCCAGGAGAGGATGGCAAGAAGCCGATATCGAGGATGGGCAGAGAGCTTGGAGATGGACATGCAGAGGCCCATAGGCACCTGGAGATGTGGAGGAGGGCCCGAGACTTTGAGCCAAGAGGCTTAGCAATATATATAGCTATTAAATATGGCAAATGGGTTGAAAGAGATTGCTCTGCCTTCTCGGAAACTTGAAATGCTCTCCTCCCTTTTCTCCCATTATAATATGACATCTGTGCTCTCTTGTTTTATCCCTGCAGCCGAGTCCTTGCCTAGTCCCGCCAAGATTGCCTGGATCACAGTAACCTGCCTAGTGATCCTCCTATGTTTCTCGGCATTTCCAGGTATGGCAATTTCAAGGAAAGTATTTTTAAAAAAGAGTTGGCTGCACAAAAGTTGGCTGAATTTGAGATAGGGAAAGTGAAGAAAAGCTCCCCTACTCTCTGAGACACTCCTGAAAAATATGGTAGCAGCATGTTTAGATGATGTATTTCCATTATATGCAGGGGTGGGCTTCAAAAATTTTAGCAAGGGATTCACTGCCCGGTTGCTGGGTGGGCGTGACCATGGTGGGCGTGGTCTAGTTGGTCTCCTGCACCACAGCGAGAGTGGGGGGAGGCATTTTGCCTTCCCTGGGCTCCGAAGGCTTTTCTCGAGCCTCCAGGAGGGCAAAAACAGCCTCCCCAGGCTCTGGAGGCTCTCTGGAGGCCGGACATGGGCCCATTTCCGGCCTTCTTGAACTTTCAGTAGGCCCGTTTTTCACCCTCCCCGAGCTTCTGCGCACGCCCTGCACTTACCTGCATCCAAAACAGGCTGCATGGGGACTCCTGGGAGGGGCAGGAAGGGGTAGGCAGGGCCAGCCAGGAGTAGGATTTGGGGGTTCTCCAAACTGCACAGAATCTTAGCTAGAGGTTCTGCCGAACCAGTGGTGGGTTGCCCCCAGTTCGGACTGGTTCTATAGAACCGGTAGTAAAACTGGCGGGAGGCTCAGCCCACTGACCCTGATGTCATTAGAAGCGATCTGTACATGCGCAGAAGCAAGGCACGTGCATGAGCGAAGCAAGCGTGTGTGTGCGATCCCGTTGTGAACCGGTAGTAAAGGTAAGTAGAACCCACCCCTGTTCCGAACCCCTGCGAACCCCCAACAGCCCACCCCTGATTATATGGAAAAGATATAAATACTGAGCAGACTCACAGAGTGAAATTTGGGGGCACATTAGAAAAACCAAAGAACCCACCACTGAGTGCCTCTCCTCTCCTCCTGGCCACTAGTCATCACTGTTACAGGTAGTCTTCACCTTACGACCACAGTTGAGCCCGAAATGTGTGCTGCTAAGTGAGAGAGTTGTTAAATGACTTTTGCCCTGTTTTACAACATTTCTTGTCACCATCATTAAGTGAATCACTGCAGCTGTTAAGTTAGTAACCTGGTTGTTAAGTGAATCTGGCTTCCCCATTGACTTTGCTTGTCAGAAGGTCGAAAAAGGGGATCACATCATCCCAGGATGCAACCATCATGAATATTGATTTAGTTGCCAACCATCTGGATTTTGATCATACGACCACGGGGATGATACGACGGTTGTAAGTGTGAAAAACTTTTAAAAGTGACTGTAAGTCACTTTTTTCACTGATGATGTAACTTCAAACGGTCACTAAATGAACTGTTGTAAATTGAGGATTACCTGTATAAGATTCAGACAAGAGATTCCACTGGCTTTGCCCTTGCTTTTTTGGTAGTGGTGAAGTATGGTGGCTCTAAAGCAGGGGTGTCAAACTCAATTCATCAGGGTTGTGTGTTTGACTTCAGGGGGCCGGGGTGGGCATGGACAGGGTAAGTGTGGCCAGGTCGATATCACTTGTGTCAGGGGCACTCGTGGTGGCCCGAGTGATCTATCACTGAAAACAGGCTCCCAAGCTCTGTTTCTGGCTGTGACGGCTTCCTGCAACCCTCTGCCAGCAAAAACAGAGCTTGGAAGGATGCACATCAGTGGTGGGTTGCTATTGGTTCTTCCCAGTTCTTGCGAACCGGTAGTGGAAATTTTGAGTAGTTCGGAGAACCGGTAAATACCATCTCTGCCTGGCCCCGCCCCCAATCTATTCGCTGCCTCCCGAGTTCCAGCTGATCGGCTAGAAGGAAAAAATCAGGGCTCACTTGACAAAGAAGAGAAGAAAAAACACAAGACATCTTAGCTTTAAATTGAGAAGCCAAGAAGCCTCCCAACTGATCGGCTAGAACCGATCCTCTCCTTGTAAACTGCTCAGTGGTGGTAGATTGGCAATTGAGGCCAAGTTGTCTGAAAACAGTTTCCGATGCTCTTGGTGATGGCAGAGTGGCAAAAAACTGTTTAAACTCTTGCCATGGCGCATCAAAGGGCCACCCTTCAGCTGATCAGCAGTAAAAGGCAGTGTGGTGGTAGACCAGTGCGCTCCAAAAACAAATGGGTAGACTGGTATGCTCCAAGAACAAATTGGTAGACTGGTACGGCTCTGCAAGCAGTTAAAAGCCTGGTAGACCAGTACCTCTGCTAAATCCTAAAGAATTGTTTGTCACATGACCATCAAACCATGCCCACAAAATAAGCCACGCCCACAGAACTGGTAGTAAAAAAAATTTGAACCCACCTCTGGCGCACATGGCCCTCCTGAGCTCCGTTTTCACTGGCAGAGGCACCGTGGGCTGGTCCTTTGCTGTTTCCAGAGCAGCCCCACGGGCCAGATCTAAGCACTCTGAGGGCCAGATGTGGCCCACGGGCTTTGCGTTTGACACCCCTGCTCTAAAGGAAAGAAGCAGGCAAATGAACAAGGTGGCAGTGCTAAGGAAGGTAGCCAAAGGAGGAAATTATTGAACAAAAAATTGATATGAAGCCAGAGTTATTCCTTTTGGGTATAATAAAAGGTAATGCAAAGAAATTCAATACATCATGTTCCATATATAATCACCGCAGCCAGAATCACATTCACCCAAAACTGGAAGCAAGAAAACACTCCATCAAACACAATGATTATAAAAAAGGTGCTAGAATACGCAGAAATGGACAAATTAACGATGGAATTAAGGGACAGAGAGGAAACAGTGTATGATGAGAGGTGGAACAGGTGGTATAATTGGCTTGAAAAGAAGTCTAAAATTAATGTTTAGTGAATGTTCAGGAAAAATAATAATTGGAAGAAATGTATATTTTAGAGTGTAGTAGACATGTAAATATTGTATACATCATACAAATAAGTAACTATGAAATAAGAATATATATGTTATAAAACAATAGGCCTGTGGATAAATTGAAATTAAGAAAAAATTCCGATAATAGAAAGCTGTAATAGTGTAATTGTGATTTTAAAGGTTAAAAATGTAGAATAAAAATATTTCTAAAAAAAAAGAAAGAAAGAAAGAAAGGTAGCCAACACAGGGAATCTTGCTCAAGGATCCATCAGAATCTGATATCCAAGATACATCTACATAACTACAACCTTGTTTTCAGGCTGTCCTATACCAGGACCTCATAATTATAATCCACATTATCATGAATATACCCATGATTGTTTGCAAGAAAATGTACTTTTTAAAGCAGAACCCGGGACCACATGGGAGCCATAGTTTTGTGCATACAGATAGTCCTTGAGTTATGATCACAATTGAGGCCAAAATTTATGTTGCTAAATGAAGCATTTGTTAAGTGAGTTTTGCCCTATTTTTTATGACTTTTCATGCCACAGTTGCTAAGTGAATCAGTGCAGTGTTTAAATTAGTAACACGGTGGTTAACTGAATTTGGCTTCTCCAAATTGTTACTAACATGATTGTTAAATGAATCTGGATTCCCCATTGACTTTGCTTGTCCAAAGGTTGCAAAGCCTGATCACAGGACGACACTGAAAACCGTCATAAATATGAACCGGTTGCCAAGCATCCGAATTTTGATCAGGTGATCCTGGGGATGCTGCAAAGGTTGTAACTTGGAAAAATGGTCATAAGTCATTTTTTCAGTGACAATGTAACTTTGAGCAGTCGTTAAATGAAATGTTATAAGTCGAGGACTACCTGTATAGTGTAAAATTGCATTTAGTCACGGAGCTGCTGTTGGGCATGCAGAAGGTCCCTGATTCAACTTTCAGCAAGTTTCTTAAGTAGAGTTGAAAAAAACCTGATGAAAATGTTGGGAAACTTTTGCCAATCAGTGCTGACACCACTGAGCTAAATGGATCAATGATCCGATTCAATATAAAAGAGGGCTACTAAAAACTGGGCCACAAAAATCTGAATGACTAGCAAACTGTTGAGTTGTTCAGTGGGTTTTTCTAGCTGAAATATAAGGGAGTTTCTTATATGCTCATGGTACAGCTTCTCTGCCCTGTACTTTTACTTTTCCCTTGAATAGCAAAATATTTTTTTTTCTCAAATAGATTACTATTTGCCTAATTTAGGGAGGATATAACATTGGGAAAAAAATACAGAGTATGTCATTGAGGAGGAAATGTCTTTCTGTGACTTTTTAGTTCTAAGGCATCGGAAAGTTCATGCAGTGCTACTAAGACCAAAAGAAACTGGAGAACTCAACAAGGTAACGACAGGCTCAGAACTAAAGGATGAGAAAAAACTGCCCAGGCTGGAGGTTCCAGATCTCCAATTCATTCAGGTATGATTCAGTCTGGGGAGGAGCCAAGCCACCAGGAGTCACCATCACTAGGTCTACCAAATCCACTGCAAAAAAACCAGATGACCCCTATATGGCAAGCATTGGAATTTCTGCATCTCTCCACTGTCATCTAGAAGTCACCTGGAACTCTGCAGGCCAGATGTGGTAGACCTACCATGATTTGCTTCCCCCCCCCCCCCCCGGTCAATCTTAATGGCAATGCCAAGATAGCAGTTATTGGGGTGGCCAGAGGTTTCCTTCACATGCAATTCCAAAGAAGGAGGTTCTTCAGTTTGGCAACTTGATGATCCTAAAGAAGTAATCAGGGACCAAAATATAAAGCTCTAAAAACATGTGCTACTGACTAGAGCAGTGATGGCTAACCTTTTACGTCACTGCGTGCCGTCCTGCGTACTGGAAATGGTACGCGAAACCATCCTGTGAGGAATGTGCGTCCCCGCTGGCCTTCGTGCATGTAGGAGCGCCGATACCCAGAAGAGCGGCGTTCCATCACGCATGTGCAAGCCAGAACCCGAACTTTTGGTTTCTGGCACGCACATGCGCCTGATGAACAACTGGCCATCGCGCATGCATGCAACGTAATTTCGGAAGTTAGGGTGCCGGCCTGCACATGCGCGATGGAACGCCCCTCTTCCAGGTTTTGCCACTCCCGCACGTGCGATGGCCAGCTGACTGGCACGCGTGTGTGCACAGGAACGCAGAAGAGGAGCCAGCGAGGCCCCGCATTCCTTGCGGGATGGTTCTGCATGCAACTTCCGGCATGCGTTCCATAAGTTTGCCAACATGGGATTAGAGTGAGGTCCTTGCCAGTACAGGTAGTCCTTGATTTATGACCACAATTGAGCCCAACATTTATGTTGCTAAGTGAGAGTTGTTAAGTGACTTTTGTCCTATTTTACAATCTTTTTTATAGTTATTAAGTGAATTATTGCAGTTGTTAAATTAGTAACACGGTTGTTAAATGAATCTGGCTTCCTCATTGACTTTACTTGTCATAAGATTGCAAAAGGGTATTACATGACCCCGGAACAATGCAACTATCATTCATGTGAGTCAGTTGCCAAGCATCTGAATTTTGATCACGTCATTGCATTGAGGCTGCAACGGTAGTAAATGTGAAAAATGGACATAAGTCACTTTTTTCAGTGCTGTTGCAACTTCGAGCAGCCACTAAATGAACTGTTGTAAGTCAAGGACTACCTGTATCAGCTGGAAGCTAGCTTTATCTATAACAGGTGTTTCCAAGCTTGGCAACTTTAAAAGCTGTGAATTTCAACTCCCAGAATTCCCCAACCAGCAGAGGGAACATCATAAGGGACAGAAAATAAGATCAGTGTGGAAAGAGTTTTTAATTTCTTGGTACAGTTGAAAAACAACAATCTCCTACCTAAAGCATTGATAGGAATTTTAACTAATCCTTTTCCCTAATCCTTTTTGGAACAGCTTCTCCACGAAGGGCAGCTTTCTAAACTGTGGCAAGGAACCTTCGGCCAGCAATCTGTGGCCATCAAGGCCTTTCCTCCTTTGTGCCACCAACAATTTGCATCTGAGTGGGCCGTGTACAGCCTCCCATTGATGAACCACAAAAACGTGGCACGACTTGTGACTGCTGGATATGGGGGACCAAGTGAAGAACCTTGTGGTCTCCTGGTACTGACACTGTACCCATTGGTAAGAACCATAGGCAAGAATGGGTGAAAGTGATTGGAATTAGGTGTTAAAAAATAAAAGTGATCTTGTATGTGTCTAGGTGCAGGGAGCTAGTTTGGATAAGGCAGTGGTGAAATCTAAAATTTGTTACTACCGGTTCTGTGGGTGTGGCTTGGTGGTGGTGGGGTAATGTGACTGGGTAGGCGTGGCCTTTTTTTTTTTTTTTTTACTTTTAAAACCATTTTTTCTACAACCTCTTCGGCAAAGAGTTATAAAAAAATGCTTTCAAAAGGCTCTGACGATCCCTTGCCTGATCGGCAGCGGCTTTTTTAAAACCTCAGCTTGGATCGTCAGAGGCATTTAAAAGAAAAATAGGGTTTTTTTTCTTTTAAATGCCTCTGACGATCCAAGCTGAGTTGCCTGATCAGCAGAGGCTTTTTTAAAAAAGAAAAATAGGGTTTTTTTTCTTTTAAATGCCTCTGACGATCCAAGCTGAGTTGCCTGATCGGCAGAGGCTTTTTAAAAAACTCAGCTTGGATTGTCAGAGGCATTTAAAAGAAAAATAGGGTTTTTTTCTTTTAAATGCCTCTGACGATCCAAGCTGACTTGCCTGATCAGCAGAGGCTTTTTAAAAAAAGAAAAATAGGGTTTTTTTTCTTTTAAATGCCTCTGACAATCCAAGCTGAGTTTTTTAAAAAACGTCTGCCGATCAGGCAACTCAGCTTGGATCGTCAGAGGCATTTAAAAGAAAAAAACCTTTTTTTCTTTTAAATGCCTGTGATGATCCAAGCTGAGTTGCCTGATCGGCAGAGGCTTTTTAAAAAACTCAGCTTGGATCGTCAGAGGCATTTAAAAGAAAAAAGGGCTTTTTTTCTTTTAAAAGCCTTTGATGATCCCAGCTGAGCCACGCGATCATCAGAGCCTTTTTTTTTACTTTTAAAAGCATTTTTTCTGCAGAAGAGGGCGTAGAAAAAATGCTTTTAAAAGTAAAAAAAAGCCTCTGATGATTGTGTGGCTCAGCTGGGCATGGGGGGGGCAGGGATTTTTGCTACCGATTCTCCGAACCACCCGCCTCCATCACTACCGGATCGGGCGATCTGGTCCGAACCGGGAGCATTTCACCCCTGGGATAAGGCACCAGGTTAGATAGACTGGGAGTTCTAGTCCCGCCTTACCCCTGAAAGCCAGCTAGGTGATTTTGGACCAGTGACACTTTCTCAATTCAACTCACTTCCCAGGATTGTTGTTGTGGGGAAAATAGGGGTGTGTGTTGGATATGTTCACTGCCTTGAATAATTTGTAAAAATAATAAAGGCGGGATATATGGTAAATAAATAAAAATGATTCACAATAAACTTTCACCAGTGTGTACTAAGGTACATAGGTATTAATGTCATTATAATCACATCACCATGAGGAATAGATGTTTAATTTATTTTTTTTGCCATGGATATTATAGATGTGGAATTTCTAGGAGTAAATTCAACTTTTCTAGATTCTCAGATTGCAAGCTGGTTTGTTTGTTTGTTTGTTTTGATAAAGAGTACATTTTAAGGTTTTGCTGAAGGATTTGTTTTCAGCTCTATTTCTAAATTAAAATGTCATATAGTAGAGTGGGGTGATGGGGATGAAAAGGAATTGTTAATTGCTAAACTAACTTCAATAGGCAGCAGTATAATCCAAGTAGTCCTCGACGTGCGACCACAATTGAGTCCAGAATTTATGCTGCTAAGTGATAAATTTGGTGAGTTCTTTTGCCCCATTTTACGACTTTCCTTGCCACATTTATGAAGCGAATCACTGCAGTTGTTAAATTAGTAACTTGGGTTTTTAAAGTGAATCTGGCTTCCCTATTGATTTTGCTTGTCAGAAGGTCGCAAAAAACGATCACATGACCCTGGAACACTGCAACCGTCATAACTACGGACTAGTTGTCAAGCATCCAAATGTAAATCACATGACCATGAGGATGATGCCACCGTCATAAGTGTGAAAAATGATCAGAAGTCCCTTTTTTCAGTGCCATTGTAACTTTGAATGGTCACTAAATGAACTGTTTTAAGTCAAGGACTACTTGTATTACAATAACACATTTAATAAGCAAATAAGATATGAGAATTTGAGCCTTCCTTTCATTGCCCAATCAGAAACAGATGGTCATGGTTTGCAGTTCCTCTCCCTACAATCCAGTCTGCAACCTTAAACACTCAAAGAGCCATTTGGACCCGTTTCCCACAGAAAAGAAAACACTGGGAACCACAAAATCCTTCCCATGCCTGACTATTTCTTTTTTTTTAATTAAAAAGTTTTTTATTTTGTAAACAAACAAACATACAATATATAATCAATCAGTCAATGTATCATCTGAATACATCTTTTTTCCACCTTACTCCTCCAATAATTATCATATCTTAATATTATCATTTCATTTATTATTACATTTCCCCCACATTTACTTTTCTATTAAAACATTTATCTATTCAACACTTTTATCCCAACCCAACCTTTGTCCCTCCCTCCCCACCCACCCCCGACTTCCCAGAGCGAAAACGGTGTAACATTTAACAAGCATAAGCTAAAATATACTAACTAACTATAAAATTCAAAACTCCCACACACTCTTTAACTCCTAAACTCTTCCTAAATATAAAGACCTTTTTCTTGATGTGTAATCCAATAATTTAACAATATTACAAACATTAAAAATCATGGATAAATTTCATTTCCACACCTTCAAACACCACTCTTTTTCAGCATTACTCCCTAATAAGATTCTAAATTTAACATTTATCGTCTTTAATCCTTCATAAAATTGAACATTTTAAAACCTTAAACATTTCCTCTCATATACCTTTTAAGATACTATAATCTTATATTAAACATTTTAAAAATCTCTTAATACATCAATAAAACATTCTTAATTCATTTCACAAAATATAAATTTCAAAACCTGCAGGAAGATATCCTTCAAATTTTCAGTTAACCATTTTAATACCTCCATAACTTTTAAGAAGCAATCGTTTTTATATCCAAAACTAATTGTAAAAAAACACTTCCTTTATATCATTGTCTTAGAAGAACCTTTAAAAATACCAATTTAAGATTTTAAATTTATTACTAAAAACCTCCCCCCAAAAAGAATTAATCTTCTATTCTTCCCTTCTTTCTATATTTTTTCCAGTCCTTCTTCTTCAATAATTCTTTCAACATTGCTCCTCCCCCTAATTTTATTTTCAAAAATTTTTGAATTTTGAATTGAGGTTGATGTATTTTGAAAGCTCGCTCTCTTCTTGAAATCATTTTCTCTGGTTTAAAACCCCCATTTCAACTCTTCTTGCTTGTGTAATCAATCAGTTCATTCCTTTGTCTATAAAGCCATAAAGTTTATCAGCTTGCAGTAAAGAATCTACTTGTTGCTTTTCTATTAATTGAGTGGAAGCGTCTGCCAAGACCTGTGTTTCAACTGTGCCAACCTCCATTTCAATCCTGACAGCCTCTTTGTCCTCCAGAATCAAAATCCTCTGATTAATTTCCTTCTGTTTCCCAGCCAACAAATCATTATAATTCTCCAAACTATATTTTTGAAAAGCTCTTTCAATTGATTCCAAAAGAGCAGAGTTAAAAGAGTCTAAAAGTTCTTGAAAAACCTTTACAGTCACAACTTGAGAATTTGCTGAGTCACCAAACAGTGATCCTCCAGCCCTAATGTCAGCCATGTTTCAGTCTTCACTTTATATTTATTCAGCTATCAGGTCGACAAATCCAATTATTTTCCACGCAGTGTAAAGATGTAAATTAATTGAGGTCAATACTAAGTTCTTTTCCATGCCGCTTCCACTTTAAATCTTTTTCTTAAGGTGTAATCCAGTAGCTGTATCAATGTTACAAGCATTAACAAGCGTTAACAAGCACTTTCACTAATAGCTTTTGCTTCCACGCCCTCAGGCGCCATTTTCTGCATTTTTAAACGGAGTTAAAGTGTTACTTGCGGGGTTTTTTTTCGGTTCTCCTGATTTGCTCTGCCAGTACCCAAAGTCCAAATTCTTTATGATCCTTAAAATTGCGTTGCTGGTGTGGACGCGATGCCTTCGTCTGCATGAAGCAGACTTGTCCCGGATTCGGAGCAATGAAGGGCTTACAGGGAACTCACCCTGCAACCCCCAGGCTTAAAAAGACAAACCTGGGGGTCTAGGGGAGCTCTACCCAGACCCTTCGGCTCTTCTCTCCCCCTTTTTCCCAGGGGGAGATTTTCAAGCCGCTGAACAGCCGGTTTTCGCTGTTCAAGTGGCTAACGAAATCACGGGGCTGGAGCTCCTAAAGGAGCGTCCGTTCAGCAATCGCGGAGCCACCGGAAGTCCCTCATGCCTGACTATTTCTTGAGCGGCCACAAAACTAGCTTATGTAATTGAATTAAACGTTCTGTTTTCTTCTGAAACTTTTCTTTTCTTGGATTTATCCATGGTTGGCCTACTGGAGGTTGAAAAGCTCAATAAATCACGTGCCGGTGGATGTCGCACATTGGCGGTTGTGACGCATATTTTGAGTTACAGCAAGCCGCAGCAGAGGGGTGAAAGAGCCACATGCGGCTCCAGAGCCGCAGATTGCTGACCCCTGATCCAGTAACTTCTCTTCCATTCCCATTCTTCAAAGCCTTAATTTGAATATAAATAAATAATCCTATTTAAAAACCAATACTTAACTTTGGATGAAGAGCCACATAAACCCATGTCTATAATATTGATATTCTCAATTGCAATTAATACTGATAGAATTTTTATTTTTATTTTTTTATCCTCAATACTTTTAAGCTTTCTAGATAATAGTACAGGTAGTCCTCAATATATGACCACAGTAGAGCCCAACATTTCAGTTGCTAAGCAAAGCATTTTTTTATGATCTTCCTTGACACAACTGTTAAGTGAATAACTGCAGTTGTTCAGTCAGTAACACGGTTGTTAAGTGAATCTGGCTCCTCTACTATCTTTGTTTGTCAGAAGGTCACAAAAGGTGATCACATGACCCTGGGACACTGCAACTGTCATAAATACAAGCCAGTTGCCAAGCATCCAAATTTTGATCACATGACCACGAGGAACTTGCAATGGTCATAAGTGTGAAAAACGGCCATAAGACACTTTTTTCAGTGCTATTGTGATTTTGAATTATCGCTCAATGCTGTCATAAGTCAAGGACTACTTGTAGATTTATACATTTTAATCATAGTATATAAATATTGCTGCACTGAAGTCTGCTGTGAAATAATACAACCTATCAAGATTTATAACACTACAATAAAAAAACGAAGGAAAAAAGCTATAGCTGAGCATCGGAGGAGCCTATTATCCAAAATTATTCTGTCAGTTTGCTTAATCCGGACACATCCTTCACCATAATCATGAGAAGTTGAATGCTGATGTCAACCATCTTGTGTTTGGGCGAGTGGTGGGATTCAAATTATTTTACTACCAGTTCTGTGAGCATGGCTTAGTGGGCGTAGCAGGGGAAGGATACTGTAAAATCTCCATTCCCTCCCTAATCCAGGGGAAGGTTACTGCAAAATCCCCATTTCCTCCTAATCAGCTGGGACTCAGGAGGCAAAGAATAGATGGGGGCGGGGCCAGCCAGAGGTGGTATTTACCGGTTCTCCAAACTACTCAAAATTTCCATTACCGGTTCTCCAGAACTGGTCAGTACCTGCTGAATATCATCTCTGGTTTGGACCTAAACTGAATCAGTTGCATTTTCTTCAAAGGGATCCCTACGGAACTTCCTCAGCCATCACATTTGTTCCTGGGATATCAGCATCCAGCTCGGATCATCCCTTGCCAGTGGCCTTGCTTTCTTACATGAGGAGAAACGGAAGGAAGGTAGGCCGCCAGAATATTCAGCAGGAAGCCATAGGATGATTTTTGTCCTGGAGACTTCCCGATGGACCACTTGTGACTCCTGAGGCAGCATCAGAGGATGGAGCCGGCTGGGTATCATCCACAGGTAGTCTTCGATTTACAACAATTCATTTAGTGACTGTTCGAAGTTACAAAGGTATTGAAAAAAGTAATTTTTGGCTGTTTTTCACACTTACAACTGTTGCAGCATCCCCATGGTCACGTGATCAAAATTCAGATGCTTGGCAACTGACTCATATTTATGACGACTGCAGTGTCCCAGGGTTATGTGATCAAATTTTACGACCGTCTGACAAGCAAAGCCAATAGGAAAACTGGATTCATTTAACAATCACGTTGCTAACTTAACAACTACAGTAATTCACTTAGCAACTGTGGCAAGAAAGGTCGTAAAAGGGGGCAAAACTCAATTAACAACTACCTCACTTAGCAATGTAAATTTTGGGCTCAATTACGGTCGTAAGTCGAGCACTATCTCGACTTTACAAACCCCTCAATTCAATATGTAAACGTTATATTGGATTGAGGATTTTATAATGAAAATGGGAATAGCAACTGCAGGGACAAGCTCTTTTTTATATTATATTATATCTCTACCACTCAGGGAGGGGGTGTCACAGGAAAAGGATCAAATTTCTTATCAGAATTTTTGCTTTTTACCAGAATTACCAGAATAAACTGGAATTCAGCATGGATATCCAGGGGATCTGTCTTGATCATAAAGAGTATCCAATTCTAATAGACTAAATTACTAGATAACATTACTCAGAGAGTAATACCTAGAAAACCTCCTCCTTTTAAAATTTGGCTGGTGAGATACAAGAGAAAAGGTAGATAGGAAAGCAGCACAGACTGAGCATATCAGTGGTGGGATTCAAAATTTTTTACTATCAGTTCTGTGGGCGTGGCTTGGTGGGCGTGGCAGGGGAAGGATACTGTAAAATCTCCATTCCCTCCCCACTCCAGGGGAAGGTTACTGCAAAATCCCCATTTCCTCCCGATCAGCTGGGACTCGGGAGGCAGAGAATAGATGGGGCGGGGCCAGTCAGAGGTGGTATTTCTCAAAATTTCCACTACTGATTCTCCAGAACTGGTCAGAACCTGCTGAATACCACCTCTGGAGTACATGCTGAGACCAGGGGTGGGTTCTATTTACCTTTACTACCGGTTCGCATCGCCGGTTTTACTACCGGTTCTTGTGAACCAGTCCGAACCGGGGGGAACCCACCACCACCTGAGACATTTTTATTCCTTAATTCTAAGAACTGTGTTCCTCACTATCACTCCCAAAACATTATTTAGCACCTGGCTTCAGATTCTACTAAAAAAAAAAAAAAAGTTAGCATTTTTATTGTATTTATGGACAACATGTATATACAGATTTGATTACTTTTTTAAAAATCAGAGCGCTGTATATATAGTGATGTTCAGTACATGCTACAGTTCTTTTTTTTTTTTTTTTTTTTTAAATTTTTTATTGTAAACAAACATACACATATAGACATAAACATTAAAACAAACTAGACATAAACTAACTATACAATGAAATCAAGTCGCATGACTTGAACTTTGAAAGTAGAGCTACTTCGGTAATTATATATCAATATATCTATATATATTATCTTTCATCTTGTATCAATGTTTATATAACGATATTTCCTGTTATTTACTTATTTTTGTAGTATTGGGTGGTAATCTCTTATTTCGTGTCTTTTTTATCTAACCATTTGTACCATTCTTGCCAAATTAAGTAAAAGTCTGTATCTTCTTTTCCTTGTATTTCTTTGGTCAATTTGTCCATTTCTGCACATTCCATAATTTTTTGTATTATTTTTTCTTCTGGTGGCGTGTTTTCCAATTTCCACATTTGTGCGAAGACAATTCTAGCTGCAGTTAGGATATGTATTATCAAATGTTGTGTCTCTTTTTTATAGTCCTTTGTCAGTATACCTAATAGATAAGTTTCTGGTCTGAGGGGTACTTTTTGGGCGGTAATTTCTTCCAGCTGACTTTGAATTGTTTTCCAAAATTTTTTGACTTTGGGGCATGACCACCACATGTGGTAGTAGGTCCCCTTCTGTATTTTACACTTCCAACAGTTCTGATTAGTATTGGGAAACATCCTTGCCAACCGTGCAGGGGGGAGATGCCACCTATAAAACATCTTGTACGTATTTTCTTTGTAGGGCACGGACATTGTCAGCTTAGTATTTACTTTCCATATTTTTTCCCAATTCTCTAGGTTAATATTATATCCAAAATTTTTGGCCCAAATAATCATATTTTCCTTCACCACTTCTTCTTCCAATTTGTATTTTAATAGATAGTTATATATTTTAGCTATTAATTTGTCATCTGATTGCATTATAATTTTATCTAATTCATTTCTTTCTTTTTGGATTCCAAATTTTTCCATATCACTTTTATATCTTGATTTTATCTGTAAATACGGCCACCAATCAATATCCGTGCCTTGTTGTCTCAGTTCCTCTCTTGTTTTCATATCTCCCTCTGTGTTCAACAATTCGTCATAGGTTTTCATCCTGTCTGTGTCCATTGTGTTCGGGTAGATTTGGGCCTCCATGGTTGATAGCCATCTTGGGATTTTGTCGTAGTGTTTTCTCCTTATTTCAGTCCAAATTTTTGCCAGTGCTCCTCTGATATAATGTCTCCTGAAGTGTTCATGTTGTCTGGGCTTTTCTTCCCATAGAAATGCGTGCCAACCTTTTGACAGGTCAAATCCTTCTAGTGCTAGTGTTCTTTTATCTTTAAGTGTCATCCAATCCTTAATCCAAGTTAAAGCTGTTGCAGTGTAATAGGTTTGCCAATCTGGTAGTCCCAGACCACCCCTTTCTTTAGTGTCCTGCAAGTGTTTCAGTTTAATCCTGGCTCTTTTTCCATGCCATAAATACTTTAATATCATTTTGTCAAGGTCTTTGAAGTATGATTTTCCTGGGTTTATCGGTATTGTTCTAAATAGATATAGTATTTTTGGTAGAATTGTCATTTTAATTGAAGCAATTTTGCCTAGTAGTGATAATTTCAACTTACTCCATACCTCTAAGTCCTTCTGGATTTGTTTGGCCAATTTGATGTAATTGTCTTCTTTGAGGGATGATATCTTATTGGTGAGCCAGATTCCTAGATATTTTATTTTGGTTGTTGTTTGTATTCCTAATGTCTCTTCCAATTCTTTCTCCTGGGTTTTTGTCAAATTTTTGGTTAGTAGTTTAGTTTTTTGCCTATTAATTCTCAATCCTGCCACTTCGCCATATTGATCTATCTTCCTTAGTAAATTCAGTCCTGATTGTTTTGGTCGTTCTAAAATGAATACTACATCGTCTGCGAATGCCTGTAATTTATACTCCTGGTTTTTTGTTCTTAATCCTTTTATTTCATTGTCGTTCCTGATTTCATTCAACAGTGGTTCCAATGCTAATATATATAATATAGGAGAGAGGGGACATCCTTGTCTCACTCCCTTAGATATTTTAAATTGGTCTGTTGTCTCTCCGTTTATCCATATTTTTGCAATTTGGTCTGAGTATATTGTTTTAATCATATTTAAAAATTTGTCACCGGTTCCCATTTTTTCTAATTGTAGTATTAAGAATCCCCAGTTAAGATTGTCGAACGCCTTTTGTGCGTCAAGGAAGAGTAGAGCCATCTTTTCATTCGATTTTTGCTCATAATATTCCAGTATATTTATTATTGTTCTTGTGTTCTTGTTAATTTGCCTGTTTGGAATGAATCCATTTTGATCAGGATGGATGTAATTCACAATAATTTTCTTCATTCTCTGGGCCATGATTGATGTAAATAGTTTATAGTCTACGTTTAGAAGTGATATAGGTCTGTAGTTTTTGGTTTGGGTGAGATCTGAGTCTTCTTTGGGTATCAGAGTGATGATTGTTTCAATCCATGATTTGGGAATTTTGGCTTCTAAGATTGCTTCATTTAGGACTTGTAATAAAATATCATCTATTGGCTGGTATTCAATTTTGTAAAATTCCGTTGGGATGCCGTCTGGACCTGGTGTTTTATTGTTGTTCAGCTTCTTCTTTGCTTCCATTAATTCTGACATCGATATTGGTTTGTTCAAGAGTTCTCTTTGAGTTTCCTTTATTTCTTGAATGTTGGATTTATTTATATATTCTTTCACTTTTTCCAATTGAATTTCTTCCTGTGCATATAGTTCCTGATAAAAATTTCTTACGATTCGCTTTTTTTCTTCGTCCATGTGCTGTAATTGCCCTTGTTCGTCTTGTAGTTGGTGTATTATTTTTTTTTCCTTTTCTTTCTTTAGTTTATAAGCCAACCAACGTCCTGTTTTATTTGCGAATTCAAATTGGTTTTGTTTTGCCATTTTGATTTTCCTAGCTATTTCTGTTGTTGTTATTAAATTTATTTCATGTTTGATGAGATTTATTTTCCCCTTGATCTCTTTCTTGTCAGGTCTGTTCTGTAATTCTGCTTCCTGTTTTCTGAGCTCCGTCAATAAATCGTTTCTTCTTTGCTGTTTCTCTCTGTTTTTCTTCGCCTTAAATGAGATTGTTAATCCTCTTATATATGCCTTTGTAGTGTCCCATAGGACTTGCAATGATGTTTGTTCCCTGTTATTTATTTGGAAAAATATCTCCATCTCTTTCTTTATCATCTCTATGTATTCTTTATCTTTAATGATCTCTCTATCCATCATCCATCGTCCCCTTTTTGGTTGGCCTTTCCAGACTATTGTTATAGGACTATGGTCCGCCCATATATTCGGTGTGATTTCAATTTCTTTTATATTTTCTCTTAATTCTGCGGTCATCCAGGCCATGTCTAGTCTGGACCAGGACTGATGGGGATTTGAATAATAAGTATACTGTTTTTTAGTTTTATTCAGTTCTCTCCAGGCATCTTTCAATTGTAACTCTTGAGTCATGTCCTTAAAAGAATCAGGTAGTGTCTTTTTCCTAGAGTTATTTTTTTTATTACTTTGGTAGTCATATTCCATATCAACGATTGCATTATAGTCCCCTATTATACATAGATGTTCGTAGTCTAATTCTTTAATTTTATCGTGTATCTTTTTAAAGTATTCTTTTTGGCTCCCATTCGGGGCATATATTGATATCAATAACATATTTCGGGTCTCCATCTTAATATCTATCATTAGTATCCTGCCATCTTCATCTGTGTAGATTTGTTTTGCCTGGATGTGGCTTTTAATGTATACTGCGATACCTCTTTTTTTTTGATCTGATAGTGAGGTGAATAGTGTTCCAAGTTTTCTGTTTTCTAGTAACTGTTGATGTTGTTTTTTGATATGTACTTCTTGTAGGTTGATAATATCTATGTCTAATTTTTGAAGTTTTCTGAAAGTGTGTGTTCTTTTGGTTGGTAGATTAAGGCCGTTTATATTAATTGAGATTAATTTCAACTCTCGTCCCATTTCCTTTAGTTTTTCTTTATTAGTTTAAGTTTACTTGTGTTTCTTGTTACCATATGCGTTTTCTCCCTAGCCCCTTCTCTCTCCATCTTCTCCCTTTCCCTAGGCTCCTTCTCTTCCTTCCCTTTTTTTGTTTCCCCCGTGGGGTATTCCTGGTTTACATTATCTGAATCACGTCTAGTTTCCTGTTCCTCTTCTATTATAAAGTGAGTATCAAAGAATTCTTGTGCCTTCTCTATCGTATCGATTTTATATTTTTTGTCGTCCCAGGATATTAAGATTCCCTCTGGCACCAGCCAGCGGAACATTATTTTGTGTTGAATCAGTAGGGTTGTCAAAAAGTTGTAGTTTTTTCTGTATTCTCTTATTCTTCTTGGAACTTGTTTTAAGGTTATTATTTCTTTCCCTTGGTAGCAGGGTTTTCCCTCTCTCATGGACGTGTAGATCTCTTCTTTTACAGTTTTACGTGCGAATCTAACATGTATTTCTTTAGGTAGTTTGTTCCTACGAGCATAGTTCGTATGGACTCTATATATTTCGTCAATTTCCCTACTAATTTCGGTTTTTTCCTTTTGGGTAGCCTCTACTAATATATCTGTCATCAGGTCTCTTAGATCTTCTCCTTTTGTTTCTGCAATATTTTGAAATCGTAAGAAGAATGATGCTTTTTCTAATTCTAAATGGGTAATTGACTCTTCGAGTTCTCTAGTTGACTCCATTTGATTTTGTTCGATATTGTCCATCTTTTTCTCCGTTAGAATCATTTTGGCTTCCATGTTTTGGATTTGTTCTTCGTTTTTAACTATGTTTTGTTGTATTCTCTCAATCTTATCGTCCATTTTTTTAATATTATCATTTATTTGTCCTACTTCTGATTTCAATTCCTCATGGTTCTTTTTTGTTTCTTCGTGGTTATTTGCAATTGTTTCTTGGGTTTTGTTCATCCCCTCCTGAATCATAGCTAGTATAGACTGTATATTCTGTATGCTGTGTGCACTAGCAGCTTTTTCTTTGTCTGTCGTTAACATCGTGTCTATAGTTTTTTGTTGTGCGGGTGAAGATTGTGTAGGTATTGGATATTTCACCCACCCCCAACCAATTAGTATATGAAAATTTGGGGAAAATTAATACAAAAGACAACGATGGCAACATCTTCACTAACAATAACTAAATCAGGGAAAAAATTAACAGTACATGCTACAGTTCTATATCTCTGCAGACATCATGCTGAGAATATGGGTAAAATATATCTGCTTCTAAGGCTAGCAGAGAAGTCAGCCTTCTAAATGTATTGTTACTTCTCCTGCAAGGAGAGGGAGATTAACTAGAATCAGAAAAAAAAAATGGAGATAGTAAATCCTTTTTAGGATCACTTTGGGAGAATGCATGTTAAAATATTCCTGCCTCAGTTAAACCACGGGGAAGGAGGGTGGTAATCTCTCTGATGTATTTGTTTTCTCCATGCAAATTTTTGCACTCAGGATAATCTGATGCTGCCTTCATTTGATTGTTTTGTTCCTTTATTTCTGAATCTCAAAAAATAGAACATTAATTGAATGTTTGCTTTAATCTTAAAAGGACTACCAATTTAATTTCTTCTCCCTGATCACACTCCCTAAGTGTGTGTGTACATTTCTTTACATAAAAATGTAGGTAGATATATGAATTCAAAGCAAGAATATTCCAGTACCCCTTTATTCACAATAAAAACAACAAAAAAAAAACAATCTCTTTCAAAACTTTAGCATTTTTTAAGTACAGTTAGTCCTCGATTTACGATCACAATTGAGCCCAAAATTTATATTGTTAAGTGAGACAGTTATTAAGTGAGTTTTGTTGCATTTTACGACCTTTCTTGCCACAGTTGTTAAGTGAATCACTACAGTTGTTAAATTAGGAACACGGTTTTTAAGTGAATCTGGTTTTCCCATTTGACTTTGCTCGTCAGAAGGTTACAAAAGGTGATCATATGATCCTGGGACATTGCAATCATCATAAATGTGAGTCAGTTGCCAAGCATCTACATTTTGACCATGTGACCATCCCCAACGGTCATAAGTGTGAAAAACGGTCATAAGTCACTTTTTTCAGTGCCGGTGTAACTTTGAACTGTCACTAAATGAATTATTGTAATTTGAGGACTACCTGAACTGTAAGAGAGGGAGAGGCTTTGTCATAGGTGTTTCTCTGAATAATAACCTGCATTTTAACCATGAGAAAAGTTAACCTGGGAAAAGTTTAAATGAGAAAATGTGTTTTCTTCTTGGATAAGGGGAGGAATCTAACAGTTATCCAAGAGATGTGATTCAGAAGTCGGGGTGAAAGCTACAGTCAAGTCTATTTGGTTCTCGATGCTTTTTTTTTTTTTTTTTAATTGAGCTGCTCTACAGCCAGACATGAATGAATCCCATTTTGGCATTGCATCCAGAGATCCTTTCTGACTTTCTTTAGTGACCATCGTTGCATTTTGAAGTGGCCACTTTCATAAATAACACAAATGGTAGTCTATCAATATTTAAAATAAAATAATGCCGGGGCTAATGTTAATGTCAGTTGTGAAGGTGCCTGCCACATCAGTTTCAGTGACTGAGATGTGGTACCATGATTAGACAGCAAAATATCTCTTTTGTACTTTTTATTGAGCCTAGTCAAAATTTACTACTTTGGTATCATGCAGATGTTCTATACAACCAGAGCAAACAATCAGAGTTAATGAGAACTGAGATTCAGTGATATTTATAGTGCCAAAGACTTGCCACGCTGGCTGTTATTTGACTGCCAGCAGCTTTCTAGGGTTCGAAGCAGAAAGAAACTATTCTGCCTGATGTCTTTTAACTGGAAATATCTGGGCTTAAACTTTATGAATGGAAAATATCTATTAACTAAGGCTTCTTTTAGCTTAGTTCACCTGACATATTACACAATGTCATAATCTGGTTTGAGTTATTACTAAGTGATACTAGGCATTATGGATTTTAACCAAACTTTCCTTACCATGCAGTTTCTTCTCATGATTCAACAAGCCATGTTTAAACAAACAATGGTGTGATGTGTGAATCCAGTCTTCCTTTGTCCACTCTCACTGTCCTGTTCATGGTTTAATAAGGTCATATGTGGTTAAGATGACAACTTTGTTGAAACTTGGTTTTTTCCCATGATGCCAGGCCTGCATAAACCTGGGGTGGCCCATCGTGACCTCAGTAGCCAGAATGTGCTGGTGCGGGAAGACAGGACTTGCGTCATAACTGATTTTGGCTTTGCTATGACCCTCCCTCTGCGACACGAGCATTCAAGAAAAGATCCTGCAGAAGCCATCGTGCACAAGGTACCATAGTTGACATAGAAAGTTCCAAAGAGATGCATATTGTTGAAATGTGATCAATAGTTCTTTTAAAATTCGTTTATTTACATTGAACTTCAAGCCCCAGACATCTAATATCAAAACTCATAAAATGAGAACAATCATCACGGCACAGTTCAGACAATAGTAACAACAAGAGATTACCCTATAATATTTATTCCAGTAGAGATGAAGAATCAGTATGTCGGATTCCAGCATTGTGTTTGAGATCTGACAGCATCCTGGTAGTTCCATATAGCACTTATCAATAGCACGTTACACTTACATACCGTTTCACGGTGCTTTTCAGCCCTCTCTAAACGGTTTACAGAGTCAGCATATTGCCCCCAATCATCTGGATCCTCATTTTACCGACCTTGAAGGATGAAAAACTGAGTCAACCATGAGCCGGTCAGGATCAAACTGCTGACAGTTGGCAGAATTAGCCTGCAATACTGCATTCTAACCATGGCTCTTTCTCATATTGTACTGTTTATATACCTACTGTATATAAAATTTAGGCACAACCAGTTCTTGCTCCAAGTAGGCATCATACATAAGCTGCCTGCATCTTTCATTGGTATTTTCTCTAGGCAGGAGCTCAACGCTACGTAGCTCCCGAAATTTTGGATGAGAACCTGAATCTGCAGGATGTGGGCTCTGCACTGAGGCAAGCGGATGTCTATTCCCTGGCACTAGTTCTGTGGGAGATCCTGATGAGATGCTCTGCACTTTTCCCAGGTAAACCCTTATGGAATTCCACAATTCCCAGCCTGCATGGCCAAAGACCTTGGCTGAGAATTACAGGAGATGATGTCTAGTAGGTTTGCCTTTGCAATCATTTAATTGCCAAGGTCTCTTCCAAAGAATGTTGGGAGCTGTAGTTTGATGAGAATTCTTGGCTCCTGCAATTGGTTGGCTGTAAACTGGAACCTGTTGTTCATGCCAAAAGCAATTGTGCTTTATGTAGAAGAGAAATCATGTCTAGCATTTTAGAGAAAGGTAAATGTGTGCTGCGTAACAGAAGGAGGAAACCACTGTATAATGAAAGTTTCAGTGCAAGCTGGAAGAAAGAGTGTAAACTATCATTGCCTTTATCACTTTATTCTTATTGTTGGCTATTTGGATAAAAATGTGGTATGTGTGTATGTGCACCCGTGCGTGTAAATGTTCTATTATATTAAAACACATGGAGAAAATTTATCTATGTGGCACAATCAGTAAAAAAAAGTCCTTGTTGTTAGTTGCTAAGTCGTGTCTGACCCATCACAACCCCATAGACAACATTCCTCCAGGCCTTCCTGTCCTCTACCATCCTCTGGAGTCCATTTAAGCTCATACCTGCTGCTTCAATGACTCCATCCAGCCACTTCATTCTCTGCCGTCCCCTTCTTCTTTTGCCCTCAATCTTTCCCAGCATTAGGCTCTTCTCCAGTGAGTCCTTCCTTCTCATTAGGTGGTCAAAGTATTTGAGTTTCATCTTCAGGATCTGGCCTTCTAAAGAGCAGTCAGGGTTGATCTCCTCTAGGACTGATCGGTTTGATCGCCTTGTAGTCCAAGGGACTCGCAGGAGTCTTCTCCAGCACCATAGTTCAAAGGCCTCAATTCTTTGGCCCTCAGCCTTTCTTATCGTCCAACTTTCACAGCCATCCATTGCAACTATATCTATGTAGAAAACAGGAATTAAATCCAATTTGAGATTTTCTCTGTATTATCTGTAAAATAGATTCTTAATTTAGAAAGTCCACGGATGAATGCAGGAGTGTCCTTTGAAGAATAGAAAGGACGAACCCCTTTCTTCCTTATTCTTGGAAAGCTCAGAATGCCAAACCTTTCTGTATTAAACTATTAGTAAAGCAACTTAAAGTAAGATTCTAAGCATGGGGCTGAATTTGAATAATTCCCGCATCATATTCTATCCCTCATTGGTATCTTTCTTATGATTATTCTGTTGTTTTACCATATATACTGAGAGCTTCTGCACTGGAGACAAATTCCTTGGATCTCTAATCACACTTGGCCAAATAAAGTTATTCTATTCCATTCCATTCAGAAGTAGACACACATAGTTTACATATGGTGCAACTGCAAAATCATGGTTTGTTTAGCCATACTTTTTAGAATGAAACACAATTTCTGGGTCCAAACAATACAGTAACCTTATATACCATGCTTTACAAAGAGTGAGACTGGGCAGCATGATGTTTGAACCCAACCTTAGAGTCTTAAGAGACAAGGTCACCGAGAAAGGGAAGTAGCAGAGAAAGGAAAATCCAGGGCCATATGCCGTTTACCTTTTAGTTGTTTCTGCTGTTCAGCTGAGCAATACAACTGGCAAAGGATGATTGAAATCTCCTGCAAACCTTACTCAGTTAATCAGCAGAAAAAAACAGTTCTCCCTATCATCTTTTAATTTAGTGTTATTCAAACTTTAGGCTGGGGAATTCTGGGAGTTGTCATCCACATATCTTAAAGTTACCAAGTTTGAAAAACATTGTTTTAGCTGCTCAATTAAATAACTAGAAAATAGCAGAGAAATAAGGCAGTAGGTCCAGAGTGGATAATTCTTGGGCAGATGGGTGTGAGAGATTGTGGGGAGGCTGGAAAAGAAAAAGGTTGGAAAGTGGACCTAAACAATCAAAGAGAAGGCAATTTAGTTGGCAGCTTTATCTTGTAAATAATAACTTAGTCCAGGTGGCAAGAAATAGGGGGAGTGAACATTGCAACCCCTTCAAAGAGACTGGGCCTGAATTTATGCACTACAACTGAGGGTGCAAATTCCTCTCATAGTTTCCCAGATTCTGTACTTACCCAAGGCTAACATTAAATAAACCTTACAAGGATGAAACTTTAATATAAATAGATGTGAAGAGCTAAATAAGGGAAATATGAATAACAAAGCAGGTGAAAAATGGAAGATAGAAAAGAAACGTCTTTGAATATTATGGTAACATGGAAAAAAAGTTAAAATAGAGATAGAAATAAGAGGGGAATAATAGTATGGATATATTAATATAACAAGATATATGTAATAATAAGAAACAATATGAAACAATGAAAATGAAATGTAATAACTATGAGTAATAATATTATGTCTGTTTGTATCAAAATGTATGATACTCAGGTATCACACTATTCATGCATTGATATGTATAAATAATATAAAATAAAAAACTTGGGAATTAAAAAAAAATTAAATATTCCTTACAAGTAGTTCACTTATGACCTTAATTGAGCCCAAAATTTTGTTGCTAAGTAAGACAGTTGTTGAGTGAATTTTCCCCCATTTTATGACCTTTCTTGCCACAGTTGTTGCGTGAATCACTGCAGTTGTTAACTTAGTGACACAGTTGTTAAGTGAATCTGGCTTCCCCCATTGACTTTGCTTGTCAGAAAGTCACAAAAGGGATCATATGATCTCGGGACATTTTCCAAGCATTGGGTCTTCTTCAAAGACACTTGCATCTTCATTATGTGCCTCAAATAAATAAACTTTAGCTTCATTGTTTGTGCTAAGGTAGGCATTTCTTGTACTCTATAATGGGATCCTGCATGGAGGACACAATAATTAATATGTTTTGATTGTTCTTTTGGGTTTTATTGCCTCCCACTGTTAATTAGGATTATAGTCCTAATGCAGGGGTGAAATCCAGCAGGTTCTGACAGGTTCTGGAGAACCGGTAGCAGAAATTTTGAGCAGTTTGGATAACTGGCAAATATCACCTCTGGCTGGCCCCAGAGTGGGGTGGGAATGGAGATTTTGCAGTATCCTTCCCTTGCCACGCCCACCAAGCTACGCCCACAGAACCGGTAGGGGAAAAAAATGGATTTCATCACTGTTCTAATGATATCCAATTTTCTTAATATGAAGGGTATAGTCGATTCTTTTTTCCTAAAGGATAAGAATAGTTTTGATTTTTTTTCCCCCAGAAATAAGAATGTACAAACATCTGTTCACTTCTTCCAGGTTGTTTTGGGTGAGCCCTTGCCATAACCAGACGCTGAAATCACATCTGATAAGATTCAGTTTGAGGGCCAAATTGGCCTAAATAATAGCAATAGCACTTAAATTTACACATACTGTATATCGCTTCACAGTGGATCAATTCAATTATTACTATTCATTGTAAAAAAAAATATTTATTACAGGCTGTCACGATGGGGTGTGAGGGAATTGCTAATAAAGGATCTGGCACTGAAACAGTTTTTATTTGTATTTGAATCCAGAATTCACCCTTGATTGTATCACAAGCTACACCCCTAACAAGTTTTGATTTCACGAATCTAGTACAGTGAAGATAAATGCACCCCCTTTATTATTTCATGTGCATATGCCTTTTGATGCAGACACGATGGCAGAGCTGTGCTGGGCTCCAAAGTAAACCTCTCAGACCAGGGGTGGGTTCTACTTACCTTACCTTTACTACCGGTTCGCAATGGGAGCACGCGTATCACCCTTGATGACGTTGGGGCGGGTGGGTGGAGCCTCCCGCCGGTTTTGCTACCGGTTCTATAGAACCGGACCGAACCGGGAGCAACTCAGACTGACTGTCTCAGACTGACTGTCCAATGGGTGAGAGGCCTCAGGCCTCTTGCCCCAACTGCTACCATTGAGTAGGGGCAGGAGAAGGGGGCAGGGTTCCTAAAGCCCCTGTTTATCTGCTATGGCTATAGTAGCAAGTCTGAGCCACATAGCTATCTCCACCCCCTACCCCCCACCCCTGACCTGGCTTCTCAGTCTCCCGTTCCTGACTGAGGAGAGGTACAGAGAAGTTTGAAGATAGCTTTGAAGAAGAAATCCAAGGGCCACTTTGTAAACATCAACTTGGCCCAGATTGGGGATGCAGGCGGGAAGAAAGAAATCAAGATAGCTGCACCAGGCTAATATAAAAGGGAAAAAGAGAATCTCCTTCAGGTTTTCAATATTTGATTAACATACCCTGTAATAATAATAATAATACAGTAGAGTTCCATTAGTTCACAGTGTCTGTGTTTCTTGACCAGGTCTTCCTGAAAAGAGCTGATAAAATGAGGCTACAGTGCTCATATAGCTGATTGATGCGACAGCTGGCTGTGGGGGAAGCAGCAGTTTCTTTTCCTTCCTTCCTTCCTTCCTTCCTTCCTTCCTTCCTTCCTTCCTTCCTTCCTTCCTTCCTTCCTTCCTTCCTTCCCTCCCTCCCTCCCTCCCTCCCTCCCTCCATGCTACTTGCCTGCTGCTGCTGCTGCTATCAAGCCCCCCCCCCAAACTGTGTGTGTGTATTTGTTGTTGCAAGATTTAAGGCGAAAGGACAGGAGGGGCTAGGTCGAAACCCAGAGCCCCTGTGCTGGCAGCCTCCAAGATGCAGTCACCCTTGCCTTCACTATTTGTATACCCCCTGCGTTGGTATGCAAGTTTTTTTAAAAAAATAAGCCTATTTCTGAGGAGTCCTTGGTGCTCTCTGAGCTTGGTTTTCTTGCGGGTGTTTCAGGGGTGAAATCCAACAGGTTCTGACAGATTCTGGAGAACCAGTAGCGGAAATTTTGAGTAGTTCGGAGAACCGGCAAATACCACCTCTGGCTGGCCCCAGAGTGGGGTGGGAATGGAGATTTTGCAGTATCCTTCCCCTGCCACGTCTACCAAGCCACGCCCACAGAACCAGTAGTAAAAAAAAATTGGATTTCACCACTGGGATGTTTCATTACGCAAACTAGATAACATCATGAGCAATATTACCTAGTTTGGGTAATGAAACACCCCCAAGAAAACTAAGCTCAGAGAGCACCAAGGACCCCTCATTTCAACCCTGAGCTACAAATATTCTTGGTAAACCTATTTTTGTTTATTAACAGAAATCGTGCCCTGTTCTTCTGATCGATAAAGAGAAACTGATCCATAATCCTGCGCTTCTTCACAAATGCGGCCAATCTATAACGGGTATGGTAGCCAAAGGGCTGCTACAACCTGGTATTCTTCCATTCCCACATATCTCCCTTTGAAGGGGCAGGAGAGAACTTGATTTCTGTCCTTTATTATGGTCTCAACCGGTTGCACTAATAACCGAGAACAGTTTCACATGCTGAAGTCATGAATGCCCCCCCCCTTGCCTGTTTGAGCACCACATTATAGCTTGGTCTGATTTTGGATAGTGGCAATAGTTATTCCTGTTTTGTTGCAGAAGGACAAATTTCTCCTACCTTGGCTAGCCAGCTCTGCCAAGATATAAAGAGGGAGAGCATACAGCGGTGATCATGGTGTGGGGTATGCTGCCATCTGGTGGCAATTTAGAAGCACATCCTGCCCTTGATCAACAACAAATGCTGACACGTTCAGCTTGAAAGGATAAAGCTGAACCGTAGACTTCCGGGGTGGGATTATATGAACTTGGTTTTATTGAACTCAGTCTCATTCTGCTTCCTCTTCCCGCTTCTCTTCTTCAGATTTTGTGTGACCTTTTAAATCACTTGAGACAAGAGGCTTCTGTTGCTTCGAGACATCATTTCCAGCAGTACGGTGACTCATCTCTGTACAATGAGATGGAGTCATTGATGGAGCAGCATGAGCAAAAGCACCCCAGCCTAATGGGCGCTAGCCAGACCCCTAGTCTCAGGGCCGGATTTTCCTATAGGCTAACTAGGCTTCAGCCTAGGGCCTCAAGATCAAGAGGGGCCTACATTCAAATTGTTAGCAAAATTAAAATTACACTTTCACTATAGGTGAAAGGGCCTCATAAGTGGAATAGCCTAGGGCCTCTTTTCATCTAAATCCGGCCCTGCCTAGTCTCCTAGCAAGACCTATTGCTAAAGAGAAAAGATTGTGGAAGGAGAAAAATATTGCATGTTCCAAGTCAATAAATTGGAGCTTGTATCCAGGGAATGGGCAGAGTCCTCCATGCAAAAAGTATTTTTCTTAAGAGTAGAGGCTGGATTGGAATACAGGTAGTCCTTGATTTATGACCATAATTGAGTCCAAAGTTTTCTGTTGCTAAATGAAACATTTGTTAAGTGAGTTTTGTCTCATTTTATGACTTTTCTTGCCACAGTTGTTGAGTGAATCACTGCAGCTCTTTATTTATTTATTTATTTTATTTGATTTGATTTATATGCCACCCTTCTCCGGAGACTCAGGGCGGCTTACAATGCGTTAAGCAATAGCCTTCATTCTTTTGTATATTTTATACAAAGTCAGCTTATTGCCCCCACAAACTGGGTCCTCATTTCACCTACCTTAGAAAGGATGGAAGGCTGAGTCAACCTTGAGCCTTGGAGAGATTCAAACCAGCAGAAATTGCAGGCAGCTGTGTTAATAACAGGGTGCACTAAACCCCTGTACTATCAAGGCTCTTAAGCCAGTAACACAGTTGTTAAGTGAATCTGGCTTCCCCATGGACTTTGCTTGTCAGAAAGTCGCCAAAGGGGGTTGCATGGCCCCGGGACACTGCAAAACCAGGGGTGCAATCCATCCGGTTCCATCCGGTTCAGGCAAACCAGTAGTAGCAGCTGTGGGAAGCTCCGCCCACCCATGTGGACATCATGACGTCACTTTTTTGTGACATTTTAAGCCTCTGCACATACGCAGAAGGCTTTGTGCATGTGCAGACGACGGCACGTGCACATTGGCAAACCGGTTGGGAAGGAAAGTAGATTTCTCCCCTGTGCAAAACCATCATAAATATGTCAGTTGCCAAGCGTCTGAATTTTGAACACGTGACCATGGGGAAGCTGCAATGGTTGTAAGTGTGAAAAATGGTTGTAGGTCACTTTTTTCGGTGCCGCTGCAACTTTGAACGGTCACTAAGTGAATTGTTGTAAGTTGAGAACTACCTGGCTGAGCATGTGTTACTGAGAGGCCACCAACGTTTAATAGCAGTAGGTGTCTGCAATGTGAAAGATTTTATCCCTCTACAGCAGTGTTTCTCCACCTTGTCAACTTTAAGATATGTGGACTTCAACTCCCAGAATTCCCCGGTCAGCATACTTGAAGTTTAAGTCCACAAATCTTAAAGTTGACAAGGCTGAGAAAGGTTGCTTGCTCTGCAGGTAAGAGCAAGAAAGTGCACATTTTTTGAGACTAAAGACAATCTTTGCCCACATGCAAGGCTCAACCCCCCCAAAAGGTGACAGGCTGAAAATAGGCAGCAACACACTAAAGAATCGCTTTCTCTTGATAATTTTCAGCACCAACAACCATAAATGGATAACTAGTTTCTGCCTTTCCTTTTGTGAATCAATATCGATACACAGGGGGTGTCAGTGACCACTAATAGCAGTGCAACCTGCCGAGTCTCCTTTATTGGTAGTCTTCAACTTGCAACCATTTGTTTAGTGGCTGTTCAAAGTTACAGAGGCACTAAAAAAAAGGGACTTATGGCCATTTTTCACAATTACGACCGTTGCACACTATCCCCAGTCACCTCATCAAAATTCAGACGCTTGGGAACTGGTTGGAAGCCAGAGTCACTCAACAACTGTGGTATTAATTTAACAGCTGGAGAGATTCACGTAACACCTGTGGCAAGAAAGGTCCTAAAATGGAGCAAAATTCCCAGTTGTCTTGCTTAACAACAGAAACCTTGGGCTCAGTTGTGGCCATAAATGGAGGACTACCTGTACTAACAGATTGGGACTCTGAGCCCAGGGATAACCACTGTCCAGCAATGTCGCAATTATTTGAAAGTGGAATTTTGTTATGGGATGGATAGGTACTGTGAAATGTGTAGAAGTCAGCTGAAGCAATAACTTTGCTCTTTGTGCACTGGATATGCTTGGCCCACACGTGTGTTTGCACAAACTCTGCTTTGAAAGGACAGGCCATTTTTGTCTCTTCAGAAAACAACATTCCCCCATTCCAGCTTGCCTATGAAGCAGAATTAGGCAGCAGCCCTACGTACAGTGAACTGCGAAGGTTGGCTGTTGAGGAAAGGCGAAGACCAATCGTCCCACCAACTTGGACAAGATTTGGGCAAGTACGTTAAACCACAACATATGTAGGCTTGAATACGGGGCAGTAGGCTTTAGACCAGAGGTCACCAACCAGTGGTCCATGAGAAAAATTTGGTGGTCCGTGGCGCACCCGGGTGGAGGAGCTGCTCCGGGATGACTAATGGCCAGTCCTGTGACTAGAGTTCTGGAATATGGGACCGGCCAGGCAGCTCATGGTGGGGTTGGAAATCTCTGCCACAGAGGGAGGTACGTGTAACTTTGCAGGTGGTGCAACGTACAAGGAGTAGCACAGCCTTCGCCAGCTGGAACCAGGTAATGGTGCAAGAGGGGGCGGTGTTTTGTTTTCTGTGGGAAACAGGTCCAAACAGGCAGCCAAACTAAGTGCCTGAAGGACCCCATCCTGTCACTGGGAGTCCAGGCGCTTCAGCAAGCGGCACACTGGATTTGTATTAGTTGTCCGTGGGATTTAAAATTATGAATTTAGTGGTCCCTGAGGTCCAAAAGGTTGGTGACCCCTGCTTTAGACAATATGATGGCAGCCACATTCCTAAAGAGGATGGACCAGCAGTTGAGTTTAAGAAATATAATTGGGTCTCTTAAACCATGCAAGGCTAAGGGAACACAGCTTGTGCCTCAGCCCTGTCCCTCTGCCAAAAAAGAGAAAAAGGAGAGAACACAGGTTGAAAAGTCGGCCCTGTCAGTTCTGGAGGCCACAGATAGGATAAGCCTGTATTTGACTCTTGTGGCAGGGGTGCTATTCATCAGGTTCTGACAGGTTCTGGAGAACCGGTAGCGGAAATTTTGAGTAGTTCAGAGAACTGGCAAATACCACCTCCGGCTGGCCCCAGAGTGGGGAGGGAATGGAGATTTTGCAATATCCTTCCCCCAGGAGTGGAGAGGGAATGGGGATTTTGCAGGATCCTTTTCCTGCCACACCCACCAAGCCACATCACAGCACGCCCACCAAGCCACGCCCACAGAACCAGTAGTAAAAAGTTTGAATTCCACCACTGACCCTTGGGCAATATTTTTCCTGCCCTGAGATAGTGGCCCGAGTTCAAGGCAGAAGCTGAGGAGAACAAAAATACTGCATGGCTGATGGAGGTTTGGGAGTATTACCTAATTGAGAGGTGGAAATGGCAAGAGCCCTGATGCCCTTTTGCTCTTAGGGCAGCACAACAAAACCTTGGACCCAATCTAGATGCAGTAAAAGAAATGAAAGGGATTAATCCAGGGGTGGGGAACTATGGCTCTTTTATGACATGTGGACTTCAACTCCTGGAATTCCTGAGCCAGCCGTGAATTCTGGGAGTTGAAGTCCACAAGTCATAAAAGGGCCATAGTTCCCCACCTCTGGATTAATCTAACAAAAAAAAAGATAGCCAAAAAGATAGGAATGTTGCAGGAGCAACTGTCATGGGGACAAATCCATCAGGTGATTATCGCAGGAGAAGATGGAACAAGCTCCTAGAGAACTTTAATGGAGAGAAAAGATCTGGGGCTAAAGACAAGAGGGGAGGCTCAGTGAACAGAACCATGACCTTTTAACGACAGCAAGGAGAATAGAAGTTAAATCTGGATCCACTGGTAGAACTCTGGGTATTTTACATTAGTTCATTAAGAATTTCATTTCCTATTTATTAGTGGCAAGAGGAACAAAATAACTCCCTTGCCTTGTGCTAAAAATACTTGAAGTAGGAGGAGCTTGGAGTAACCAATGGTAGAGTTTGCTTTGAAAAGGAGGGTTCTTATATACTAAATGAAAGCCTGATTTCAGAATTGTATGTCTCTTTGCAGCTGGGTGGATGTCAAAATTCTCTTTTAAAAAATTAGCTTTCTCAAGTTCAAAGTCTGCCTAGTTATGCGCAGAGAAATCACGTTCCCCAACATCTGTATTAGAGATGGGGGTCTCACTAGAATGACTAGCCACAAAAGCTCTGTTGAAATTCCTTATTCCAGATATAGAAGGCTTATTTGCACCCTGTGTCACATCTCCTGCAACAGCTTTTGCTACGCCTTCCTGATGCATTGGAGTCCCAGGTCTTTATCAGCACGGGCTGGGAAGGATGCAAACGGCAAACATCTAGAATAAGACACTAGACTAGACTAGACTAGACTAGACTAGACTAGACTAGACTAGACTAGACTAGACTAGACTAGACTAACGAGACAAGACGAGAAGAGAAGAGAAGAGAAGAGAAGAGAAGAGAAGAGAAGAGAAGAGAAGAGAAGAGAAGAGAAGAGAAGAGAATTTTTTATTGGCCAAGTGTAATTGGACACACAGGAATTTGTCTTGGTGCATACGCTCTCAGTGTACATAAAAAGAAAAGATACATTTGACAAGAATCATAAGGTACAACACTTAAAGTGTTATATCTTATGATTCTTGTCAAATGTATCTTTTCTTTTTATGTACACTGAGAGCGTATGCACCAAGACAAATTCCTTGTGTGTCCAATCATAGGGTACAAATAAGCAATTAGGAAACAATATCAATATAACTGTATCAGTATCACACACCACTAGGGAGGAAGTTAAATATGAGCCAACAATGTATTGGCAGCAGCCAAAAAAGCCAATGCAGTCCTAGGCTGCATTAATAGAGAGATAGTATCAAGATCATGTGAAGTACTAGTACCGCTTTATAAAGCCTTAGTAAGACCACACTTCGAATAGTACTTCCAGTTTTGGTAGTACTGGAATACTACCAAAAAAGATGGTAGAATACAAAAAAGATGTTGAGACTCTGGAAGGAGTGCAGGGAAGAGCACCAAAGATGATTAGAGGTCTGGAGGCTAAAACATATGAACGGTTGCAGGAACTGGGTTTGTCTAGTCTAGTGAAAAGAAGGACAAGGGGAGACATGATAGCACTATTCCAGTATTTGAGGGGCTGCCACAAAGAAGAGGGAATCAAACTATTCTCCAAAGCACCTGAGGGTAGGACAAGAAGCAATGGATGGAAACTAATCAAGGAGAGAAGCAACCTAGAACTAAGGAGAAATTTCCTGACAGAACAGTTAACCAGTGGAACGGCTTGCCTTCATAAGTTATGGGTGCCCCAACACTGGAGGCTTTCAAGAAGAGACTGGACAGCCATTTGTCTGAAATGGTATAGGGTCTCCTGCTCAAGCAGAGGGTTGCAATAGAAGACCTCCAAGGTCCCTTCCAACTCTGTTATTCTAAGTTCTAAGTCTTCTAGTAGGAGTTCCTCTTGTCTCTTCCTCACAATTGCTGTTCCTCTTCTCTCTCCTGTCCCCTAGGTATCTATTTCCTTGCAAGAGCTCCTGGAAGACTGTTGGGACCCTGAACCAGAGGCTCGTCTGCAAGCTGAGTGTGCTCTACAAAGGCTGCAAAGACTGGGCACTGAGGATCTGGTGAACGAATACTGAGGTCAAAGCATTTTAGGCTTTCCACTCAGATTTGCTTGGACTTCTTTGCTTAGAAGAACTTTATGTTTGGCTGAGAAAAGCAAGAGGCCTTTAAGAGAAGTCCATCCAGATCCATTTTCTCAATAGGACCCTACTGGGACATTGTCAAAGTGGATGCGTTTTTATAAGTGCTATCCACTAAATCAACTTGAATTGTATTTGTTAACTACTGTTAACCTGGGGGCCATCCTATATCAAGCCTTTGACCTTGGAATTTTCATCACTTCAGTTCCTCCATATAGCACAATATATTTCTGCAACCTTAAGTACTCTTTCTTCAAAATAACTCCAAGTGAACCCAATGGGACATTTCTGAACAGGTACTAGATGCATAGTTTATAGCAGGGGTGTCAAACTCAAGCCCTGCGGGCCAGATCTGGCATGCAGTGTGGTCGGATCCGGCCCATGGGGCTGTCCTGGTCTACCCAATGTGAAGAGGAAAGATCGGGACAAAGTAGCTTCAGCCCGGTCTACCCAATGCGAAGAGGAAACATGCCAGCAGTTTGGGGAATGGTGTCAAGTTTGTGGAGCGGCGTCAAGCACACCCACCCAGTCAGCCACACCCACTAAGTTGGCCATGCCCACCCACTCCCTGAGGTCAACCACAGTCCTGATGTGGCCCTCAATGAAATTGAGTTTGACATCCCTGGTTTTATGGCATGTGTTACCCGAATGCAAAAATTAGTTTTAAATGAAGAATTCAGATTCCTAAGAAAGACTTTTCTCCGGAATTGCTGAAAATTATGGAGATGCAGCCCACCACATCTAAAGGACATACAACTGGAAAAGACCGAGGACCCAGATTGTTGGAGGGCAATATGTTGACTCTGTAAACTGCTTAGAGAGGGCTGTAAAGCACTGTGAAGCGGTATATAAGACTAAGTGTTATTGCTGTTCTCTTCCACTGAGAAAAATTCATTCTTCTGTCTGCATCCAACTCAGTACCTCTACACTAGGGGTGTCAAGCTGGATTTCTTCGAGGGCCAGATCAGCATTATAGTTTTCTGCGGGCCGGTAGGCAGGGCAGGGGGGAGACAGGACGGACACCTCCTGCAGCACCCTGCCGGCCAAAACTGGCACGGGAGGGCTGCATGCAGCTCCCCTGAACCTTGTTTTCACCTTCCATGGCCTCCTGCAGCACTCTGCCAGCCGAAAAATGGGCCGTTTTTGGACAGCAGAAGCACCACGGGCCAGTCCTTTGACATTTCCAGGCCAGCCCCACGGGCCGGATTTAAGCACCCCACCGGCCTTGAGTTTGACACCTCTCTCTTTGCAATAATTTGTTACCAAAAAATTGTTTGTTTGGTTTTTTTTAAATTTGATTTATATGCCGCCCTTCTCAGGAGACTCAGGGCGGCTTACAATGTGTTAAGCAATAGCCTTCATACTTTTGTATATGTATACAAAGTCAGCTTATTGCCCCCACAAACTGGGTCCTCAATTTACCTACCTTAGAAAGGATGGAAGGCTGAGTCAACCTTGAGCCTGGTGAGATTCGAACTTACAGTAATTGCAGACAGCTGGTGTTAATCACAATGCTATCAGTCTGCTGAGCCACCAGGCCCCGGTGTTCAAGATTGTTTGGGATTAAATGTCCTAGTTGAAGAGATACAGTCATTAACTTTATGCAGTTTTTATCTGATGGGCTGTCCACTCTATACCTGTTTTAAAGGGAGAGAAGGAGGGAAGGGAGTCTTCAAGCAGACCATCCAGAAGGAGGGAACCAAGTCACCTAATCACCACCATAAGGCGGTGAGACCTCAAACCTCCTATATTTGTATTAGAAATCTTTTTTTCCTTAGCTTTCATCCAGATTTATAAAGAAGCACATGCAGACATGTATATTTCTTTTCTCTTTTGTTGTTTGGTGACTCTTTTTTTTTTTGGTCATGTATTCTTTTGTGATCCGTTCCCTTTTTCATCTAACTTTGTTTTAAAATTAAAAGCTTCGCCCAAGGGTGTTTTTAGCTTATTTTTATCTCTCCAGAATGTAATATGAGGTCAGTGTTGAACAAATATATCAACTAGTAATCTAGGTTTTACATTGATTTAAAACATGCATATCCCTCTCTGGCATTCAGATGCTCACAAGCAGATGACAGCAGGAGTGGGTTCTACTTACCTTTACTACCAGTTCACAACGGGGCCGTGCAGCCGCAGAAGCATTTTGATGATGTCGGGGTCAGTGGGCGGAACCTCCCGCCGGTTTTACTACCGGTTCTATAGAACCGGTGCGAACCGGGGGCAACCCACCACTGGATGACAGCAACTTAAGCATGCCCATTTTAATGCATAAAACATAATAAAAATCATAGAAAACAAAACCCCCACACACACATTTTTTAAAATAAAAATTAGGAAATTTAAGGCATTTGCAATTTGATAATCCAGTTGGTGAAAGTGTGGTAGGAAGGGGATGAAGGAATTCCTCTAGGAAGCCAGCCTCATTCCAGATATATTGGGACTACCAATTCCATAATTCCTAGCTAGGTTTTGGGAATACACTAAGTTGGGAATGTTCTTCCATTTCCTAGCCAAAGATATGAGAGCCAGGGGAATGGAGCGGTTCATGGATTAAAGATGGGATGGGGAGACATGTTTAACCAACTGGGGTTACTCAACAGGGCAACTGTGATGGAGCCTTTGAGAATCCAGAGAATGCAATAAACTAAATGAACAGAATTCAAACATCTAGCAGATTTAACAAGAGGACACACCCAGGAAGTCCTCAGTTTATGACAGTTCATTTAGTGACCTTTTGAAGTTACAATGGTACTAAAAAAAAGTGACATATTACCATTTTTCACACTACCGTGGCAGCATCCCCGTGGTCAGGTGATCAAAAGTCAGATGCTCACATTTATGACTGTTGCAGGTAGCGTTCTGGGTTCATGGAAACCACTTTTGCCAAGCAAAGTCAGTGAGGAGGCCAGATTCACTTAACAACAGTGTTACTAATTTAATAACTGCAGTAATTCACTAAACAACAGTGGCAAGAACGGTCGTAAAATGGGACATAACTCACAACAACTGTCTCGCTTAGCAACAGAAATGATGGGCTCAAGTGTGGACTACCTGTAGTGTATCTAGCCTACAATATAGAGCATCCATCTAGCTGTAAACCCAGCATGGCATTTTGTTGTAAACCTTGTAGTAACCAACTGGTGCAGGATAGTCAAGGGTGGGGCTGGGAGACAGATGCCACCTTTGGGAGTTTGAGGCACTAACATGAGGCTGTCTTAAAGCGGCCCTTTGAGATAAGACAGCAGGCAACATGCTGTGTGGGGGGGGGGCGTGTGTGTGAATTGTCGGGATGATGGCAGAGGCATAGCCACAAAGTGATTATGTCATTCGTACAAGCCTGTTCCATCTAGCAGTCACAATTACAATAAACATGCCAGAGGAAAATTTATTTCCCCAGAGACGGCACTACAACATTGTGAAATTCAATTGCTTTGGCGATAAGATCTTATGCAGTGCATCTGTTTTCTTTCTTTACCTTGCCCTAATAAGGTAAAGGAACCAGCGTGGATCATAATAGGAGAGTTGAATAAGGATGGACAGGGTTCAAATCTCCCTGTATCCACAACAACTATACTTGGATGACTTCCTCCTAATCTCCTTCCCTTCAAACGGAATCGCCACACATTCAACTTCCAGGGAGGAGACCGAGAAGGTCTGAGAAAGTAAAAGATTCCCTGTGAGCCATTTCAAGACCACAAGATGAAAGCAAAAAAATAAAGAGCACAAGATTCAGCTGCTCAGCTTTTGTTCTCCTTTTGCCCTTCAGCTGTCGAACAGAATTGCATTCTTGCCATCTCATCAGAAGAGAAAAGGCCGATTTGTTACTATATCATGCACCAAGCTGCTTGGCCAGATGCCAACAGCCACCAGAAATGCAAGGCCTCTGTCCTTGACGCAGATGCTTACATATACAGGCTCCGCTCTTCGTACTGGAGCCCCAGATTTTCTTTATATAGCCGGCGAGAGGAGTGAATCACTGTTAGAAGCAAACCTGTTATTCTGACACAAGCGGTATTTTGAATATTTTTAGGGAACTATACGAACATGCGCCGCCGATTATGGGGATTTGTGATTTACCAAAAGCATTTCCTGTGCACATATTCACCGAATGTGGAATCTTTACGTCTGATTTTTGTACAAGCATTGTAAAAAAACATTTTAAAAGCTGAAAATGTAACACCACACAAATGGAAATGTTTTTTGAAAAAGATAAAAATAGAATTTAAAAAATGGAGTAAAAATTAGAATCGTTAAAATATAGAATCATCCGGGGAGGAAATAATGACTGGAAAAGCTGACATTAAAAAAAAATATTAGGATATCTAAAGCACTTTAGATCCAATTTTGGTATAGTGGTTAAGTCCCACCTTAGCACAAAACCAGCTGGATGACCTTGGTCCGGTCAGTCTCTCTCAGCCCTAAGAAGCAGGCAAGGGCAAACCACATCTAAACAACCTTGCCAAGAAAACATCAGAGATTAGTTAAGATGGTTGCCAGGAGTTAACACTGATTCAAAGCAAGGCACACACACACAGATAAGCAGCCTAGACTTGCCTCTGTGGCTGAGACAGCATACAGGTTCATTAATTACATATTCTTTTCCATACAAATCACATTAAGCCAAATCCAGAACAGACCATTTTAGGACCGATCCAAGTGAACTCAGTCTGTTCTCCAGGGTAAGTAGAACTCAGAAAGAATAGACCGAATCTGCCATCTACAGTAATTTCCACATTGCGTAATGGTAGAAGTGAGCCCAAATACAGCATATTTTTACAATAGCTCTAAATGAGATGATGTTAACTAAAAAAAAAAAGACATTTGTTATTAAAAGTCCCCTCCCTCCCCCGGAAATATATTTATTGCTCCTTTCTCTATCCTTCCTTCCCCCTCCCTATATTCAGTCCAATAATATGGGGCAAGGAAATGGGATACTCTCCTTGGATCACATTGCTGCCAGGGGAAACAGGCGTGGATGTCATGTTGGTAGCAGGCTCCATTCCTTAACGCTGGCCAAGGTTTCAGAATGCTGAGGGGCTAAAAATAGATTTTTGCTCCAGGATTTGTAGGAGGCAAACGCTCTTTAATCTGTGCCTGCATGATGGACTGCACAGTGCAAATATAACTCTTTACCTCACTGGATTTTCAAGAGTCCTCTGGACCCTTGAATTAAACCAGGAAAAAAAACCCCACCATAACCTTGAACTACATTTAAGACACACATCTGAACTACTTAGCTCAGTTTTAAAAATGTGAGGCATATGGAAATGATCACAAAACGCATCATGCAGGATGCGGAAGGGAAAAAGATGTGGAGACTTTGGAAAAAGTGCAAAGGAACAACTAAAACGATTAAAGGTCTGGAGACAAAAACGTATGAAGAACGGTTGCAGGAATTGGATATGGCTAGTCTGGAGAAAAGAAGGACTAGGGGTGGCATGACAGCAATATTCCAGTATTTGAGGGATTGCCACAAGGAAGAGGAGGTCAACTTATTTTCCAAAGCACCAGAAGGCAAGACAAGAAACAATGGATGGAAACTAATCAAGGAGAGAAGCAACCTGGAATTAAGGAGAAACTCCCTAACAGTGAGGACAATTAACCAGTGGAATAACTTGCCTTCAGAAGTTGTAAGTTCTTCATCACTGGAGATTTTTAAGAAGAGACTGGACAGCCACTTGTCTGAAATGGCATAGCTCAAGCAGGGGGCTGAACTAGAACTGGGGTGTCAAACTCATGTCGTCACAGCGGTGTCACGTGACATATCAGGACTTTTTTCCCACTTCGCTAAACCAGGTGTGGGCATGATCATCGCATGACACATCCAACCCGTGGGCTGGGAATTTGACAGCCCTGGACTAGAAGATCTCCAAGCTCTATTCTGATTGAATCAAAATTGTTCTTCCAAAGCCACATTCATGAAAAAGGGGGTAGTATTTGATCACCCAGTCAAGCCCCTCCTTTTGAAACCAGTAACTATCTCAGCAGATGTGCCCTTCTTGGTCCCCAATGGGTTCAACTGGCCCAGGTGTCATCTGCTCAGGTTCTGTACTTCATTTTTATTTATTTATCTAGGTGCCTTCCAGCTTGTGTTGACCCCTGGCGACTTCCTGGTCAAGTCCTTGCAGTTTTCTTGGCAAGATTTCAGAAGTGGCTTTCCCTTGTTTGTTTCCTAGGGTTGAGAGACAGAGAGAGGGAGGGAAGGAGAGAGAGAAACAGGCCCAATGTCACCCAACTGGCTTTGTGCCTAAGGCAAGACATGCACTCACAGTTTCCTAGTTTTCAGAGCCTTAATCATGATACCAAACTGTCTCTATTTATTTTACCAGATTGGATCAGTGGTGAAATGTAGAATTTGTTACTACCGGTTCTGTGGGCATGGCTTGAGGGGAGGTGTAATATGACTGAGTGGGCGTGGCCAACTTTTTTTTTTTTAACTTTTAAAACCATTTTTTCTATCACCTCTTCAGCTGAAGAGGTTGTAAAAAAATGCTTTTAAAGCCTCTGACGATCCCAGCTGACTTGCCTGATCGGCAGAGGCTTTCTTTTTTTTTTTTTAAAGCCTCTGATGATCCCAGCTGAGCTGCGCCATCACCAGAGGCTTTTTTTTTTTTACTTTAAAAAGCATTTTTTCGGCCAAAGAGGTTGTAGAAAAAATGCTTTTTAAAATAAAAAAAAAGCCTCTGATGATTGTGTGGCTCATCTGGGCAATGCGGGGGGGGGGGGGCAGGGATTTTTGCTACTGGTTCTCCGAACCACCTGCCTCCATCGCTACCGGATCGGGCGATCCGGTCTGAACCGGGAGCATTTCACCCCTGGATTGGATAATATGCCTAAATCCCAAAGGTCTCCCACAAATCACATCTAACAAAAAGAGGGGAAAAAAATATTGTAACTAAATCTAAATCAGTATTAAAAATAAAAATTAAATATGAAAGAAAAACAAAGAACCCAATACAGTCACCTACTTACTGACAACTAAATGAGCATGAGAATAAAACAGCATTAACTTCTCTCACACCCCACAAAGTACAGGAGTAAAGGGAACTTTCAGCAGGCCTTCTCCTGATTTGACTGGATGGGCACATGTTGCCTGCTGTATGGTATCTCACTCTACATCAGGGGTATCAAACTCACGTCACATCGTCATCACGTGACATATCGGACTTTCTCCCCCTTCACTAAACCAGGGGTGGGTGTGGCCAGCACATAATGTATCCGGCCCGCGGGCCGTGAGTTTGACACCCCTGCTCTACATTATTTAATTCAGCTTCTCATAGGATAGAGAATTTACCAAATGTTAAACTGTGATTTGTTTAATTGTAGTTTCTGAAATAAACCACAACTGGCTCCAATCATGCAACACAATAAACCATAAAGTATGATTTTTAAATCTCAGTGGTTGGGGCTAATCAGATGCACTAAGCCACAAACAAGCAAGGAAACTGTATCATGGCTTAGCACTGATACTAAAATCAGTCTATATGTTATATTGTAATTATGCCTTCAGAGTTTATAGACTAACGTGTTTGGGTTAGAACAGCCTTTCTTAACCTTTTTATCCTAGAGCAGCGGTTCTTAAACTTGATAACTTTTGAGAGGCATGGACTTCAACTCCCAGAATTCCCTAGCCAGCAGGCTAAGGAATTCTGGGAGTTGAAGTACACATATCTAGGCTGAGAGAAATAATGACAAGAGGAACTGCTGGAATAATTGTAAGGTCTCAGAAAGTCTTGCATAAAAATCATAAAATATGCAATTTCACAAGACAATTCACTTCTAACCTATATACTCTTGTGTTTTATAATCTTTACAACAACAATAAAGCAGCAGATGAGCATATGAGTCACAGCACATAAAAATTTTACCAAGGTGAGCTTTTTGCATTGCGCAGTCCATGAAGTTCAAGAAGCAATGTTTATTTTTTTCCCATCATGATAGCTCGCAGAACCCCTAGAGACCCTTGCAAATCCCATTTGAGAAAGCTGGGGTTAGAGGGTCATAACTGATTTTGGCTTGTTTTCTCTGTTATTTATTGACTTACAGTATTTCTAGGTCTATAAATTTCATCCCTCCTTCTGGAAACAGCTTTATCCATTACACAGAGACCTAATTCACACAACACATTAAACTATAATGTGCTTTGCTTGTGTCCAAGTTAATATGTGGTTATAAACCATGTTTTAAGGCTTAGTGTGCTAGGTGAATCCAGTCAGCTGGGATTGCTGCAATAGGCCCTGGTTAAGGAAAGCATGGCTTAATTCACAAAGTGTGTGAACAGAGGCAACCCCTTCCTTTTTCAAAATCAAGCAGAGATCCCCTCTTATGCTCATAGCAGAGGTGGGGAACTTTGGCCCCTTTATGACTTGTGGACTTCAATTCCCAGTATCCCTGAGCCAGCAAGAAAGTCAAGATGGCTGGCTCAGGAATTCTGGAAGTTGAAGTCCACAAGTCATAAAAGGCCACAGTTCCCTATTCCTGGCTTATAGAAAGAAGAATTGACTTCAAATAGGAAACGATCTTTAGAAGGAAAAAAAAAAAACATCTACTGGCCCCCAGTTCGAATTTCATTCACATCTACTCAGAAATAAGTCAGACAGGAGTGAGATAACTGTATCTAGGATTTGAGGAGATGAGAATGGTTTATAATGTATCCTTGCTTGCTCATCTTTTGTCAGTCTGATTGTAAACTCTGCAGGGTATAGAAATCTATTTATTTCCTTAGGCTTAGGAACAGCTAAAGAAAAGCTTGTACGGGACTTAACCACTTATGATTTCCCTTCTGCAGAAGCTCAGCCTTACATGTCTTATTTCACTGCTAGCACTACTTCTCCTGCCCATTATTCATTGCTACATCTAACTTCAGGCTTCATTGTCTTGTAATACCTAAGATCTCTCTGCTCTCCTCTTTACCATTTTCTACAAATTAAATAAAAAGTAGGCAAGATTTATATGCTGCTTTCAGAATTATGAAAAGGTGCTTGTCCATTTAACCTATATCCGTGATGGCGAACCTATGGCACATGTGCCACAGGTGGCACGCGGAGCCATATTGGTGGGCATGCGAGTGTTGCCCTAGCTCAGCTCCAGATTTTTGGGCCTTCTGGGCCCACTGGAAGTCAGGAAATGGGCTGTTTCTAGCCTCCAGAGGGCCTCCGGGTGGGGGGGAGGCTGTTTTCGCCCGCCCCAGGCTCCTAGAAAGCCTCTGGAGCAAAAGGGCAAAAAACAGGCCTACCGGGTCCACCGTGCCAACACATGCCAAAAGTGGGGGGAGCACGGGGGAGGTCGCGCGCGCATGCGCGGGGGGCAGGGCGCATAGAATTATGGGTGTGGGCACGCACACGTGCGACCACCCCACACTCCCCCTGCTTTTGAAACATGATGGCAAAAAGCTTAGCCATCACTGACCTAAATTATACATTGGACATAATGCTTATAATGGGAAAAAAAATGATTTTCAAGGATTTGGATTTTCAAGGAAAATCCTCTTGGATTTTCAAGGAAGCATCCTGTAACATTTTCTAACAGAAAGCTACACTCAGTTGGTACACGTTATCCTCAGTCAATCACCACAGAGCCTTAGTTCCAACAAGTCCATCAATAACTTTTTACACCCATTCCCCTTCATATTTTTATCTGTCATTGCCTGATCTAGGAGTTGCCATTTTAATTTTCCATAACAGTATTTCAGGATGCAATGGAAAATTAAGCTGGTAACTTCCAAATTTAACAACCACTAGTAGAGGGGGCCTTTAGGAAATTCTTTGGCATGCACATGTGTCCATGTATACATGCGCACACTCAACAAGCAGATTATATGTTGCTGTTGGTTGTGGGGAAAAATAGATCTTCTATTCATATTATATATATATATATAATGTGTGTATATATAATACACACACACACACACAAACATATACATGATGTATAAAATATACTATAAAGGCATCATAAAATAAACCAAACAGACTAATGTAAAACATCTCACCACTACTCTTTCATAGCCCATTGGAATCAAATGGTTTTCATAATCTGATCAGAAGAAAGCCATATTAAGACCACCAGGTCTTCCTCCTGAAGTAGTATGTATAACGTTGTGGTTTATTTATTTGATTTATATTCAGTCAAAATATACATTTTGTCAACTACCGTACTTGGTTTCTATCAACAGCTGGATAGAAAGTTGTACCTGGTTGTTCTACACCAGTGTTTTTCAAACTTTGCTCTCAGGACTGCTTTCCACGTTTAAAAATTAAGGAGAATTCCAAAAGAGCTTTTGTCTGTATAGGTTACATTTATCTATATTTACCATATTAACAATGAACATTGATGCATGTGTAAGAACACTGAATCCCATAAAAATAGCAATATTAAATTCCTTAGATAATAACACAAATAAAAATATTCATGAAAAGTCCTATAAACAAAGAAAAAATAAGTGATATTGTTCTACATTTTTTGCAAATTTCTTCAATATCTGGCAAGTCGTTTTGGTTTTGTGGACTCCCCAGGGTGTTTTGGAGGATCCTCGGATCACACTTTAAGAAACTCTGGCCTATAGAAAAGCATCCAATCAGTTTAACATCAATACCTGGGAAGATCCTGGAAAAGATAATAAAAAAATAGATCTGCGAACAACTAGAAGCAAATAAAAGTTATAACTAGAAGCCAGCACGGGTTTGTTAAAAACAGATCACGCCAAACCAATCTTATTTCATTCTTTAATAAAGTCACTAAATTAGTAGACCAGCGAAATGCTGTGGACATAGTATACTTAGATTTCAGTAAGGCATTTGACAAAGTAGGCAATCTACTTCTTGATAAACTAGAAAAATGTGGAATAGACAATACCATCACCAGATTGATTTGTAGCTGGCTGACAAACCGTACTCAACAAGTAGTCCTTAATGGTACTACATGGAAAGAAGCAGTGGGGTACCACATGATTCCATCTTAGGCCCAGTACTCTTTAATATCTTCATAAAGGGAATAGATGAGGGAATAGAAGGGGATGAGGGAATAGAAGGGGAACTCATCAAATTTGCAGATGATACTAAACTGGCAGGAATACCCAGAAGACAAACTCAGGATCCAAAAAGATCTTGACAAACTTGAACAATGGGCCTTATCCAACAAAATGAATTTTAATGTGGATAAAAAAAAGCTTTACATTTAAGCAGGAAAAATCAAAGGTATAAGTACAGATTGGGCGAGACCTGGCTCAAAAACAGTAATTGTGAGAGGAACCTTGGAGTTCCAAGTGGATGATCACTTGAATATGAGCCAGCAATGGGTTGCCTACTGGCTCCGGACGGCCCCCAACCTCCGCACCTTCTGCGCCGACCTAAAGACATGGCTCTTTCCCTGATCTGCCGTGGATTTTAACTTGGGAATTTGGGGATTTTAAATTGGTTTTTAATATTATTTAATCTTTATCTATTGTCAGGTTGTTTTATTGTTGTGAGCCGCCCCGAGTCCTATGGGAGAAGGGCGGCATATAAATCTGACAAATAAATAAATAAAATGTGCAGCCACTGCCAAAAAAGCTAATACAATCCTAGGTTGTATAAACAGACGCATAGAATCAAGATCATGTGAAGTATTAATGCCGCTTTACAAAACCCTAGTAAGACAACACCTGGAATACTGCAACCAATTTTGATCACCATTCTACAAAAAAGATGTTGAGACTTTGGAAAAAGTTCATAGAAGAAAGAGCAACTAAGATGATCAAAGGCCTGGAGACTAAACCATTTGAAGAACAGCTGCAGGTTTTGGGTCTGGCTAGTCTAAAGAAAAGAATTAGGGGTAACATGATAGCAATATTCCAGTATTTGAAGGGCTGCAGTGGTGGGTTTCACTTATCTTTGCTACCGGTTCGCTCGCTCGTGCTCACTTCGCTCGCACACATGCCACTTGTGCGCATATGCAGAGCATATTTGATGACGTCCGGGAGGGTAGGCGGAGCCTCCCACCACCACTGCTATTAGTTTGCCTGAACCGGAACAAACCGGTAGCAACCCACCACTGAGGGGCTGCCACAAAGAAGAGGGGGTCAAATTATTCTCCAAAGCACCAGAGGGTAGGACAGGAAATAATGGTTGGAAACTGATCAGAGAGAAGCAATCGGGTATTAAGGAGAAACTTTCCAACAGTGAGGACAACTAACCAGTGGAAAGCTTGCCTTCAGAAATTGTGGATGTTCCATCACTGGAGGTTTTTAAGAAGAGACTGGACAATCATTTATCTGAGATTTCATAGGTTCTCATGCTTGAGCAGGGGGCTGGACTAGAAGACCTCCAAGATCCCTTACAACTCTATTCTATTCTATCCTGGAAGGAGGCAGTAATAAGCCATTTTAGTTAAGAAAACGACCATGCGTCAGTGATTTTAATGTTTAGAAAAGCAATGGATGCAAGTGAGGCCACAGTGGCTCTCGTTTCCCTCCTACCGGCCATCCCTCTGTTGGCTTTTGCAGTTTCAAACCTCTGCACTTTATAAAATGCCCTTTTCCCATTCACTTGCAAGTTCTATCTCAAAATTTGAACGGAAAGAGGTGCATATCCATTGAAAAACTTTAAACCGGACCACAGCTGTTTATAGCAGCAGAACCACCAACAATACTTCCCCTTATTACGCTGCTCCTTTCTACAACTCCTGCTCTAAAAGCTAGAAGAAGGCGGGGTGATGGAGACGCGACTTTTGACGGACATCACTTCGGACCAATGGAAAGTTTGGAAAGAAGCGCGGTGAGCCAATGGGACCGAGCAATTTGGAAATGGTGTCAGGTGCAAAGGGATCCAGGAAGTGATAGTTGGAGCAGTTAAGAGAGTGCTGCTGCAGGGAGAGGCGCTAAAGGTAGTTAACTCTTCTTTGGATGGGATTGTTTGTTTGGGATCGTCTTCTTTTCTGAAGGAAAATGGGTGTTGTTTCCGCTGTGGGTGTGGACATCAGAGACGACACATTTAGCCATGGCTAGTTTAAATCACCTTTTATTTAAGCTACTTGCTGGGTTCTCAAGACGTAGAATCAATAAACTAATTGCATGCATGGATTCACTTTGCACCTCTTGAGAACCCAGGAAGCAGCTTAAATAAAAAGTAGTTGAGACTGAAATGAGTTGGTGGTTAACGGCTTGGTTTTACCACCAGGTATATAACTGGGCACGGGTCTTGCACATTTAAATGGAAATGCAATTTTCGGGACATCCTTGCTGAGGCTAAATCCACCTCGGTTAATCTGCTGATCGAGTTGGATTTACCCTATTTTTACCTCTAAATTACAGTAATGGGATTGCCACGCCCAGAAAATGAAGTGTTGGCAACCCAGCACCTTTTTAGAAAGTAAAATTGGAGTCTTAGAGCTGTGTTTTTCAAACTTGGCAATTATAAGATGTGTGGACTTCAATTTCCAGAATTCCCCAGCAAAAGCATGCTGGGGGAGGAATTCTTGGAATTCAGGTCCGCACATCTTTAAATTGCCAAGGTTGAATAACACAGATTTAAAGCTATGGTCCATCTTTAAAACTAAAGAATACAGTTAGGTTATTAGTAATCATAAGCACACTAATATTTTAGAGCATTTAACTAATAATCCTGGTGATGAATTTTAGTAATCCATGCAGATGTGTGAGACTTGGAGTTACTATCTAATACAATCGTTTCATCCTAAAAGTGAGATTTTTAACTGATGAATCCTACTGGAAGTTCACTTACTATACCTTAGAACAGAGACGGGGAACTATAGCCCTTTTATGACTTGTGGACTTCAGCTCCCAGTATTCTTGAGCCAGTCATGCTGGCTCAGGAATTCTGGGGGTTGAAGTCCATAAGTCCTACAAGGGACGTAGTTCCCCATCCCTTCCTTCTAGTATCATAGATTCTTAAAGAGGCCTGTACTAAAATCCCAGGTGTTAGAAGAAGACTCACTGAGTTTATGTAGCTAAAATGATGTGAAAGAGGAATAATTTTGGAGTAACCTAAAAGCGAAAAAGTTACAAAAATTATTGGGAAATCCACTCCCACCTTGCTGAGCATGTTCAGCAAATGCAGGATGCTGGCTGCTGAAAATTGAGAGGAGGATGGCATGGAACAGCCTGGGAGTGGGTGGGCACAGCTGGCTGAGCTTTAGCAGGCATACTATATACACTGTCACGTGTTGTTTCTAGTGTTGTTTCTAGTTCCACTCGCTGTTGTTTAATGTCAACAATGTAAGTACATCCTGTGTAAAAGAGTATAGGGAGTCTGTGTTGGGCAAATAAGAGCAAGATATGAGAGAGTGGAAAAAGTAAAGGAGAGGAGACGTTAAAATTACACAATGAAGGAACGTGGGTCTGCAGAATCATAGATTGGAAGAGGCCATGAAGTGCTACAATCCCAATTAAAGCACCCCTACCAAAGCTATATAATTTCTACTTGAAGCCTTCCAATGAAGGATGTCTCCTCAATCATCTGGGTATTTAGACCCACTGTCAAACTGTTCGTATTGGTAGATTTTATTTTTCCCATGACAGTCAAACAAAATCTACCTTCCTATAGCTTAATGCAATTGTTTATGAACCTGTATTCTGGACCAATGGAGAATAAATCTTTCCTTCTTCTGTGAAATCTTTTCGGGTATTTGGTGCTATAATATTCCTTTTTCCTTCATAGGCTTTACTTTCCAATCTTCTAATTATCTTTGTTTCCCTTGTCTGAGATTGTCTTCTTGTCTGCATCTTTTTAAAGTGTAGAACTAGTAGTGTACAGATACTCCAGGTGGGATCTGACCAATCAAATTGATGATTATTTCTTGTAATTTGGAACCTATTTTTGTGGATGCAGCCTGAAACTGCATTTGCCCTTTTTTCTAGCCACACAGTAGTTGATTTACATTGAGCTGCCAAGCAATCACTATTCCAAGATTACATATAGCAGGGGTGTCAAACTTGAGGGCCACATCAGAGTTGTGTTTGACCTTGGGGGGCCGGGGTGGACATGGTCAAAGTGGGTGTGGCCATCTTGACATCATTTGTGTTGGGGGTGCCTGTGGTGACCCAAGTGCTCTGCGAGAGAAAATGGGCTCCCAAGTTCCGTTTTTGGCTGCGATGGCCTCGTGCAGAGGCACTGTGGGCCAAACCTTTGCTGCTTCCAGGGTGACCCCACGGGCTAGATTTGGCCGGTGGGCCTTGAGTTTGACACTCCTGTTCCAACACCTTGGATCCTAGGTGTTCCCAGGTCTTTGGAAATGATTAAAATGTCACAATCTGATGCCTTCTGTCAGTTACCGTGTTTCCCTGAAAATACAACCCATCCCGAAAATAAGCCCAAGCCTAATTTTGGGAGGTGGGCTAATGTATGCCCTACCCCCAAAATAAGCTCTAGTGAAAATGTGCATCTGCAAGGCTCCCCTTTGAAAGGAGGATTGGCAGGGAAACCCACCCCCCCCCGTCACAATTTTATTTTGCTTGAGATGCGGGAGAGGGAGAAAGATCAGAAGCAGGCAGGTTGAGGAAAACTCTTTCAGAAAGTGATTTCCGGGTGTGGGGGGTGGATTTTTGTGCCAATCCTCCTTTCAAAGGGGAGCCTTGCAGACGCATATCCAAACTGCTCCCTCCATGGCTTCAAAGCCTCTAGCCTTGCAATCCTGCAAGGGAGATGTTTGCTCCGAAGCTACGGCAGAGCATTGCACTGGGAGGCCTCCACGGGTAAGATTGAGTTGCGTGTCTTGCTCCAGCGAGAGGGGTACAGGCTGGGGGCTTGGGGGCCAGGGAAGGTGGGGTTTAGGGGTACAAAGGAAGAAGGGGCGATCTCCCCCCCTCCTCTGTCCTGCTGCAGAGCCGCCATGGAGCTCACTCAGGGCAGCGCAACCACTGGCGAAGGGCGTCCTGGCAGGCCGGTGGCGGAGAGCAAAGCAGCCATAGGGCAAAGAGCCCCTGCGAGGGCAGCAGCAGCGCGTGCAGCAGGCCCAGCAGCCGGATAGAGGCGGGGGAGGGAGCCTATTCTGATAGGCTGCATGGCTTTCTGTCTCATCGTATCAACAGCCTGTGCAACACCGGAGCTCCAGGCCAGACAAAGTGCAAACCATGCTCGCCGCCTGCTCCATAGCCACAAGATGAGCTGTGGAAGAGAGGGGTCCTCAGCTGCGAGGTTGCCTGGCACCCAGAGAGTGTGGGAAGGGCTGGGGCTAATGAGTGCACCGGAAACATCTCCTGGCGCCCGGAGAGACAGAAATCCTGGCCCTTGCTGGATCAGCTGATCTGCAGGCCACGATTAAGGGGCCCAGCAGCCATGAGGTGACTGCACTCACGGCTTCCAGCACCTCAAAAAAATTAAGACACCCCCAAAAAGAAGCACTAGACCAGTGGGTCTCAACCTTCCTAATGCCGCGACCCTTTAATACAGTTCCTCATGTTGTGGTGACCCCCAACCATAAAATTATTCCTAAGACCATTGAAAATATGTGTTTTCCAATGGTCTTAGGCGACCCCTGTGAAAGGGTTGTTCGACTCCCAAAGGGGTCCCGACCCACAGGTTGAGAACCACTGCACTAGATGTTTTTTTGGGGGGGGGGGGTCAAAAGAAAATAAGACCAGAACTTTCTTTCCCCTAGTGTTTCTGTTTGTCCAGTAAGATCTGACGTAGGCATATTTGTTTATTATTAATCAAATTTTTATGGCTGCCCATCTCATGGAACTTGACTCTGGGCAGCGTGCAACAATCTCTCAAGATAAATATAAAATAATGATTACCTAAAATCATTACAGTTAGTTATTAAGAAACATTAACAACTACAAAAGTAGAAGTAAACAAGAAAAGGAAAATAATTGGAAGGATATCACTAATTGGCCACCTCACAAGTTCACTCATCCCTTGAGGTCCTCAGATCCCATCCTTAAAACAGCATCATCTGATGGAATCCCAGCAATCTGTCTTCTCTGTCGTGGACCTTATCCCCAACCCTCTCATCCTTTGAGCCTTGAAGATCTGGGCCTTTCCCCAGGGGCTGGGTTAGGAAATACTTGTAGATGCTGCTAGGTTTTTTTTATTAGTTTGCTATCCCCAAGTTTTTGCTTTCTTACGGCTTTTGCTATACTGAATTTGACAAAGCAGACCACAGCCTACTTCTTGGTAAGAAAATACAGACAGCGTCACCACCAGATGGATTTGCAATTGGCTGACCAACTGCACTCAACATGTAGTCCTCAAAGGAACTGCATCTACATGGAGGGAAGCATGGAGAGGGGTACCTCAAGAGCACTGGGCCCAGTGCTCTTCAACATCTTCATAAATGATCTAAATGAGGGGATGGAAGGAGAACTCATTAAATTTGTACACGATACCAAGCTGGGGGCAGGAAATAGCCAGCACTATGGAAGATAGGCTCAACATCGAGAAGGATCTTTTCAGACTTGATATTGGTCCCTCTCCAAAAAGATACAGTTCAATGGTGAGAAAAGTAAGGTCCTGCACTTAGACAGGGAAAGGCAAATGCATAAGTATAGGTATATATTATAGATAATACCTGGCTCAACAATAGTGATTGTGAGAGGGGTCTATAAGTCCTAGTGGACTATTACATTATGAACCAGCAGTGTGCTGCAGCTGTCAAAAAAATAAAATAAAGCCAGTGCAGTCCTAGGCTGCAACAACAGACAAGGAGTGATAGAATTGCTTTACACCATGCTGAGACCACACTTGGAATATTGCAACCAGTTCTTGTCATCACGATGCAAAAAAAAAGTTGAGAACCTGGAAAGTGTGTAGAGAAAAGGAACAAAGATGATAAAGCATCTGGAGGCTAAACCATATGACAAATGGTTGAGGGACTAGGTATGTCTAGCCTATTGACGAGAAGGATTGAGGGGAACGTACGTAATTTCTGTCTTCTAATATTTGGGCTTTCAAAAAGAGGGGATTGACTTACTCTCTAGGGCTGTGATGGTGAACCTGTGGCACGTGTGCCAGAGGTGGCATGCAGAGTCCTCTCTGATGCCCCAGTTCAGCTCTGCTGCAAATGCCCGCATGCCTCCCACCAGCCAGCTGGTCTTCGGGTCTCTGCTGCGCATATGCAGGGGGTGGGGCACATGCGAGGGGGCTGAGAGTGGGGGCGGATGCATGTGGGGGGACGTACACAGGGATCAGGGCGCATGCATGGGGGCCATGCATGCATTGCATTTTGGGAGTTCGTGCACGCACACGCGCATTCGCACACGAGCATGTGCACTTCGGGCACTCGGTCCGGAAAAGGTTAGCCATCACTGCTCTAGGGTCTCAAAGGGCAGGACAAGAAGTAATGGGTGGAAGCTTGATAAAGAGAGATCCAACCTAGAAGTAAAGACAAATTTTCTGACAATGAGAGCAATTAATTGGTGGAATAGCTTGCCTCCTGGAGTTATGGGTGCTCCATCACTATAGGTTTTCCAAAATAGATTGGACAACCATTTGACTGGGATGATATAAGACTCCTGCCTTGAGCAGGGAGTTGGACTAGAAGACTTCCGAACTACCTTCCAGCCCCTATGAATCTATGATTCTATGTTTGTTATGAATATTGATTATTTATTTGTATGCCATCAAGAGCTGTGATGAGAAAGGTGGCTTTTAAATGTGATTAATAAATAAACATTTCAGATACAAATCATACTTAAAAACAGTGTCTTGGACAAAGCCTTCAATTCAGAACACAGATGAGCTAGTTTGTGTGCTAGGCATTTCCCTTGTTAACATCCTGCCTTAAACAAGCCTTATCTTTTCATTCTCTCAACATAACTTGTTGCATCATGAAGGGATAATGTTAGTTTTAATAATGGCGGAAGAGCGATTGAGATGATGTAGATAAAGCCTTTTCTTTTTCAGCACTATAGACTTGCTGCTTCCTTAGCTGCAAAGAATTAGTTAAGTGACCTGCAACATTTGGGGGGTTGTGGGGTTGTGCACATGGTCCTTTAGAGCCCAAATGCCTACAATAGCAGCGGTACAAATGTTCATAGAGAAAAAATGTATACATTAACAATGACCATTTCAGGGGGCGTAGTGTATTTCAATGCAGAAATTGCTGGTGAGGGAATCGTCCTGCCTGCGAGGATGAGGATTTGTTAGAATGGCATTTGCAGTCAGTTCCTCCCTATAGCAAGACTTTAAGGAGTTTGCATAAGAAGCAAATTGTAATGGAGGATCTAAATATATTTGGCAGGAAAATTGTTAACCTTTCTGGATTCAGTAAGTGAAAAAGAGTGGGGCTTTTTATCCTGCCTCAGTCTAATGCAGAGTAATTTATGTAGCTTTCTTGGCCAGGTTTCAGTCATGTATTCTTTTAGTCTAATTGCAATAACAAAAATTGATTTGCTTTGATGGAGATGTATTGGTCGATGCGTGTTCCCATCATTTGGTCTTGGAACATTAAAACCTTAAAACCGGAGGATGCTAATTCTAACTTGTCCTTTTAAACGTTGTTTTGAGTATACATGAGCGCGATTAGAAATGAAAAGCTGTAATATTTATTCTGGAATTGTAAGGACATTGTTGAAAGAAGGTAGCATGTTGTATTTAAACCATTTCAGGGATACCTTAAGGACTTCAGGGCAAAAAGGAATTCTAAACATTGAAATAATATATTTCTTGCCCTGAATGTTCAGTCCAATATTAAATGTTTTAATCTCACTTAGATAACACGCCAATGCTAGGATTTCTAAAATGGTTTAAAAAAAGGAAAGGAAAGAGAAAGAAAACAAAAGTATGTAGATATGCTAATGGGGAATATAAGAAATAATGTTTCATGGCCCCTTGAGATGAAAAAGGGTGTGGGTGAGAAAAAAAAAAAGGTAATGGTTCTTGCTGAGGGAAAGATATGATATAATGTGTTTAGGAAGAAAAAAAGGCAACAAATATACTCAAAGAATAAGGAATGGATTAGAAAAAGACAGGAAAATGTCGAGTGTTTGTGTAAAAATAAAAGAATTGTTTTCAAAGTGGATGAAAATGGCTAAGGAAGGAACCTTTAGCAGAGACAATGGAACTAAAAACAAAAGTGCTGAACTTATTTTATTTAAGTGATTATTTTATATCAGGCCTTTCATTCACCAAATCAATGTGTCATCTTCTTCCTCTTTTTTCCTCACAATAATAATTATGTGGGGAAAGTTCGGCAGAGAGAGAGAGAGAGAGACCCAATTTAAATATAATGAGGGGGAAGTATGATGGTGTCTTTTAGAAATAAGTTTGGGAATGCTAGTGAGATGTCAATAGCGGAGTTGAAATGTACATTGTAAATGTTTGGGTTTGAGGAAAAGTTATTTTAAACAAATCTTGGTGCTGTGAATTTGTTGAACAAGACTGCAGGTGTAGATGGTATAGATAAAACAATGTTTAGATATGAAATTATGTGTATGGAATGGCTTGGGCATATAGTTTAAAATGTCACTGAAGAATGCCATCATTGTTCTCCTGTACTAAACCGTAGGAAAGAAGAGTGAATTCAGAAAGCAGAGTTTAATCAATGTACTTGGCAAGGTGTTTGACAGAAACGGTTCAAGAGGAACAATGAACAAAATGTGGGAAGTGTTCTGCAACTTTATGCCAGAAAGTTTGCAAACTGTCCGATAAAGTTTATTACATGTTTTTGTTTTGATTCAGAAAAAGCATATAATAAAACGAGTAGACTTGATTTGAATTATGGAACATACAAAACAGTTGAAAATGGAATATGGATTTAAAAATAACTGGATCTGACTGAAAATGGAGTGAATAATTGCAAGTTATACATAATTGGCAAACCCCAGAGCAAGTGGTGAATTTGTATATCTTGGTGGAAACTTGCCAAAGATGGGAAAATGACAAGCAACATCAATGGGGGAGGCTAGATCTGCTTAACAACCACATGGTTCATTTAACAACTGCAGCGAATCGCTTAACAAACATGGCTTAAAAAGATCATAAATCAGGCATGACTCAACTTACTTAGCAACAGAAATTTCGGTCCCAATTGTGGTTGTAAATCGAGGACTGCCTGTCTATGAAGGAAGTGTGAAAACAGAGAAAGTTGTGGCTGAAGGAGACCCCGAAAAGAGCAAAAGGTAATGTGGTGCATGAGCTTAGTGGAAGCAAATATGGTTTCAATGATAGAAAAGTAGAAAAGGCTATATAATAAATGGTGTTTGTAAAACTATGTTTAGATTGCTCTTTTTTGTTATCACCTGTCTTTAATTTCTTTTGTTCACTACAACTTGATATTTTTCTGCATTTTGCATAGCCTGATTTATCTGAAAAGGGAATAAAACATGGGTAGTTTCTCAAAATTCAAAATGTTTCTTTTTTTATAATTCTTCAAACCTATTGAGAGTTTGGTATGAAACATGAATATTAGAAAACTTCATCTCATTTTTTTAAAAAACTGCTTTCTTGTATTTGGGTGTATTTTCTATCCTGCTGTGAAGGATATTGTTTAAATCGGTATGAGTAAGAACTACAAATACTAAAAAATATATTTGAAAAGATATGTCAAGAATCCTGAAATTCACACTGTGCTGTTTTCCCAAATTACTCCTTGCTGAATGTATACATCATGTTTTTATACTAGGAGGTGGGTGGGTGCGGGTGGGAGGAGGTTCTTAATAAGATGTGTGAAATCAACCATGATTGTTTATAACTCATGATTTATGGTTTGGCTTTATAAATGAAACAGGCCACTATAATTTGTTCCAAACCGTGATGAAAACAAACGATGTATATCTAAAATACATAGATATACACCTGCCATGTGCAACCTGACCTTGGAGAAAGATTGAATGGAAAAGAGCTTCATTGCATCTTTCACTATGGCTGGTTTGTCCAGTACTGATGGCCTTCTAATTTTACATTGTTGGTCTTACTTGTGTCTTCTCCCTTCAATTGGCAGATTGTTCTCTTGTGAAGGACCATGTGGGATCCCAATGCAGGTAAAAAGGGAAGGCGATTTAATGGGAATTGCTAAAATACTTCTCTAAAAGCACAAATTGAGTACAGTGTGTCATTGCCTATTAAATCTTTCTGGGCAAGTAGTTGGCCTTGTGACTGGAGGCTTTAATGGAGACCAGCATTTGGCAGCTACCCATAAAGGTTTGGAATGCAGGATCCTTGCTGAATTAATACATTTGTTGCCATGGTCTCTCTGTCTTTCTGTTTCCCCCCCCTCCCCTCCCCTGTAATGCCTTAAATGCCATTTTGTTGATGTCTCCTAACATTGTCAATGTAACAGCATTAGCACACTGGTGGCAAAAGTCTTGCAAATTTCCTGTGGAAAGGAAATCTGTCCAGAAGCAACTCTGCAGGCATTTATGGCCGGTTGCAATTAACTTCAGCCAGCCCACTTCCTGCAGCCGAATTAGACTGTCTCCAGTAATCTATGGAAGAACTTCCTGTGTGTTTTCCTTACCGCTGCCTGCCAGATACACTTCACAGTTGGCTCATTTGGATTTTTCCTTTTAAGAGACATGCTTAAGGTTGAAACGCAGAAACACGGAGGAATCCTTTTTCGTGGTCTCCCAGACATGCACCCTGAATTTGCCCTAAGAGATGGAATTTAGGATAACCTGATTTTCTAATGGGGTGCTTGCTTTCAGATTCGGTTATCTTTGGATAAATTCTATTTACAAAAAAAAACACCCACGCCAAAGCATCTTTATGATGTTGCTCAAAGAGCAAAAATGTTCGCAATTGCCATTGGGTGAGAATCTGCTGGATTGAGAGGTTTTACGATTATCACTGAGCACACTATAAAATTGTGGGGAAATAGGAGCTGGTGCTATTTGCATCCATCATGAGTCGAGGATGATAACTAACTAGCCTTTCCCAGTCTGATCTTAATCTAAGTATATTGGGTTTTCTCACAACGGTCAGACAGTGTCATGGAATACACCAGTTTAGCAGCATTCTGGGTGTAGCAGGTTAGGAAGGAATTGAGTTTTGCATAGAATACGCGCTTGTCTAAAGCTACAAAATATAACCAGGAAATTCTGTGAGCAAATTAGCCCTTCATTGATAGGCATTCTACAAAGATGGCTACGGCTGGATTTGTTTCACCAAGTAGCAGATCTATTGTTTCTTCTTACCTTCCATTTTAGGGCAGCCAGGTGTCTTCCCTGGAGCAGCACATCCCCCCAACCCTTCCTATCCAGGTGGCTTCAATCCTGCATACCCACCTCCTGTGAACCCTGCATTCCCTCCAGTACCTATCCCTGCTGGCCCCTGCCCTGTTCCCCCAGTAGGGATCCCAGGGCAACCTGCCTATCCCCCAGGCCATCCCATTCAGCCCCCATATCCTGGTCATCAGCCTATCCTGCCTGGTGGTCCTTTGCCCCCACCTGTTCCTGGGATGCCGGGAGGAATAGGAGTCAATCCATTGCTGCCCGGGGCTGCTGCTGCGGGTGTCTACGTGATGGACAAGAAAGCTGCTAAAAAGATGAAAAAGAAGATGAAGAAGGCACACAAGATGCATAAACAACACAAACACCACAAGGTGCATGGAAAGATCAGTAGAGAGTGGGATGGCAAACCTAGGCTGTACAGGTAGTCCTCGGTTTATGACCACAATTGAGCCAAATTTTCTGTTGCTAAAAGCGAGCTTTGCCCCCATTTTATGACCTTTCTTGCCACAGTTGTTAAGTGAATCACTGCAGTTAGTAACACAGTTGTTAAGTGAATCTGGCTTCCCCATCGACTTTGCTTCTCAGAAGGTCGCAAAAGGTGATCATATGACCCCAGCACACTGCAACCGTGGGGATGCTGCAAAGGTCATAAGTGTGAAAAACGACCATGTCACTTTTTTCCAGTGTCGTCGTAATTTCAAACGGTCACTAAAAGAACTGTTGTAAGCCGAGGACTATCCGTTATTAGGAATCAGGGTGGATAAAAATCAATGATTTTTTTAAAAAAATCAAAAAAATCAGATTTTTTTTATTTAAATTGGATTTTTTTTATTTTTATCGAATTTATTTTAATAAACTTTTGGGGTAAAAATCTATCGTAGGATAGTTTTCTATTTAAGATACATAAATAATTTATTCAGCATGAAATGGAGCTTAGTTATGTAGCATGAGGCTGTATATTCTGCAACACTGGGACTATCGGTGGGTCAAAGGAGTAGCAGAGATGACAGTTGCTCTTTAAAAATTATGATTTAAATCGAGTTGATTTAAATCAAGCCTTTTTACTAGTGATTTAAATCATGATTTAAATTGTGATTTAAATTAACTCGATTTAAATCAAATCCACCCTGTTAGGAATTATGATTTATTTCCAACTGCTGCCAAAGTAGATTTTGTTGCAAATCTGTACCTTCCGTTTTCTGAAAATCTCAAAGGCTGTTTGACTTGGATCCATATTTGGAATCTAGGGTTAATTCCTTGGTGGTGGAGGAAGAGGAGGAAGAGGAGGAGGAGGAACAGAGGAACTTGTTGTTTTGGGGATGGGGAGAGGGGAAGCATTGCTCAATGAGATTTGATTCCCAATTTACACTGGCTATGCATGAAGGAACGTTTCAGAAGCAGTCAATGTACCAATTAGCACAGAAGTGACAATCTGAAACAGAGGCTGCTTTTGTTGTTCTGGCTGCGTTCCAAATAACTGATCAACACCATTGATGTTGGCTGAAGAGAGCTCCATGTGCAGTTATCAGCATTTGGATTGGGAGGGGCGGGCTATTCACGTCTTACTGATTGGGGTCTCTTGTTCCATGTCTAATAACTAGAGACCCGCATAGGGCAATGTTGAAAAGCCCACATTTATTTTACTCGACATCGACCGGCCATTCCCCCCACACACCCCCAAGCACATTTTTACAATCAAAGGACTACAGTTTTGCTTTTTGGGGGAAAAAAATAATAAAATTAACTTAATATGATTATGTTCACTCATCAGATCCATATAGCCACACGGAATGCAAATACATCTTCTAAAGTTCTCTTTTAAAACTCTACTTTCCGGGTTGGTGTGCACTATAAAACTAGAAAAGGAATAACACTTCATTCTAGGGGAAAAAAAAGATAAACAGTTATGTTATTTATTAATAATTAGCAGAGAAGACACCTAGAAAGGTCCTAGTTAAAAACAAAGAACGATCTGATCAGACCTAGGTACGAACTCAGGTTTGAGCCTACACTCTGGAGATAAGAACAATCATCAGTATTTTTTCTGTTCATATGGTATGTATAAATTGTTATCTGACAGCCCTGTTTAAAGTCACCCATATTTTTTTAAAGAGAGTGATGGGCTTGGACATTATTTGTTGGGCCTCTGTGAGAAATGTTCAAAATATCCGGAGGATCAAATTGCTTAGATTTGCTTGGAGTTTGCCACCACCAGCTGGATATCTCGTAGTGAGATTATTGAAACCTTGTCTAATTAAAGTTACCCAAGAGGAGTTTGAGTTTCTTAATCCTGCGTGAGCTGCACTGGCTCCCGGTGGTCTTCCGGGTGCGCTTCAAGGTGTTGGTTATCACCTTTAAAGCTCTCCATGGCATAGGGCCTAGCTATCTTCGAGACCGCCTGCTGCTACCGACGACCTCCCAGCGACCCGTGCGCTCCCACAGAGAGGGCCTCCTCAGGGTGCCATCAGCCAAACAATGTAGGCTGGTGACCCCAGGGGGAGGGCCTTCTCTGTGGGGGCTCCCACCCTCTGGAATCAGTTGCCCCCAGAGATAAGGAGAATCCAAGACCTCAGTGCCTTCCGCCGTGCCCTTAAAACCCACTTTTTCCAGCAAGCTGGGCTGGCTTAAGAAGAAATTTTTAAATTTTTTAAATGTTTTAATTGGTTTGTGATTTTTAAATTTTTGGGCCAAATTTATATATATTTTAATTGTTCTTAATATTTGTTTTTCATGTTCTTAATTCTGGCTGTGCACCGCCCTGAGTCCTTAGGGAGAAGGGCGGTATATAAATTGAAAAATAAATAAATAAATAAAATCCTAATCTCTCTCTCTCTCCCTCCCTCTCTTAATTCTTAATTGTTATTGGGACCACAGGGGTCTTTCTCAATCATGGTCTGCTTCTTTGAAACAGCATTCCACCCATGTCCCAAATTAGACTGGGTTGATTCAAGAACATCAACGAGCTGTGGACCAGATTTTTCTAAAGCCTCCAGATTTAGAACAGATGAGAGAGTGTCGCTCAACTAGATCTATCAACCATCCACCAGCAGTACCACCATCTTGCCATGATTAAACTTCTATTAATTTACCTTAGGGTCCGATTTAGAACAGCCACTCCATTTTGTACCTAGATTAGATGCAAAGAAGAGAAAAAGCTAGATATTTTGTTCATGTTCATATTGATAGTATTTCAGGTTGCATCCCTGTATTACGTCCCTTAGTTATTTCTGCAGATGGAGAATGGCTTGGCTACTGCTGGCCTATAGATCTCTTCCATAGTAGAGTTGGAAAAAAATGAAGGTGAAGGCTATGAAATATATGTAGGACTGGCAGAAGAAATTTGTTGGGATAAAAAAACTCTGCAGGGAATAGACACAATCCAGAATATGTGAAATAGGCTTCACCATCACCAAACTCTTCCATAATAATTACCTTGCTTCTTATACCACTGCGAATCTGTGCTTTATTCTTTTGCCATTCTGTCAAGCTGTCCAGAAAACATATTGTTGGATGGCCATATAAATGAATTCAGTTCCACAAGTACGACTGAGACCCTGCAAAATAGCTTTCTGCTCTATTTAGCATTAATGTGACTTGTAGAAGTGCAAGGAATTAATGGGAGTTTGAAATTTATTTTAGTTTTTTAAAATTTATTATTTGTATAAGTAACTCAAGCTGTCAAATGTGCCTTATACTTCTCTGTCCTCTTTTCCCCCACAAGAAGAACCTGTGAGTTGGGCTGAGGAGAGTGACTAACCCAAAGTCACCAGATTTTATGCCTATGGCAGGACTAGAACTCAAGTCTCCTGGTTTCTAGCCTGATGCCTTAAAGACTAAATGAAACCTTAAGATTTTTTTTCTCTTGCAATCTTTGCTTGTAAAAAATCTGCTCTACTTTTAATGTACAAAGAGTGAGATGTTGTTGTTCAAATACTCAGCCTCCCACCCCAGATATCTAGAATGTGGGTAGTAGTGGTGGTAATCAGAAAGGCGAAGTGGTCTGTAAAACAGCAAACCTGCATACATGAAAATAATTTTAGCTGTTCTATGTCATAATTATCCACACTTGACCATTGAAAACTTTCCTTTTTTTTCCCCCAGCACTCCTCCTCTTCCTCCTCTTCCAGCAGCAGTGACTCTGACTGACGTGTCTCCCTACATTCCAGCTGCATCGTTTTCCACCATGGCTGATCCTTGCACTGCTCTTCCTGCATTCATAGAAAATTCACTAGATTGGTTACTAGATAAAAATGACATCTGCTTGCTTTTTGTCTGCCCTCCAAGATGGCCAGGCATCAAGCTTATTCATAGGACTGGTGCCGCTGATTAGCCAGCCTGCTGTGATCGACTATTTGGGAGGCTAGACCACTATTGGGCTCCAAAGCAGTATATCTGCACCTGTTGGCAATTGTGATTATACATTTCTGCAGACAATCAAATCATCTCCTGGCGCTCCAGATGTTTTATTGGGAACCAATCAAATGATTATTTTCAGGTTGGTTGGGAGGTCCAAATCCACCCAAGTGCTTTTAAAAATTATCCTTCACCAAAGTAGTTCTTGAATGTTCATGTAGTCGTGCCTGGAAAAGGGACAAAAAAGGAGAGATTTGCTCGATATTTTAACTGCATTTGGAAAGTTGCTTATTTAATATAAACTAGAATAATCCACTTTCACAAAATGTGCTGAATCAGGGATAATGGCATAACTGTATGCACGCAGAAATTCATTGTGAGATTTCCTTCTCTCTGCCACTCAGAAATATACATATGTTCATGTATTTATGGCATATTTTAGTAAACTTAATTTCTTCAGAATACAAACATTTTGGTGGCTCATGGTTTGCTTCATTGAAACACTTTGTTCACGGCTATAATCTTAGTTTGCTTGAAATTTGTATTTAATTTGTGATAACAGTATCTTAGTAAATTGCTCCAGGGTATTGAAAGATCATGCTACATACGTATTGCATAATATGTTCCAAACTTCTGCATTTGGAAGAAGCATTTTCTCATTCATCAGTTCAACATTGCTGATGCCCCATTTAAACTGGCTGCTTATATAATACATAGATGTGTTTCTAAAATGAAAGGAGAAGATTGCAGTTAGCCAGTTTTTAAAGAGAAACAACCACATCATTACACAGCATGGCACAATTTGAGATCTGCATTGGATTTCCAATAACCTTGATTGGGGATTCAAAAGCCCCTCCAGAAGTACCCACCAAAGTATAGCATTTAATGGGACAAAAAATACATAAAATATATTGGAAGTAACTTTAGTAATTGTGTTTAATCATCAGGTTTAAGTAAAGGGATTAGTGTGTAAATCAAAGCACTTTTTATTGTGTACATTTTGTGTCTTGTAATGCATGTCAGAAAGACTGAACAAAAATTGCACAATTATCATTCCTGAAAATTATGTACCCCTAAGTTGCACAATGCCTATGATGTTAAACTTAAAAGTATCATGTCTTGTTCGAAATGTTGTGTTCTATTTTACAGAGTCTTTTTCTGGCCAATGATAATAATTACAAGTCTGATTTTTGCTTGTCCTAACCTTGCTTCTCCCTTGATAAAAGATTTTGGCTTTAATGCTCAACCTGAATTGTAGTGTGTTATTTTATATGTACAAAATTAAACTCCAGAAAAGAATCAAAATCAAATTAGTGTTTGTAAAATGTATCTTAACAAATGCTCTTCTGTTCTTGGCTTGAAGTTCATGTCAATGCCTTTTTGGCATTATCTTCCAGAATGCAATTAAACCAAGAATTGTCTGAAGGGACCTTGGAGGTCTTCTAGTCCAACTCTCTGTTCAAGCAGGAGACCCTATACCATTTCAGATAGGCGGCTGTCCACTATCCAGTCTTTTCTTAAAAACCTCCTGTGATGAATAACTTACAACTTCTGAAAGGAAGCTATTCTACTGGTTAATTGTTCTCACTGTTAGGAAGTTTCTCGTTAATTCCAGGTTGCTTCTCTCCTTGATTAATTTCCATCCATTGTTTCTTATCCTGCCTTCTGGTGAATTCTGCTAGCTCAGAATCCAATTAAAGCTGGGGCAAGCAGTATTTTTATGGCTGGGATAGAACAAGTTCACTTATAGGTAATCCTCGGCTTGTGACTACAATTGAGACTGGATCTTCTATCACTAAATAATGTGGTGTTTAAGTGAGTTGTGTTTGATTTAAGATCTTTTTTTGCCAAGGTCTTAAATGAATCCAGCTTCGCCCTTTGACTTTGCAAATGGCGAATTTCACAAATATGTGACTTCAGGATGCTGCAACCCATTGTATATACATGCTGCTCGGCAAGTGTGTGGGTTTTGATCATGTGACCATGGAGACACCGCAAAAGTGTAAGGGTTGGTTACAAGTCACTTTTTTCAGCGCTATTGTAACGTTGAAAAAAATGGTCATAAGTTGAGGACTACATATATTTATTTTTCATCTGTTATTGGCTGTAGGAGAGAAGCAGTAATGGTACTGGAACGATTACAGCTATAATTTTCAGTCCCTTTGGACTATGTGTGGCTTTTAAAAAATAAAATATATCGAACCTACCGAAGGGCTTAATGCCCCATTTCACTGCTTTTATTTTTCACACACAACTTCCAAATCACACCATTTTGGTTTGGAGCTTGTGCTTCTGAAATTTTACATCCGTTTTGGAAAGGCTCTGGGTCTCAAAAAGGGATTGGACCCTGTATGGCTCAAGGACTGAAAACTGCCTACTCTTTTTTTTTTTTTTTAATTTGATTTATATGCCGCCCTTCTCCGGAGACTCAGGGCGGCTTACAATGCGTTAAGCAATAGCCTTCATTCTTTTGTATATTTTATACAAAGTCAGCTTATTGCTCCCACAAACTGGGTCCTCATTTCATCTACCTTAGAAAGGATGGAAGGCTGAGTCAACCTTGAGCCTTGGAGAGATTCGAACCAGCAGAAATTGCAGGCAGCTGTGTTAATAACAGGGTGCACTAAACCACTGTACTATCAAGGCTCTTTAACAAAAGGAACTCAATACATTAAAAAAAAGAATTAAAGAGGGAGAAGTTACGTTTTTAAAAATTCCAGAATCTGTCTTCTTTTTGGTAGAAGGCAATTATTTATCTATTTGTCAAGCATGTTGCATCTTGTTTTGCAAAAAGACAAAAAGTATAAAGGACTCCTTTGATGGAGGCCTGGAAATAAAGTTACTGATTATTTCTAATTAAATAATTTTATTTTATTGGAATGGTTCCTTTTTTTCCAAAGTCATCTGACCTTCGTAAACAAGCCACACAACTATTTCATATTAAGTAAAGTAAAATTGTTCTTAGACTGAAATTGTTCCTAAGCAAAGAATTTTTAATCCTCCCAAAATGTCTATAAAGGAAAAAGGGGAGCTAAGATGACAAAATAATACTGGTATTTGGTACAAGCCAAATTCCTAGGTCTTTAGGAGGGAAATGTCTTATTGTGAATGCAGCCTTCTTGTTTAGACCAAAGAGATTTTAAATCAATACTCCACCGGCAGGAAAAAAAAATACTTTTGAAATACAATTATTTTAGTCCCTGTTTTCATTCTACAAACAATTTTTCTTTTTAAAGAGGCAATGTGGAGGTGGCAGGAAGAGAAGAACCTAGAAGCTGGGACGTGTGCATCATGCAAATATGCACAAAATATTTAAGGCAACCATAAAAGCTATCTGAAATACCAATATTATGCTAATAGTATTGAAAATACAGTTTAACTGTGGGGATGGGGCTAAAAATGCCCCAAAAGATAGACCCTATTTTTTTTGGGGGGGGTTGTTACATTTCTAGCAAGAAATTTCTGGGATAATTTTGGGAATAGCTTTTTTCTACTGCCTTGTTATTTGTTGGCAACATGAATTTCCATCTGTAGTAAGTGTTAAGGATATTGTTGTTGTGTTACCAACCAGCAGAGTGTAGAGCACAGAGAAATGTTGCTGAGAGCAATGAATAAGAGATGTGCAAACTGGTTTATCAAAAGTTTACTTTATAGTGAAAAAACAATCTCATAGTCTTTAAATCAATCCAAGTCTTTGCCAGTTAAATCAGTCCAGTGATACAGAAATCTTCTTACCACACAAACAGTAGTTGGTTAGAATAACAAATTCACTCTGGTTCACAAACCACGATGGTAGCAGATCCATCCAACGATGATAGCACAATGGATAGCACTCCTCACACAATGGTAGCTTATCATCAACTGAATACTTTACAGTACCTTTCTTAAATACGTTCATAACCAGTGATTATCTAATTACAGCATGACTCAGCATTACAATGAATCAGCAGTAAAACTTTAAAGTCACACAATACATATTCATATTAAAGTTACAGAACACATATATTGCCTGGACAACTTGTTAGGCTCAAACCATATCCTAACAGTAAGGATGCTTGGTTGATGTTTAAGCAGATTCCTAAACACTCAACACTTGTGCTAAAGGCAATTAGCCTAGCTCTTATCTTCAATCATAGGGTTGGAATGCCCCCATGTGCTACCACTACCTTTGAGATCACAACTTCTCCATTTTGCTGGTAGTGATCTGTCTTCGGATCATTCCCAGTAAGATAATTCAGAAGAAAGCAACTGTCCTCTTGACCCATCAAAATCAATCACAGCTTGCCTAGTGTAAAGGAGTGAGCTGGTTGATGGAGCAGTCAGTTCTATCATGCCCTCCACTTGTGCTAGAGCAGGGGTGTTACACTCACATCGTCACATGTCGTATTGTGACTTCCCCCCCCCTTTGCTAAAATGGGGGTGGGGATGGACAGCGCATGACGCATCCGGCCCGCAGGCCACAAATTTGACACCCCTGTGCTAGAGGAAGAATCATGTCTCTCTCATGAGACAAGCTTGTGGCACTGCTTCCCCAAGAAACACCAGGCCTCCAGTGGCCATCACCCTGTCCCTTTCTTGACCGGCAGACCTTTGTGTGCTCTTCCCTCTGATTATCCTTTTAGCAGCTATTCTAATTTTTCCTAATCATGGCTTTGAGAAGTGATTTTTTAAAATGTCTGGTAGAAGATATCCTGAGGGATAATACAAGGAGAAAAAGTGGATGGGAAGAAACTGTAAAGACAAAACTATACTTTAAAAAAATTGGCTGTATTTAATGTCTCCTAGCAAAAATATCACAGCAGTGTTTTCACTAGCGGTAATGCAAATACAACATCACTTAATTGGAGCAATTAATTTGTAGAAGTAATAAGCAAGTGGGGGGGGGAATGTCCATTTTAAAGTGCAAAGGGGGAGCTGAATGAACAGCAGAAGGCCTCTCTCTATCCATAGAGCGATGGTGAAGATAGAGTTCACTAATTCTTATTTTGCATCTTTTTTCTCAAAAGGAAAATTGAGCTAGTTCTTGTTTTGCACTTGGGGAATGAGGAAACTGCAGATTAGAACTGGCAAGGAGAGGCTAACAGTGAACTTAACTAATTTAAATGATTTCTCTGTTTGCGAGAACATTGTAATTTTTGAGAACTGCTGTAGAACTGGTGAATCTCGGAAGACTGGGGAACAAATATCCTCTATTTGCCATAAAATTCACATGCTTAGCTTACAGAATAGACAGCTAAAGAGAGATACGACAGTAATCTTCAAAAAATACCAGGTGGGTTATTGCACCAAAGGAATTAACTTACTGTCTTGTCCTAGAGATGGGCCCAGACAAATGGATTAAAATGAAGTCTTAATGGAAGTAATTAAGTTCAGGGTAAACACCTGGAAGAAAGCCTGACTATACAAGCTGTCAGTCAGCGGAATACATGAAGTGATGCATTCTTCCTTCACTAGAGATTTTCAAACAAGCTGATTGGTCAACACCTGTCAGAGACATGCCAGTGGGTTCTGCAGTGAGCACTCTATGGTTCTGTGACAACCGTCTGTAATCTACAGAGGGAAGGAAGAAGGCAGGACTTTAGCTTCACACCTGTCCAATCTTGGAGCTAGCAAAAATTGGCTCAAAAAGCTGCACTGACGTCTTCTGAAGCGGGACTTAAAAGCGGAGTTGAAATGATTGTGAAGAATCTGAACAACTTCATGCAGGGGTGTCAAGCTGGCGGCCCGCGGGCCGGATGCATCACGTGCAAGCCACGCCCACCCAGGCTCTGCAAAGGCAAAAATGTCATGTCTTGTGACATCATGTGACGCAATCAAGTTTGACACCTGTGAACTAAAGCATCCCTAATTTGAGCTCATAATTAAAGACACCAATACAGACTCTAATAAGGGACCATCTCAGATTCAGGTTTAAGGGAGCAGGACAAATTCAGCAAAGAACTTAAAAATAAGGCCCTTAAACAACATTGAATGATTTTCATTGGATTTTAACTTTATGTAAGAGCATAGCTGGGAACCATATAGCATCCAGGAGATTATTTGTGGTTTAAAGATCTTAATGACGGCTAGCCTAGAATGTCCTCTTCATAAATAGTAGAAACCTAGCATAGCCTTTCACTCTTGCCAGCCTTTTCAGTGACTGACCTATTTTTTTCCCTTCATGATCCAAAGGAACGGGAAGTCGTTCCAAGATATTTAAAGGATCTGACTTGTCTATTAAGTTTCCATGTTTTTGCCAAGAGTGTTTGAAGCTCTGGACCCACTCTGAAGAAACTGTGACCTTGGTTTTGGATTAGCTTCGCCTCATCACAGTAGGTTGCTATGTTCCTCCAAGGCCAAATGAGTGGTCAAAGGGCTAGCTGCACCATTGGCATAAAGAAACATGGCTCTATGTCCACTACCCAGCCTGGCAGGGTGAAATATACTTTATTCAAACTGGAACTGTAACATTCAAATAATTGCTAAAGGGAAGCCAAATGCAATCTGACTCCTGGAGATTTGGAAGAAAGATGGCAGTACCTACAAAATATACAGTAACAGGCAAGGAGACATTTTCATGCAGCTTCATATAATTAGTAGTACAGCAGCAGTCTCCACTCTATGGCATTTGAACATCTGTATTTGTTACTTTCCCAGTTTGAGCCAGCATGTCTGCATCTTTTATGTGGACCTTTTTGCCGAGGTTACTACATTGGCAAAACAATGTTTCTGAAACAGACTTGCCCAAATGTGTATTGGTTTTCATGGGCTATGCTGAACTCAAAAAGTAAAGCTCGCTATTTAAAAACAAGGTACAGAAAGCAACAAGGAAGCAGGAGGATAGAAAAAATAAACTAACTCTATTAAGCTTGAAACAGTATATCTTCACTGAGGTTCATCACTCGGGGTCTAATTTAATTCTGCTGCAGATTTAAAAAAAAAATACATAACATCAGAATATGATATTCTATCTCCTTCCTTCCAAACTGGAGCTTCTAGTGCCTGCCTGCAAGAGAGATGATCCAGTCAAAATAAGGCACTTCTTACTACTTGCCATCAGAAGCATATTTGTATTACAAATTGTATAGCCTGTCTTCCTGAAGCCTACAATTACAATGATTTCTAAATTGGTTTATTGTTCAACTCATTGCCAATTCCACAAGCCATAGCTATCTAAGATTGATTTTATGAATCTACTGTTAATAATGGTTTGTCCTGAGGTAATACTGCTGCAATTTAGATGAATTGTTAGAATGACAATCACAGCAAATGTTGTTTGATTTTCTAGTTTAATAAATTTAAAAACGGAGCCTTGGCATTGGCCACTAACCCTAAGTGATATCCACATACGGACATGAAATAGGAATGATTGCTTCCGTAGCCAACATTAGGTCTTTCTGGTAACCAAGGAACAGAATATTACTTCACCAGATCATATGATTCCAGGGTAGTATAAATACAAACCACTTAAGATTTTCACCTTGCACGTAACTAGTCCAATGAGGAGTGTCAAGCTGTATGTGGGGCTTTCATCTCAAAGTCCAAATGCCACAGGGCTTCAAATTTATTCCATGGTTTCAAACTGCTTGATGTTCCCTTCTGTATCTTACCGTGCCAACCTGTGAAGCCTTTTTGCACATTAGATTCATGATAGTTTTATATAGCTGTCCCCTCCAACTCCTGCTTTTCTTTATCTCTTTGTTTATGTTTGACAAATGGCAGAAAGGATTGGCAGAATGTAAAGAGCACAATCAGATATAATATAGAACTGTGAAGCAAAGACTAGGAAAGCAGAGAGTTGTGTAGCCTTAGCTCACTGCCAGTTCAAAATTGTCAACATGTTAATTACAATGTACTGGGGTGAATCATACGCTGCTGTTTGCTTCAGGCTGACATTTTGCTTTTATAATCCAATAGTTGGATAACTATAATTACAGAAATGACTCCACTGATCCTCAATCTGATCCATTACTCATTTATACAAGCTGTGTGTGTGTATGTGTGTGTGTGTGTGTGTCCATCCATCCCTTCCCTGCTTGTTTTATTTACAGATAAAACAGGGTTTCCCCCCCCAGTGCCTTTAGTTTTTCTCACCAAAGCAGCTCAATAAATACAAATGTCACTGATAGCTCATTTATATAGCCAGATTATGAATTATGGAAGCATTTATATTTCAAATACATTTTGAATCCAAGGATTCAGTAGTGAGCAACACTGGAAGAAGAGAGATGATGAAATAGTTTAGCAATAAATTCCCTGCTTAATTAAGTTTGTAAAAAGCTGCTTGCCTGTTTTACTAAGTTATTTAGGAGACCAAGTAAGTAGAATTAGCTTTTCTTAATGGAAAAAATATAGCAGGTTCAACTAAACAGTATTAGTCCCTGCGGCAGGCTGGATTGACAGCCTCGTAGTGTTAAAACTAAAAGTCACCTTATGGCTTATTTACATGACAGGTGCTATCCTTATTTATCCTGTTTGGCCACCTGGAGGCTGTGGCAAGGATAGGTTGAAGATGGAATTTTTATCCTTTTGTATTTGTTTTCTGGGAGGGTGGGTGGGATTGATTTCATAAATAGACTATAAAACCTGTTAAAAACAGCCTATTTTTAGTGGATGTTTTGTCTTTTAAAGCAGAAAACTGTTCCACCATAATAATTTGGAGTTTGCCCCTAAATTGTAGTGATGGGTTAAGTGTTGATGAACTACATTTGGCTTGTCAACTGCTCTTGTCCTACCTCACTTTGTTACTAGCCAGTCTTCTACTTTGTGTGTTTGTGTGTATAACAAACTGTATCTGTTTTCACAGATATGTGTGAGTAGCAGGATTATTAAAATCCATTTTTTTGTAAGCCTTTGTCGATTTTCTTGCAGAATCTAATTTAAATGTTTATCTGAATGAAAAGGTCTCCGGTGTTTCTGAATGAAACTGTATGGCTCCATAGCCTTGTAACTTCAGCAGGTGTTTGAGAATCCTGATGCATTTGCAGTCCTAGGTAATTAGTAAACAAGAAGAAAAAAAGGCACTGGCCAATAAAAAAAAAAGATACAGGGCTCACCAAAAGACTGAGAAGCCTTGTTTCAAATCTAGAGTAACTCCGAAGATCAAAAGCACCTAGGCTTTTGGCCTTCATGTTGTGGATTGTTTTGCAGTCCGACAGGTATGCCTACCTTCCCAACCACATTTGCTATTATCCACAAAACTCTGTCAAGAGTTTCCTTTTGCCTCCCTCTGGATAAAGGGGAAAAACCTGTTAAGGATAGAAATATTACAATGAAACTAGAGTTATTTTATGGATGCTCAACTGGAAAATAAATATGGGAAGCTAATATTATATATACCGGTAGTATCTTGTGGCAAGATTACTGTATATACAAAGATGGAAGAATAACAAAATACCCCCCAGTTAGAAGTCTGGATTATAAAGGTAATGGAGCTCATGTGGAAATGGCAATGCTGATCACTTGGGTGGGTGGGAATACATTTTTTAAAAGACAGACCTTATAATGGATTTTGGTTGAAAGAAGTCTGAATTGATTATGTAAGGATTTGAGGATGAAAAAGGTTTAAAGGGAAAGGGGAAGGATTAAGATGGCAATTATTCGAGGCAAAGAAGGAAGTCATACTTCTATGCTTTTTGCTTTTTTCACTTTTCCTGTTTTCTGTCTTCTTTGTTTTAATTTTTTATCCTTTTTTTGGCCTAAAAATTCCAGTAATATTTTTTTTAAAAAAGGCTAGAAATACTTTACAGTAGTAGCAGCTTGCACGAGCCTCCTGTTTTTATATACATCTTTTCAGTGCCGACAAATCTCCTTTCCCCATGATTTATTCATGTTATGTTGAAACTTGGGAACTGTGGCTGAATTGGTACCTGTTCGGCAGCATATTCAAGCTTTGACAGATCTGGGGGTGGTATGTGTGAGGGAGGAAGGATTGGGGGAAGAGGCTGCCACTATTAGTAAGGCTTTTTCTGCCCTTGATTTTACAAACACATTACAAAGCAGAGAAGCAAAATGGTGGGATGCTCCAGTTGCTACAACCATGCAGGTTTGATTCAAGCAGTGTGCAGAGCCACAAAGTGGTTTGTTTAGTTTTGACTTTGCTGGTTGCAAGAACCAATCCCACTGTCAGAAGCCAGATATTGCTATAGTTACCCTATAGATTGCAGTAACTTTAATGCTTGTTTCCACTCCATTAAGAACTGTAGTTAGACAGAGCTAAGAATCTTTGACAAATTTAACATTCTTGTCAAACTATCCCAAGCCAAGATAGCTACAGTACAATACAGTCTCTAATTGGTATGTTTTCATCTTTCTGACATGTCCTACTTTCTGCCCCAAGAACCAGGCTGCAGGAAACTACCAAATACAGATTCTAATCAAATCTTTAACATACAAGATGGAGACAAAAATTTAGCCAACAATGTGAATTCTTACACTATTTATGGATCTGAAAAGAAGTTCAAGTGTGATTTATGGTAACTTCAATACTACACAAATCCATTGAGTATACTCATACATACTATGATCACAAATGAAAATATTGCTAAAACAGTGTAAGACACTTCTAGCATTGTTTCTTTCCATACATACTGTTATATATTTTCAGTTGTTCCGAAGAGGCTTTCCTCAAAATACACCAATGATCTTCTGAGTTTAACGAGAAACAATAACTCTTTGGTAATCACGTGTTGTAAAATGAAATCCTAACAAAAATTAATATTAGGTTTTTTAGTTTTCGGGAAAGATGTGGCTATCTAGATAAGCATTTGGAATCTAATATAACACTATGAATTAATTTCAGTAAATCTGAATCTTAGTTGAGTGTGCTTTTTCACTGTGTTTGATACAATTTTATTATGTTGTTTATATTTTATTATTTTATTAACAATCCTTTTGTAGAGTGTTTATGTAAAAAAAAGGTCCAGATTTGTTATGTGAATCCAGCCAGCTTAGTTTGCAAAATGTCAGCTTGTGTTTCGTGTCAAGCTCCAGCCTGAAATATTAATAAAATGATTAAATTGTGTAAAACATTCTCTCGTTACTATATCTACCTGTCTATCTAATTTACTTCATTGTACAAGTAATTCTAGCTGCCTTACAAGTAAAAATCCTTCAAAAAATCTACACTTTATTATAAAAATATAGAAAGTTAGAAAGACAGAGCCACCACCCTAGATTTGCCATAAATCTGTTGGAGGAATTAAAAAATCAAGCCCAAAGCATGTGATTTCTTGGCAGTATTTTAGCACTTAACCATTGTTAATTCCACAGCCCATATGATAGTCTCTTTTCTGAAAATTAGCCAAAATCTGGATTCACATTTTATGCTAAACCATAATGTGGATTTTTTTTCTTAGCAAACCAATTGCAGCTTATTTTGCAGACCATGGTTAACCAAACACTGATTTCGCTTATGATGATCCCGATCCATACATGGTGATTATGGGTAGAGACTTACTTACAAATACCTTGAAACAGGACTTCCTTTCTCTCTATTTTATAGGTGATTGCTTTTAGACCCCTTCAATTTACACAGGTTTGACCTCTTTTGAAACAGAGATGCTGAAAAAAAGGAGGATCAATGCAATGTCCTTGAATAGCTGAATGTTCCTGTGAGAATAAATTAGCAAGCTTGAACATCACAGACACTGCAGCAACAATATGTGAAAGTTAACACCTGTTAAAATAAGGGAAGCTGTTCACACCCAACCTCCTCATCATTTTATGCCATTTCCACTTCTCTCCATGGTTTTTAGACACCCAATGCTTGCTTCACAGGTTCCACGCGTGAAGGCATTTATTTTGAAAACTAAACAAATACACCAGCATAGGTAAATATGCCTGAAACATTACTTTGTTAACTTTGCCCATTTTATAATATTCAGCATAATAAAAGCTCATTCTGTGTTATTCCCAAATAAGCTAAAATTAAGTACACTCTGCCACCAAAAAAAAGGGAAATTGAAGATTAACAGGCAAGAAGTGCTATAGCCTTGCAGACATTTACAGAACCACAATTCTTAGCAGTCTTGGTGTTAAGTTTAGCAGCATCAAATGGCAGATTACCACTGTTGGACTAACAGTCTATGGTACATATGTTTGGAATACAGTACTATAGAACAGTGTATGTAATCATTATGTAGCTGGCTCATTTACTTTGAAACAAATAAATGCTTGATCCATCCTCTCTGTAGTGTAAGAAATGTGTGTGTATAAACCCCTTCACAGGTTTTATCTGACTTGTTCCCACTTTCAAAAAAAAAAATATCTGGAATTTTAAAGCACTGTTTCTGTCTTTAATTTGGAGACTGTTAAATTGATGGAAACTTAATTATTTTGCTATGTTATATTTCAAACTGACTTTTAATTATTAATCATGCCCTTCAACTAGCCACATTAAAAAAGTTATCAGTGTAACCTAAGTTAAGGGGAGCACGTACATGTTTTGAACAGATTTTTGTTTTTGCACAGGGCACTGTCCCATTTTTTGCATCTTCTGCTCCTACAGAGCAATCCTAGATATCTTCATCAAATCTAGTGTGCTTGTAATAGAGCTTCTTCCTAGGTAAAGTATGCCATGTCTTTCTCAGTCTTCGAGCAAAACAATTTTCTTGTAAATGGATCTAGGCGAGTACAGATGTTGCCATAAAATACGATTTAGCAGGACCTCGGCTTTAATTCTCCGTCCCTACAACGCCTTTGAGACTTTTGAGTTACTCTTCCTGTCGAGGATTATTGGTAAAAACAGGAGCGAGAGTAAAAAGACCCACTAAGGAACTTTTCTGGGGTGTGGCGCGCTCTGTCTCCGATTCCAGCGCCTGTAAGAGGGGCATATTTCGATGTTTGTCCTGGGTTGCTGATTGTTCCGTCAAAGTTAACAAGAACAACCGAAAGCGAACTGAATTCTTCCGCTCCCCCTTGTAAGACTTAACAGGGCGGCAATTTTGGAAACCGCAGTATTACTATAGATACGCTGTTGATAAATAGATGGCTGCCCGCTTTTTTCTCCCTATCCCTTTCCTCCTGCAGCGATCCTCCATAGTTCGTCAGTCGCACCACGCTGCTTTTGGAAGACTACGCAGCAGTTCGCCTGAAGGGGGTATCACGCACCCCACGCCATTGAAGACGCTCTATCCGGTATCCCAGGCCCGCCTATCATTGTCTCCGCTCTATGATCCAAATTACAACGGCAATTGGCAGAGCCGCGCTGGCCCACCCCTCTCTCTCGTTCTAGCGCGCAAGAGGTCCGCACGGGGGAGGGATCTTATTATTTCCGGGTCAAGGCGGGGTTGAAATCGCCCCGCTCTCCTGCTCCCCCTCCCAGACCCGCCGAGGCCGCCGCCGCAAGAGCAGCTGCCGCAGCCCCTTCCCGCTGCCCTTGCCCTCCTCCCGCCGCCGCCATCCCACCCGCCCACCCCGGCTCTCTCCTCCTCCTCCCCTCCCCCTGTCCCGCTCCCTCCGCCCGCCCCGGAGACCCACGCACCACCCGCCCTCCCTCCTCCCGCTCCCCCGTCCCATCCCCTCCCCCCCCGCCCGAGCGAGTCAGTAAGCGAGAGAGCGAGCGGACGTGCGAGGCCTGGCCTGGCCAGCTATCCCGCCAGGTAAGCTTTCCTACTAACCCTGGATTACTATTTACCCCCACCACCCCCACCCCTTCCCAATCCTCGGCCTCGAGTAGTTTCACTTTTCCGCCAGTCCTCTTTCCCCAACCCGGCCAGGTCACTAAGGAAGCTGGGGGATGCGCGCGCGGCCTACTGGGGCCTAATCCGGCCCGAGTGCGTGCGTGTGTGTGTGTGTGAGAGAGAGAGAGGCGCGGGGGGAGGGGAGGGGCGGCCGCGTTCGTCTTGCCACCTGCGTATCTGAGCGGGGCCCGCGCGATCAGCGCTCTGCGTGTTTGCGGGGGGGGGGCGCTAACTGGGGAGGCCGCACAGGGCCGGTGGGGGGGGGCGCGCGCTGTTGCTGCGTCACATTGGGCGGGATTTAGGCCCGGGCCGCGCGAGGGACGGTCGGAGGGAGGGGGAAAGGGAGGGAGGGAGGGAGAGAGGGGGGAAAGGGAGGGGCGGGGTTTATGCGTTGGAGGGGGGTGGGGTGGGAGGGCGAGGCTGACGCTATAACGCGCTTCGGCTGTGTGGAGTCGGGAGAATGGAGGCGGCCCCGCTGGCGGGCGGATCTCTTGGAGCTGGCGGGGAAGGGAGCCGCCGCCGCCGCCGCCGAGTTGCGTCTTGTGTAATTTCAAAGCACCTCCCGCCAGCGATACAGCGCCCTCTTCAACGTTTAACTGCGATTCTCTTTTTAAGCCTTCTCAGGTCGTTTGGGGAGGAAAAGTCGACACAGTATAAGAACTTTGCCTCAAGGATTTTTTTTGTTTTGTTTCGTTTAAAAACCCGAGTAAGGTTTAGATTAAAAATAAATGAGGTTGTTGCTTCCTTTTCCTCCCCGACACTGGGCACATTTAGGAGTATTTAGCATACTTTTTTTAAAAAAAAAAATAGAGATTGGTAAATACCTAATGTGGAATAGGCTGAAATATATGTATAATTGGGCTGTATACTCAAATTTTGCCACTTGTATCTGTCTCCCACCCCCTCGGCGAAACATTTGAGAGGGAAGCCAGATCTTTTAGAAAAAGAAAATCCTCTCGATAGAAACTTTTAACAATGATTGGAAAATAATAAAAAATAGTTGGGAGATTAAATTCTTATGGGTGAGGTTTTTTTAAAAATACAATTGTAAACAAGCAAAACAGACTTTCTTTTTATGGGCATCAGATTTATTAATCCAATGTGTTAAATTGTTGATGTAGATAAAAATCCTTGTGAATGACACAAATAAGGATTTGGGGGAGTGTTGCATAACACCCTTTTAAAAATATAGAGACTTGCCTGAAATGTGGCAGATAAAGCGAAATCATGGTCTTTTATTCTATACATGGTATATTTTTATCTATGCTGTAAGCAAAAAAAAAAATACTTAATCCAATTTTTAATTCTTGACAATAAAAAGCAATTTCTGATGTCTGTCCTATATTCTTAATACTGATTTTTTATTTTTATTTTTTTGGTGCCTTCAAGTCAATGTGGACTCCTGGCGACTGCTTGCACTAGTCCCTGCAGTTTTCTTGGCAAGGTTTTTCAGAAGTGATTTGCTTTTGCCTGCTTTTCTAGGGCTGAGAGTGAATGATTGGCCCAAAGTCACCCAGCTGTATTTTGTGCTAAGGTGTGTGACTAGAACTGTCTCCCAGTTTCTCACCTGATGCCTTAATAATACACCAAATACACCAAACTGACTCTTTAATACTGATACATATCTTAATGAACAAGTAATTTTTGTCATTCATTAATTAAAAAACTGCATGTGTTGTAGCTTCCTGTAGTGTTGAGTGAGTAGCATAAGAAAAGCATATTGCACATGCTCAGAAGTTATTAGATTCAGGATTGAGGTTCTTGGTGCTTAAAATTGGATATAATATAAAAGGTGACTTAAGTGTTGCATACTGGTACAGTTGGTCAACCAGGCTGTACACTGTCAGATTTAAATAGTTTTATTTCAATATTCTTAATGCAGAAATTGCCAGAAGAACTAGGAATTAATGGAGAAACTGGTTTGTTGTGGATCTGAAAATGACAATTGATCTCTATCCTAGCAAAATTGGGAAAGGGGGGCCTGGGGTCAAATAGAAAATCAAATTGTTCAAGGGGGATCTATTTACTTCATGATTTGAGTATTTCAAACACCAAACTATAATCCATATTTCTGGTAAACATGAACATTTAATTTTCCAAGTACCTGAATATTTTATGAATAAACATAGGAGATGGAAATTTATTTTAGACTATCAACTCTTAAGAGAAAGCACCTGGGAATCTGTTGGTGTAGGGATTACTTTGGTCCATTCTCTCCTGTCAAACTGATGTTACTGCAAGTACACAATGCTAAGACATATAGCAGGGGTGTCAAACTCGCGTCTTCACGGTGTCACATGAGGTATGGGGACTTCTTCACTAAATTGGGCGGGGTAGGGCCAGCATGTGACGCATCTGGTCTGCAGGCTGCAAATTTGACAGCCCTAACATACAGAGTATCCACAACCAAGCTAATGTGAACAGGAAAGGCAATGCAATCCAGGCATTAATTTCAAAGGATTCCAATGAGCCACAGACATTGCATACTCAACCAAGCTAATGTCCAGATGGGATTAAAATGAATACAAATAAATTTGCATCTTTTTCTTTCCTTTTAAAATAATTTTAATATTTCTCTTCCATTGCAAACAGTAAAGGACTGTAATTTATTATTTTTCTTTGCTCAGAGTTATAGCAAAGTTACAGTTTAAAAGGGGAGAAAACCCTACATCCCTTGGTGTACTTTTTGTTAAGTTATATTTAAAAAATTGATGTTTTCAAATAATACTGTTAAAGACAGAGTGGAAATGGTTCCAATGAACTGGTGGGTGATGAGATGGTATTTTTCTATTACAGTGCGGTTTTTTTTCTCCCAGCGACCAAAGATTTGACCACTGACTAAGCCTGACCTAAGTGAACACAACTCAAGATGGACACCGGCGTAATTGAAGGAGGTTTAAATGTCACACTTACTATTCGCCTACTTATGCATGGGAAGGTAATTGCAGCTTTCCATGTTCTTTGTCTTGGCATAAAACTAGGTCACAGTAAATGCCTTGGAAAATCCAGTTGTCTGATCAGATTAAAACATCTGCTTGCTCTTGGCATGTCTTATATTGTTCTCTTAACCCCCAAGAAGGGAAACTAGAATTTAACTTGATTAAGTATATCTTCAAAATGCTGATTTAAATCCTCTTCCAGTACAATTATTTCAATCAGAGCTTTGAGATTATCAAATTGAACTTAAGTCCCTCTTGTTAATTGTAAAAATAAATATATATATTTTTTGTTCGAAAAATGTCGGACTTATAAGCATAATGTTTGGGAACTTATGGATTTGGACATTTGTTAAATTATTGAAAAATATTAACTTTTCATGTTTGCTATTTCAGGAGGTTGGAAGCATCATTGGGAAGGTATGTGACATAATTTAATTAGTATTTTCTTACACACATTTGTGTAACAATAATAGTTTTGACAAGCTTTTTTCTTTTTTCCCCATCTGCATAGAAAGGAGAGTCTGTAAAGAAGATGCGTGAAGAGGTATGTTTCAAAGGATAAAAGGAAAACAAAATGGACTTGATAAATAGGGCAATATGGGCCTTCTTAACTAAACATTAGTAATTATGTTGTTCTTGTATTACACCTGTTTTGTTTTAACTGGATGTTGTTTCCAGATAAATTTGGAGTAGAGAACTTTATGGGAAAAATGGTGAAGCGGATCAGAGGTGAAACTCACAAGGAGGCTACAGTCCAAACATTAGCATGCTTACTTAAAAAGAAATCCCAGAAATCTTAGTGCAGTCCTAAGAAGTGGTGCATTATTGTCTAGCAATTCAATTTTTTTCTTTTTAGAGTGGTGCACGGATTAACATCTCAGAAGGGAACTGCCCAGAACGGATTATCACTCTTGCTGGACCCACTAATGCCATCTTCAAAGCTTTTGCTATGATTATTGATAAACTGGAAGAGGTGTGTGAATTTAATTAGATGATCCTTGATGGGTTGAGGATATGACCATGAAAGGCATTTGGGGTAATGAGCATGAATTGAAACTGTTTTGAGAAGGTTTAAAGTTGGAGATAATTTTTTTTTTCTTAGAACCCACATTTTTATGAAGTAAATAGTATTTTGTTTCTTATTCAAAAATAATGAACTAGGATACTAAGATAAGCAGATTCCCATTATAAGATGGTGGTATTATTCAAGGGGGGGGAGGGGAAGCCTCAGTCTGATCACACCTTTCTGACTAACAAATTTTATTAGCAGATATACACTTCTGTGAGCTGCAGCTCGTTTCATAAGGTGTAGAGTTTACTTTGACAAAACTTGTTATCTGGAGAAAATGTTATTGGACTTTCCTGATCCTACGATAGACTAATGGGTCTCATCCTACAATATACTCAAAGGGGGAAAAATTAATTAGTTTCCCCACACAGTCCCATGAATTCTTAAAAAATCTCTGGGCAGCTTTGATACAATATAGAGATATGTTTCAAAGAATGGCTACAATTGTTTTTCAAAGTGTTGTTTCTACTTGCAGAAATCAGAAATGTAACAAATCTGTATTATAGCTTTTCAATTTATTACATTTTTATCCTGCCACATACATCTATACATACTATACATTATATATAAATGACAAGAGGCAGCAATCATAGCTAATATTCTGGCAGTATGTTTTTCCTCACAACAACCCTGTGAAGTGAGTTGTGCTAAGAGAGCAACAGAAAGTCACCTAGTTATCTTCTATGCTTATGGGAAGCCTAGAAATCAGCACCTTAAGGCAGCACCTTAACTCCTACTTGTCTGAAATGGTATAGGGTTTCCTGCCTGAGCAGGGGGTTGGACTAGAAGACCCCCAAGGTCCTTCCAACTCTGTTATTTTGCTCAACTCTACCCTACCCTACTCTACTCCACCAAACCGGCTCTGTGAAATTATAGTCACTTGAGAGAATTTTCTCAATTCTGTCATATAAACAGCTTTGGTCTCAATAAATAGACAAAAATAGCAATAGTTCTTTTTAACCTTTGAAAATTTCAGTTGATGCTTCTGCCTGAGCTGCCTTGGGAGTATAGAGCAGGCTTGCACATCATATGGCCAGTAGCCTTATATGTCTGCTGGTATTTTTTTTTTAAGTCAATAAATTTGCTGCTGAAGGAGATGTGCTGCTTAGCACTTCTAGGCCTCTCCAGTACTGCTGCTGCTTTGCTGTAGCCAATTAGTGTGCCACGTACTTCTTTGTATCCTATAATAGTTTTTACTTGGTCAGTGTGTCCCTTTCCCATCTACAAATTGTGCATGCTTGGTACAGAGTGGATTTGCCTCAGAATAACAGTAGTAATAAATCAGGTGTCTCTCAGTTTCTTCTGATGTTAGGAGAAATGGAGCAAGCATTTGCCTTTGTTTCCTCTTAAATCTGTACAATATCGTATTTTTACAGGCTGGAAATTAAAGAACAGTCTGCTATAGTCCTGCAGTGCCTTTTTCCACTGAAATAGCAGATGTGAACATTTTGTCAGATAGCTTTTTTTTTTTTTTTCCATCTTCACGTTGGATATAATTTCAAAAGCAAGCCTGGAAGAAAGTCAGTTCTAAAACACAACATTTTTTTTTTTTGTATCAGAATAAATACTCTAGCAAAACAGTTTTGAGTTGCTCCTAAAATTAGCAGCTTTGTGAAGTCATTTTCTTAACTTCAGTTGGCTGACTTCAATGACCCTGCTGCTTCAATATCATGCCCTTGGTCTACCAAATAATAAAGCATAGGAATATAGTTTAAAATTTCAAACTAAAAAAGAGTAACCTTCAGTGGAAAGCAAATATTAAAGGGATATTCATTTGAATGTTTGAAATTTGGTACGCTAAAACAGGCTTCTTAACTTGAAAGTCAGCATCTAAATATACAATTTCAATAAACTTTTATAACCTGAAACAGCCTTTTCTGCTTGCTCTATTACCTCTTCAAAGCTTCAGCCCTTGTTTTTGAGTAGTAAAATATATATATATTACTGTTCTTGGCATGGAAATTTTAGCTTCCTTAGCAGAAAACTGCAACTATTGAGTTTAGGTTTTTAAGATAATGCAGGTATCTATACAGTGACTGAAGTTTCACAGATAAAAATACTAGCACTGTAAGCAGGGTTTTGTGTCTGATAGCTGAGACGGATAGGAAGACTTTAGCCTGTTTTAGAACTGATGTATTTTCAAATTGAGTGTTTTCCCTGTTACAGTATGTGAAATAAAAATAATTTGTTTGTAATATGCTGAATAAGAACTTAATTCTATACATGTTGGAAGATATTTTGTATTCTTACATTATTGTAAGGAAAAATATGGGAGAAATTTCTTAAGATGGCCCACGAGTATGTATTTACCTCATTAGAATTTTCCTTGTTAGGAACATTGCTAGTAATCTACTGAGGACATGATGCAGGAGAGTTTAGCTTTTTGAAACGGGAGTTGCAAAGGGCTTCAACACAGTCTCCAGTTGAAACCTTGCTTATTTGAAGTTTGTTAACCTCTTTTTTTAGGACATCAGCAGCTCAATGACTAATAGTACAGCTTCTAGCAGGCCTCCTGTTACTTTGAGACTCGTGGTACCTGCCAGCCAATGTGGTTCTCTTATTGGGAAAGGAGGATGCAAAATCAAAGAGATAAGAGAGGTGGGTACTCAATTCTGCTAGGATTGTGAGATAGTTTACTGTGGAAAGAAATACGCTCATTATTTCATCTTTTGCCAAATGCAGTAAACATGAATGTTTTCCATTGACTCTGCACCATTCTGTTTAATACTGTACAGTACAGCCATTTATATTTAGTGCTCATGAAACTGACAATAGAGGATGGCTGAAACCAAGCTCAATACGTACTTTTTGGAAAGCTACTCTTCTCATTCTCCACTTTTTTATCTCTAGTAATAAGTTGGTGTCAAATAAAATAATACCTTAACAGAAGAGTTATTATGCTGACATTCACTGCACCCCACTACTTTACTCATGACATCTTGGATGACCAACATCATTTGGATAACCCCTTCCATTAAAGAAATTAAGTACATGGCTGTGTGGATTGAAGCATATAGAACTACCGAATCATTTGATGTAATTACATTGGCAATTACATTTTATCAGGTGTTGCCCTGGTTAAAAATGTAAAAGACTTGATCCTAAGAGCTGTAGATATTGCCCCTTGAAAAGCAGGAAAATTGTTTTGCTTTAGAATTGGGCAATTTACCTCTAACTGTAGTAAATTAGTTTTTTCCTACCATTCTAGAAAAGTTATGAATGTGCATGGTTTTCTATTTTTGAACATCTTTTTGAAGTTGAATTTAAGCCTAGAAATAACCTTGCCCACAACAGTTGATGTTGATCTTTGTTAAATTATTTTGACTACAGTATTTGTGTAGTATATCACATTGCAATCATCCTTGCTTAACATCAGGTTAAAATCTACAGCTGCCAAATGTCAGTTCAACACTATTGTATGTCAAAAATATTAGTGCAAAAAAAAAAAAAAAAGTGGGAATTAATAACTTACTTTAATTACTCTTTTAGAGTCATCCTGGAATAATATTTACAAGGTTATTCTATAACCAAAAGTGAAAACAATTTAAAAAAGAGGACTCTGAGTATTATACTGGAATTATTCTGCAATTATCTTTTTCTGTAACAATAGCTTCCAATAAATTTGTATCTTTCCTAATAATACTAATTACTATCTTTGGGGGGTGGGGGTGGGAAGGTATAAACTATATAAATCATGAAGCAAAATACCTGATTTTTTTATTTTTAATCTTAAGAGCACAGGGGCGCAGGTCCAAGTGGCAGGAGACATGTTACCCAACTCTACCGAAAGAGCAATCACCATTGCTGGGATTCCACAGTCCATCATCGAGTGTGTTAAACAGATCTGTGTGGTCATGCTGGAGGTAATCTTTATTTTTATAAAGGCTTAACACTTACACATAGAAAGTAGATGACAGAAGAAGAGCAAAGAGGACAGGGTCATTGCCTAGTGGCCAGTTGATTTTTTTTATTTTGAGCAGCTAATAAAAGATTCCCATGCTGTCAGCTGAATTACGAAGGAGAACGCATATACCTCTTTTCTAGTAGCAGGGTGATTCGTGTAAATGGTGCTTGAAATGTCATTTAAAGGATTTTTCAAAGAGTCACAATTGTTAAAAGACCATTTTGATTGGTTTATTGTCTTGATTAGCCAGAAAGTTGAACTGTCTCTTCAATTATTTGCACATATTTCCAGGGGAAGATGAAAAAAAAAATCAGTTCTGTGTTTCTCAGTAAAATATTTTCTTATCGTCACAGTTCTATGACATTTGTCTTCATTTTGTAGAAATACTTTATTTGCTTCTAGATTTCCTAGTTGTCCTGTTTTAAGCTATAGCATTTCTGTTTTTATACTTGTATCTGTTGAAGGAGGTGACTCTTGCCTGAGAACTCATGCCACAAGGAAACTGCCTTTGGGCAGCAAGAGTATTTTTTTCTTTTGCAGAATACTGATGTGACTACTATTCAGAGACAAATCAAAGAATTGTGGAAGCCATAGATAGATCAGTTAATTATGTAGTTCAGCCTGTTATTTAAGTATTCTGGCAGATACTCAATGTCTCTAAGAAGTCCCTATTGATTAACCATGTTTTCCCTTTGACTTTTTGTGATCTAGTCTCCCCCAAAGGGTGTCACCATCCCCTATCGACCCAAGCCATCCAGTTCTCCTGTCATCTTTGCAGGCGGTCAGGTAAGGCCATTCCTCTTGTTGGGCATGGGTGAGGGCAAAACAGCAGTAGCCTACCAAGCTTCAACACTGCCAGCACACATCAAACTACTCTGCATGCTTATCACCTGTGCTGCCCATCTGGCCAGCACAGTGCTATCTCTGCTGCTTTGGTTTTGTTCTCTGGAGGCTGCTCTCAAATGTTCACAAAACTCTGGTCTCTTTGGGAAATTAATGTAGTCAGCACTGTGGTTTGCAGGATTTTGTTGGCATTTATAATCCACTCCAAGCATAAGAATGTTTGCAATCTCTTTTTATCTGGCCCCTCAATTTTGAGTCAGCATTCAAATTAGTGATTATTAAATAGACTATTAATTCTGCAGAACCATAGTTCAAAAAGCAGCAGGGGCTGAATTGAGACGGGTGAACATTGGGAGAGTTGGGTTCTAGAGGGCTGAGAAAGCAAGAAGTTGCTGGTTGATGCCACTGAACCTTTGAGCACAAATTCGGGAGTATCTGGGAATTACTTCTTTTTTAACCTTTTTCATCCTTTTAAAAGGAAATGAGTGCCACTTTCTTTTTAATTATATATGAAGAAGTGCCTGTGGCTAGTTTAAAAATAAATGATTTGGGGTACAATTATTTTATTCTGCTTCAAGCACACAGGAATATGAGGCACAAATATGTTAATTTTCTGATAAATTGTTATGGCCAGTGCATGACTTCAGTCTCTCAGCTGGCTGGAATCCTATAACTAGTTAAGCATTTTCAGTGACATTCACTTGGTGGACTGCGAGTGCTCAGATATTTTAGCTGGACTTGAAGATCCTCACAATCATTTTAGATAGATTTGGTTTGAGGTTGAAGCATGCACTTCGGAAAAGCGGGTCTTTCAGAACTATGTGTCCAAGGCAGGCTCTTGAGTATGTGGAGTTGGAACATATAGTCATTCAACTGCTTTTGAGCACAGTGCCTCAAGGCCCACCTTTAAGGTTATTTTTTTTGAAAAGGGCTGCATTAATTTTCAGGTGCTTCAGAGATGGATTGGGTCAAGTGGACTAAGCCAGCCTGAGATTGTCAAGATAAGCAGTGATGGCACTGGGAAATAGATTTCAGTCAGCAGCAGAAATGTAGAGGCAGCAGCTGGACAGGCCTGGCTGCAATGTACCCAGTGCTTTATACATTCATACGCTACTTACATTGGGATAACTTGCTGGGGGAAAGGTGCTGTCGTGATCTTGTTCTTGCCTCAATCCCTTCCTCTTCCTTGCCCCATTCATATTACCTACCTTCCAGAAGCTCTTGATAGCTTGCTAAGCAATTAATTGACAGTGCAAAGGCACTTGGGAGGTTACCTAAGATATTTGAAGTAGGTCACTTGCATCCTAGAAATTGATCTTGTGGCAGAGTAGTCCCATTAATGCCATTAGAATAAGACACTTTGTATTCATGCAGTCCCCCTGTCCCTGAAGCTGAAGGTAGTTGGGGTTTGCACTCAGGGAAATCTCACATTGTCTTTGCTACTGAGTAAGAGTAAGCCAGCATTTGCCTAGTACAGATTAACCCTTGATCAGAATAAGTTTTATGTGACTTTGGTGTTAGCGAAAGGTTTCGGATTGACAGCCCTGGAGACTGAAGTCCTCTATTTATCCACAGGACAGGTACAGCAGCGGCAGTGCAAGCTACCCCCACACCGCCCCATCAATGTGCCTCAACTCTGACCTGGAGGGACCACCTCAAGAGGTGAGAGGGGAGTTCAGTCTCCATGGCCCATTCAATCCTTGGCCTCTTTGAGACTGCCAACAAGGGTGGCAAGATTGGTGGTGGCGGCTTGTGCTGTGAACTCCTGTTCATTGGGAACTGGATTAAGGCCACCAAACAGTACCTGGCAGGCCAGTAGGCAGACCTGCAGGTGGCAACTGCTTGGCCAGTTCCAACCAGGGCCTTATTTCTCCCCATGCCCTACCAGTGAGAGATAAGTTCTTCCAAAGCTTCACTTAGTGTTAAGCAAGTCCCCTACAGTGACTGCCTTGCTGGATTTCTTCAGTAGGGTTATTCCTAGAATCATCGTGTTTGGCTGGCTGCTGCTTTCTCCTTATTCTTCCAGATGTATTTCTGCCATCCAGTGCCTGACTGTAGTAGTCCACTATAAAATTTTAAAGAGGATGGGATGGGGACGAACCCCCAGCTGGTTCTTCTTAGCTGTTAAAACAGTTGGAGGTATAGGAAGTAATTAATCTTCCCTTTGAGTCAAGAATGCAGAATGTGTAGAGCAGGAGGGCTTGTAGCACAATCCAGTCCTCTGCTAAACAACAAATCTTCACCAACAACCAGCTGTTAATACTAATCATTTTTGTGGTGGGGAACACTTTCCCTTCAAACACTATATACACCTAGCTAATACAAGGAGCCCCTTTAAGAGACCTGCTTTCAGGCTCCCCACCAACAATTCTCCCCTCAGCTTTCTGGCTTCCTGGCTAGTTGAACTCTTATCTGTCACTGGGTGGCTGTCCAATGGTTTTTAATAGGACTGTTTTCCTCCTTTTTGTAGGCCTATACCATTCAAGGACAGTATGCCATTCCACAGCCAGATGTAAGTTTTGTTTACACTTCTTGTCTTGAAATCACCCACTTCTCCCTTCAAAATTTCTCCATGCTTTCTCAACAAGCCACTTTAGAAGTCTGTTTTAATTTGAAACTACAAGCCAACCTAAAACGAGCCTCAAATTTCGTTCAGCAGTTCTTTATGTAATCAACCTTAAATCTCTCCTCCTTTTTCTGTGTCCTGTGACACACACTTGCCCAGCAAAACTTGGCATTCTATCCAAGTTCCAGTCCCTGTCCCACAATTTGATATCAGATCCCCCAAACAAACAAAACAAAACTCCATGGTATACTGTCATTGTGGTTCTTGGTAAATGGCTTAGGGCATTGGGTGTAGTGCACTTCCCGTGGTGGAGGGGAAGCTAGCCTCAGAGACTTGAGCTTTCATCTCTAAAACATGATGGCCAGCACATCATGTAGTCACTACAGGTGTCGTTATAAGGTGACGGGCTTTTGCTTGGGATGCCTTTTCTTGGCACATTTTCTGCTAATAATAAAACCATTAGCTGTCTTCACTTGATGTGAAAGGAATTTTTTCCCCTCACTGTCCTTCTTTACTAATACCTTCTGGTGTGTGAGATAGTTGTAGTACTTCTCATGGAAGGGCACATAGGAATTGATCTCTGCTCATATAGCATGCTTTAGAGCAAGAAAGGGTGGGGCTGGGATGAGTGAGTCTTAAGACCAAGAGTTATAGAAATTTGCACTGTTTTGAAGATTGGGGAGAGCATCTGACTCCATTCTGGTCACTCATGATATACCTCTCCCCTCCAAATGCTTGACAGAGTCCTGCATGGTGTGGTCCCAAGCACCACTGCAAATCAGTCTCTGTGTTATTTTGCCTGTTTGTGCTTTGTCTCCTGGTGTTTGTCACAATTCACTGCAGATGCCTTCTGTTGAGCCAGGGGTTTTTGAGATGGGTGTTGGCTTCACACCCCATTTGGTGCTTTTCTACTGTCTGTACCCATCTCTGCTCAGGGAAGCGCTTGCTCCTCAATCCAGTTTTCCTCCTGAACTCCCCTATCCCAAGGGGGCAGCACCTCATGCTCAGCTTGCAGGGACTGTTTTTCTTTAAACTGTGCTGAACAAGTAAGTCTGCAAAATTCCTAACATCCACCTTTCTCTCTCTCTCTTTCTAGCTGACCAAGCTGCATCAGTTGGCAATGCAACAGTCACACTTTCCAATGTCTCATGGCAACACTGGATTCAGTGGTATGAAAATGTTGTTCTTTATTATATAAGCTAGCAGTCCAAGAATCTCCACTTGGCCTTTTAAGACGATTGCCTTAAGCTCATTTTTTCACTTAAAAAACAAAGGATCCACAGGTACCAATCTTGAAAGACAGGTGACTTGTTACTATCCTCAAGAACAAAAACATTGTGTTGATTTTAAAGAGAATGTTGATGCTGCTTCCTCCTTTGGTCCTTTCAATAACAATGCCAGTTGCATCTTGCCTTCCAATTACTATGGTAGAAATAGTTGTACCAAGTTGTATAAAAGTTTGCCTTGTTGCTGAAAGTCTGATAGGACTTCGGCTAGGACCACCACACTTACTGTCCCTTGTATTTTGACAGGCGTTGAATCCAGCTCTCCAGATGTGAAAGGCTATTGGGGTAATGACTGAAAAAAAAACTAGTTACTCTGTTGTGTATGTTCATAACGGTAGGGGAGTCTTTCCCAGTTACCAAATTCTGCTAACTGCATTATAGTGCAGGGGGGAAAGCCTACAGCACATGATATAGGTGCAAAATCATATTTGATACTCTTTTTTCCTTCTGTAAAATATGGTGTGCTGGAACCTATATTGGAGAGCAGATAATAGAATGAATAAGTCTATTCTCTTTTCATGAGCTATTTGCTAGTGAAGATAGCAGGGCAGCTACAAATGTCCACACAATAGCTATATTGGGTTGATAAAACATAAAAATGGCATTACACACAAGCCTCTTGAACAGTACAGATGGTACTGCTATCTATTTATTTGCTCAGGCTTCTGTGCAGTTCCAATCTAAAGCAACTGAGATACAGCCTCTGTCCATTATATAAAGTAAAAACCACAATAACAAGATAAAATGAATAACAACAGACCACAAAAAAAAAAAAAATACAGCACCAAGATAATCAATAGCAGCCACTCAGAAGGTGCCACCATGGATCATTCGCCAGTCCCTTTGAAAAAGGCAGAACTTAATGGCCTTCCAGAATCCTAGCAGCATTCTGATATCTGGAGTATGGTGTTCCAGAGAAGGGATTCCGTGATGCGAAAGGCTTACACCCATGGGCCCTGGGGACAATAGTCCCAGGTCAGCGGTCAGGTCCCAAAGAAGCCCTCTTCCTGTTCTTATCAGATGGGTAGATATCAGAGGAAGTAAGAAGTCTCTTGAGAGTGTTGTACCATGAGGCAGCAATTACTTTATGTACAACTGAAATGTATACTGATGAATATGAGTGTTTGCTTTGGGTCTGTGTTTATTACAACTTGTTGGAAAGTATTATATAAAGGATAATTGGTTTTTTCATTGTTTGTTCATAAGAGACGGTATTACTACTTCGGTTTGCTCTAGCCAAACACAAACATTCATTCTTGTCTCTTATAATCAGAGAGTTTACCAAAAAGAGGGGGGGGGGGGCTTAAGCTTAACATTTTGTTCATCTTCTGCTTGAACACTTCAAGATTGTAATTTTTTCAGCAGCAAATGATAGCCTGATTGCTCTGGCATTTCAGTTTTGTACTGTGCTGATTGTCTCAACTTAACTTGTTTTGATCTCTTCTCTATATTAGCAGGTTTGGATGCATCAGCTCAGACTACTTCTCATGAACTCACCATTCCAAATGATGTAAGTGTTTTTCAAACATGGCACTTGAGATAAAGCACTCTATTCTGGATTGTCTTGAGATACTGTTTCAGGAATTCCATTTCAAGGAAATTACGATTGTGCTCTAATCTAGATAGCTGTTCTATTTTAAGTTTAGGGAATAGTTAAGAGATGGGAAGAAGGCACTTAAATTACACGTCCTTGACTTACAGCCACAATTGGATCAGAATATCCATTGCTGAGTCATGCTCAATTTTACAACTTTTTTTGCCACGGTTGTTAAATGAATCATTGCAATGGTTAAGTGAATGGCTTCCTCATTGACTTTGCTTGTTGGAAGCTGGCTGGAAAAGTTGCAAATGGCAATCCTATGACTCCAGGATTCTGCAACCATTGTAAATACCTGCTGGTTGCCAAGCAACTTAATTTTGATTATGTAATTGTGTTGATGCTATGATAGTCGTAAATATGAGCACTGGTTAGAACTCAATTTTTCAGTACCATTGTGATTTCAGTCTCTAAAGAATTGAATTGAATTCTTTATTGGCCAAGCGTGATTGGACTCACAAGGAATTTGTCTTTAGTGCATATGATCTCAGTGTACATAAAAGAAAAGATACGTTCATCAAGAATCATAAAGTACAACACTTAATGATAGTCATAGGTTACTAATAAGCAATCAAATCATACTAGGAAACAAACAGAACAATATAAATCGTAAAAATACAGGCAACATGGTTATAGTCATCAGTGGGAGGAGATAGGTAATAGGAAGGATGAGAAGAATAATAGTAATACAGTCTTAGTAAATAGTTGGACAGTGTTGTGGGAATTAGTTGTTTAGCAGAGTGATGGCATTTGGGAAAAAACTCCCCTTGTGTCTAGTTGTTCTAGTGTGTAGTGCCCTAAAGCATCATTTTGAGGGTAGAAACAATTTATGTCCAGGATGTGAGGAGTCTGTAGATATTTTCTCAGCCTTCTTTTTGACTCATATAGGAATGGTAGAGGGCTACCTGTACATGAACAATGACACCAAAGCATCTAGGAGTCTAAAGTACGTCTTAGATTACGATTCTGTAACTGAAAAGGAAAGGAACAATTACATTTTCTCTTTGTAGTCTTTTAAAACAAACATTGCAATTTAGAATAAAGAAAATTCTTTACAAATTAAAACGTGGATTAATGATTAGTTTGAAGGGTATTATGCTGGCCTTCTGAGAAGAAGCCTTTAGCATACAAAAATTTTGAGAACTATTACACATTTCAAAATTAATGCAGCTGCCAACCTTTCAAAAGAATATTGATTATGAGCACCAAATGCCACGCTGTTACCTTGCAGACCTAGTTTGACTATTAACATTCTGGAGTGCCATTAGGTTGATTTAAACAGCAAATGTTGAAATTGAGTATGTATTGCTTTGAATCCAAAAGACTTGCTTTAAGCCCCAATACATTTATGTTTTGCCTTGTTCCTCTTGTAGTGACTTTTTTTTATAAAGGAGATGCTTTACCCATGAATAATATTGATACATAGCCCAATATAGTAGAAGGTGGACTTTTCCCCCAATTGCCTTAATTTTACTTTACATTATAGAGCATATAATGGTACAAAACAAATATAAAATTGATAGCATTTGCTCTTGTTCTACCAAGAGTGAAATGACAATTATAGGTTTTAAACTGCTTTTCTAAGGAAAGTTATGATTCTTTGGTAATATAGGAATACTGTGCAAAAGATAACAAAGTTGTTTGTCTAACTAGGTTAACACTACAGGACAATTTTGTTCATTTGAATTCACGTATGCTTAATATGCCAATTGGAAAACAATTTAAGAAAATGTTTTTTAACAATAGTGAAGCTTCCTGATAGAAAACAGCATTTGCATAGTTTCTAGACATCAGCCTCATCCAAGTCTGAAAAGAAACCAACAGTACAAAAACATATTTTTGACATTTCAGATTGCAATTTGATTAAGACTTTGTTTACTTTTTCTTAGCTGATTGGCTGTATCATTGGGCGTCAAGGCGCCAAGATCAATGAGATTCGCCAGATGTCTGGGGCGCAGATCAAAATTGCCAATCCAGTGGAAGGATCTACTGACAGGCAGGTTACTATAACTGGATCTGCAGCCAGCATCAGCCTGGCTCAATATCTAATTAATGTCAGGTAAGTTTTTATTATACTGCTTATTAATGCATGCCTCAGATGGTAAAAGAAATGTATACTTTTAAAAAACCTTTTAAAAAGACTAAAAGTTCCCAATTCCCCCCCCCTTCCCCCACTCTTGTGCAGAAATAGTGCAAAACTGGTGTTTGATGCACAGGAGCTACCTCATCTTCGCAGATGTATGGGTTGAGATTGGGAAGGTATTGGAGCTCTTGTAGGTAGAGGACAGAAATTGAGACTTGGAATTGCTAAGTACTACATTTTTTTAAAAAAGTGCTTAGTTGGATTCCTAAATGATAAACAGTATGCAGTTTATCGAGGAAAAGGTAGGGTAGTTCTGCCCCAGGAATATGACTTTGGTCACTGCCACTGCTCCTGCAGTTCTTTTTCTCCATATTTGCTTTTGCTTGCAGTGAACTTCAGTAATGGGCTGCAGTGGGGCTCTGCAGCAAGCAGTGGCAGCTTCTGGGGCTCTGTCCTTACAATCCCCCAACTGGCAAGTAGCCTTTACCACATGATCTCGCGCCCAAAATCCAAATTATCGGCTTAACAGAAAGTAATGTCTTCAATAATTAAAAGTCCAGACCCAAAAAGCTGGTATTCTATGTCCTGACATTCTTACTTGCCATCTATGCTATGACTAAAGTATACATTGTAAGAAAATAAGCTCTAATGTTAAGAATCTATAGTTTAGTTTCAGGGCTGCTAGAGAATAAGAAACAGGTATATTCCAGATGTGAAGTTGCTGACATTTTTAAAACTACGCAAAAGTCTCAAATGTCTTTGAACAGAAGTGGCCATTTTGGGATGCCCAGGAAACTCTTGTTTCAATTCAGTAGCTAAATGTTAACATAGGCTCCACCATTGGAGTGAATATTTTTTTCACTCATTGCTATGAAAACCTTCTAAAATTCTTCTCATTAAAGGCTCTCGTGCTCTCCCCAATTAAATTGATGCCAGAACTGTAATGTAATGTAATGTGGTGGTGATGGTGATGGTGATGGTGATGGTGATGGTAGCAACTGCAAAAATATGTTTTGTAAGTGGCTTAATGACACTTGCAAATGGCTGCTGTGCAATCAAAGAGGGATAATAATGGCTTCAGACCGAACTCAAGGACTTGGAATGTTTTGGCATACAAAGTGCCTAAAAAGAAGTATCATCTGGCACATAACTAGAAACAAAGCGCCACTTACATAATTATGACCCACATTGTACTATTCTTACAGTTGCCCTATAAATTTTGTCTTATTTTGAGATGCTCAATCTTTTTATTAAAATTTTATTAGTTTTGGCTGATCTGGTATTAAGCAATAGGGATGAACCATTCTATGCATTAAGCAGCAGGAAAAAAGCCAATCCCCTCTCCTAATCTACATTCCGAGATGTATAAGAAAGTATTAGTCTAGCTATATCAAGCAGAATAACTATCATTTAACTGCAGAAAGCAAAATAAAAAAAATCGTTCCTCGTGTAGAGCATAACTTACTCAAAGCATTGTTCTGTTAGTTTCAAGAGACTGCCAACCTCTGGAGATTTATATAGCAAGAGATTAGTAGCAAGGATTTGCTCCATTTTTCATTCTAAAACAATAAAAGTAGGCAGGCAATAGTCTGCTGATTTTTTTTTTCCATCATCCAATCTGCAAAAGAAAGTAGCCAAGGAGATTAGTTCAGATACATTTAGAATTAAAAATTTTCTTGCTCAAGGACTGACTCAGTGGATTGACTTTAGCATAGCCCATAAACAGCTTATTAGCAGCAACAGATTTTCTGTTGGAGCTTTTTTTTATCCTGAATACTCAATAGCCTAGCAACACAATTTCTGATAAATATACACACATTGGTGTTTTGGCAAACTTCCTGTAAAATAAAATAAACGCATAATGGATAGACACTGCGCAAGTACATATTCCATTATAATTTAAGATAACCTTGACCCATAGCAAAAGATTTAAAACAACAGTACAAGTAGTCCTCGATTTACCACCGTAATTGAGCTCAGAATTACAGTCGTATGTCATTGCAGTTATAAGTTGAGGCACCCACATGACACGAAGTAATTTGCTGGCTACTTTTGTAGCAGTCAAGAAACCCATTTATTTGGGCATTTTCAGAAACCAGCAAAAAAGTATTGCAAATTCCACTCATGTGACTGCTGAACAATGCAATCACCCAACATGTAGTTACATGACTGTGAGGAACGCACAACCATTTATGACAGCCTTGGATGTTTTAGGTCACTAAGGCAGTAAAGCATCCATTCTATGACTGCCACAATTTCAAATGGTCGTTAAGCGAGGACTATCTGTAAAACTGCCAATTAGATAGGTAGCAGTTGTGCTGTTTCCTTTCTTCAACCAACTGTCACCAGTCACAAGGATGGCAATTTTGCCTGCTGCTTTATTAGCTAAATCCCATTTAAAATCTTCTAAATCCAAGCCCTATTTCAGGGCATCGGAATATTCAAAACCAACAGGGAATGAAGTGCTCCAGTTTTCCCTAAGTTTGGGATAAAACTAAAACATGCTGGATGTTTTGTTTGAACACAAAACGGCCAGTTGCTGTTCTGAGCTCTGAATATTCAAGCTTGGAATGTTTGCACATGCCTTCATGTTTTTGGTAGATAATGTGGGGTTTTTTTTGTGTGTGTGTGAACTTGAGCTTCAATAGGAGAATCAATAGCCAATGCTGAAGCATCTCAATGAAAACAAAACAATAATCACTACCATTGCCTATTTATTATCTGGGTACTCTCAAAACATTGCCTCTCTTAAACGATGAAGTGTCTCAGTTTATCAGTAGAGAATGAATTCTGTATGTACAGTAAATGAAAAAACACATCAGAGCATAAGCAATTCTGGATGAAATTAAAATTGTGAATCCTGTTTTCTAGGCAAGCACAAGTTGCTTTAAGACCTAAATGAGTAAGATGGTTAAAAACGTCAGATCAGCCTACAATTCATTGAACTATTTCTGACAAAAATAAAATAAGCCCTACCTCTGGAGTTTGATTTTATGAAATCCATTGTTTTAAATGGCCTCTCAAAAATAAGTTATTTTCTTTCATTGATTAATATGGAGGAAACTCTGGATTCCTGGAGTTCAGTTAAGACTTCCTGGTTGGTATAGTACCATTTCATAGAACTCAGCACAGTGTTAATGTTGGTTTTGCTACTTCCAAGAGACATTTAAATACTGCAGTCTGTATTAAATCTGAAATAGCAGTTGGGAAGGCAAAGAAAAGAATGCTGGAAGAACTTTTGCGAATAAACACTGACCACATTGTTTTAATAGTTTTCTGTAATTTCAAAGGGTGGTATGTAGTTCTGTATTAAATAACAAAATGGCCACTTCTGAAGTCAATGTAAATTGGAATTACTCGTAATGGGATTATAGCTGGGACCCAGTGGGCAATGTTTTGGGGGGCTATAAATGGACCTTGGTACAACTAGAGAATGTTGAGATTCCCTGGCAGCCAGCATTCTCTCCCCATCCCATCTTTCTTCTGGCTATGCTATTTCCAAACCTTTCCAGACTAGGTTCATGCTATTTAAGCTGTTTTGTGTCCTGTGCTTTTTGTGTGGTGTTCCCATCCACCCACCCGTATTTTTGTTCCTTTTTTCCTCTGTTACAGTTTAGAAAGCGCTAAACCCTCCTCCCAGGCAGCCTCCGTCACGATCCCCGACCACCTCAGCATCAACCTCTCTCAACCCTCCACCCCTTCTTCTTCTTCCTCCTCCACCACCACCCCCTCGCTTGCGACAGCAGGGGTCTCCGACGCACCCTCCAGCCTCCCCAACCCTCTTCCGACCGCCCCCTGTGTCTCCAGTCTGCTTGGCATGAAACCCGTCCCTCTCCTGGCTCTAAATGTTGTGTCTGCTGCTAAGGGTGCCTCCACCACCTCAGCTGTGCCATGTGTTACTAACAAACTGAAAACGGAAAAACAGAGATTCTCTCCCTACTGAGAGTCTGCTTGTGGCCTTAGAGGAACAGCAGATTGTTTTTCAGCAATGGGGAAATCCTGTAGAGGAGACTTGGAAGAGATTTTTTTTTTAAACTTCAAAAACAGAAATGAGCTTGTGATTCTTTAGAATGGAGTTTCTTTTTGCTGCCGATCTCCACTAGGTCAAAGACAATTGAGCAAGTGTATTAATCAGTTTTGGAGTCCAGTAGTAATCTTGATTATATAGCTTGTAGCTGTTGCTTTAGTAGATTTTGTTTGCATTGTTACATGAAGTAAGGTGGGTGGGCAAGGGTTGGCGGGGTATGGGATTCTAGAATTTGTTAATAAAACTATTCATTTTGTGATACCTTGGTTTAAGCTGTTGCAAAGAGGCTACTTTGGTCAAACATGTCTCAATGTCTGTCTTGTAATAAAGCTATCACAGTGAGAATGTGCACAGATGTGCCTGAATTGGATTCAGACTATATAACTGCAAACTGGTGGATATCGCATTGCACACCCAGGCTAAAAGTCTTTAAATAGTTGTCAATTATTGTCCTAGAATAGTTTTCCTCAGCCTGATAGCCCCGCCACCCCCAGTGTTTGGGACCAAAATTTCAGTCATCCCTGCCTGCTGCTGTGTTGCCTTGGGGTTGATGGAAAAGTTAACAGAAAATATATCTCATATTAGAGAAGGCTTTCCTGGAGTGTAATGAAATGTTTAAGCTCTATTCTTGGGAAGCTGTAACCATTCAGTATACAATAGTGAAATTGCCAACTGAAGGCAGGGCCTTCAGTTGAAGGCCTTTTACACTGTGTTTCCATTTAGACTATGGCTTGTCCATGAGAATTCCTAGCTAGCATGTTTATACATTCACCTGTTTGGTAGAAATACGATACATTTCTTTGCGCATACAGTATGTCCTATACTTTTGTAGAGATTGCTGAGGGTCTCTGAAAAACGCAAGTGCCTCAGATACCTGGCTTTCTCTACTTCTAGGGCTATGTTATCACTAAGGAGATAAGAGAATTGGATCAACAAGCACAGTGTATAAACAGCTTTAAATAGTGGAAATCCAGCTTTCTTTTGTCACATGTTATAAAATAAAAATGAAATAAAAGATCTAATCCTCAAGTTGATAGATGAGTAGCCCCGAGCTATAGTTTAAAAATCTCATTATTGATGATGAAAATATTAGCTTGTGTGTAATGTCTTTTAAAAGATGCTCCTTAGACCATGTAGTTTGTCTTGAAAGAAAGTCTTCTGCCAAAGCTAGCCAGTTGGCTTCTCTTCTCCCAGCAAACTTTTAGTTTTAAAGACCAGGTAAGTCACCTGTTTCCACCAGTAAGGGCTTTTTGGAAACAGAAGTCAGACAAATAGGATAATGTAATAAAAAGCAGAGCTCCAGTGTTTATCATGGTGCTCATGTTATTTTCCCATCTGAATCAGAATCACTTGATTTTTAGCCTGGGATTGCCGCATGAACATTGCAGTTTTTTCAAAAAAAAGAAAAAAAAAGAATGTTTATTAATTTTCAAAGTGTTGAGGTAACACTGAATAAGAAAAGGTAATTGTTAAAATCGATAAGAATTGTGTGCTTATCTTTTGTATTAAAATTGGAACAAGTTTGAAATGGCAATTAGATTATGGGGCTACATAATTTTGGACTTTGCATTCAGGGATGTGGAGGGTCTGATCTGATCCTATTATGAGGGTTGGGATGGCCATTAACTGGCTGACTTACGCAGTTATGTCAAATCTTTTTTTTCTTTAATAGTAGGAGTCTTTTTTAGTAATTGTTTCTGCAGTTTGACTTTCACAATTGTAACTTTTTTAAAAAAAAATCTGTTCTGCTGTAGTGTAATCACATCAAGTAAAAATTGTCCACTCTTAACCAAGCTTATGGATTGGCCGTCTGTTTTATAGTGTCTTGTAGAGACTGATTTTGTGACCAGTAAGGTGGTGATATGTTGTCCAGAAGCTATTTGTTATATTGCACAAACACTAGTTCTCAGTAATAACCATATCAAACTCATAGTATTGGGAAGTGGATTTCAGTACTTGACTTCTAAAAAAAATTCTGCATTTGCCTTCATTTTTTTAAAAAAAATGGAAGATTGCATCCACATCCACCTTTATAATTTTTCCAATCTTTAACACTATTAGTTTTATGATGCAGCAGGAAAATAATGTTCCTCTGTCAAATTATATTAAGGCAGGCACACTTTGAATGTATTATGAATGTGCAAAAATTATAGATTTTAAAACAGTTGACTTCATTGATAGTGGGGAAAAATTAGTAGCAGGTCTTTTTTCTGGGTTTGGGTTACGCTCCCAAAGTTGCCTATTTCACAGAAATTTCAAGTAACATGATTACCTATAGAGTCTTAATTTCTATAATCTGTTATTCCTGGGCTATGATTTGTTCATAGCAGTGATCTATCATTGGATTTGTAAATTTGATTTGCATTTGTCTCAACTTTTTGGTACGTGGAATCATACTCTCAGCTACACAATGAGGGCCAAGTAGCAGAGGCTATTTGAGATTCATTTTTCAATATTTCAAGTTCACACATAATGATCTGTTCTATATTTGACATACAATACAGAACATACAAACAAAGAGGAGATGCTGCTTTTCAACACACCATAGCAAAACCCACCCTTGTCCCCAGTCCTTTGTAATATAGGAATCAAGAATAAGTGATTGCTCTTATCAATGTGATTTAAAAAAAGGCAAGCTATATTAATGCATAATCCACTAATGTGGGTATGCAGTGAGTAGTTAACTTTTTAGAAAAGAGAATAAAGAAATTTCCAGTGTTTGCTAGAATATATTTGGGGTGGGTAAGGAAGGGTAAACAAGCTTTGCTCAAATTTTGGGGTGGGTAAAGAAGTGTAAACAAGCTTTGCTGAAATGTGACCCACTTTAATTTTGTGAGATAAACTTTCCCGTTGACTATGCCAATTGGGACTTCAGGAAGTTCTGCTTCCATAAATCATCTTAGGAAGGCTGCTCTGTAAAAATAACACAAAAATGACGGTGAACTACTTAGATGTACTCAAACCTCTTCCTGTATTTACCAGTAGTTAGCATGAGCCATTCTTTGCCCTTGTTTCAGTGGGTCTTACTTGGAATTCTACTTTTTGTCCTTTTATATGGCCAAATCAGCCTTCCCCAACCTTGGCATCCTTCAAATGCATGAATCTCAACTACCAAGAAGTCTTAACTGTTACTCCAGAGAAAACTGCCTTGGGTCATTCTGTTAATAAAGGACTGGGAACTTTCAGTTATTCAGTAGTATATACAGGGTCTAATTTTATCACACTTCTACCCCATTCTGGCCTGATTTGTGGCAAAGACCCATTCAGCTGAGCCTTACCCACTTGTGTTGCCTAACCCTTGTCCTATTGATTTGGGTGCAACTTGTCAGTGAGTCAATCAGTTAGTCTACGTTAGAGAGCCTCCTTCCTAAAAGGTAAGTTTGTATAGCATGGCTTCTGCTTAAATATACACACCTCAAGATTTCAAGTGGTTGAAAACTAATTTTTTTTTAATAAAATAGTTATATGGACATTCAAGGTTCTTTTAATATAACTTTATTAGTAAAATCTGTTCTTATCCTGAAATAAGCGCTTGGCCTTATTGCCAGGCGCTCAAAAGCCCAATTAGGCTTATTATCAGGGGATGTCTTATTTTTGGGGAAACGGTATAGAGAGATAGATATAGATATAGGTATATATATATATCTCCATCTCCATCCCTCCATTTAGGGGTTTCTGATTTTTACAAGCAAAGATCAATTTAGAATAATTTTACATTTTTAAATATTTTTACAGACAGAATAAAACCACTTTTGCTGTAAGCATCAGGCAGCTGTAAAAGTTATATGAATTATATTTAACAATTTGAAAATTGAGGTTGGCGAAGAATTAATTTATCTTTTAAATCAAAACCATTTCTGATAGCTTTTAATGATTTGACTTGTTAAATCTGATCTTGCCTAAATACACGAACATACCTAACCAAGCATTACAGGCACTAACCAGGAGACCATGAGTTCTAATCCCAGTTTAGGCATGAAAATCGGCTGGGTGACACTGGGCCAGTCACTCTCCCTCAGCTGAAGTCCCCTTGCAGGATTGTGGGAGAGTAGGGAGTATTGGGTATGTTTGCTGCCTTGATTTATTTATAAAAATAAAGGCAGGATAAAAATGAACTAAAAAATGGGCAACCTAGTCACAGTTTAATGGCTATATGTTTGCATAAGCTAATAAAAGCAAAGTACTAGAGACAATTCTGGTGAACCTGAATTCTGGTCATTGTTTTGGCTAGTATGCACACATGCAGAAAGTGCTGAATATTTAAGACTACTGGAAGCCATGCTTGATACGGGGATGAATACAAAAGCTGCAGTAAAGCTTGACTGACTTTCCTTTTGGATATTTAAGTGACTACAAGGTGTTCAAGATTGTTGTTTGTGTTTATAGCTGCTTCTGTATTAATTAGTATATGGGGTATTTGCCCCTGAAAAATTAGTTTTAGAAGTACCATATGCCAAATACAACTTTTCTATGAACAATATACTTTTTATGGTTGAAAAAAGTCATGTTATAATGCGGAATTCGGACTTGTGTCAAAATCTGGCTGTTTGTCTATGTTTGTTAAAAGACTTTAACTTTTGTTTTCATCTTAGGCTTTCTTCGGAGACTGGTGGAATGGGAAGCAGCTAGGACAATGCCACCACCTCACTCATTACCCGTTTCTGCCGTTCATCCCCATGATCCATCTGTGTAGTTTTTGAGCAGTCAGCAATTCCAGGTTTTAACTAGTTTGTAAATTTTCAGTTCTACATGCTTTACCCATCCATTCATGATTTTTTTTAATTGCAGCATTTTAATTCCTTTTCTCTGTTCAGCTGTTAAAATGCTGATTCATATTTTAGTTTAAGCTTCTTCCCCTTTCTTGGCTCATGAAGTTTTTCTGTTATGTCATGAAATGTAAGAGTGGAATTAATACATTTCAGTTTAGTTCTGTAATGTCAGAAATTTTTCAAAAAAATAAAAAGATGGACTGGAGTTTTTTTCCTTGTGAATAGAAATGTGTGGTAGTCTTGAGTCTTTATCCCTGGTCTTTATTATTTCTTCGGACTTCTGAATAGCAGATCAGAAAAGCTGCTTAGTATGGTATGCAAAGTTGTGACTATCATGGGTGAGGGAGGAGAGTGCTATAACCAGAAAGAAGAATAAATTTTCCCGCATTGGAAGATAAATTGAGAGGAAGCAGTCGGCCTTCAAATACAGATGGCTATGCTGTAAATTTGGGTTATGGTGAAGCCTAAATAATGGTTAATCCTTCTCTCATTTGAGAGGATTGCAGATAGTCCTTGACTTACAACCGCAATGGAGCCCAAAATTTCCATTGCTAAGCAAGACAGTTGTTTAAGGGAGTTGTGCCACATTTTACAACCTTTTTCGCCACAGTTGTTAAGTGAATCAACATAGTTGTTAAGTGAATCATTTGGTTGTTAAATGAATCTGCTTTCCCCCATTGAATTTGCTTCTCAGAAGCCAGCTGGGAAGATTACAAAGGGTGATCACATGACCCCGGGACAGTGCAGTTGTCAAAAATACATGCCAGTTGTCAAGCAGATGAATTCTGATCATGTGATCATAGGGATGCTGCCATGGACATAAGTGAAAATCGGTCATAAGTTACTTTTTTCAGTGCTGTTGTAACTGAACAGTCACTGATGGTTGTAAGTCAAGGACTATCTGTAACGGTTATTACGTTTCTCCTATATTGCATTTTTTTTAAATAAAAGAGCCTGTATACAGTTCCCTGAACGTTATGTCATAATGACATAATCCTTATCTATGTGTGATCCCAAAATACTGGGGGTAGTGTGTGAGTGCCTTTTAGTTTATTATTGAAGTCAAGGTTTCTTTTATATAAGATAGAAGCTGAGAAAACAAATTGAGTATAGGATACAGTCCTCATTACCTTTGTTTTATAGAAGTGACCACATATTTTGGAGTGTAAATACTATAGAACAGATGGAGGCAAGCTGCATCCCTTCAGCTGTTTTGAATTTAAATTCTTATCAGACAAGTCAGTGGCAAGAAATTCTGGACATTTCTGGAAATGGCTTATCTATTTTGCAAAATCTATGTATTATGCTTATCTGATCGTTTTGGCATAAACCAGGTTAATGAAGTGCATATTTTTTGAAAAGTTTGCATGGATCCTACCTACATTCTTCAGTGTTTCTGAGAAACTCTCAAACTGGCAGGATTGAACAAAACACAGTATATCTCAAAAGTACAAGAAAATAAGTTAATTGGGAAAAATTTGCACAAAACATATAAATCCTCTCAAAATTTTAACCAGATATTAACATTTAAGTCAATATTGGGTTTATGTGCAAGAGGAGGCTCTTGCCAATTGTCTCTACCAATGAAACAATTGGCAAGAGCCTCCTCTTGCAGTTCTGTAGAAGACTTTCTGGTGACATGATATCATGTAGCTGTCATTTTGATTTTCTCAAACTATTCTATATTGGCATTGCATTGTGGAGAATTTCAAACAGTAGTCTGTACAACGAAACTGGAGTTCTTGGCTATTTTTGTTGGTGTTTGGTTAATGGAGTAAGGAAAGCTTGTAGCAGTTTGAAAGATTTAGGTGTAGTTACTGAAGCTAAACTCAAAAGCTTTTAGCATTTTTGTAAACATTACGTTGTATCTTACTTTCCTGAATTACATTTGCATTAGCAGGATATGGGTTTTGCACTGAGAAACATTCAGATCATACCTAGAAAATGGTGATAGACACTCAGTGGAACTGTCGCTAATATGTCACTTTGTGACATTAAACAAATTTAATAAAAATAACCATCAGCAGAAGAACCATCCCATCTGGAGGCCTTGAAATAGCTATAGCACTTAGACTTGTATACCACTTCACAGTGCTTTACAGCACTCTCTAAGCGGTTTAGAGTCAGCATATTGCCCCCAACAATTTGGGTCCTCATTTTACCCATCTCAGAAGGATGGGAAGGCTGAGTCAACCTTGAACCTGTGAGAATTGAACTGCCAAATTGCAGGCAGCTGGCAGTCAGCAGAAGTAGCCTGCAGTACTGCATTCTAACCACTGTGCCACCATGGCTCAAATATGCTTAAAATCTGCTCTGCTTTTGAAATAGCTAAAAGGAGAGGGAAGCTAGCTAGTTTTAGGTGCTTACTTTACCCTAAACAGGTGGGTAAATGAAGGCTGTATACAGCAACTCTTCCAGAGGACTACATTTAGGCTGTTCGATTTTCTGTCTCCCTGCTCTTAATCATACATAGTTTGAGAAATAGCTAAATGCAGTAAGCTAGGCTTCCCAATGTCTTCAAAATAGAACAACTGCAGCTGCCATTGCAAAATAACTGTAAGAACTTGATTCCTTGTGGTTGTAGAGACAACCTCGAAATCAAAACCTTACAAATCTAACAACGTTGACATGGCAATTGCCTCCTTGTGTTGTAGCAAAAATTGTGTACATTTGTGTAGAACTCTAATAGTTTGATGCTAGAACTCAAAATTTTCTGCACTCAGGCATTTGCTGGGAAAGGCTAAGCAATTCTACTATCAAAGCAACATACTGTATATCAATTGAGCCAAGAGTACTATAGTATGTGTAATAAGGAGGTGCTTGTTTTAAATTTAAACTATATTCACTTTAACTTAGTACAGGTAGTTCTCGACCTGCAACAGTTCATTTAGTGACTGTTCAAAGTTACAATGGCACTGAAAAAAGTCTTACAGCCATTTTTCACACTTAACAACCGTTGCAGTATCTCCATGGTCACATGATCAAAATTCAGGTGGCAATTGGCTCATATTTATGATGGTCGCAGTGTCCCAGGGTCACGTGATCCCCTTTTGCAACCTCCTGACAAGCAAAGTCAATGGGGTAGCCAGATTCACTTAACAACCGTGTTACTAATTTAATGGCAGGGATTCACTTAACAAATCTGCCAAGACAAATGGGACACAACTCACTTAACAAATTTCTCATTTAGCAACATAAACTCTGGACTCCATTGTGGTTGTAAGTCGAGAACTACCTGTATATCTCAGAAACCAAGTAACTTTAGCAAAATATAGGGAGCTCAAACAGCATCCAGAAATCCCTTTTATCCCTAGTTGTTTCCTCAGCCAGCCAACTCCAGAGTATGCCTGGATGTAATTTTCTTGTAAAAATATTGAAGGACTATACTCATATTCGTGTTTAGGTTGTAGCAGGGGAGACATTTTGTGTTAATTAGTATGATTTTGCTTGCTGGAGGAGATAAAGAAACCCTAACAGTCATTGACAATTATATTAAACTTTTTTGGCTTCTGAATTTTTGGTAGGCATTGCACATTCCCTTTCAAACATAACTTTTGTATATCCATAAGAAATAGAAACGTCCTTAAGAGAAATTTAATAAATGATAGCTGGAATCTTAGAATGGGGAGCTCTCGTCATATTAAGAAAATGGATGTAAAAAGAGGACCCTCTTTCAGGTGTTCACTCTTACACACACGCTTTTGCATTTGGAAATACGAGCAAAACGAAGGGCTACATCAGCATGCCAACACTGAATACAAAATGGTCTTTAATTGAAATCCGCAGTGCCATTATTCATCTAAGCAATGTTAGTTCCATACAGTTATGATCTATCTTACAAGGGTAGATGTTAAAACAAGAATAGGGAAAGCACAGATCCAAAATGGTGGGAAGTATGGCTTTATCTAAGGGATTGAAAACTTGCCTTCCACAGGAAGAATGACAAACTGAGCTGGGAGAGGTCAAGGCGGGTCTTTTAACATCATGCTTGCTGCATAAGGGCAGCGTTTCTACAGAGGCTTTATGCTGGCAAGGGAATGAATACAGCCATAAGGAGTCTGAACGGAGACCCTGGATTTTGCAACCTAGATTCCAGTGCGCTAACAAAAGGACGGAATCATTTTAATCTGCTGTAAAAGAACGTATACTATCTGCCAGGAGTTTGGCTTTCAGTGAAGGAGATTGTTTCTATGAAGTGTTATTTTCATTTCCTATGCTTTGAGTAGAAGAGAGTTGATTTGTCTGTAACTTGGGAGACCTATTTTTTTTTTTTTTGTATATTATTTTTTACAGTTGGGAAATCAAGTCCAGTATTGATTTCTCTTGACAACATTTTTCCAAAATTCATAAATTTGGAGCATGTTGTGTCCACACTTGAATTACAGCTCCGTTTTACAGAGGCAAACTGGGAATACTGGGCGCCATCCAGGGGCTACCAGTTTCAGCAAGATAGGTTTTATTACCCATTCCCAAGGTGGCTTGACCCTCACATAAGAGAGTCAGTAACCGCAATAAACTTTTAAATAATTGTGGCTTCTACTGGCTGGACGTGAAATATAAAAATGCTGATTTATCAGCACTGAAATCAGCCAAACAGCAATAGGAGATAAATTCTGCAGGACTTGATATATATTTACAAGGATTTGATGCTGATGCTGGATTCTGGTTTTAATTTTGCTTGAGATTTATACCCACATTTCAGCTTTCTCACTACTGTTATCTTACCAAATGACCTTGTATGGATCAAATCAAAGGGCTACCTGATGTAAAATTCAGCTGCAATAAGAGCCCAATTGCCCTGGCCTATTTTTTCAGGCTAACTTGATACCACTTTTGGCCTCAATCCAACGAGTTCATAAAACACCTAAGGAAGAGATGATGGAAAAGGACATCTCTTTCCATCATTCGAACAGAAATGTCACTTTGGGACTGAAAAATCTAAGGATGAATTGATCTGTAAAGTTGTTTGATGAACCTAGTTGTGTTTTCTGAGTGTGAGAAGGAAGGGCCGCACCAGTTGTGTTAACTCCTGCAAGTAAGCTAGCCATATTTACCCTTCCCTCCCCCCCCAAGTTGTGTATTCAGTGTGAAATGGAGTCTTGATGCATGTCCAGCTGTTGTCTCTAATTTAATTTGCCATATTTGTGATTAGGGAAAGCCAAATGTATGTGATTAAAGGTGTACGGGGCTTCTTTCTCAATTGTTTTGTAGCACAGGCACAAAAACATTGTGTCTGAAACAAATAGAAAAATGCCTATCATGCTGAAGTAATGGGAAAGTTAAAAAAAAGAGTTTCCCTAACTCCTGCCATACTGTTACTTTTTAAAGTATTTTTAAGAAGTATCGACAAGAAACATTAAATTAAGTCAACAGTGGGCCCTTTTAATTTTGCTTAGAAATTTATACCTGAAGTCTTGCCAAGGAGACTTCAGAAAACAATGCTTGGAAGACAGTCTGTTTTCTCTCTGGAGTTTTGCCACAAGATCTTTTGGGTAGATGCTTAGGGAACACAAAATGACCCATGCTGGCCCCTTCTGCACAAAGGAAATGTAAACATGGAGCTCTAAATTACGTGCAAATTCTTAAAACATTCTCCAAAGTTAAACCTCCTGTTTGGGCTAGTCAGGAGAGAGGGAGGCACAAGGAAGAATGGTGGTTTCTCACTTTCACCGAGTATGATAAATTTCTTCAGTCAGGAATTTTTATTTGAAAGGCTAGAGAAGCAGCTAGACATGCAATTTCACATCTTCCCTTCCATCATTCTCCATCAGTCTTAATCTTGGTTCTCCTGCTTCTAAGGTTATTACCGTTTTAGCTGATGGATCTCCTGTAGAGCTAGGAAGCTAGAATTTGATTTTAGTATTGCCCAGGGAGTGTCTGCCTCTGTCCATGGCTGGAACGTTTCTGTACTACTGAATGTGAATTCACTGGGAGCTGCCAGTGGTCAAAAGAGATTCATTTATTGGCTCTGCTATATTTCTTGCTTTTCAGCAGATGGCACCATTTGCCTGATCTTGTTTGGGTTCCGAAGCTAAGCAGTTCTGGTTAGTGTTTGGATGGATGCTTTCCAGGAAAGTTTTAGACTCTCAAAATGGGAAGCTGGAAAACATCATGGAAGAAAGCACTGACAAATGCTTCTCTAAAACAGCAGGTCCCCAACCTATTTGGCACCAGGGACCGGTTTCGTGGAAGATAATTTTTCCGCGATGGGGGCGGTGAGGGGGAGGAGGAAGAACACACAACGTAGATCCCTCCTCACATGTGCAATTTATAGTAGGGTTTGTGCTCCTATGAGATTCTAATGCCTGATGATCTGAGGTGGAACTGGAGAACAGCTGTAAATACAGGTAGTCCTTGACTTACGACCACACTTGAGCTAAGTGAAACATTTGTAAAACTTTGCCCCATTTTACGATCTTTCTTGCCACAGTTGTTAAGTGAATCACTGCAGTTGTTAAATTACTAACACTGTCGCTAAGTGAATCTACATGACCTCAACACTGCAATTGTCATAAATATGAGTCAGTCGCCAAGCATCTGAATTTTTATGTGACTATGGGGATGCTGAAACAGTCCTAAGTGAAAAATGATCATAAGTCACTTTTTTTCAGTGCTGGTGTAACTTTGAATGGTCACTAAATGAACTGCTCTAATTCGAGGACTACCTGTACAGATAAAGCTTTGCCCGCTCTCCCACCACTCACCTCCAGGTGTGTGGCCCAGTTCCTAACAGGCCACAGACCAGTACCGGTCTTTGGCCCAGGGGTTGAGGACCCCTGCTCCAGAGTACTCTGCAGGAGTCACGCTTGGCTTGATACTTCTTATAGCAATAGCACTTAGACTTATATACTGCTTCATAGTGCTTTACAGCCCCTCTCTAAGCGCTTTATAGAGTCAGCCTATTGCCCCAATAATTTGGGTCCTCATTTTACCCACCTCGGAAGGATGGAAGGCTGAGTCAACTTGAGCCTGGTGAGATTTGAACTGCCGAACTTCGATCAGCAGAATTAGCCTGCAATGCTGCATTCTAACCACTGTCCCACCATGGCTCTTACAGGTAGTCCTCACTTACTGTGTCCTGTTTAAAGACTGAAGTGATGATGGTGCTGAAAAAGTAATATTGTGACCGGTTCTCACACCGATGACCATTGCAGCATCCCATAGTCACGTGATTATCATTTGTGTGCTTCACGGTTAGCCTGCAGTAAAATCGCAAGTTGCGATCATGCAAACACCTTGCTTAATGAGCGCAGGTGATTTGCTTAATGACTAGAGTGGAAGTGGCATTGTAGGGTCTGCGCAGTCATATGACGTTTTGCTTAATGACCATTTCACTTAGCAGAGTTGCTGGTCATACTTGTGTTCATTAAGTATAGAAAAAGCAAGAGTTAAAATTTAGATTGTTCTTTTAGCTAGTGGGCTTTTTTGGAGAAAACCCAGTGCACAGGATTCACAATAAGGGCCCAGGCCTGGATGACTGAACAGAGAACATTTTCATTAGTCCTTTGCTTGAGGGGTATTGTTGCCATGTGATGCTAATGTGGAGTTTTGCAGCCCAGATATCATCCCTTATTCCAGCCTGTGAAGTCCTAAGGAACAGACCAAGTAACTTCTCTGCCAGTTAGACTGTCTGCTTTCACCCCCTATTCACACCCCCCTGCTTCACAGATGCAGGACTTGTAACAGCCTATGAACCCTGCTGCTCCCATTATTGCAAGGGCTGGCTTTTTAAAGGGGGCTATCAAATTCTTTTTGGGTGCGTCTTCTGCCATGTTACCCTATTTTTCTTAAGCTAAAGAAATTAAAGCGTTTTAAGAATTTTGATTGCCTTTCTTGTCTTATTGAGAAAATCGGACAAGGGAGCCTTATTTAGGATCAGAAAGCTGACCCTCCACTTTCCAGCTGAGAAAATATAATCAAAGTTTGATAAACGTTCAAGCACTTCGCTTGTGCTGTGCATTTCACCACAACTCGGGGTTAAACAGTTAACCATTTTCCCTGAATAGCAGTAAAATTTCTTTTAGGTCTCCATATTTAGGCTGCATTTCTCTGCTGCCATGTAAAAAAATGGTCATCCAGATTTTTGCAGCGCAGATATGGTAGCCCTGAGAATAAATTCTGCATCAAAACTTCACACCGTGGTTTGTTTCTTTTAGTGTTAAACAGTAATTGCATAAAATTTAGCGACAATTACGGCACCCTAGAACTTCTATCATGCCTTTAAGGTTATGAAAAAGTATTTTGGTATGATCCTTCTTAGCCTAGCGAAGGTGTGGGTTATTTCAAGATTAAGTGTAGGACCAAACAAGAGAAAAAAAATATTGCAGAGGCCAAAAGATGATCTCCAAAAATAGCATGAAATCTGATTAGTATTTGAACAGGAGTCCACCAGGGAATTCACCAGGAATCCACCAGAGTATAGACTAGTCTGGAAAGTAAAACATTTATAGACCCCCAGAAGACAACGGCAAATTATTTCCCTTTTGTTGCCAAAAAAGAACAATAACACAACCCTGCCCAGATGTAACTAAGAAGTTGCCATGAGTCAAGCTTGACACAAAGGAGACTTTTTTCCTAAAGTAGTGGTACTGCATGAATAGGGTTTGAGAGCCTGCGTTGATAACCAGGGGAGATTTCCCGACACATTTTTCAATATTTCAGAAGATATTCAGTAACAGTGTCTGACTTGGCAGGAAACTGCTTTACGATATAAATTGCTTGACCTAGCCCCATCAACCTTGACTGGCAGATTATTTGTATGCAATTTTCCCAGGAAGCAATGCAACTTTTGTCTGGGGAGGGCTTGTTACCAGAAATATGGGACGCTGAGGAATATTCAAAACGTAGGCAATTAAACCTCTACGCCAAGCTTGTGTCCGATTGCAGTATATTCTCCCCTAGGGTTACTGAGCGTCCTCTTTCACGCGAAAGGAGCACCTGTGGCTATATGGATAAATAGGCATCAAACATGCTGCAAGAACAGCATCTTGTGCACCTAAGATCTTGGCCTCTTTGAAAAGGGCCAGCACCTGGGCACCTGAGGGTTGAATGCAATCCAACACTTTCCTGCCATAGAGGCAACAGAAACAGCCAATGTATCATGCAGACAGCCAATTGCCCCTCATAAGACTTCGTTCGACAATAATTTTCGAGAGCCTCTCTTTCCAGCAAAAGCTGGTTGGTTGCAATGGGGAAAGAGTTGCATTGGTTCCAACATATATATATGTTGCAGAGCCACCAAATATATATTTATTTGGTGGCTGTGCTTTTCCTGCAAGTCTTCCACTGGGAGAAAAATGTTTCTGAATAAGTTTATGCCCACACTTGCACTTAGCCTGAGTCCGACCTAGACTCTCACATCCCTGGGGTTTAACCGTACACCTCTAAGCAACAAATGAATTGCAAAGGGGGCAATAACATAAAATGATTCTCCAAGCCAAGATTTTCACCTGAGAAACCAAGAGGACCTGGGTGGTTTGGTTTTGGTTTTCTCCACACAAGTGTAAACTCAAGGAACTCCCCATTTCTCTTTTTAGGCATTGCAGCATCTCAACGTAAATGGGCCGGAAATGTCAAATCCCGCTTCCTGCCCCCTTTCCTTCCCCTTCCCTGGCTTCCTCCCTCAGACGGGACACACAATAAGTGCAAATGTAAACATTTCTCATAATAAATTAATTAAATAAATAAATAAATAAACCAAGCACAAAAAAAGTGCAGTGCATGTTGGTGCCAGCAGAGAGCAGAAGAGGGCCACTTTCCCCATCCCAACCTAAGGAGTGGGCCTTCTCAAAAGGTAGGAAAGCCTGTGTGTGTGTGTGTGTGTGTGTGTGTGTGTGTGTGTGTGTGTGTGTGTGTGTGTGTGTGTGTGTTTCTGCAGAACGATTGGATGCGGAGAAGGTGAGGATGACGTACTGGGAAGAGACATGGGGCCTGGGAGGGAGTTGAGGCCTTCAAGTCTTGTTGTTGTTGCTTCCGAGAACAGCTACAAGGGCAGAAAGGTGATGGAAATGGCTCATTTTCAAGCTGTCCATTGGGACAATAGTTCCGTACTGACTATGGCCCAAACATGCATCAAGTCCATCTCAGAGACAGTCTGGTTAAGCACTCAGGACGTGGTGGTGGTGATGTACATCATCCAGTCAAGAGGCTGAGCTGGGACCTGCAGCCCTGCTGGTGCACCGTTGTCATTTCCATTGGCAGATGAAAGCACCGTTTCTTAGCCCATGCCGCCTCTGGCTCTTCTCTTCATCCCTTGGGCATTGGTGGCCCATCAGGCCCGGCTGATCTTCTGCTGAATTCCCAAACCATTCGGGACTTTGGAGGAAGCAAAATGGAAGGAATCGGTGCCTTCCTGTGGGTAGAGCAAGTGGTGAACTGTGGGGCCATGAGGAGGGTCCGTTCGGTCGCTGCCTCCATTCCAGCTGTCCAGCGTTGAATGCAGTGAGCCCTGATAATAAGGTGAGACTCTTGACCTCCCCCACCCCCAACTGGTCAGAGAAAATGTGGGAACAGGAACTGAGGAGAGGAATGAGGTGTGCTGGCTCTCTTTCCAGAGATTATGAGATAATATAGATTTATATAGAGCTTTATAATTATTTATATAAATATCTGGGGAGAAGGTGGTGGTGGTGCAGGGTGGCCGAGAAGGGAAGAGGGAACTGTACAACCTGGGAAAGGAAACCCAAGCAGTGGAGATCACAAATTCGGTATGTCTGGAAGTCTCTGCACCTCCCCACTGCCTGAATTGTCCAGTTCGGCACTATCGCAATCCGAGTCTTCATAGGCGGCAGGATCCTAGAAAGAGATAAAGCAGGTGAGGAAAGGTGGAACCAAGAGAGGGGAGAGGAAGACAGGACAGGACAGGACAGGACAGGACAGGACAGGACAGGACAGGACAGGACAGGACAGGAAAGGAAAGGAAAGGAAAGGAAAGGGAAGGGAAGGGAAGGGAAGGGAAGGGAAGGGAAGGGAAGGGAAGGGAAGGGAAGGGAAGGGAAGGGAAGGGAAGGGAAGGGAAGGGAAGGAAGGAAGGAAGGAAGGAAAGAGGCAGGCAGGCAGGGAAAGAAAGGAAGGAGGGAGGGAGGGAAGGAGACAAACGAGAAGGGAAGGGAAGGAGGGAGGGAGGGAGGAAGGAAACCTGGCAGAAAATCTTAGGTCACCTTTGGTCCTGGATTCCAATGGCAAGGTATGTTTTAAAAAGCAAACATTCTATATTAAAGAGGCAAGTAGATCTGTTTTTGCCACTGGACTATGCATATACACTACACCAGGGTCCCCAATCCCCAGGCCACGGCCCGCTAGCAGGCTGTGGCTTGTTTGAAACCGGGCCGTGTGACCAATGGGCAAGTGCGCGCGTGTGAAGCTCCGCTTATGAGAGTGGCAGGCCCTTGCCTCGTGCATAAAGCTCCACTCGCGTGAGCAGGGGAGCAGCACTTGAGCAGAGCGCTTGTGCTTCATTCGTGCAAATGGAGAGCGCTTGCGCGCGAAGCTCCATTGGGGTCTGTAAACACAAGGCCTTCAATGGAAGAAAACAGTTGGAAAGTAAACCATAAATGACTCGTGCATGTTCTTTGCAGGTCTGAGGGGTAAGAACCAGATTCTAAAAGCCTCAGAATGAAAGCCAATAAATTCACGTGAGTGCAGGCAGACAAGTTATGGTTATTGGTACAGGTTGAATGTGTAGCACTATCATAAAAATGTTGTTGAACCAACTTGAACATTTCTCTTCCAAAGCCCCTTCCTTTTAAATGGACACCCCTGGTCCATGGTGGTTAAGTCTGTGCTTGGGGTATGTGTGTGATTCCTAGTCCTGAGAGAGAAGGGTCTAATGTTTACTCAGTACCCACCTCTCCAGCATTCTGCTCAGCACTGAGCTGCCGTTTCACAAGCTGAATGACAGCTTCCTTTTCGGACAACCCATCAGAGTTCCCCAGAATGTCGTCATCTGAGCGCTCGGCATCCAGGCGTTCATCTGTATTGGTACTGGGCACATCTGGGGTGCCACCACTGTGGGAAGCTGTGGTGCCCTCACTGCCGGTGCCCTCTTCACCATCCCCATCCGAGAAGTTCTCGGAGCTGAAGGTGGAGAGAGATTGCCGTTTGCTCCTAGCCTGAGGCCACCTAGGAAAGACAGCAAAAGAAGAGGAAAAAGTCCAGTCAGCCTGAAACAGAAGAAAAAAAGAAAGCTACCCCAGGGAGGAATCTGGGCTCCAGACGGAACCAACGCACTTGGCACCCAAGTTTTAAGAGATGCAACAGCAGGACAAGAGGAAAGTGTCCCAAATTGACTCCAAATCCAACCTGCCCTTTTCCATCCAAATCATCCATCCCTAACTACCTTGTTTTTCTTGATTTAAAAATATGTCACACCTCCTTCTCTACCGAAGAACCTGAGATTATAAAACTGATAGTTCTGGAGAGCCGTGAAGTTAGAGAAAATGTAGTTAGAGCAATAAGGTCACCATGAAAAGAGAAGAAAATGTGTGCTTCAATGATTACAGATCATGTCAAAATATGGAATGTCCTTTGGAAAATGGGAAACCCAGAATATCTTCACGTGAAATTTAAGGCAAGAATCCGCAGTTCAGACTATTGGCTCCAGGTTAGCAAAAGAGGGAATGTATTCTCTTGCTTTATTTAACATATGCTGAATAATATATTAAGAGAAGCTGGGTTGGAAGAAGGTAAGCATGATTTTATAATTGGAAGAAGAATTGCTCTACGCCGATGACATTTGTTGTGGCCCGCCAGCAGTCTGCAGAGCTAGCAGCGGAGTCGGACAGTGAGGAGGCTGTGGAGGAACATGGGCTAGTCCTGGAGTCTGGGGAAGGCTCGGACAAGGGCTCTGCGTCAGAGGCAGAGATGGGGCCATCTCTGGGAGTTATGCGCAGACTCTGGAGCCTCCAGAGGCAGACAGCAGAGCAACAGGAGGAGCCTGTTCCTAGTGTGTGCATGCACAGAGCTGCCAGAAGGCAAGAACAGTTAAAACTAAAAGGACGACTCGGGAGTAAGGCCTGGAGTTGACTGGCCCCTCCCAAAAGGCTTAAAAGAGAAGCAAAGGCATATGGGCCCTTTGCAGGAAAGCAATGTTGTTAATTCTGTTCCCAGTCGGCATCTCTGTTTGATTCTGGACTCCATGTGGCTTTGCCAAGTAGGTCTTTGGCAGAGTGTCAAGGGAGATAAAGGTTGGTGATTATCCTGAAGGACTTCTCCTGAAGGACTTTTTGCAACTAATTGAGACTCAGCTGTGAATGAATGTAATTCACAGCTGTTGCAATAAAAGAGGTTTTTGGGATTACTCCTGTGTTTTAATGACTCAGGAAGCCTAGGTCACAACAACATTTCAGTGGAAACTGCAAATGATCTGGGAGCTCTAGTAATGGAAGACATACGCTGAAAGAATTGGATAATATCAAGAAGACCAAGTTAATGATAACAGTTATCAGCCATCAGATTTAGAACTGACAATTAAGATACTGAAGTGAAATGCTTTTTTTTTTTCCTGTGACATTCTATGAAAGCAAAAATTGGACTTTGAAGAAGCAGGAGAGAAAATGCTTTTAGTGTTGGGGAAAACTGTTGAGAACCCCATGGGTAGCCAAAACAAAGAAATGGATCATTCATTCATTCATTCATTCATTCATTCATTCATTCATTCATTCATTCATTCATTCATATTTATTTATTTATTTATTTATTTATTTATTTATTTATTTATTTATTTATTTATTTTAATTTGTATACCGCCCTTCTCCCAAAAAGGACTCAGGTCGGTGAACAGCCAAAATTAAAATACATACAATACAGAAGTTAAGATAATTAAAAGAGATTAAATCTCCTCAAGGGGAGCCCCATCATAAGGGGGTGGGGAGAAATCAAACCAATTGAGGCACAAATAATCAAGCTCAAATCATAATATTATGCAAAGAGCTAGCTCTCTTGAGAGGTGCATAATTCTGGAAACAGTAGAAAGAAAGATAACAGGAAGACAAGTAGCAAAGTGGATGGATTAAATTAGTTTCCATTGGCAATTGGATAACCTAAAAGCTAGGCTTGGAAACAGATCATTCTGGAGAAAGTCTATGTATGTGATCACCAAAAACTGTCACTGACTTGATGACACATAGTCAGTCAAAGGGATTGGGGTGGAGGAAGGAGGCAAAAGAAGATGTGGAAGACCTGTACCATCTTCTCTATACTCTCATTCACTCCTCACCAGGAAAAGAGTTTGAGTGAAAGTATAAACTTTCTCCATCTTGGTGGTCATTCCAACATGCTGGACAGGCAGCAGTAGTTGGGAAGGATACTCTATATCAGGGGTGTCAAACTAGCATCGTCACATCATCACATATCATATGACTTTTTCACCCTTCGGTAAAACGGGGGTGGGGGTGGGGCAGTGCGGTACACATCTGGCCCACGGGCCGTGAGTTTGACACCCCTGCTCTATATCCTTACTTCATGATTAGAGGTAGAAACACCAAAGAAGCACATGACAATAAACAATCTCTTGATCCACTCTCAGAACATAAATGAGAGGTGAAAATTTTCCACTCTACTCCACTCATTGATCCCTCCAAATCCTTGGGGGCTGAGCCCTAAATCAGGCTACTGCTCACCTTTGCCGGAGAGGGAGCTCAACTTCACTGTCCACTTCGCCCTCTTCTTCCTCTGAGGAGATACCACGTTTCTAAGTCAAGATGAATGAAATAAAAAGAAGCAGTGTCAGGATTTGTCAACCTCTGGTCAGTCTGGCATTAGATGAAATTAAGAACTTGATTCTTCACTAATCTCAGTTCTTCTCAAGATCTAAAACCAGCCATAAAGAGACTACTGAAAATATGACTGCATTCTACAAAACCCGCAGACTGCTTGGTAGCAGTTTCTGAGGTCTGGGATATCTTCCAAAGGCAACTGCCCCGTCTACTTTTGGGGGGGGTCCTTTGGAGGCAGGAGAATGTTTTGGGATTTTTTTAAGAAAGTTTTTCCTGCTCTGCAGTGTTGAGTCCTGTTAAGGTTAATTTTATTTTTATTTTTTTTAACATGACATGTCTGGGTTTTACACCGTTGGCCAACTAAAATGGAAATTTCATACTGAACATTAAGAGCAGCCCAGAGTTGCTGGGAGTTGGGTGGCATATCAATTTAATAAATCATAATCAAGAAATACAATAAGCTGAATCAGCAAAAAATACAACAATATCCTATCCTTCTCTAACGTTGTTCATTGGATATGAAAGGGACAAGATAGTCCATAAAAGCTGGAGAAGGGCATTAACTTTGACAGTTCTCTGTTGCACACAGTTTCCTTATTGCTTGTGGAACAGGTAGTCCTTGACTTACAACAGTTCACTAAATGACCATTCAAAGTTACAACATCACTGAAAAAAAGTGACTTTGGACCATTTTTCAGTTATGACCATTGTAGCATCCCCACGGTCACGTATTCAAAATTGGCATCCAACTCATATTTATGACTGTTGCAGTGTCCCACAAGGTCATGTGATCCCCTTTTCTGACCTTCTGACAAGCAAAGTCAATGGGGAAGCCAGATTCACTTAACAACCATGTGACTCACTTAACAACAGTGATTCACTTAACAACCGCGGCAAGAATATTAGTTAAATGGGATAAAATTGACTTAATGACTGTCTCGCTTCAAAAAAAGAAATGTTGGGCTCAATTGGGGCGGTAAGTCAAGGACTATATTATCAGAGGAAGAAAATGGAGAAGGCAACCACAGCCACCATTTCTACAGGCTTTTCAGATTACAGTGGCTGTTGCCTGTGTATCTCTTTTCTTCCATTTGGGAAAGGAAGGGAGGAAGAAAAAGTGTAAAGGAAAGAAACACCGTGCTACCTGGCTGCGGGTAACAGCCGCCCGGTACAACATAGCCGCTGGTGTGAGGTGCTGAGACTGCTGTGGGGCCCCTGAGCGGCTGCCCTTGCCCTGTTCCCGTTCCGCCTCCTCGCCAGGCTGAAGCCTTGCCTTTCCTGGCGGCCCCACTGCCCCCTGTCGAGAAGAAGGTGAGTCGGGGCTGCTGGAGCAAGGCACCGAGGCAGTGTCTTCGCTGGGCGTCTCGCTGCGGGGCTGCTCCGCCGGTGGGGATTCTGGCCCCGCTGCCCCTTTGCGGCCCTCGGCTCCCAACGTTGTGGAAATGAGGTCAGGACTGGAAGACGACATCTTGCGCAGCAGCAGGTCGTGCTGGAGCCCTCGGAGGGCCGTGCAGGGCTCCAGGCGCTTGGCTCCTCCGGGATCGGCCAGCTCCCCACAGCTGCCCCGTGTGCTGACCTTGCGGTAGCGTGATTTAGTACGGCGGCTACGCCCAGGGGACGGGGGCCCTTTCTGGCACACGGGGATGGCGAGCTGAGGCAGGCTGGGGTCCAGGATGACCTCCGTCTTTAGAATGTCCGGCCTGCAGAAGCAAAACAAGAGTTAGCAGAGTAACCTCGATGCCAAGAAGGGAGAGGGTACCGTAATTTCAATTGAACCCTTTAAGAAATTGGCTCCTATGTTGCTGCTCCTAAGGCTGCTTCCCCCACTCCCACTTTTTGTAGTTTTGCTGTTGGTGCTCTTTGGTCTTAAAAGTAAAGGTTCCCCTCACACATATGTGCTAGTCGTTCCCGACTCTAGGGGGCGGTGCTCAGCTCCGTTTCAAAGCCAAAGAGCCAGCGCTGTCCAAAGACATCTCCGTGATCATGTGGCTGGCATGACTAAACGCCAAAGGCACACGGAACGCTGTTACCTTCCTGCCAAAGGTGGTCCCTATTTTTCTACTTGCATTTTTTACATGCTTTTGAACTGCTAGGTTGGCAGAAGCTGGGCCAAGTAACAGGAGCTCACCCTGTTATGCCACACTAGGGATTCAAACTGCTGAACTGCCGACCTTTTGATCGACAAGCTCAGCGTCCTAGCCACTGAGCCACCATGCCCCTTCTCTGTAGTCTTACATCATCATCATCATCATCATCATCATCATCATCATCATTATTATTATTTAGACTTCTATACCGCTTCATAGTGCTTTACAGCCCTCTAAGCAGTTTACAAAGTTTACAAAGTTAGCATATAGCATATTGCATATTAGCATATTGCATTAGCATTAGCATTAGCATATTGTCCCCAACAATCTGGGCTCTCATTTTACCCACCTCGGAAGGATGGAAGGCTGAGTCAACCTTGAGCCACTGAGATTTGATCTGCTGACCTGCTGAACTAGCAGTCAGCTGAAGTAGTTGCAGTACTGCACTCTAACCACTGCGCCACCTTGGCTCATTAGATTATTAATTAGATTATTAATTTTCTTGAAAGGAAGTAATGAGCAGACTAGAATATCTGAAATATAGAAACGTATTCAGGTAGTCCTCACTTAATAACTGGCTGCTTAACAACTAACTTTTGAAGTTATGACAGACTCCGAAAAATTATTTATGACCCGCCCCTGAAGTTACAACTGCTGCACAAATCCCATACGTTCATATAGATTGCATTTTGGCAACTGGTTTACATTTACGGTTGCGTCGTCCTGTGGTCCTATGACTGCAATTTGCAACTTTTTTGCTGGTTTTCAGCAAAAAAAATGCCCATTGAGGAGAATGGATTCATTTAACGGCCATATGGTTCATGATTTGCTTAATGATTGTGGTGAGTCGATTTACAATCATCATTAAGAACTATCATAAAACTGAGTCAGGTCCCATAATATTCTTCTTGATTATCATTTGGAGCATATATTGCTCCTAACAATGTTTTTTTTTTTTATTCATAGTTATTTCGACCATTAATATCCTTCCTTCAGGGTTGAAATGCTCCAGGTTCAGACCGGATCGCCCAATCCGGTAGCAATGATGGCGGGTGGTTCAGAGAACCGGTAGCAAAAATCTCTGCGCCCCCCCCCCCCCCCCCACGTCCAGTTGAGCCGCAGGATCATCAGAGGCTTTTTTTTTTTTTACTTTTAAAAGCATTTTTTCTACCACCTCTTCCAACGAAAAAATGCTTTTAAAAGTAAAAAAAAAAAGCCTCTGATGATCGCGCGGCTCAGCTGGGATAGTCAGAGCCTTTTCAAAGCATTTTTTTCTGCAACCTCTTGGCCGAAGAGGTGGTAAAAAAAATGCTTTGAAAAGTCTCTGACAATCCCAGCTGAGTTTCCTGATTGGCAGAGAGGTATTTTTTAAAAACCCTCTCTGACGATCCCAGCTGAGTTTCCTGATCGTCAGAGGCTTTTCAAAGCATTAGAAAAAAATGCTTTGAAAAGTTAAAAAAAAAAAAGCTGGCCACACCCACCCAGTCACATTACCCCCCCCAAGCCACGCCCACAGAACTGGTAGTTAACAAATTTTACATTTCACCCATGCCTTCCTTCCTCATCTTCAAAAATCTGTTCGGATTTAATTGTTTTTTTAATATATAATGCTACCCCTCTTTTACTTTGACTGGCAAGTGTTGTATATAGTATTCCCAATTTCTTTTGCTCCAATAGATAACTTATGTTGTTTCTTAATATGAACTTCTTGTAGACATATAATCTCTAATTTTAATTTTTCTAATTTATTGAATATTGGGGAGGGCTCACATAAATTTTAAAAAATAACAATTAGAAATAAAATAAAAGCCATCAAAGTAATTTGCAGGAGATTGCAATAAATTACTAATCATGCCATCAAATAGCAGGCTTGGTACCACCACAAGATGCCGAACATTTGGAAGCAAACTGAATACAACAAAGAGGATGGACAGGAAAAAGCATCTAACAGGACAGGTGTGCCCTCATGTCATTTTCCCTCTATTTGGGAGCTGACATTGGGCTAAACAGAAACTTAGGTTCTGTGCCCAATACATACATTTTCTTTCCACATTATGGTTCACATTATGCTACTACACATGGTGGTCATTGTTAAACCCTTCCTGCGAGGGCCTTTCTCTGCAGTGATTCACCTTTTGCTGTGAGGAGAGAGCTTTTGTGGCACATTCCTCTTCTTGATCAGTTTCTCCACCGTGTTGCCATGCAGGAGACTGCGAGATGGATGATGCTTAAAAAGTCCGGGATATTTCTTCTCTAACGCTTGCTCTCGCCTAGGAGAAGGATGCAAGGACTGAAAACTCAGGAGGACACAGAGAAAAAAAACACACCAAAATTCATACTAGTTGCTCGGATGCTGGGGTTGCTCGGATCTTTTGGGACAGGAAAACAGGATGCACATAATACAATAATCAGATAAAATATAGTGTATATTGGAGGTGGAGACCGTTTGAGAGCTGAATGCAATGAACTTTCATTTGAATGTATGCAGATTAGTGTACATTCAAAAGAGTGGTGGGTTGTTCCCGGTTCGGTCCGGTTCTATAGAATTGGTAGTAAAACCAGCGGGAGGCTCCGCCCACCCGGCACAACATCATCATGGGTGATCTGCGCCAGTGGTGGGTTGTCCAGGTTCGGACTGGTTTGCAAGAACTGGTAGTAAAACCGGCAGGAGGTTCCACCCACTGACCCGGATGTCATCATAAGTGATCTGCGCATGTGCAGAAGGGCGCGTGCGCACGCACGGAGGCACAATGCGAACCGGTAGTAAAGGTAAGTAGAACCCACCACTGATCTGTGCATGTGCGTTTCCGTTGCAAACCGATAGTAAAGGTAAGTAGAACCCACCCCTGATTCAAAGTGACAATAAAGTTATTCTAAGTCTAAGTCTAAATACCAGAAAGCAATTTTAACTAGATGACTGATTGAGTGGTTGCTTGATTCAACAACCATTCGAAGAAACCCATACATTTCTTTTTTGTAGAGGATGAAGGATAACCTGACTTCAAGGTGTGTTTGGATTTTAATTCCTCTTGTTCTGAGTGAGAACAATTATTGCTGGCTCTTGAATTCCACCTGATATGGAGGATACCAAGTTGAGAAAGGCTGGGTAGAACTTTCTGCAATTTGTTTGTTTGTTTTTAATCCAGGGCAAATTCAGGTAGTCCTCGATTTACGACCACAATAGAATCCAGAATTTATGTTGCTAAATGAGAAATTTGTTAAGTGAGTTTTGCCAAGTTTTATGACTTTTCTTGCCACATTTGTTAAGTGAATCACTGCAGTGTTTAAATTAGTAACACGGTGGTTAACTGAATTTGGCTTCCCCAAATTGACTTTGCTTGTCAGAAGGTCGCAAAATATGATCACCATAAATTGCCAGAACACTGAAGCCATCATAAATATGAACCAGTTGTCAAGCATCCGAATTTTGATCATGTGACCATGGGGATGCTGCACTGGTCATAACTGTGAAAAATGATCACAAGTCACTTTTTTCAGTGCCATTGTAATTTTGAACGGCCATTAAATGAACTGTTGTAAATCGAGGACTATCTGTACTTCCTTCTCAATGCAAATAGTTGCAGAAATTTTGGCTGGTAGCAATAGCAATAGCCCTTAGACTTATATACCACTTCACAGTGCTTTACAGCCCTCTCTAAGCGGTTTACAGAGTCAGCATATCACCCCCCCCAACAATCTGGGTCCTCATTTTACCCACTTCGAAAGGATGGAAAGCTGAGTCAACCTTGAGCCTGGTGAGATTCGAACTGCCAAATTGCAGGCAGCCGGTAGTCAGCAGAATTAGCCTGCAATACTGCATTCTAACCACTACACCACCAGAGCTTCCTCTTCCCTTATTCTGTGTTCCTTGCCTTATGGGTAAAATGATGCCCCAAATTGATGGTGTGGTGTTGATATTTGAGATCCAGAAAACATGTCAGGGGTTATGCCCAATTTCCTTTACTGGGGTGGAGAGGAGGGTTGAGAGAAAGCTGGTAGGCCAAAGCTCTCATTACTAAACCTTTACCCTCTTGCTTTTAGTTAAGAATACATCCCTTTAGGAAAAGTTACTGAATCGGTAATTCTAATCTTACCGAAGCAGCTCTTTCTCCTTCAGCTCCAACTGTAGCATGAGGGAATTGAGCTCCATATAAAGATTGTTGGCCCGTTCCAATTTACGTTCGTAGTGCTCCCGGATGTCCAAGGCATGCCTGCAGCAGAAGTAGGGAGCAAGGAAACTTTTCAAACATATAAACAATCGTGGTTTTGTTATTGATTGATTGATTAATTGATTTATAGCTCACAGTGCTTATCTGGGGATCGTCTTATCCTCACATAACTCTGTGAGGTAGAATGGGCTAAGAGTGACTGACTGCAGGGGTGAAATCCAGCAGGTTCTGACAGGTTCTGGAGAAGCAGTAGCGGAAATTTTGAGCAGTTTGGAGAACCGGCAAATACCACCTCTGGCTGGCACCAGAGTGGGGTGGGAATGGAGATTTTGCAATATCCTTCCCCCAGGAGTGGAGTGGGAATGGGGATTTTGCAGTATCCTTCCCCTGCCATGCCCAAGCCACGCCCACCAAGCCACACTACGCCCACCAAGCCACGCCCACAGAACCAGTAGTAAAATAATTTGGATTTCACCACTGACTGACTGGTCCAAAGTCACCAACGAGCTGAGAGTTCCCCAGCTTTGATCCACCTCAATCACTACATTAGATTCAATACCATCCACAGGCTCTTGCTGTTACAGTCAAGAGAATGAAAACCATTCTGTGGCACCAGACTGCAAGCTCTCTCCCTTTTAGAAGGAGTGGAGCTTGTATCACGGGGCTCTGACACTTCTTTCAAAAGCTGCTGATTATTTGACAATCCCTTGCAGGACATCGATCCCGGTATAAGGAACCAGGAACAGCTTTTGAGATGCTTAATAGCAAGATCAGCTCAGAAAATTATAGGTCCTAGCATTTTTGGTATTTGATAGAATATCACTGCAGGTTTAAAAATCATTAAAAAGGGGAAGATACATTTAGAAGGAGTAGGTACATTTTTATGAAGTCAGATCTATTTTATGTACCGGTTTTCCAACTCTGAAGTTTATTCTGTTCTATATCTTCATTGTTCTGTCCTTAAAACAACAACACAAGAAATGTACAAACGGTTTTTTTTTTTAAAATTAAAAAAAAATGCTTCCTTTTTGCAAGCAAATTTGACAAATGCAGTTTTATACATTTTTCACTATATCTACTTTTGTGTGCATTTTCTTCATGATATACATTTTTTCTTAGGATTTATTCTTCTTGAAACTCTGTAATACATTCCATAAAGCGTAAATGTCAACCGTTGCATTCCAATTCGCGTACAGGTGTGGGAAATGAAAAATAAAGTTTCAATTGAAATATCAAATTCAATTAATTTACCCTCAAGATTATGCCCAGTTCCATTTACAGATAACAATCATTAGTTTTAATAAAAGGAATGGTAGTGAAATAAAAGACGGGAGGAATTTGGCTTCAATTCTGAGGAATACAAAATTGCTTCGCTGATGGGGGATCCCCTCCCCCAAATGTTGGTATTTTCAGCATGCCAGCAGATGCAAGGAATATACGTCATTATGTATAAACTTATCATGACAGGTGGCTGCAATCAGCCATTCCTGGCTCTGCATGGAAGTGTCAAGTCTAGAGTGGGAGGTTGAAAAACACATCTTAAAGGGTGACAAACCACATTTTTAGTATCACAAGGAAAAAAACCAGGGACATACATGTCCATATAGCCTCCAGAAGTGTAACTCAGCTCAGATGAGACCTTTTATTTATAAATACATATATAGGTATCGAATCTTCTACGTTTTAATGGTTTCACACCTGCCTTACCTGAGTTCTTCTCGCCGCCGGTGGATCAACTCCTCTTCCAAACGGTGTAGACATGTCCCCTCCGATTTGATCTTTTCGAAATGGAGCTTCACTTCTTCTCGCCATTCAGCCTGGGAAAGAAAATAAGAGCTCTGTCAGAGTATGAATATTCATAGACTGGAATAGATCAGCCAAGGGGGACTGTTTGGATAGACATAGTAACAGGTTAACCAATGGGGACTGTTTGGAAACTGAAACAGTATTTGTTTGTATGGGGCCATAAGAGACAGTTTGGAGTCTGGGCGTGGCTTTGACTTGCTGAACTGTATATAAGAGTTGGCTTGGCCTCTGTAATGTGGAGCCTCTGTACAATATATTTGCCTCTGTATCTCTCTACTCTGTAAAGACTTGCTTCTATTGATATTGCTTCTGTGTTCCTGATATTGTATGCTGAATTCTCCTGTATGGTATTGTATATAAATAATAATAATAGTAATAGTAATAGTAATAATAATAATAATAATAATAATAATAATAATAATAATAATAATAATAATAATAATAATATTTTTTTACCGCCCTTCTCCTGGAGGACTCAGGGCGGTGTACAGCCTATTAAGAATAAAGAAGTTTCTTATGTAATTTGAATTTGAAGTTCATTTAATTGTGTCTGATTGTGTGTGCTGCAACAAACTCTGACAAGCTCCATAAACTCATTTCCTGAATTCTTCTGGCTCCAGGCCTAGAGAACAGAAAACTATTTACAATGGTGCTACTCTTGTAGATTATGGTACCCCCCACTGCATGGTATCCGTTCCATAATGAGAATAATGAAAAGTAGAGCTATTCAGCTCTCAGCAAAAGATGTATTTGTTGATCATCTATTTTCCTAACTAACTTATTGTGAAAAGTTGTTTTATCATTTCAGAGATTAATTTAGTTTGTTTTTATGTTATTGTTTATATAACTGCATTGTAAACTACAGCATAACATGAAAAGAGGTCTAATACATTTTTAACACAATTTAATACTAATTTTGCCAAGGAAGCCCACCTGGGATTTGAAGTACGTTTCTTGCGGTGTGGACAGCACGTCAGCAGAGGCGATGTCAAGGTGCAGCAGGATCTGACGGAAAGATGGGCGATTCCGAGGTTTGCTATTCCTGATGAAGGAAGGCAGAATACACTGAGGGGAAGGCACACAGTGTGGATTTCTAGCTTGTTTGGTGGTGTGGTTAAGTTGTTGGGCCAAGAGCTGGGAGACCCACATTCGGGTTCACCTTTTAGCAATGAAAGCTCATTTGATGTAGGGAGTAACAAAGACGACCCTGAAGAGATACATGGGAACTGCTTCCTAGGCAAAAGGGGATGAAGTGTTTTTTTTTTTAAGTCCAGGAGAATGAGATAACATTTGGAAATGGCTCAGGCAAACACCTCCCTGATGTAGTAGAAGAAGGGGGAAGAGATACAACACAATCAGACTTGCAAGATTCTGTTATTATAGTCAGTCTCAGTAAAAGTAGTTTTAAGCTTGCTATGGAGTTGATTTCCAGGTCGATCAATCAATTCAGTTTATGACAGTCATAGACCAGAGACCAGAACAAATAAAAACATTCTGTAAATATACAATTAAAAATTCTAGAATAAAATAATAAATAACAGATAAAATCTATGATAAAATCCAGTCAGTCAATTTGGTTGCTGTTAGTTGCGAAGTTGTGTCTGATTCATCGCGACCCCATAGACAATATTCCTCCAGGCCTTCCTGTCCTCTACCATCCCCCGGAGTCCATTTAAGCTCACACCAACTGCTTCAGTGACTCTATCCAGCCACCTCATTCTCTGTCGTCCCTTTTTTCTTTTGCCCTCAGTCGTTCCCAGCATTCGGCTCTTCTCCAGTGAGTCCTTCCTTATCATTAGGTGGCCCAAGTATTTGAGTTTCATCTTCAGGATCTGGCCTTCTAAAGAGCAGTCAAGGTTGATCTCCTCTAGGACTGACCGGTTTGATCGCCTTGCAGTCCAAGGGACTCGCAGAAATCTTCTCCAGCACCATAGTTCAAAGGCCTCGATTCTTTGGCGCTCAGCCTTTCTTATGGTCCAACTTTCACAGCCATACATTGCAACTGGGAAAACCATAGCCTTGACTATACACACTTTTGTTGGCAGGGTGATGTCTCTGCTTTTTAGTAAACTATCTAGATTTGCCATAGCTTTCCTCCCCAGGAGCAAGCGTCTTTTAATTTTTTGGCTGCAGTCCCCATCTGCAGTGATCTTGGAGCCCAGGAAAATAAAATCCATTTCTTCCCCATCTATTTGCAGGAATTGAGAGGGCTGGATGCCATGATCTTAGTTGTTGAGTTTCAAGCCAACTTTTGCACTCTCCTCCTTCATCCGCATCAAGAGGCTCTTTAGTTCCTCTTCACTTTCTGCCATTAAACTGGTATCATCTGCATATCTGAGGTTGTTGATATTTCTCCCAGCAATCTTAATTCCAACTTTTGATTCATCTAGCCCCGCTTTCTCATGATGTGCTCTGCATATAAATTAAATGGCAGGGTGACAGTATACAGCCTTGCCAGACTCCTTTTCAAATTCTGAACCAATCAGTGGTTCCATGTCCAGTTCTCACTGTTGCTTCTTGACCCGCATATAGGTTTCTCAGTCTGTCAAATACACATAGTTTAAGTATACTAAAAATTACAATCCATAAACTATGTGGCCCGTAGTTAGTTTAATACTAAAAGGGGAAGGAATAAGCAGTGCAATGGATTTGCCACATTTGTTGTATAAAATAGCTACGGTGGATTTGACACGTGTTTCCGACGAATCCCCAGTGCTGCTGTATAGATGTGAGGGCGATCTGGCTGTGATATCTGTCACCCCATTGATCGCCAGGGTTGATATCCCAGGTGTTTCTCTTCCGAGTGAGGCAGACCCTTGATAGCTTTGTCAGAAGAGGATATTTAAAATGCAACTCATAAAAACTGTTATGTATTGCATCACTCATTCTTGAGGGCCAGTCTTCCTTCAAAGGAACACTGATGGTGGATATGCATGGTGGGTGGGTTTCAAAAATTTTAGCAAGGGGTTCAATGCCTGGTTACTGGGTGGGCGTGGCCATGATGGGTGTGGCCTAGTCAGCTTTCTGCACTATAGCCGGGGGGGGCATTTTTACCCTCCCCGGGCTCTGGAGGCTTTTGCTGAGCCTCCGGGAGGGCAAAAACAGCCTCTCCAAGTTCTGGAGGCCTTCCTGAACTTCCGGTAGGCCCGTTTTTTGCCCTCCCTGAGCCTCAGGTGTGCCCTGCACCTACCTGCATTCAAAACGGGCCGTGTGGGGACTCCTGGGAGGGGAGGGGTGGGAGGGTGGGATGGACCAGCCAGGAGTGGGATTTGGGGGTTCTCCGAACTGCGCAGAATCTTAGCTAGAGGTTCTCCCAAACCCTTGCAAACCCCCAGCAACATTCTTTGTATGTTGCAAAGAAATACTCCACTGACAAAGTGTAGTTTCCAAGTTTCAACACAAAGCCCAGCTGCTTTTTTTTCTTCTTCTAATAAGGCAGATGTTTAACAAAGAAGATCCTCAGCTTCTAAAATTGCTTTGGTCAAAACACTCAGAAGAAAGGGGTTTTACTACTGTGTTTCCCTGAAAATAAGCCATTTCCTCTGGTTAGGGTTAGGGAGACAGAGCTGGAAATCAGGTAAGACGGCAAGAGGAGCCCCATCTTGCTCCACGTGCCCCAAAATAATAAGACCTCCCCGAAAATAAGGCCAAGCGCTTATTTCAGGGTTCAAAAAATATAAGACAGTGTCTTATTTTTTGGGAAACATGGTATTATGGTTGGCACCAACTCTAGTCACTTTCCACAAGCAACTGAAAATGGAGTTCTTCCAGAGGATACTTATAATGATGTCAGACGTGGTCTGGAATGCAAGTTTTTATATTTTTGACTGCACACCTTTTGTATTTTATCTACAGGTAGTCCTCGACATACGACCGCAGCTGAGCCCCAAATTTCTTTTGCTAAGTGAAAGCGTTTTGCCCAATTTTATGACATTTCTTGCCACAATTCTTAAATGAATCACTGTACTTGTTAAGTTACTAACACACTTGTGAAATGAATCGGTAACCCTGGGACACTGCAACTGTCATAAATCTGAGTCAGTTGCCAAGCATCTGAATTTTGATCATTGTGACCATGGGGATGCTGCAATGGTCATAAGTGTGAAAAATGGCCATAAGTCACTTTTCTCAATGCTGTTGTAACTTCGAACGATCACTAAATGAAGTGCTGTAAACCGGGGACTTTGTAATTATTATTTATTGTTTTGTTGAATGTTGTGATCCATCAAGAGTCTGGTTATGATTGTGGTAGGATATGCATGTGATAAACAGACAAACAAATAACCAAATAATCTTGAGTGGAGATACATCCACAGAAGGAGAAATTCCAAGAATGTGACAGCTGCTCTTCTCTGTATAGCTGTGCTCCATTTTGGGTATGACAATGCATATATTGGTGTGGACTTAAATTAAAATGTAAACTGTAGAATTTAGAAACTGGCATGTGGTATTAAAACTCGCTATACTGTGCATTAGTATAATATTTTATTTCTTGGAGTATTGTCTATTCTATTCTATTCTATTCTATTCTATTCTATTCTATTCTATTCTATTCTATTCTATTCTATTCTATTCTATAGAAATAAATGTTCTTTCTGCTATCAATCAAACTTTGTATCATGAGTTTTCCTTAGTATGGTCATTAACTGCTCCATGTATGGATAGTCCTCACTTACCAACCTCAACAGAGACTGACAACTCCATCACTAAGTGGCACAGTCATTAAGCCAGACATCACACGACAGCGCTGTTTTGTGACATCAGTTGTCACTTCCTGATGCGGTCATTAAATAAATCCCCCACAGTCCTTAAGTGCAACATCACATAACCAATTTCATTGTATACATGATGTACAATGCTTTGCTTTGCTTTTTTTGCTTTTTTAATTTATATGCCGCCCTTCTCCGGAGACTCAGGGCAGCTTACAATGCGTTAAGCAATAGCCTTCATACTTTTGTATATTTATACAAAGTCAGCTTATTGCCACGACAATCTGGGTCCTCATTTCACCTACCTTTGAAAGGATGGAAAGCTGAGTCAACCTTGAGCCTGGTGAGATTTGAACTTGCAGTAATTGCAAGCAGCAGATGTTAATAACAGTGCTTTATACACTGTACTACAGGCTCTTGCCTGTAGTACAGGCAAGACAATATGACAATAAAGGCTATACTGACAATTATGACAATAAAGGCTATACTGTGACTTGTGACTTCATGCTGGCTTCCACATTGACTTTACTTGTTGGAAGTTGGTTGTGAAAGGTCACAACAGTGGTGGGTTGCCCCCGGTTCGGACCGGTTCGCAAGAACCGCTAGTAAAACCGGCAGGAAGCCCCGCCCACTGACCCGGATGTCGTCATCAACGATCTGTGCATGCGCAGCACGATCCTGTTGCAAACCAGTAGTAAAGGTAAGTAGAACCCACCCCTGGATCACAAATGGTGATTGAGTAACCAGAGAAACTGCAATGGTTGTAACTCTGAGGAATGGTTGTTAAGTCTTCATATTCAACACCCACATAACTTCAAATGAATGATCGGTAAGTGAGGACTAGCTGTAATGTAGGAAATAGGAATAGAAGCTCATTGGGTTCCAGAGTAAGCTTCTATTATGAAGTATTTTTTTCTGCTGTGTAATCTACCTGGTCTTCAGAAATAAGTCAAGGTGAGTTCTGGAAAGAGGTGTGTTGCTCAAACGACACCTTGAGACTACCTTTCTCTCTAAACACAACCTACTTTATAGGGTTGTTATGGTATGATAAACTGGAGCAGCTTGCTGAAGAAAAGATGGCTCTAAATTAAATATATATACTAAATTAAATATATTACACTATCTGCCAAAATGCTGTCCATCTCTGCGTATTATTTTAAACTCATTCAATAAGATCTGCTAGTAAACGTCCTTTTTAAAAATAATATTTCTTGATGTCTCCAAGGAATTTGTGAAGAGCTGTAATCTGGAGGATCACAGTTTCTTTAGCTCAGGTGTAAAGTAAAGGAAACCTTGATCCTAATAAAAAAAGTGAATTCAACATATGTAAAGAGAGGGATTCCTGGAAAGATATAATTCATAACAAAAAAACATATGACATTTTGGGTTTCATATGACATAATTGGGTTGATATATCTCTGTCCCGCATGAATAGAAGCCAGAGAAGTGTATCTGAAAAACAGATTGTAATTTTTTTTCCCAATTATATATCATGAGGAAGAAAAGATGTGGCAAAAGTCAGGCATTCTATTAGATTTAATTGGGCCTTCAAATTCTATTAAAACATTAATACTAATCTTCGCAATCTAACACTCTCTATAAATTTTAGACTGCAATCCCCATCAATCAGAGGCAGGACTGTGGAAGGCTATCAGATGCTGGAACATATTCCTAGGGAGCCCCAAAATGTGGAAAGCAGCATTAATATGTAAAGGCTGATAGAAATGTTCCTGTATGGTAAATACTCCATGTGGTTGTAATGGTGAATAAGATAGACTTCAATCAATGTTTATTGTCTTTAGGCCTATTTAAGGAGGCCATTCCATACATACACAAAAAGTATTATCTGGATCACTGCAGGACCAAGACAAATAAATCAGATTGGAGGATATTGTGTCTCAATTCTCTGGAGCTTATATAATCTTAATAGATTATATAAGAAGTGCTTTCCTCCTTTAAAAATCTTCTGAATTTTGAATTTTATTTAGTTGGGTTTTAACTGTTTTAATTTAATTTAATTTAATTTAATTAATTCAATTTATATGCCACCCCTCTCCGAAGACTCAGGGCTGGTTTTTTTTTTAATGAAACAGGATTGCACTCCCCCCACATTTTTTCTCTCCCCCAGAGCACAATGTAGTCTTTCCTTTCCTTCTTTCCTTTCCTTTCCTTTCCTTTCCTTTCCTTTCCTTTCCTTTCCTTTCCTTTCTTCTTTCCTTTCCTCTTTCCCCACAGACATGCTGCTTAACAGACTTCACAAATCTCCCTACAATTATGCATAAACAGCCATTCATGTTACCATGACTTGTTTATATTATACATTCAAACCACTATAATCCTGCCTTGGCCAGAATAGGAACAGGAAGGGAAACAGTATCGTATGTATGTATTTTCTCCCTTCCTTTTCCTTTCCAAAAAGACAGGGTGGATTTAGAATTTTCATTTCTTTCAAGCTATAGCTGAGCAGGGCCTGGCCCTGGACCAATTCTGGAGGCTAATTCTTCCTCCCACAATTTATCCCAAGTTGCTGAGAAGTGATGTAACTTGGGAACTCACCAGCACTGCCTCAGCAGAATCTTGAAGCCATCTGGGCAACTGGTAGGCACAGGTAGATGGAGGCTATTACTGCCCACTCCCCAGATGATGGCTGAGGAGTCCACATCCTTGTAAGGAATCTCTCCGGTCAGCAACTCCCAGAGAACAACCCCAAAGGACCTAGGTGGGAATGAAAAGTCAGTTGAGTAGAGGAAGCCTCTAGCATGAACAACCATTCTCAATGGGCTTCCCCTTTTACATTCTTTTCCAGCCATGTCTTCTTTCCAAACAGAACCTCTACCTGGGAGTATATACAGGTGAGATTAGGAGTAATAGACAAATACATCTAGAGGGCATGGTAAATCTGTACATGAATAGGTATCTATTACTAAAGCTTGATGGGAGTTGTAGTCCAACACACCTTTGTTTGGGTATGTGTTGTGTGGATGACAGAAGCCAGAGCCCAACACATCTGGGGGGGGGGCACTGGGTTGTCCTATACTTTGGCCACCCACTCAGACCTTCCCCATTCTCTCCACTGCCTCTCTTTTGGGTTAGCTCCCCTCACCAGATGTCAACCTTCTCAGAAACAGGCTCATTCCGAATCACTTCAGGGGCCATCCAGGCCACAGTGCCAGCAAAAGACATCTTGGTGCTCTTGTCACTGAGCTCTTTGGAGGTGCCAAAGTCGGAGATCTTCACCACATCATCATATGTGATCAGCATGCTAGGAGAAAAGAAAAGAAAAGAAGTCATGGTTCCTTCTGAGAGACAAAGTGCTCTCTGCCATCAGTTAGGAAACATAATATATGAATAAACCCCTTTGTGAAGAAGGATTTTTTCCTCCTCCATGGAATAATAATAATTTAATAAATTTATATGGTACCTGTCGGCCGTATCTTAGAAACTGTGGGCCATCTCTTCCTAGAAGGTAGCAGACAACTTTGCCACAAAGGTTCTTTATTTGTGTGGTGGCATTTTAAAGGAATATAGCATATCATCTACTTCTTTAACCTATGTTTTATTGAATGGCTTATAAAATGTAATTTTCCTCAGTTATTTACAACTTTGTTGGAACATCTGGATAATCCCATGCAATTCTAATGTGACTTATTCCTAAACCAAGGTTTACTCAAATTCCTCCTACTGCCCCTAGACTACAAAACACCTGGAAATCACAAAACAAGAATGATTAAAAAGGACAAGACATGGTTACAGCCCCTGCTCTTATTTCTTCAGCAAAAGTAGCGGGGCGTCTAAGCTCTGATTGAGAAAACGATGCCCTCCTTCACCTTAACAGACAGCGCTGCAGCTGCTGCCCCACATCCTGTTTTTTGACTGATAGTGAGGGAGGGCAGTGCTCTTCTTGGAAACCACATTTAATTATGGAAGGGTTTTGTTCACATCTATTCTTTGATATACTTTTGTCACCTTCACTATTGTCTTCCCTGAAGTCTAATTTATGTACAGGGTAAACTCCTTGGAGATAAGCATTGTTTCGTTTGCTTATTTATGAAACTCTGAAAACCCCACCTCCACTCTCAACATACCGGAGAAGCATCCATCACAGAAACAGTGAATGCCCTAGTTGTACACAGGCATGAAAAAGAATTGTGGATGAAACCAGTGACAGGGAGGTAGAGCAGACTACCAAACCTCCCACTTAACTGTCACATTTTGAGAGAGATTTTAAGCTTTCAAAAATGGCAGGTTTTGTTTCAGTAGGAAAACACCGACTTGCCCTCAGTAACCCGGAGTTCCTTGCCACTGCCTGCCTGGCACCATGTTAGTTTCCTGGAACTATTTAGCTCCCCTTCTTACTTGGGTGACTTGAGGTCTCGGTGGATGATCTTATGGAGGTGCAGGTAGTTCATGCCACCAGCGATGCCCATGGACCAGTCCACCAACAGCGAGGGAGTGACTTTGCGTCCAGCACGTAGCACCTCATAGAGTTGGCCCTGGGCACAGAATTCCATGATGATGCAGTAACAGGGAGCCTGGGTGCACACACCCCTGCAAGGAGTGACAAAGGACAGAATAAGGATGGGCTAAAAAGGACCAGCAGGATACTTTACAGGGACAGAGAAATAACACCAAATACTGCAAGCTTAGCATGCTCTTTGAAGAGTTATTGTGGAATGATGATTTCTGGGGAGACAAAGAGCCAAGATTCACTTCTGCCTTGTGCCCCAACAAGAAAGCCTAATGTTTAATATGTGACAAGGGCTGCTGTTGTTCAGAGACAAGCAAAAAGTTATCCCTAATGCTATGAGGTACTTGTGGGAAATTATCCAAATTAGTGAGCATGCTGTGGTCCAGAACCTTTTTGTTTTGCAGCAGCAACAGTGAGTTGGGGGTCCTTCTGCAACCTTCATTATGGATCGAACCATTGAAAATATAAACATTCATTCACCTATTGTAGAGGGTGTAGGGAATGCCCTTGAAGGACATGACAAAGAGTCCCTACCAAGGTCATGGTCAGATAAGAGGGGCTTGAATCTTTCTTAAAAAACTTGAGAAAATGTCTTACACAAGCCCCATCCTTAGTTCACATGAAGGGTGGAAGCAGACTTGCAATAGTCTGATATTATAGTTATTACAATATAAGTAGTCCTGATCTAAAATCAATTGGTTTCTTTGTCTACCTTAGGGTTGACATCTATATATGAATAGACTACTGGAATATGAAATATCATTTCTAGATAGATACTCTTTATCTATTCCGTACTTGGTGACCACAAAGATATTTGGGACTACAATTCTTAGGAGAATCGGTTTGGTATAGTGGTTGAGGAATGAATGTAGAAATTGAGAGAATGTGAATTCTAGTTCTGCCTTAGGCACAAAGCTGGGTGGGTGACCCTGGGCCAGCCACTCTCTCAGCCCCAGGAAGCAGGCAACGGCACTTCTGAAATCCAAAAGAAATTCTAAATACTTGCTTAGGAAGTCGCCAAGAATCAACACTCACTCAAAGGCACACAGGCAACCTTAGAAACACCCAGCTGTTAGGAAATATAAGAATTATAGCCTAATATATCTGGAAACACTTTGGTTGGTTCTAACAAGACTGGAATTATGGGGATTGTAATTCCAACATTTGAAATAGCATTACTTGTTTTATACAGTATTACTTTCCTGTTTCTTTCCAGTGAGAATCAGCTAAGGTCACACTCAATTCCAAGAAATGTGGCAGAGCCAAAATGAAACCTAATTGTGATGCAATGAGCATTACAATTCAATTTACATTTGTTCATTATAGCTAATATGATTACTTTTTCAGTATCCAATAATCTTCTCCTGCCATGTGAAAAACTACAAACTAAGGAGAGGCTGACTACAGCGTCCAAGATTTTGTCTCACAAATTGTCCTGATTTAAAGAAAAACCAGGGCCGATACTGGGAAGTTATGTTCCAGAAAAGGAAGTATGACAGTGAAGGTGAGCCTATGACATGTGTGTCAAAGATAACATGCCACGACATTTTGGATGTCAGCGTTCACCAACACCTGACAAGTATTCTCAAAAACATGCCCCATCCCTGTGCAATTTTCGGAGTCTGCAAAGGCTGCATAAGAATGAAGGGTGTTGACACGTGGCCTCCAGACCCTCTGGAATTTGTGCAAGAGAGCCATGTTCTTGCATGGCCTCCTGACCCTCTGAATAGGGCATGTTTTTGTGCAGTTTTTGGAGGCTGAAGAGGCCGCAGAAGGGCATTCTCTGAAGCTATTTCAAGAACAAAGTCCTTGTGCAACCGGAGCAGCCTCCTGTAGCTTCAGAGGCCTGTCATCAGAAAGAGAACATAGTCTAAAGGTAGGTGGTACACGGCAGATCTTGGAGACTGCTGGGCTGTGGGGACAATTACATCATTCCCCAACATTTGTGTATTTTGGGAAATGGTTGCAAGGCAGCCTTTTTGAGTGGCAGTGATGGTACTAGAGCGAAATCGAGGCCCGGTTTTCTGCTTCAGGCCTAGCCTCAGTGCTGTTGCCAGGTGCCACTGTTCAAGGTGGTTTAGAAGGGGAGACAGAGAATTGTTTCTCTTTTATTTGGGAGGTGGTGGTATTGACATACCACCAGAGCCAAGTTAAGTATTTTCTGAATTTTTGACATGCTGAGCTAAAAGATTCGCCATAACTACACTAAAATAAGTGGGACATGCACAAATTGTTTTTTTTTTCTATCCATACGGTCTATGGCTAGAAACGCAGCTGATTGCTGTATGTGTTGTATGATTGTTTGTGCTATATGTGTTTAAGGGTGAGGGAGAGGGACTAAGCTATGGTGCTTGGCAAAGACATTTGCCCTGTCCAATTATAGCAATAGCACTTAGACTTATATACCGCTTCATAGTGCTTTACAGCCCTATCTAAGCAGTTTACAGAGTCAGCATATCGCCACCCTAACAATCTGGGTCCTCATTTTACCAACCTCGGAAGGATGGAAGGCTGAGTCAACCTTGAGCCTGGTGAGATTCGATCTGCCAAACTGCTGGCAGCCAGCAGTCAGCAGACGTAGCCTGCAGTACTGCACTCTAACCACTGCGCCACCGCGGCTCATGTTCTGAACTATGCTCAGAAAGACTTCATTCTTAAGAAAGGCAGGGTCAACTCCCTCTTGGCAATGCTGCCCCACTCACTTGAAGGTGATGATGTTGGGATGCTTGAGTTTCCTCAAATGTTTGATATCCGTCTCCTTGAGGTCTCGCACCTTCTTGACTGCAACTTCCTCCCCATGGAAGCGTCCCAGGAAGACAGCACCTTGTGCCCCACTGCCTACCCATTGCAAGTCCATGATCTCTTCAAAGGGTACCTCCCACGGGTCTGCATGGAGAAGAAAAGAAAGTGGTAGCTGTGGGTTGTTCAGAGGAAGGCAGGTTTTTATCCACAGGGCAAAAAATCCTGCATAATGTCATTCAGGAATAACCGAAGTAGTGCATATCATTGCAGAAACAAATGTAAACACTACAAAGACATGGCATTCAATAAGCCAAGAATGCATTTAAAAATAATAATGCCGATCAGGTTTCTAGCCCTTGCTAGTATAAAGAGGACTTGTAACAACAACAACACTGCTTAGATTTACATATATACTATGCAGATACATTACAAAATCCCAGGAGCTAGGTTTTTGGGAAGAATTTGATGTGTATGAAAGACCAGAACCATCTAAAGAACTGGCAGCTGTGATTTCACACTGTCGTATATATAATAACAGTAATATAATTTTATACCCCATCCTACTCCCAGTGCCTATAGTATAGCACTCTGGTAACGCAACTTCTTGTTTGGAAAAAGGGAAGAAAGGATTTCCAATGATGATAGGATGGAATAATCAGTCTAGCATCTTGTTGCTCACGCCCTTTGACCACAGCTTTTCTTATAGCATCACACAGTCACATTTCATATGGATGGTTCCATTTATCTTGAGTGTCATAAAAAGGGACTGGAAGAAAATAAATAAGCAGAAAGTCCAAGATTTAACTCAAAGTTTGAAGAATATTCTGCATTCCTTCATGTTTTTTTTCAAGGGGGAAAAACTATATGAAGGGCATTCAGTACCCCTGAAGTATTTGTTACCAGTAGAAGCCACTGAATAAAAATGAAGGTAGCCTGTCTTAAAGTATGTTTGAGGAAAAAATAGCTGGAAAATTCATGTTCAAACTGAAAAACCCACACCCAATATTTTGGCTGATTGGATCCGTCTGGGGATTTGCCCCTCTTAGTGACCTTTCTTGATGCTTCAGGTAGAATGGTGATCAAACAGATGTTTATTAAGCCCTACTTCAAAGGCAGGGAACCTGAACCTGTATGCAAGTTGGATTTTCTTTGCCTACAACACCAAACTGTGCTGGATGTTATCATAACGTAGGCATTTCAAAGAAGGGAAGTCTCCCTCCCCACAACTTCTTTTGTAAAGAAAAACCAGGATCAGGATTGGGAAGTTATGATTCTGGAAAAGACACAAGAATGTTCTAAGTATCTAATTTTCTACTTAATCAGAAAATGGATGTGATTGCTCCCAGCTCCCTTGGTCCTGTCCATTTTGTGCAAGTAGGTGGGAATGATTCTTTTCAGTTGTCTCTTGGAAGAGAGACCCTGCTTTTCTTGATGTGCAGGAGAAAGTAGAGAGCATGTCTATCTTCTCCAAGTATGGGAGCTGAGCTTCTTCGAAAGAGACTTTCCTGCCCCCCCCCCCAAGGATCTGGTTTTAAAAACCTTTCTGTCACCAAGATTACCATCTCTAGATTTTGATAGAGTTGCACTTCCCAAAGCAGACCTTTTAAAATAATTTGAGGGCTCTCCTGGACTCTCATCTCCTGCTCAATGAGCAGATAGCGGCCATGGCCTAGGAAGGCTTTTGCAGAAATCTATCTTTTGTGGTAATAACATCCTTTCCTAGCTTGTGAGGCTATGATCACAGCCACTCATGCTCTAGTGACCTTCTAGTCAGATTATTGCAATACATTCTCCATAGGGCAGCCTTTGAACACCTGTTATTGTTGTTCCTCACTTTGCCAATATAATGCCTCTGCTCTGCTACTAGTAAGATTCTGGATGCAATTCAAGGTGTTGACTGTCATATATAAAACATTATAAGGCTTAAGATCTGATTAACTTTAGAACCTTTTCTCTTGTTGCTTCTACCTGGCTAGTAAGAACTGTCTGAGTTTGGTGTGCTCCAGATCTGAGCTATAAAAATGTGACTTTATGGGACACAGTGGGACCTAGGAGCTGTGTCTTCTTTGTAGTTGCACCTACTGTATGAAACAGCAACCCTCTCCCTCAAGATTTGAATGGCCGACTATGTTAGGCTTTCATAAAGCTGTGAAAAGCTGGCTCTATCCAGCAGGTTCTGGAGCAGAGTATAATGGTTTGTTCCAGTGGGGAAATTCAAATTTTTTTACTACGGATTCTGGGGGTGTGGCTTTGTGGGCGTGGTGTGGCTTTGTGGGCGTGGCTTTGTGGGCGTGGCAGGGGAAGGATACTGCAAAATCCCCATTCCCTCCCCACTCCTGGGGGAAGGATATTGCAAAATCTCCATTCCCACCCTACTCTGGGGCCAGCCAGAGGTGGTATTTGCCAGTTCTCCGAACTACTCAAAATTTCTGCTACGGGTTCTCCAGAACCTGTCAGAACCTGCTGGATTTCACCCCTGGTTTGTTCCATGTAGTCTACCCTGATGGTATAATCCTATGGAGTTGGTTATCCCCGATGCAAGGTTATGTAGTATTATTGTATAGTTTGTTATTTCTTTTGCTTTAAATCCAGGCACGTGAGCTGCTTAGAATACCTTCAAGTGACTGAGGTGGCATGCAAAATAAATACTGTAAATGATCATATTCTTTTTGACTCAAAAGAGAAAATAATTTCGGTATCTGCAGCTTTTTACTTTAGAGTCATGACCCCTTCATCTGCTCTTCTCCTTAGAAGCTGCAACGTCAGGCTTTCTCTGATTTTGAGAAACTTCAGTACTAAGCAAGTAATAATCTAATCTAATCAGCTCAATTGTACACAAAAAGCTTAACTATCAACAAATCTGACTGGAAAAATAGAGGCAAAATGGCCATGCCACTTTGGTCTGGAAATAAAAACTGGGGATTCAAACTACCCAGTGACTGGAAAATTTGTAAAAAAAAAATCTCTATAGGATTTTTTTTTTTTTTTGTAAGATTAAAGTGTTAGGTATTTTTGATCTTCACAATTGCACATGGACAATTTTCTAATCTCCTTCTCTTTGAGTCTCTAACAGTGCATTAGTTACCTGGAACATTTGGTATTGACAAAGTTGATTTTACCAATGTTTTCAGGGTTCAAAGGCAATACTCTAGATTGCTCATAGAAACAAACTGGCAACTAGCATAGCAACAAGCATATCTCTATTAAAATAGTTACAATTATGTCCATTTGGCTAGTACTCATTCAAATTCTAATTATGGCACTTTGGATCAAATTCATTTCCACTCAATATATAAAGACAGCTTCTTATATGGCATTATTTTGGCCTAATCCCCTAATAATTATATGAATAGTCACTAGAGCTTCATTCCTCATAAGTCTGGTTAGCCTGTAAACTAAATTTATAACGAATTCCTGACACAGATAGAATCAGAAAATCAAGAGTCACCGTGTTCTTGAAGGCAGCAATGGATGAAAAGAATCATGCAAGAAATCACTGACTCTGGGAGAAAGCCTTGATCCAAACTGAATCCAAAGTTCCCCATTGCCCCCAAGACTGATTGAATTGCCAATTGCATTTGGAAACATGTCTTGAAAATAGGGATATAGAAAATTCCTTATACTGAATCAAACACCTAAACCAATATTGTTCACATCAGGCTGCTGTATCAGTGGTGAAATCCAAATTTTTTTACTACCGGTTCCATGGGTGTGGCTTGGTGGACATGGTGTGGCTTGGTGGGCGTGGCAGGGGAAGGATACTTCAAAATCCCCATTCCCACCCCACTCTGGGGTCAGTCAGAGGTGGTATTTGCCAGTTCTCTGAAGTACTCAAAATTTTCGCTACTGGTTCTCCGAACTGCTCAAAATTTCCACTAACGGTTCTCCAGAACCTGTCAGAACCTGCTGGATTTCACCCCTGTGCTATATCCTCCAGATGTTTTGAACCAAACTCACAAAAATCCTTGATGTTTGCTAATGTATACTGGTCTGGTGAGAACTGAAATCTGAAGGCTATAGGGGCCCCAAATTCCCTACTCCTGATATGCATGTCTGGAAAGAGTTTTCCATGATTTAAAGAAGGGTCTTTCTCAGCTCTATCTGGAGATTCTGTGAACCAACTTAGACCTTTCTGTATGGAAACCATGGAGCCCAACTCTCAGCAATAGGATTTGCTTCATAGATTATAATCAGAAGTCATTATTGTAGGATTCTTTCAACTGATAATGTCCACTCTTGCTCCTGGTGGTCACCATGTGGTCACCATGTGATCACCATGTTTCTCACCTTCCTGCTGCTGTTTGTGTTCGGTGGAATATGCTTTGCCAATCATGGTCCAGACAGGTTTGAGGCAACCAAAAAGCCCTTCCAGAAAGCCACTCCCTGTCTGGCAGTGGATCCGTACTTGGTCAGCATGGTAGCGGGTGGGCCGGACTTCAGGATTCCCAACTCCAGCTCCTGCGCCAGCTCCGCCCCCTCCCCCACTACCAGCTTCATTCTCGTGGAGCTGCAGCACGCTGTTGGCGAACTGTTCGTGGGTCTCCTCGCTGGGAGTGGGACTGTGTCCACCACCTCCACCTCCACTCCCATCTATGGGCAAGACATCTCGCAACACACACTGTGTCGGCGTCAAGTCCTTCTCAGGGGTGCAGTCCGAGGCATCTGGATCCAACTTCCGTAGGGAACTCTCCGTCAAGATAGTGTTGAAACTGCCAAAGGAGGGGGAAGGTGTGCGGGTCTCGTGCAGGCAAGCCATGATGGCGCGTATCTTGGGGTAATGTACAGCTAGTCCCTAAGAGGCAGAAAAAGAGAGAAAATGAAAGGGTCATGACAACTAGCAGGAATCAAGAGATTGTAGGATCTGCAAGCCAAGTTTTCACATTAGTTAAGTAACTCATGGAATATCAAAAAGAATTTGGAACATGGAACTACAGGTAACCTTCAACTTAAAACCATTTGTTTAGTGAATGTTTGAAGTTACAACAGAACTGAAAAAAGTCACATATGACACATCTTTTTTTTTTTTTTTTTAAAAGCACATAGTCACACATTTAGATCTTCTTGTACTGCTGTTTTCTGTAACAGAAATCCTCATGATTTGTGAGAAACTTTGCAGGAATACAGCATCTAATGTTGTACAAAAGCCATGTTTTGGTGCCTGGAAGAAGTAATCCTTAAGCAGAAGTAAAGAAGAAGAAAATATAGATAACATCTTACCTGAATTAAAGAAGGAAGTTATTGTAATGTCCATTAAAAAAAGCACTCAACTTTGGTTATAAAAATATGCTTCAGTGTCTAAAATAACTTTTTATTTAAAAGTAGATCTGACAAAGAATTTAACTTTGGGAATGATTTCTAGATTACAATTTTATATGTAGATTTGTATCACAGCCAAAATTTTGGTTTCCTTTTACAAAAATGCTTCATATTTCAGCTTTATAGGATTTTCTAATCTTTTATGATTTCTACTGTGATGGCTACTGTTTCTGGCATTTATAGTCTTGGAGCTATACTTATTTTTATTTTTTTTAAAGTGATATAATACATCATGAAATAATTTCTATGATGCTTGTAAAGTTTATATATATGTAGCCTACTTTCGATTCCTCTTCTCTACCTTTTTGTCTATTTATTCAACTTTTAATATGTTCAATAAAATATATTAAAAAAGAAGTGCCAAGTCTGTGAATTTTATATAAAAACATACAATTATCTATAAATTCTGTATATATGTTGCCTATTGAAAATCTAAGGACAACTTTAGCAAAAAGGAAAGTGGAGAACAGGACTCCAAATCTTACACCTCTCTTTTTACCAGTTTCAAGCAGCTCATGTTACCTCTGGCTATAAATATATAGCCTTGGGACTTAACCATAAAAGATCTTTGAATATTAATATTCATAAACAAACATTTTAATAATTGGTTACTGAACTACACATTCTTTTGTCTCACATTTCAGATGCAGCCTAGAGAAGAGGATGCCCAAGTGGATGGTTGTACCATCAGTTGATGTGCATCAGAATCAGAATAGAGCTGGAAGGGACTTTGGAGGCCTTCTAATCCAGCCCACTGCTCAAGGAGAAAACAGGCATGAAGCCATTAGAAAGCAATGCTTTGACATGTGAATGATGAAAGCAGCTTTGCATTTGCAGCCATGCATTTTGTCTCCTCCTCTGGGATACCCTGGTGTCTTTTCTCATTTTCACTGCCTTAATTCATTAGCTGTCAACACTTTGTTTCTATCTTCCATGTTTTGTTTTCTCTTGTAAGACATGCTCCATACGTAAGTAAACAATCCTTTAAGGATGGTGAGCATACTTGGAATTCTGAGAACACAAGCAGAGAACTCTCATAATGCTGTGGAAAAAGGAGATACTACTGTGAATATAACCAGTCAGAAAATATCCATTGAATAGACTGCAAAGGGGCAAGGATATTCACCACTCCCTAATTCTATCATCTTATTTTTATCCAATTTTTTTTCTGGAGAGGTATTGTCAAGCCCAAACCCAAAGGCGACATAGTAAGATCCAATTGAGTCCAGCTCTTTCTTTGATTGCACCTAATAGCTCGCAATCAATTGGATACCACCAGATGGTCAGAGAAAAAGAGGAAGGCCAAGGAAAACCTGGTGTCAAACATTTCAGGAAGATCCAAAAAACATCAACCTTAAATGGAAGGATGTGGAGGCTGTAGCTGCGGACTGAAAATTGTGGCGTAAATCTGTAGTCTAATGTGCTTAGCATAGGATGTGATGATGATAAATAGACAGTTTGCTCTCCTAATGCTGTAACCTTCTAACCTAAGAGATATACCCTGTTTCCCCAAAAATAAGACCCAACCGGAAAATAAATCCTAGCATGATTTTTCAGGATGCTCGTAATATAACCCCCACCCACAAAATAAGCCCCAGTTAAGATTGTCAACCAGATGGGTACATTTAGTACCGTATTTCCACAAAAATAAGACCTAACCAGAAAATAAAATAATTGTCATGGCTAAGACGGGACTTGAACTCATGGCCTCCTGCTTTCTAGCCTGATGCCTTAACCACTACACTAAACTGGCTCTCTAACTACCTCAACTTTTATTTCATTGTAGTTAATCCACATTTGTTCACACGCACGCACGCACGCACACACACACACACATCTTCATTCTTGATCCTACCTCTCATTTTACACACACACACACTATTTATACTCCAGTGACCACAGTATTTGATTTATCTTTATGTTTTAAAAATTCTTTACACATTTTTTCATCTTTCGTAAATATTCCATCAAGGTACATGAACTCATTTACCTAATTAGTAGTTGCCATTTATGTATGACTTGCAATCTCTGTAACAATCTTAGCCAACAACTCAGCATCACCTGGATATTTATGTCCCAACCAACATACCTCTAACAATACCACAAATATTTCTTTTTTTCTTTTGTTTTGTCCATAAACACATGAACCACCTTGGGGACATCAGACATTCTTGCCTTTTCCTGTTCACTGTTGAATCATTCAGTGAACATCCCATTTACGCCTGTTTTACTTCCATCATATAACACTGTTATTGCACTTGGCAACTAAGCTTCAGTTCCCAACATTTTACGATTCAAGCCCATTTGCTTTATCATATACTTTTTATAAATCAGCAATGCAGTAAACATTCTCATATCCATACATATTCAGTGACTTTCTGAAGAGCAAAAATCTGATCTGAACACTTTCTGCAAGACATAAAGCTGCACCGGAATTCCCAAACGTTGCTCATTGTCATCTCTTGTAACTTTTATATGTGAATTCTGCCAAATACCTTCACAGGCACACTTGGAAAACTAATTCAGTAGCTTTTGCATTCACTCTCCGATAGGGGAATAATAAATTCACTCTTCCAATGATCAGGAATGGATTCTGGGTTCATTCAAATATTTAACAAGTCACGCAGTCCGTATTTTCGTATTTCTCTAATTTCACCATCTATATAACTGCAGCCTTACATTGTTTTAACATTCTTACAACGTTTATGATTTCCTTTTCTTAAATTCCTTGTTCAGTCTCTTCGCCCATTTTCAAAAGGTTTTTTTTTTTTAATCATCAAAATTGTTCGGCATGCTCTCTGCCTCTTTTAACCGGAACTGTTCCTCACTAAATTTGAGAGCCAGTTTGGTATAGTGGTTAAGGCACCAGGCTAGGAATTAGGAGATTGTGAATTCTAGTCCTGCCTTAGGCACAAAGCCAGCTGGGTGACCTTGGGCCAGTCACTTTTTCTCAGCCCAAGGAAGGAGGCAAGGGCAAACCACTTCTGAAAAACCTTGCCAAGGAAACTGCAGGGATTTATCCAGTCAGTCCCCAAGAACTAGACATGGGAAAAACATTTGATTACATTTTTGCAATTATCTATTTCTCTACATACACACTATGTCCATTTCCCATGCCCATTTTTTGCAACAGCTTCTTTTTTTATGCCTCTTTAAATGTCCACGGTCTCTTCCATTTTATCATTCCATCAGGTGTCCTTCTTTCATAATTCCCACAAGTGTAGGCCCACATCTTTCTGTAACACTCAGTCCCTTAATTCTTTTCTCTTCATTCCAGGCAGCTCCACATCGTCTTTCTCATGGCCACTTGCCACTCCTTCTTTGGGAAAATAATCTGTCTTCTAATGCGTTATCATTCTGGACTCAAATATTTTCTTCCTGGAGTTACTCTTCTTTAACTCTTGTTCTTTTTCTTCTATGTCTATTTTCCATAAGATCCTCCCTTGACCTTAAAAATAATGGCCAGTCACACTTCCAGAACTGCTCACCACCCCTCTATCATTAATATTCTCGCTTTACATCATAGTCATTAAGTATTCACCATTTTTATTCATTCAGTGGTTTCCAAAGGGGCCAATAACATTTTTTTGCACTCCCTCATTTCATTCCTACCCATTTATTCATTTTCCCCTTGAATTCCATTCATTCTGAAATATTTTCATTCTGCACATATTTTTTTCATAACCCGTCTCTGCTTTTTTCACTCTCACAGAATAATTAACAGTGTACATGTTTCTGGTTTTATAAACATTAACAACTTAGATAATACTAACTTCATACATATATGTTAGACCTTCCATTCATAATTAACCCCATGCTTAAATTTATCTGTATATTCATCAATTCCTCTGCACCAAACCAAACCGTTTTCATACAAATCTATTACATCCTTGTCTCTGTTTCACAGATGCACAACATATATTGCTTATTTCATTTCATTTGTTGATTCATGCTTTTTGCTACCTAGCGATTTTACATTGCAGATTGCAAATCTTCCATACCTGATAGTCACCATCAGATAGGTCCACCACTACTGATCACCCATCATGGCTTTAATCAGGCAAGATCAGGCAATAAAGAACTTTATGTGGACTATATTACCTGCCTTAGGTATACCTGTGCTATGTGTACCTTTTCCAGTCCATATTAAGGATATATCATTCAGTTTGGATACAATTTGACCAGTATGTCTTAAATATAACCAGTATGTCTTAAATACAACTGGTATGTCTTAAATACATCTAGTTTTAGCCTAAGCATTATCAGACCATATAGGGAGCTTTGGTGGCACAGTGGTAAAGTGAAGTATTGCAGTGAGCAAACTCTGCTCACAGCCTGGCATTCGATCCTGATGGGACTCAAGGTTGACTCAGCCTTCCATCCTTCCAAGGTTGGTAAATGAGAGCCAGATTGTTGGGGGCAATATGCAAATAATACTTAGCAAACTGCCCAGAGAGTTTTCTACAGGTAGTCCTCAACATATGACCACAATTAAGACCAGAATTCAGTTATAAATCATTGCAGTCACAAGTCAAGGCACCACGTGACCAGACCCAACTTTTTCTACCATTTCTTATGGCAGTTGTTAAGTGAATCTCAGTCGTAAACCCAATTCCACTGTCCCAAATGGGTATTTTTTGCCATTAAACAACTGGTCATACGTCGAGGACTATCTGTAAAGTGCTATGGCATATAAGCCTAAATGCTACTGCTATTGCTATTTTACACAAGCTGCTATCTGTAGCTGAGGGTAACCTGCAAGCCAATAGATTGTTGTCTGCATCTCATCAACCAGGAGGTATATGCAGCAAATCAAGATACACAATGTAAAAGAAATCTTACAAAAGAGACCATCAAGAGCTAAGGGAAGCTTAAGGTAAGGGATAGACGAGAGGAGACAGCAAGGGAAAAGACACAAAGATATCTATGGGAGTCCTAAATAAATGGCTGTATTAACAAGACAGATTCCCCAGAGGGGAAAAAATAGGAACCTTAAAAGGCAGAAAAAAACCCCTTTCAAAATAAAGTGGGGAGTAGAAGAATGAGAGACCTTTAAAAAGGGCACTCAGAAGCTTTAAATGTAAGATACTGCATGCCACAAGCAATAAAGATGGTTCAAAAGTGCCAAGGGGATTGTATGCTCAGTGTAGTGAGAAAGAAAAGAAAAGGGGAAAGGAAAAAAAAAGGAAACTAGCATCAAAGGACTAAAAGAGGCATAATGATAAAAGGAGAAGCCCAGTGTTTCTCTTCACTTTGGGTAGTGGCCTCCCCTGCCAACTGAGATGGGGGAATGCAACATATCTTTTGTCTTCTTGCCCATATTATGTGTACTTTTGCTTAGTGACATTTTGCAAGGAAGTCTGATGTATTTTGCATCATAATATTAGATACTGGTAGAGATAAAAAAATGGGATACTAACACAATCAAGCAAAACGTTTCTAGGCAAACTGCCTTTGCACATATGTTTATCTGGCACTTGCATTAATTAAAAAAAGAATGTTAACGTTTCATATTAATTAGAAATGAGAATGAGGGATCTGATTACTTGGTAATAGATCTTAAGAAAAGGCTTTTGGAATAGCAGTTTATCAAACATCAAGTACCATAACATATTGACTCACCTGGCTGCAAAAATAGGCAAATGCAATTTTAGGCTGCATTAGCAAAGTATAGTTTCTAAATCATGAACTAAACAAATTGGAGAATTCAGAGAAGAAGGACAACGATCATAGAAGTAGAATCTAAGGTCTACTGAAGGATCTGGGATTATTTAGATTTTTTTTCAATAAGTATGTGATAATAATTAAAAGGATAGCATGCAAAAAAACCCAAACCCTTCATTCCAAGACTGAGGGAATGAAAGAATACATTTAAAGAACAGGAAGGTAGATCTTGCTGGAAAAGCCTCTGTAGCAAAATATTTCCCAGTCGTGACAGTTTTAGTGAAGACTTCAACTTCCAGAATTCCCAGACAGCATGGGTGGCTGGGGTATTCTGGGAGTTGAAGTCCACACAACTTCAAGTGGCCAAGATTGATAAACACTGCCCTAGCAGCAAGAGTATTTGGTAGTGGCTGCTATTATCTGAAGACGCAGCGGGTTCCATTTCACTGTCTCAAACAGAGTTGGCAGACATCTCTCATGGATTCTTGTGCTCAGCAGGGAGTCAGATTTTATAATCAAAGTTGCCCTTTTTTTTTTAGCCCATGATTTTGTTTAAAAAGATGTATTGCTAAACGCATCAGTCATATGACTGTATTATAAATATAGGCTGCTCAGAAGCCTGATCAAAATGAGAGCTGCAGTGCAGGCGGCTATTAGCCCCCAAAGAGAAAAGTCCAACTAGTATGTAATTAAAGATGGCCATGGTAGGGTGAAGAAAATAAGACAAGAATGAAAGACGCAGATCCAGATGGAAGTCTGAGGGTTTTCATATGGCTGTCAGGATCAGGCTTTGGGGCAGCGGCCTGGAATCCCATTCAGCTGAATGAACAGGAAGGCTGACTTCCCAGATTAAAAGAAGACACATAATCACATACAGAGGTTGTTTTATTTCAAACGGGAAAGAAAAGATGACAGGCATTTGTTGGGAAGACGATAATTCAAAGTGCTCTTGGCAAACAGAAGGCACAACAGTGGGAGATATTTTTGAAAAGACAGTGGGGAACCGGCTTTTGACTAAAACATCTGTGTGTCAAGAATGCCGAAGGAGACCCCATCGAGAGATTTTTGTTGGCTTCCCTTTGTGTCAGATCAAGGCTGCTCTTTCTTTAGTTTATAAAAGAAAAAAACTGCATCTGTGGCTGACCTGAGATTGGCCTCAAAGCATTGAATTTTCATTATGCCCCCAAACTGTGTGCTGCCATTATTATACTATTATTATTATTTTTAAAAAGCAACACTTAAAGGGGAGAGAAACCCAATCTGGAAAGCTAAAGGTAAAGTAGGTAAAGGTAAAGGTTCCCCTCGCACATATGTGCTAGTTGTTCCCGACTCTAGGGGGCAGTGCTCATGTCTGTTTCAAAGCTGAAGAGCCAGCACTGTCAGAAGACGTTTCCATGGTCATGTGGCTGGCATGACTAAATGACCAAATGCCCACAGAATGCTGTTACCTTCCCACCAAAGGTGGTTCCTATTTTTCTACTTGCATTTTTTACGTGCTTTCGAACTGCTAGGTTGGCAGAAGCTGGGAGAAGTAACGGGAACTCACCCCGTTACGCAGCACTAGGGATTCGAACCACTGAACTGCCGACCTTTCAATCAACAAGCTCAGCGTCTTAGCCACTGAGCCACTGTGTCCCCTAAATGTAAAATACCTTGGCCTTTTGAGAGATAGAGAAAATATCAAGCTCTCGAAGAACTAAATGAATACTGAACTGATAATATTTTTATAAAGTTCTATACAAGTAGTCCTTGACTTACAACAGTTTGTTTAGTGACCATTCAAAGTTACAATGGAAAAAGCGACTTATGGCCTTTTTCACACTTAAGACTGTTGCAGCATCTCCTTGGTCACATGATTAAAATTCAGATGCTTGGCAACTGACTCGTATTTATGACCGTTGCAGTGTCCTGGAGTATGTGATCCCCTTTTGTGACCTTCTGACAAGCAAAGTCAATGGGGAAGCCAGATTCATTTATAACAACAGTGTTACTAACTTATGACTATAGTGATTCACTTAACAACCATGGCAAGGAAAGGTGTAAAATGGGGTAAAATTCATTTAACAACCATTTTGCTTAGCAACTGAAATGTTGGGCTCAATTTTGGTCATAAATTGAGGGCAACTTGTATTCAGTGCTATATACATCATAATACATATTTTTTTTCATGTTTCACTTTTCTTTGGCACAAAAGCACTTGCAAATCTAGATGACCAACTCTACAAATCATCCCTGAAATATCAAGTTTGATTATTTCTCCTGAATGTGTTCAATCGTCTTATAATAATAATAATAATAATAATAATAATAATAATAATAATAATAATAATAATAATAATAATAATTTTATTTCTATACCGCCCTTCTCCCGAAGGACTCAGGGCGGTGTACAGCCTATTTAAAAACACAAGACAAAACAGCAATTAAAATTTAAAATGATTAAATAAATTTGGCTCAATTAAAACCCCAGAAATTTAAAATACCCCAATTTAGAACTATTATGTTGATAGCCCGGCCTGGCGGAACAACAGGGTCTTCAGTGCGCAGCGAAATACCTGGAGGTCGGAGATCTTACATATTTCCGGGGGCAGTTCATTCCACAGGGCTGGGGCTCCCACAGAGAAGGCCCTCCCCCTGGGTGTCGCCAGCCGACATAACTTGGCCGATGGCACCCTGAGGAGATCCTCTCTGTGGGAGCGGACTGGTCGGTGGGAGGCTATTGGTGGCAGAAGACGGTCTCGAAGGTACCCGGGTCCTATGCCATGGATGTAGCATGCATGCATGTAACCCCTATCCATTTTATCTTCAGTTAGCTACATATATGACGTATATATAAGTGCATCCAGAGTGTGTGCACATTCTGGAATGTAGACCACCATTCAAGGTGTTTTTATGTTACTCTTCCAATAGATAAATTGCCCTATGAGAAAGAAGAGGAGAGAGGGGGCAGCATGTTAAGAGTTTCCTATTTAAGTTCCAGCAAGGTTAGTTTTTTTCACATACGTCGACTTTTAACATACACATTTTATTAATGTGGTGAACCATTTTGGGGGCGACAGTCAAACAGAGGAACATAAATCTAAACTCCCTCTATAGCCGTGATGGTGAACCTATCGCACGTGTGCCGGAAGTGGCACACAGAGCACTCTCTGTGGGCACAGGTGCCATCACCAGCTGCTCTTCTGTTTTCCGGTGTGCACATATAACCTTTTCGGCACTGAGTGCCCAAACCAGAATGCACGTGCATGTGCGGTTGCATGTGCACATGCCGGAGCACTGGAAACCCGAAGACCAACTGGCCGGTGTACACATGCCTCTTTTTTGGCTGTTTTGGGCCATTTTCAGGTCTTTTCCAGGCCATTCTCCAGGCCGTTTTCAGACCATTGTCCGGGCTGTTTTTCAGCCTGAAAAATGCCCTGAAAATGGCCCAGAAAAACGGCCTGAAAATGACCCAAAAATGGCCTGGAAAAGGCCCCCAAAACAGCCAAAACGAGCCAAAAAATAGGCATGCGCACGCCGGCCAGCTGATGTTAGGGTTTCTGGTGCTCTGTGTGTTCATATGCACATGCAGGCACGTGTGTTCCGGTTTGGGCACTCGGTGCTGAAAAGGTTTGCCATCACTGCTCTATAGCATTTCAGTCTAAAACAACAATTCTCTTTCTGCAAATGCATTAAAATCGCTTTGGTAAAGTTTATAGATATGCAAAAAAAAAACATACTTTATTTCCAGGGAGAATATTTTATTCCTACGAACTTGCATCTCATGTTCTATGCAGAAAAACAGATTTCTGGTTTTGCAATGTAGGTCACATTATTGTAAATCATCACATATGGATCAATACACTCCTCTAAACCCCAAATAAGACAGATACAAATCAGTGCTCATTGTCTGCACATTAACTATGATTCATTCAGCTCTACATTAACTTGTGCATCCAGTCAACATTTCCTTCCCTTTGTCAGCAAATACCTTAAATCCATAGCCTTGCTCAAAAATATGGAAGCCAACAGCTTTTGTAAAATTACAGAAACGTAACATATTCACCTGTGGCACCTTCTTTAGTTGTTATTAGTGTAGGAAGGTGAAAATACATAACATCTGGACACGCCTACTGAACATATTCAGAAACAAATTATCAAGACATTAGTGGGAGTTTTAATCACATCCAAATCATGAAAACGTTTGTTACCTAATCAGTTGTCTTTGAATTTTAAAGCAAAGGGGTATGTACCTTTGCCAGGAAAAAATCAATAGACATACAGATTTTAAGCTGTTTACTTTATTTGCAAATGGTCACTCAATATGCAGAACCCATGGATTTGCCAGAAGTGCAAGTAATTCAAGGAAATATTCATTTACGATCCAAAACCTGGATAGAAAGAGAAGCAAAGCCTGCCAGCCTTGTTAAATTCTGCTGATATTCACACATCCCAAAGGGCCAGCAGTCACTTGAAGTGTAGTGAGGTCCTTAATTCTCTGCAGGGTGGCAGCCTGGGCTCTCTCCAAGGTACTGGATCCATCAGCCATCTGCCTCCTTTGTTGCCTGCACACTCCCGGTGGGTTTGCCAATTGGAGTTGTTTCGGAGATTTGTCGCTTCCTGTTCTCAACATACACAAGCAGGCAGAGAAAGACCAAAAGATGGAACAGGTCTAAAATACTTTTCAGGCTAAAACAATCAGAAATGTGCATTGACTTAGACTCTGACAGTTACTTAAGAAACTATGAAGACGAATGCATTCCCATTCTTTAATATTTCCTTCTTTAAGATAAAATGAGCAAGTACCAGAATCTGTCTCCTCCTTTCCTCCCTCCCTCCCTCCCAGTTTTGTCATCTTTGCAACTAAAGTGGGTCAGGAGTGCAACCCTCCATTTATTGCATAAAAGCAACCTTTTCCTTATCTGGAATTAAAAAAAAACTCTGTGGAAGCACATGTGTTTCTTCACAACTAATTACTAGCCCTGAAAAATGTATCACATTTCTCTAACTTGCATTTAAGAGAATTTAAAAGCCTCCAGGATATTTCCATCAGGAATCAGGTGCCTTGCTTCTCTTCTGAGTGAAAAGCCAACTGGCAGGAGATTCTAAGCCATTATTAAAAGGAATTCTTGCTATTGGTTAATACCATGTTACTAGGCATCAATGTAACTCAGCCACTCTAATTACTCTACTTGTTATTTATTTAATCCTCTGAAATGTGAACCTGATTGAAAGATTTGAGACAAATCAATCTAGAGCTTGCAGGGGCATAGAGTTTGTTTAGACAGACACCCAGGGTTGAAGCTTAAATATAGGCAGCTTAGACAAGAAATGCAGACCAGAGGATGGATAATATGTCACAAATAATCATTATTTTTTTTTCCTTTTTAATTATCTGTCTGGTCTTTTTTCACATACTACCTCCCGCAGAATTTCTATTTTGTTTATAGACAGATGGAGGAGGAAACTAAATAAGTTGATTCCATGTATTCCTACAGGGGATCCACTCTTGATGGTGCAATATTTGACAAATGATGAAAAATTAATCACCACCCTGGTCAACATGCAGTCACTCAATTCACTCACCATATGTGTTACAACCTGTTTGCATTTCAAAAAGAATAGTAGAATGTAAGGCTTGGAAGGGACCTTGAGATAATCTTGTCTAATCCCCAATGGATTCCTGCCCAGTGAAGGAATCCAGCACTGTCACATCCCTGAAAAATGGTTTATGCAACCTGTTTAATACTTCCAGCCAAGGTGAGTCCATCACCTCCTATGACAGTCTGAAGAGCTCTTACCATTGGGAATTTTTTCCTGATGTGAATTTAAATCTACTCCCTTGTACTTTTGTTCCTTTTCCTGCCTTCTAGAACAACTCTGAACAACCCAGCCCTATTTTCCACACAGAAGTCCTTCCGATGTTCGATGATACAGTAGCCGTCATGTCTCTCCACACTCTTCTCTTCATTGAATAGCCTTTAACTATTCTTCATAGATATTTCTTTCCAGGCCCATGTTCATCTTGCTTGCTTTTTGGACATATTTGAGCACATACATGTCATTTTGAAAAGGTAGTGCCTAGAATGGATGCAATAATCTAGGTATGATTTGACCAATGCAAAATGAAGAAGAATTATGATTTCTCTGGATCCTGACACTATATTTCTCTTATGCAACCCAGAATTGCATTTCTTTTTTCTGCTGCGCAATGACCCCCCGTGGCTTAGATCCACTTTGTGATCAACCCCACACCCAGATTCGCTTTTGTGTGTGTTGCAGCCCAATAGAGTTTCCCACCTCTTGTTCTTATGTTTTTGATTTTTCTTACCCAAAATAAGGGATGCACCTTGCTGGTCTCTCCATGTTGATTCATTTGTCAGGATAAGGAACCTCTTGATATTGTCTTCTAAGGTCTCACCTATTTTTGCATTATCCCAAATCTGGTCAATATATTTTCTAAACCCCTACCCCTACCCCTACCCAAGTAATATATACATATGTTGAATAACACAAGACCTAGATTGGAATCCTATGGACTGTCATTTGATGCTTTGTTCTACTTCGATGTGAGGCCTCTGCTGGTCTTTCATTTCAATTCAATTGTTCAATAAGCTTTGTATGAGTCAAACGTCTGTCAGTCAAAAGGAAGAGAACCATCTTATTCATGAATAGATTTCGTTCTAAAATTAGATAATTTTAATTTTTTAACCAAAATTAAAATAATATAAGATTATGCAGCTCTTGAATTGCACAGAGTTCTAACATAAAGAAAGGATATTTTCATCAATAAAAGGGGCAATCCAACAGGTTACACAAAACTCTTCAACAGGCACAGGAGAAAAGTAAGTTGCAGTGCATTTTGTGTAAAGCTTTAATATAAGAAAGCTTCTACGGTGGCTACCTTGGGGAGAAGTTACACAGACAAAGAGAGAATTCATTAAATAATTGTTCACATAATAAACTTGCTATGTAAACAACAGGTTAAATATAGATATATGAACTACATAGATAAGCTTATTTTTAATATAAAGTGGAACCACCCCACCTAAAAACACTGACCTTTCAACTTAACTGGGGAGATATTTGTCTGTCTATAATATGCACAGATTAGTCTCAATTAAACCCACTTAAATTCAGCTGAGTTAAGTAAGGAGGAGATAAGGAGATAAAAATATTAAGATTAACAACAATTAAAGTATCTGCTTAGAGCCTTAGAGTGCTTTTTTCTTAGATTGCCTTATTAGCATTAGACTGTAAATCTTTGGTTCCTGGAAGAAAATCCCAAGGCCACAGGTTGGTAAAATCTCTTGTGTGGGTGGAGGCGTGAGATGAAAGAGATGAATTTACAAACTCTATCAAATAAATATCTACAGAGGGGTTTTTTTCTTTTCTTTTCTGAGTAGAAAATCCAAGAGAAAAGGAGACACGTTAGAAGATGGGTCAGGAGAGTCCATAGCTTTAAAGCCTTCCTAAATATGACTCAGGGCTCTCTGTTGATTTATGCTGGCCTTAGAGCTATTTCAACCCTTTGGATGAATGGAATGAAAATTATTTGGATCTTCCAAGCACCACAGGTAAAACTTGTTCAGATGAAATGGATTATAATCTCATTCAGAAGACTCTCTGAGCAGGTTTTGCTAAGGAGGGAAGTGTCCTTCTGCCAGCGGAACAGGGCTCTGCTGGTAGGAAAGGAGATCCATGACTTTAAACTGTTGGCATTGTTCCAGCTTGCAGGAGGCCCTGAAGGAACTTGCTTGGAAGCTGGTGCAAGGCAATCTTGGCAAAATCCAAGCCACTTCTGTTCTCTTATGAGGCCCTTGGAAGGTGGTGATTTATCCAATCCAGATGAGGGTAGATGTTTCCCTAGGGGTGTGTGTGTGTGTGTGTGTGTGTGTGTGTGTGTGAAAGCAATTATAAGTACTGTAGCAAAACAAAAATATATGTACCTTGGAACCTTTGTCTTGGTATCGGCCAACAGCAGTGGTGGGTTGCCTCCAGTTCGGACCGGTTCGCAAGAACCGGTAGTAAAACCGGCGGGAGGCTCCGCCCACTGACCCAGACATCATCAAAGTTGATCTGCGCATGCGCAGAAGCTTCTGTGCGAGCGAAGTGAGAGCACATGCATGGGCACAATGCAAACCGGTAGTAAAGATAAGTAGCACCTACCCCTGACCAGCAGAGATTTCATGATCTGCTGCTAATCTCATTTAGGATTGTACTGCCCAGTTGCCATCCTATATAAAATTGCTTGACAATAAGTGCTACAGAGCTCAATGGTATTAACCTCCAGGTAGGCATGCAGGGGGATTGCACCACAGGCATTTTTCCAGCGGCCTGGAAGGTTGGTTAGAGGGACTACCTCCATTTTACAAATGGGATGCTTGATTCTGTTCTGGGGTTTAAAAATAGCTGGATTTACAGTTATCTTTCAAATATGTACAAGGGCCCATGGATTGCTGAACCGGGTAATAGTATGTGCTTATATGGGTAAAGGAAACGATTTAGTTTTTCTACTTTGTGATAATATATAGGATTTCTTATTTTGGCCTTTCCTATAGGATTCTCTCGCCCTCACATTAATCTGCTTATACAAACTTTCATCTTCTTAGAGCCAACCTGACTCATTGTTTTTAATGGATTTATCCTCATGCTCTGCTACTATAATCAGAAGCAATGCTCAGGGACATTATCCCATGGCGGGGAATTGAAGATCGGCTTGACATGATTTATCCAAGGTCAGATAGGAACATTGTGATGGACAGGCTGAACCGAGCCTAGTCACTGGCAACTCCTTTGTCTAGCTTTTTCACTGAACTTTCATAGTCTCATGCAAGTGATGGTAGTCTCCTCTACAAGGAATTTTAGCAAGCTGTTGCCCCTATACTTCATACTTGTTGCCCCATAATTCTGTAGGGCACCACATTGGGGCCAGCTGGCTATTGTGATGGTGCAGTGGTTAGAGTACAGTGCTGCAAGTTATATCTGCTGACTGCTGACTGCCGACTGCCGGCAGTTCGATTCTCACCAGCTCAAGGTTGACTCAGCCTTCCATCCTTCCGAGGTCGGTCAAATGAGGACCCAGACTGTTGGGGGCAATATGCTGACTCTGCAAACCGTTTAGAGAGCGTTGTAAAAGCACTGTGAAGTGATATATAAGTCTAAGTGCTATTGCTATTGCTATTGCTAATGTGTGCATGTGAAATAGATCATTTTATTGACGACAGACAATTTAGGAATGCATCTTGGTTCACTTTTGCCTCAAGGCAGCTGGTGACATGTTTTTATCAACCGAAAGCTAGGATCTGCTTGGAAAACCTACAGCTATACTAAGAGATCAAAACAGGAGACTTTCTCTCTCTTTGTGCATTGTAGTTGAATCGGCCATAGACTTTGTTTCATTCCAATGCGTTTGTTCCATATCGTGCTCGTGAGGCTACTGATTGGCTAAGGAGCACCCTGTATGCAAATGAAGCCCAGTGCCCATGTGAACAACTGTGTGCAAATGTTGCCTCCTTGCAACTGGCGTTTGTAAAAGCACATGGCTTTGAGGGTGGCACCCAGCAACATCATTGCTCTCTCTAGTAAAACACACCTCTCTCCTCAAAGATGTCAGGCAAGAACCTGACAGAACTATAGCTTTGGTTTTTATTCTTAACAAGGTATGAAATCATTTAGAAGAAAACGGTACAGACAGTTCTCGACTTACAACCACTCGTTCAATGGCCATTTGAAGGAGTTACAATGGCACTTTAAAAAAGTGATTTATGAGGTTCCTCACACTTATGTCTGCTGCAGCATCCTCACGGTCATGTGACCAAAGCTTGAGTGGTTGGCAACCAGCATGTATTTACAATGGTTGCAGCATCCCAGGTACATGTGATTGCCATTTGCAATTTTCCCAATGGCTTCCAACAAACAAAGTAACTGGGGGAAGACAGATTCACTATATGGCCACATCAGGGGTGGGTTCTACTTACCTTTACTACTGGTTCGCATCATGCCCGCGCTCTCTCTTCTGCGCATGCACAGATCACCTATGATGATGTCAGTGGGCGGAGCCTCCCACCGGTTTTACTACCAGTTCTTGCAAACCGGTCCGAACCGGGGGCAACCCACCACTGGACTACATGATTAGCTTAACAACTGTGGAAAAAAAGGTGATAATAACAGGTGTGTCTCGTCTAAAAACTACCTTGCTCAGCCACAGAAATTCTGATCCCAACTATGGTCATAAATCAAGGACAACCTGTACAGTTTTCTCATCCAAAATCTGGTTCTTGTTAAATATGTCCTTCCCTCCAGCTAATTCCATCCCCTTCTCCTTACCGCAAAAGGAGGAGGAAAATCTGGCCAGAGGAAAAAATTGCAATTGCCTGGCTATTAGAAACTGAGAAAGAGAAAAGAACAAAGTGAAGTGAGAGTGGCTGGCCAGGAAAATGAACAGGCAAATATAACTAATGGAAATATTCTCTTAGCAGAGGAAGAACAATATGGCATAGGAGCGTTTGTGCATTCATAACTGTCACAAAAGAGACAGTCAGACAGATCCAAAAGGAGACATACGAGAAGCCTACAAAATAAATGGTGCAATAGGAAACTGATGCCAAAAGAAATGTCCCCTGTGCTGCATTTGGTTAGGAGGAGAAAAATCTGGGGGTCCAAGAACTATGGAAACTTCTCTCAGCTGAACTGCACCCCCCAAAAAAGCTGGTGTACTTCTGCTCTTCCCTCTCCATCCCTCCACTGTAGCCCTGCTGCCCTTGTTTGCAATTAGAAGAACTTATGACCTAGAAACTGACAGAGTCAGAGATAGCCAAATATTTGGTGGCCTTCTTTGTATAGCCCGGCACCTTTCAAATTCAGGTAGCCCTCAGCTTACGACCACAATTGAGTCCAAAATTTATGTTACAAAGTGAGAAATCTGTTGAGTGAGTTTTGCCCCATTTTACGAATTTTCTCACCACATTTGTTAAGCTAATCACTGCATTTCTTAAACAAGTAACACCGTTGTTAAGTGAACCTGGTTTCCCCATGGACTTTGCTTGTCAGAAGGTCACAAAAGGGGATCACATAACCCCAGGATACTGCAACCATCATAAATGTGAGACAGTTGTCCAGCACTTAAATGTAAATCGTGCGACCGTGGGGATGCTGCAATGGTCGTAAGTGTGAAAAATGGGTGTAAAAAGTCACTTTTTAATTGCCCTTGTAACTTTGAACGGCACTGAATGAACTGTTGTAAGTCGAGATCTACCTGTATACTTGACTACAAAGCTCTGAATTCTGGTGGAGCATTCTGAGGTTATGGGTGGGTACTAACCCACAACCCAAGGAAAGGGCAACAAAGAGGAAAACTGAAGGGTTGAATCCAGATTTTGTTATCCTAAATACTAGAGACTTTGAAAGAAGAGGGGTTCATGCTTGTAAAAACCCCTTTCCAAAGGTCCACTCTAAACAGGAATGCATTTGGACTCAGTTCAGACTCCTGGGTCTAGGGCAGCATTTCTCAACCTTAACAACTTTAAGATGTGTGTTCTCCAACTCTCAGAATTCCCCAGCCAGCATGGGAGTTGGAATCCAAAGAGTTTTTTTGGCTCTATTTCCTAGATTATTAAGTTGCCGTCAACCTTCAGAAAGATACAGTTCAAATTAATTTCTTAAGGAAAATTTGTTTGGAAGGCTTCTCTACTTATGACCTGGTCAACTCCCTCAGATCCCTCAACTTCCTGATGGATCTGAGGGAGCCAAGCCTGTAGGATGGAGAAATATATGTGGGTCCTGCAGCAGGGGTTTTGAAGTTACAGAGATGAAAGAGTTCCTGCATTCAATTCCCCCAAGGATATCTTCCAAACTTTTATTTTGACCTGTTTGTCATCCCTAATGCATTAAAGATTCATAGATTATATCAAAAAGTTAATGTCAGTAACAAAAATGTTAAAAATGAGGATATGTAAAAGAGATATTAGAAATAATTTATCCAAAAACATAATTTACGAACTCCAGTATTGGGTTGCTCCTGAACTAAATGGCTATGTCAAATCTTTCTAAAAGGTTTGGGGATTCCAATAAGGTTTGTTTGTTTGTTTGTTTAGCATCTACAGAGGCATCTGCAATCACTGATATAAAACACTAATAAAACACATTATACATACAAAAACAAATCTAAGTTTAAATAAAGCATCAGCATATGAAAAGTGTATGGACAGTACAATTAATATGACAAAGTGTTAAATTAGGGTAAAACCATGATAAGGTTATGGGTTATACTTCATTAGGGTATGAAATGTAAACTACCTCCATGATGGTATATCCTAGGCAATATTCTGCTTTAACACAGTGGCTAAAATTGGACATATGTGGCAACCAATATCTCTTATGGTCAAAAACTACAGAGGCAGCAATTAGATTACAACAATTCCAGTAAAGTGGAGGAATTTTACTGTTATAGCTCAATCACTGTGTATATATATATATATATATATATTTGTGGCTGTTCAAACATGGTGCATGGCAATATTGGGAGACAGACCATCATTTGGCAGTAAAGTTTTGTCCTTCTATGACTAAAGTCCCAGGTTCAATCTGTACTATCTTCTGTTTAAAAAGATCTTGATCACGATTCTGGAACATCACTGCCAGTCAGAGAAGTCAACACTGGGCTGAACAGACCAATGTCCTAGCAGATTTGCCTAGAAAAAATTAGCATGTTTTCTACTTGAGATAAATGAGCAGTCCAAATTCAGTGCCAAGTCAAGAAACATGGACAGCCTGCTGACATGGCTGTCACTTTCCTTCCTCTCTTTTCTTTCTAGTTGTCACCACCGAGAACAGAGAGAAGATGGCACTTACAGACAGGAACTGATGTGGCCCACGGGTCTCCGGATGCTAAAACTTCTTTTAGGTGGGGCTTCCCACGGAATCAAACAATGCAAAGAAGCAGGTGGCTTCTTGGATACTGTATATGAAACTCCTGCTTCAATAGGGCCAGCTTTGGATGAGACATCATGCAAAATCCTCCTTTATCTTACTAAAATGCCAATACTCTCCCAAACTGGAGAACGCTACTCCCTATTCTTTTCTTGAGCACCACTCCTCTATTCCCTCCTTGCCCAAAAAGCTCCTGGAATTGCTACATTCTACCCAAGCAAGGCTCTGCCAAAAAAAAAAAAAAAAAGCCTGTATAGGATTCATTTCATCGTGAAACTCCGAAGAAGACAAGGAGAGGATCTAGGGAGCTACCCTTAGGGATAAAGCAAAAGCTACAACTTGTCCTGAGCTTCGTGTTTCTCACCTGCCAAGCAGAACCATTCGGTTCACTGTGATTTTGCTCAATTGATCCAGCAATCTTAACCTCTCCAGGCAAGCAGCAATCTTTGTCCTTACTCAAGTTCTTCCAGTTTCTACCTCTCCTCCTTGCTTCAACCTCCAGCTATCCCTCTTCTAGCTGGACTCCAACTGCCCACACATGAGCTAATAATGAATAGAATAGAATAGAATTCTTTTATTGGCCAAGTGTGATTGGACACACAAGGAATTGGTCTTTGGTGTATATGCTCTCTCAGTGTACATAATGTGTCGGCCAGCCACCATGTGGCTTTGTTTATCTCTTTTCAAGCTTGGTCCTCAGGCTGGAGATTTCTCTGTGGGAGAACTTCAGTGATCTCTTCAGCACACTTCTCCTCTTTCTCCTTTTCCTTACACCTCTTCAGGAAGCCCTAAATTGGATCCAGTTATCCCCGGAGCTCTCCAGGGCACTCTGCAATTATGTCATGCATTTCTGAGGCAACCTGCCTCCCCATCCCGCCCACGCTGTTCTCCGAATTCTTTTTCCACCCCCGGTGTAGGAACGAAAGCTTTTGCCACCCGAGAGGCGTCCTTCGGAGCCAAAGAGAACCGACCGGCATCCCTCGCAAGGATAAGCATGCCTACCTGCCCAACCTCGGAGCATCCCCAACACAAGCAAACGGCACCGCCGTTTGACATTTGCAGGCTCCCTGAAAACCCGTTTCACCCCTCCCGCTTGCCAGCCTCTTGGTCCTACCCATGTGCCGCCGCCGCCGCCGCCGCCTCCGTCGCCACCGCCACCACCGCTGCAGGCTGGGCTCCTCGCGCTGCCTGCGTCTTCCAGTTCCCATCGCCTTCCTTCCCCCCTCCCTTCCCGCTCTTCTCCCTAATCTCTCCCCTCCTTCCTCTCCTCACTCAGCCGGGCTCTGGCCAATGGGCTGCCTTCGCGGCCGCCTCTTGTTGCAGGTAGCTCAGTGGCTCGGCTACTGATGTCATCGCCGCGGAATGCGCGAGCCAAGGTGAAGCGCGCCCTGGGCGCAGAAGGAGGGGCTACGCGCCCCGGCTCAGGGCGCCTGGCGCGAGAAGGCTGGCCGCGCGGCTCTCCCCCTCTTCTGACTTGAGGCGGCTCTTCTGCAAAGTGGGGACGAAGGAGGAAAGTTCCTTCCTCCCTCCCTGCCTGCCTGGCATCCTTCCTTCCTTCCTTCCTTCCTTCCTTCCTTCCTTCCTTCCTTCCTTCCTTCCTTCCTTCCTTCCTTCCTTCCTTCCTTTCCCTTCCCACCTGCCTGCCTGCCTGCCTGCCTCCCTCCTTCCCTTCCTTGTGCCCAAGCAAGAGCATATTTTGTCCGGGGTGGGGGTGGGGGTGGGGGTGGGAGAGAGCTGTTAAGGGAACAAAATTTAAAAAAATTAACATGTATGAAAGAGAGACAGGGCTCAAAGGAAATGATTATGAAGAGATTTCAGGACTTTATAGATAGATATACCCTGTTTCCCCCAAAATAAGACATCCCCTGATAATAAGCCCAATCAGGCTTTTGAGCGCATGGCAATAAGGCCAGGCGCTTATTTCAGGGTTCAAAAAAATATAAGACAGGGTCTTATTTTTGAGGAAACACGGTAGATATAGAGATACAGATACAGATACAGACACAGATACAGAGATATATAGATAGAAAGAGAGAGAGAGAGAGAGAGAGAGAGGGAGATATTTAGTGTCATTTAGCCCAGTCTCCCCAAGCAGGCCTTTTCCTGATGAATAGACTTCAATTCCCAGTTTTATTTATTTATTTATTAAATTTCTATCTAAGTGACTCTTGGTGATATTCAACAAGATTTTTTTTTTTTCACATTGCCTAATCTGGTCGAGGAATTCTGCAAAAATTAAAAAAGAAAGGTGGTAAAACATACCACCTTTTGGAATGTAAAGATTAAATTTATTTGTTAATATACCATATAGCCAAGGAAGGACAAGTGGGGTCTTGTCACATATCTGCACCAAGTCTATAACTTCCTATGAAAATAAGCAATACTGACCTTCTTTCCCAGACATCTACTACATTTAATACCTGCTATTAAAAGCTTCTGAGGAAAATGTCCAGCTGACAACAGATCCATTTGCCATACAGCAGAGAACAGACTAGCTCAAGTTAGCCTAACATTTAATTTTATCAAAATGGCCAACCATTAAACAGAGCATGAAAGCAACTTTCAATATTGTTCTCAATACAGTAACTGGTATTTAAATACCTTCTTCTTTAAATGGAAATCAAGCTAATTCGACAAACTAATCCTAACTGAACATTAGGAAATACCTAATAATGCAAGAAAAATACAGTTCTGAAAAGTACTGTACTCCGCTTTAGATCTCTTAATTCTGCCTCCCATCTACTTCAAAGTTCAAAATGTAGGCTTTAGAGAACTTACAACTTTTCACACAAGAGTTGTGACATGGACAAGACCACATTTAGTTTCAATAGATACAGTGTAGTGGTATAAATCCAATATGCATAAGCTAACAGGCACCACTAATGTAAACGTGGACAGAAATAATAAAATATTGTTAAAGTACTGATACTATAAACTTGCTTCTTGTCTTCTTTTAATGGCTGAGCTGCTTCAGAATCAATAGTTTCTTACTGCCACTGCTGTAATATACAACCGATTTAATGTCAAAGAAATGTTTTCTTCAGTAGTACTAGTAGCTGTCAGAAAATAGGGTCAAGACATCAAACAAGTACCATACATTGGTCACATTCATTCACTCACACTCCTTTGATATATGTGTAGCACTCAATTGCACAAGCTTCAGAAAATCGCAAAGAAGAAACCTTTTTCGAGAATTGTACATATCTATCTTATAGACACCCTCAAATAAAAGTTATTTGGATGGATTACGAACTAAAAGAATGAAAGGACAATAAAGGACAACAATAAATAGCATGAGGAGAATTAGCAAGATGTTTACATATAAAAGTCATCCCCTCCCAATTCAGACATTTAAAACACCCAAACTAAACTTTTAACAATTCCAACTCTCAGTATGGATTCACATTTAGTAGAGGTCGGTAAAACTGACACTCCTTCTCACCAACCCTTATTACCATTTTGAGGTTAGATTTCATTGATGGGTCTTGAGGGTCTAATAAAATGTAGTAAGTCCTTCCAATCTGAAGTCTGTCCATGCCTATTCAGTACGGACTACCGATTTGTTCTTTCCTTTCTTTCTCTTCCTTAAAGGACACACTAAGAATAGAATAAGTCTTTCCCAGACAATGCTATGAGCTCTGACTCATTCCCTACCTCAGATCTGCTCAGCATCTCAGCCTAGCATATTTGCCCTTGCTCCCCTCCTCATCTTCTCCTACTGCCTCAGTTTCCTTTCACTTTTGTTATTTCAGTTTAAGTTGTTTGCTCTCCCACAACACAAGCCCACCTAGCCTTAGGCAAAGAAACATATACAAGTCTCCTATTTCAACTTAGGCCACAAACTTTGGTGTATACTTGATTCAATGTTTAACTTATTTATTTTATTACTATTTTGCCTGACTCATTGGCTATGCTTGCCCATGGTAGCTTAATAAAGGCTTTTTTCTATCTAAATTTGGGTTTGTAGAACTTCTTGAACTACAAATCATCCAATCATATTTTAGCCAATTGTATTATAGGAACCCATCAAAAATTCTATCTTGCTATAGTTTGCAACTTCTCGTTTTTATTCATCTCAAATGTTGGCTTCTCTGGGTGAGGATATTATGGCAAGATATGAAGGAACAATTTCACCAATTATGAAGTTGGTTAAGATTGTGATATATGATTCAGATTCAGTTATATGTATTTAACTGAACCTAGGCAGCAATGATATACCCTGTTTCCCCGAAAATAAGACATCCCCTGATAATGAGCCCAATCGGGCTTTTGAGTGCATGCACTAAAATAAGCCTCCCCCAAAAAATAAGCCCTCCCCGAAAATATTTAAACACAGAGCTGGAAATCAGGTAAAATGGCAAGAGGAGCCCCATCTTGCTCCACCAGCCCCAAAATAATAAGACCTCCCCAAAAATAGGACCAAGTGCTTATTTCGGGGTTCAAAAAATATAAGACAGGGTCTTATTTGGGGGGAAACACGGTAGTAGAGGGGAATGAATAAGAGCTCCGCCATGGGACTAGTTCTTTCAGTCTATAAAATGATGAAAATGCAGTGTGAACTCTTCCACTGAAATACTGTAATAATTGCAATCATTCTCTGGAGTCTGGATGAGAATCAGAGAGTGGAAGACTGACCCTCTAGGGCAGGGGTGTCAAAGTGAAGGCCCGGGGGCTGGATCCAGCCCGCAGGGTGCTTAGATCTGACCCATGGGCTACCCTGGAAATAGTGAAGGACCGGCCTGCAGGGGCCTCTGCCAGCGAAAACAAAGCTTGGGAGGGCCGCATACAGCCCTCCCAAGCTCTGTTTTCACTAACAGAGGGTTGCAGGAGGCCATCACAGCTGAAAACAGAGCTCAGGAGTCCATTTTCACTGGCAGAACACTCAGGCCACCACCGGCCACGCTCCCTGGCCACGTCCCCACCAAGGTCAAACACAACCCTGATGCGGCCCTCAATGAAATCAACAGCCCTGCTCTAGGGTTGTTGTGGCCCGCCAGCGGCCAGCAGAGCTGGCACTAGATTCGGACAGTGAGGAGGTTGGGGAGAGGACCTCATGGTGATTGTCCTCAAAGCTAAGAGGAAACACACACACCCCATTATTCTTGAGAATGAGAGACTGGGAAGTAGGCAAACCTGGTGAGAGGGTGTCTGGGGCCAGGCCGTCAGGGGGAATAATTCTTCCAGCAGAAGTAGACAAATGCTAGATGGAAGGATGATAATGAAAGGGGTCTGGGAGAAGAAGAGTAAATGGTTTATGGTGGGTGAATCTTTTAAGAGCTTGGTTCAGGGAAGGGTCAGGGAACCAGTGGGGATCATAGAATGAGCAGAGGATTGAAGCTGTAACAATTAAAGGGAAATGTGATGGGAAGTAGGGAATGACCATTGCAGAGGAAATTTTGAATCTATCCCCTCTTCTGGCTCACTTGCCTCACCTTGGAGTCCTAGATAATGGGTCTTTGGAAGCCTTGGTCTTAGACTGGTGTTGCATTATATCAGATCAATCTATAACAAGACTATGGAATTGGCTTGTGCAAGCAAGTTTGAATTGGATAAGGATGAAGGTCTGTCTGAGACGGCTCAAACAGGTTTTAGGTGCAGCAGCAACAACATGGACTTCAAGGGCAAAAACTGGGGTGGCCATGAGCCTCTGGAAGAACACAAACTGCTCCACACATGCTGGATGTGAGACATATGTGAGCAGGGGTGCAGAATAATTTAGTGGAGCTGCTGGTGTTTCACCAATCCCATTGCCTAGCAGCCTCCTTACCTAATTAGCTTGACCTTATTGTTGGGCTGGTGGTTGATTCCATACGACATCTGGTGATGGAAGATTTCAACCTTCAAGCATTGGGGATAGGACATAGCAGTGAGTTTTGCTCAGGGATTCATATCTACTTTGACCACCTTAAGCTTATCTCAATTGTCCAAAATCAGAGGGGGATACTCTCTCGATCTGGCTTTTACTTTGGAGCAGCTGAAACATGGTGTCTGTCACTACCACTCTTTTGTTATATTCAGGTCACTTTTTGGTCACCACGAGGCAAAAGCAATGCCAATATGAGCAGCGTTTGAGTCTCTCTGGGGAGATAATTCCATAAACGGGGTACACTCACAAAAGAATTTCTCCCCCTTGTAGACACCAGAGCACGAATGACGTATTTCTGTTTAGGAAAGATTGAGGCTGATAAATCAGCCAAATCTGATAAAAGACAGCCCATGCCACTGAGGCCACTTGGATCTCTAGTGGCAGTGGTGGATAGAGGAACACCCCAACCTGCAAACCTGCTCTTTTAAGGCGAGCGTGGGGACCTCTAGGACAGGCAGGGCACCAATTAGTTCAACAGACAAGCCACCCATTAACAATATTGCCATCTTGTCTGGACTGAACCTCAATTTACCTAACTCTCAATTCAATCCATCGCCCAAGCATTAGTTCAGAATACCAACTGCCTCTCTTGTGCTGCATGAAAAGGAGTGGTAAAGCTGAATGTCATCTGCATATTGATAGGACCTCAGCCCACCTTTTTGGATTACCTCCCAGTGATTTTATGCAGATGTTAAACAGCATGGGAGAGAAAATGAATCCCTGAAGGGCATCATATCCCAATCGTCATGAGGAAGAAGAGTAATCCCCTAGCAACCACCTTCTGGAAAGGATAATCCAGAGGTGGGTTTCAGCAAGTTCTGATCAGTTCTGGAGAACCGGTAGCAGAAATTTTGAGTAGTTCGGAGAACTGGTAAATACCACCTCTGACTGGGCCCGCCCCCATCTATTTTCTGCCTCCCGAGTTTGGGAGGAAATGGGGATTTTGCAGTATCCTTCCCCTGGAGTGGGGAGAGAATGTAGATTTTACAGTATCCTTCCCCTGCCACATCCAAGCCACGCCTACCCCCACCCACCAAACTACACCCACTAGAACCGGTAGTAAAACATGTTAAATCCCACCACTGGGGTAATCCAAGTAGGAGTGGAACCACCGTTACATTAACCCTACATTCCAACTCTGATAGTCTAGGCAGGAGGACACCATGGCCAATGGTATTGAAAGAGAGGTCCAGGAGGACCTGCATTCCCTGTCCTTTTTCCCCAGCACAGATAAATCCTTAGGATAACCAAGATAGTTTCCGTTCCATAACCTGGCTTGACACTGAATTGAAATAAATTTGGAAAATCAGTCTGGGAGTCTTCTGCACCAGGCCTGAGACCAAGCCTGATGGGCAGTGTGGGGTGGGCAGATCAGTAGGCAGATCACATTACAGGGACAGTCACAAGAGGCAGCAGAAGCTCATCACCTTGGGCTCATTAGAGAAAGGCTAAGGGTATCAGGCATGCATTTCTGCATTTTAGGTCCTGCTTAGTTCACCTGTCTAGAATCATGCAAAACGACTACCTGGGACCCTCTTAAAAAGTTGTTTCATTTCAGGATGTGGTATTTCTTCAAGCTAAAAGAAAATGCAGCCCATTAAACTGTGACTCAGAATGCCCTCAATGAGCCACGAGCCAGAAAAATGCTCAGTTAAAATCTCTTTGCATGACCTGTTTGCAAGACCTCAATAGGTATGTTATGCAAGCCCCTCACCCCTGCCTTTCTCTTTCCTTCTCTTCTCTGCCTGGGGGTAATATCTGCCTTTTTTACAAGGCAACTGGAAGAATCAGTGACATAATGTATGAAAACTATTTCTAATATCTTAGATGGCATGGAAAAGTGTATCTAAATACAGGTAGTTCTCAACGTACAACCACAACGGAGCTCCAAATTTTCTATTGTTAAGTGAGACATTTGTTAAGTGAGATTTGTCCCCATTTTATGACCTTTCTTTGCACCATTGTTAAGTGAATCACTGCAATCGTTAAGTTAGTAACCCGGTTGCTAAGCGAATCTGGCTTCCCCATTGACTTTGCTTGTCAGAAGGTCGCAAAAGGGGATCATATAACCCAGGGACATTGCAACCATCATAAATATGAGTCAGTTGCCAAGCGTCTGAATTTTGATCATGTGATCACAGGGAATCTTGCAATGGTCGTAAGTATGAGAAACAGTCATAAGTCACTTTTTTCAATGTCTTTATAACTTTAAACAGTTACTCGATGAACTGTTGTAAGTCAAGGGCTAGCTGCATTATATAAAATAAATGAATATCTATATCAGTAATGCCAAAAGCGCATGTGTGCACCCATAATGCAATGCGTGTGCCCCCCCATGCCTCGCCCCCATGCATGCACGCGCGACCCCTGGGTGCATCCCATGCATACACACGTCCCCAAGCATGCGCACGGGAACCCCCATATGCGCCCCTCCCGAGCATGCACACGCGACCACACGTGTGCACCCCGTCCCCCGTGCATGCGCGGCAGAGACCCAAAAACCAGCTGGCTGCCGGGAGGTGCGCGCGCATGCACAGTGGAGCTGGGCTGGGGTGACAGCTCGCGTGCCCGCAGAGAGGGTGCTGCGTGCCACCTGTGGCACGTGTGCCATAGGTTTGCCATCACGGATCTATATAATAGTGATATCTGTAGTTTGTTTTAAATGGAAGCAGGCAATGCATTGTTACAGAGCACTGAATTCATACTCCCAAATAGAAAGAAAAAAAACCCCAAAAAACCATTAGCAATAAGAAAAATAACTTTTTCTGATTTGTTATATGGCTGGCATGCTTACTTATTACATGATAAAAAGATGGATAAGACCTTTAAAAGCCATATACTAAGGAATGCCTTGTTACGAGTTTGGAAGAAGTATCAATATAAGTTAAATTATAAGATACCTATATGGGCAATACCCAGACATGCGATAGAGAATATAAGTGTAGAACAAAAGCAAGAGGTGATTACTTATAAAGAGCTTCTTAAAATGGAAGGGGGGGTATTGCAGTTAAAACCTATAAAGGCATTAAAAGAAGAAAAAATAATTCAAACTTTGTTTCAGGATGGACAGTTGCAAGCTAGATGGAAAGAAGACCAGAGAATTGGAATCATGCAGAAGGAGGAAAATTTGGTAAAATAAATTAGAGATCAAGGTCAAATGCATATAAAAAGATTATATAATATACTGATAGAAATAGACTCAGAAACGGAATTAGTTAAGGATTGCATGATAAAATGGGCACAAAACATTCAGGAACCAATAATGATGGAAACTTGGGAAAAACTATGGGTTAGAAATGTAAAATTTACGCAAGCACAAAATTTAAGAGAAAATTTTTATAAAATGTTTTACAGATGGCATTTGGATCCTAAAAAGTTGGCTTGTATGTATCCAAATTCGCAATCTAAGTGTTGGAGATGTGATTGTGATGATGCTACTTATTATCACATATGGTGGACTTGTAAAAAAGTTAAAGCATTTTGGATTAAAATATGGTGGATTATCCAAAATATTCTTTAAAAGACGATAAAGTTTACTCCACAATTGTTTTTGTTGGGTATAATCATAGATTGTACGGTTATAGAGACTAAATTGATTTTAAATTTAATAACTGCTGCTAGACTTTTGGTGGCGCAATACTGGAAGAAGGAAGAATTGCCTACTATTGAAGAATGGACATTAAAAGTGGCAAATTCGGCAGAAATGGCGAAAATTTCAGCATATTTGAAAGATCATTCACAAGAAAGATATATATCAGAATGGAGAAGATGGATTGATTATATTTAAAACAAATATCGAACTAAAAAGTATCAAACAGCTTATGAATGAATAGAAAAGTTAAGAGTATGTATATTTAGTTAAGTAAAAGGCGAGTTAAAGTGTCGAGGGGCGGATAGAAATCTGTAGTTAGTTAGCTTAGCTTAGCATATGATTGTTAATTGCTTTACCCTGTATTTTGTTCTGGGAAGTCCGGGGGGGGGGGTAGGGGGGGAAGGAAGGGAGGGGGGGAGGGGAAATATTTGAAAAAAAAAATTCTTTTTTGTAAAACTTTTCAATAAAAAAAAAAGAACTGGAATTTCACAAGTCTGAAGAATTTAATGTTTCTGCAACAGTGTGAGGACAATGTAATTCTATGAATGTTAACGGAGTATCGGTTTTCAAAGGCAAAATAGGATTTTAGGATTTTATTTTTTAAAAAAAGTTTTGAAAGGTTCAAAAGCTCCCAACTGTGTGCTGGACTGAAAGCTAGTTTTGCTAATCAAGAACATCAATCCTAGCATTAGGTGGAGACATTTTGCACTTTGTCGCCTACTGGTTCCCATCCAAAAGAAATAATTCAAAGGGAAGAGAATCTTCACAAAATGTTCATGGCTTGAGTTTGGTATTCGTAACACTTCTTTATTAGCTGTTGGCCAAGAAAAGTGGGAACATGAACATCGTATTTCATTATACTATGCCCTGTAAACCTCCTGCCCATCTAGCAGTTCGAAAGCAAACAAATGCAAGTAGATAAATAGGTACCACTTCAGTGGGAAGGTAACAGCATTCTGTGTGCCACGGCATATAGTCATGCTGGCCAACAACCACAGAAGTGTCTTGGAAAACGCTGGCTCCCTTGGCTAAGAAATGAAGATGAGCACCACTGTTTTTTTGACTTTTGACTGTTTTTGACACTTACAATTCTTGCAGAATTTCCATGGTCACATGATCAAAATCAGACACATGGGAATTGACTCATATTTACGACAGTCGCCGTGTCCCAGGGTCACGTGATCACCTTTTGCGATCTTCTGACAAGCAAAGTCAATGGAGAAGGCAGATTCACTTAACAAACCATGTGGCTCACTTAACAACTGCAGTGATTCACTTAACAACTGTGGCAAGGAAGGTTGTAAAATAGGGCAAAAATTCACTTAACAACTGTTTTGCTCAGCAATGGAAATTTTGGGCTCAGTTATGGTCGTAAGACGAGGACTACCTGTATTATGCATAGCGCAATGTGTGAGAATATACTGCTTCTTCCTGAGTTTATCTGCCCCTCTAGGTTAGATAGAATAGGTATGCAGAAGGTCCCTTCCTTCAACTGTTGTCTCCTAGTGGGACTTTGCAGGCTGCCTTTCGTATACAGGTCGTCCTCAACTAGACCACAATTGAGCCCCAAATTTATGTTGCTAAATTTGTTGCGTTTTGTCCCATTTAATGACTTTTCTCCGCACATTGGTTAAATGGAATCACTGCAGTTCTTAAATTAGTGAGAATTTGTTGTTAAGTAAATCTGGTTTCCCTATTGACTTTGCTTGTCAGAAGGTCGTAAAAGGGGATCACACAACCCCAGGACATTGCCAACTGTCATAAATGTGAGTTAGTTGTCAAGCATTCTAATGTAAATCACCTAACCCTGGAGATGCAGTGTGTGAAAAATAGTCGTAAGTCTACTTTTTTCAGTGCCTTTGTAACATCAACCGGTCACTAAATGAACTGTTGTAAGTTGAGGACTACCTGTAGTTGTCCTGGTTCTTTGGAATAGCTTCCTATTGGGGTATCTTGTGAGGGTGGGTATCCTTTTAGCCGTTTGGAAGGCTGTGAAGATCCGGCTCTTCCTCCAAGAATTGGCCTACGATTGCGCTAAATATGATTTTTATGGCACCTAGGTGAGATGGAATGGAATGGAACGGAACGGAACGGAACGGAACGGAACAGAACAGAATAGAATAGAATAACAGAACAGAACAGAACAGAACAGAACAGCACAGAACAGAGTTGGAAGGGACATTGGAGATCTTCTAGTCCAACCCCCTGCTTAGGCAGGAAACCCTATACCATTTCAAACAAATGGTTATACAACCTCTTCTTAAAAACTTCCAGTGTTGGAGCATTCACCACTTCTGGAGGCAAGTTGTTCCACTGATTAATTGTTCTAACTGTCAGGAAGTTTCTCCTTAGTTCTACATTGCTTCTCTCCTTGATTAGTTTTCACCCATTGCTTCTTATCCTGCCTTCAGGTGCTTTGGAGAATAGCTTGACTCCCTCTTTTTTTTGGCACATACTGTATGATGTGTTTTATGTTGTCTTTAATGGCTCTGCTGTGAGCTGCTATGATCACTATGTGAGACAGGCACCCATATAAGTTCTATATATAAATACTCTGGCTCTCTTTCACATACATTGCATATACCCACAAAACAAGCACATAGCCCCTTACAGATATGTCACTTCAGCTGATTTTTTTTCTTGAGCTTTAGCAACAACCATCTGCCTCATCTGGCCAATAGAGTCCTACCAAATGGAAATGAGATTAAATTGGCTAAAACTGACCAGGACAATTAATCAGAATGCTTCTATATTCTTGGCAGGCTCTCGGTCTAGCTATTCATCATTAAGAGTGCCTTGAGACTTAAAGTGAAACACAACAACCTGGGTGAGTGATGTAAAAGGAATAAACCTCCAAGGAGCATCTTCATACGGTAAGGCTACAAACTTATGAAAATTTCTCTACGTACAACCTATGGTGTGCTGAACTGATATGATAGCCAAGGATGCCCAATGCAGTGCTAATTTATAGTGATTGTGTCTTCTAAGGACTGGAGAAGTTAGTAGAAGACCATGAATGGGCTGAGATTAGGCTGGATGTCAGCATCAGAAGAGGTGAGATTTGCCTTTTTAATGTGGTTCTTGCTTCCAAACTTTGCTATGCAATGTCACTTCTCGTGGAGTGTTGCCATGTTCAACCTTTGGACAATTGCTAACACACTATCAGAGGTGAGTTTCATCAGGTTCTGATCAGTTCTGGAGAACCTGTAGCGGGAGTAGTTCGGAGAATTGGTAGTAAAAATTCTGGCTGGCCCTGCCCACATCTATTCTCTGCCTCCCAAGTCCCAGCTGACCAGGAGGAAATGGGGGTTTTGCAGTAACCTTCCCCTGGATTGGGGAGGGGATGGAGATTTTACAGTAGTCCTTCCCCTGCCACGCCCACCAAGCCAAGCCACGCCCACCAAGCCATGCCACACCCACCAAGCCACGCCCACAGAACTGGTAGTAAACATTTTTGAAACCCACCACTGCACACTATCATATTTCACTGTCCTATTTGTTTGTTAGCTCCCTTTTAAAAATGATTTGAGTCTGGGAGCCAGTAATACTATAGCCATATAGCTTAATAATGTCACAATATTAGTATTACTATAGCCATCTATTATTACTACCCTGCTTCCCCAAAAATAAGACATCCACTGATAATAAACCCAATCGGGCTTTTGAGCGCATGCGCTAAAATAAGCTTCCCCTCGAAAATATTCCCTTCCTGAAAATATTTAAACGCAAAGCTGGAAATCAGGTAAGACGGCAAAAGGAGCCCCATCTTACTCCGTGCGCCCCAAAATAATAAGACCTCCCGGAAAATAAGGCCAAGTGCTTATTTCAGGGTTCAAAAAAATATAAGACAGGGTCTTATTTTCAGGGAAACACGGTATATGCCTAGAGTAATACTAATACTGTGACATTTATCAAGCAAGTTTTTAGAACAACTTGGTCGCTAGTATTCAGTAAGGGAAGTAGAGTAGAAAAGCATTTCTTTCATCATGGAATTGGATCTTGATGGCCAAGAAAAGAACAAAGAAAGAGAGTATCCTATCCTTCATTAAACTTCAATCATGTCAGATCATAACCCCTTGAGTTGCCCACCTAACAACTTGGCAGTTGCATTTGGTACCTATTGCAGCTTTTTGGAGCATTTTCAAAATATGGAGCATATTTTGTTTTGCTTGTTTTTCACATTCCTAAGCCACCCATCTAATTTCATGAATTGATTTATGCAATGGAATTAAACTTTACATTTAATTCCGTTGCATAAGTCAATTCATGAAATTATTAGGATATGGATTCTAAATCCAGGGCACCAAGTCCAAGAAAGACCATAACTAATATAGCAACTAAAACAAGCCGTAGGTACCGAACCACCTGCTGCTCCTGGTTACTAGTTGGCTTCCATGTGCAATCAAGATGCTGATTATCACCTTAAAAGCCCTTCACAGCAAAGGACATGTTTACCTGGGGACCACCTGTCTTCACATGTTTTGGCCTATCTGGTGAGGTCAGTTTATGGGACCCAGAAAATGTACCTTCTCAGTGATGGCTCTTTCCCTCTGTAATAATATCCATCTGAAGATCCTTATTGCCTCTACCTTACTGATATCTTACAAATTGCTGAAAACCTGGTTGTTCTCCCAGGACTTGGGGTAGAAAGGCTAGTTGAGCCCTTTTGATTTTTTGCTTTAAGGTTTTTTTCCCCCTCCCTGTTACGAGTTGGTCTTCCAGTTAGCAATCTCTTTTCTTCGATATGTTGTTTTAAAATGTTATTTCATTGGAAAACTAAATTAAATAAACCTCAGTTGATGGATGATGGTCAGGGCACTTGGATTTCCAAAGACAGCACTTTATCTATCGCGCTTATAGCTTCTCAGCCTGTTCTCTCATAATATGACCTAAGTTTATGAGTCTAGACTAGAGACACACCAAAAAGTCATCAGTGGAACATAAATGAAAATGTTCTAGCTGCTGCCGCTGACACAACTGGCACATGTTGCTCTCCAAGGTACTAAATTTTTGGGAAAAGCCATGGAATTGAAAGAAATGTCTCTTTACGGTATTTGGATCATAGAGATCAGCATCAACTTGTAACCAGTCATCTCTCTATGACAATGTTTGCCAAAACATGTTTGCACAGGATATTTAGAACTATATAAAATGTATACAAATGGATTGTATTTCACATTCGGCGATTCTTAAAAAGTAGTTCAAAGTGTGTAGTCAAAGTAGATAAAACAGTTGGTTTTCTGGGAATAAAAGGCAATTCAGGAAACCACAGTACTATTCATTTTTACTATCCTGCTCCACAAAAATACCAGCCAAATACAAATATTTATGTTTTATGTGATAAAATTGTGGAGAGTTGTGGACAGGCATCCAACAGTCCCATGGGAAGCCACTTCATTTGGTCCACGTGATGCTGCATGTCACAAACTAACAGAATGAGTGGAGTGGAGGTTTTGGGAGAGTGTCCAGGGTCAAGAAAAGTAGCACAACTGGGAATAATCTTCTCCCTGTAGCTATTCCTCTATCAAGCACACACAAAATGGAAGTCCCCTCAGACCAAGCATAGGGTTTTCTTACTACCCTGTTTCCCCCAAAATAAGACCCAACCAGAAAATAAGTCCTAGCATGATTTTTCAGGATGCTTGTAATATAAACCCTACCCCCAAAATAAGCCCCAGTTAAGATTGTCAGCCAGATGGATGCATTTAGTACCATATTCCCCCCCAAAATAAGACCTAACCAGAAAATAAGCCCTAATATGTCTTTTGGAGCAAAAATTAATATAAGACCTGGTCTTATTTTCAGGGAAACACGGTACTTTGCCTGGATAATCTGGCTGTTGGGTTGTCCAAGCTGAGAAGCAAGAAAAGACCACATGGTCTGACAGGGTTCCAAAAATTAGACCTTCTGACTTTCTTTATGACCTGTGAGCTACTAGGTGAGCAACTGCAGGTGACTTTTATACTCGACCTGGCATGGCTGTGTTTTAAATAAAATATTGCACAGAAATGAAAACTGAGACGTCATCAATATGATGTTTAGCAATTTGTGTCCACAGAATTTTTTGAAGGAGATTTCTGAGAAAGACAACAACAACAACAAAAAACAACCACCATTCCAAAACCTAGACCAAAACTGGTCTTTTTTTATGTGATACAAATAATAGTTGCTATACAGGAAGAATTAAAATGGGCAATTTTGGACCCGAGTTTGAATAACGATACTTTCAGTCTTACAACTTGATCCACCTTCAAAAGGAACAGTTTGAAATAAGGACAGAATCCCTACATATGTAGAATGTTCCAATGGAATCCTTATGAGGCCAGTGAGATCTCAGCAAAGTATACACAGAAGGCTAAGGAAACCAAGATAATATCAACATTTGGTTCAGCAGCTTCCAAGATTGGTAGCTGAGTCAGGAAGGCAATGAAACTGTATATATATAATTATTAGTTGTGGTAGAAATAGCATTTCTATGCAATGGTCCCCATCCACCCATCCATCCTTCAGCTAGATTAGTTTGTGAAACAGTGCTTTAATTGTGGAGTCCCTGGTTCTCTCTGAGCTTGGTTGTTTGCTTAGAGACATTTTATTACCCAAGTAGGTAACAACATCAGTGTTTTAATGCTTTAATTTCAATTTTCATGTAGTCACATTTACTTGGACCATCTCCCAGATTAGCCTACCACAGAGAGGATTACTGTGAAGATAAAGCAGGACCATAAGAATCTCTGGTGGAGCGGATGGTGAAAACCTCTTTGTAATTAACAAAAACCCCTCAGCTATATTAGCACAGAACACTTCCCGATATGCTTAACTAACCTAATTTGCAGGGCATACATGATGTACCGAACCATAAACAATATGTTGTTGGTTAATTTGTTGTTCAATGTGTTATGCAACTGAGATTTGGGAAGCACCGAAACAAGAGTCCTCAAAATAAAGGAAGGCACTAACAATTCTTTGTTGATCTTCTTGGAGAGTAAAGATGAAACAGACAAAATTGCCAAAGTTGGGATAGAAATATTAACGATGGAATGTAAAGGGTTACAAGTTGACAAGGTCTACCTCTGGGCTCTCTTTGCCCATGTTAGGAGACATGGCTCCAGAGAGTCAGCATCCAAGTTACTTCTTCCCTGAGAACCTCCAAACTCTGATGCTTCCCTTTTAAGAGGACTGAAGGTCAGTTGTATGATCACATCTCAACAGTGACTTCATCCTTAGCCCAAAAAGCCTGCACTTTCCTCTAGGGAACTGGGAGGCAGGGATGATGGTGCTACTCGAGCTTCCTGGTCTGATTCATCGCTTGGGAGGGGGGCAGGGCTAGGAAGTCTTTGTCCATATGCCCAAGTCTAAATCTCCTCCCTCACCTCCTGGTAGTTCTTGTCACAGACCCCTGGGATGTGCAATCCGAGCCTCCATCACAATGAGCTCTCAGACTACTTTGGTTTTTCCTGGTGAAATCATTTCCTGGTTCCTTCTGCATGACCTGACCCCTGACTCTAATGCTGGCCACAGTGAGGGTAAGGATAGCTCATCAATCAACCCATCTTGTCAATGGAGGAACTTCCCCTATCCCTACTAAGATGCATGAGAGCTTCCAATGTGGTTTACAAAACAGTACAGGTAAAATTGCTGCGGTCTTTTTTTTTTTTTTTTAAATGGTCTGATCTTGTACCTTCACCTTTAAGAGTATCATCTTAAAAACACAAGACATCTTCATGCATTTCCTATAAATGCCAGAGGAAAAACTTGATTTGCTATCTCTTCTGCACATTAGGTTTCTCTTAAGCATTCCGGAAGAGGACTTGAGTTATGTTTAGCAATAGCTCTGTGTGTGTCTCAATCTCTCTGTGTTATGGTTTGTTCAGTTTTGTGTGACCCTAGCTGACTGGGACTTACAATTCAGCCAAATGTAGTCAGTAAACCATGGCTAAGAAACAGCTTTGTGCAATGCATGAACCATATAGATCAGGGCAGAGGTGGGTTTCAGCAGGTTCTGACCAGTTCTGGAGAATTGGTAGTGGAAATTTTGAGTAGTTTGGAGAACCGGTAGTAAAAATTCTGACTGGTCCCGCCCCCATTTATTCTCTGCCTTCTGAGTCCCAGTTTAAAGGAAGGGAATGGATTTTGCAGTAACCTTCCCCTGGAGTGGGGAGGGAATAGAGATTTTACAGTATCCTTCCCCTGCCACGCCCACCAAGCCAAGCCACGCCCACCAAGCCATGCCACGCCTACCAAGCCACACCCACAGAACCGGTAGTAAAAAAATTTGAAACCCACCACTGGATCAGGGGTATCAAATTCAAGGCCAGTGGTGGGTTGCCCCCGGTTCACACCGGTTCTATAGAACCGGTAGTAAAACCAGTGGGAGGCTCCACCCACCAACCCTGATGTCATCAAAATGCTTCTGCGCATGCGTGCGGCCCCGTTGCGAACCAGTAGTAAAGGTAAGTAGAACCTACCTGTGCTGTGGGCTGGATCCAGCCTGCAATGTGGTCAGATCCGGCCAGCGGGGCCGTCCTGGTCTACCCAGTGCGAAGAGGAGAGATCAGGCCAATGTAGCTTCGGCCTGATCTACCCAATGCAAAGAGGAAACGTGCCAGCAGTTTGGGGAGTGGCATCAAGCTGGCCACACCCACCCAGTCAGCCATGCCCACTCAGTCGGCCACACCCACCCAGTCATTCACGCCCCCCCGGTCAACCACAGCCCTGATGTGGCCCCCAATGTAATTGAGTTTGACACCCCTGATATAAATGATTCAACTATAACAGGTATTTCATATCAGATGCAACCAAGGTAACTTCAATAGTTTGTGGAAGACATTTTAGAAACATAGTTACTTTTCCCTGCAGGAGAGGCCACATCTGCTTGTTTTAACACCTCATCAGCCTCTTAGCCAGAATTATCAAGGAATATGCTGCTTCCTTGATCCTGCAGCGTGTAGCACTTGAGGCTCCTGACTGCCTTTAGCAATTGTGAGAAAACATATATTCAGCTGGTGGCGCTTTCTATAAATTGCAGGTGCTAAAATGGTAGAAGTATTTGCTGTAACCATGCAGTGCTTAAAAGTGCTGCCTGAAGAAAACAGCCTCTTACGTTTTTTTATAAAGAATGGAAGTAATTCAGCTCTGCCATTAAGGTGTTTTCTAGAGAGCCCTGGGAAAAGAACCTGGTTCAGGGAATTGTTTTGGAGATCATCATGATTATTTTATGATCCGTTCTTCCATTTTAATTGTCAGATTGTCAGCTGTTGCTTCTGCAGCCAAAACCGCACAACTGACATACGAGACTTGGAGATAATAAGGGCTGCATTCTGAGATGCTTAAATGGCATGGGGTCGAGGAAGGCTGTAAATTAGCAAAGGTGGATGGTTTTCACCAGTATAAGATTGAAATTAAACCGTCTTTTAAAAAAAAAATTCTACAAACTTCTCTAGAAGACATTTAGGCCTAAAATAATTAAAAGGGTGTGTAACTTGTGTCTTGTCTATATTTGTGCATCCATGCAAGAGAGCAATCTGTGGTCCAAAGTACATCAGTCTCTTCCTTTCTTTTAATTATGTTTATGCAACTTCCACCCATCCACCCCAATAGCTGCAGCATGTGGAGCCATGATTAGGAGGCAGGAGTTTGCTTTAGTTTATCTGGTTCGGTGAGCGAGAGGGTGATACAAACGTTTAGGAAAACGCTTGATACGGAGTGGGAGAAGCCTACCCCCCCCCGAAAATACAGGCAGAGGGACGAAATCTGTGATCTGATTGCACAGCCTGTGTGCCATGTGTGCATTTGAAGAACTGATTTAACGGTTGTTAAAATCTGCCAGGAGGAGAAGTGGGCAAGAAGAGAGCAAAGGGAAGTGCAACCATTGCTGTTCCTTCCATCTGTGTGAAACCCACGGGCAACAATGCGAACATTAGCAGAAGCCTCCATTCCAAGGGAGAGGGATGGATAAAGTTGTGGAGAAAGTGAAGGCAGCAGGCAAAGGTGAGTTCCCACCTCCCCAGTCCCAAGTGGGAGGTTGCTTTCCAGCTCAGCTCTTCCCGAAAACCACATCAAAGACAAGGAGCTACAAGGACTGGGGAGGGATGGAAAGCTGCAGTGCTGCCATAGCAACAGTTGAAAGGAAGGAGGGGGGGAGCAGCCTCTGAGCATGAAGTCAGCACTAATATTAATCGCTGACTCCACAGTGTGAGTGCTATGCAGGAAAAAGGAGGGCAGCCGGGCTTGTGGGAATGGAGAAGTCACTGCATGCTTTAAGTCCAGTGGCATGAAAGGAATGAGGTTATTTGGCTTAGGCCCGGGGTACTTGCAGGACCATCTCCAGCCGCTCTCCCACCGTCCTGTGCGCTCTCACAGAGTCGGCCTCCTCAGGATGCCGTCGGCCAATGTCGGCTGACGGCCCCCAGGAGGAGAGCGTTCTCTGTGGGAGCCCCGATCCTTTGGAATGGATTGCCCACCGAGCTCAGGACAGCCCCCGACCTTCTTTCCTTCCGTCGCGAGCTGAAGACGTGGCTCTTCCGTCAACTCAACTGATCCGTTTGGGGGTACACTGTCATAATTTTAAACTGTTTTAATAGGGTTGCTGATTTTAATTTTATTTCATTGTGATTTGTATTGGAATTTGTCATTTTGTAAGCCGCCTTGAGTCCCCAGGGAGAAAGGCGGCATATAAATCGCAATAATAAATAAATAAATAAATAAATAAATAAATAAATAAATAAATAAATAAATTTCTCTTCCCCCCCCACACCACTCAAAAAAGAATAGGAAGTCAAAGATAATAGCAGGTGCTTTGGGTTCATGCTCATCTCCTTTCTTTCTTCCTCCCATCCCCAACAATGCTTGGGCCTTTAATCAATTGTGTGTAAGGTTGGAAGTTGCGTCTCCAAGCTGTTGCTGATGTTAGGTTTCTGCTTGTCCCGCACAGAAGCCAAAAGGAAAAGGAAGAGATGGGTTATTTGCCATGAAAGGCATTGATCTCTCAGTGGGAGTATGTTTAGTCGCAAGCCCAATGGTGAAAGTGGAGTCCTCGCTCGTTCCATGTCCAGGGGACATTGTGATCGGCTGGGCTTACCCATAGTCATGGTTAACGTAGTCTTCATTTATTCAGCCTATGTTCTCAGCTCACTTGACACTCTGAAATATCAATAAACCAAAGCTGTTGGAATTTTCAGCAGGTACCAAGAGCCGGGTCATGCCAAGGTATCCTCTATTTGAATTTAGTTCTTCTGTGATGTAGGGTAGCTACCTTTTCATTCCTAGTTTGGATCCTGTTCTTGGAAGAGTAGACTTTCAACAGTTTCCAAGAAGGCCCCACACCCATTTGTACCACTCAGGTGACTTTGATGACACAAACTAACCTCAACAACTCTAGAAAAGAATGCAAATGACCAGCTATCTGCAAGGAGTATAAATCCTTCCATTCCCCATCATCCAGTCAGAGCTGAAGGAGCAGTTGTAAATGTTTTTATGACCATGTTGTGGCTCTGTTACCGGAGCCTGTGTCATCGTCAGGAGAGGACTCCGAGAGTGAAGTGGAGGAGTTGGCAAGGCCTCCCTCTCCAGGACCCTCCTCTCTGGCAATGCCTTCGGTGTCTGCCGAAGGGCAAGAGATAGGGCCAGGGCCAAGCACGTCCTCGCAGCCACAGATGGACAGTGATGAGGGTAATGAGTCTTGCCTGGACCCGCACCAGCGTCGCAGAGATAAGCGCGCGCAACAGAAGAAAGGGCGTGCCCGAGATTAGGCTGAGTCACTGGACCACACCCCACAGGATATAAAAGGGAGCGTGGTGGCCAGTCAAACCTTGTGACAAACAAAGCTGAAAACTTCCATGCCATTCTGCATTGCCGGACTTTTGCTTTAAGACTTTGCTGGAGTATCTCTGGACTTGATTAATTCCGTAATTATTGAGCTGCTTTCCTTTGATGTATCAGAAGTGGGGAGAAGTTATCTCTCCTCTTTGTAAATAATAAACTCTTGGCAGGCAGCCACTAGGTTGTTGCCAAGTTCCGTTATCATAAGGAAAAGGATTTTGCCGGCTGGTTTGGTCTTTAACTCCTGAACGTCTGTTGGTGTGTGTGCGTGGGGTTGGGGACAGAACAGACCAACACAACCTATGATCAGGATAGGCAGGCTCCATTATGGACATAAGTCAAGGACTAGAAATAGTATGCTGTTCTACATTTGCTTCTTTGGAAAAGGATATCATATAAAGGATGGGGATTTTTTTTACTCATGAATAACAGTGGGGAAAAATAACTAAACTTAAATAATCTTCTGCACAACAAAGGACAAGATACAAGTACAGTATTTATAATCTTACATTAGTGCTATAAGATATGACATTTGTAAAAATTTAAATATAGTAGCACACAGTTAGGTGAGTTCACACAACAGGCCTATTCACAGATACAGGTAGTCCTCAACTTACAACCACAATTGAGCCCAAAATTTCTGTTGTTACATGAGACATTTGTTAAGTGAGTTTTGCCCCATCTTACAACCTTTCTTGCCTCAGTTGTTAAGTGAATTGCTGCAGTTGATAAGTTACTAACCCGGTCAGGGGTGGGTTCTACTTACCTTTACTACCGGTTTGCAACGGGGCCACGCGCATGCGCTTCTGTGCATGAGCAGAAACTTCCTGATGACGTCGGGGTCAGTGGGTGGAGCCTCCCACCAGTTTTACTACCGGTTCTATAGAACCGGTCCGAACTGGGGGCAACCCACTATTGAACCCGGTTGTTAAGTGAATCTGGCTACCCCACTGACTTTGCTGGTCAAAAGGTGGCAAAAAGTGATCACATGACCCTGGGACATTACAACAGTCATAAATATGAACCACTTGCCAAGCATCTGAATTTTGATCACATGACCGTGGGGATGCTGCAAAGGTCATAACTTTGAAAAACGGTCATAAGTCACTTTTTTCAATGCCGTTGTAACTTTGAATGGTCACTAAATGAAGTTTTGTAAGTTGAGGACTACCTGTATCTACAAGACAGGGCAGGGGGCAAGTGATGGAAAGTGATAGAGGTGTCACTTCTTATAAACTTGCAGATGATGTCACGACTTGCAATTATTTTGACATAATTGTGACCGAGGCTTGGTTAAAGTTGTGTGAACCTAACCAGTGGTTTAACCAAATACAGACTTACTAACTGTGCTCCCACATGTTAAATGTGGTTAGTTGTAATATTCATAAAGTGGTTTTTTTTTTGTGACTTTGGGTTTTCCTAATCCATCCTGTTTGATGAGTCAATGTATTGTGCAAAGCTAGAAGGCCAAATTCATAAATTGCTTGTAAGAAAGCATCAAATGAGAAGGAATTATAGAAAAACATGTAATTATTACACATAAGTAGGTGTAAACAGGGATGGGCTTCAAAAATTTTAGCAATGGGATCTCTGCCCGGTTGCTGGGTGGGCGTAGCCTAGTTGGCCTCCTGCACCACGGCGGGGGGGGGGCGTTTTGCCCTCCACGGGCTTCGGAGGCTTTCCTCGAGCCTCTGGGAGGGCAAAAACGGCCTCCCCAGGCTTTGGATGCCCTCTGGAGGCCGGAAATGGGCCCGTTTCCAGCCTTCCCGAACTTCCGGTAGGCCTGTTTTTTCCCTTCCCTGAGCATCCGCATGTGCCCTGCACTTACCTGCCTCCAAAATGGGCTGTGTGGGGATTCCTGGGAAGGGAGGGGGGGCGGGGCCAGCCAGGAGTGGCATTTGGGGTTCTCCGAACTGCACAGAATCTTAGCTAGAGGTTCTCCCGAACCCCTGCGAACCCCCAGCAGCCCACCGCTGGGTCTAAACCTAAAGAAATGTTCACACACTCCAAAGTAGCAAAAGTAGCAAAATGCAAAAGAAGGACTAGATGCTGAACGTCCATTTTTAAAAAAATAAAATATGTATCAACAACAAGAAGGAATTTTTACTCTTTTACAGTACACGCCTGTTTCACAGGGCTTGCATACCATGCTAGTTTGTGGGTGGCTAATTATTGGATCAGTGTGCCATGCAACGCCTGAAAGTGTAAGAACCAATTAATTGTGTTAATTCAGTAAACAGTAATTCAGTTAACCATGGGGCTAGGAGTTTATTCCAAACACAGCCTTAAAAATACAGGATGTGTACCATTTTTGCATCTGATTCCCCCAGAGCTCAGACTATAAATTCAAAAAAGTGTATAAGTCAGAGGAAAACTGAAAGTAAACCAAGATATATCAATAGATTTGGGGTGATATGAAGGAGATCAGCACAGATTTTCTTTCAATTAGTTTAAGGATAGAAGCATTAAAATGAGCCTTGGTAGTACAGTTGTCTAAAGCACCCTGTTATTAAGACCAGCTGCCTGCAATTACTGCAGGTTCGAATCTCGCCAGGCTCAAGGTTGACTCAGCCTTCCATCCTTTCTAAGGTAGGTAAATTGAGGACCCAGTTGTGGGGGCAATAAGCTGACTTTGCATAAATATACAAAAGGATGAAGGCTATTGCTTAGCGCACTGTAAGCCGCCCTGAGTCTCCGGAGAAGGGCGGCATATCAATCAAATTAAAAAAAAATGATCATAATGATAAAACATGTGGAATTTTATTTTGATCATGAGAGACAAAATGCAAAATTTCAACATTGTTTAATCCTGAGTCCACGTCTTAAGGTTCTGGTTGCTAGCAAAGGAGACGTATAAACATGAGGTCTATTCTTCCATGTAGGCAGGGTCTATTTTGCCCATCTGAAATCAGCTGAATCAAAATAAAATTTTACTATTCTATTCTATTCCACTCTATTCCATTCTATTCGATAATTAAAGGTAATATTTACTGTTTTTATTATTTTCATTGTGTTCTGTTTATATAATATTCTAAACAGTTAATAAAAAATAATAATATAGGTTTTTTTTTATTTCTGTTCAAGCATGTTAGATTCTTTGAGACTGCCTGAACAAGTCCTTGCTGTTTTCTGGGCAAGGTTTTTCAGAAATGGTTTGCCATTGCCTCCTACCTAGGACTGAATAATACTGTTTTCCCGAAAGTAAGACCTTGTCTTATATTTTTTTGAACTCTGAAATAAGCGCTTGGCCTTATTGCCATGCGCTCAAAAGCCTGATTGGGCTTATTATCAGGGGATGTCTTATTTTGGGGGAAACAGGGTAATGACTGGCCAACGGTCACCCAACTGGCTTTATATCCAAGACAGGATTAGAACTCACAATCTCCTACACTAAACTAGCTCTCACATAAAGTTTTATAGAAAGAGCCAAAATCTTTATTACTACAGTGGTACCTTAGTACTCAACTGCTTAGAAACTCATCGAATTTATTACTCAACTCATTTTGATGCAAAATTTTTGTCCTGATACTTATCATTTGTTTGGTACTCAACGCATAAGTTTGAATTTGTTGGTGTTGGTTGCCTTGTGACTTACTACATTATTCCTTATGGGGAAAATGTGTTTGGTATTTATTGTTTTTGGTACTCTCTGTGCCTCCTGGAACCAATTAACGATGAATACTAGCCATTTGGAGTGAAAGTTCGGGCTAGTGGCCTATGTAGAAGCTCCCAGTTGAATCCCAGACATAAGGCCTCCCTCTTCTTGCAATCCTTGATAATCAACGCATGTAAGAATAAACATCCTGGTCAGATAAAGCAACAAGGCATTTTTCTATGTTGCAAAGAAGCTCGGAAAATTACTGTGGGCAACTTTGCTGTTGCAGATATGGCTAATAGAATTAAGGCCATAGGAAAAATTTGGACTTTTGTGAAGGCTGAGCCAATAGGGCTGTGAAGGAGTTGTATTCCAGGTCGTTTGGAAGATTAATACCGGTGCTTAACTACAATTTTATTTTGACAAAATAAGTTTCAGTAGCTAATCTCCAATAAGAACAATCTGCTTAATAATAGGAAAACTCTTGCTCTTCCTTTCCATTTACTTCTGTGTAAGGCAGTGGGGGGTTTCAAATTTTTTTACTACCGGTTCTGTGGGTGTGGCTTGGTGGATGTGGCAGGGGAAGGATATTGTAAAATCTCCATTCCCACCCCATTCCAGGGGAAGGATACTGTAAAATCTCCATTCCCTCCCCATTCCAGGGGAAGGTTATGGCAAAATCCCCATTTTCTCCCTATCAGCTGGGACTTGGGAGGCGGAGAATAGATGGGGGCGGGGCCAGTCAGAGGTGGTATTTACCAGTTCTCCGAACTACTCAAAATTTCCGCTACTGGTTCTCCAGAACTGGTCAGAACCTGCTGAAACCCACTTCTGGTGTTAAGGCCATCTTTCCAAACCTGCAGCCTTCCAGAGCTTGAACTATTTTCCAGCTGGCATGATCATTGGAGTAGCTCCTTCCAGTTGGATGAACCTGGGCTCCCTTGTGGCTGATTCTCAATGAATCAAGCAGCTCTGCTCAAACTGCACATCCATACATCAACTGATCCCAACATGGTTACTCTGGGACCCACTCAGTAAAACAGGTGGAGCTCCAAAACGCAATTCTTATTAGTAGCTCTTGAGCATCTGACAGAGTTGATTTCAGAAGAGCTTCTCCTACCCATCCATCCTCTTCCCCTCTTGCATTTTCCTTCAGTGTAATTCTGCCAGGTGGCCGTTGAAAACTATCTCAAGGATCTCATCTCCCCACCCGCACCCTCCCTTTTCTCCTCTGCACAGATCTGTGAGCTAATAACAGCAAAAGCACTTTAGGAGATGAAAAAGCGAAGAGTGATGTTCTCCTTGCCTCTTGTCCAGCAAGGCATGGCCAGCGTAGGAGACCACCTCCCCTCCCTCAGCCACCATCTGGGTCCCCTGCCACTTTTGCCTCGCAACAGCCTTGCATATCTTGCCTGACAACTCACCGTTCCCACCAATCCCCTCTGCCAAAGGGACTTACGTTTGTGTGTGTGTGTGTGTGTGTGTGTGTGTGTGTGTGTGTGTGTGTATGTGTGTGTATGTCGGGCCCCAGCCAAGATGCCAAGAAGCCCCTCATCTTCCTGGGCCTGGGAGGGGAGCCAGACATGCCGTCACCTTGTTAAATGGAGCAAGACGATTCCCAGAGTCAATTTGAATTTTTCATAAGTTCCACTTTATAAAATATTAAGAGGGAGAAGGGAAAAAGGAAAGGACCTGGAATAATACAGAGCAAGAAAAAAGGATAGAAGGTAAACTAATGGCCTCTATATCTAGGAAATGACACTTTAAAAAAAAAAAAGAAAAAGAAACAAGAAACAAGCACTTGAACAGGATGGCAAGAAGGATTCAGCAGAATCTTGACTTGAAACCTGTAGGTGGTCAAGTAATAAGTACAAGATAATTGCAGAAGTTGTTGATCCCAAAGTTGACGTTTAGCTACTCTGAGCTATGTTCAACTTACCGCAGGTTTCATGCATGGAGTTCTTTATTTTGTGAAACCGCCTCCACTTTCATTGTGGAATGAAACGATGCTGCACTAAGGAAGAACAGCATGTTCCACTTTGACATCCAGATGGTCCTTCTCTTTCCTTGGCCCCCACTCTATTTTAATAGAAGTCTTTTCTCTGCTTCTGCTCAATGTGCTGTCAATGTCACCAAAGCAATCGCGAGGATGCAGCCGTTTAGTCTCCCAGAACCACATCAAAGGAAAGGTTCTCAGCGGAAGCAAAATGCTCCTTTGGGAACTCGGCCTGGAGAACTTTATAATAAATACATAATTGCATGCAGGTCAACCAGGAAGTTAGCCCAATTCACCTTAAAGATGTCATCTTCCAGAGATAAACATGCATAGGACCCAGCCTAAAGTATCCTTCTGCCTCCCTACTAAGTTCCTGAAAAAGAAGACAAATTTGCATAGCTAGTGATATAGTGGTTAAGGTATTGGATTAGAACAGTGGAATCCACCTGCAGACATAGCAATAGCAATAGCAATAGCAATAGCACTTAGACTTACATACCACTTCACAGTGCTTTACAGCCCTCTCTAAGCGGTTTACAGAGTCAGCATATTGCCCCCAACAATCTAGGACCTCATTTTACCGACCTCGGAAGGATGGAAGGCTGAGTCAACCTTAAGCCGATCACAATCGAACTTCTGGCAGTCGGCAGAATTAGCCTGAAATACTGCATTCTAACCACTGAGCCAGCATAGCTTTTCTTAGAAGTGTATTGGGTGATTTGAGCCTGTCATTCACTCTCGGCCCCACCTCCCTTGCAAGGTAGTTGCCGTACTGTATATGGAAAATGGAAAAGCAAAATGCTAAGCGTGCTGCTTTAATCTCCTAAATGAAAGGCAGGGCATACATCTAATAAATAAAACTGATAGAAAGATGCCCACTCTTCACTTTTGGTGAGATTGTGCCCCTAGCATCATTCCAGTGTCTAAACATTTGCTGGCAAAATGCTTGGCAGTGTTAATGCTTTTTTATGGCTGTGTAAAAATCCGGCTACTGGTTTCTGCAGACCAGCTGCTGATACAGGCAAAGGAATGAAGAAGGCAGTTTTTCCCTTGCTAGTGTTAGAGATGTAGACAGATAGGTATATTTACTCACCTGTACCTTAGCCAGATATGTGTGATGTGGTGATAAATAATCTATAAAACAGGATTCCTAATGTATCCATATTTCTTCCATCCACCTCTCACTTCTGCTTTGGGAATCTGCAAACTAGTTTTTCTCCGCTGATCTCATCTGAAAACTGTGGACACCTTTTAACAAGCTCAGCAGGTGCAAAACAAACCTCCGTTGATGGGATTTTTGAGAAAACTGCTATGATTTTTTTTTTTTTTTTGAGCTTGAAAGAGGCACTGGCTAATACTGATTACATTGTCATTCCTCTTGGCAATTTCCCCCAGTCTCAGGCAGTAGCCACATCAGTTGGAACTCATGACAGATCAGGAAGATTTAGGCTGCATAAACAGAGGGATAGAATCAAGATCATATGAAGGATTAATACCACTTTATAATGCCTTGGTAAGGCCACACTTGGAATACTGCATTCAGTTTTGGTCGCCACGATGTAAAAAAGATGTGGAGACTCTAGAAAGAGTGCAGAGAAGAGCAACAAAGATGATTAGGGGACTGGAGGCTAAAGCATATGAAGAACGGTTGCAGGAACTGGGTATGTCTAATTTAATGAAGAGAAGGACTAGGGGAGACATGATAGCAGTGTTCCAATATCTCAGGGGTTGCCACAAAGAAGAGGGAGTCAAGCTATTCTCCAAAGCACCTGAGGGTAGGACAAGAAGCAATGGGTGGAAACTAATCAAGGAGAGAAGCAACTTAGAACTAAGGAGAAATTTCCTGACAGTTAGAACAATTAATCAGTGGAACAACTTGCTTGCAGAAGTTGTGAATGCTCCAACACTGGAAATTTTTAAGAAGATGTTGGATAACCATTTGTCTGAAGTGGTGTAGGGTTTCCTGCCTAAGCAGGGGGATGGACTAGAAGACCTCCAAGGTCCCTTCCAACTCTGTTATTCTAAATTCTAAATTTTCCCTAAGAAGGGGCCAGGCATGTGGAATGTCTACTTTTTGAAGCTAAGCAGTTTCTGTCGTGACCAAGTCCTGCATGACGATTCTAGAAGTTGAGTGTTAAAAGGCTGCTTTGCTTTTCTTCTCTACTAATTATACATCGGACTGACTATACTGGATTAGATACATCTTCATGTTGCATTTTTCGTTACTCAACACAAATGTATTTTATGAATGTTATCATCCAAGGCATCCTGGTGGTCGCGCTCTTAATTCCTGGCTGGTGGAGAAGACTCTCCTCTTCCACAAAAGCCTTTCAGGTTAGATCAGTGGTGGGTTGCTCCCGGTTCTGTCCGGTTCTATAGAACTGGTAGTAAAACCGGCGGGAGGCTCTGCCTACCTGCCACAACATCATCATGGGTCATCTGTGCATGCGCAGAAGCTTCCCGCTGCGAACCGGTAGTAAAGGTAAGTAGAACCCACCCCTGGGTTAGATGATTGGCTTATTGGGATCAAGACTATCCCATCTGAGGGCAACAGTTTTCCAAAGGAAAGCAGAGATATTTATTTGCTTGCTTGCTTGCTGTATTACTTAACCATATTGTCTCCAAAGAAGTGAAATACAAAAACATCTGTTTGCCAGATGACATGGACGTCAAACTAGACGGTGATGTGTAATGGGACTGAGTTGATAATGAATTTCTCTGCAGGTCCCGAGGATCTGACAGACAGACATAACATCAGAATAGCTCTCTGGGGTACAGTGCAACAGCGATAGCAATGGCTGTGTGCTGCAGACAATGGGTATGCTATGCAGGTAGCCATCTTTGCAGATGGGTCCCTGCAGCCTGTGATTCAGCCCATATGGGATGTGCGGCTTTCATTTTAAAAAAAATATTTATGGACATGTCTAATATATTGTTAGCTGCCCAGGGCTGCAAGGTAAAAGGTGGCTATATAAAATGAATAATACACATTAAAAATATAAATGGTGGTATTTTTTTTAATTTAGGCAGAATATATATTGCATTTCATACTTATGATCTCTCCCCAAGCTAAATGCAAACTTGTGCATTTATTAAGCCCGGGGCCTGAAGCCCACCTCTTCCTTCCCCCAGTGAAAACATCTAAAAGTCATTATGGCTCCCACCCAAATCAGCTCTCATCACATCACAATGTGTATACCTAGCCAATATGTTTTTGGCCCACAATTTCATGGTGTAGGCTTCTTTGATCTGAAATGCACCAGAGCTGAAAATGAGGATCAATACATAAAACACTATTCCCTAATGGTAAACCTTCCTAACCATACTAGAAATACGAATACTGCATAGCATGTACAATTTCAAAGGAGGCAAAATTACACTAATTTTTGACCAATGTCTCTGTGATTCCACCCCACCCACTCCTCCCGGTTTGGAATCATTGGGGAGAAAAAAAGAATACATTGCCTTTAAAATCATACATATTGTCTATAATACAGGAAAAAGTACAGGGCATACATTGCAAAAAAAAAATCCCCTGTTTTTTCCAAACTGCAATCATCCTGGAACAAAACAGGCCTGAATAACAAAGGATGTATGGAAGTCTCATTATGGATTATCTGTTCCACTAGGTCCACTAGGGGTCCATTAGGACACCTACATCTCTGTCTCAGTTACTACTGTTGAGCCAAGTACAATCTATTCCAGGGGTCTCCAACCTTGGCAACTTTAAGCCTGGAGGACTTCAACTCCCAGAATTCCCCAGCCAGCTTTGCTTTGCTGGCTGGGGAATTCTGGGAGTTGAAGTCCACAAGTCTTAAAGTTGCCAAGGTTGGAGACCCCTGATCTATTCTGTTGCTGTTGTTGTTCAGTCACTAAGTCGTGTCTGACTGTTCACAACCTCATGAACCGTAGCACACCAGGCCCCCCATCCTCCACTGTTTTCTGGTGTTTGCCTAAACTCATGACCACTGCAGCAAACACCAGAAGACAGTGGAGAATGGGGAGCTTGGTGTGCTATGGTTCATGGGGTTGTGAAGAGTCAGACACGACTTAGTGACTGAACAACAGCAACAGAATAGATCAGGGGTCTCCAACTTTGGCAACTTTAAGACTTGTGGAGATATCTAACTATCTCATCCTCTGGATATCTATCTCATCCTCTGCCGTCCCCTTCTCCTTTTGCCTTCAATGTTTTCCAACATCAGAATGTTTTCCAATGAATCCTCTCTTCTCATTAGATGGCCAAAGTATTTTTTTTTTTAATTTGATTTATATGCCGCCCTTCTCTGGAGACTCAGGACGGCTTACAATGCGTTAAGCAATAGCCTTCATACTTTTGTATATTTATACAAAGTCAGCTTATTGCCCCCACAACTGGGTCCTCATTTCACCTACCTTAGAAAGGATGGAAGGCTGAGTCAACCTTGAGCCTTGGAGAGATTCGAACCAGCAGTAAATTGCAGGCAGCTGTGTTAATAACAGGGTGCTTAGACCACTGTACTATCAAGGCTCTTGATATTTGAGCTTCAGCTCAAGTATCTACCTTTCCATATGGTTTTTCCTGCCTAAGTACAGGACTTTACTTTTCTCACCCACTAAACTGTACTAGGGCCCAGTGTTTAAGTCTGTCAAGATCCTTCTGGATTGTGAGCCTGTCTTCCAAAGAGTTGGCAATTCCCCCCTCCCCCACAGCTTGGTGTCATCTACAAATTTGATAACTTCCCCTTCTATCTCATCTAGATTGATGAAGAGCACTGGGCCCAAGATTAAACTTTGAGGTACCCCGAGATTCAACCGGGTTCCTTTTTGTTTTTTTGCACATCTTCCCCTTAAAGTGTGACCGTACAGCCAGTGAAAGCAAGACCTGTGTGAAAACCAGGGAAATAGATGTCATTGAAACAGATAAAGCAGTGGTGAAATCCAATTTTTTTTACTACCGGTTCTGTGGGTGTGGCTTGGTGGGCGTGGTGTGACTTGGTGGGTGCGGCTTGGTGGGTATGGCAGGGAAAGGATACTGCAAAATCTCCATTCCCACCCCATTCCAGGGGGAAGGATACTGCAAAATCCCCATTGCCTCCCCACTCCTGGGGGAAGGATAGTGCAAAATCTCCATTCCCACCCCACTCTGGGGCCAGCCAGAGGTGGTATTTGCTGGACTGCTCAAAATTTCTGCTACCGGTTCTCCAGAACCTGTCAGAACCTGCTGGATTTCATTCAAGCAGCCTAACCAGAGAGGGTAAGCTTCCACTATTCCTGAATGGTGAGGATCTGTTTCAGAATTTATTTTTTTCCCATGAATTACTGCATTTCCTCTCTGCCCTTTGCTCTTTGCAAGGGGAAGCAACACTCACATGTTCAGTATTAAATCACGGCACAGAGAAGGTGACACAAAGAAGGATTATTGTCTTTTGCTCCAATTCAGGTCACACAAAGTTGCCACAGAAACAACAGTCAAGATTCAGCAATGTTCTCCAAAGATTTATCATTAGCGTTGTGAAAGGAATTTGACTTTTTTTTTCCTTTTTAGATTCTCCCTTGACCCAAATCATCATTCAAGATGACATCCTCCCTCTCCTCTTAATTTCCCTTGCAACAAGCTGGATCCCTCCTCTCTTTGCAACAATTCTCTAAATTGTGCACTCATCAGAAAATGAGAAACATGTGTCCTTTGAGATTTTTAGATGTGGCAGCTGGAGAACCTAAACATCCTAACCTGTGCTTGAGACTGAGAGGAAAAATACATCATCCATCCCTGGAGAAAGATGAAATTTATGGGGAGAAGGCTCTGAGAGGTCCCAGGCCTTGTTTCTCAAGGACATAATCCTTTCCAAGGACACTGTCTCTTTTACATTTCCAACATCTTGTTGTTTCCAAATTAGCTTTGTAAACACCAAGCAGGTAGAGCCATTTCACTTGTTATATTCTTACTATGTTACAAACATTTCAAAAAGACTATCATAAACATAAACCTGAACTACATATACTAGTTCAATTGCCAATTTTATATCTATCTATCATCTAGCTATCTAGCTATCTATCATCTATCTATATCTATATCATCTCTCAACTGTCTGTTTCTATCTATCTCCCTACCTACCTCTATCTATAAATGTATGTATGTATGTATGTATGTATGTATGTATGTATGTATGTATGTATGTATCTATCTATCTATCTATCTATCTATCTATCATCTATCTATCTATCTCTCTATCTGATTTTTACCCCATCTTTATTATTTTATAAGTAACTCAAGGCAGCGAACATTCATTATATTGCTTCCTCCTCCTCCTTTCCCCCACAACCACCCTATGAGGTGGGTTGAGCTAAGATAAAATGACTGGCCCAAAGTCACCCAGTCGGCTTTCATGCCTAAGGCAGGATTAGAACTCACAATCTCCTGGTTTTTAGGTCAGCACCTTAACTGCTATGATTTCTAGTTAGTAGAAATCATGCTTAGTCATGCCTATAAATGTTATTAAAAATAATGATTATCAATAATGAAATAATTCTTGATATATAATAATTGTAATAACATAATATTACAAACAATTTTTTCCCATCTGCCTTTTCATATAACATGGTGTCTTAGGAAAGAAATGGGGTGCCAGCAGCTCTTTAACAGACCAGCCAGCAAGGCCAATGGTGAGCATTATGGATTCTCAATATTTGGGGGAGTCAATGGTCTCATTTGGAATTTAAGGAAAATGTCTTCTGCACTTTTGCATAAGAACTGCCAGAAGAGGAGATGGATTCATCTGATCCCAAAATGGTTGCCATGTTGGATTTGGCTAATACATAAAGCAACCCTTAACAGAAGACAAATTGATGAAATTTCTTCCTGGTCCCCTCTGAAAATGCTCTCAATAACCTTGTTATAATGGGGTTTTTTTCTGGGTTAATGGACACCCCTCCAAACAAAACCCTGGCCCACAGCTAGTCACTATTTTTCTTATCTAAGAATACCCCAGGGACCAATTTAGAGCCCCAAGGAATTATGCTAATCAAACCTGGTGCTGGAGAATAGTATTTTACAGCAGACCAACATCTCATTTCATTTCTCTTTAATGAAAAGAATATTTAAAATCTTAAAATCAAAGAGGGGTGGACAGTGCCCAAAGGAGATGTTTATGGCTCTTTGGGGTCCACCAGTACAGTATTAACTACTTCTAATGTACATCACTCTTCAAAAAGCACAGAATATATACATTTATGTATGCATTTATACATAGAAATATATATTTACATAGTCGTTAAGCAAGATTTTCTTTTCCAACGACAGATTTGGTTTGTTTAGATTTTAAGATCGCTTTCTATTCTGCATTGCTTTTATTTTCAGATTTTGATGTTATTTTAACTGGATGCTCTCAAAACCATGTTCACTGGACTATCTGAGAACATAAGAAGAGCCAATATTCTGCCACAGAGTGGCCAACTAGGCTGACTTAGGAAGGACAGACACATGGACAGGAGAGCAACTGCCCTTTCCCATTCCTATTCTCTAGCAATTAGCATTAAGTCATTCTGTCTTTGACCCAACGTGTAAAGGTACCAAGAATAATATCAACTTATATATATTCTAATATTGCTACAGTTATTTGGTAGACATTGGTGTTTATATCACAGAACAGCATTTTAGAAAATTTAAGTCTCCAAACCTCCAGATTGAGAGGGTCAGAAAGTGTGAGTTATATAAATTAACTGAGGATATTAATGAATAAGAGAAATAGTCCAAAATAAAGTAATTAATCCCTGGACTATTCTGTCAGGCAATTTTATTTTAAAATTGAATATTAGTCAGAAAAGTGTCTTTTCCAGCACTTGCTATTGGTTTCCTTAACTACCGTAGATGTTCCAGGAATTGAACCTGAGACCAGTGATGGGTTGCCCCCGATTTGGACCGGTTTGCAATAACCGGTAGTAAAACCGGCGGGAGGTCCCGCCCATTGCCCTGGATGTCATCATCGATGATCTGCACAATGCACAGAAGCAAGGTACGTGCACGAGCAAAGCTCATGCACGAGAGCAATCACATTGTGAACCGGTGGTAAAGGTAAGTAGAACCCACTCCTGCCTGAGACCCTTAATAGGAGATCATGTATTCTACCCTAGGACTAAGATAACCAGATCATAAATAAATTCCTTTCCCTTGTTGACTAAGGCATAAAGAGGAAAGTTCTGTTTATACCTGGGCAGGAGGCAAAAGGAGCAGATGACATCATCTGTATCATGTTATCCTGTGCAGATGTTATAACTTGCATGATGCTAGCTACCAGTACATAATTCAGCCCATTCGCGTGAAGCTATCATGACGCCATGGAAAAGTTGTGTTTTTTCCTGTCATTGCAGAGATTTCAGCATAGACACCAAGCAGTTGCTTCAAAGCTACATTTAAAAAACCCACATTTTCAGAAAACAATGTGGTATTCGATGCTAGGTGGTTTTGAGTTTTCATGGAGGGAGCTGTTTATGGTCCCCTTGTAATTGGATTTGTTTTTATTGTAGCTTTAAAGTGATGGATTGCTGGTTTTACTTTTAATTGGATTTCATTGTCACAGGGTTTTTATCAGTTCTGAGTCCCCTTGAGCATAATAAATGCACAGTAGAAATTATATAAATGAATAATACATCTGCTATGATCTTCAGTGGGAATAGGGCTCCCATCTGCCCTACTATAGGTTTGTGGCTCAGTTTTATACTAGAGGCAGGTGCTCATTGCACTACAGTGACGCTGAAGACTGATAGGATCACTGGGTGTATTTACTAATAGTTATTTCTTCTAAATAATGGGAAAGAATGCATGACTGCCATGTACTAACTGTGCTGCAAGGCTGGTAATGTTATAAATTATGGGTGCGGTGGGAGATTTGCTACTTCTTGGCTGTCGGCTCTAGGAATTTTCTTACTATGTTTGAAACGTCACACCTCCCTTTGAGATACATCAAAGGAAAGGGGATTGTATGATGCAAGAGCATCTGCTTGGACATGGCCAAAAGGGAGGAAACCCATTGTCAAAAGAGAACAAAAGAAGAAAACTATGACCTGGTGACCTAAGGGCCTACTCAGCCTGTTGTTCAGGTGTGAAATGTTGACGAGGAACTCAAGACTCCACCTGCTCTTTCTCTTAGTTACACATATACCTATCAAATCACCCTTCTAGAGTAAACAACTTTACGCACAGAGCATACAAATAGTAAGAACAAGTACTATAAACCAAGGATGTTTAAAAGCATGAGATAAAAAAAGAAACAGACAGTAGCTAAAGCTAGTTTATACTGATTCAATATGCTAGACCTCTTCCTATCTTTCTCCATTTGCAAACCTTCCTTGCTTCTACATTCCCAGGCACCATTTTGTCCATTGCCTTTTGTTCTTTAATCTTTTCACCTCTCTGTTCTGGAGGATCTCATCAGTTCCATCCAAGCTCAGCTTTTCCAGTCTTCCCAATTTCATTTTCAAATCTTTATTGTCAGTGCACAACATATGTACAATGAGATTGGTTGAGCTCCCTCAGTGCACCACTCCCAACACAATACAACTCACAGTGAAGACAGAAAATCCCTAATCCAATAAATCATATTAACAAAACACCCAGTCCTACTGCAACAGTGTGAACATGTTACACGTTGCGCCAGCCCTGCAAGTCCATCCTACTATGTAGTTATGATTTCGCATTCAAGAGTCTGACAGCCCACAGATAAAAACTGTTCTTCAGCCTGTTTGGGTGGCTGGCTACATCTCCTTCCCGATGGTAGGAGGATAAAGAAGTGGTGACCAGGGTGAGAGTCGTCCCTTCCTCTTGGTCTATTCATTCTTCCTACATACATTTGGGAACAGCTAAGTCTTGGATGTTCACAGGCAAATAGCCTGACTACACAGTAATCCATTAACTCAAATAAGAAGCAGGTAGAAATTAGCCCACTTTATCATGCAAGTGGGAGAAAGAGGCACACCAATGTGCACTTTGTTTTGACTGTACATTAATCTTGCATTTGAAAATCATTTGGATTCTCCTGTAATGGCTTCTTTAGCTTTTCTACAGCAAATCAATTTGTCTGAACTTTTGGGTCCTTGGAAATTTATTCTTTCGGTTTCTTCTCTAGCCTGCTGAAAGAAGTTTGCCGTATCACTTTTGCTATTATAAATCATCATTTATGAACTCGTAAATCCTCTATCTATATGATCAAACCACATCAACATAGGTCTTTCAATAGCTTTTGTATTCGGTCCACATTCATTCAGCGCTCGTAATTTCTTCAACTTCTTCCTGTTTGACTATACGCAGTTTTTAAGAATGTCATTCCCATGCTATTCAACTTTTTCTTACGTTTTCCCTAACATGCCTGTCTCATTTTCATATAACCAAGTGGGCAGAAGCATGCTCTTATACGCAGATATAGCTGCTACTTTCAACAAGCATTCATTGCATGCAGGGGTGAAATCCAGCAGGTTCTGACAGGTTCTGGAGAACCGGTAGTGGAAATTTTGAACAGTTCGGAGAACCGGTAGCAGAAATTTTGAGTAGTTCAGAGAACCAGCACCTGGCTAGCCCCAGAGTGGGGTGGGAATGGAGATTTTGCAGTATCCTTCCCCTGCCACACCCACGAAGCCACGCCCACCAAGCCACACCCACAGAATCGGTAGTAAAAAAATTTGGATTTCACCACTGATTGCATGCATCGCTCCACATACCAACTCCAATCTCCTTTCTACCAGCATCTGGGTGGCTAACATTTCCCCTCCTTTAATAAACATTTCCATCAAAATTCAGACTTTCACCTGCTTTTCACCATTTAATTTCCATTCATTCAATTTTCCTTGCCGCTCTTTTGCATTTATTCTTACTTCTTTTACCTCCAATGGGGGAAATAATAATAATGACACTGGTAAACATTGTCAGGCATGGATGCAGTCCGTACACAGACCGATCATCTTGTGCAGCCACTCTAGAAGCAAACCACATCTATAGTAGCATTTATTTAGTTTCATCTGTTTTCATCATGCTGGAAAGAGTCATGTTCTTTTCATCTATTTTTTTAAAACCATGAATATTTATAGCATTTGTTTGAATTCCACTCTTTGACATATCCTTCTCATTCAAATCTCTAAAATACTCCTTCCAGCCTTTCTTCTCTTCACTTTCATCTCAAATCATGTCATCACTTTTATTTTTAATTCTATTCATGCTGCTGTAGGCCCTCTTCACCCACTTCCAAAATGGTTTTTATAACTACTCTGTATTTTCTGTGCCTCCTTTAACTGTTCCTTCCTCTCTTTGATTACATTCCTTGTGACTTTTTTTTCTCTGTACACGTATTAGAGAAGATCTTGCTTACATTGTTATTCCTTACAACAGCAACCATTCTAATTTTTTCTTATCTAGCCCCTTTTTAATTTCATTCCACCTGGTATCCTTTTTTTTAATACTTCCCATTAGTGAAACTCCACACTCTTCTATGGCACTGGTAACATCAAACTTCCCTCTCTTCCAAGCAGCTTCTCATTGTCTTTCCTTACATCCTTTCCTTTTAATAATGATAATAATAATTTTATTGTCATTGTAGGTGTATACACAGTATACCCATACAACAAAATTCACTTAACACCCAAAGACCAGGTCCAACACTCATAACAATCCCCAAACACAATCCCACCCACCCCAATTCCCCACCCCTAAACCACCCAAACATCCACACAACAGACCAAGTAATGCTGTCCAACAGCTCACTGATGGTGGCCCTTTAGTTCATTGTTGATAAAAACTATCCAGAAAACGTGTGGTCCGAGTTTTAATTGTTCTGTATCTTCTGCTAGAAGGCAACAGTCCAAAAAGATTGTAAGCAGGATGGGAAGAGTCTCTGAGAATGTTATGCAACTTTCTCAAACAGTGAGATTCGAAGATGTCATCAGGACTGGTAGCTGGAGTCCAATGATATTCTGCGCAATTTTAATGATTCTCTGTAGAGCTTTTTTGTCCACCACAGAGCTGCTCCCATACCATGCAAGAATGCCGTATGTCAGGACACTCTCAATGGTGCTGCGATAGTAGGACAGAAGTAGATGCTGAGATAGATTTATCTTCCTGAGCATTCTCAGGAAGTACAGCCTCTTCTGTGTCTTTTCATTCATTCTATTGAGAGATTAGTCTACCTTACAATATTTCTTCAGGCAGAACTTGTACTTTTTCTATCTGCAGTTGCTCGACTTTAACTCTAAGGTCTTTCACTTCTTTCCTTTTCTTCCATGTCCATTTTTTCCAAGGTCAACTCCAAAAAATAATTATGTGCCACATTCAGATCCTATCATCACCCTGTATCTTTCATTTTTTTCTCTCACTGTTGTATCGCAAAGAATCAAATCCATTGTGCTTTTAGATTTGTATTCATTCCACTGTAGGTAGGAAGAGGTCTATTCCTACCTACAGTGGAATGCATATAAAGTTTAAAGCGTGCATTCAAAAATCAGTAGCTTATTTTTCTGAACAGAGAAACTCACCCAAAAAGTGTCTTTTATTCTTAGGTCTCCAAATGGCCCAATGATCACATTTTATGTATTTTCTCACCTCCTTTTCCTCCATCCATTCGTGTCACCTAGCAGAATAACCCCTCTCCTCAATTTCATTGGAGTGTGACATGGCACTACCATCAACTTATGGTTCCCTGCTTTAATGGGTAGCCTTAATAACCTAGACGACACCAATTAATATTTTATGACATGCATTTTAATTCCCTCAATCATAATTAAGTTCCCTGCATTTATTAATCAACTTTACTCCATGAAGCCTGGAGACTTTCATGCAGACCTGCTGCGTGCTTCTCTTAGTTTTTCAAGAAGGTTTTATTTCTCTTCTCTTCATTTCACAAACAAATAATGCATCTACTTTTCTTCCATTTATTGCACTAGATAGCTCTTCATCAATTATTTTCTTACACACTAACTTGCAAACTTCCCTATCTCATGCAGGTTTCCCTGATAACGAATGGTCCATTTTGGTTTACATGCTATCAAATCAACTGAAGCCCAGTTTTATCCCAAGCATGCTTATATTATTACAGTGCACGGCAATATCTAGAGATCACTTTGCAAGACAACATACAATTTTCTGCAACCTTCTTCCCATTCCCACATTAGGAGTTACAGGTTGTCCTTGATTTACAACAGTTTGTTTAGTGACCAGTCAAAGCTCCAATGGCACTGAAAAAAGTGACTTACGAGCGTTTTTCACTCTTACGACCATTGCATTGCATTGATCAAAATTCAGACGCTTGGCAACTGACTCATATTTATGACCGTTGCAGTGTCCTGCGATCATGTGATCCCTTTTTGCGACTTTCTGACAAAACAAAGTCAGTGGGGAAGCAGGGTGGATAAAAATCAATGATTTTTTAAAAAAAATCAAAAAAATCAGGTTTTTTTTATTTAAATTGGATTTTTTTGATTTTTATCGAATTTATTATAATAAAATACTTTTGGGGTAAATATCTATCATAAGATAGTTTTCTATTTAAGATACATAAATAATTTAGTTTATTCAGCATGAAATGGAGCTTAGTTATGTAGCATGAGGCTGTATATTCTGCAACACTGGGACTATCGGTGAGTCAACAGTGGGTCAAAGGAGTAGCAGAGATGACAGTTGCTCTTTAACAATTATGATTTAAATCGAGTTGATTTAAACCAAGCCTTTTTACTAGTGATTTAAATCATGATTTAAATTGTGATTTAAATCAACTCGATTTAAATCAAATCCACCCTGTGGGGAAGCCAAATTCACTTAACAACCATGCTATAATTTACAGTGATTCACTTAACATATTTGGCAAGAAAGGTTGTAAAATGAGGCTCTGAACAAATGTCTCAATTAGCAACAAAAATGTTGGGCTCAATTGTGTTCGTAAATTGAGGACTACCTGTATATGCAGAGTACCAACACACAGATGATATTTAGGATACCTTCCCTTTTTAATGAATATCTTTAGGCAAGATTGAGTTGACTATTCTCTAATAATCTTTAAAAAAATAAGGCTTTCCTTGATAAATCAAGACACATGTCACTCCAAGATATCTACCTACAGTATCCAATTCTAGATCAGGGTGTACAAATCTCAATTCAACTCCCCTCCCTTCTCTTTTACGAGGAGTGGGAAGCAGCAATCTCATGTTAATGTGATGCTTCTTGACCAGGGCAATGTCTAAATTCAACCCTCTTTCTACCGACTCCCATCCAGGTCAAGAGAGTGAGGAAATCAAGACTGCATCGCACACTACTTCTGGTCTGGTAACTGTCATCCCTGAGGAGAAGACAAGCAAATAAGGTATCCTCAAATGACAGAGTATGGCACAGGATGACTAAGATCAGAGCAACTCCAAAGTTTCTCGGACTGCTAAAAATGCCCTTCTCCCCCTAGGCCCTTTCTAATGCTGTCCTATTAAGGAATTGGTGACGGAAGAATATAATTAAAAACACAAGAAACAATCTTATTATGAGAAATGAAAAATAAATATTTCTGGGTCACATCCACTTTCCTGCTAGTCTTCCCTGCCTTCTGGAATGCAGCCCACAGTTTGCCAATTATAGACCACGTCTGGTCCCCAACTTGAAAATGTTTTCCACCACCGTGAGTGAGAGTAGAGTGAACACAGTTCAAATCTTCACTAAGCCATGAAAGACCATGATGAACTTGGAATAGCTACCAATATTCAGTCTAACCTAAACCCACCAGGTTGGAAACATATTGGGAAAGGTAGACATATGGATTATACATGTCATCTTGGGTTCCTTAGAGGAAAGGCAAAATTTGGTAAAATTGATAAATTGGTGAAAGGGAAGGAAGGAAAATTCTTTGAGGGGTAGCGAAAATAACCACGTTGACACCCATAATGATGGGATAGTAGCCGTATCCCCTTTTTAATTGGTACCATTGCAAATAAGAAAAGGCAGAGCATTGGTTCAGCATGCATGGCAAGCCTTTTGATTCCTTCCGTAGATACTCCCCGAATCTTCAAGTTTTCAACTTTTACTACAGAAGCACACCACACTTTTTGCAAAAAGAATTTGTTGGCGAGTATATATACTCACAAACACAGTCCTCCTTTCATCTTCTATCATGAATTAATTAAACCACATTCAAAGCTGTTTCAAAACTGCTTCAGGCAATTCAGGCACTGGAGCAGAAGCCGGACCCAAAAGGCAGTTGTTGACTCTCCCCAGTGGTGAGATTCAAATTTTTTTACTACCGGTTCTGTGGATGTGGCTTGGTGGGCGTGGCAGGGGAAGAATACTGTAAAATCTCCATTCCCACCCCACTCCAGGGGAAGGTTATGGCAAAATCCCCATTTCCTCCCAATCAGCTGGGACTCGGGAGGCAGAGAATAGATGGGGCAGGGCCAGTCAGAGGTGGTATTTACCAGTTCTCCAAACTATTCAAAATTTCCGCTACTGGTTCTCCGGAACTGGTCAAAACTTGCTGAATACCCCCTCTGACTCTCCCCATATTCTCTTTCTCTGTTGTGATCTAGGTTTCCTGAGTCATTAAAATACAAAAGTAGTCCCAAAAACCTCTTTTATTGCAACAGCTGTGAATTACATTCATTCACAGTTGAGTCCCAATTAGTTGCAAAAAGTCGTTCAGGAGAAGTCCTTCGGGATAATCCAACCTTTAACTCCCTTGACACGCTGCCAAAGACTTACTTGGCAAAGCCACACAGAATCCAGAATCAAACAGAGATGCCGACTGGGAACAAAATTAACAACGTTGCTTTCCTGCAAAGGGCTCACGTGCCTTTGCTCCTCTTTTAAGCCTTATGGGAGGGGCCAATCATCTCCAGGCCTTACTCCCGAGTCGTCCCTTTTGTTTTGTTCTTGCCTTCTGGCAGCTCTGCGCATGCGCGCACTAGGAACAGGCTCCTCCTGTTGCTCTGCCTCTCTGATGTCTGACTCTGGAGGCTCCGGAGTCTGCGCATAACTCCCAGATGGCCCTGGCCCCATCTCTGCCTCCAACGCAGAGCCCTCATCTGAGCCTTCCCCAGATTCCAGGACTGGCTGATGTTCCTCCCCAGCCTCCTCACTGTCCGACTCCACTGCCAGCTCCGCAGGCTGCTGGCGGACCAGAACATTCTCCAACACACACAACCCTAAGCACCCATCTATTGTATCTGAGCTGGAAATACTGTTAGGAAGTTCTGTGAACTTTTTTGCGGTTCAAGAAGACTAAAGAGCTCTTCCACCTTGCAAAATCTGCTTGCTGAGATATTGCAACGAAGCAAACGGACACATTTATGCAAGCGTATTGACCTTACAAACCACAGCCGACTTCAATGCGACAATTCTACCTCTAAGATATGGGAAACCTTTTCACATGTAGCCTCTTGTTTTTTTCTGCGTCTGAGATCTCTCCCGTGCGTTAACTGCTAAAGCAGACATAGCCTTAAGCCAATCTATGATACCGTATAAGCCACAATTCCTCAAACTTTCATTGAGGCTATGGAGGCGAGGGAAAGAAATGGGACATTTCAAGTTGATACTTGTATGGTTGTTTAAATATAACTGTCTGTTCTGTATCTTGCCTTAATGATGGCTTATAATTATTTGGGAATGACACGGCATGCAATAAAGCTACGCATAAGGTATGAGTGCAGCTGCATGGAAAGCACAAAATCTATTCCAAAGTTGTCTGCAAAGAAAGGCCCAAAAACTCAAGCTGGTACCCATGATTCAAGTTTTTTAAAAAATGACGCTTCAATCATACGTTTATGGCTGACATCTTGACTTTTTTGACCATACTGATATCTTCTGTAGCAAAAAATAATATGGCAATTTATACTCCAATTAAAAATGTATTCCAAAATAAAAATTCCCTTCTCACCCCCATGGGTGATTTGTGTCCTCTCCCAGAGGCCTGGGAGTTTGAGGGATCTGCACAGAATCTTAGTTGTTCCTATCACTGCACTTTTCTTAAGAAAAAGTTCTGACATTGTTCCTGGGATCTGCTGGAGCCACTCTTCCATCACAGGAGACATAGTTCCAAGTGTTTCTACCAGGGGTGAAATCCAGCAGGTTCTGACAAGTTCTGGAGAACCGGTAGCGGAAATTTTGAGCAGTTCGGAGAATTGGCAAATACCACCTCTGGCTGGCCCGAGTGGGGTGGGAATGGAGATTTTGCAATATCCTTTCTCCTGGAATGGGGAGGGAATGGGGATTTTGCAGTATCCTTCCTCTGGAGTGGGGTGGGAATGTAGATTTTGCAGTATCCTTCCCCTGCTACGCTTACCAAGCCACATCACGCCCACCAAGCCACGCCCACAGAACCGGTAGTAAAAAAAATTGGATTTCACCACTGGCTCCTACCACTACTGGGACTGCTTTGGCCTTTACTTTTCATATCCACTCTATTATTTTATTTATTTAGTAAACTTATATGCTACCCATTTCACCTCTAAGTGACTCTAAGTGGTTTACAATAATAAAAAACAAGCTAAAACCTTAAAACTATAATTAAAACACTAAGATTGTTTAAAATTAATAACCATCGGAACAGCATCTTGTTAATTTATCATAAATGCTTCTTTAACCAGCATTTATATGAAAAGTATTTTAGCATATTTCAGGACATTTCATAAGCCATGAATGTAAAAGCAAAAACAAGCAAGCAACCAACAACAACAACAAAAAAACCTTGGTACACTGTGTGAAAAGAAGAAATATTTGTTTAGGCTACTTATATCATATCCCAGCACTTTACCTTATTCTTAGTTTTAAAATGTATCCTGGGCTGGCCTGATGACCTTGTTTTGAGGTCTTCTGGGTCCTGACTGATGTGCGTATGGGAATCCTTGCACACCCATGCTCCAGACACGATGGGAAGACTGAAGAGTCTGGAGACTGAGAACTTCTATTGTCCCCAGAAACAGAGAGAGATGCAGCTGCTGTCATACAGAGACACAATTGCAGCGGAGATACACACACAGGGCCTAGTTCACATGATACGGTTCCTTGAGTCAATAGGGTACATGCGTTAGTGAGTTGTGAGTACTCCCAAATGACATTAACTGACTTTCTAATACCAAGGTATTAACTTTCATTCTGTTCAGCTTTTGGAGAATTATCCTGCCAATGGATAAACATGCAGACATCAGCATCCTAAGCCTTTCCAAAATGTTTTGTGCTTGAGAAGACTAAAAAGAGGGTTAAAATAAGGGGACCAACTGAGGCAGAGTAGCCTTAAATCTGCCTCTGCTAATTTTTACATTTCAACAGACGCTTAGAAATATTTAGGAACGCTTACCAGAATATACATTGCAACACAATGCATTTCACTGTATTGTGGAAGGCTGTGATTTCTAGGCCAGCTGGCACCTTGGACTTCTCTCTGTTGGTTGTGTTATCTTTGCATTAGACTTGGGAAAGCCTTCAGAGAATCCTCTGAAAAATATCCACCTTAGAAGACCTCTGCTGATGTCCTCACTCACTCCCATCCTTTCTCTGTGATTGCCAGTTTTAAACAGTTTCAGTTTGCACCAGCTATCTGTCCAACTCTGATCTAAACTATGGTAACTTGTCTCCTGCAGAACCCTAACTTTCCATACATGCCCAGAATTAACGAAATATTTTGTGTGCTGGTCCATGAAACACATAACACAGGGGTCATCTGGTGGGAGAACTAGGCTTTACAGCAGGGTAAATGTGTAGGAGAAATGGCAAGAAAAAATCTCCAGAATGCTTTCTAACTCAACAAGCGTGTTTCCACGCTGCAAAACACCGCATAAGAAGACCTAGCTTGTTTTTCAATGTATTAAGGAATACTCTGATTGCGGGTAACAACAAAAGGAGAGGAAGGAAGCAGGGTTTTGATGTTTTCCCTGGAAGGATAGATCTGGATTCTTATGCCAGCGTAACTGGGAACAGCGCCGACCTGCCACTTCTAATCCCCCATTGTTACCATCTATTATTTATTATCTGTAATGCTATATAATTCCCCCAGCTATATTATTAAAATCTGCAGAAGCGTTCAGAGATACCTTTGAATAGGATGCGCTCAGTGGAAATTAATTGCATTCTTATTAGCTTGACAGGTCCCTTTTATTCACATGCAAATGAGCGGCAAAGAGCTCCAGAGATACTTCTGGAAAAGGGAGTTTGAATCCTTCCAGCAACAGCCTCCTTTGGGAAAGAGCGCCATCTAGTGACCACCGAGGTTGTTAAAGTGGGAGACTTATTTCGGTGCTCCTACTGAAGGGCAGTAAAGTGAAACGCGGTGGCTCAGTGGCTAAGGCGCTGAGCTTGTCGATCGAAAGGTCAGCAGTTCAGCGGTTCGAATCCCTAGTGCCGCGCAACAGGGTGAACTCCCATTACTTGTCCAAGCTTCTGCCAACCTAGCAGTTTGAAAGCACCTAAAAATTGCAAGTAGAAAAATAGGGACCACCTTTGGTGGGAAGGTAACAATGTTCCGTGCATCTTTGGCATTTAGTCATGCTGGCCACATGACGATGGAGACGTCTTCGGACAGCTCTGGCTCTTCGGAGATGAGCACTGCTCCCTAGAGTCGGGAACGACTAGCACATATATGCGAGGGGAACCTTTACCTTTTTTTTAACTGAAGGGCATCTCTCACACGCTTGTAGTCTAAGGCCCAGTTCTCACAGGAGATGGCAGACTTTTAACTGCCTCACAAATTATAAAATTAGAAGGCAAGCGGGAGGGCTATTTTGGATTCTTCCCAAGACGCAGCTTTTTATGTGCAGGGATTTAGAGGGGATTGGTAGAGTTAAAAAAGAGAGGCAGGCTAATGCCCGCAAGAGATGTTTTTTCTCTAACAACATTGATTGCATTTAATTGGGATATTCTCTCACTTTCTTTCTTTCCTTTTTTAAAACAAGGCTTGTGGAGTATTTACGAGTTTTTTAAAATAATAAGTAGATCTTTAGCTTACACGTTTCCTTAATCAATAAAAACTGACTCGTTTGGTTCCATTCACCTAGACGTATGTCCATCCAATTCAATGGGGCTTACTCCTCTGAATATTTTAATCCCATATTATAAAGCTGTGTTTTCAAAAGATAAATTTTCTGTCAAAATGAAACATGGATGCCAGATCTGGGCTGCAAACATCTGGTTGACGATTAGATGGCAGAACAGAGAGAGGATTTCCTGTAGTTCAATTTAAATATCACCCGAATTTGCCTAACCCAGAACAGGGAGCTCTACTTCAAGCAGCAATTCATTGTGTTTATCCATCCTCACTTATCAGCTAGTCCTAGCTCAACAAAGGGTTAGGGATCTAAAATATTACAATTATAAAACATGGGTTATGATTCGGCATAATGTATGAACTCATCCATAGGTAAACAATAGTTTATCGCTCTAGTCATAAAGATCCAGCTAAATTTCTGTTACAGAAGACTGCCCCAGTGAATTTCCTTGATAGATGCTTTTTGAAAAGATGAATCCATGGTTGTATACAATGTTGGAATTCATTGTTACAATGTATTTCTATGCAACAAAGACAGTAGTATTCAGTCAGTAGATGGCAGTATTTACAAGTTTGGATTATGGTAAATACTCTATGCTCTTGTTCTGCATAGAGTTTCCTGTTACAGTTAAAATAGTTGAGCAGTAAAACACATGGTGACTGTACTCTCGGTTTGCTCTGTACGTGGTGCTTTATATAAACAGAATTTCTAATGTACAATCTACATGAGGTTGGCCTTGAAGGAACTATTACATGGACGCTTCAGCCATGCAAGATGCAGCAGTGTAGATAGTTGTGTAATGTGCATTGATTGCCAATTTGCTTCTGGGTCCAAGGTGCTGGCTATGATCTTTAAAATTTTACATGGCATGGGCCTGGGTTATTTGAGGACTGCTCCTCTCCACTTACATCTACCTGTCCTACCAGGCCTGGCAGGAGAGAGATGTTATGACTCCTATCAATTGGGGAGTTTTGTGGGGAGGAAGCCTCTTCTGTCCTAGAAAGAACTTCATTCCCTCTGAGGTGAAGCTGGTTCCAACCCTGTAGGCCTTCCAGAAGGTCCTTAAAACATGATTTTGTCAATTATCCTGGGACTCTTATGATAAAATGAAGCCTGTTAGATGCTTATAGGATGCTTAAATGTCTTGCATGTCTTTCTGCCATTTTGTTTTTAATGTTCTAGATTTATTTTGGTTGTATTTCATTGGGTTTTTTAAATGCATTTGATTGTTTTATTATGTATGCCATGGAGTCAGTTTGGTATAGTGTTAAAGCATCAGGCTGGAAAGAGGGAGATGGTGACTTCTAGCCCTGCCTTAGGCACAAAATCAGCTGGTGACTAGGGGCCAGTCACTGAATCTCAGCCATAGGAAGGATGCAAGGGCAAGCCATTTCCAAAAAGAACTTACATAGAAAACTGGTCTAGTCCCTCACTGAATGAGATGGGTGGCTATATAAATTAGATGACAGATAGATGATAGATAGATGATAGATAGATGATAGATAGATGATAGATAGATCATAGATAGATAGATAAATAGATAGATAGATAGATAGATAGATAGATAGATAGATAGATAGACAATGTTGCATTCCCATGAAAAATAGATATGTTATAACTTGACTTTTCTGCTATCCACACAACTTTATGAAAAATAATTCACTGACTCAGATGATCAGATAATGAAATTGGTTGAAGATATTGTACCACACTTTTGGCTTATTTGTTCTATAGATGAATTAATTTAACCCATTCAGTCTTTTCCTTCCACCCCTCCCATCTCTCTTTTCCTCCCCAATGGGCTGAATGTCCTGCGAGAGAATAGTACGAACAATATCAATTCAGTTACGTTGCATTCTTGTACATTGACACACAATCATGACCAGGGCCACACATAGCTTTTGGTAGCCCCCAGAGACTTCTAAATGTTAATACTAGATTGTAATGAATCATATGGCAAACACAGAAAAACAGTTCATATATCACATATTACCAATTTTTTTATATTAAATGTAAATGAAATGAAATCAAACTTTTTTTTTAACTCGGATCCCATCCACTGCTTCTTGGAGTATGGCCCTTATGCACCACTCCAAAATCAAGGGTAGGGCTTGGCTTGGTTAAGGTTGCATACTCTGGCATCTATAGTAGTGGCAATTGCCATTAAACCCAATAGACCCTATCTACAGATGCTTGCTTTGAACTGGATTTCTAGCTATAGGGAAGGCAACACTTGTTTCTGACTGCTCTTCCACACTTTGCTACCAATTATTTTCCTGATTAGGCTTGATGGGAGCTGTAGTCCAAAAGATGGTGCCAAGTTGCTTATTTCAGTGGTGAAATGTAAAATTTGTTACTACCGGTTCTGTGGGTATGGCTTGATGGTGGTGGGTAATGTGACTGGGTGGGCGTGGCCAACTTTTTTTTTTTAACTTTTAAAAGCATTTTTTCTACAACCTCTTCAGCCAAAAAGGTTGTATAAAAAATGCTTTTAAAAGCCTCTGACGATTCCAGCTGAGTTGCCTGATCACCAGAGGCTTTTTTTTCTTTTAAAAACATTTTTTCTACAACCTCTTTGGCTGAAGAGGTTGTTTAAAAAAATGCTTTTAAAAGCCTCTGATGATCCCAGCTGAGCTGCACGATCATCAGAGGCTTTTTTTTAAAAAAAAACTTTTAAAAGCATTTTTTTTGGCCGAAGAGGTTGTAGAAAAAATGCTTTTAAAAATAAAACCAAAAGCTTCTGATGATTGCGTGGCTCAGCCGGGCATGGGGGCGGGGGGAGTAGGGATTTTTGCTACCAGTTCTCCGAACCACCCGCCTCCATCGCTACCGGATCGGACGATCCGGTCCGAACCAGGAGCATTTCACCCCTGCCTTTGGGTCACTGTTGATTTCTGATGACTCTCTGGATAAGTCCTTGCAGTTTTCTTGGCAAGATTTCAGAAATGATTTCCTTTGTCTGCAATCTAGAGCTGAGAGAGAGTGATTGGCCCAAGGTGGCTTTGTGCCTAAAATGGGACTAGAACTCACTGTCTCCTGATCTCTTGCTTGATGCCTTCTTAATGACTAGACCTGTGATGGCAAACCTATGGCATGCAGTGCCAGAAGTGGCATACAGAGCCATCTGTCCTGGCACACAAGCCACTGCCTGTTGCTCTTCCAGGTTCCAGCACACCGGCCACTTGGTCTTCATGTGCGTGGCAGCACCAGAAACCAGAAGAGCAGCCACCCAGTGCACATGCATGCACCAGGAAGATGATCTTCCGGTTTCTGGCACATGCATGTGCACCAGCAAGCTGGTCTTTACATGTGCATGCGCGTCAGAAACTGGAAGATCATCTGCCTTGTTCTCGGTGGCGGGGTGGGGAGGCACTTCATCCTGGCCAGAGTTGGGGTGAAGCTTTCCCACCTACTGGCCCCCCAACTCGAGCCCCAGGAATGCTGATGCCCTTTCCCTCCAAGGCCGGGAAGGGGCTCTGGTTTTCCAGCATACGGAGGCGGCATTCTCCGCCCAACATTCTCTCCCTGTCCGGGGCTGCGGAATCAGGTCAGCAGGGATGTCCCGCCACCCTGACGGGGACCAGGGAAGCGGGAAGGGGGGTGGGCAGGGTGGCCCGAGGACCCCCGAAAGGCCAGGCACAGCAGGCGCATGTGCACCGGACAGCTGGTCTTCCGCATGTGCCGGAAACTGGAAGATCATCTGCTCTTCGGGATTTCTGGTATGCATGTGTGCACATACGCGCACTCCCGTTTTGGCACTCGGTGGTGAAAAGGTTCGCCCACACTGCACTAGATCAAACTGGCTCCCCTACTTAATTAACTTGTAAGATTAATTGTGAAAAGGAGATTCAAATCAAGGGCTTCTTGGCCCCAGCAGGCACAGAAAACATTTCATTTTACAGGTGAGTATGTTCGTTGGTCGTTCTTCCCTTCACTTGACTTTGCAAGTATAGAAAGGGCATTGCCAATTCTTCTAAACTACTCAAGTGAAACATGAATCTTCTAGACCAACAGCCTTTCTCACTTTCTACTGGAATTATATCATCAGAGTAATGCCAAAAAGTCATAAAGCTTCAGCAGTAAAATATCACGATTCAGTCATCCAAGGGGGAAAATGCACAATACTTCCTGGAAATCAAGAGACTTCTTTTAACAGAAATTAAGCAGGTCTTTGATAAACATTTCCTGTACTGAGAGGAGAGAATCAAGGGGAGAGAGGACAATGACTCACCAGCCCCGGTACAAAATTTGCCTGGTGTGTGTGAAGTGCAGAATACAAATGCCAGCAGTGATACTTTTTTCAAGGATGAGTTAGATAAACTCTGGAGAGCTGGAAGTGATGCTCTTTATGGTGTGATTCCAGGGGAAATCAAGTGGAAAGCAGTTTATGGGCACAATCTATGAATGGCTTTTCTAAGACGCTTCCCTTATAGACTAGAAGGCATTGCACTAGGTTTAGGTCAGGGGTGTGTCCAACCTGAGCAACTTGGAAGACCTGTGGACTTAAACTCTCAGAATTGGTTGGTTGGGGAATTCTGGGAGTTGAAGTCTACAGGTCTTATAGCTGCCCAGGTTGGACACACCTGCTTGGAAGCAATATAAAAAGTAATCTGGGACGTGTTCAATAGTTGTTTAGGATGTTCAAACAGGCATGCCCAAGTTCTATGCATGAAGATTCTATTATTTCTACTCATCCTAGGAAGGATGAGAATTTCCTAGTATCCCTCCACCTCTCAGAGGCTAACTTCTTTCAAGCTACAAATGGAACATCGATAAAACTTCAGATATTACTGAACTGGAGGTAAGCCCAAACTACTCTGGATAGGAGATGCTATGGTCCTGCTATGGTTCAGCAATATCTGGAAAGATCCCACACTCTCTGTCCGACCATCCATCCATTCATCCATCTCTGTCTGTCATTCTATCTATCTATCTATCTATCTATCTATCTATCTATCTATCTATCTATCTATCTATCTATCTATCTATCATCCAGTGCTGAAATCCTGCCAGTTCTGTCCAGCTCGCACGAACTGGTAGCGGCGGTGCGTGATTCAGTAAACTGGTAGCGGCGGCAGCTACCCATCCATCCGGATGTTGTTACTTCCTGGTTTTAACCAGGAAGTAACCCGTTTTTGACCTTCTGTGTATGCGCAGAAGACTTTGTGCACGCGCAGAAGGTCAAAAATCAGACCTGACAATGGCACGTGCACTTCCGAACCGGTAGGGAAGGTAAATAGATTTCACCCCTGCTATCATCTATCTATCATCTATTCAAATTTGTTATAGCTGGCTACTCAACTCCAGTAGAGTTTGAATGGCATACAACCCACTCCCCTAAAATCCAAAAAACCCCATACAGTCCAGTAACAACAAAAGCCACATAAATCAAACAAAACAAAACAGGCTCCCTTCCGCCAAAAAATGCAACACTAATTTAACTCCAGGCCTGGGACCAAAGCCAGGTTTTAAGTGATTTCCTGACCCCTAGGAGAGAGGTTGCTATACTTATTTCTGGGGGAATGCTGCTCCAGGTGTGTGTGTCTGTGTGCTCACATGCTGTGTTTTTGTGTATGTGTGTGTTTGTGAGACAAAAAGGTATGCTTCTTCAGTCTTGCAAAATGATAATATTTAATAAAGGGGGCCTGGAGGATGTGCTCTCTGATGGAATGTACTGGGCTGGGCAGAAAGGATTGGAGAAGGGATTGGAGATTATTTCATATATAAGAAGCCAATTAACAAACATTAATGCTTTGTTTTTAAATACATAGCCTACACAGTATGTATTTATATTCTGCCTTTTCTCCAGGAACTCTAAAGAGCCATACATTATATTCCCACAATAATTATTTTTGTGGTGAGTAGGACTGAGAGTGATTTACTGCCCAAAGTCGCCAGTGAATTTCCACAGCTGAAGGGAGATTTGAAAGTATACCTTGGTACTCATCAGGAGGCACGATGAGTACCAAGAACAATGAGTACCAAAGAGATTTTTCCCATAAGGAGTAATGTAGTGAACCACAAGGCAGCTGACACCTACAAGTTCTAGCTTGTTTATTGAATACCAAACAAACTATGAGTACCGGTATAAAATTTTCACATCAAAATGCGTTGAGGCCCGGTTATTTACGAGACCACCTTCTGCCACCGATAACCTCCCACCGGCCAATACGCTCCCACAGAGGGGGTCTCCTCAGGGTGCCGTTGGTCAGGCAATGTCAGCTGGCGACCCCCCGGGGAAGAGCCTTCTCTGTGGGGGCACCCACCCTCTGAAATGAGCTACCCCCAGGGATACAACTGATCCTGGACCTCCAGACCTTCCGCCGGGCTCTGAAGACTTTTTTATTTCAGCAAGCCGGGCTGGGTTAAAAATCTTTTAATTGGTGAATTTTATGGGTAAGGAGTTTTTAAATTGGGGGAAGCCAAAGATAAATTTAATTTTGTTTTATAGTATTTTAATGTTTATATTGTATGTTTTTTAATTTTGGCTGTTCACCGCCCCGAGTCCTTCGGGAAAGGGGGCGATATAAAAATTTAATAAATAAATAAATAAATAAAAATAAATTCGATGAGTTTCAAAGCAGTTGAGTACCAAGGTACCACTGTAGATCTCTCAGTCCTAGTTCAAGTATTATACCACATCAACTGTCTATTATTATTATAGTGGGTTGCATGGTCAGCCAGATATTTAGACTGGATTTGACACCTATCAAATCCTTCCCAAGGATCTGGGATAGATAAATATTGTTGTCGAATATTAACAATATTATTGCAGGATGTTACCGCGTTTCCCCGAAAATACAACCTACCCCAAAAGAAAGTCCTAGCTTGATTTTTACACGTGAGCCCAATATAAGCCCACCACCCAAAATAAGCCCTAATTAAGACCCCTCCAGGGTGCATGAGTAAAAATTAAGCTAGGGTGGGGATGGCAGGGTGGAGCTTCCCTACTACTGACCTTGCAGCCAGGCCTTGCACACTTCGACACCTGCCTTGCTGGCCCATTTCTTCTGCAGCCGGTAAGGTTTTTCTGAAGGCCTCTGTAGCCAATAACAGAGCTCCTTGCTGACCACAGAAGAAGTTCCTGAAGGCCTCTGACAGTGAAAAGGAGGACAGGGGTGACGCGAGCAGGTGAGTTGAGTCAATGGACGACATCCCCCCCACCCCAAAAATAAGACTTGCTGCCTTTTTTGGTGGAAAAAATATATATAAGACAGGGTCTTATTTTCAGGGAAACATGATATTATTTATATTATATTTACAAAAATATGAAATCACAGCTGCCAGGTCTTTAGCTGGTGTTGGCCTTCATATCCATCATGTTTTCCTCAAGAATCTAGGATGTTGTTATTCATCTATGTAGTATATGTGTGATTCCAAGCAATGTGACATTTTGTAATTGATAGATGGAAATTTTATCAATGTGCAGATTTTTTAAAGTGCTGTCCAAGATTTTGAGATATAGCACCCAATGTGCCAATAAACACTGGGACCATCATGATCAATTTGTGCCATAATCTTTCAATTTTGATTTTCAGGTCTCAATACTTTGTGATCTTCTCCAATTCTTTGATTTCTATTCTACTATTTCCTGGTATTGCCACATCAATTATCCACACACTTTTGTCTTTTCAATCACAGTTAAATTTGGCAAGTTATAGGCCAAGATTTTACCAGTTGTATTCCAAAATCCAATATTTTAACCTGCTCATTTTCAAGTACTTTTTCAACTCTGTATTCTCACCAATTCTTCATTACTGGCATGTGGTAATTTTTATAGTTTTAATGTTTTAATGTCTTTTTTTAACTTTTGTATGGGATATTGTTGTGTTGTTTTATTCTCTGTTGTAAGCCGCCCAGAGTCCCTTGGGGGTGAGACGACATAGAAATGCGACAAAATAAATAATAAATAAATAAATAGATGTTCCAGTGAATCATTTTGGTGAATGTGTTATGTCATTGCTTATGTCATTTGCGCAATCTTCTTGCCTGAGCTCAGTATGTGATCTATTGCTTCTTCTGCCTCTTTGCACAAACTTCAAAACATTTTATGATTTTTTTAAAATTGTGGCCTTGCTTGCCTTAGTTTGAACATCTTGCTCTTGAGCAGCCACAAACAAGCCTTCAGTTTCTTTCTTTTTTATGTTCCAGTTGTAAGCCACTGCCAGGTTTTTGTTTTTTTTTGAAAAAAACTTTATTGAGTTTTTTAAAAAAACATAAATATATTGACATTTTCAATTAACATCAGATGTGCAGTGTTTTAACTATATACAAAAAAAAATATTTCTGGTGATATTTCAAATTACTTTTTACCTTTATTTAACACACCTTTTGCTCTTTCTTTCATTTTATCATGCATCCACTTATACCACCTTTCCCACTCAATATAATAATCTGACTTCTCATCATCATTTAGTTCATGGGTTAGTTTAGTCATCTCTGCGCACTCCAATATTTTCCTAATTATAAGCTCTTCTGGTGGTTGGGTTTTCTCTTTCCAATACTGTGCATACGCCAGTCTGGAGGCTGTAATTATATGGATCATTAAGTGGATCTTTTCCTTTCCGTATGGCTTCTTTACTATTCCCAGGAGAAATATTTCTGGTGTTAATTCAATATCTTCCCCAATTATTTCGTGTAACCATCTCCTGATCTTACTCCAATATCCTTTCGCTTCCGGGCATGTCCACCACATGTGAAAGAAGGTGCCTTGACCATGGCCACATTTCCAACAATTAGGGTGTATATTAGGATATATCTTTGCTAGCCTGGCCGGGGCTAAATACCATCTATGGAGCATCTTCTAATGGTTTTCCTTGTATGTCGCTGCTCTGGTCAATTTAGGTTCTTATTCCATGCCTCCTCCCATTCACTAAAATTTATATCTCGTCCAATATTTTTCTCCCATGCATTTATTTGATTCTTTCTTATATCCTCAGCCTTATCATCATCTAGTAAATAATTATACAATTTAGCCAAAATCTTTTTGCCTGTTCCCATCAGGACTTTATCCAACCTATTAGGTCCAAGTTCTAAGCCGTATTGTTCTTTGTCTTTCTGGTATTTAGATTTTATTTGTAAATAGGTCCACCAATCTAAAATTATTCCTTGTTCTCTCAAAGTATCATTTGATTTGAGATTCCCTCCTTCATCTAAAATATCTTTATACCTGCCCATTTTCTCCATTCCCCATCTATTGGGATAGATCAGGGCCTCCATCGTAGAGAGCCAACTTGGGACTTTATTATAATATCTTTGCCTAATTGGGGTCCATGTTTGTATCAATGAATCTCTAATTTTATGTCTATGAAAATATGTTTTCCTTTTCTTCTCTACGTCCCAAATGTGGGCATGCCACCCTTTTTGTAAATCGTGGCCTTCTAGGGTTAAGATCCTCTCATTTTCCAGGGTGGTCCAATCTCTTATCCAGACTAGCTTAGCTGCCCTATAGTATGTTTCCCAATCGGGGAGCCCAAATCCACCTATATCTCTTTTGCCCCTTAGAATTTTAATGGAAAACCTCGGCTTCTTCCCCTCCCATATAAATTCTCTGATGATTTTATCTAATTCTGAAAAAAACTTTTTATCTAAGTTCACCGGTATATTTTGAAATAGGAATAGTATTTTGAGGAGAATATTCATCTTAATTGCGGCTATCTTGCCCAAAAGTGACAATCTTATTTTCTTCCATCTATCGAAGAAAATATGTTTCATTTTTCTAATTAAGGGGATATAGTTGTCCTCTTTTAAGGTCGAACATCTTGATGTAATCCAAATTCCTAGGTATTTAATTTTTTTTGACAACCTGTAATCCTAACACTTCTTCTATCTCATTTTTCTGACTCTCAGTTACATTCTTGGTCAGTACTGCCAGGTTTTATCTTTATCCATTTTCCCCTTGATCTTTTGTGGAATTTGACCACATAATGTTTTTTTCTTGCTAGCATTCTGTTCATGTTTTTATTACAGTATTTCAATATTCATGTTTTGCTTTCTGCACACTCAGTAAGCTCCAATTTTTAACTTGCGCCAATGTTTGTTCTTGGCCATCTTTTATGTAATCAGCATGTTTTTCTTCTTTGACAGTTTGTCTGACTTGAAGTAAACTTTTGGCTTCATTTTTGCGGGACAGGTATAAACTTTCAGTATTACCATGGGGATTTAATGCATAGTAACTAGTCATCAGTTTTCTTGGCTTTTTTTTTTGTCCAAACTGCCCAGTTCATCTTGTAGTCAGTTAATAATTCCAGTTAATAATGTATAATATGACAAGTATGGCCCAGGGGTGAAATGTAAAATGTATTACTACCAGTTCTGTGGGCATGGCTTGGGGGGGTGGTGGTAATGTGACTGGGTGGGTGTGGCCAACTTTTTTTTTTAACTTTTAAAAGCATTTTTACTAATGCTTTGAAAAGCCTCTGGCAATCAGGCAACTCAGCTGGGATCGTCAGAGAGGTTTTTTTAAAAAATGCCTCTCTGCTAATCAGGCAACTCAGCTGGGATCGTCAGAGACTTTTCAAAGCATTTTTTTACCACCTCTTCGGCCAAGAGATTGCAGAAAAAAATGCTTTGAAAAGCCTCTGAGGATCCCAGCTGAGCCGCGCGATCATCAGAGGCTTTTTTTTTTACTTTTAAAACCATTTTTTCGTCAGAAGATGTTATAGAAAAAATGCTTTTAAAAGTTAAAAAAAAACCCCTCTAATGATCGTGCGACTCAGCTGAGCATGGGGGGGGTGCAGGGATTTTTTGCTACTGGTTCTCCGAACCACCCCCTGCCATCGCTACCGGATCAGGCAATCCGGTCCGAACCGGGAGCATTTCACCCCTGGTATGGCCCAGATATTGATGGCTCTGATGGAGTTTCCACCACTTGATTTTGTCTTTAGCAATTTTCTCTAACACTGTTGGATAACATCAAGCATGGATAATTTAATAATGTGATAAGTAAAGAATGCATCCTTAGGTGCATTCTTTACTTATCACATTTTTAAATTATCCATGCTTCGTGTTATCCAACAGTAATATGCCCAGATAATTGTAGGCTTCATCCTGATGGCTCCTGATAGTTTAGTCACTCAGCATCTTGATTCTATTGCTCTTTGTGATTTTACCCCAAATTATTGCTACTTGTCCACATTTTTCTAGGTCAAATTCCATTCTTATATCTGTGCTAAAAATTCTTATAGCACTTGTCAATGACTGGATTTTGATTTCTGGTTTTCCATAAAGTTTCAGATTATTCATATAAAGCAAATGAAATATTTGGGGGGAATGGGCAATCTCTTATTCTCCAGACATTTGAACTTTAAACTCTTATTTGCCATGGTTGCTATGGCCAATAGAAAGATATTGTATGACATGCGGTCAAAAATACTGGCAAGGCCTCCTTTTATAAGGTCTCATAGCACTTATTCCCTATGCTCCAGAAAAGAGAATCTGAATCAGTGGGTTAAAGCTACAAGTAAGCAGCTTCAGACTAGGTCTGAGAAAGATCTGTCATCCAATGGAATTAGAAGCACATCAAGTCATACGTTTTCCTTCATTGGATATCTTCAAGAGAAACTGGACAGTCATCTGTCAGAGATAATAGAGGATTCTGAACCAAGTGAACTCAGAGGTCACTTCCAACTCTATGATCCTATGACAGTTTTGAAAAAAATTATCAGCAGTTCAGAAGGATTTCTGCTGCGGTTTATGCATTGATATGTTTGTCTTGAAGGACATGTTGACATAGCTTCTCTTATGAAGCAGAACATTGTTTGTCAGAGTCATTATTCAGGTGTCTGTCCAGTATACTTATTATTTGGAGGAAAGGGAATCATGAACAAGGAAAAGCACATATAGGAAAGAGGAGCAAAAGGACTTCCTTCTTCAGGGGGAAGGCTTCAGCAGAACAGCCAGGAGATGGCCTCTGAATGCCTCTTGCTCATGGACATCTGAATCAGTCACTTTTCTAGGTCCCAGGTAAAGGAAATAGCAATAGCACTTAGACTTATATACCACTTCACCGTGTTTTACAGCCCTCTCTAAGTGGTTCACAGAGTCAGCATATTGACCCCAACAATCTGGGTCTTCTTTTACCAACCACGGAAGGATGGAAGGCTAAGTCAACCTTGAGCCAGTCAGAATCGAACTCCTGGAGTGAGCAGTGAGTTAGCCCTGCAGTACTGCATTCTAACCACCGCACCACCAGAAATGGGACAAGAGCCAGTTTGGTCTAGTGGTTAAGGCATCAGGCTAGAAACCAAGAGATGGTGAATTCTAGTCCCACCTTTGGCATGGAAGCTGGCTGGGTTACTTTGGGCCAGTCACTCTCTCTCAGCCTAATCTCACCTCACATGGCTATTGTTGTGGAGGAAAAGAGGAGGAGGTAGTGGTGGTGATGGAGGAGGAGGAGGAGGAGGAGGAGGAGGAAAATTTTATGTATTTTTTCCCCTTGAGTTATTTATAAAAATAATAAAGTTGGGATAAAAACGTCTAAAAAAATAATAAAATAAAAATTTGATTCTTACTTGGAATTAACCTGAAATCTCAAATTTTCACATGTTCCATGTTTCCTTCTGCCTCCCCCCTCCCCAACACCCATACAAAAAACCTCATATATCTATAATGGTCAATATCTGCAGTTCAGAACCTACCTCAAGTAGCCTGTGCAGTCTGAGTCACATCCCATGTCCTGTTCTGATTAACACTCTATTTCTGAGTTATTCAGTGTAAAAGTTAATGCCTTGGAAATAGCTCTGATTATTATGCATTGTTTATGCAGTACCACCAAATCCACAAGACACTTTATAGAATTTTATAATCCCTCCACCCCAAAATAAAAATGGAAGTCACTCAACAGTAAGGCTGATGCAGCTGCCTCTGGCAGAAAAATCTGGGATGCCACTAAAAGGTGAGAAAAAAAAAAAACCCCAATCACTTATTTGTTCTTTTACTTTACGGTATGGACTCTGCAGCCAGGAACTGCTACATCCATCATCTAAAGCGTTACTTGATTCATGTGCAAAGACAGAAGGATAAGGCAGATCATCTGTGTATTTCTCAAATCTCGGAAAACAGTGAATAAAATAGAAAATAATTATTTTTCTTAAATAACCATGCATGATAGTTTCATTTAAAAAAAAAAAATTACATTTCAGGCATCTTGAAGAGATACCCCTGCAGATCGTTTATTAATATACACATACATAGTTAATTGATTATGTAATCCAACAACAGTTGAAAAACAGTTGGTTGAATGTCTTCCATTTGGCGGTCTTGCTGTTTAGAATTGAGCTGAGATTTTTCTCAATGCCTATTATACAATGAATGCACAGGCCAGGTTGCGACTGACTGACTTAAAATGCTCTTAATCTGCATCATCTTTGTGGGTCCAGGAATTGGCTTTTTATCCTAGTAGAGCTGTGACATATTCTCTGGCACTCTTAAAGCTGCGCTCTCTCTCCCTTGCAGCTCTCAGCTGAGGATGTTTAAGGGCAGCTAATGTTTGGAAGGGGAGGGGGCAGGCGGGGGAATTCTGCATGCAAGGAACAGCCACAAAGATGGCCTTGTGGCTGAGTGGCTTTCTGTGCATAGCAAGGCACGTTGCAGAAAGAGAGGGAGGGGGTGAGTAGGAGGAGAAAGAAGACCCACCTCTCCCCCTCCTTTGCTTCAGCCTAATTAGCCAAGAAAAGGAGGCAAAGCAAGGATTCTGTAGGGACCAGCTGTCTAGTTCCATGGTGGATGGAGGAAAGAAAATTATTATCTCTTTTTACCCAACTAATCAATCAGAATAGAGCTGGTAGAGACCTTGGAGGTCTTCTAGTCCAATCCCCCTAGGAAATCCTGTACCATTTCAGACAAGTGGCAGTCCAGTCTTTTCTTTAAAACCTCCAGCGATGAAGCACCCACAACTTCTGAAGCCAAACTCTTTGCTTTTGGGAGGTGGATAAAATAAGGACATCCAGGCTAGGGACATACAGCTTAATTTCTTTATTTAGTTCTTCAGTTCTCAGCCTAACCCCACTACACTGGAAGAAAACAGGATATATAAATACACATTTTAACAAAGAATAAGGTGACCAGATTTTAAGATTGGTAAAGAGGGACACCATTGTGGGCGTGGCTTATTTTGTGGGCGTGGCTAGCTGGTCATGTGACTGGGTGGGCGTGGCTAGCTGGTCATGTGACCGGGTGGCCATGGCTATGTGTATAGGGACTACTCAGAGGGCTGAAAAAAGTCATTTCTGACAGGTCCTCGCACTTTTGACTGGTCCTCACACTTATGACCATCCTCACATTTATGCCCATGCAGCATTCTTAACAACCATGTCACTCATTTCACAACTGCTTCTCTTCACCATGGTGATAAGACTGGGCAAAAAATGTAAAATGTGAGGACAGTCGTAAGTTTGAGGACTGGGCAAAAGTGCGAGGACCAATCAAAAATAACTTTTTCAGCCCTCTGAGTAATCCATATGCACAAAAGGACTAACCAGAGGGCTGAAAAAAGTCATTTCTGACAGGTCCTCGCACTTTTGACTGGTCCTCACACTTATGACCATCCTCACATTTATGCCCATGCAGCATCCTTAACAACCATGTCACTCATTTCACAACTGCTTCTCTTCACCATGGTGATAAGATAGGGCAAAAAACGTAAAATGTGAAGACAGTCGTAAGTTCGAGGACTGGTCAAAAGTGCGAGGACCAGTCAAAAATAATTTTTTCAGCCCTCTGAGTAGTCCATATGCATAAAAGGATACAGCAATAGAGAGGGATGAAGGAAGGGAAGGGAAATTAGAGTAGGAGTGAGGGTAAGAGGGGGAGGAAGAGAGGAGGAGAAGGAGAAAGGAAGAGGAAGTAGGGAGGAGAAGAAGGGGGGGAAGAGAAAGTAAGAAGGAAAGAAAAGAGAGAGGTGGTAGGTTTGAGGAGAAAGATTACTGTACAATAAAAAAGATGAAAGGGAAGAAAGCCAACCCCAAACAAATATAAAGATATTAAGATAAAGAATGAATGGTTAAACTTTAAAGAATAAAAGAGAACAAATATGAATAAATAGCAGTAATTAGAAACACACATACAAACATACAATTTATTTTCTTTGAACAGAGTATTTGGCCGGTTCACAAATTTAAACAGTGTTTAGTCACTTCAATTAAATTTACAATTTCTATATTTCCTTTTTGCCATATTTATTCCTCATCTATTTTTTTTAAAAAAACCAATATTACCCTTCATCCTCATCTCTAATCTTAATCAAATTCAATTTTTCCCTTCTATTCTATATTATACCCCTTCCCATTGTCATGTCAAGTAGAAAAATAGGGACCACCTTTGGTGGGGAGGTAACAGCATTCCGTGCGCCTTTGGTATTCAGTCATGCCAGCCACATGTCCATGGTGACATGTCTCCATGTCACCATGGAGACATCTTCGGACAGCGTTGGCTCTTTGGCTTTGAAACGGAGATGAACACCACCCCCGAGAGTCGGGAACTACGAACACATATGTGCGAGGAGGAAGTACTGGAGAAATAATAGAAGATATATCATGTTGAAGTATGAAGTTTGGATTTGACTATGGCCAGCAATGAACAGCTATTACAAATATTAATACAAGTAAGAAAGAGGTAATTCTGTGATTATTCAGGAGGCATTTTCTAGAGCTTATTTCAGATATTAAAGTTATATTATTGGACCAAGATCTGGTAAGACTATTTTGGATATGATGACTAGATTAGTTCAAGCAGAGTACATATGCATGCCCAAAAATGTGGCATATGTGTCCAATTTCAGAGATTCTAAATATAGGAGTACATTGCTAAAAAAAATGGTTCTTACTTTTTCCTCAGAAAACCACCCACGATTCTCATATTCCTTTGCTATCCCACCTGTTCAGCTTCAGCTTAACTGCAAACAAACATTTCTTTCTTCTTTGGAGTTTTGTGCTCTGTAGCCACCATCTATCTATTTGGATTCTGTGGGAGGTGAGGAAGTGTGGCAGCGTGAAATACACACAGGAAATCAATTCATGAAAACGATATCAGAAAGCATGGCTAATGTCAAACAAAGTAAGGTAAAGGTAAAGGTTTCCGTCGCACATATGTGCTAGTTGTTCCCGACTCTAGGGGGCGGTGCTCATCTCCATTTCAAAGCCGAAGAGCCAGCGCTGTCTGAAGACATCTCTGTGGTCATGTGGCCGGTATGACTAAACACCAAAGGCGCCAGAACGCTGTTACCTTCCCACCAAAGGTGGTCCCTATTTTTCTACTTGCATTTTTTACGTGCTTTCGAACTGCTATGTTGGCAGAAGCTGGGACAAGTAACGGGAGCTCACCCTGTTACACAGCACTAGGGATCCAAACCGCTGAACTGCCGGCCTCTTGATCGACAAGCTCAGTGTCTTAGCCACTGAGCCACCATGTTCCTTAATGTCAAACAAACTCACCTCAAAAATGATCTTAAAAATTGCAGAGCTCTATTTTAGAAAAGGAGTGTCATCCATACAAGACTGCATTATCTTTTTGTCTCACACATTATTTCCAGTCAACAGTGACAGGGAGATCCTCAGCTTTGCTCTCTGTTGTTTACCTAGAAAAAACTGACTCCACGGTGTACAGGTAGTCCTCAACTTACAACAGTTCGTTTAGTGACCATTCGAAGTTACATCGGCACTGAAAAAAGTGATTTTTGACCATTTTTCACACAACGGTCGCAGCATCCCCATGGTCACATGATCAAAATTCAGACGCTTGGCAACTGACTCATATTTATGACGGTTGCAGTGTCCCGGAGTCACGTGATCACCTTTTGCAACTTTCTGACAAGCAAACGTCAATGGGGAAGCCAGATTCACTTAACAACCGTCTTACTAATTTAACAACTATAGTGATTCACTCAACAATTGTGGCAAGAAAGGTCATAAAATGGGGCAAAACTCGCTTAACAGATGTCTCATTTAGCAACAAAAATTTTGAACTCAATTCTGATCATAACTCAAGGATTACCTGTAGCTCTGAAATATTGCTAAAACGTGTGTGTGTGTGTGTGTGTGTGTGTGTGTGTGCGCGCGCGCATGTTGTTCTTTGTAATAGAAATCTCATATACCACAAAGTTACAGGTCTTTCTACAATATTTTCCTACAAGTAGGTCCTAGTTGGCCAAACCTTTCCCAATGTTAATTAAGCATTCTACCCATTATCCTGCATCTGGTTGATTGGAATAGGAGGCTTTCTTATAAAAAGCTCTTGGATTGTTCCTTTGTCATTTTCTATTTTGTGGGCAGAATAGGGTGGAGAAGGCTCCTGTCCATTCTTATCATCCAACAAGGTACAGGTAATTCAGCACTTTCCCATAGTGAAAAAAATGAAAGGAATTTAATCCTTGACACTATCAGGTATGGAAACAGCATTGGAAGCTCTCAATTAGATTTGCACAATTAAGAAAGAAAATAGGCTATAAACGAACTTCAAACTCATTCTGAATATGAATGCTTATCTACGTGAAGAAGTATGCGGGTACACAATATGAGTATCAGAAAGCTTAGGGACACCCCAAATTTTGCAGAATAGACATTTCTTACCATGTTTCCCCGAAAATAAGACCAGGTCTTATATTAATTTTTGTTCCAAAAAACGCATTAGGGATTATTTTCTGGTTAGGTCTTATTTTGGGGGAAATATGGTAATAAATGCATCCATCTGGCTGACATCTTAACTGGGGTTTATTTTGGGGGGATAGGGCTTATATTACGAGCATCCTGAAAAATCATGCTAGGACTTATTTTCCGATTGGGTCTTATTTACAGGGAAACAGGGTAGAAAGAGAGAGAAGCCCCCCTCCAAAACCCAGGGACAGCTGAACAGGTTCAGATTCCAAGAATGTTGATAGTGTGTAGACAGAAAACTAGAAAGCCAAGGATGAAGAAATAATTCAATAGAATATTACTGCTTTATGTCCAAATGATTTATTTCTTGTAGCCAGAAGAACAAGATAGTGGGTCTGAAAATAAAAAAAATACTTTGACTTGAAAGACCCCAATGAATAATCCAAACTGAGAAAATATGGGAGTTGACCACAAACAAACAAATAACAATAAAAGTTTGGAACAATTTGATAGGGTCCTGTGATATTTTTTCCCAAAAAAGTGAGTGAATTCAGTATTTCCAGATGTTAATAATGAGTCAGCCAAGGTTAGCACCTTTTAAAGAGAAGCAAAATCCTTGTAAGAGCTCTGCTTCTTCAGGTTGGTAATGAGTATAATAAATTTAATCAAAATATTAATATTTAATATTGTGTTTGAATAGACTGGATTATAGCATATTATGGTTGGTCACACCATCACCCAGGTTTTAAGACTGTGGACATTTTTGTCCACTTATTAGACAAAAGGATATGGCATAGGCAGATGTTGATGTTTAATAATATTAAAGTTATTGGTAAACTGTTCCAAATTATTATTATGGTTGGTCACACAGTCAGTGGATTTGGATTTACACTGGATTTGGTATTTTTCACCCTCCTATCAAGTCCTTCCCAAGGACCTGGGATTGGCTATTAATACCACTGTTTGAGTACAGTTGAGCTGCTTCTATCAAAGGAGTAAGACTTCCAGATGAGTTCCACAAATAACTTTGGTGCAATTGCATATGTGTGCATGACTGCACACGTTCACTCCTTCGAGTCATTCTTGACTCCAGGTGACTTCCAGAATATTTTCTTGGTAAGGTTTTTCAGAAATGGCTTGTCATTGCTTCAGTGGTGGGTTTCAAAAATTTTTACTACCGGTTCCGTGGGTGTGGCTTGGTGGGCGTGGCATGGCTTGGTGGGCGTGGCATGGCTTGGTGGGCACGGCAGGGGAAGGATACTATAAAATCTCCATTCCCACCCCACTCCAGGGGAAGGATACTGTAAAATCTCCATTCCCTCCCCAATCCAGGGGAAGGTTACTGCAAAATCTCCATTTCCTCCCGATCAGCTGGGTCTCAGGAGGCAGAGAATAGATGAGGGCAGGGCCAGTCAGAATTTTTACTACCGGTTCTCCGAACTACTGAAAATTTCCGCTACCGGTTCTCCAGAACTGGTCAGAACCTGCTGAAACCCACCTCTGCATTGCTTCCTTCCTAATGCTTAGAGAAAGTGCCTGGGCCAAAGTCACCTGTCCAAGAGGGGACTAAAACTCATGGCTTCTCAGCTTCTTGCTGAGGCCTTAACCATTACGCCAAACAGGCTTTCGTTGGTCTATAAGGCATCATTCTATAATAAACAATATTCTAAATGAGTGTGATAAATATAGAAAAAAGAATTAGTCCAGATGTAACACATCCTTTATTTTTGTGAAGGAGAATATGCAAAGACATTTGATCAGTGGAGGATAATAATTAGTGTGGACTGCAAGACATAATTATTCATGAACAAGGAGAACAAGATGCTCCATTCAGAATGGCCAAAATAAACTCATTGGTTTCAATATCTACAAATAAGCAATATAGCCCAAAGGAATGACAAATTTAAACTTAATATGACTGATTTAAGAAAAACGATCACATAAAATACTTGTCACTTATTGGGCCTTATGTATAAAGTCCTGGTGAATTATGATTCAGAAAGTGAACAAGTGAAAAACTCTATGGTTAAATAAATGCAGCATTTTAAATATGAAAATCGGTAACAATAGAAATATTGATGGAAGAAAAATACAGATCTGCAGAGGATTCTTTTACCAACAGTATATTGCTTCAGTATTTATTGTCAAAGTAGGTATCATAATTCATTCTTTAAAAAATGTTGGAAACTAAATAATAAGATTTTTTCATTTTTCATACCTGGTGGTAATGTTGTAAAACCTAACAACTCTGGAAAATGATTTATAATAGAATCAAACAAGTACATTCTAAAGAAGGAGTTTTCTGTACAGCCTGCTATTTTTTAAATTAAATATTACTAAATCTTATATTCCCACAAGTAATACTTAACTGATTTTTTTATATAATAAGGGTTCTCTCTGCTTCTCATTGGAAAACAATTCCTTCCGTGGATGAATAGCAAGTTAAGCTGTGAGCCTTAATACAAGCAAGTTAAGCTGTGAGCCTATACAATTTGATGTCAAATTAACTTCATATTAAAAAAATTCTGATACAAAACTTAAGTCAATGTGGAAACCTTTTTAAATTGTAATTATTATTATAATTTTAGAAACAGGGTTATACAATATCCAAAATTTGAGACAGTTTAATGTAAGATTATAATATTCCATTTTAAATTATTTGTTCAGTTTGACAGATTTATTAAATTAGACAAAAAATATTGTAATTGCTTTACCTCTTCTTTCAATTTGAATTGCACTGATTATTACTGTTAATTACTGAATAATAGTAGAATTTTAGTACTGACTTATTTTGAAATTGATATAAAATAAATTGATATAAAATGTTTCAAATACAGATTTCTACCAATGCCATTTTGAAACCTTTTAATCTAATTTTGCAATGCTTTTAAATCTCTCTTTGATCTCCTTCCCCCCCCCCTTTATTCCTTTCTTTGTTTTTCATTAATGATACTTTTACAGTTAATAAATTAATACATTTGTTGGGGGCAAAAAAGAAAATGGTTTCAGGAGGTAACTAAATTTAGCAAAAAATATCCAACAAGAAGCTTCTTATTATCTCCTATTATACCTATTTTCTTCTGAATATTTCAGGGTGCAATTCTGTTTAGCAAACTAATCTCATCTCTGGGCTTAATTCAGAAGAATTAGGCTGACTTTATTGTCTCTACTTTCAACATATGTTAATGGGATAAAATTTAGATTTTTCTAGATGTTTAAATAATTATCCCTGATGTTCTGCTCTGTGCCAAGCAGGGATATAACTTGACACTTTTGGGATATGTTGGATGCAATTCTCCAAAATCCCAGTTTGCAGAAGAGCAGAAAAGCTCTTCTGGAGAATAATTTATTGGTTCAGGATAATCTGCCACAATTCCTATCGGTCACCGGTCAATGCAGTCTGCTTGGCCACTGGAGGAAATGTTAGAAAACTTGCGTTTTTTCACTAAGTGTGTAAAGTATAAAACTACATCAACTATATCTGCACATTTATACTTACAATAACTTTTAGAATCAAGCCCATAATAACTGATTTCAAACTTCAACACAAAAAAACAAACAAATCAACAAAACACAAAACGATGGATGAAACATCCTGAATGCTAAACAAGACGTAGGGAGACAATCTCACTCTAACCTTATAGATCTTTTCCAAATTGCTTTCAGAGTTTGTGATATACTGTCCAGGTAGGGCAGATGATACCACCATCATGATTTCATTGGTTGACTGTTCAAAGTCACTAAATAATAGTCATCTGATTATGGAAGTATGTAATTGCAATAAAATAAATCTATACAGAATTCGGCCTCAGTTTCACCATCTGCAACATGGGAACATTTCAGAATCCAGCAGGTTCTGACAGGTTCTGGAGAACTGGTAGCAGACATTTTGAGCAGTTTTTTTTTTTTAATTTGATTTATATGCCGCCCTTCTCCGAAGACTCAGGGCGGCTTACAATGTGCTCAGCAATAGCCTTCATCCTTTTGTATATTTATACAAAGTCAGCTTATTGCCCCCACAAACTGGGTCCTCATTTCACCTACCTTAGAAAGGATGGAAGGCTGAGTCAACCTTGAGCCTTGGCGAGATTCGAACCCTGCAGTAATTGCAGGCAGCTGGTCTTAAGCAGCTTAATAACAGGGTGCCTTAAACCCTTGTACTACCAAGGCTCTTGGTAGTACAGTTCAGAGAACTGGTAGTGGAAATTTTGAGTAGTTCAGAGAACCGGCAAATACCATCTCTGGCTGGCCCCAGAGTGGGGAGGGAATGGAGATTTTCCAATATCCTTCCCCCAGGAGTGGGGAGGGAATGGGGATTTTGCAGTATCCTTCCCCTGCCACATCCACCAAGCCACACCATGCCCACCAAGCCACGCCCACAGAACCCGGTAGTAAAAAAATTTGGATTTCACCACTGGAACATTTCCATATTAGAGCCAGCCAGACCTATTCTAAGGATTACACATTTGAAAAATCACAATTTAATTTTGCTTAGTGTTGCTGTAATTATACATGGAATCAATTGTTTAAGTTGACCGTGCATACACACATTTCTGTAAAGAAGTCAGAGGCACAATAGCTGGTGCTTATAATATTGATAGCTTGGCTGCTGAATTTCCACCCCCCCTCCCCAGATAATAAACTACTAGTGCTGTTTCTGTTATCCTCTACCTGCAATTCTCTGTTAGTACGTCTTGCCTGAATGTCCCAGAGGTGCTTTTTCAAAAGTCCAGTTGCCTTTTGAAAAAGCACCTTTGAGACAGCCATGACTTGGATGACTGAGAATATTCATAGACCTCTTGCCTGAATGATGTCCACAACTCAAGTGCATTTGAATTGAGATCATTCTGATGTCAGAAGCAACTTAACCAATCCCTAACTCATTCTTTCTCCTCATTTACACGCTGTGATTCAATTAGCTCTGGTGCATCCAAACCGAAAAGACAAACTGGTACGCCAAGTTTCTGTCATGAAAACCCACTGGTGTTATCCATCTGATCCATAACTGAGGAATTATTTGGACATGGTTTTCTGTCACACTGGCAAGTGACGGAGAACCAAAGGGCTTTTCTTCCACAAAGCAAGACAGAGTGACTCACATGCAGTTCCTCTCAGTAATTAATTATAATTGACCTTCAGCCTCATACAAAGCCCCCCCCTTCCTCATTCTACTTGACATGGCTAAAAATCTGTGAGAAAATGCTTCATTCACAAGCTGAAATCAAAGGTCATGGCAGAAATAAGCTAACTGTTGCTCATACGACAACTTAGGTCTGCAAGGAGCTACCGTCCATGCTTATCATACCTTCTTCAAGACATGCTCAGGCACATGCTTCCATCAAGACTAAGCCATTATTCTCACAGCAAGGTTTGAACAGACGTGCCTATAGACATGCTGCTGATTTTAATTAACCCGGAAGGGACTGTTGCCAGGCAATGAAAGCAAGAAGTCAGAATGTTTACCTTCCATCCCTAGTTCAAGGGGGATATGTTGTTTCAGAGTATATACCTGTGCTTTAAAAAATGTCCATTGATTCCAACGCCAGGTCATTTCTTATCGTAAGAGAATTTTCTCAGAGGGTGAAGAATGACAACAGTTTTATGTTTCACAGCAGTTTTATGAAGCTATGTTTCGGGGAAGCTGGGAAGACTTAAACCTTGCACGGTGAAGGCTGCGCTGTGGCGATGTGTGAAGTGAGACATAATAATGAGACAATCAAGAACTCTGAATTGTCTTTCCAGACACTAAGAGGAATCACAAAGCAAAGTGACTGAGAACTAAAGCCCATTTAGGTGAGGGTTATTATGCTTTGCAGGCATTTCGACTGATTCAAACAAGCCACAATGTGAAACAACGGTGTGTGAAGGCAAATAGGAGGGCTATACCTCAACTTCTATTTATTTATTTATTTATTGGTTCAATTTATATGCCGCCCTTCTCCGGAGACTCAGGGCGGCTTACAATGCGTTAAGCAATAGCCTTCATACTTTTGTATATACCTGCTTAGTAGGGCTTTCGGCCCCCCTAAGCGGTGTTCTTTTTTATACAAAGTCAGCTTATTGCCCCCACAAACCGGGTCCTCATTTTACCTACCTTGAAAGGATGGAAGGCTGAGTCAACCTTGAACCTGGTGAGATTTGAACTTGCAGTAATTGCAGGCAGCTGGTGTTACTTAACAGCACTTTAGTCTGCTGCGCCACCAAGATTCTTCTAGTTGCTTTTATTTTCCTAAGTAAGATTTTTTTTTGGGAAGAGATGCTTGTATCTTGGTCAAATCTGCAGCATCAAATTAGGGAAGGAGGCTTAGTGTACTGTCAAAGGAATCTCAAGTGGGGTGATGGTTCTGGCAGGAAATTTGGGGGAGCATGTCATTAAAAGTGCTGTAATAATAATAGACAGATTGTCAGAGTCTGATTGGAGAGATCTGGGTTTGAATCCCGCCTCAGACCCTGAAACTTCCTAACCGATTTTGGCCTGGTTACTATCTCGCAGCCCAACCTACATCATATCAACAGGAGACAACATGTTGAAGAGGCAGTCCACAGGAGACAGCTACTCTGCAACTATGCTGTTGTGTATTTCCCATGAAGTTCTATGAAGTGGGAGTATGCTGGACTTTTGAACCTTTCTGTGGCTGGTCTTGCCACAGAATTTGCCAATTTCCACTGGCAGTGGTATGGGACTGTTCTACCTCCTGGTCTATTAAAAGCATTAATAATATTCAAGAGTGAATGAATATTTACTCTTTGCTAACACTTTTAATGGACATCCAGGACCTAAATTAAGGCAGCCCATAGAAACTGAATTCTATGTCACCTTTCTTAATGTGGAATACTATACATACATGTACATACCCCCCCACCCACACCCACATTCACACACATGCACACACACACATACAGGTGTAGACTTTGATTTACAACAATTCATTTAGTGATTGCTTGAAGTTAGAAGGGCACTGAAAAAAAGTGATTTACAACCGCTCCAAGCCTTTGTGACATCATAGCTTCCCAACAGTTAATGATCAAAATTTAGGCACTTGGCAAGCAGTAAGTCAATTCACAAATGCAGTGATTTGCTTAACAACTGTTCATAAAACTGGGCCTGACTCAGTTTGCAACTGCCTTGCTTAGCAATGGAAATTCTGATCCCAATTGTGATTGTAAGTTGGAGTCTATCCGTATGAAAGCATACATATACAGTACACATATACAGGTAGTCCTCAGTTTACAACAGTTCGTTTAGTGACCATTTGAAGTTACTTACAACCATTGCGGCCTCCCCATGGTCATGTGATGAAAATTCAGAACAATTGGCAACTGACTTATATTTATGACCGTTGCAGTGTCCCAGGGTCACCTAACCCCCTTTTGCAACTTTCTGACAAGCAAAGTCAATGGAAAAACCAGATTCACTTAACAACCGAGTACCTAATTTAACAATTGCAGTGATTCACTTAACAACTGTGGCAAGAAAGGTCATAAAACGGGGCAAAACTCACTTAACCAATGTCTCACTTAACATCAGAAAGTTTGGGCTCAATTGTGGTCATAAGCCAAGGACTAGCTATATACTCATTCATGTAGATATACACATATACATATGCATGGCACTTAGGTATGGGGTGCCCAATTTTAGTCCAGTTCAATAGAATCTCAGCTCCCAAGATTCCTTAATTTGGGATTATGACATTGATGATGATTTATTATAGCTGACCCCACTCCAAAAGATTCAGCGCAGATGCCAAGGAGTTAAAACTTCTTTTTGTTTTGTTTTTAAAAAGGCTTGCAATCATGTTAAATATCTCCATTTGGGGTGTCTTAAAATCCCCCCTAGCACTCATTAGTGAGCTAGTTTGGTGTAGTGGTTAAGGCACCAGCCCTGATTTCTGAGTCCCAAACCAACTGGATGGCCTTGAGCCGGTCACTTTCACTCAGCCCTATGAAGCAAGCAATGGCAAACCACTTCTGAAAAACCTTGCCAAGGGGCCTACCCAGACAGTTTCCAGGAAACAACACAAACTCAAAGGAACAAAAGAAAAAGAAAAAGAAAAAGAAAAGAGTCCTTGTTAATTGATCCAGGAGATAAGGCATCTCCTAATGCAAAAGAGGTCAAGCTGTAGCATCAGTGTTGCCAGTCTGAAGGTAGGAACAAGATGCTAAGCAGTTATGAATTGCATTGCTTCAGTCTGTAACTTGGGAAATAATTTTCTGAATGCTATGTACATATATTTTAAAAAATAATTTAAATTAATACATCCAGAGAAAAGGGGTCCAACAAGATGTGAAGGATCTATTCTGATTCAAATTTCTTAAATTGGACCTATAACATGAACATCTATAATCCCTCTAGTCTACAGTGGTATAGATGGTTCCTATCTACACTGCTGCCTCTTCAGTGCAGCGTGTGGTTAGATAGCAATAGCACTTAGACATATACTGTATATACCGCTTCATAGTGCTTTTCTAAGCAGTTACAGAGTCAGCATATTGCCCCCAACAATCTGGGTCCTCATTTTACCGATCTCAGAAGGATGGAAGGCTGAGTCAACCTTGGGCCGCTCAGAATTGAACTCCTGGAATGAGCAGTGAGTTAGCCCCGCAGTACTGAATTCTAACCACTGCGCCACCACGGATCTATCCAGTTGAGTACCCATACTAAAAGATGACAACTACCCAGTTGAGACAGTTTATCCAGTTACAGGGGCCTTTTGAACAGACAGACAAGTTTAGGGGTCTAGTTGTGCTGGTCTAGGCCATTTGTTGCCTCCAACGACTTTAGATTATGCCTCCCATAATCTACAGTATTTGCATAGACCAGGCAGGGCCTGCAAACCTGACAACTTTAAGACTTATGGACTTCAACTCCCAGAATTCTGGGAGTTAAAGTCCACAAGTCTTAATATTGCCAAGTTTGGAGACCTCTGGCATAAGACTATGGTTTACGGTAGTTGTACTCCAACCACCATGTACCCAGGTTTTACTATATCACTGGTAGCAGTTCTCACAGAATTATCTTCCCCATCTTTTCCCCCATGGAGAGATCACGGACCTTTCCATTTGAAAGGGGGAGGGGTTTCCACTTAAGAGCTGTACTCCATATGGTCTTCTGTTGTAGAAGGGGGAGGACACTAAGAGTGGCCCATGTGCACAGAAATAATGAAAAATGAAGGATGCCTCTGCAGAGAGTTTTTTAAGATCTACCTCTGAGCTGGGAGAGTAACATATTTATGTTTTTCCACACCTTTTGGACAAGGAATAAGTGACAGAGATGGAAAGAGAATATTCTGATCATAAAGATCAAAAACCTTTTATTTTAAGAGGTGGAACATTTTGCTCAGCAGCTACACCATCACAGTAAGGAGGACTTATTCCTAGTTAAGAATGCATATAGAATTGTAACCTAATTATTTCTTCATCTGTTTTCTTCTAGGGCTGGGAGTATTTTTTTTTTTCAGGCTTTTATGTAAAAGCAGAATACCCTTTGCAGCATCTATCTGATTTTTTTGGGTTTGTTCTTTGCTTTTAGTTTACTTGGATTGTGCTTAGTCCTTATGTAAAGGAAGTATTCTGTCACTAGGCACGGGCTCCCTCTAAAAACAGATTGTGACCACCAGATGGTAAATATCTCAGGTATTTAACAATATGTAGATATATATTGTAGTTCTCATCTAACAAAAAGTTGTTCTGATTTGACACAGAAATGGGATAAAAAAACATTCCATCTGCTGGTCACACAGCTACTTAGGAATCTGGCATAGGTTTCTAATAACATCTTCATCTCCATGTTGATGATTCTGATCGAAAATGACGAGAAAGTGAACTCTTACCTTTGTTCCACCTTGTAACAAATTTGTTCTTATAGCAAATTCTGTTTTCTAGCTGGTGCATCAAAAGACAACTCTGTAATTAAATTAAGGGATTTTGTTTTGTTTTGTTTTGCTCCTGACCCAACCAATAGTGAATAGGGGTGGAAGGAGGGACAGTGCCTCCTTTTGTACCATGTTATAAAATGCAGATTGATTCTATGCCTGTTTCAAAGATAGATTTGCTTAAGGGTATTTTCCCCACACGGCCTCTGTGTATGTGTGTAGGGGAGGCAGAGCAGGTTCTATTAAGTTTCCTAAAAACTACGGACTTCACTACTAATTACCAGAATTATGTACTTTCTTCCAACGTTTCAGGAGCTGGACAGCTCATTTTCCTCCTCCTGCTCTTGTACAGTATATAGGTACCTCAGGATAAACCCATGCTTAATTCTCCAAGCCACTTAATTGTGGGGCAAATTTGTTGGGGAGACCGAAGGCCAAGCAACTTTCCCAAGGTTACAAAACAAATGTGTGGCAAATCCAGAATTTATGTTCATCCCATCTCCCAGTGGCAACCCTTAATCCATTATGCTTCATAAATCAGCCTGGGAGAGCATCTCTCTCTGCTCCAGAAAAGAAAGGGGATTAATAAGGAAAAGTGAACAAAGGTTTACACTGAGGTTATTCCAATCAGAGAGCATAAATCTTGTTTTCTTGCTTCGCTGAGAGACACTGCCTTTCCATATCCCTAACATTTATTTTTCCATGGGGCCGGAGGATGATAAAGACTGAGGCTATTCCCTCTAAATCAGTAAGAATGCATTTTTACATTCATTTCATATGAAGGGATTCCCCTAAACAGGATGATTTTTTAAAAAATGATGAGAAGAAGACTTTGGCCCCCTCCCTGCCACCATTTTATGGCCAAGAGGGGAATTCAATTGGTGTCAATGAATCTCATATAGAGTTACAAAACTCAGAACATGCTGTGGCCTCGGTCTTTAAAATCCACTTTCCAGGTACCGGATCTAAACCATCATCACCAATCAAGAAGGGCTTGAGGGAGGGTATTACAAAGCAAACACATGGCATCTTTTCTTGCTCTTAAGTAATCAAAGTGAAATGCCCAGCATCTTCTCTTTGGGACCAGGTTTCCATATCTGCAGCTGCTGGTTTCAGGAGGCCTCCTATTTTATGTGCAATAACTCTCAAGCTAGTGGTTATTTCAAACTAAACAAGGAGGCCTTCTAAGCATTTCTAGCATGCGGTGTTGGAGATCACAAACGGCGTCCCTCCTCCCCGACCATCCAGCCTGTGCCCACTTTCCTCTCCCTCCCCTCCCGGCTCTGAGCCCTGGGGATCTCTATCCATCTGCCTCTCCCTCCTTCACTACCATATCGGTCCAGTTTCCTTTTTTTTTTTAAATTTTCAACCAGCCCCCTCCAGAAGGCCCAAGTGGCCGAGGAGGACCACTCTGCAGGCACAAACAAACAGCCAGGATGGGAGGCAGCCAGCCAGCTATCTTGGCCTTGAAAACTGCATCCTTCTTTCCCCGCAGCCGCTCTGTCTCTAAGCAAAGGGGGGGGGAGGAGAAGGGGGGAGGGTGCTGAGGGAGAGAACCATTCCAAGGCAGCACTAAGGCTGGCACAAGTCCATCACGAGCCATCCATGGATCCCGCTCTTCCATTTATAGTTCACCTATTTAGCTGCAGCCCTGCAAGCCGGAGAGCGGTTAGCATCTTTCTCACCTCCCCCACACTCCCGCTCCCCACCACCGTGCCCCATCTGTCAAATCACTTCTAAAGCAAAAGACCACCACCGCGTTTTTCTTCACCAAACTCTCACCTTGATAGGAAGGGGATGGGGATGGCGGGGGAAGGGGGGGGACAAACGACAAACTGGAGCATCCTTTGGGGGGCATGGTGGAGGGATGACCCCCCCCCCCACTTCCAAGGTACCCTAAACATGAATTAGGATCGGGGTAGTGAGTAAAAGGGAGCAAAGCCTCCTTTGCCTTCTCCTCATCAGGACTGGACGTCTCTCCTTCGCCATCATCAACTCTCCATCCATCCTCCCGGCCCTCCCTTCCCCCACCGGTGACAGCTCCGGGCGGCCCTTTCGCTCCACTCGCCCGGGCCCGCATCCCTTTCTCTCCTCCAGAACCCCGATTTCTCCCCCTTTCCCCTTTTGGCGACGGACCCTCCCCGAGCTTTGCCCTTACCTCTCCGGGGCGCCTCGCCTCGCCTCTCCTTTTGCAACGGGCGATCCAGCGGCTGCAGCGGCAACAAAAGCGCCTGCTCCTCCCCCGCTCCGTCAGCCGGGCAGGCCGGTCCCCATCTGGCTAATCACCGCGCTCCCCGGACACGAGCAGCAGCAGCAGCAGCAGCTGCCGCCACCACCGCCGCTGGAACAAGGCGCATCCTCCCCGGCCGTGGCGCGGCGCAGCGCGGCGCACACAAACAAGCAGAGCCCAGCCAGAGCCAGGGCGGAATAAGAGGCGAGATGCAGACGGAGGGTGGGAGGGGGAGAAATGGGGCTATGCCAGCCCGGGATCGGCCGTATCCCCCGTCGACCCTGGGCAATTCCAAAGGACGGACAGGCTCGGTTCTGCAGTGGGCAGGCTTCTTGCCGGTCTCCCCCCCGCTTGCGCCCCCCCCCCCCACTGGTGTCACTCTGGGGACAGACACGCCCTGAGCCTGGGGAACTTGGAACTGCTTCTCAAGCGAAGCGGAACGCCAACCCCTTAAAGGCGAAGCGCCCTCGCGTGCAAGCCGGAGACAGCCTGGCTCCCAAGGGGGGGGGGGGGAACACGTTGTAAAATTCCACACGACGGTGTGGGGAAACACACACACATACACACACACACCTTTCTAAGATTTAAGCATTACCTACGGGTAGTCCTCGACTTACGACCACAACGGAGCCCACTGTTAAAACGAGAGGTTGGTGAAGTGAGTTTGGCCCTAGTCTTGCCACCGTCGTTAAGCGAATTGCTGCACTTGTTAAGTGAGCCGCGCGGTTGTTAAGTGAATCGGGCTTTCCCCATTGACTTGGCTTGTCAGAAGGTCGCAAAAAGGGATCATGTGACACCCCCTCCCCCAAGACACTGCAAGGTTCCCTCATAAACACTCGACTGGCGACCCCCAGGGGGAGAGCCTTCTCTGTGGGGGCACCTGCCCTCTGGAACGAATTGCCCCCAGAGATTCGGAGGATCCCGGACCTACGCACCTTCCGCAGTGCCCTCAAGACCCTTTTGTTTCAACAAGCCGGGCTGGCCTAATTCTAATTCTTTTTATCTTTTAATCTTTAATTTTTAATTCTTGAGGTTCAAAAAATGGGTTTTTAATTAGTTACGGGCCATAAGGTTTAATATAGATTTTAAATTGTTATTAAATTTTCTATTTGTGTGTTCTTATTCTGGCTGTACACCACCCTGAGTCCTTCGGGAGAAGGGCGGTATATAAATTCAAATAAATAAATAAATAAATTTTGCCTTGGTAGTACAGTGGTCTAAAGCACCCTGTTATTAAAACCAGCTGCCTGCAATTACTGCAGGTTCGAATCTCACCAGGCTCAAGGTTGACTCAGCCTTTCATCCTTTCTAAGGTAGGTAAATTGAGGACCCAGTTGTGGGGGCAATAAGCTGACTTTGTATAAATATACAAAAGGATGAAGGCTATTGTTTAGCACATTGTAAGCCGCCCTAAGTCTCCGGAGAAGGGCGGCATATAAATCAAATTAAATAAATAAATAAACCCGCAGTTGCCAAGCATCCACATTTCGATCGTGTGATTAGGGCAGAAATCTGCAAACTTAAATAGTCGAAGAGCCATTTGGACCTGTTTCCCACAGAAAAGAAAACACTGGGAGCCACAAAACCTTTCCCATGCCTAACTATTTCTTGAGCGGCTAACATATGTAGTTGCATTAAACATTCTGTTTTCTTCTGAAACTTTTCTTTTCTTGGATTTATCCATGGTTGGCCTACTGGGGGTTGAAAAGCTCAATAATTTGCATGCCGGCAGGTGTCGCATATTGGCAGTTGTGACACATATTTTGAGTAACGGAGCCGCAGCAGAGGAGTGAAAGAGCCACATCCGGCTCCAGAGCCGCAGGGTGCTGACCCCTAGACTAGGGAATGCTGCAATGGTTGTAAGTGTGCAAAATGCTCATAAGTGGCTTTTTTCAGTGTCGTGGTAATTTCGAACGGTCATTAAATGAACTGTTGTGTGTTGAGGACTTACCTGTATTAGAATTCCCATCGCCAAAAAATATCACCATTGCCAAAAAAGATGACTGGCTTACGATGCCTCCCAGGATAACGTAAGGGATTGGGAACAAGTGGACAAGGGACCAGTGAATGAATGGCAGTGGAGAATTAGCAGCAGTTCAGGGTTTTGGAAACTCTTTTCTTCTTTAGAAGAAAATAAAGATAAGGGAGTTGGATTATGGGGTACAGAGGTTTCTGGTTGTTCCATCCCAGAAGCAGCATTCTTACACTGAAAGTATGAAAAACAATTAAGGTCTGCCTTTCCAAAATACTGCTGAACTCACTGGGGTTACCTTTGAACAGAGATCTCTGTGATTGCCGTGCAAAATTATCAAGGTCTTAAAAGGACCTTCTGTGTGTGGAAAGGTTAAAATGATTTGGGTCTTTCTAATCATATTCTGATTGGTGCAGATGGAACTCTCTCCTTTCTTTTCTCCTGCTTGGCATGTTAGGCTGGGACTACCATTCCCATAATACTCAATTCAATTTAGAGAATGGGAGTCTCAAGGCATGTAAAAAGCATTATGTGGAGGATGAGTGGCTTGCAGTTGGAGGTATCTATTGGCAGTCACTACAAACAGGACCAGTTTGAGGGCATTTTATTCACAAAGTCTGCACCAGTTCAAAAGCAGCTCTGAGCTGCTGGTGATCCACATCTCTCTCTCTCTCTCTCTCTCTCTCTCTCTCTCTCTCTCTCTCTCTCTCCCTCCCTCCCTCCCTCCCTCCCACTCCCTATCCCTCCCACCTCCCTCCTCTCCTCTCTCTCTCTTATTATCATCCTATCATCTTCCTCTCTCTCTGTCTCTTTATCCTGTCTGTCTGTCTGTCTGTCTGTCTGTCTGTCTGTCTATCTATCTTTTATTATCTCTGTCTGTCTGTTGTTAAACTGTCAGTGGGAAAGTGTTCATAGTTTGAACAACAGTTACCACTCATTGTACATGTTCAAAGTGCTCTCTGTTCATGTTTCTTTGCTTCATGGAGACATGGAGTTGAGAGGGACCATTGATTCCAACTCTGCTCAATGCAGGGGTCCCAATCAGAGCAGCCAAACGAGATGGCTGTCTTGCCTCTGAACACATTCAACGATCTATAGGATTTAGCTTTCCTGATCATCCCGTTGCTCTTCTTAGCACCTGCTCCATTTTTTCTGAATCTTTTAAAAATACATCGCTCAGAACTTGCTGCAATATGCAAGGGGGGAAGGGCAGGTGTCTCATCAAAGCAGAATACTTATGTCTTGGGGTTTGGAAATTATACTTCTGATGATACACTCTACAATTTCATTATAATGTCTTTTTTGCAGCCATATCTGTCTCCTGGCTCAGACCCAGTTTCAAGTCAATTTCCAAGATGTTTTTACAAATAATTTTGCCAGGTCATCCTTTACCTATGCATTTGATATTTTGTTCTCCACCTAAGAATTCTGCATTTGTCTATATTAAATTTCATCTTTTAATCTTCAGCCCATTTTTCTAATCTACCGAGATCACTTTGCAGTTTATTTTTGTGTCCTAAAGTATTTGTGTCAACCTCAAATCTGATAGGGTATCACTTCTACCTCTTTATCCACTGTATATTGTTTAGAAACAAATATGGAAATGTGAGGGGCCCAGAAGACCTAATTCTTGTGGTAGCCTACACTACATGTTGTCTTGGCTCAATTTGATGAGAAGCCATTGAAGTTCAATCCTTGGGTATCATTTTCAAGACAGCTCTGCATCTGCTTAATTGCTATGCCATCCATTCCACAGTGAAGTTTTTTTATGAGTAGCACATCATATGTGCTATAATCAAACAATGTGCAATGTATTGTGTGGGATATTCTAGGCACTGTTGGAAAACAAATCACTCATATTCATGCCAAACTCTATTGTGATGGCGTGTCATCTTGTGGATTTAACAAAGGAACATCTGGTTGTGTTTTTTTTTGGGATGAGTTAGATTGTGTTAGTCCTGTGTGGACAGGGTTGAACTCAGCTATCTGTATAGCTAAGGTTTCTCACAGGATGTGTGGTTGAATCCAGGTGGTGGTGAATTCCATCTCTGTGAGAGAGGATGATCTCATTAATGCTTACGGAGGCAGTGGTCCACCCTCTTCTCAAGAAGCCCTGGTTGGACAAGATGATGTTCAGAAGGTGGTCACCCTGCAGCTGCAAACAGCCTTGAAGGAAGTAGGTTATCTGGACTCATTTTTGTCCTGCATCAGGCCTATGTACGAGACTGTGACAGCATTGACCGTGGTTGTGGATGACCTCTGGCAAGGGCAGGCTAGGAATGGTCCTCCTACATCTCTCAGCAGCTTTCAGTACACCATCAATCATGATAGCCTTCTAGACAGACTCAGAGATTGGGAGTGGGGGGCCATGATGCTACAGTGGTTCTTCTCCTTATTCTAGGGCTAATAGCAGTCTGGATTATTAGGAGGTGAGAGGTCTGTCCCAAAACCATTTAGAGATCTCTTCTCCCACTGTTTCATTGATTTCCAGATGCAATTCAATGAGCTGGTTGCCACCTATTAAACTTTCATGGCATGGGGCTGGGTTATTTGTGGAACCAGCTTTCTCCAGTTGGTTCTGTCTCCCTGCCTAAATCCAACAGGGTGGGCATGCTTCAGATTCTTATCCAGTGCTCTCCAGCAGTGTGCCTTTTCTCTTACAGTGCCTACCCTCTGGAACACCCTACCCTGAGATTCATTTGGCCTTGACCTTGCTAGCATTTTGTAAACATTTCAAGACCCGGATGTTGTCTTGACATGTGATTTTGTACAGTTTGAGTTAGAGTGGGTTTGGGTGCCATTGTGTTATATTGTTATCATTATTGTGTTTTTTTTTTCTGTTGTTGGTTCTGGGAGGAACAGACTCAGGCATAGTTAAAATGGCTGGGCCTAGGTCTTCCAGAATTAGAAATATTCCAGTATTGACTCTCCATTGGATTGCACTTCACATTCAAGGTTTGTGAATAAACTGGGGGTCCTCTTGGACTCTCAGGTATGTGCCAGTTGTACCCTTTCCTGAATTGGGAAGCTTATCAGACAGTCACTCTAATCACCTAACCACTGAATTACTGTAATGCGTCTAAATGAGTCTGCCCTTGAAGACTGTCTGGAAGCTACAATTGGTCCAGAATGCAGCCACATAGGTGGTGACGGGGATGCTGCATTTTGATGCATGCATGACTCCATGGCTTCGGAGCTCTATTGATTGTAAACTGGCCTCTGGGTGCAAGCCAAGATGCTGGTTATATCATGTTCGAAGCCCTTTGTGGCATGAGTCCTGGTTATTATTTATTTATTTAATCAATTTGCATAAAGGTAAAGGTTCCCCTCGCACATATGTGCTAGTCGTTCCCGCCTCTAGGGGGTGGTGCTCATCTCCGTTTCTAAACCGAAGAGCCAGCGCTGTCCGAAGACGTCTCCATGGTCATGTGGCCAGCATGACTAAATGCCAAAGGCGCATGGAACGCTGTTACCTTCCCACCAAGGTGGTCCTTATTTTCCTACTTGCATTTTCTACCTGCTTTCTAACTGCTAGGTTGGCAGAAGCTGGGGCAAGTAATGGGAGCTCACCCATTGCGCAGCACTAGGGATTCGAACCACCAAACTGCCGACCTTTCTGATCGATAAGCTCAGTGTCTTAGCCCCTGAGCCATCACATCCCCTATTATTTATTTATTTAATCAATTTGCATACCTTCCCATAAACGTTTCTGGGTGATGAATAATATCAAAAAACAAAATCAAAACAGCTCAGTTTGCAATCACTAGCATAGACAGGAGGCGGGTCCTTTCAAACATGGATCCTGGACATACAACTAGGTCTTAAGGACTTTATGAAAGAAGGCCATCTGGATCAGGGTCATCCTGATTTCTGGAGGCAGAATTTATCTGAAGATCCAGTCATCTCCAGTCTTCTCTACCCATCCAGTTTGGCCTTGCTAGCAGGTAAATGCACTCTAGGTTCCATCAATTAAAGAATGTCATGTTACAGGATGAGGAAACTCATCTACTCAGCTGCAATTCTTGCTCCTCTGGAATGATGTGCGCCAAGAAATTTATGTGGCAGCCATCCTTGTATCATCCAGGGAATTACTGAAGTCTTGGTGGTTCTCCCACCCATGAGGACAAGGTGATTGTGGAGCCCCAGTTTTGTGTTATAGTTTTGCTCTTCCATTCAGTTGTATGCTTTTACAACTTGTTTTTTTTACCTGTAAACCACCAATTAGGAGCTAAGCAGCCTATTTAATGAATGAATAAATTAATAGTATATTTTATTCAATTATTAATAATTGAGATATTACTTAGGATTGCAAAGGTACCCTGACTCCAAATCTAACCACGTGGGGTGGCTTCACAAAGCCAGCCAGGTACAATATGGCTGACTCTTTTGTGGATTAAGCCATACAAATATCACTGCGTTTTCTCCATATTACAACACTCAGAATTTCAAAAGCTGTTTTGCTAATATGGTGACAAATATTCTGTTAGGCTTGGCATATTTGTTTATTTATAACCTTCATTATTTTTTACCAATAACTTGAGGTGGCGAACAGATCTAACCCATCTTCCTCTTCCTGGTTTATATTTTCCATATAAACTAGGCAAGAAAAGATCCAAAATAATTTAAAGGTGTATGTCTATGGGGATAGAAGTGAATATCCTCCCTTTTGTTCACACTGAAGATAATTCCATGAAATCCTTCAGTGAAAGTAATTCCTGGGATAGAACAAGCAGTAGTCAGTTACATTTATCCCAGTATCTATTCAAAAGGTTCAAATAGAAACCATGCAGTGGTGGTATTCAGCCGGTTCTATCCGGTTCGGGCAAATCGGTAGCGGCGGCGGCGGGAGGCTCCGGATGTAATCACACCCCTTTTGACGCTCAGCGCATGCGCGGAAGGTCCTGTGCCTGCACGGAGGTGGCGCGTGCGCTCCCATTTGCAAACTGGTAGCGAAGGTAAGTGAATACCACCCCTGAAACCATGGATATTTTCCCAAATGGAATCTGCAACTTAACACACAAGTAGCATTTCCTAAAGAGATCTCCATTAGATTTGAGGAGTGTTTGGAAGACTCACATGACCCTGGGACACTACAATTGTCTTATAAATCAGTTGCCAGGTGGGTGAATTTTGATCACCTGACCGGGGGGGGGGGGGTTGCTGCAATTTTCGTAAGCGTGAAAAATGGTCACAAGTCACTTTTTTCAATGCTGTCGTAACTTTGAATGGTCACTAAATGACCTGCTGTAAGTCAAGGACTACCTGTCCCTGCTGAAGGATAAACTCTCCCAAGCATAGTACTTCCAGGAAATTTCTTACTTACCTTGCTAACAACTTTTACCTTCAAAAGTGAGGGAAGGTGCAAGAGGATTAATCAGTCTGATAAGCTATAAATCAGTTTGAAAGGTTTAGCTGGGGAAGTGGAAGTAGCAGGGACACCGGAGGGAGGTGAATATATAATGTTGAAGTTTTTAAGATAAGGGAACTGAAAAAAGAATATAGGCAAATGTAAAATGTCAAAAAAGATTTCAAAAACGGGTCTCGGTAGACTTCCATGACCAAAGATCTGACAAAGGCCCAGGATGGAAATTCTAAAAGCGAAGATATGAAGAGCACAATTACAATCAATACCAGTGAAGAAGGAAAACAAGATAGGAAAAGAAGCTTATGGTTACTCTAAAAGCTAAACGAATGCCTGAAAACAAAGAAGAGAAATACAGAAAGTAGAAAAAGAACCAGGACACAAAGGAAGACTCTATAGAGGAAGACTGGAACTACATATGTACCTATAGACTATAAGCTACCTATATACCTAGCTGTGTGTGTATATGTGTGTGTGTGCAGTGGTGGGATTCAAGTAATTTAACCACCAGTTCTCTGCCCTAATGATTTCTTCCAACAACCAGCTCATCAAACTGCTCAGAAAGTTAACAACCGGTTCTCCCGAAGTGGTGCGAACTGGCTGAATCCCACCACTGTGTGTGTGTGTGTGTGTGTGTGCGCGTGCATATGCCTATATACAGGTAGGTTGTTGTCAGGAAAATGAAGAATCAGAATGTATTTATTGAAAGAAATTAAGAACAATAAAAGGGCCTTTTTAAATATACTTAAAATAAAAGCAAAAGGAAAAAATCAGTATATCTCTCCAGTGGAAAAGATAAAATACAGGTAGTCCTTGACTTACAACAGTTTGCTTAGTGACCATTCAAAGTTACAACAGCACTGATAAAAGTGACTTATGACTGTTTTTTCACCCTTATGACCGTTGCAGCATCCCCATGGTCATATGATTTACATCTGGATGCTTGACCACTGACTTACATTTATGACAGTTGTCGTGCCCTGGAATCATGTGATCCCCTTTTGCAACTTCATGATCCTCATTTAACAACCGGGTTACTAATTTCACAACCGCAGTGATTCATTTAACAAATGCGGCAAGAAAAGTTGTAAAATGCAGCAACATTCACTTAACAAATTTCTCACTTAGCAACATAAATTTGGGGCTGAATTGTGGTCGTAAGTTGAGGACTACCTGTATGAACAGGTAGTGAAGAAAAGGCAGAGCTCGCCTCTCCAATGGTTACATCTTATCGAATAGAAAAACTTGGATGTTCCAGCAGGCAGATCTAAAGAGCAGGGCAAAGGGGTCGGTTTGAAACCCGAGACTGAAGCAAACATGGTCAGAAAACACCTCCTCACTGGGAATCATTTTAAATTTTCAGGAGCAGATGGATTCTATGGCTACTAGCTTATAGTTTGTGAAACACCCTTTGCTAAAAAAGAAATTCTGAAGAATCAGATGTGCCGGAACAGTAAAAATCTTTATTTTCAAAAAGTAAGAAAAAGTAAATTAAAAAAGCTAGAGTTTTGCCAGACCGGACACTGAAAGCTAGGAAGATTCTACCACAGATAATTGAGAGATTGCACCGTATGCATTCTAAAAACAACGCAGTAGCCAGCAGCAGCCTAGAGTTGCCAGGAACAGATTTGGTTAATCAAATCATTTTTCTTAATTGACTATCCTTCTTAATAGATAGTAGGAATGCTGTGGATGCAATATATCTTGATTTAAGCGAAGTATTTGACAAAGTGCCCCACAGCATACTGATTAGCCAATTTGTTTTCAGAAGGTCTTCAGACACGAATTACCTCCGATGCCCAAATAATACACTGGGGATGCTCTCTTGAATGTGTCTTTGTTTCACTATAGGTTGCATTTACAGTAAACCATATTCACAATTATTGTTGTAATTGTGTATATTAGGGTAAGCCTGAAAAAAGTGACATGAATCTGTATACATGAATGAATGGACTTTCATGGTAAATTCTAGATTTCTCCTGGTAAAATGCGGTCCAAGGTAGCGAAGATCAGTTTGTTAGTTTCTAGGATTTCCCCCCCACTCCATCCCACCCCCTTTTCTACAATTTTCTGCCACTTGTAAAGATCCAAGGTTCTCAAGCCAAGCACTCTGATAATCTCACTATCAAGTCCACTATTTGTATTTGGTAGGGGCAGAGCTTCCTTTGTGTCAGTCCATTTGTGACCCTAGTGTAAATCTAACTGCATCTTTCCCAGTTTTAAGCAGCTTTTTAAAACTCTACAGTTTTTGCTTTAACTACTTCCCCATATTCAAGACATCCGCCTGGAGAAATATGGGTATATCACCAATAGTGAGGATTCCATAAAGACTTTCTCTCTGTACATTCTTCAGTTTAATTCAAGCGGCTTAATTCTGATTTTGGAGGTTTCAAGGACAAGATAGTTTATGGCACACCTGGAGAAAATGTCTGCACCAAGACTGAGATGGCCTGAGTTATGTGCCCATGCAAACAACTCCTTAGTCACTCGGAAATATCACTTGGCACCACTGGTTCTTTGGGCTGAAAATGAGGTGTGCTGTGCTTTTTCTCTTAAATGAAAGCAAAGCCCCAACTCTTGGATTTGGTATGAGGCTTTTACAAAGGCTCCACAGATCAGCCCAATCCAAATAGGTAGACCTCTTGAGGAGGGGCTCCAAAAGCAGAGTCCACATCCTTGGGAAACAGCCTCCAAGACAATTTGGTCAGGAAGGAAAAGGTAGCATCAAGGGCCTACCTGCTCCAAAGTTCATTTTATACTACATGGCCCAATTTATATCCCCATTTTTCCTCAGGGATGGGAATATTCAAGCAAGGTCATCATCAGTTACTATTTCAAATACCATGTACCAATATAAAGACACCAAAGAATGGAAGGGAAACAGTGGGGGATACAAAAGGAAATTCTGGAATCGCCACTATACATTGCCTTTGCACTACCTGCTACTAATAGTGCAACATTTTAGAATCTATTCCTAGACTAAAGACACAGGTCATCTTGCAACTTCAAAAAAGAGCCTTGATAGTACAGTGGTCTACGCACCCTATTATTAACACAGCTGCCTGCAATTTCTGCTGGTTCGAATCTCTCCAAGGCTCAAGGTTGACTCAGCCTTCCATCCTTTCTAAGGTAGGTGAAATGAGGACCCAGTTTGTGGGGGCAATAAGCTGACTTTGTATAAAATATATAAAAGTATGAAGGCTATTGCTAAACGCATTGTAAGCCGCCCTGAGTCTCCGGAGAAGGGCGGCATATAAATCAAATTAAAAAAAAAACAAACTTACAATCATTCAGTTAGTGACCATTTGAAAGTGGATTGGCACGGAACAAAAATGTTCTGCCCCAGCTATGGACCCCAAAGAACGCAGCACACACAAACTCTATTCAAAGCTTATTTTACTCAAATAACTTAGTCTTTATCAACCAAAGGCTGTTAATAAACTGTCTTAACAGCCTACCAGAATTCTAAGATAAGGTAATCACAGTCTTACTAGAGTTGGCAGAAAGCGCAGAAACAATTTTGCGGAGAATCCAGACGCGAAGGAGATTGAACTAAAGTTGTTCCCTACAGCTTGCTGCAAGCGGCGTTCCTCCTTAAATAGGCTAAGGGAGTGGCGAATTAGCCCCAAGCCTTACTCTTGAGGAGACCTCCTCCTTTTGGCAGCTCTGCACGCCTATGCATTAAGAGGCTCCTCCTCTTCATCCTCTTCACTTAAAGGAGCTTCTGGAGGTTCTGAAGGCCCTGGCTGAATCCCTGCTTCTGGCACCACATCTTCTCCAGCCTCCTCACTGTCCGACTTGAGCGTCAGCTGCACAGGCTGCTGGCGTAGCACACCAGCCTCCTCGTTGTCGGAACGAGGTGCTACAATCTGCACAGGCCGCTGATGGGCCACAACAAAAAAGAATTTTTCACATTTACAACCATTGCAGCACCCACGTGATCATGTGATCAAATTTTGGATGCTTGGTAATTGGCATGTATTTATGATGACTGCAGTGTCCCGGGATCATATGATCACCTTTTGTGGCCTTCTGGTAAACAAATTCAATGGGGAAGCCAGATTCACTTAAGAACCATGTTAGTAACTTTACAACTGTGGTGATTCACTTAACAACTGTGGCAAAAACGGTTGTAAAATGGGGCAAAACAACTGTTTTGCTTGGGAATGGAAATTTTGGGCTCAATTGTGGTTGTAAGTTGAGGACTACCTGTACTGTGGGAAGTTCTCCTTACTCCTTTAGAAAGTAAAATCAAATCAGCTTTGTTCCCTATGCCATCTGACTGGTAAACTCGCAAGATTCGTTTTTCTCGTCATCTACATGTATACATCCAAACTAGACTGTGTTGTTTGTGTCATATAACATACATGGGTATATACATAATTTTGTATTTATTTATTTTGTCATGTTCATGCCATGTATATTGGAGGTGGTGACCCTTTGAGACCTATATGTGACAAATTTTCATTTTAATATATGCCGATTAGTGTACATTCAAAGTAACAATAAAGTTTCTGTTCTATTCCATTCCATTCCATTCCATCACCTTTGGGTCCAGCATCATTTTAGATAACTTCACAGACCTACATAATTTTCTTGGAAACATTTGGAAATGGTTTGTCACTTTCTCCTTTCAGGACATATTTAAAAAAAAAAAATTGTTCAGTCTAAAGTATTCATGATAAATGCCCATCTAAGAATGAAACAGGGCCAATCCTGCTTAGAATACCCCTGGATATAATTTTTTGTAAAAATGGTAGTTCCAGGGAACTGGTGAGATCTTGAGGTGGCTATTAACCTCTATTGTCTCTTACACCTTGTGATTTTTAATTTTTTTAAAAAAATACTATTTTTTTTAATTTATTGTTTTTATTATTCCATTGTAACTATCCAGAGCCCCTCTTTGTGAGATGCGCAGTCATATAAAGATAGACAAATAAAAAAGAAGGAAACTGGCATTAAGAGAGCTCCAATATATAAATACTGAACACAAACATTTCATGAACAATTCCTTCTTTTGAAACTAGTGTTGCACATATTTCCTAGCTCTTAAATGAGGAGCTGTCCAAATGCTGACCACCTCAACTCTTGGTCAGGCTTAGTCAAGACACCAGCACTCTCCTAAAATCAAATAACAAGATGGGATCTTGCGAAATTAACCTATCCAGTAAGATTTAATGGCTCTTCTATGAGATTTCAAAAGATTTCAAGTAAAAATACCGACAAAATCGCTTAAACTGTACAAGTCTTGGTGTATCTTGTGAGATCTGGGGGCCATCATTTCCTTTAATGTCATAATTCTTGGGTGTTCTGCCCCATTACACAACATGGCGCTATGCCACCTGAGCACACTGCCAGTGGGCAATGCTTGTAGTTTGCGGCAAAAGAAGGTTGTCCCCTTTGTAGGAATTTCTTTTCTATCCTTTGTGTGTGTGCATGTGTGCGCGTGTGCGTGGGCATCTTCAAGTCAATGTAAACTCCTGGTAGCTGCCTGGACAAGTCCTTGTAGTTTTCCTAGCCAGATTTTCTGAAGTGGTTTGCCCTTGCCTCTTTCCTAGGGCTGTGAGAGAAGGACTGGCCCAAGGTCCCCAACTGGCTGTGCTTAAAGCAAAACTAGAACTCAGTCCTCCAGTTTCTAGCCTGATGCCTTAATCATTACCCCAAACTGCTTCTCACCCTTCCTCGGATGCTCAGAAAAGTAACAGGATACCTGGCTTTGAGTACACAGTGGTGGATTCTTGCTCAGGTAACTAGAATTAAACCTCCAGAAAAATCTAGCCCTTGTTTAATTACATAAAATGCCCCAGGAAAGAAATTAAACACAAGTCAAACAAGACATCTCTTCAAGGGGGGGATGGGGGGGACAGTAGGAGAGCCAGAAATAGCGCCCTGCTGTTTCCCAGTTTGTTTCTGCCATTATGAGTCACCTGCCTCTCAGTTTTGCACTGGGCTTCAGTGATGCGACAAGTCTTTATATAAAACTGCAACCACCTGTTCATCGGGACAGACAGGGATTAGTTCCAGATGTTCCTGAACTCATTTTTTTTTTCCTTCGCCGTATTGCAGGCGAGAGACCAAATGCAGTTTCGCCTTGTTTGCTGTGTCTATATCAGGCAAGCCTGAAAGAGGCTGTTTTGTTTTTGGCTTTGCTTCTGGCAGAAAACCCCAGTGGTGCCAACTTCCATCCCACAGGGGAAAAAAACATATAGCCAGTCACACTGCGTTCATTTCAAAATTAAAGTCTTCATTTTCAAAATTAAGAGTCTCGTCCTTGGCTGGGCTCTTCCTGTGAGAGAAAGCGAGCTCCAAACAGAGGTGTATGCAGATGCCCACAAGGCTGCCATGTGTCTGTACAAAAAAAAAAAAAAAAAAAAAGAGGGCAGGCATTCCTGAAAGACTAAGACTTCACCCCTTTTATGCAAAAGGCAAGCGACCGATACGTGAGGGAACCAAACTTCACTTTCAGATCAGATGTCCAGAGAGGCTGCTTTTCCGGTTACCTTGGACATTTGCTCTATGCTGCTCTACAAGGAACCAAGGAGTATTCTGATGAGCTCTGAGGGACTCCTCTATCCCAGTCAGCAAGCTCTGTGGGGAAGTCCAAGTTTGAGGGAGGGAAAACTCCTGCTAAGAAAAGAAGTGGAGCTCACCAAGATCTCCCCTGCTTGCATCTAGACTGAATTCCTGGCCAAAAGGCTTCCCCCATCCAATTATCAGAAGGCAAAACACTAGCAGGGTTGCCCGACAGAAGATTTCTGTTCTGCCTCTGCAACAGGCCATCTTTCTACAGACTCAAAAGTATCTCGGATGGCCGAATGCAAACGTAAGACATCTGGGGGAGCGCCAGGAGAACGGTTGCTTAACTTGTCCGGTATGAAATTACTAATCGTCCGATATGTTTTTGAGAGCAATCTCTTCTTTCCTACCAACCTAGCCTGGAGAGCTAATCCCTATTCTTCTTCCCAACCCATCCCCTAGGTGCCAGCATCTATTTTGGAATATATGGGTTGCATTCTCCAACCCCTGGCAAGCACAAGCCAGAAAAAAACAGAACGGATGCCGTCTCTGGTACCTGGCTCTTTGTGCCTGCTGGTCTTGCAGGAGCCCATACCCAGAAAGTTTAGGTAATTCCTAAGCTAGAGGAGGAAGCCCCCAACGGACTGTTTCAGTTCAAGAGCAGCCGAGCTGATTCCAGGAGCTGAGAAAGCACCAAAAAATCCAGGTTACGCTGATCGGTTGCCACCAGCTGAGTCCACTGGGAAGTCCTGAACCAATAATGATTTATCTGAGAAAAACAAGAAAAAGAGATGAGATGAAGGACAGGGTGGTTCCTGCAGGCCCAGCACCTGCAAAAGCAGTTTCATAGTTAAAACTACTCAAAGCTGAGCGGAAGAGGAATTAAACCACATGGAACTCTCTCAAGCAGAGCAAGGCTCGTTGGGTCTACTGGCAGAGTTTACAAAGTAAACCTGGAGATAGAAAATACTCACAGAACAATATGTCAAGATCCTAGAGAATTCTGGTCTATCTGAATCACCACTTTACTATTTCTTGTTATCATTTCTATTAAGCGAAACCAAAGAGTTTGTTTAGCCTATCATCTCAACTAGGAGGACATGGCTTCCAAGTAAGTCAGGATTCATAAGCCAAGAATAAAATCCTAGTTGTAAATGGAGCAACAGTCAGGAGCTTCAGTGCAGAAGCAGGCATCCTATGGGCCACATGATATTCTATGCCTTTTGGCATGGCCCACCATCATGCCGGCCATTCCTTCCCCCCACAATTTGCTGCAATGCCCGGTTGTACTATAACACTTTCCCTCCACCAGTGCAAAAGTTGAAGTATTTCTACTTTGTTCTCCAGATTCTGTACTGAGCATAACATGATTTCAGGGATTTGTGGCAAACCTTGAAAGGTGATCTCCTCCCCAAATGACACTGCCTGCTTCGCAATTCCTGCTAATGTGGCAGCTACCACCTAATTTCAGATCAAATTGGGAATCTGGTTCAACGAGAGAAGACCAAATTCTCTTTTGCTCCAACCCTGCCACATGCTGGATTAGATCTCAGGTAAACCCAATTCAAGGGCTTCTAGGCTTGGGTGACCGGACTTCCATACGATATTAGCTAAGGACCCAGGTGGTAAGAATTCTTCCAGACACCTCAGTGCACATTCTGGTAGTATAGAAAAGGACACACTGCAATTATTTCACACCAGGCAGGGAACAAGTTTACATACCTACCCAGTGGTGGAATTCAATTTTTTTTTACTACCGGTTCTGTGGGCGTGGCTTGGTGGGTATGGTGTGGCTTGGTGGGCATGGCAGGAGAAGGATACTGCAAAATCTCCATTCCCAACCCACTCCAGGGGAAGGATACTGCAAAATCCCCATTCCCTCCCCTCTCCTGGGGGAAGGATACTACAAAATCCCCATTCCTTCCCCCACTCCAGGGGAAGGATACTGCAAAATCCCCATTCCCTCCCCACTCCTGGGGGAAGGATATTGCAAAATCTCCATTCCCAACCCACTCCAGGGAAAGGATACTGCAAAATCCCTATTCCCTCCCCACTCCTGGGGGAAGGATACTACAAAACCCCCATTCCTTCCCCCACTCCAGGGGAAGGATACTGCAAAATCCCCATTCCCTCCCCACTTTGGGGCCAGCCAGAGGTGGTATTTGTCGGTTCTCTGAACTGCTCAAAATTTCCGCTACCGGTTCTCCAGAACCTGTCAGAACCTGCTGGATTTCACCCCTGGTACCTACCAACTCACTGCTTTTTCCCTCCCAGGTCAATCTCATGCAGTTATCTGGTGGTGGCTTCTAGCGACGGCTTCTTCAGTTATGGTGCTGGGGGGACTCCCAGACTGGGAGCCTGGCTGCCCCCACTGCTGTGAGCAGAACACCACCATCTCCTCCAAGTTGCGCAGCACAGTCTCGGTGCCCTTGGGAGGCACCGGGGGGATCCGAGCTGACTCCAGCACTCTGCAAAGGAAGACAGGCAGGAGTTGCTAGCAAACCCTGCACTCGGCATGCTACAATACTGCATGGGAGACAGGCGGGACAGCCACAGACAGGAACTGGCACACAAGAGATGCCTCAGTCCCCAGAAGGAAAAGGGGAGTGGGAAGCATTTCGAAAGGGATCCCTTCCCGAGTTTTCTAGGATAGGAGGAATACAGGTAACCCTCGATTTATAACAGTTTGTTTAGTGACTGTTCAAAGCTACAATGGCACTGAAAAGAGTGACTTATGACCACTTTTCACAATAATCCCCATGATCATGTGATCAAAATTCAGACGCTTGGCAACTGGTTCATACTTATGACCGTCGCTGTGTCCCAAGGTTACGGGATCACCTTTTGCGACCTTCTGACAAGCCAAGTCAATGGGGAAGCCAGATTCACTTAACCAACAGGTTGCTAACTTATCAGCTGCAGTGATTCACTTAACAACTGGGGCAAGAGAGTTGGTCAAATGGGGCAAAACTCACTTAACAAGAGTCTCAGTTAACCACAGAAATTTTGGGCTCAATTGTGGTCATAAGTCGAGGACCACCTGTACTTTCCGTCTCAGCAAGATTCTGTTAATCTAACCTTATAATTATTATTTTTTTAATTTGATTTATATGCTGCCCTTCTCCGGAGACTCAGGGCGGCTTACAATGCGTTAAGCAATAGCCTTCATCCTTTTGTATATTTATACAAAGTCAGTTTATTGCCCCCACAAACTGGGTCCTCAATTTACCTACCTTAGAAAGGATGGAAGGCTGAGTCAACCTTGAGCCTGGTAAGATTCGAACCTGCAGTAATTGCAGGCAGCTGGTGTTAATCACAATGCTATCAGTCTGCTGAGCCACCAGGCTCAGTAATAATACTAACAGTTAGTATTCCTGGTTGTGCTACCTTGCAAGGCTAACAAAAACTGATGATTCATGCAACCAGCTACACTGCATAGAAAGCAGGCCAAGTCCTGTAAACATCAATAAGGTCTGACCAGTGAGTCCAATCCCCATTGTGCAAGAATCTAAATTAAAACGGGGGGGGGGGGGAAGGGGAGAGATGGTCTTTTAGTCTCCACTTGAATGTGTCTCCTGAACACCACCTCTCTGGGGTCACTGGGTCCACTGCTTTACTATCCTTAAGAATGTGCACACTTCAATCCCTTCTTCCTCATCCTGCTGTCTGAGGTGACAAAGGTCTCAATCTTCTTCTTGGTGATGTCCTTAAAAATGTTCGACGATCGTGTTCATATTTTATTTATATCATCAACTTCGATCCTGGGTCACAGTTGGGGCACTAGCCATAAAGACAGACATGATGTCCAAGGCTGCTCACATTTAGAAAGGCAAATTAGAAAAATCAAAACGATGCTATTATATCGGACGTAAAATAAATGTTATTAGAATCGGCTCCATGAAAAGGGGAAAAGCCTGGTGAGAGGAGATGGGGCTTTGGCCCTTTTTCTGAAGGCTGGATGAACGGCGGGCCAAACAAACACATTTTCTTAGGGGCAGCACCACACAGCTCTTCCATAAGCCACAACAGCCTCTTCTGCTGATCTGAGTAACTAAACAGATTCACAGCAAGGCCAAGCCATTTAGGTCTTTAATGGTCGATGCCAGGCTCTTAAATAGTGCTTAGTAAGCAACTGACAACTGGTGCAGATTTTTCCATTTAGGCATCATGTGATTCCTGTATCTTGCACTGCTTAGCAGCCTGATCACTGCATTTTCTACTCGTTACAACTTCCGGCGCTTCTCAAAAACAGCTCCGTGTAAAGCATACTGTAGGAGTCCAGATGGGATTTTAACAAAGATGGGGATAATTGTTGCTAAGTCAGACTGGTTCAGGAAAGGTCGCAGTTGGGATACTAGCCATGGAGCTGAAATGAGCTGTTAATGCAGACGTTACCTGGAGGGTAATGACCAGTGGTGAGACTTGAATAACTTAACAACCGGTTCTCTGGCTGGGTAGGCGTGGCTGGTTGGTCATGTGACTGGATGGGTGACATCACTCATCACACCCAGTCCCGCTTTCCGGCCACACACCTCAAAAGCAGAGGTAGGATTCAGCCGGTTGGGCTAATCCCACTACTTGTCTGACCCCACCTCACCCGTTTTTGGGCTGTTTTCCAGGCCATTTCCCCCCTGAAAACTGGCCTGTTTCTTGGCTGTTTTTGGCTATTTTTCGACCGTTTTTGGTCCGGAAAACGGGCTGAAAAACAAGCGGGGGCAGGGCCAGCCAGTGGTGGGATTTGCCAGTTTGCCGAACTGCACAGAATCTTATCTACTGGTTCGTCTGAACCAGTGCGAACCGGCAGCAGCCACCTCTGGTAATGACCGCAGGGGGATCAAGGACTACTGTTAGAGTATAAATCTGCTTTTCCAACTTCGGTTCCCAAAATCAAGCAGCCCTGCCATTGGGTCTGGGTTCACCTTGTTCTCTCATTCAGACCATTACTGAGTTTAGGCGGTATTCAAGGACTGCTGACTGTCTTATAGAGATTCTCAGTCATCCAGGTCATGGTTGTCCCAAAGGTGCTTTTTCAAGACGCAACTGGACTTTCTAGTTTTTCTTTGAAGATGTTTCGCTTCTCATCCAGAGCTGAAGAAACTTCTTGGATGAGAAGCAAAAGGTCTTCAAAGAAAAACCCGAAAGTCCAGTTGCCCCTTGAAAAAGCACCTTTGGGACAAAGGTGCTGACTGCTTTCTTGAGTTTGTGTTTTTTTAACTCTGGCAACTTTAAGATGTGTGGAGTTTTACTCCCAGAAATCCCCAGCTAGCATGCTGAGTACAGAATTCTGGGAATTCAGTACATCTTAAAATTATCAAATTGGAAAAACACCAAGCTAATTTATAGGAAGTGTGAAAGTTTGGTCTGAAGGGAGTTTAATATTGCTCTTTCTTTTCTTTGCTATCTGTTACATGTTTGCCATCTTCGCTGCATAATTGGTATATTGATTCTTTTCTTTTATTCTTTTGAAGATCTCTAAAGAAGTTCTTTCAATTATTCTTGGCAGTTCCTTTCGAGTTTCAGCTTTCCTGAGTGCTTTCTATTTCCAGACAACTTCTCCAAGGCTTCTTTGTCTTTTACTCATTCGGTTCTGTCCTAGAACAGTCCTTGCTTACAGTATTTTCAGATCTTCGCTAAATGTTTTGTGCAGTCATGCTGATTTCTTTTGCTGTGCTCCATGCTTTTTTTTTTTTTTTTTAAATTGGAATCATCTGCAGTTGTGCCTTTTGACTCTCCTTTTTTAGGAACACTAATCCACGTACTTTGAGCGCTTTTTCCCATTTGCTTCTCCTGTCGCAAGAATAATTGCTCTGAATTCATTAAAATCCTCTTATTTTAAGCTCATGATATCCAGTCAATTACACTTAGCTTTCATTTCCATTAAAATAATAAAAGTCTAGCATGACATGGACGCTTTCCCCCCAAGATTTCTGCTATTTCCTCTTCGATTAAGTCTTCCGAAACGGTCCTCTAACTTTTTGAAGGAAAAAGTTGTCAGTATAAGGAAAGACACAAATTTCCTGGCAGGACCATGCGTTAATTTGTTTTCCCAAAGATGTTAAGATACTTGAAATTTAAAGTAATTACATTTTTTGTTTAAATCATCCAATACATTTATATGATATAAATCTCTACTACACGTTGCAGAATTCATACTTCTGAATAAAAGAATAAGTAAATAAATACACCCTCCTTTGCAAAACCCAACCAAATGAATAAATTAGAAAAATAATGTTTCCTATTGATTAAATCAGAGACAGGGATGGTTAACATTTCATATTAGAGGTAGTCCTTGCTTAACTATGTTAATTGGGACCAGAATTTCAATCACTAAGCAATGCATTCAAAGTGTGATGTCACATGATCCCATCGCTTAGCAACAGCAATTCCAGTAGTCCCTGTTGCCGTTGTTGAGCGAGCATTGTGGGTTGTTAAGCAAGAGCTTCCTTGCAATTTCCTGCTGGGTTCCAACAACTAAAGTCAATGGGCAAGCTGGTAGGAAGTTGCAAGTCTTAGGTGGTTCACAAGCAAGCTGATTGGCAAGTATGTGGCATGCACAAGTGACTTTCGCTCTGGGAGTGGCTGTGTGCTGCTGGGTGGGTGGGGAGGTGCGTGAGTGGTTGCAGCGACACTCACGGGAGATTTTAGACCTGATGGGGCTGCTGCAGGTGAGGAAGACTTAACCAAGCAACTTGCTACCTTCCTTGCTGGCTTGACTTTGCTTGTGGAAAGCTGGCAGGGAAGGTCACAAACGGTGATCATATCACCATGGGGCATTGCAACTTTCGTTAAGAGTGCAACGGTGGTCAAGTGGCTAGGTTGTGATCACGTGACCATGGAGGTGTGCAATGCTGGAACTTTGAGGACTAATTGTTAAGTACCACTCGTTCAGCACCACTAAAACGTTGATTGGCCGCTGAGCAAATGGTTGGTAAACAAGGACTAGCTGTAGCAAATTTGAAACTCAGACATTCAGAGACTTGTGTTTTGTCAAGTTAAAATGCAATACCATTCTCCGAAATTAAAAGTTTTTAATAGCATCTACCCGCTTTATTAATCAACTTCTTCCTGAGTTCTTTTGCAAGCAAAAACCCTCTTCATTTAAGGAAAGGAAGTAATCAAGAAGAGGGAGAAATTGACAAAAAAAGAAAAAGAAAAAAGAAGCCTGGCAGGTCTAATGCTTAGTGGAAAATCCTCTGTTGTCTCTACTGAGAGATATCTGCTGCCAGTTACCTCTGTAATTAAGCTGCCCCACATTCAATATTTTACTTTCTTTATTTTTATTGCCTGGGACCGTGGAGAGCACTGAAAAAGAGGGAATATGCTTAACTCCATGGGATTATTTCCAAAATACCATGGCAAAATAAAAAATAAAAAATCCACCCCTGACTCCAAACACTCTCTGGGAAAATTAACCAATCCTAAAATAAGCCTTGGAGATATTCTGGCTGACTTACCTGTCTGAGGAAACTATGCCTGTGTGGCTCATAGAACGTCTAACCTGAAGAATGGAGAGAAAAAAAACATACCATAGCATTTAGATTTATATACCGCTTCACAGTGCTTTACAGCCCTCTCTAAGCAGTTTACACAGTCAGCGTATTGACCCCAACAACAATGGTAAGGACATAAACGCAAAGTAATATCCTGTTATTCTGATTGGCATGTGCATGGATAGGTACAACTTCACACAAACCCAAATGCTTTGAGGAGATAGTCACTGTTGGTGTAACAACTACACACTCCAGGGGTTTCAAAATTCGTCGCTACCAGTTTGCTCGTGGGTGCGCTCACACTCCTGTGCATGTGCAGAAGCATCTGGGCAGGTGGGCGGAGCCTCCGACTGGTGCCGGTTTGCCCAATCCAGGGCGAACCGGTAGCAACCCACGCTGTAACATTCTGATTTTAAAAATTATTAACCTAATTTGACTTTTTTTCTGTAGCTGCACAGTCTCTGGAAAAATGGACTCTCTTTAATTTATCAGATGTTTTAAGGGCTTAATCTCATCTTTTAAACCATCTGCCAACTACTTATCTGATGTACTTTCCCAATCTGTTGATCACTAGGGAGCCTTATCTCCAGTCACTGGTGCAAGCCAAATCAGTAATAGAAGCAAACTAAGATCTGGAGGTTCCATGCAAAACAAACAAACACACAAATAGATAGCAGTCTATTTCTTATCATAAAGCAAGTCTAAATTACTTTTACACTTCATATCACCTTTCACCAGCTGCCCATAGATAACTGCAGTTTGTAGCAGAACAGAATTCAAAACTCGCCGCAGCAAACTCGCCGCGAGACAATTTAACAATTCAATGTAATTATTTAAAATAAATAAAACAATATTTTAATTTTTGTCATTCACATTTCATTTTGTCCCTCCTTTTTGCATCCTTTCTTTAATGATTCTCTTCCACCATTTCTTTGATATTAGTGTAACTCTTGTCCCACAGCGAGTTGTCTCGCGGCGAATTGGCTGTGGTGAGTTGGCCGTGGCGAGTTGGCCGCTGTGAATTATTGTGGATCCCTTAACAGATATAGCCCGGTTCCTAGGTAATAAAAAAGCAACTAACTCAATATGATGATCAAGGTATGAAAATGGCAGTTCTTAGAATCAAAAATGAAAGCCATGCTGTATAATGGCAACTTTGTTCCAACTGGTACAAAACATACAACTTTTCTGTGAGACTTCCTGTGAGCGGATGCTTAGCTAGCTTTTGCTAGCTAGCAAGACAGCTTTGTGTGGGAAAGCGCCACCGGATACTGGATCAGAGTCAGCATAATCTCTCCGAAACAAAGGAGATTGTTGAGATCATCCCACATGACCCTGGACAGTTGCTCCTCGTGAGTAGACCATGGAAACAGTCGTTTTTACGGTCAGCTTATGAAAGTAGTGGCTGATAGTCAGGATTTACAACAAGCTAAAACCCACAAAGCAGCCTTTATAGACACTCAGCTTGACCAAGCCTTATATCTTAATCACTTGCTTTGGATTTTTTTAAAAAAAATTCTTTGCATATTAGAGAGATTAAGACCCTTTGGAGTAGCAAGGTTTTACTGAATTCATCGGGCGAGTTTCTTGTCTTCTTAAAAGATGGTGTAAATTTGATTTTAATTTTTTTTTTAAATTTATCATTTTTTTTTTGACTGCGCAGCAAAAGGGTGCTTAGTATATGGATTTTGGAAAGCTAATGACGGATTAAGGAGCCAGAAGGGTTTGGAATTATAGCTTTGAATTATTTAGAAGATACTTCCTCGTGGGAGAATGGAGATTGATTTCATTTTTTTTTTTTTAATGATAAGGACACTAGAAACAGAGGGTAAAGAAAGTGGAGCGGAAAGCTTTAGTGCAAACTTTTGACTATCTCTCAGCCAAGCTTTTGCACAGAATGGATCAAACACTTGATAAAACTGAAAGAGCATGTTCTGTTGAAATTATAAAACAAGAGCAAGCTGCAATGGATATTGATGAAATTAATTTGAAGGTTGATTTAAATGTAATATAAATGGATCTAATGGATGACTTATTCCCTAAAGGAGAGGAACAGACATTAAACCACAAAACTAATTTGGACAATTTCTTTCTTCTGGATATACAAAAGAGCTTTGCTAAAAAAGTTTTTAGAAGTGACAAACAAAAGGATAATTTTTACCTATGGATACAAGAGAATTCTGTTAAAATTCTGAAGGATTTTTCCTTTGAAACAGAGATGAACAGCAAATTAACTCTGGGTCTTTTTTTAAGGGGGTTAAAGAGTATTATTAAAAAAACAGAAAAGATTTCTAAGATTGACTTTTTTCAGTCAGGGTGAAAAGAAGAAATTAGTTACATTTGGCTACCCTTACTGGACATCTGCTGACAAAAATTGGTTGACAGAGTATTTGCACTGTTTTCTTTACCTGAGAGATGACCTATGGGGAAAAGAGAGACTATGTTTTACTTAAAGATGGTGATAAGTTATTAAAAATGTTTTACCTGCTAGGATGAAGGGGGAAGTTACTTCTTTATTTTTCATTCCTTTTTCTTTTCCTTTTTCACACACCCCTTTCTTTTTCTTGTATATTTATGTTTGTAATTTTTATACTTATTGCATTGTACAGCATTGACTTTTATTCTTATCCTGTATGATTCTTAATGAAATTATTTGAAAAGAAAGAATGTATACTACAGGAGAGCTGTTATAGTTTTCATTAATGTAGTACAGACATAATGAGTGCAATTAAGGGTTCAAAGTGCTTGCAGTTTCTTTTATATCTAAAATGGGCTGGTGCAGTCCATCTTAAAGAGAGTTTTCCACAACACGAAGCCTTTTACACTACAACTCCCATTAGCCTTTGCTAAAATAGCCAGTACTTCAGGATAACTGAAGGGAAGATGTTTGTCAAGTCATTTTTCCATATTCTGAGATCAAATGATTACATCTCCTCAAGTCTTTTTTTAAAAAAATATCATGTATAAATCAAAGAAATACAAATGAATTTCTAAATCAGAATGGCTTTTTAACTTATAAAAACATATAATATAATACACCTATCAACAGACACATATTTCACATGTTAAAAACAAAAAGACAAATGTCTTGGGCATTATGAACTTTTTCAGCACAGACACGAATTCTGATGAAATATAAAACGATCAGTGTCAGGAATTTCTTTCACTCTGAGATTTCATTCATTTAGCATTCAGTAAAAATGCCTTCAAATGGTTCTTTGGTTATTATTTCCCATAAGAAATGAAATCAGGGCTACCAATTTGGTGGTCTCCAGACGTTTGGCACTAAAACGCATAAATTCCAGCTACTATAACCTGTGGTCAAAAATTATGGGGGCAGTAAAAAGGATTTATGTGGAATCAAGTTGCCTCTTCTTGATTAATTCTATGGGAATGAAAAACAGCACCACAGCGTGACAATCTCTTTCCTGGCAATGTGGCATAAACACAGTTTTTCCAGAAGCAACCCAACAGGCTTCTTATTAGGGTAGAACTAATGAATATAAATAGGAAGAAGTCATAAGTAGCCTTACCCGGTGGGAATGTGGAAGTTTAGTGCCTACAAAATCAGAAGGCTCAGGGATCGTTGAAGGATGATACAACTCAGGAGCCAAACGAGTATTTGCAAATTTCATGCATTCTTCTAGGGTGGAGATGAACTGACTGCAGGTTGCCCGTAATAAAGACGAAGCTTCATTCATCTTCTGGTTGGGAGTTGAGAGCACAGACAAGTGAAGCAGCACTATTGCATGGTGGCCTTTCCATCCTAATCCTCAGAGCCCCACCACCCAATTATTTGCAATTATTTCTGGAACAATGATGAAAAGATCAAAAGAGAATAAATTGTTCAAAAAAAACCCAGGGAATTTTATTTTAGCACTTGGATCAACTGATAAGTCATCCACGTCCAACAGATTATGCACTTTTGATTATGCATCCAAGATGTATCTGTCAATTGAGAGATTTTGTTTTGCTGAATTTGTGATTGCTTCTAATGCGATGTCTAATTTTATAGGTGGGCCTGATCTGTGCCAGGTGCATTAATACATTAAAGGAGACAAAAGTGAGATATATATTCAAACCTCAATGAAACCTATAGATTTGGTTAAATGTCTTGGCAGTACAGTGGTCTAAAGCACCCTGTTATTAAGACCAGCTGCCTGCAATTACTACAGGTTCGAATCTCGCCAGGCTCAAGGTTGACTCAGCCTTCCATCCTTTCTAAGGTAGGTAAATTGAGGACCCAGTTGTGGGGGCAATAAGTTGACTTTGTATAAATATACAAAAGGATGAAGGCTATTGCTTAGCACATTGTAAGCCGCCCTAGTCTCCGGAGAAGGGCGGCATATAAATCAAATTTAAAAAAAAATAAAAAAAAATAAAAATGGCTTTTTTAAACTAATTCACGGTGGGTTGTGACCTTTGCTGATATATGCAAATTGTAGCAGCATTTGAATCTTCCAAGCAAAAGGAAACAATGTCTTGGATTAGCCCTGTTTCTTTTATGTCAGACCATCTCCAAAACATAAGAATATCTGCTTTACATATCCATAAAACAGATTTAGAATCCTTAGCGGCTCTTGGCTATTTGGATTGTTATGTGGGCTTAATTTCAAGGCACTATGCAATGACTGATTGTGTCACCCGGTTCTTGAGATCTCTGGACTACAAACTCCCACTGGCTCTGTGGCTGAAGCTAATACAAGACCAGGAAGCTTAGAGGGCTCTCAGCTTCCCATCCCTGCCCTACAGTGATCAGAAATAAACTTGCTAATGTTGTCAGAGAATTAATATTCCACAGATTTCTTACCAGACCTGGCTGGAACATGCAAAAAACAAAAACCTGTAATTGTTCTGGATTCTCTCCCACCCTACCTGGATGTCCAAAGGAGATCCATTCTCTTGAGGTTGTGTTGCATCCTGCACAGCTAGCACTTGCTGTGTCAGCACGTCACAATACAAACGCAGTTCAGACAGTTTTCTTCCGAGGGACTCGTTGCTTATGTCCAGATCTGGGATAGACAAACAAAGAATTTACACAAGACACTGAAAGAACATTCACACAGCACAGCAGAGAATGGGAGACTTAAGCAGAAACAGAATTAGTGCTGCTTCTGCCAGTGAAAAAGCTTCCTCCCTCTGTCATATCAAGATGACCTCTTAAGATGCCTTCTGTGATTTCAAGATGCGAATATCTTTTGAGCATTAATATGTGGATAGAACTGACAATGAAAATAAAATGCAAATGATGTAATGTGCGATGTAGTATAGATTGTCAATTTATGTTTGTTTCATGTACCCTTTTCCAGGAGCGAGTAAAAATACAGTAAATATACAAAAAGATTAGTAAAACCAAAACAATTCCCTCTAGTTTCAATGAAATGCCACCAATTTATCTCTGAGACCCAAAGGCATCTATCCATGTGATCCAGGAACACAGAGCTGCTTTAAATAATTGCTGTTAGATATGTTCATGTTCCCACATGCTCTGAAGAACTTTTTAAGGAAGAGTTTGCACATTGCGCTAAGCTGGGTTGAGTTATCTTCTTGGACTAGTGAGCACAGATGCAATTTTAAAAGGACGGTTCAAGCCCTTTTACAACTTATCGTATTTTTCAGAGTATAAGACGCATCTTTTTCCCCCCTAAAAGGGGGTGAAAATATAGGTGCATCTTATACTCCGAATGTAGCCCCGCCCACCCACTGGTCCCCACCCTTTGGCCTCTGCCTCCCAGCAGTTACCTCCTTGCAGCAAACAGCAAGAAAAAACAGCTCCTTTCAGCTTCAGCACAGCCTAATTAGCACAAGTTGATTGGATCGGCCTCCCGACTCTCAACTGATTTGCTCTCAGCTGTTTTGCGCAGGGCTCTGCTGCTTGCTGCAAGGAGGTAAATTGCTGGAGCAGATTTTTTTCCCCTTGTGCTAATCAAGCTGCTGAAAACGAAAACGAAAGTAAAACAAGCTATTTGCTGTTTGCTGCAACTAAGCAAAATTGCTCAGAGGCAGAGGCAGATTTCTTTTTCTTCTTTTCCTCACCAAAAAAGGTAGGTGCGTCTTATACTCCGAAAAATACAGCATTTTTATTTTCTAAGAATATTGTTACTCTGTGACATGCGACATGGCAGATTAAGCGTTTTAAAATAAACATTTTAAAACACTGAAAATCAGATGAAGCAGAGACTCTGGCTGGTACCAAGGAAGGCGCCTATGGATAGCACATAATCTTTATTGAACTATGCCAGGCCTTGATAATTCTTTAACACACCAATATGAAGAAGAAACTAGGAGGTGATGAAGCAAAGGAGAGCTGGTTTTGTGGCTTTCTGTGAAGTAACAGAGGGAAAAATATGTTAACTGCAGTTGGTGCACAACTGCATCTGTGTGGGTGGGATGGAAGAAAACATTTATCACCCAATCTGCCAAGAGAGGCTTAGGCTTAACCACGGTCTCAGTGTATTTATTCTGGGAAATGCACACATAACTTGTGTCTGTGCACACACTCATGTTTCCAATAGTTATTTAGGGAAGTAGAACTTCGGAATCCTCTTACTAAAATAAAGTAACAATTACAAAGCACAGGAAAGATTAACAATCTGCAGAGTAAAAGGTGAAGCATCACAAGAATGGCCTACAACAGTGATGGCTAACCTTTCCGCCATCGCGTGCCAAAAGCGGGGGGGAACACGGTGGGGGTCACATGCACGCGTGCCCACATCCATAATTCTATGCATCCTGCCCCCCCATGCTCTTCCCACTTTTGGCATGCGATGGCACGGTGGGCCTGGTAGGCCCATTTTTTGGTCTCCCCAGGCTCCAGAGCCTTTCTAGGAGCCTGGGGAGGACAAAAACAGCCTTCCCCAACCCCCCCAGAGGCTCTCCGGAGGCTGGAAACAGTGTGCTTCCTGACTTCTGGTAGGCCCAGAAGGCCCAAAAATCAGCTGGCTGCCGCACACATGCGTGCTGGAGCTGAGCTCACGTGCCCACCGATATGGCTCCGTGTGCCACCTGTGGCACCCGTGCCATAGGTTCGCCATCACAGGCCTACAAGTTGCCTAAATATACGCTACGTTAAAAGTATTCTAAGCACAGGCTTTGACTTCCTCCCATACATGGAAAAGTTGACAAAGCAACTGAGGTCCTAAGTTACATTAAGTGGTGACTTATTTTGCCTAAGTGGACGATATACATCCAGCCAATAGTCAGGTTTGCCTGCAGTTAGATTTACTATGGATCCAAGACCGGGTAATAGTGTAGGTTGGGGCCGAGAGTGCTTTAACCAAAATAGGAACTTTGTGATGCTTTGTGCTGTAGTAATGTGACTGGGTACAAACTAAGAAACCCCCGGAGGGCTGCCACTAATCTGCTAGGCATAGGCACAGCTGTTGGATAAGCTATATAGTATAGCCTTCCTGACAGCAACATAAAGCTGCTTTAATCTCTTTTCATATCCTAAAGGGGGAGATTACTTGGAGGGATTAACATTCCCACCCCCCCTTATACTCAGTTATTTAGACCTTTGTGGGGTTCCTATGTGAGTTTCCCCCATTGAAATTGGGACCGCTTGCTTTAAAGGGGGAAAAGGTTAAGTGAGGGATGACAAGCCATTGCAAAAGTAGCCATCCGATATCAACACAATAGACAGTGGGAAATTTAATATATAGGCCTGTGGGAAGATGTTACCTATGAATAATGCTAAATTAACCTTGATGCATCACATGAACTATGTCATGTTTGCTGAGTCAGGAAACCTTGGTTGAAATAAACTATGGTTTATTGTGATGAGTGAACCCAGTCAGTAAAACAATGCTGCAATCGGTCCTGGAATTCATTCTTCTTTCTCTGCACATTAAACCCTTCATTTTTTTATTCTCAAGGAGTCTTAATTTTCTTGGGTTGAGCATGAACAGTTTTATGAACCAGTTGCAGCATTTTTTCCTGGAGAACCTCAGAGACTGACCAATAAATGGGGGAAATGCTACACTTGTCCATAGGATTGTCTGTCTTCTATCATTTGAATAATGGATTTTAAAAAATCCTAAAAACTTGCTTTTCAAAAGGGGGAATCAATTCTGTTCTTTCCCTCATTTTATTGCTGAAGTACAGGGTAGTTCTCGACTTACGATCACAGTTGAGCCCAAAATTTCTATTGCTAAGTGAGACATGTATTGAGTGAGCTTTGCCCCATTTTACAACCTCTCTTGCCGCAGTTGTTAAGTGAATCACTGCGGTTGGTAAGTTAGTAACCTGGTTGTTAAGTGAATCTGACTTCCCCACTGACTTTGCTGGTGAGAAGGTCACAAAAGGGGATCACATGACCTTGGGACACAGCAATGGTCATAAATATGACTCAATTGTCAAGCATCCGAATTTTGATCACATGGTCATGGGGATGCTGCAATGGTTGTAATTGTGAAAAATGATCCTAAGTCACATTTTTCAGTGCTGTTGTGAACTTTGAATGGTCACTAAACAAGCTGTTGTAAGTTGAGGACTACCTGTACCTAAAAATTGTCCAAGTCATCAAAATTAGCACTGGGGACCCTACAGCACATTCAACGCTATTTCTACACTGTGCTCTTCTTTTTGGATCCTGACATCCATTTCTCTAACCCATTGTAGGCAGTCAGCAATCTAATTATTACAAGAAGAACCAAATTCATTTATGCAAACATGGGTGTAAATGGAGGGGAGAGGTTGCAAATGGCTCAACAAATCCAGATATGTTTGCTAAGGAGGTGGGAGAGTAAAATACTCACTGAAGTTGACCAAGTACTTCCACTCAATACTAACCAGCTCTACCAACAACCCCGTAAACTTGAGCCCACCAATTCATTAACACAAAGCTATTGACCAAGAACCAACCTTTTTCTTTCTGGCTTCTGCTATCCCCGAGGCAGGCCTTGGAGCTGCCCAAAGCCACCAGCCATTTCTGTCTTTCAGCAGCACCTCCTGCCTTCAAGTAGAAGTACTGCTCACCTGGGATGACCAACTCCATACGAGTAGAATCAGTTGCATGCACTACAGGAAGGATGAGAAAAATAAAAGGTAAATAAAAGTGAACATACAATCATCAGTAAACCACCCCCTCACTCTGCCACACACAGGGTCACACGTCTTATTGTTATGTCGAATATGATTTCATGGCCACCAATTGACATTTCGACCTTGTATAAGATGAAGGAGTAAAAGGGGAAAATAAATCTATCTTTTTACGACTCAGAGATATTCTGGGGCTAAAGGAATATGTCCTACAATTATGCAATCTGTAGGAAGCACAGACTATAATATGGTAGCAAAGAACCCAACCAGAACGCTCCAGATCGAAGACATCAACCTAATAAAAATTAACCTAACTGAATGAAAACGCCTTTAAAAGTACCAAGTTTTGGAATGCTGCTTCAAGCTTTCGGAGCTAACAGTCAGTTTTCCAAATGCAACCTTTGTGCTTTTGATAACAAGAGATAAAGTCTGCCTACTTCATTTACTGATATTTGCCGATCAAGCTACTGTTCAATCACAGTGGCAAGACAAGACTTCTTTTTTCCTGTTTATTTGGCAAATGCACAAGCCTCCTACAGCTTGTTCCTTGATGTACCGTGCTGAAAACACTGAGTTATAAACCCTGCCTAAAGTTACAACCATTGAAGAGATCCCACCTATCTTTCCTCTTCATCTCAGTCGCCTAACCAGGCCCACCAGCCTGGTTGCCAGTCTCTGCCACTCCCCTGCCTACTTCCTCACCAATACCCCACCATACCCAGAAGGTCCAGGTATTTTCCCCACCCCACCATGCTTGCAACACCTGGACCCATTTACTTTTGCCTTTTTGTGCAGCTGCTGACAGGTGTGCCAAGCTGATGTGAGGTGCAACCAGACAGCCGGGATATAATATGCAGTGTTTCTGAAAGCTAAATAGGGCTTCTGTCTACACTTCAGAAACATTGTGTTTCCTAGTTTCTTGCTGGAACACTAGAAAATGCAATGTTTCCTTTAGAAACATTGTGTTCTCTAGCTTTCTAGCCAGAAAGCTAATGGACTTGGTACTTCTGAAAAGTCAAAAGTCCAGCACAGAGACGGGAGGGGAATTCCTGTAGCAGACCAAAGAAAGGAAGTTTGGTTCCCAAAAATCCATGCTTCCTTTCTCTAGCCCAACACAGCAGTTCCCTTCTGCGCATGGGGGCAGGGGCGGGAGGGTGGGAGAGAGAAGACCTGTGGTGGGCTGGAGAAATGAAACTCGGATCTTCGGGAGCCAAACTTCATTTCTCTGGCCCACCGCAGGAGTTCCCTTCCATGCAGAAAGGGAAGATTTTTCATTCCATCCATTTAATGATCGCAACTGGGAAAACTGGGACTGTGGTCATTGAGTGAAACAGTCATATAGCTATCTCGTTTAATGATCCCAACACAACCATAATTCCAGGCCCAAATGTAGTTATAAACCAAGGGCTACCTGTGGGTCAGTACTTAAAAGAACACTGGGGGTGCCCAGAGTAGAGGCATGGCAGCATCATGTAACTTCTACAACGTATGTTACAAGTTCCAGCAGATACAAGTCAAATCTGCATAATCTAGGCTCTGCAGCATGCAATGAATCAATGTAACTTGCATTATTGTCAGTAGACTACCAATCCACTGTTTGAAGCCAGTTTTATGCAGTGGTTTAAAATATCATGCCAGAAACTAGAAGACTGTGAATGTTTTAGGTACAAAACCAGTAAGGTGACCTGTGCCAGTCATTCCCTCTCAGCCCTAGGAAGAAGGCAAGGGCAAACCAATTCCAAAAATGTTGCCAAGAAAGCTGCAAGAAGTTGCCAAGGCAAAGGCCATGAATCAAGGCTAATTCAAAGGCACCAAAACTAGTAATAATTAAAAAAAAAAATCTGGGCTTCCCTGAATGGCTGCATCAATCATTGCGTAAGAAAGTAACTAATGAAGAAAGTAAGAAACCACCTGCTTAAAGGAAGAGCAGCAAATAGCCCCAAAATAAAGAAAGCAACAAGGTGAAGCTCCTACAGTTCTTAGCAAAAAACAGAAGATAACGCACAACACTGAATGAAGCAAAGTTTGGGAAAGATAAATTATGTTACGTTTTTTTCTAATCCGTGTACAGTACCGAAACTGCCTACCTTTGATTTCACATACAGCCATCTTGATGCTGCCTTTGCTGCCTTTGCCCACATCGTCCTGAGAGTCATAATAGGAGAGGATGCCATTTTCTAATACAAAGTATCGTGGCTGCCAACCTGAGGCCAGAGGAAAAAAAAGGGCAAATTGGACCTTGTGAACAGTTTGCAGTGGGGGGGGGGGGGGGAACGAGGGAAACATGGTCCTTGTGGTACTATTCTTAATTTATGCCAGGCTCCTTGCCTCTCCATACTTATTGTTTAAAAGCATTATTTATAATTAAATTAGAAGCAATCATGCTGCTGAAGGCTGCTCATTCATAAGCCACCAAGTCACTCTCTCTCTCTAGTTAAGGAGAGCCTTGGTAGTACAGTGGTTTAAAGCACCCTGTTATTAACACAGCTGCCTGCAATTACTGCAGGTTCGAATCGTACCAGGCTCAAGGTTGACTCAGCCTTCCATCCTTTCTAAGGTAGGTTAAATGAGGATCCAGTTTGTGGGGGCAATAAGCTGACTTTGTATAAAATATACAAAAGTATGAAGGCTATTGCTTAACGCATTGTAAGCCGCCCTGAGTCTCCGGAGAAGGGTGGCATATAAATCGAACCAATAAATAAATAAAGCTTTTAGATACTGTATACATTCCAAGAATAAAGAAAATGGACTTCATTGGCCCATAAATATTTTGTTCTTTAAGTAGAACAAAAAAAGGTACATATACACTGCCATGAAGATTAGTGCTATCAATAAAGTGACTATACACCCTTTATCATAAAGGGCAGTTCTTTATTTCAGAAAGCTGTACTTTAAATTTATTTACTTTAAATTAAACAATTGATTAAACAATTAATATCTAATTAACATTTGTTAATTAATTAATAATTAAATCCACTTGGGGGGGTTAGGCTTTTGAATTTTCCTTTGCAAAGCGAAGTTATAGACAACTATTATTGTTTATCTTTATGAACCTCTTGCAGATTTGCCCCCCACTGCGGGCTTGTGCTTTATGTGTCTTTCAAAAAAAAACATATAGCCACTTTTTCACAAGCTGTAGCGCTTCACATCTACAGGCCACCTGGCAACGGTCGAAGTTTATTCTTTCCCTGCGTTTCCAAGCTGGAGAAACCGCTTTCATTTCTTCCAGTCGCGCAAGCGCTTAAAACAGTTCTTTAAAATATTAAAATATTGGCGGATCGGAAAGGAGATCCGATCTCCTTTCCGATCCTGACTCGGGAAGGAGAGGCAGAAGGATCCCTTGGCAAAAAGGATTCGTTGCATTTCGGGAAGGATCAGAAAGGGCGAGACCCTGAGGATCGGAGTACCGTCTGCGGGTGAACAAAGACGGGAGGAAGCCTGGGTCGCCGGCTGCTCTTCCTATTTCTACAAGGGCTACGGGGGAGAGAGGATACAGGCGGGCGGGGAGCCGAGGAACCCGCATTCGAGGTCCCCACGTTAGTCGCTACCTCGAAGCCAGGCCTGCTGGAACACTCCCCACTCACCTGAAAGATAGTTGGTCCATTTCAACAGCGCTCCCTCCATCACCAGCGCAAGCTCAGCGCCGGTCTGCCACGCCGATCCAATTGCGGCCCTGCGCCGGCGAGGCTCAGCCAATCATGGGGCGTGTGCCGGTCGGAACGGAGGCGGGGGAGGTGTGGAGGGTTGGAGAGACAGAAAGAGGCAGACAGAGACAGAGAGAGAGAGAGCAGAACAGGAGGCGGACGAGAAGGAAGACAGGGGGAGGAAGCGGAGGTGGGAGAAGCGTTAACGAATCGGACGAGAAGCGAAAGCCGGAAATCTCTCCCTGAGCCAATTACAAAGCGCGGACCCTCGCACTGACTCAAGGGCAATGTAGTTCCGAAACTCTTCCAACGGCTCCGAAGCTGGAAAATGCCAGCCTTCTCCCAGCACTTCCTCGACCCGTTTCTGTTAGAAATGTGGCTGTACGGAGTTGAGGGGTATTGGTTAGAGCCCGGTCTGTGCAAGTTGGCTGATGTAAGTTCAGTGGGTCTTAAATGACTAAAAATGTACAGGTTCAGGCTGTCAAGCGACAGCTGGCGGTTGTCAAATATTTCATATAATTTGTGTTTGGCTGGAAATCCATTGTCTTTGAACCCATACATGCAGAATAGCCATAGTACTTAGACTTATATACCACTTCACAGTGCTTTACAGCCCCTCTCTAAGTGGTTTACAGAGTCAGCATTTTGCCCCCAATAATCTGGGTCCTCATTTTACCGATCTCAGAAGGATGGATGGCTTGAGTCGGTGAGGATCAAACTCCTGGCAGTGAGCTGAATTAGCCTGCAATACCACATTCTAACCACTGCACCACCACGAATCCCAATAAACCAATCAAGAAAGGCACCCTTGGTCCCATTGAGTTTTGTGAGATTTATCCTGTAATCATGGCTAAAAGTGGCTGTTTCATATCCTTAGACATGCACTTTAAACTCCCACGATATATTTCTTAAAGACTGAGCAACTGATTACTACCGTATTATTTGCACAATAACATGACATTCGGGGAGTGACCACTCGAGTTAGGACAGTGATGACGAACCTATGATATGCTTGTCAAAGTTGACACATTTCATTTTGGGTGACATGTCGGCATCCATCAAAATCTATTTTCCCTGTTTGAGCACAAATACAAGAAATATGAGATCCTGCACTACCCAAAGCTTAAAATGGATTCTCCCCATTGATAACAGCACATGATCTGTCATCTTCAGAATTGTGATGAGTGATGACAGGAAAGAGAACAGCTTACAAAATATGATAGAACATGACAGTCACACAGATCAGATGTCTCCCAACTACTGCACAGAGTGGTTGTTTGTACAACGAAGTTCATTTTCAAGGTGCAAGTCCAGGGGATATCTGCAACCACAGTTCAAAATGAACGCACTACAGGTAGTCTTCAACTTACGACCACAATTGAGCCCAAAATTTATGTTGCTAAGTGAGAAATTTGTTAAGTGAGTTTTGTCTCATGAGGCATTTCTTGCCTCATTTGTTAAGTGAATCACTGCAGTTGTTAAATTAGTAACCTGGTTGTTAAGTGAATCTGGTTTCCCCATTGACTTTGCTTGTCAGAAGGTTGCAAAAGGAGATCACATGACCCCGGGACACTGCAACCGTCATAAATGTGAGTTGGTTGCCAAGCATCCCAATGTAAATCATGTGACCATGGGGATGCTGCAATGGTCATAAGTGTGAAAAATTGTCATGTCACTTTTTTCAGTGCCGTTGTACCTTTGAATGATCATTAAGTGAACTGTTGTAAGTCAAGGACTATCTGTATCAGTGTTTGTATGAAATCAGTTTTTTCATCGGTATGAACAAGTGTGTTGAACTATAAATGAATATAGAAAGATTTTTCTCTTTTGGGGGTGGGGGGCTGATATGCCAGCAGACTCAAGTTAGGTGTATTCTGAATTTTAACATGCTGGCACCAAAAGGTTTGCCATCAATAAGATAGACTATCAGATCTGGGCTGCAAATATCTGTCTTCTACAATAGTAATTTAGATCTGATAGCTCTAGTTTAGAGAAATTAGATTCTATTCTATATGGTGGAGTGTGTTTGTGTCTAATCTTTTAAATCAGTTAATAGGGAAAGCTGTCCTAAAGATAAAAGAAATACTGATTTATATCTGACCCATAAGCTGAACCAAAATTCATTCTTCTGCGCAATATGTGTCATAATATTTGACTGCCTGTGTCCGATGCTGACCTGAATACGTTTTCTCTATGTTCAGTATCATCTCCTTCAACCTACATTATTTTATTTGTTTCCAATTGAAAAATTCAGCCTTGTTTTAAAAATTAGTTATAAATTATAACTAAGGTCATATTTTTGGTATTCCCTTTTATCTCTGATTTTTTAAAAAAATTCCTAATCTATACATTTTAAACCACAAGACTTTTTTTGGCAGAAACTTATCTTTAACATTGTTAATGCTATGTACCATCTTCACAAGGGCACACTGCACGAGCTTTATACATTTGGATGTAAAAATAGGGAAGTTACTGGATTTGGAGAACTTCAGCAGATGATGTATTTCCCTTCATAGCTGTTTGCACAACACAAAATAACGAAACAGTTAAATTTACATTTACATGCCCTGAATGAACCCAAACATGCTTATTTCATCATTCAATGAACCCAGAACACGGGTTCATTTAATATGGATGCGTGTGCCGTGCAAGCATAGCCAATCAATCTTGTGTGGTTTTGGAATTATAACTGCAGGATCATCCTTCGTTGTTAAGCAATTGGGTGAGCGATGTGGGAAAGGATTAGAGCTAAAAAGAAGTGATGCCATGCAAGCATCAATCAATCAATCAATCTTATGTGGTTATGGAATTATTCCAGAGACTTTCAGGGAGCTCTACTCACACCCACCGGCTCTCCTCTCCTTCGTCTCCCGATGGAGAGGTTTTTCAGCTGCCAGACAGCCGATTAGCGCTGTCAAAGCGGCTTTTACGAGATCGCGGGGCTGGCGGTCCAAGGAGACCGTCCACGACGCCTGCGGTGCCAACCGGAAGTCAGGTTTCGATCAGATTGATGTGTTATTATTCGCATTGTTACTTGTAATGGCAAAACTATTCCTCCTCGAACCGCGCCTCCGTCCTTTGGGGCATATTTATAACGCCCATGCCCACGTTACAGCTTGGAAATTTACAACAGGAGAACTACGACTCCCAGCGTGCACTGGGGCAACCACAATGCATTGAAGCGTATGGAGAGAGAAGCCGCTCTGCTCCTCCCCGGTGCTGCAAAGTCTTACGGGATGCGTAGTCTTCTGGCCAATGTTGCCTTGTGGCGGTAGTCTTCGCGTGGACTCCAGCATCCAGGATGCGCCTCGTAACATTTTCGAGGCGGCAGGAGACTATCGCTTCCTCTCTCCCGGCCTTTGTGAGCCGGACTGGAGGGTGGAAGGAGTTGTGGTGGCGGCGGCGGCGGCGGCGGGGCAGGAGGAGGGAATGAGCGAGGAGGAGGAGGCGGAGGAGCCTTGCGGGAGCCCGAGGAGCTGCGGCAGCTTCCCCTGGTGAATAACACCGCCTCTTTGGGACCGTTGCTAAGAGACGAAGGGGCAAGCCCCGCCCCTTGCGCCCCCCTCCCCCTTCCTCAAGGACCGCGTTTCGGGTGCCCTTGCGAAGATCCAAAGGGCCCCGACGCCCCCGAGGCCCAGTCTGCCGTCGGTCACCCTGCTGCAGTAGAAGGCGTGTGTGGGGCGAGATCTCCTGGGCCTTTGGACAGCCAGCATCCATGCATTCGTGGGAAAAGAAACCAGCTCGTTAGTTTAGTTAACACCCCCAGCATGCCGCTGGCTGAGGATGATGAGAATTGAAGTCCTACCTAGGCTTGGCATGGCACGGTTGAACTTCGTTATGGCTGCTGTCCCATCTTGGGGTCCCGGGAGGGTTGAGTTGTGTGTGACATTCCCGATCAGCAGAAGGAAAGCAAAAGTTGTGGGTGGGGGTGGGGTGGGGGGAGAGAGGGGTCAGGGAAGAGTGGGACAGAGCTTTGAATTAAACAGAATCTGCACTTTTCTTCTTAATACATGGGACAGAGGTTTAGCTGATGTGATCATTTGTAATGTATACTGTCGTTGTGTATGCTATTCCCATGCGGCTTGTCTGGGCTTAGAAAATAAGCAGGGATGGGCCTGGTCGTTCTTGGATGAAAGGCCACCAGGAAAGCTCACTTCCATACTTAAGTAAACAGTATAATTAAATCCATATTGTCACCAGGAATGAAGCTTAAACTTGAGGATATCTTCAACCTTACTGCCTTTAAAGCAGGAATGGGACTGAATAAAAACAGAATACTTTATTGGTCAAGTGCAATTAGACGCACAAAGCATTTGTCTCTGGTGCATAAGCTCTTAGTGTACATGCAAAACAACAAAGTAATAATACTCAGAATAACAAAATAATACTCATAATAATTATACCGATAAGGGAAGATAGTGGAACAGATGAGAAGGATAATAGTAGTACAGCCATACTATATGGGCAAACCTATATAGATAAATAGGTTTCTTGGACTGTGGTCCAGTTGGTTCCAAAACACTGGCTTATGTGGTGTCATATTGATTTCTGTGCATTAGAAATAAATGATAGCTCCATGTTTAATCAAAGCAGTCATAGGGGTATACATTTGTGGTTTCTATTCTACTTGAATTTATTCTCATTGGATTTTTCTACAGATGAAAATGGGAGAGTTCATTTGGTAGTAAATCTTTTAATGAAGAGTTTAATCCTTTTGTCATTGGGGAACTCACTATGGAAATTTAGTTGCTTCTGTCAGTGGTAAAGATGGAGATATTTTGAAATGGGATTGAAAGAAAGATGATCATTCTTTGTTATAGAATAGTTCTTCCTCAATCTGGTGGTATCCATGTATATTGAGCTACACCTGTTGACACCTCTGGTGAATTGTGCTAACTGGGGAGTCAAAGTTGTTCCCCAATATATCTGGAGGGTATCAGGCTGGGAAAAGTTGCTGTAAAGTATGAGATCACAGCAGATACAGACACATTGAAAACAGGCAAGAATAGCTCTAATATTCATCTCAATCTCCATGCTTCCCTCAGTATAGAGCAAATGCTGGCGTCCAATCCTGGCAAGACCCCGATCAGCCTGCTACAAGAGTATGGGACACGCATAGGCAAAACACCCGTCTATGACTTACTGAAAGCTGAAGGACAAGCACATCAGCCCAACTTCACCTTTCGTGTCACAGTTGGTGACACCAGCTGCACCGGTTAGTTGCGGTAAAGAATAAGTATACTGATGAACCAGTTTACCTTATTTTTCATTGGTCTTTGTGAGACTAGGCTGAAGCTGCTATACCTAAATATGAAAAGTAGGTACTTAATTAAACAGAGTAGATAAAAGCAAGGAATCTTACCTAAAAAATTCTTAGGGGAAGTAATTAAGAAGGAACTTAGTCATTAAGGAAACCTAGGAAAAAAATGTCCCCTGAATCGGACAAAAGAAATTGGGCCTGAGCACATAGAAAATCCCTCCCCAAGTCCTGCTAACAACTACCAGATATGTGAATTAACAAAGTAAGGTGTCAATTGTCCAACTAGTGAATCCAAATCAAGGAAACACTCTCAGAAGCTTTGAATTCCCAAAAGTAAAACTTCATTGGATACACCATATTGGTACTGAAGAAACAAAACCAGCTCTGGTTTCCCCGTGCAATTGCTTGCCTAATTAAACAATAGCTTCCCATTTCCCCACCCCTGCAGTGGTGACCTTGATGGTTCCGTGCTCTCACAATCTCCGCATACATTCTCATAATTCCATTTCACCCTTCCCTCCCCCCAGTTCATTGGCAAGTTGAGACGCATTAAACTTTGAAAGAGGCAAAGCAGTTCAGTCTTGACACAAGGACTTTGGAGGTCCTGAAGCTTTTACTCTTTGAGTTATCTTTGGATCCAGACTTCTGCCCCTCTGGCTAGTGGTGCTAGCCTAGTTGAGAAGGATTTGAGTAACTGTGGATGATATGTGCGTGTGTGTGGGCATGTGAGATAAAGCAAATATATATATTGTAACCAGTAAAAATTTGCTGATTTTGCCTTAAATTGTGTCCCAATTCACAATATCATTTAGACTTGGGTATAATTCTTAAAAAACATCTGCAATAATAGATCCCCCAGGTCCTTCCTGTAAAAATACAAATGTCCCCTGGTGGATACTGGTGGATTTTTGCAGTCCAGAACTGGTAGCTCTACACCATAGCCCAGTGACTCTCCAACTTCATGATCCTTTGACCCCCCCCAAATTGTTCAATGAGTATGTGCGACTTCCCGCTGAATAAAACTAATGATTTAATTGATATTAGGATAAGATAAAGAATAAATAGATTGCTTGTAATAAAATGAGCATTTAATAAAATATGCATTTTTTAATGTATCTATCACAGCAGCTTTTAAACTTTGTTGTATTGCAGTTGCACAGTGTGCTAGGCAAAATGAGAAAGGAGGCCCAGAATGAGTTTTAATGCTCCTACTTTGTCTGCACAAGTCTATTCAGGAGTTTTTTGAAAGTATGACCTCCCACAAATTATTTGCAATTCTTCCTTGGGGTGGGTGGGAATGTCCTGAGCCGCAGTTTGGGAATCCCTCCTGTAACCTGCTTAACTCCTCGCTACTAAAGCTATGTAGGGCTGGGCCAGGCCTACGGAAAATTCCAGGGATCCCCATGTATGCCCCCTTGATTTCTACCATGTGGCAGGAAATAATAAATGTTTCACTCTTAGAAGTTTTCATTCTGACTTTGGCTTGGTATTGGCATCTCTTTCCTTCCTATTTTCAGGCCAAGGACCTAGCAAAAAAGCTGCCAAACATAAGGCGGCAGAAGTAGCACTCAGGCTCCTGAAGGGAGGAAACATGTTAGAGCCGACGCCGCTGGATGAAGCCAGGTGAGGGACTTACCTGCTTGGGATAGTTCTAGAGATCCCAGATGTTCTTTAAGAATTATCAGGGCATCTTCTATCTCAAGTACTGTTTATATTTTGTTCATCTCAAAAACTTAAATGTGTGTCCAGTTTGAATAAAGATGGGGATTTTCTTACTATTGGTGATACTATTGGGCAGGTAAATAAGCCCCTGCTATACTAATATTTGGGGTATATTTGAGCAGGCTACCAAAGACCAAAAGGACTGCAGAGCTTTAAAGGGCTTAAACAATCTCTGTGTTTTCCATGCCCCGCAGATGAGCAAGCCTCTAGGTTGGTTGTTCTGCCCCAGCATTACAATTCTACTGGCAATGCTATATTTCCACTGGTATTCTGCATTTATTCATTATTGAAAGAGAACTAGTTCTTTTTAAAAAAAAATTAAAGATTAATTTTACAACAACAGAACACAACATACAAAACACAAACACACAATATGTTTCTTTTTATGTATCAGCTTCGTTTCTCTTACTTCCTACTTTCTACATTCTCCATTTTTCTCATTCTTTATTACCTTTATCGTCCCTTTATTTCTAGTTTTATTCATTTACATTATTATACATATTTATCACATCCATTATTCACTTTTGCTTTCCCTAATCTCAAGACAATCATACCACTTAGTTCATACTTGATAATATTCTGTATCTTCCTTTTATTTCTTTTCTTAATTTGTTCATCTCCGCACAGTCCAGGATTTTCTTAATTATTTCTTCCTCTGTTGGGACCTTTTCATTTTTCCAGGACTGCGTAGACTATCCTTGCCGCTGTAATTATATGTAAAATCAAATATCTAATTTCTTTACTGTAGGTTCTGTTCAATATCCCCAGTAAAAACGTCTCTGGTTTCAATTCCACATTATAGCCAATTATCTCTTCTATCCAACTTCTAATTTTAGCCCAATATTTTGAGAACTAGTTCTGTTTTGACAAATGGGTAACCAAGTGCTGGAATTAGGCAAGGCTGCAATATATTTGTTGCGCTGTTGAAAACATGAAAAATTATTTGAAAACATTTGTTTTAAATCTGCACTATGAACTTTTTCCACGTATGTTTCTTCACTTTGCATCACAATACTTGAGGCTTTTAACTGGGCCAAAGTGTGAAATATCGTTGATCAAGCTCTACTGCAAGTCACATTGAGATTTCATTTTTTTCATGATGTTATACTGTGCGCTACTGAATGAACACTGAGTTTATTCAGCACATGGATCTACGGGCTGCTTTTTACACTACCAGTCAGCTGAATTAACTACTGAACTAACTCAATTTCTGGGTTCACGCAATACGCTGAACCATAAATGAATAGAATGGCTGGGTTCACACAACACATTGAACCAGACACCAGATAGAAACCTTTGTCTCAGCAGGTTGTATAAATCCGTTATTATGGGATTAGAGTAGTTTAACGGGCAGACATTAAGCAATAAAAGGAAGCTTGGGTAGAGGAAATATTCTGGAAGGACAAAAGTAATAAAGTAGATTCTGGAATTCAAGTTTGGCAATCTCTTGACTTCATTTCAAAAGCTTTTCCCACTGTATGGATTTCTGCTACTGAATGTGCTTTAATATTTTCACCTTGTATTTTCAAGCTCTCTTTCTCTAGAGCCCTTGGCTCTGACCTCTGCTCCGGTGGCTGTGCCTGTACCCATCCTACCAGCAGCCTCTCCAAGGTAATGGGATAATTACTCAAGTTAAAACACAAAGGGTGAGCTGCCCAATGGCTTTAAACTCTTCCTGTTTCCCTGAAGCCTGTTACTGCTCTGCTAGAACAAACTGGATTCTACGAGTCTGTGTTCCTGGTGCTTGTTATTGCAGTTTTGTCCCTGTTGCTCTTCATAGATTCCCAATAGTCTTCCCCATCATGTTCTTTAGATGGTTTGGATTTCAGTTCTAGAATTACAAGCTAAGCATGGGTTTTCTGGAGCAGAGGTCCAGCTCACTTGGAAGCATCTAGATTGGGAAGGATTGGGCAGACAGAGGATGCAGATATATGGAACATACCCCGTTTTGTTTGCTACTCAATACTCTGAAATTAGTTATGCAGGTCTGTTTTGCTGTTGGAAATATCAGCAAGTGGTTCTTATTTGATTCACCTTATGTATAACACACCTGTTTATCTTGAATGAATTTTTCCTTCCAACCTAGTGTCAGGGTTCTGACCGATGCCCTAATAAAAGCAGGCGCCTCAAGCCAGTTTAAAAGAAAAATCCTGTTATTTATTAGGAGCGCCATGTCGGCATGGATATAGTGAAGCCAGCTCTGACCCCACTCAGTTCGTGCCTTGCCTCTGACCCTGTTTCCCCCTCTCCCCAAGGTGTGTCACCAGTCACATTCCCCAATGCAGCAATTTCGTGGTTTGTAGAAGTCCCTCCCTCCGGCTGTTACTGGTTTCTGTGGAGATGGCCTTGACTTTGGCCGGCTAGGATGTGCGTTGTTTTGACTGAGGTGCAGATTCCTCGATGCAGCTGTGAGGCTCGATTCCCCATCCCCCTGCCTATGGCAACTCGGGAGCAGGTTTGGGAAGCTTTGCAAGTTGACATCTAGACTGATTGGCTTATGCTTTTCTTTGCAGTCAAATGTAGATTCAACGCAAAGCTTTTCTTTCTGAGGGCCCTTCAGGCAGCTTCCTGGGGAAAAAAATACTGTGCCTTTAATTAGCAGTGGGCGAGGGTGCATGGGGTATCTGAGTTAGCAACACTTTAGGGGAGAAGAATTTTTTATTTTGTGTCACCTTTTACTCAGAAGTTCTCCGCTGGACATAAAATCCCCAGTATCCCCACAACAATCTGAGTGCAATCCAGTTGGGGCCTTACAGGTAAGCAGTTTTCTTGGCTGTGATATATTTGCAACCTCAGGTACTTTCTGCTGACAGCATTGATCAGCTTCCCTCAATTTGGGTGCTGTCCCGCTGCACTGAATACAATTTCCATAATACAGATTGGGAAAACACCAGGAAAGGGAAGGGAAAACTCACATGGATGCGGGTCCTAGTATACAGGTAGTCCTTGACTTAACAACACTTAGTGACTGTTCAAAGTTACAGCGGCACTGAAAAAAGTGACTTATGACTGTTGCAGCATCCCCATTGTTACGTGATTTATATTCGGGTGCTTGACGACTGACTCACTTTTATGACGGTTGCAGTGTCCCAGGGTCACGTGACCATCTTTTGCCACTTTTTTTTTTTTATTGAAAAAGTTTTCAAATACAAATTTTTCCCCCTTTTTTCCTTCCCCCCCTCCTCCCTAACCCCCCCCTCGCCACCCATCCCCCCCTGTGACTTCTTCACACCAAAAACCTAATTCATAACAGATTACATAATATTTTACCATCTCCTTACTCCCTCCTCTATATACTGACCCTTACTTACTAAAAATATTATTGATATTGTTACTTTCCCCTTTTACCATACATTTCAAAAAAAAAAGCAGTCTACTATAACATTGTATGATAACTTCTAATTTAGCATAATATTATTATAACTCCCAATTTAGCAATAATCTGCCCTTTTTCTCCTCCCCAAAATTTATATCTATATATTATTACAACATTTCAAAGCAACCTTCCACTTTAAGACTATATAATAAATCCTACTTTAACATTTATTCTTTGTGTATATTAATATAACATTTCAAAGCAGCCTTCCCCATAAATCCTAATTTAACATTTATTCAACTCTATCCATTTCCTCCACTGCCCTAAATATATCACTTAAACATCCCTTTTCTTAAACTAATCAATCAGTAAACTAACATATTTCCACCCACTTTCCTACAAAATTACCATGCACAACAATTCTTAATATCTTTAATCCACTGCCCACTCTGCTAAAATATATATATATATATATGTGTGTGTGTATATATTCCGTTATTTAAAAAAAAAAAGACAATAACTTTAAATTTATAATCCATATAATATCTTCTTTGATGTCTTTCCACTGGATTGTTGAGTCCCTCATCCATAATTGGGTAACGTAGCATCCTGGTGCAACAGTTTGTTCAAAGTCTTCAGTCATCATCTGCCCCCATCAGTAATGAATATCCTCATATATATATAAAAGTAGAAACAACCACCCGAGTGACATTATAATTATATTCCATATAGTTGTAATTGTGGCTTTCATCAGGATTATTAAATCCCATCATCCTAATGGGTAACAACCAGATCTTCTGCATGCCCCAACGTAGCTCTCTTGCCTTGTAGCTCAGAATAGTTATAATATATTTATCAATACAAGAAAGAAATCCAAAATAGATAATTCAAATCCAACAGTTTAAGGCTCTTTTTACATCCCAAAATTACGGCATTGCAGAGGTCTGTCACTGTCCTCAGGATGATATTAACCAATACTTCGCCTCCACTATCTTTTCACATATTCATTCATTTTTTTAAAATCACTGGCTTCACCGTTGCTTAATTTAGAAATTTCTGTTTTTGTGAGACCTATTTCTTTTTTTCTTTTCTTTTTGTGGGTTTAATTTCCATCCTGTTTTCCTTTCTACAAGTTGTATATCAACTGATTGGTTTTCATTCTGCTTTATAAGTTGATCTTGTTGGTTTTGTTTTTGTATCTCATATTTCTTTTTTGCCAATTGTATGTCAGCTAATTGATTTCCATACTTGTCTTTGACTTGGTGAATCATCACGTTGAAATCAGATGCCGCTTCTCTCATATTTGTAGATAATCCAGCTGGGGTATCGAGAGAATCCAAAGGCAATTTGTCTACCGCAACCTCTGTAATTCGATGTTTTCCCTTTATTTCCAACTCCTTCTGCTTATCCTGTATTGTGCCTATAGATGTTAAGTTCATTTTCAAAACTTTTTGATAAAATTCTTCCGCTTTTTCAACAGTATCTAATTGGTATCTTTCTCCTTGATATCTCAATATTATGCCAACTGGGGCATCCCACCTAAATGAAATATTTCTGTTTTTTAACTCAGTCACCAGAAAACCAAATTTCTTCCTTTCCGTTAACATCTTGGGGGGGGAGCTCTTTGTAGATCCTATCTTTCTTCCATACAATTGCAAAGTAGAATTGAAGGAATTTTGCACAATATTATTCCTAATTTCTTTATCTGTAAAATAAATCACCACATCTCTAGGCAATTGCCTTTGCTTTGCAATCCAGGAGTTTATTCTGTAAACTCTGTCAATCCTACAAAACACTTCCTCAGGTTGAACCTTTAAAATCCCAGCCAGAATTTCAGAAGATATTTTCCTTAAATCATCTCTGTTATTTTTCTGCAAACCTCTCAGTCTGATCGCATATTCTGTAAAATTGTAATGCACCATTAGAACCTCTCTTTCAATCTGTTGTTGTAAATTTTCTGCATTACAAGACTTTTGTTCAACCTCCATTTTAGGTTTTTCTTCTGAGCTATTGTCTTGAATGTTTGTCAAATCATTTTCAATTTTTTGTATTTTATTGTCCAAATTGTCCTCAATTTCTTCCACTTTAGACTCTAATAAGTTAGTATTTTCATCCAACTTAATCATAAATTCTGCAAAGCCATTAGCCATTTTTATAATCTTTCGATCCAAAATATCAAACTTTAATTGCACTAATTCTTTAATTTCCTGCTTAAATTTTTCAAAGTTCTGATTCACAATCTCATCCCTTCTTACAATCTCCTCCAAAAGAAATTCAATTATATTAAAATCAGTTTTCTGAGACTGGAGCTTTAAAACTTGGTCACGTAATTTGTTAATGGGGGAATCCCCCCCCATTGCTAGTTTGTCCGGCTTTAATGCCATATTTCAACACAGACAAACTATTTTTAAAAAAAAAAGAAAAGAGAGGCAGCAGAGAAAAAAAACTTCTTTCCAACCAAGATCAATATCAGATCTCCAGGAAGAGAAAAAACACAAAAGTAGAGCTTTATTTTCAAGTGTAGCCAAAAGTATTTATTCAGCTACTTTGTATCTCAATAGGAAACGGAAGGACTCTCCCTTTCAGCCCCTTCTCAAGCCTCGGCAATCGCCCTTTTTAAAGATTCTTTTTTCCTTTTCCTTTTCCTTCTTCAATAATTGTTATAAAATAAGTGAGATACTTGCGATTCAGGGTCACAGGTCCAGCTCATATCCCTTCAAATGTAGCCAGGAGCATTTATTCTGCTACTTTGTGGCTTAATAAGAAACGGAAGGACTTTCTCTTTTCAGCTTCCCTGCTCCAGTTTCGGCAATCGCCATTTTAAAAGGTCTTTTTTACTTTGTTGAATATCCTTTGCGAAATAAGTATTAATACTTGCAATTTAGGGTCACAGGTCCAGATCCAAATCTCATCATCTTTAGTTAATCTGTTAAATATCTTAAAAAGCTTGTCTTCGTAGCCTTGCTCTGCAAAAAGGCAGAGGTCTCCCAACGCCCGGAGCGGGCGGCGAGTGCTATAGGGAGCTTCCTCCGCCCGCCCCCAAGAGTAAAAAAAAAAACCCTGGGGGCTATGGAGAGCTCTACCTACACTCACCTGCTCTATCCCACATTTCCTCCTGGAAATGGGGTTTTTCGAGCCGCCTTTGCGCTGTACAGGCAGCTCTTTACAGGCGAAGGGGCTGGCGGTCCCGAGGGACCGTCTGGTGGCTACGAAGAGCAAACCGGAAGCCCATCTTTTGCCACTTTCTGACAAGCAAAGTCAAGGTTCACTTGTCAACCAGGTTACTAATTGAACAACTGCAGGGATTCCCTTAACAAGTGGCAAGACAAGTCGTAAAATGGGGCCAAACTCACTTAACAAATTTCTCACTTAGCAACATAAATTTTGGGCTCAGTTGTGGTCGTAGGTCGAGGACTACCTGTAGTTTCCTCTTTCAGCATCCGGCTTTGTAATAGAAACCACTGATCTATGCTGACGGCATGCAAGCTACGTGTCTGACATTGATTCTCATTTGTAGCCTATTCTGTGAACCAGGCACTTCAGGCCCTCTCCTTCCTTTCGCTTCATCTTTTGCTTAGACAAGAACACCTGACCTAATTTCAGTGCTCTCAAGGTCCTGATTTTTAAAAATGAGACATTAGCCAACATTTAGAGGGCAGGAATAGGGAATCAACCACATAGTCACATCCATCTGATCCTCTCCAGTACTTCTCCAAGACTCTCAGGTGGTGGAGCAGTTTTGGAGGAAGGACCAAGAACTATTGTAGGAAAACAACCTGTCACTATGTATGGGTCTTTTGGGATTATGCTTTTTAGACAGAAGGAAGATGGGCTTGCTGCAGCTCTGGAATAAAACCAGTCACATACGATGAAATCAGTCACGTACCCCATCTCAAAAGGTCAATGGTAAATTAAATCAGTTTTCTCAGCCCTCATATTGTAAGTAAAATCCATTAACTGTGGCCCTAGCTTTCCAAGTTGTCTTTGTCCAACCTATAGCAATAGCACTTAGACTTATATACTGCTTCACAGTGCTTTTACAGCCCTCTCTAAGCGGTTTACAGAGTCAGCCTATTGGCCCCAACAATCTGGGTCCTCAGTTTACCCACCTCGGAAGGATGGAAGGCTGAATCAACCTTTAGCCGGTGAGATTTGAACTGCCGAACTGTTGGCAATCGGCAGCCAGCAGAAGTAGCCTGCAGCAATACTGCATTATAATGACTGCGCCACCATGGCTTCTGGTGGTAATCATATTTGACCATAGCGAAGATTAGTTAAATATATGTTAATTTAATGCAACCATTATATTAATTGATGGTTGCATTATACTATATACTCTATATACTAGAGTTTCTAAATACATTAAGTTGTTTCTTTACAAATACCAAAAGAACAAAAGGGGCCAGACCTGCCATTCCCATTAAGAATCCAGAAAGGAATGTTTTTTCTAATCCTGCCTCTTTCCCCAGGAACTGGTGGTGCAGAAGGGCTGGCGACTCCCAGAATACACCGTCACTCAGGAATCCGGGCCAGCACACCGCAAGGAATTCACCATGACTTGTCGTGTTGAAAGGTTTATTGAAATAGGTATACTATCATAGGATAGTCATTGTATAAAAGGGGCATAGCAGCCTCCCTTCAGTGTGACTGCAGAGTCCTATGTCAAACTGTGGATCATATCGTGACCAGCTGTAAACTGAGGGCAAATACTGGTCCAGTATCTTTTTTTATATATATATATAAACGATGCTGTGCTTCAATGGTTAGATGCCCTAAGCTGAATATAGAACCTTTTAACATTCATATTTAACCATGTTTTTTTAATCTAGGTGAAATCTTAATACATATTGCAAGTCCATGTATGATAAGTCGTACACTAAATAAATAACTATCATAAGATGTTAGCAAAGAATTTAAATCCATCTATGATTAATCTGCTTAGTTTTTAATTACATTTTATTGTGTAGATGTTGTTGACTTGTTCCTTCAGCAATCCCACTGGGATTTTTAAAGGCTTTTTAAAAGAGTGGGAAACTTCCCAATAACAGGCTTAAAGTGAAAGGAGGAATGGTGCCCTTATAAGACAAGATGGAGGAAATCAAAACACAATGCACAAAAGCATCCTTCACTCACGTACACCCAATTAAAGAAAGAGGAATGTACAGTATAAGACTTTCCAGGGAGCTGGCTGAAAGGCCCTAAAAAAACAAGTCTTCATAACCTAAGGCTGTATATTCAGCATTTGGGGTGAATCTAGTTTAGGATCAATATATCAGTCTTGTTTTCAAATTGCCATTCCAGGGAGTGGCACTTCCAAAAAACTAGCCAAACGCAACGCTGCAGCGAAGATGCTGGTTCGGATCCACAACGTTCCTCTGGATCCACGGGAGGGGAGTGAAGCTGAAATGGAAGAGGACCAGTTTTCTATTGTGAGTCTTGACGTGACAATTTGTGGGTTGCCATTTCTTTCTCCAGCGGATCACGTTTTGTCAGAACACTCTGCTATGACCTGTCCGTCTTGGGTGGCCCTGTACAGCATAGCTCATAGCTTCATTGAGCTATGCAAGCCCTTTGCCACGACAAGGCAGTAATCCAAGGAGGGAGAACCACTCATGGATAGGTCCAAATAGTTTTTTTATTGTTGATCACTATATTACAAGAATCTCACCAGACGATTTGCCTTCCCTTGGGAAATTGCAGATGTTGACCTGAGGGTTTGACATCAGATGTTTCGCCTCCCAACAGACTAAATTGGAATGTCTCTACTTCCCCTAGAAGGGCTCCCTCCCCTTCAGCTGGTGGTTCTGCCACAGTTCGGCATATAGCATTGAGACATGCTCATTACAGCTTCTACTGTTTTAGTCTGGACTCAATAGTTGTAGCTTTTGAGTAGCCTGCAAGGGCAGCCTTCATGTAAGGCAGATTGCAATAGCCCACCTGTGGGTGACTAGGGCTCCACCATCAGGAGGTCCTTGTCAAACTTCCAAGTAACACCTCCAATCGAATAAGACTCCAAGGCCAGCAGTTCCTCAGTTCCATTTTATTAGAGATTTTCATATTGGCACATCTGGGAAAATCCGAATCTGAAGCACCCTGGGTTTTCCCCACCCAAAGGAAAGTCAGAGTCCCTTCCCCTGCACCCACATGTCCACCACATGGTCTAATCAATCCACTATCCCAACTGGAGATGTTTCCTAGTCACACCTCTCCAGGTGCAGGCTGAACGTCCTTGACTTCCAGAGAAAAGAATGTTATTTTGACTATCTATCTATACCCACTCCATGCAACCCCCCTCCCAGTTTCCCACAGCAGGCCTATGCACTACATGTGGCAGCCCTGAAGATCCAAAGAGAAAGATGGCCTCCAGGGCTGTCAGTCCTGCTTGTCCAAAAATAGATGCAATGGGCACACAAGATGAACATGACTTGTACAACAGTTTCTGTCCCTAAAATACAATTTAGTGGCAATTTTGGAGGTTTCCCGTGAGCCAGAAACACTCCGTGCATTGTTTTCCGTGCATCAACAAATTGGGGAAACTAGTTGACCAATATGATAGAAAACATAGCATAGGTGTCCTTTGAATGTGCAACTGAGGACTGGTGGATTTTTCTCCTCTTCTCTTCTGACTCATGGTTAGAACAAGGCTAAAGATTCGCCCTTCCATTTCCCAGGCTTTTGTGTATGCGCAGAAGTACTCTTATATGGGCAGAAAGGAAGAGGAAGAAGGTAATGAAGTGCTATGCTGGGCAGCTTTACAGCTTATATTTGAATAGCAGTTTTCTTCTTAATGAGATGGAGTAAATCTTTTGTCTTTGCTTTAACTAGCAAAATATCTGGGGTGAATTCTGCTCAGTCATCCAATCTAAGAACAGAATATATACTCTTCTCCAGTTCGCCATCCATGGACCTCAAAGGTTTGGCATTGACATAAATCATTGGAATCAGAAATATGGCCTGCATTTCCCAGAATACATTGAGGTCTGGGTTCAAAGAGTTGAACTTCAAGGGCAATGTTGCATTTCCCCTTGATGCTGTAAGATTCTTGTTCTCAGATTGTGTTGTCAGATTTCTGCGTCCTGGGCATCTTGAATGTTAGAACTTGAAGTATTGTAATCTGCTAATTTAAGCAATTCCCACTCCCAGATCCTGCAGAGAGGTAGCTGATTTTTAGATGAAGGGCTGGTAACACTACTGGGTTCTCTAGAAATTTAGTAAAGAACAAAGACAGAAAACTAAGGATAATTGTGTAACAGCAAAAGGAAGATTATTAACGACTGTATGCTGAAATCTGAGAAAGAAACAGAACCTCTGTGAACACTTTTTCCTGCTTAGATTGCAGGAACCAAACTGGACGGGATGAAAAGTCGGGGATCCGGTTGCACCTGGGATTCCCTGCGCAACTCAGTGGGAGAGAAGATTCTTCATCTGAAAAACCACCGAATCTTCAATACTGGGTTCTGCAACCTCTTGAAGGAACTTTCCGAAGAGCAGAGTTTTGATATCAGCTACCTTGATATTGGTAAGGAATGAGCTGGAAATTTGAGTTAATAAAGATTGTGTGAATTTTCTCCTCCCTCCTGTGCACGGCAGGCAGTCCTCATTTAGTGACTGCTTCATTTAGTGACCAGTTTTTACAATACTGATAAAAAAGTACCTTTACAACCAATCCTTGGATTTAGGACCTTTGCAGGTCTGTAAAATAAAGGAAAGCTGAAGTAAGATCATAAGCACAGGAGCGGTTTCATTTACCATCTGCTTCGCTTAATAGAATAGAATTCTTTATTGGCCACGTGTGATTTGACACACAAGGAATTTGTCTTTGGTGCATCACTGAGTTGCTGGTTCGAACAGTAGACATTTGATGAGAATAACCTTATTTATTTGTCCATTTACAAATGCAACTTTGTGTTTCCCAATTGCACAGTGAGCAACTGGGTGGCTGAAAGCAAATGTGGCCAGGCAAGCTTAGAATTATCCTTTAAAGTCAGAGAGAATTTGGGTGAGCTTGGATCTACATGGATCACATCAATGTTTGGCTTCATGAAAGAGAAATATTGACTTGGAACACAAACCAGACAAGGTCAGGAATTTGGTACTGCAATGTTGGTCTGCTTTAATTTAGGTCTATATTTATTAGATGTAAAAGAGGAAAATATTGACGTGGTCACCAAGTCAGGCAGATTTTTGTTTGTCTATTTTGACAAGTATGTCCTGCTATCTTTTAGGAATGACAGCATTATATTCTGGTACAATGAACTTAAGCACGGTGCTCCTGCTTGCTTTTTAAAGGGCAATGGAATGCAGACTAGCTCTACAAGGATCATGTATTTGCTCTTGAGCAGAATGAAATTTTAAAATATCTAATTTAAATTCTAATTCAATAAGCAAAATTATATTACATTGTACTAAACTAATGCTCATTTCTAAAAGTAGTTTCAAAACAAGAATGGAAATATGTACTTCAGTGCTACAGAAACACAGTTGACAAACCTATTCTGCCTGTTAAGGTAGGGTTTTCCCCAAACGTTTAAGATTAGAAGAAGTAATAGAAATGGAAAAGAATCACTGTAGTGATTAGACATTTTGCTGTAATTGCACACATCCTAGTGTTTCATTTGAGAATAGGTTTTCCTTCCCCAGATTTCTGGATGAGAATTACAAGTCTATCTTGCAGCATGTCCATAGTAGTTAAGCCACCTGGAGTTTGCAATTCATCTGTATCTAGAAGTCAACTTGTTCCCCATCCCTTCCTTAGGCCGCCTGGTGAGTACACGACTGTAGCAAAATTTTAACACTATTGTGTTAACACCACCACGCTACAGTAACTCACCAGGTTCCTTGGTGAAGCTCTCAAAAGCAGGATCAGATAGTTGCCATTTAATTTGATAGGCTGAGATAAATTGCCATTGACCTTACTAGATGAATCTGGAAGTTCTTTTACTATCACAGCTATGTGCTAAGAAAATTTTCTGTTGTCCTGTTACCTTGTTTTAATTGCCAGGTTTGTAGATGTTGTTTATCTGTTGCTCTGCTTCCATTTGAAGAATATTTTCATCTGAATTAAGAATAATCAGTATACAGTATACAGATAGTCCTTGATCTTTGACTACAATTGAGCCCAAAATTTCCGTTGCTAAACAATCAGTTGTTAAGTGAGGTTTGCCCCATTTTACCTTTCTTGCCACAGTTGTTAAGTGAATCACTGCAGTTTAAGTTAGTAACACAGTTGTTAAGCGAATCTGGTTTACCCATTGACTTTGCTTGTCAGAGGGTCGCAAAAGGTGATCACATCATCCCAAGACATTGCAACTGTCATAAATATGAGCAAATTGCCAACTGTCCGAATTCTGATCATGTGACCATGGGGATGTTGCAACGGCCGTGTCAAAAATGATCATGTTACTTTTTCCATTGCAGTTGTAATTTCGAACAGTCACTAAATGAACGATTGTAAATCAAGGACTACCTGTATGAGATCAGATGCAACAGGTTGCTGTTTTTCTGGTTTGAGTAACAGAATGGGTTTTTTTCCCCCCCCTCATAGATGAGACGAGCATAAGTGGCCTCTACCAGTGCTTGGTGGAGCTATCTACACAGCCAGCCACAGTATGTCACGGCTCAGCCAATTCCCGCCCTGCTGCCCGCGCTGATGCAGCCCGCAATGCCCTTCAGTACCTCAAAATCATGGCTGGAGGCAAGTGAGAGGCATGTGTCCGGCAATGCTGCAGATCTATTGAGGAGGCCATTTTTTTTTCCTCTCATGAATCGACGTGACAGGAAGGCAATTTGATGGGGCTGCAAGAAAGGAGGAGGGTTAGAAGAGGTTGGCTGAACTGGAAGACTTTGAAAAAGTTGGCCGAAGTTGCAGCAGTGATGGGATTTACGAAGCCTTGTTTCCTGAGGAGCAAGGACAACCCATCTGGAGCCTATCCAGCCTCTTTGCTCACTCGGGGTCACCTTTGTTGTTCTCCGGGACATAAGCACCGACTGATTTCTATCATGTTTGGGAGTTGCAATAAAAAAAAATGGGATTTTTTAAAAAATAAAAACTTGTCCTATTTTATCCCCAATTCTTAAAAGGAATCAGGCATGCACATACAAGAGAGTTGTACCTCCCTCACCACATTCCATAAGCCAGAAACCTTCAGACTGTTTGAGCTATTTGTGATCTCTGCTAGTTTAGATGCAGTCCTACACACTTGAGGGTGAAAAGTTAGCATCCCCTTGCCCACATGCTTATTTTCTCTCAGAAGGGAGGGGCTGAGGCTGTAAATCCCACAACTGACCAACAGACTTTCTCCAGGTGATTGAAGTCCAGCAACCTCTGGGAAGCCAATTTGCACCACTCAGGTATGGAAAGAAATTTTGATTTTTTTTTTTTTTTAATTTGATTTATATGCCGCCCTTCTCCGGAGACTCAGGGCGGCTTACAATGCTTTAAGCAATAGCCTTCATTCTTTTGTATATTTTATACAAAGTCAGCTTATTGCCCCCACAAACTGGGTCCTCATTTCACCTACCTTAGAAAGGATGGAAGGCTGAGTCAACCTTGAGCCTTGGAGAGATTCGAACCAGCAGAAATTGCAGGCAGCTGTGTTAATAACAGGGTGCACTAAACCCTTGTACTATCAAGGCTCTTGAATTGTCCCTCAAGCCTCCCTTCTCATGTCCAGAAAGCATTTTTCTTTTTTAAAATGGGAGTTTCAAACAATTTCGCCTTTTACTTAATTTCTCTAGATTGTCTTCTGTCTCCTCAAACCAATACTCATTTTTGTAGAAATGATTTCCTCCTATGATATATTGTGCATGTACCTGCAAGCAGTCCCAATCCAAGGAAAGAATTTGAACAGGTAACTGGTCCCGTAAACAGCAACTGCATTTTTCTAGCTCAGCTGGAGTCAGATGATATTGGGCTACATATCCCTTACTCTACGAGCTGTATTATTCAGCTACTTTGGCCATATGTGGTATAGGATAGGATATTAATCTTTCAGTGTAATGAATTCTCTATGCATTGTGCAAAATCCATTTTGGGGAGAATCTGCATTTTGCAATGTTTTAAAGACTTGCTCCCAGACAGGCGTTGCCAATAATCTACCACCACTGTGACCAACAGACATTTTTTTTTAGCATTTTATAGAGGAGGAAGAGGAAGTCTTTGCATAAAAGCAGACTTCGCTTACATAGATGTACTCACCTATGAAGGCACAGGTAATTTTCACTGTAATTCTTTTTCCAAATGTGCCATTCATTTTCCTCCCTAGAACTGAATACCATTCCCTAACAGAAAACACTGCAGATATTTTGAAGTACATCATCTCTCCCTTGTTTAGTGATCCTGAAGACCAAAACTAATGAGGGTTGTAGCTGAAGAGATCAATTGCAGAGAGTTACCTGCTAATCTACATGACAAAAGGACTGCAGTATCCTTCAAGATGTAACAATGTTGTTTTATTATTGTTGACAACAAATAAAATACAGGTCCTTAACAGGGATGGGCCACCCAGCTAAGGCTGAGTGACAAAACACAGAAATAAAGAAGCAGAAAATTAAGGTGTGGCTCCCGTCTAGTTTGCCAGGATCCAGGAAGCAATTACTTTTGGTGTTTATTTTTTCTGGGTTGCTACTTCCAGCTTCATTTTTTCTTGCCAAAGCGTTGTGGGGCAGCCATACTGAGAAACTGAGGGGCCAGAGAATCCCAAGCTCGTGGTTTGATCCGGCCAGTGCTTCTCAAAATGTTGGTCCTGACTTCACGGCCAAACCTACAGAAAGGATCAGAAGCAGAGAGCAACACAGAGAATGCAGTGCCTGCAGGGACAAACTGGACCCTCTTTGGGGAAATCAGAGTAATATTCCCTCTGATACATCATCCTATCTCCAGCAGTAGCTGGTCAAAAGACTCCAGAAAGCTCAGAAGCAATGAATTATGGGTACCATTTGCCTCTAGGACTTGACTCTGAAGTGAATTGGATTGCAGTTCAGGAAGTAATTAGTTCTTTTTAAAGGACAGAAAGGTGAAAAGATGAAAGGCATCCCTTGGAGTTATACATGAATAGGGATGCCAACAAATGGATCATTTATTCATTCATTTCTGAGTGCACTTCATAGTACTGCTTTGTATTGGACAGGCAGCATTCATTTGCACCAGTAAGCCAGGAGCTGTATGTAGCAACAGCAGAGAGAAGCATAAAGAACTCCGTTTTGATTTCCTCATGTTTTTCCCTGCGTAGCCTGGAGAAAGAACGAACCAAAATTCAATTTCATTTTGCCCAATTTCTGCCTTGCTGTTAGTTTCAAACCAGGATGTAACATAAACACTATTCAATTGCTGAATAAACACAACAGAAATCAGCAGTTTATTTCAAACACAATTCCTGGTTTGTACAAAGGTGTAAGCCAGGAATTCAGTAAAGTAAAACAACCTTGGTTAATTTTTCTCCTACAGCTGGAACTAATACTTGACCTTAGTTCATCTAGCACACGCAAGGGCATAAAAAAAGAACAAAAACACACACAAACACACAAAAACATTTTGGAAAGCTCTAATTGGATAGCAATTATACATTATCTCTTGTTCTCTTTTAATTATCTCTAAATTATGAAGCTGTTGCCTGATATTTACAATATATGATGCCACAAGAGGTTTGCAAATAGCGCACCATTTGGATGAAAAGTATAAGTAGCCTTGCCAGAAAGAGTAGCTGGATGTTCTAACGCAACCACTGAAAAAAATGTTTTTCAAATCAAATCCAGAAAACTGACCGAAATGAAACTTTGAAATTGCACAGAAACATGAAGTCAACGTATTTGCTCCTATTTCACCTGAATACATAGTTCTGCTTAATAAACCTGTAATCAATCATACCTCTGTGGCTGGAATAGGAAGGAAGGGCTGCGACCAGATCTCTGCACAGCATGGAACAATGTACGGAGAAGGACGCCCAGCAGATGGTCATCAGGTAAGCTCTGACCAGTGTGGTCCTCACCCTCTTGTGGCTGTAGGAAGAAAGCCTGGAGTTCATCAGAGCATGCAATTGGACAGAAGGAGAGTTTGCCCCATGTTTAAGAGGTACAACAGGTTAGATGAAGACCCAAGACAACTCAGCAGAAACAGTATGTAGGTTTTACATACTGACTGTAGCTTCAGCTTGAAGACCTATGTATTGGAGAAGATCTATCCTGCACCATAACAAAATACAGGCAGCCGTTTTCCTTTGCTTTTACTCTAATGGCTGGATTCACATAATATGCCTAGCCGGGTTAGTTAAAGATCAAAGGTTTGCATTCATGCGACATGTTAAACTTGGTTAGTTTTAATCCTAGATTGTTTTTAGATGGGAAGTTTAATGTGTTGGGAAACCTAGATAATGTGTTAGTGTAAGTACTGTGCAAACCCCCAACATGCATTAAGTGTGTTATGCGAACCTTGCCTTTAGATTTTGATCAGCCTTCTACAGCCTGGCATCTTCCAGCTGTATATGTTTACAGCTCCCATCCTCCCCAGCCAGGTTAGCAATGGTAGGTTTTGAGGGCATCAGGCTGGGCAAGGCTGCTTCAGATGTAAATCTTAAAAGCACATTCTGGTTTAATTTTTGTCCAGTGCCTATAACAAGAGAAAGATCACTCTGAGTTGGATCCTGGCTATATTGTTTTTTTATCTCTCAGTTTGCGTGTTTCTTAAAATGCACAGTTAATCTGTAGCTCTTCTATTTCAGCCCCTAATACGCTGTGAGTCTTTATAGGCTGCCTATCAATCCTGAATTTGCAAGGACACTTTTTGGGTAAACTGATGCCTCCATATCAGAATATGACAGGCTGTGTCAATCTGGAAATTCTCTTGCTGCAAACGTGCCCTTAAGAGATACCAGGAAGCAGAGAAGCCTCTTCATTCTAGTCAGCCGAAGGCACCCATTGATCAGCAAGACAGTTTTAAGATTCCTAAAGGGAACTTTTTCCCCATGTTCCTTTCCCAACAGCAGCCATATAACAAAAAAACAAACAAACAGAATTCCTCTAAAAAGACATCCTAAAGATCATATTTATCAACTGCGTATCTTGTGGAAAAAATCACGTAGGAAGCTATTTCCACAAATAGTATGGTACACCAGAAACAAGGTATATATATACAGTATACTATTTATCGAGTGGTCACTCATTAGAGCACATGTCCACAATACATAGGCAAACACGGATGCTTGTTACTAACATAAGGATGACAAAGAGCAACATACAGGCTCTCCCAACTTGAACCGCCTTATGCCTTTTGTTGCTGGAATCATGCTTAGAAAAAAATCTGAAATTCTCAAATTGCAGCATTCTAAGTTGTATACACAGCAAGCACGGTAGTCACAAAATGTGTCCTAATCCACAAATAATTCCACACACTTTGCAGACGTTTACTGTACTCCTTTGACACAGCTCTATAGAATTATCCCAGATCTTTATTAGCGCCAAAATTAATTACTACTTTCTTAAGACCACCTACTGAGTCCGGAACTGATAGCAGTTAAGAGGAAGAACAATAGAATAAACTAGAAGAAGAAATCTGGCTTAGCCACAGAGCTTGATGGATCACAAGGATGCTTCTTCGTCCTCCTTGGGGAGTTCCCGAAATATCAGAAAAATGGTTGGGATTGAGAAATAGAAATGAGCAAAGGCCATTAGCTATAAGCCTGTCACAATTAGGCTTGTTTTTTCTCTCCTGGTCGAGCTTCAGCTAACCTTCTCACCTCCAAACTGGCAAGCTGATGGCAGGATCCCCAGCCTTGTCTCTGTTGGTAGGAAAGGTGCAAGCGACTGTCCCGTTTGGATGGGTGTAACATAGGTTGGGGCAGCCTGGCTATAGCGATGGGTAGTGGGAGTCGGCACATCTATAGCAAAGCTTTCCTCTGGTCAAGTTCAGGCTAGTTTCTTTCTCCTTCACCCACCTTACAAGGTTGTGGTCAGGATGAAATGTGGTGGGAGCAGGAGGGCGACTATGCACCCCGTCTAAGCTAAATGTCTATGGAGATTCAGTCATCCAGGTCACAGAAGTAGTCCTAAAGAAGCTTCTCCGATGAGAAGCGAAAAGTCTTCAAAGAAAAACCAGAAAATCCAGTTTGCCTCTTGAAAAAGCACCTTTGGGACAACCATGACCTGGATGACCGAGAATCTCCATAGACCCCCCCCCCCCCGGTTTAAAGTTTGGAGGAGGAAAGGCAGCTTTGCCCCGGACGCCCCAGCCACATCTGCGGCTAAAACTTTTCCCTCGAGGAAAGGCGGGAAGAAGCAGATGGAAGGGCGAAACAGTCCCCGCGTCCCGCTCGGCTGCTTCCTCGGGGGCAACTTACCATCCAGTCTAAAAACCTCTCCGGGTGGCCATTGGGTTCTTCGGCCAAGAGTTCTTGGGAGCCGAACGCCTCCTCGAGACTCCGGACCGACCTCAGGCCGCCCGAGAGAAGCAAGGCCAGCGCTAGCAAAAGGCGGGAAGCGTCCATGGTGGAGGCCCCGCTCCTTCTCGCCTCTCTGCTCCCCACCTGTCCTGCTTCCCTTCTCCCTGGCAGCGCCTTTATAACTCCTACCATCCCAGACGCGGGGCGGGATTGATGACAGGGGTGGCGGAAACTGTTTGCGAGGCAGGGAGGCAGGCAGCCCATGCGGTGCGGGCCCTGCGGCAGCTCCCCGTGACGAGCGGAGTGGGACCGCGACGGTCCCTGACAAGAGGCGAGCGCCGTTGCCGTCTTGGGGCCGCTTGCGCGCTTATTGCGAGGATAAATCCAGCAGAATGGCTCTTTTCGGCCCTGGTGGGACGCGTCGGCTAATTGCTTGTTTACCACGCTGTGTGGTTTGCGCCGGGGAAAGCGAGGCCGGCGATTGGGACGCTGACCCCCCCCCCCCCTTTCCAGCACCCCCACCCCCATCATCTCCTGCAAGCCGGCTTGGATTGATGGGTCTACTAGAGCCCCCAGATATGCTTGCGCGGGACGGGGCATTTGTCAGGTTTTTCCGCCAGCCGCTTTTCAACAAGCCCCACTTTCCCTGCGGCATTCACGTCGACAAAGCGCGCTTATAATGAAAGCCATTTACAACACAAGGCCCGGGGATGGGACGGGGAAGGGTGTGTATATGTGTGTGTGTGTGGGGGGGGGAGTTTGCCGAGCTGAAGGGATAGGCGCCCAGCCACCTTAAGACTTAATAACTGTCTCACTTAGCAACAGAAATGTTGGGCTTAATCGTGAACATACGTCAAGGACTACCTGTAATCGGGTGCATGTTAAAGTAAGGTGGCAACTGCAATGCAAGGTGTGGGATAGGGAAACGTCTCTGCTCCATGGGAAAGGAGAACCATGTAAGTCCTCGATTTACAACAGATCGCTTAGTGACGATCTGCAAAGTTCAAAGTTGCAACGGCACTGAAAAAAAGTGACTTATGACCACTTTTCACACTTATGATTATGGCAGTATCCCCCCCCCCCCCGTCACATGCTTTACATTCAGAGGCTTGGGCAAACGACTCACAGTTATGACAGTTGCAGCGTCCCGGAATCTTTTGCGACCTTCTGACAAGCAAAATCAATGGGGAAACAAGGTTCACTTAACAACCGTGTCACTAATTTCACAACATAAATTTTGGGCTCAATTATGTTTGTCAGTCAAGAGCTACCTGTATTCTCCCCAGTTCAGTATAAAGGCCTAATACTTTTTTTTTACTTCCTTATTTTTACAGAAGCTAACTGCCCTAGTTAATTTGTAGGGCTAGGGCAGGAATCAAGCCAGAGGACTGTGGAAATAACTTCATGGGATAGTTTTCTTCCCATCATATAGTTGTTAGAATATAAGTAATCCTCGATTTACAACAGTTTATTTAGTGACCGTTCAAAGTTACAACGGCACTGAAAAAAATAACATGACCATTTTTCACACAACCGTTGCAGCATCCCCAGGGTTCATGTGAACAAAATTCAAACACTTGGCAACAGAGTCATATTTATGACAGTTGCGGTGTTCCAGGGTCATGTGATTACCTTTAGTGACCTGACAAGCAAAGTCAATGGACAAACCAGATTCACTTAACAATAGTGTTACTAACTTCACCACTGCAGTGATTCACTTAACAAGTGTGGTCAAAAAGGTAAAATGAGGCAAAATTCACTTAACACTTGTCTCACTTATCAACAGAAATTTTGGACTTAATTGTGGCTGTAGGTCAAGGACTACCTGTAATTGGGTGTGTGTTAAAATAAGGTGGCAACCTCAATGCAAGGGCTGGGCAAGCAGGAGGATGAAAAAAAACCCCATGAGCAAATAATCAGTTCCCTCAATTAAATCATTTGTAAGTTACAGTTTGTTTAAAGCATGACGCTAGAAAGCAGGAGACCATGAGTTCAAGTTTTGCCTTAACCATAAAAGCCAGTTGTTTTGGGGAAAATAGGAGGAGGAAGATATGCTGGATATGTTTGCCACTTTGAGGTATTGGTAAAAATAATAAAGGTGGAATATAAATTAAAAAAATAAGGGAACCAGTTTGGTGGTGTGGCGAAGGTATTAAGCTAGAAATCTGGAGACTCTTTCTTCCACTCCTGCATAGGCATAAATGCAGCTGGGTGTCTTTGGGCCAATCAGTCTCTCTTAGCCCCAGAAAGGAGGCAAGGGCAAACCTCAGGCAAGTGAAAAAGATGATCATGGGACTAATTTGTTGTGTTCCAAGATGCGACGTCTATAATTATATCCATTAACTAGTTTTGCCATAGAATTTAGAAATTGGACAGCCTCACTTGACCAGTGGATTCAGTCTGAAGAAGAGCACAAGAGTACAATGCCAAGCAGAAGAACCATGTTTATTGCAAACACCATATTGGTTGCCTGCTTTACAAGAAAGAGGGAGCCTGAACAGTGGATAAGCCAAGATTATTATAGAAGTTGAGGGCTACAAGTTGGCAAAATCCTAGGGATCTGATTGGCTGCTCTGTTTGGGAAAGCTAATCAAGTCCTTGTCTGTACACCTGGGGCGAGTTCTGCTTTTAGGCAAAATAGGCCTTTTAGGAGAGAAGCAATGCTGGGAAAGCCCATTCTTAGGGCTGTGGAAGATTGAGGCTATCAGCTGATCAGCAGATAGAAGGTTGGGATTTCTCTAGGTTGCAACTCCCTTGGGCTGTGCTGTGAGCTGGCGAGGAGACTATTCTTTGTTTAGAAGTGGTTGCAGGATGCTTTATCCGGGGCATGGAAAGTCAACTTAGGTTTGATGGGGTTAGTCAAAGAGGTGAACTGGGTTTGACCCTAAGATCCAAAGATCAGAGAGCAAACCGATAGAATGTCCATTTTGTTTATTAGATTTATTTTCTCTACTATGCTCAACCTAAGCATCTTGTGGTGCAGGGAGCAAGATAGTCAGGGTTGGGCAAAGCCAAGGAGCTGCACTGCCTTGGCTTCAGGAAGGAGTGGGGAGAGGGGGGAGGGAGAAGGCAAGTTTTTTCTTCAGGAAGAAATTGGCAGCGCCAGAAAACTCAGGCCATGCAAAACTGTACCGTTTCCTTTGAAGCAGGAGCTGAGCCAGTTCTCTTGCAGAATTCATTGCCATGGCTTCCCCAGGTGACAGAAATCCCTGAGCCCCAGAAGGATATTTGGACCTGGTGTGGTTTCTGACTAGCTGCATATTTTACATGTGAAATAAGCTACAGAGAGTCCTAACAAAGAGATTGTGCACATATGCCTGTCTGGATTCTCATATTTTACTAAAACACAGTTTGCTTTAACCACAATTTTTCAGTAAGCTACAAATTCCTTGATTCAGTGCAGTAAACTATGATTTACACATGGTTAGGTCAAAACATTGTGCCAAGCCAGAACCAAGCCAATCTGATTATGGTTTAGTGTAATGTGAACCGTAAAGTGTCTCTTTGAATCGCAAGATGGGCGGTAAATAAATTAGATGATAGATAGATAGATAGATAGATAGATAGATAGATAGATAGATATGATGATAGATGAATAGACAAAGATAATGGTGATGATAGAGATAATGATGGTGATGATTAATGGTAGATATAAATGATATATACATATATATGATCTTTCATTTCTTGAATCTAAATGTGAGAAGCATGTTGGCTGAATTACTGGTAGATTTGTTCCTGGATCTTTAGAATTTTTACCTGAAAGGGAAGAAATTCCATTGACAATATATGGCTTTCATTCATGCCAAAGCACTTCACACAAAGCCAATTTCTTCCTGCCAAACCTTTTCATATAAGAAAAGTATGCTTCCGGTGCAAAAGTGTTTATATGTGTTTGTGTGAGATTTTTCTGTACAACCTTTAGGCAACAGGAGAAAGCGATGGATCCATCTGACTATATATTAATTCCTGGGCTGTATTTCCTGCAGGCTTAATAAGCAGCTGATAAATACTTCCAATAACAATCAAGTGTTTTCCTGCATTGGCACCATAGACAGGTTGGTATCCATCAATGCAAGGAATAAGCTGCATAAGGTACAGCTTTTTGTTTATCTGTGATACATCTCTGGGTGGAGAAGAAGACAATAAACTTATATTGTAGTGAAAAATGACCTGCAGGCGCCATGTCCTGCTGATGGCGAATAAACTGAAGGAGATAAAGCAGCAGGTGGGCAACAGAGAGAGAGAGAGAGAGATGGAGGGAGGGAGGGAGAGAGATAAACGCAAAAACATGTTTCTCATAGAGGTTCAAACTGATTGCTTGCCGACTGATTGCCTTTCCTCACTTCTTAGGGCAAGATGTTTCACAAAGTAGGGGCAGCAGAAGAAAAGTCCCTCTTCCTTGACCCTGCCAGTCAAAATTCTTTGATGGAGTCTGTAGCATGCATTCCTTGACTGACTGAGTGGGACGGGCTGATGTGATGGGGCGAATCCGGTTCCATAGTGATGCTCTTATAACAACACTGGGTGGGGACTCTGGAACCTACCTGGTTTCTGTGAACTACAACTTCCAATCTGTATGGCCAATAATAATCATCTAGATGTCCATAGGCTCTTCGATCCTGTACTTAGCCAACTTGAAGAAGAAAAGGAAAGGATTCCATGCAGGTGTACACTCAGATGCTTTTTTCGAAGGCAACTGGACAGCTTATTCTTGAGGAAGGAGAATCTCATCCAAGAAGAATCTGCTCATCCAAGAAGCTTCATCAGTTCTGGCAGGCTGGTGGGGGCTATGGAGGGATTAATTCTAATACGATGGGGGGGAAGGTTGGATCAAACCCACCCCACATCCTGTCAGAATTAATCCCTCCATAGCCCCAGCCATCCTGCCAGGATCGATGAAGCTTCTTGGATGAGAAACAAAATGTCTTCTTCCTCAAGGAAAAAACTGCCCATGTCTATGACCTGGATGACTTGAGAATTTCCATGGATGCTTTCCAACTATCATTTTATGGGGCAGCTACATACCATGTTCTTCTTATGACTCCCCCCCTTTTTCCTGCTGCTTCCTATTGAAACAAAGAAAAGACCCATTGAATTGATTGGTGTTGTAATAATCATGCCCGGCCACATCCTTCCACCACTGTGTTTTAAACAAGGAAATCATGGAGGATGTTGTAGAAAGAAATGCATTACATAGATTTTGTAATTTCTCTGCATTTGGAGAAATCAGTTATTGAAAAAGGCAGGTATTTGGGAATGAAACATCAAAAAGAGGAAAACAGAAGCTGAAAGGAAGAACTGAGGAAATTCCTGGAAAATCTTGGAAGCATTTGTGCCTCAAGAGAAATGATAAATAAGATAAATAAGAATTTTGAGGAAGCCCAGTTCCGGGGCCAGGAATGAGTTTGATGTCAGTGTTCTGAACAGGATGAAAAAAGTCAGGAATTGGTCAACCACACAAAACCTTTCACTAAAAGTGTCAAAGAACAAAATAATCAAATCACAAGCTTGAGATCTGAGCACCTGAATATTTTTTATACCAGTTCTTGCTGCATAAAGAGCGTATGTGAATTGAGCTTTGGGTAAAAGTGACAACGGAACTGAAACATATTTGGATGTGTAATGTTTGTAGTGTTGAAGTTCTTGGCACAAGCACCAAAGACATTTATGTTATCAGGGGAGGGGAGTACACTTTCCAAATTAATGGGTCCTTACCTCCAAGCAAAATGAAGAACTTCCTTTAGAAAACAGTTTCAACTCAGGAGTTGATTCTGGATGTTGATAGAGCAATGCTGCCACCTTGTGGCTTGTGGAGAAAGCGCGAGCTGAGGCCTGCTGCTAAGAATATCACACTGCACGAACACAAGCCCAGGCTGCAGTGCTTGAGATCAGGATGGACAGCTTGCAAACTGGTAACTTAAATGCTGGATGTTGCTGTGTTTTAAAGACACCAAGGGCCGGGGCACATCAACAGGCAAAAATGTTTTCTAGAGACAGGAGATTGATATCTGCCAGGCAGATAAATCCGTAATGAATTGCTGATACGATACAGTAATTTGATTCAGTAACTGATTGGTTATATTGATTAGTTGATTTGATTTCCTACCCAAAATCCATTAGAGCCATTTCTAATCAGAGTAGCTAATCCTGTGATAAATATGCAATGGAATGGCCTGCATTAAGGGCCCAGCCTGTGTTTCTTTTTTTGAGATCAAATTGACATCATCTTGTTAGGCCATTAACAGCCAGTTAGATTCCTTAAGAAGAGCCTGTGAGGCCAATCCATGATAGCAAAACCCATCCCTTGTTACATGTCCCCAGGAGCATCTCGTCATTTACCTCTGAACTTGCCTAATAACCATGGACAGATCTTTGCAAATTTGTCTAATCAGGATTATTTCAGAGTCCTGCAAAATTACTGGGAAAAGAATCCCAGCAAAATATTATTTGTTGGATTCTGGAAATTGGAGCACCTACCTATATACATTTGTAATCATTTACCCACCATTTCTACTATTGCCAGAAAAACAGGCTGCTGTGAAGAGTATTTTCAAATGATAGGGAAAAATATGGTACTATAGAATAGCGCTATAATATGAAAATTACAAGCCATAAGCCTTTTTAGAGTGTTTTTCCTGATTATAATTGCCTGGATTTCTGCACCAGAAAAAAATAAATCAGAGTTGGGCCCAATAATTCTTCTTCATGCAGCCGATTTAGAGGGTTGAACTTGGTTTGGGGAGACCCCGTGTTAAGTCCATCCTCCCCCATAAAAACTCAAAGGATGATTTTGTAAAAATCCTTTCCTCCCCAATTTATCTTACTGTAGAAAAAAAAATGAAACTGTGCCATTGTAGGAGGCTGCGCTCCTGAGGGAAATACACACATCAAAATCAATAAATAAAATTTCACAGATTTCTTACTTTGTGGAGATCTTGCAGACTTGTTTAAAGGCCATTTAATCATCTTTATTGATTTCCCCCCCCCCCCATGGAGAACAAAGCATCAAATGGAGAGCACATCCAAGCATTTCCTCAGAGTATTTACTAAGGCCACGTCATGATGATCTAAAAAAATTAATACTGAATCAACCCAGCTGTAAAGCATGATTTATGCTTTGCTACGGCTGCTCATGCCAGAATTATTCAGACAATTTTATTTATATCCCAGTTAGCAACATTACTATTTCCTTTGTGGCAGGTGGGCAGAAGGAGTCAGCACTGTGAGACATCATTTTTTTTTTACAGCAATGAGATGTCAGTTCAGATTCCTCCTCAGCTGTGCATCATGTTTTTAGGTCAACTACTAATTTATTTATTTATATACCACATTTAGAAACTGCCCCTCTCCGTCACAGAGCGGTTCTGTCCAACTTACTTTCTCAGGTTTTTTGTCATACAGAAGTTATCCCATTCACAAAATGGCTGCTGTGGGAGCCGGGTCTAGTCACTTACCATTCATTTGCCAGAATAAAATTAGGAGAGTGTTTCCTCCCATTCATTTGTCTCTCTCTTGTTTCTGGGCAATTCTTTCCAATTTTTTGAAAAAATGTACTTTCGAACAAAGCACTGCTGTACAGCCATCTATGTTTTTTTTTAAAAAAAAAATTCTAGGAACAAGTATGAGACTTGAAGGCATTTTTGAAAATAAAAAGATTACGCCACAGATTGGTACTGTGCAGCACGGCAGCTTCCTATCTCTTTATATAACAGCGAAATCCACTCACTCATCACAAAATCTCCAGAACGGTAAAGCCTACAGACTTGAAATTTGGCACATACGTTCCTCTTGGTTTCTAGGCACTCGCTAACAAAGGATTTTTCGAAATGACTATCAGATCATTAGTATTTCATATACAGTATATTTATATTAACACGCTCTGATGCTAAGGAGTTAGACGTTCTACTCCCCCTCCCTACCTGAAAAGTTCCAACTGCCACTTGCCTAACATTCCGTTACCCCAGTTCAAACTGGTAATGTTCCACTCCTTTACTCAGGAGCGGTCTGGGGCTCCTTACAGTACGAATAGAATAGAATAGAATAGAATAGAATAGAATAGAATAGAATAGAATAGAATAGAATAGAATGGAATGGAATGGAATGGAATGGAATGGAATGGAATGGAATGGAATGGAATGGAATGGAATGGAATAGAACAGAACTCTTTATTGACCAAGTGTGATTGGATACACAAGGAATTTGTCTTGGTGTATACGCTCTTGGTGTACATAAAAGAAAAGGGAAGATACATTTGCTACCATACCAAAATGTCTACGCCTTCCACCTATGGAACTGCTTCCGGACTCAAAGACGACGGGAGAGATATTCCTTTATGTGTTTCAATCACCAACCACCACTGAGGCAACGGATTGTGAACCTAATTTCTCCTGCATAGTGTCCCAGCCCCAACTCACTTCTTACACTGACCTCCTCAGTTCAGACGAATCTGTTTCTTCCACTGTAACACCAGTTAAAAGGGAAAAGACTGTCTTTCTGCTGCCCGGAAGTACAACGGATGCTTCAAAATGACGTATTTTGGAACCAGAGAGGTGAAGGAGGGAAATTTTATGCCAAGATTCAAAATGCAGGGGCAGGTCTACCACAGGATAGGGAGTATCATGGCGGGGCCTCAGCAGCAGCCTTCATTTCTCCAGATATACTTTGTTGGCAGTGATGACAATGAGAGTCTGCCAAGACCATGGGGATGCTACAATGGTCATAAGTGTGAAAAATGGTAATAAGTAGCGAAGCACTGGTATCCAGCTAGTTTATCTTATAAAACCCAAACAGAGTAGAGAGCTTTGTGGGCTAGAGTGAAAAATGAACCAGTTTGGTCCAGTGGCTAAGACATCAGGCTAGAAAGCAGGACACCAGGTGTGAGATATGTCTTCCTTCCACTCAGATGATCTGCCATGCTGCTTCAGCTCTTGTAGTTCATCTGGATGCCACAGGAACATTCTTGAAGTGAGAGACCAGATGATGTCAACCAGTCTAGTTCATTTTTTATTTCAGCTATCAACCAAAGAATCAATTGTATTCCTGGCAGGAAAACCTGCAAACTCTTGCAAGACTTCATGAAACAGGCAGCCTCTTTTGGATGGACCATGCTAATAGGTCCTAAGACAGGGATGTCAAACTCGCGGTGTCATGTTGTCTTCACATGATGTATCATGACTTCCCCTCCTTTGCTAAACTCGGGGTGGGCATGGCCAGTGTGTGACGCATCTGTCCCATGGGCCGTGAGTTTGATACCCCTATCCTAAGAGATCCACTGCCCCTTGGAGATGAGATGAACACACTAATTCACCTTAGGTCCTGCAGGGAACGAGGCCTCTTCAGAATCTTCTGGATGTCTCCAAGTGGCATAGCCAGTCTTCTTCTTGCATACTTTCCAGAAGTTAAAACCTTTGTCTGAAAATTTTTCATTATTGTTGTGATTTTAAAATTAGCTTCTCCCAACATTTTTTTATTTTATTTTATTTTTTTCTTTAATTTAGATTTAGGATGGCTTGGTGGGTTGCTATGTGCTTTTGTGCATCATTGTGAAATTTGTATTAGTTATAGTTAGTAACTACTTATTAGTTAGCTATAGTTAGTGAACAGCAATATCCAATTCAAATAAAAACAGAATGTGCTATAAAGCCACTCTTAGCTTTCTTTCCTGCTCTTGGCCCTGAAAGGGGTGGCATGGATTCTCAGTGGTTAAGACAATGGGCTTGTTGGCCCTGGTTCAAGACCTGAGCTCACCCCAGCTCCTGCCAACCTAGCAGTTCAAAAACATACAAATGCAAGTAGATAAATAGATACCATTTTGGTGGGAAGATAACAGTGCTCTGTGATGTCATGCTGGCCACATGATTGCGGAAATTCAGCACTGGCTCAATGGCCTTGAAAGAAGATGAGCACTGCCCCCACTCAACTATCAGAGTAAAATCCGCAGGGGACTCCTTGGCCCTGAAAGCAGGTTCATGTTAAGCAGACATTAAAATGGTTTTGTAATGAAATACTTTTAAGCAGAAATATTCTACATGGAAGAAAAGCTTAGATATCTACAGCTTTTGAGGATTTGGTTCAGAGGCACTTACCTGGTTGAGAACAGGTGTTATTAATTGTAATATCAGCTGTTATTATTTCAGGCTGTCAGTTCCTTTGACAAGAGTACAAAGTGACCTCTGCCTAGCCAGGGGGTAAGAGCATTCTTTTGCCTCACAAACTCCATTTATTTGTGGGGTTCTTGTGGATGCCATATCCTGGTGAACGGCACAAGTGTAAAGTAAGCCAATGTAATATGTTTTTCTTCCATCTAGCTTTAGTTATAATATGCCAACATTCTTTCCCTCCCCCACCCCAGCTAAAAGCAGTGGGAAGAAGATGAGGAAGACAGAAATTCTCCATTTCAAGAATCTGATCTATACTGATTTGGTTGCCCACGAATTCCAGAGCATTTGTCACAAAATGGCTTTCAAAAATGTAAGACTCTTGTTAGTGTAGAATTCTGGCTAGACTGTCTAGTTTTCTACTTCGCAATGCAACACCTGCATAACAGCAAAAGACGGATAGTGCTTCTTAAGAGAAAAAAATATATACTGATATATTTTCACAGTTCACCACTCCTGACAACTGTTAGAGGAAGCCAAGGCTTCCCAGAAACATACGTTTTAATGCCAGCAGTTTTCAAAATATTTTTGGCAGCAGCCTGATGGGTTTTCATTCATACAGCAATCAGAAGAAAATGACAAAAGAGGCAGTTTTAACTAGAACTCTAGTTGCAAATGGTTCCTCCAATAGGAGAACACAGGGGGGAAAAAATCACACCATTAACTTCTTACTTTTAATTTGCATTCAAGGCGAAATAGTAGGCACTTGAGAAAAAACATCAAATAGAGAGCAGCAAGAGAAGGAAAGTAAAAAGTAGATATGTCCTGTCATTTGGAGATAACATTTAATGAACCACCCAAGCAGGAAAAAAAAAAGAGAATACAAACAATCTTATTTTTGTTAATATTTTAATGTTACATTTGCAGCATAAATAAAAAGGCACATTATATGTTTGGTAAGAACAGTGGCTGAAAGAACAAGTTGCTAAGTGGCAGGGTTTCGTGTATTTATTCATTTTTAAAGTTTTAAAAATAGAAGAATACAAAGATGAAATGCCACAAAACTCACCCAGGCCTGTGGTAGCCAACACAGGGCCACGGGAACCACGGGACAGATAAAATGCTAGCTTGTGAGGACCTGCTCACAGGAGCACTTCGGTGAATTATTCGTTGGCTTACCAGTCAAGAGGATACATCACTCCATATTTCACAACACCCCCTCAAGCCTATTAATTCTGTCAGGCAAAAGAAGGGCTGGAACCTTAGATCTACCTACGTTTCAGGAAGTGACACATCAACAAGGCCACTGCAGAAGGAACGGCAGCCATGGAGGAGAAAAGAGCCGATATATACCTATATAGTTCTATATATATTTATAGATATGCATTTCATTTTATGAGATACTAAACCCTCTTTTGTGGTTAAGCATTCCGGGATCTCTCTTCCCCACCCTCAATTTATTGATCGTAAAAAAAAGCTCTCCATATACTATTTCTACATTTGAAAAGATAGCAAAAACAAGGCAGGCAGCTATTACTGAAAGAAGGAAGGCATCCTAAGGGATCTTGCAGAACAGCCATTTTGCTACAAGAAGGGAAGACTATGGATATGTAGGCAGGTGGGATCCATGGGAGAGAAACCCAAAGGTTGTGGAGATGTGAGAGGAAGCACCCTGGACAAATCAATGGTGATCAAAAATGACATATACATCGCTTTGGATGATTTGACAACCTGGAACCAAATGGTAGACTTATGGGGTGTTCACATTCACAAAAGCAAGGTCTATTATACAGGAAGAGAGCTTTCTTGGATAAATATACCCTTTTCTCTCTCAATAGCATGAGGAAAGGACCTGGGACAACTGGTTTATGACCAAGCTGCAAGTAAACACAACTGTTCCACTCCCATCTCCAAAAGATGAAGAGTGAGAAAAGTTACAACTGAATGCATTTGTGATCAGGGATTTGCTTTAAGGCAGGCTTACAAATGGGTAGGAGAATCATTAAATATATTTATTACAGTTGTTGCAACTGACATTCAGCTGCCGGGATTTAAGCCCTGAACACAGAGTTTAGCACAAGAGAAAGGAAGGAAAATATCTGTTACTGACTCAGATACTACTGCCCCGTAACTGTTATTCCAGCTCCTGTATATCCCTTGCTAGGATGTGGATATTCTTTGCAAAATTGTTATGATGTAGCCCCTTCAATCAGATTGAAGGAAAGCTATAATAGAAGTACTTTCGTCAAAGAATTTGAGCTCAGTCATATCACTCAACATACAGATTCAGAGAGAACTGCTTCAAGTATTGGAAAGTATCCTGAGCCCATCTATTGCACTGCAGTAGCCCCAACAATGTGCTTACTTGTTGAAAATAAGCCTTCTTTTTCAAATGATTCTCCATATACTCCAATACTGAGCATTACACCTTTCCTACAGCTTCAATACTGCCTCCTTAAAGGGCTTTAGTGCTTGCATGCTAATTCTCCTACTTAAATGCAAATGGAAAAAAAACATCTTTCAACAATATTCTTTTATGGGAATCGTTATAAAGTAAAAATCATTAGCATGGGATACCTGGATTTCTCCGCTTGGCTTCCCTAGTCTTAGTACTGTAGAGAACCTGGGACCTTAGTCTTATTTCTACCATAATATTATTTACTTGTTATGCCTCACCTTTTTACTCGAGCAAGTTAAGAAGCAATTTCAGTGGGATATCTCCAGCAGATGTAAACACGAAGACAATTTCTAATGGACAGGCAGTTCCTCAGTTAAATCCTAAAATGCATTAAAGATCAATAGCAATACCTTAAAATGTGCACTCTAAGCCCCACTGACAAACCAGTGCAAATCTTTTAGTGTAGGATCACGCAATCCCAGTAACATATGCTCCTTGACTTAGTTACTACTCACAAATCCAGTTGAAGATCAAGGATCAGTTCCAAACTGCAGACTTCTTTCAGAGGGTATGCAATCTTATTCAAAACAGACTGAGTCTTAATTCCAAAGTTCCCTTAGTTACTGATTTAACAGCATCTGTCTATTGTCGGAATATTAATTCCTGAATTTAACTTGCATTCAAGGATACTAGTTTCTTTTTGAAGCTTGAAGAATTAGGAACAAAAGAACCACACAACACTTCTACTCTAATAAATCATTGGATGCCTTCCCCCATCCCCAGCAATTTTAGATAAATGTTGAAGAGCACAGGGGACAAAACAGAACTCTATAGGACACCATATAGGCCAGTGTTGGCGAACCTTTTCAGCACTGAGTGCTGAAACGGCAGTGCATGCGCGTATGGGGGAGCACCAAATACCAGAAGAGCAGCTTTCCAGCATGCACGTGCGGGAGCGGCAGAAACCAGAAGAGCAGCTCCCTGGCGTGCGCACCAGCCACCTGGTCTTCTGGTTTCTGGCACGCATGCGTGTGTGAAGAACAGATGGCCGGCACACGTGCGTGTGCTGGAAACTGGAAGCACATCTTCCTGGCGCACCTTCTGGTTTCCGGCACTCCCGCACACATGAAGACCAGCTGGTTGATATACATGTCCATGCCGGAACCCGGAAGAGCAACGGGTGACAGTTGGCATGCCCGGAGAGATGGCTCTGCCTGCTACTTCCGGCACACGTGCCATAGGTTCACCATCACAGATATAAGCTAATGGCCATAGGATCAAGCTAGTTATTTTCAGTACCACCTTCTGGAAATTGCCCAATAGGAAAGACTGAAGCCACTGCGAAACAACTACATCAACTAGTTTAGAAGCAATCATGGCAGATGGTCCTGAAAGGCACCACAAGATCCAGACAAATTAGCTGAGACATACGTCCCATATGCCCCCTATTATCTAATTTCTCCTAATCTTCCAAAGCAGACTCTGTAGCCTATGTTGCCCAAAAGACAGACTGAAATGGTTCTAGAAAAGGAAACAGTTCTGAGAGTACCATTTATCATTTTCACTCTTAGAACTGAAGAATATATTTCAACGCATCTACTGGGGCTTCCATTATAATTACTGTTTGGCCAAAGGATTCGTCTCCCTTTTTTATAGCTTTCAATGTGTTTTTAAACTGGCAATAAATAAATAAATCAAACAACCAATTACTTAATTGCAGACTAACTTCAAATAGAACTTATGGTGAAAACCTCTCTTCTTATCCAATACTTGAATTCTTTATTATTATTATAGAAGATAAGTATTCTGTGACATGCAATGTCTTGGCTAAGCATCAGTCAGCTCACAGATCTGTAAAGGAGCTTCTGTCTGGGGGGCCAGTAATGAACCTGAATGCTGCTGCTGTCTTTTTTTTTTTGCTAAACTTGGTCCATATGCTGCTGGGAAGAAGTCAGTGTGCAATACGTTGTTGAAAAGAGGGAGGTCTAGGACAATTGATCACATACACATGACCATGCCCACTTCACCATGGCTCCCTAACCCAGCTGACCCACCACTCCACCCAGGGAACCCACCATGGGTCCACAGCTGGCCTTCCCCTGGTGCTGGAGAGAAGCGCTAGAGTTAAAATGAGTAACAGAGCCAAACTCTGGTGGACCTTGGTCAAGAACCACCACAGAGAGAGAAAGAAGTGGAAATTCTCACTTTGTGCTGGCTTCCAAGGCCAAAGGTCCTCAAAGAATTCTGTTTTTCACAAGTCCATGGCTGAACTCATCATCCATTTAAGCCATAGATTGAAAAAAATACATATTCTATCTTTATAAATAATTCAAGGTGGAGAACATACATAATACTTCTTCCTTCAATTTTCCCCAGAAAATCCCATGTGAGGTGATTTGGGCTAAGAGAGAATGACTGATCCAAAGTTGCCCAGCTAGCTTTCATACCTTAATGGGACTAGAAGTCCCAGACTCCTAGATTCTAGCCTGATGCCTTAACCACTAGACCAAAGATAATTTGTTCAGTTTGGTCCATCAGTACTGAGTGAACACTGTCATTGTAGTTCATAAACTTAGTATATTGTGGTTTGTTCATGAAACTATGGTTTAAACAGATGCATAAATCCAACCAATGACTTGTTTAAAATATGAAGAATGCAGTCTTGGAAGACATGAAATTTTCCTCCTCTTTAGAATATAACATGAATGTCATCTAGTGAGGAAAGAATAGCATTCCAAGTCACAATATATTATTCGCAAGAAATAATCCTCTTAAGTACACACACACCATATAGTGCTGAAAAGGAAATGATTTTGTAAAGAGATTACAGGTGCCAATCAATCAGCTGGATATGCCAATAAGCAGAACTTGGAAGGGCTTTGCCCTGTCCTCAGACCTTGATTAGAATGGCAATCCATTACCGGCTAGAGCAACTTTAGCAACTTTTAAGATATGTGGACTTCAACTCCCAGCATGCACCCGTCTTAAAGTTGCTGAGGTTGCGAGACATTGCCCTAGAGCAGTGTTTCTCAATCTTAGCAATTCTATGACATATGGACTTCAACTCCCAGAATTCCCCAGCCAACAAGTCTGGCTAGGGAATTCTGGGAGTTGAAGTCTGCACATCTTAGATTTGGCAAGATTGAGAAACGCTGCCCTAGAGGAAAGAGATTTTGGCAGAGAGCTGATGGGTGGAGGTGTGAAAAAGCAGGAAGGTAAGATAGAAAGAATGATTGTTTAACAGGAGCAGAATTCCCCATAGAAAATATATTCAATAAGTTTGTAAAAATTGCCTGAGGTCAGGAAACATACCGTTCGCTAAAATAGGATGATACAATTAAAAGAATGGAAGATGAAAGTAGACCAGAAGCAGGTGACCATCCCTATCTAGCAATTTGGAACAGTGTCATAAATGGGTGAGAATCCAATAAGCAAGCTGACCACGGAACCCAAACAAGAATCCTCTTCGGTAGACAACAACAAAAAACACAAGGGGAATCACATGCACACTTACACAAGCATGTTTTTGCAGCTGTTGGTAATTTTGAAAAAATATACATTTAACACATAATTATCCTAAGAAAAAAGTACCGGAAAGCATTAACTGTCAACACTTTATACGATGAGTAACTCCTATCCTTGCTTTCTATTCAAAGATTCCTTGATGTGCCAGTACTACAGGTATACTGGAGACGGATCACTTGGGGCAAAATAATTTTCCATCATGAGTTCCAGAATCTTCTTTATATGCAACTATTGTAATTTCCCTTTCTGTTGGTGTGGATAAGCGAATTTATTACAGCTTCCCCATAAGTTACAAACAAGCAATGGTTATATTCAATAGTAGACTGTTTGTTGGAATACAAAAGGATTACTTTATGTGTCCATAGGTGTTCTATGACAGCAGGGATGGTTTTGTGCACAACCTAGATCCCACACATGCACAGATGAAGCTTTGCTCACTCGCCCGTCGCTTGCATAGCCTGTTTCCTAACAGGCCAGAGATTGGTACCAGTCCATGGCCTGGGGTTTGGGGACTCCTGTTCTATCAGAAGACAGACACTGACAATCAGGAGAATGTAACATAGGGCAGCTTGTCCAGAAGTAGGGAGAGCATAATGAAGTCTGCAATAACAGAAGTCTATTTTTGGCTGCAAGTGTCTCCTACACAACCCTGATACTTACATGGAAAGTATGGCCGCCATAATGTTATTTGCACCAAATCCTTATGGATTTTGAGTTACTAGTGGAAGCACCACTCTCTAGGACTAGGTCTTGTGTGCTGAAATGCACACTGTTATACTGAAACAGACATAAAGCCTGGCTCAGATAAATACGAACCATAATGTAACTTTTTTGCTTAGCATAATGTGTGAAAGAGTCCCCTACTACGGTATGAGTGAAACAGTTTCTCATAGAGATGGGCAATCTATACCAATAGAACTAGAATGGGTTGGGATATTGCATTTTCCCAAGGAGCTGGGATACACTGCAATATTTCACTAAGCAGCAACTAGTGGTATTGTATTTCTATTAGAGACATTTACCAGAATAAGTTTTTTTTTTTTTTTACTATTATTACTGTAACATTCAAAAGGAAAAAACAAAAAAAGGTAAGATAAATATTTGAGCCTATCCAATAAAAGGGTGTTTCCTGATTCTGTTCTACAAAACTTCAGTATCTCTTTAGAATGATAAACGAAACTGTTCAGAGGTAAAGGCCACATACACAAGAATGGATCCAAAAATTACCGGTATGAACTACTGTAGTTCTAATGAAATCAGAACATATGAAAAATTACTTAAACTTTGCCAAGAGAAGAGAAACAAAAGATTTTGAAAGCTGTTTGCAATTTGTTGGAGATGGGGGCGGGGAGTATTTAAAACAAATCTATTCATGATTTGATAGATCCTTGATATGAGTTTTTCCAGCCCAGGCACTGCCATTTGTGAAAACTGCTATATAAGGAAGCTTATAGAGCCAACTTCCTCATGAAGCTTATTTAAATGCTGACGTTTAATTACCAAGAGACAGATTCACATGTACTAGGAATGTACTACTTATGGAAGATTATGGTACTTCTCCTTCTCATAGAAGAAGCTTTTAGTTCAGTGAAATCCCAATCCACTAGTTTCTAGGCTTTTTTTCCAGCAGCCAGCAAGCTCCCTGATGCCCATTGGGAGACTAAGGAGACTAAGGCTCTCCCAATGGGCAGCAGGGAGCTTGCTGGCTGCTGGAAAAAAAGAAAAAAAGCCTAGAAACTAGTGGATTGGGATTTCACTGAACTAGGGCTGCATAAAAATCTTGGTTTACGTAGGAGGAACCTGGCTAAAAAGAAATACACATAAAGGCCTACGAAAAGAAAAGAACACACACACACACACACACACACTACATATAACTATATATATATATATATGGTTTCCCAGATTGCTTTCTTTGCTACAAGGCACAGAATTTTGTTAAAGAGTTCAGTAACAGACATGCAGTCACTGGTCAATTGGCAGGTTGGAAGGGTACACACTTAGAATAGTAATTTCTTATAAATATGGTGTGAGCCCAGAATGCACTTCCTTGGTACAATCAGAAGATTGGCTGAAATAAAATGAGACTCGTTGCTTTAGAATATGTAGATCAGCCTTATGCCTAACATGGTATAAGGTCCGAGCTAAAAGAGTAACTTGACAGGATCATCCCTTACCCTGCTCTCAATCTCAAAAATTCTTTGCTTACTTGAAAGGAATTATTTTTAGACAACAACTTATATCTTGGCCATCATCTGAAGTTGACTACAGAGATCCTTGCTACAAACCCAATTGTTGATGTTATGAATTGTAATGTTTATCACAGCTAACTAGTGTGTCAGCTTCATTTAACGTAGGGCTGATCACAGTCTAACCAATTCTTCACATAATTCTGTGGCCTTATAAGAGCCACCTTTTACTATGATTCCATGCTGCAGAGGTTACTTACATACCCCAAATTTTGTAGTTCTGGAGCTCTACTAACTAGGCAGGTATTTAATAGCAGGAACTAAAGCAACATGCAAAATGTTGCTTCATTTTTAATGATTGCTAGGAGCACAGAATCATACTAAGGGAACCGTTACAAACCAGATGCAAGTACATGGAAAAGGGGACAGCAAAGCAGAGTTTAATTTTAAAATGTTATAAGAGAAATTATTTCCTTCAAATACACTTAAAAAGATGGGCATGATAAAGGACCAAAATGGCAGGGATCTAACAGAGGCAGAAGAGATTAAGAAGAGGTGGCAAAATTACACAGAAGAACTATACAAGAATGAGCTTAATGTCCCTGATAACCATGATGGGGTGGCCACTGACCTCGAGCCAGACATCCTGGAATGTGAAGTCAAATGGGCCTTAGGAAGTCTGAGCAACAACAAAGCTAGTGGAGGTGACAATATTCCAGCTGAGCTATTCAAAATCTTAAAAGACAATGCAGTAAAAGCGATACACTCAATATGCCAGCAAATTTGGAAAACTCAATAGTGGCCACAGGATTGGAAAAGGTCAGTTTACATTCCAATTCCAAAGAAAGGCAATGCCAAAGAATGTTCAAACTATCACACCATTGCACTCATTTCACATGCTAGTAAAATTATGCCCCAAATCCTACAAGCTAGGCTCCAGCAGTATGTGGATTGATAACTACCAGAAGTACAGGCAGGATTTCGAAGAGGCAGAGTAACTAGAGATCAAATTGCCAACATATGCTGGATCATGGAGAAAGCTAGGGAGTTCCAGAAAAACATCTACTTCTGCTTCATTGACCATGCTAAAGCCTTTGATTGTGTGGATCACAATAAATTGTGGCAAATTCTCAAAGAAATGGGAGTACCAGACCATCTTATTTGTCTCTTGAGAAACCTATATGCAGGTCAAGAAGCAACAGTGAGAACTGGACATGGAACCACTGATTGGTTCAAAATTGGGAAAGGAGTCCGGCAAGGCTGTATACTGTTGTCCTGCCTATTTAACTTATATGCAGAGCACATCATGAGAAAGGCAGGACTATATGAATCACAAGTTGGAATTAAGATTGCTGGGAGAAATATCAACAACCTCAGATATGCAGATGATGCCACTCTAATGGCAGAAAGTGAAGAGGAACTAAAGAGCCTTTTTGTTGTGGTCTGCCAGCAGCCTGCGGAGCTGGCAGCGGAGTCAGACAGTGAGGAGGTTGAGGAAGAACATGGGCCAGTCCTGGAGGCTGGGGAAGGCCCGGATGAGGGCTCTGCATTGTAGGCAGAGATGGGGCCAGGCCATCTGGGAGTGATGTGCGGACTCCGGAGCCTCCAGAGGCTGACAGCAGAGAGGCAGAGGAACAGGAGGAACCTGTTCCTAGTGCACGCATGAGAAGAGCTGCCAGAAGGCAAGAGCAGCTAAAGCAGAAAGGAGGACTTAGAGTAAGGCCAAGAGATGATTGGCCCCTCCCATAAGGCTTAAAAGACCAGCAATGCCTCTTGGGCTTTTGTTGGAAAACAACGTTGATAGATTTGTTTCTTGTCTTGTTGCATTTATTTCTTGTTGGAGTCTTCTGCTTCTGAACTTTTGCCAAGAAAAGCCTTTGGCAGGTTGCCTAATTAGACCAAGGTTGGTGATAAGGCTGAAGAATTGTGTTATGAAGAATTTGTTTTGAATTAGTTTGGATTACGCTGAGAATGAGTTAATTCTCAGCTGTTCTAATAAAGTCTGTTTGTTTCGAACTGATTGCATCTGATCATACCTACTTGGGTCTGGGTCACAACACTTCTGATGCGGGTAAAGGAGGAGAGTGCAAAAGTTGGCTTGAAACTCAACATTAAGAAAACTAAGATCATGGCTCCCGGCCCTCTTAATTCCTGGAAAATAGATGGGGAGGAAATGGAGGTAATGACAGATATTATTTTCCTGGGCTCCAAGATCACCACACACGGGGACTACAGCCAAGAAATTAAAAGATGCTTGCTCCTGGGGAGGAAAGCTATGGCAAAGTTAGACAGCATACTAAAAAGCAGAGACATCACCCTGCCAACAAAAGTGCATATAGTCAAGGCTATGGTTTACCCAGTTCCAATGTATGGTTGTGAAAGTTGGACCATACGGAAGGCTGAGCATCAAAGAATCAAGGCCTTTGAACTATGGTGCTGGAGAAGACTCTCCTGCGAGTCCCTTGGACTGCAAGGTGATCAAACCGGTCAGTCCTAGAGGAGATCAACCCTGACTGCTCTTTAGAAGGCCAGATCCTGAAGATGAAACTGAAATACTTTGGCCACTTAATGAGAAGGAAGGACTCACTCGAGAAGAGCCTAATGCTGGGAACAATTGAGGGCAAAAGAAGGGGACGACAGAGAATGAGGTGGCTGAATGGAATCACTGAAGCAGTCAGCGTGAGCTTATATGGTCTCCGGGGGATGGTAGAGGACAGGAAGGCCTGGAGGAACATTGTCCATGGGATCACAATGGGTCGGACATGACTTCGCAACTAACAACAACAACAACATTTAAAAAAAAATAATGGTAAGATTATTTCAATTCTGGCTTCATTTCTACTAGGCTGGGCATTTTTTGGTTGAGGATACAGCAGAGTCCAATAGATAGGGTGAATGTGGTTTCTAATTTTTAACCCTCCCCTCAAATATTTCTTCATCTCTAACAGCATGATATTTTAATCTATTTCTTTCTTTATTAAATTTATTTGCCACCTATCTCGTCACGAGACTCTGGGTGGCTGATTGGCTTAATCTAACAGAAGAGTGGAATTTATCCAAAGTTACAGCGGGAGTTCCCAAGGGTACATAAAAATGTCCCCTTGGCTCATATTATGTGTGCTTTTGTTTGCTACATTCCCTTCTTATCCTGAAGGCACCCTGTTATTAAGCTGGTTATTAAGACCAGCTGCCTGCAATTACTGCAGGGTTCGAATCTCGCCAAGGCTCAAGGATGACTCAGCCTTCCATCCTTTCTAAGGTAGGTGAAATGAGGACCCAGTTTGTGGGGGCAATAAGCTGACTTTGTATAAATATACAAAAGGATGAAGGCTATTGCTGAGCACATTGTAAGCCGCCCTGAGTCTTCGGAGAAGGGCGGCATATAAATCAAATTAAAAAAAAAAAAAAAAAAAGTCCTGGAGCACAGAGGAAGGGAACTCCTAGAGCCAGGCTGCAGTCATGTTCTTTTAGGGTAGGCCATGGGTGTCAATTGCGTCACGTGATGTATTGTGACATATTGCAACATTTTTTGCCTTTGCAGAGCCAGGGTGGGTGTGGCCTGTGCGTGACGGATCTGGACCATGGGCCGCCATTTTGACAGGCCTGGGGTAAGCTAACGGAATGAGACGTTTTTAATGAAAGCTCTTTTATATTATACTCCCTGATTTTGAACCACAGTATGTCTCCCATAGGAAGCAGCTTGTGCATTCTATCAGACCCAAGAAATCAGGTCCTTTCCACAAGCCCTCTTACCTGTTCCTGGAGTGTTACTGTCACTTGTTCTTACTGCCTCACAGCTTGAGCATAACTCTCACATTGACTGAAGATTCAACGTATGTCTACTCTGTAACAGAATTAAGTGAACCAGGCTGAATGACAATGTCTGAAAAGCAGCACAGACCATGAACTCATGCAGAGGGAAGGCCACCACTTCACAAGATCTTTAATAATGATCAGCCTTTCTCAGCTTGGCATATTCAAATGTGATGGATCACAACTCCCATTTCAGCCAAGATAGCCAACATAGAGCTGAGGGGTCCTTGGTGCTCTCTGCAAGAAAACAATCAGGTTCAGAGAGCGTCAAGAACTCCTCATTTCAACCCTGTGCTACAAATATTTTCCTTTGTCCGTTACAATGAGAGTTGCAGTCCTAACTCTAGCCAGCCCTTCCAGAGAGTGCCAAGTTGAGGCAGAATGCTTGCTCTATACCCCTGCCTAAAAGTAACTGAAGCAGCCTCATGTCCAATTAGGAGAGAGATTATAGTGTATTAGAGATTTTCATATAAAAAGTTCCAGGTGCAATTGCCAATTGCTCTAAAACAAGGTTCCCATCTAAGAGAAAGATCTGGAGTTTTTATCTCATGACCCCCAAATAAAGAAAGGCCTTTTTTAAGTTAGATATTTGGAGATTATTCTTAAACCACAGCTGCTCTACCCAGTTTGGTCTGAATTATTAGGGTTTACTGAATCACACTCTGTGTTACAACTGTACAACTCTTGGAGGGACCTGAGTAAGGACAATGCTGGGCCATATCTATCTTTTGGTGTCATTTTGAACTATGGTAGGAAATCCACCCAAAATTTAACCTCTATTTGGCAAGTCTCTGCCTATCACTCGTTTGCAAATCTTGATACATTCATACTTCCCTTCCAGGTTATTTACCATGCCCCCAATGCTAGCTCAAGAAGACAGTGTTGAATTAGGTTGGCCAATAGTGCAACTGATAGCTTCATTTGTTCTTATTCATAACAAAACACTAGTTGTCAATGAGAATCTAGGCACCAGTACAGGTGGCAAATTCAATGCTATTGTGAGCCCTTATTTTTCAATGGAAAATATGCGAAACCAAAATTCTACAGTCCTTTCTCTGGACTTGCATTGCATTCATTCAACAGCAAGCAGAATTCTGAAGTGTTCTTTTTTAAATGAAAGAATGCACCACAGTTATGTTTTGAAAGGTACAAAAAAGTAATATAAATTAAAAAAAGAAAAGAAAACTAAAATACCTTATCATCTGTCCCACTTGCCAGCAAGCTCATTTCTTTTCCTATTAACCTGAGAAGATCCTGGCTACACCTGCTGTGCACTGTTATTGGAACTGTCACTAAGGAAACAGATACCCTGTTGGGACAAGTTATATTTCAAAGCCCTTGCCAACTTGCATTTTTAGCATATCAAGGGAGCAAGGAAAAGGGGGGGGGAGATGGGGAGGAAGACAAGTGACAGGATGTCTGAAATGCTTGTTAAAAGGAAGTCTGCAGACATTCAAAACACATTTTGCTTCTTTTAAACAAAGGAGAAAGGAAAAGGAACCCAGGAGAAATTAAAATTAAACACGTCACAGAAGAAGCAACAGCATCATATTCAGGCAAGGAAACAGTTGGAGAGCAAGCGGCATTAAGGTCCTGAGAAGCTAGATTGATCGTGACAATAGCAACACCAATAACAGAAAACCTGCATTAAGTTTAACATGCCACATATACATTTACACATATATAGATAGACATGTGCATTTGTGTGTGTTTTATATGTGTGTTTTCTAGTGGGTGGAAACTGAGGAATAATAAAAAAATTTGTATAGACTGGCAGCATGGTTACCCAGTCCCTTATAGGACAATGCTTTATTAAAAAAAAAAACATAATTAGGAAGACAAAATAGTGGACGAGTTGTCAAGTTGCAAGCTCATGATAGCTGCACTCTATCGCTCTGCACCTTTTCCTCTGGTTGTGATTCAAGCTAAACATTGGCCAACTAGCAAGAGGTCAAGGTCAGTCCAAGATACACACGCACACACTTTGACAAGAAGCAGAAGAAAAAGGGAGAGATTACTTCCAATTCTTCCTTTTTGTTCTCAATCTACCCTATGATAGCAATGGGCAAGAAACTCGGTATTTATTTTGGAAGAGACAGATGGAAAAAAGCAATAGGTGACATCATCTGAAGGAAAAATAGGATGGAAAACCTTTGACCAAAAAAAAAAAAAAGTTAAGAGGGGAAGCAATTTGGAATGTATGCCCCCATCTACTTGTCTTTGAAATAGTCCATGATTTAAGGCCACAATCGAAAAGCTCACTGCGTTAAACATGTCAGCTTAGCTTTTGAAATGAACATGGCTTATAAGAGTATTGAATCTTTAGCATTTGCAAACAGAGATAATTTTTCCTGTTTCCTTCCATTGAGCTAACTCTGACGTTGTCCCCAAACAATTTTGTTTAGTTACATCCTGCAGCTTAGCACTGTGTAACTTTGAACCTGCTAATGTAATGCTTATGAATGATTCTGCAACTACTCAGATTCTAAAGGTATAAATCACTGTTTCTCAACCTTGGCAACTTTAAGATGTCTGGACATCAACTCCCAGAATTCCCCTGTCAACCTAGAAGTCCATACATTTTAAAATTGTGAAGATTGAGAAACACTGACATAAATCATTCTATTTTTTTTCCTAGACACAGTAAGAGATGCCCTTGTGAATGTTCTTCCTTCCCGTTATTGAAATACGCCTTAGCTCTTCCCACCTGGTAACTTAAAAACCAAAGAATTCCCATTGTGTTTTGATGGCTTTCGTCTTGAACTACAAAAATTAAAGTCTGTATTAGATAACAACATGACCAAAAAGGTATCCCTGATAATATGCATAGTACAAATTATGTGATCTACAATGCATACAGCAGGCCTGCCATTTTCTCTTCCAGAACAGCAAAATCACCCATCAGTTGCAGCAGCTAATAGTGAGGGTTTCTTACTCTCTTCACAAAACAATTTGAACAGTTCAAACCGACCAAATTATGGAGCTTACCATCTTCAGAGCCGTGAGCTGGAATCCTGTGTGAAAGTGTAGAATGGAAGGTCAGGTACCATGTTGATGGATATGCTACAAAAACGGTCGGGATGCTAAAGTTTTCCACAAAAATGGCCAGCACCAGCAAAACATCACAGCACCTCCCAAGAACTGCTTTCTCTTGCTACAGTAGCCAAGACAAGGAAGCACCACGAGGAACCAAACTAAGGGAGGCTTAGTGTTAGCGCAATGTTACCTGAACTTTAACCATTTAAGATCACACTGTATAAGGCTATCCAAATGGTTGATTCTAGATAGGATCAGAAATGGTCTCTAAAGTATGGCAAAATGACTTATTCCAAAGTCACCCTTTGGAAAGATGATGGCCCTATGATAGATGTTTGAGGCCAGGACCTATGTGAGATATACTTTGTTAGAAGCTCCATAGCTGCCCTTCACTCATTTTTAAGAAATCAAAAGAATAAAACAAATGAACAAAACAAAAACTGTATCCACCCCATTTTGAACAAGGGGCTTAGTTATGATCAGTCTCTCTGGCTGCAGTTCATTGGTTAGTTCTATGTCATGCAATTGGCGACATCATCTGCCAGCAGACTGGGACTGCGGTGCCATAATGACATGTGACTGTATGGGCACGTTCAGTTCTGTCCTTTGGTTGGCCATCTGAGTGAGGACTGAAGTGGCAACAGCTTCAGCTGCAGAGCGGACGTTCAGCCCATTGGGAGATGCAGTCACCGAACTGTGCTGGATGACAGGAGCTGGAGAACCGGTGGGCTCAGAACTCTCTTTGGGGCTTTCTGATTTTTCAAGAAAAGGGAAAAAGAAAATGGCATTAGTGATTGGACTTGGCTTTACAGACTTCTACAGAACATGCTTCAGCAACTATTCTGCCAGTTCTTACTCATTTTCTCAAATGAGTTGCTCTTTTTTGGCCACAATATTCTCTGTACAAAAATTCAGTTTTAATACAGGTTTAACAAGCCTGAAAATACAACTCATTCTGATGCTAATCAAAAGTATCTGTATAATCTTGTGTTGGATACACAGAACACATTATCATAGAATTTTCATTTTACCCAGCATATTATGTGAATCCAGCCACTGTATTTGGTAAACCATAGTTTATTGTTGTGTGGAGTCAGCCGATTATGGTTTCTTTGATTAAAAAAAAAAATCAGCCACATATCTCAATAATAAAACTGAATGTGCATAACTGAGAAGAATTTGATTGGCCTTATTTAGAGATGCCAATTGAATTTCTTTCCCTACAGCTAAGGCTTATAATGTGAACTTCCAGAATTGAAGAGGAAAAAGAAAAAAAAATACAGTTTTACAGCAGTGGGGGGAAAAATCAGCCTTTGGGGGAAAATAGGGTTTGTCCTATAGCTGCAAATGTGTAGAACCTTTTTCAACTGGGTGTTCTTGAGATAATATGGACTAACCCATCCATCATCCAAAGGAAGAACTAGCCATAATAACTGGGGTACTGAGAATTCTATCCCCAGCAGTTTTAGAATAGCTTAGGTCAGAGTTGGTGTCCTTGTAATATTCAATTATAGAATGCTTTTTTAAAATCTTAACTGATTCCAAAATGCTACTTCATAAAACGCTGAAATCCTAAAATCTGTATTTGATTTTGATAAAGGAGAGTATTTGTAACTCAGGGTTGAAATTGGGGTCCTTCTCTGAGCTTGGTTGCTTTTTTGCAGACGTGTCATTACCCCAAACTAGGTGACATCATCAGTGCTACAAGAAAACAACCAAATTCATAGAGCACCAAGGACCCCTGCATTTGACCCCATTTGCCCTGCCTGATTCTGCTTACCAAGATAACCTTGTGTTTTCTTCTGTAATGCAGTGACAGGGCAGTCCTTGTGAGCCAACAATAGTTGTTTGAGTTGCGCAACTTCATTCCTTAATAATGTAACTTCGTTCTATGAGAAAGGAAACATTTAATCTCATTGCGTTGGTTCAACATCCAATCTTGAATCTTGCTAAGTGTTCATTTGAAACAGTGAGAGAACAATCAGAGGTACAACATAAATATGAAGGAATTTACAGATGATGGGTTTCAGCCAGCATCTTTTACTCATTGCGTAGCTTAGGGAATGCTTCATTCATCATGCCCCCTTTTTTAGCATTAAAACTGCTGTGGCTCAAACCTATGCCTAAATTGTGTCTTTTGCTATTGGGATATCTTTGAAAAAGCCAATATGGAAACCTGGTAGTGAACAAGGAGATTCTAATCTAAGAAACCTTGAAATAAAACATGTTTTAATTCTGAAAATCTTTTGAGATAAGTCAGGCTAAACATAATGCACTTGTGCATTTGTACACAAACACACACTCACTCAGGCAGTAGTTTCAAATCTTTTCCACCAATGAAATATAAAGTGGAAGCAATAGGGCTGATGCAAAGTACCTTGGAAGGGTTTTACAAAAAATGGTGCTGAAAAATCACAAAGGCAAAACTAGTGCATCTTCCAGGTTTACTTTTATTAGCATACTAGCTTCACGGAGTGCTGGAGTTATTTTTGGTTTCTAGCAGACAGAGGCTGCTTATAGGGAATGCAGGTAGCAGCCTGTTTTAATACTGGAATTGAAGCTGCTTATACTTCATGGTAGGCTTGCTTAGTTGCATTCCTTGTGTAAGTCTCTCAAAAAAGGTGGGAACACCATATCAAGGGCACATGTGGAAATAACTCAAGTGTATTAACATTCTTATTATTACCACTGAAGGGGAGATTACACTGAACTTCAGTTTCTCCCTCAAAGACAGAACTACCCCTGTTGGCTGAGGTCCAAGAACCAGAAGGCTCAATTCTTTTTCCTCAAAGGCGGGAAACTTTAATTAAGCTTCAGGATAAGTTAAGCAACATGGTAGTAAAAAACCAAAGCCAAAAATTCATAGCAGCGCAAATAGCTTGGCTCACAATCTAGCCCCAGCAATATATCAAAAATCAGGCCAAGGTACCACAGCAGACAGGAGAAGAAGCTAAGCTTCCAATGTTAAGAGGCAGATGGAAAGCATGAAAAGGTTCCCTTTATGCATCGAGACCACACAAAAGTTAAAATGTCTTTCTTACTCATAAGAATAACAGAAAGTTTCATATATCAGGATATTTTGAAATGACAACAATATATTGATAATAACGTATTAAATGTATAGATGATGGGAACAAAAAAAAAAAAAGAAGAAGAAGAGGGCTATCAATTATCCTTGTCAAAGGGGGAGTAAAAAGAACTGCTGCAATAAGATTGGAATTGAGTGGTAAGATTTTCTGAAGAAGTCCACACTGACAAGTAACAAGAAATAAAAATGACCGAGGCCCTAATGTCTGTTCCACAAAATGCTCATTCCAACAAGGAGCTATAATTTAACCAAGGGAACTATAATCTGAGAAAACGTGTGTTAGTAGAACGCATTCTTTCACAGAGACCTCAAATCTCCCCACCCCCCCTTCCTTGGCAAGGAAAGCTCCTCCAGATGGTAGACAGCCAAGACCAAGAATACCTACTGCACGCCAGGATCTTCAAAGATAAGTAATAAAGGTCTCAGAGTATAAAAATCACCTCCACACTACATTCGGATCCCATAATTTCAGATTATATTGGCTAGGAACAAATTTATGAACAATAGATCTCACACTACCCTGGAGGATGATGGTCTTGAAAATAAAGCAAGGATAGATACGATATTAAGGGTACATTTATCATACTGTAGGCATGTTGGCAAGCCTGCTTACACTTAGATGGATGTTCTGTGTGGTGAGCTCTTCTGCTTTCTTTTCCAAGGACGACACCCAGAGCTTGCGTTTCTGGCGGCAGCGGGAGGCGGCAGCGCGGTTCCGCTCCAAGAAACGCTGCCTGCGTTCGTCTGGATCTTCATCTGCTGTGCGTCTCCGTCGGCCACCTGTACTTGGTGTGGGTTGAGCTGGGGAAACCTGAGGATGAAGGACAAATAGATGGGCAGGCTATTCAGACAGAAGATGGGGCAGATTGTTCAAAGAAAAAGAGGAGGAACCTGTGGCTTTCCGTTGTTATTAAACTACACCTCCCAGCATCTCTTGCCACTACTCATGCCCACTAGAACTGCTGGAAATTGCAATTCAGCAATTATCTGAAGAAGCCCACCTTGTATTAAGAACTCAGCAGTCATACATGGACCAAAGAACTCATCCAAGCAATTTTGGGGACTATTAATACTGCCCTAATGCTCTCAAATGCTACTTTACTGTTTAATGTTTGCTTTTCTTATTCTTGATTGCTTTTATTATATTTTGCGTGATATTTTTCTGTAAACTGTTCTGATATTTTGTCTGAGAATAAAAAGTAACACCTGTAATCTTTTAATGAACAAACAATAAATAACATTTTCCTCTGATTTGTCTGGTTCCCAATAGTCTCTCTGTAAAATAGATGTGCAAGACGCATGGATGTCTATTGCATTTATCTGCAGGCAACTTGGAATATTCAGCCATTATTTGACTTTGCACCCTTTTATCAATTTAATTTTTTAAAAAACCCTCCTCTTTTCCCTTGTGCCTGTTCAAGCATTATTTTTGCAACGAGATGCTTGTGTGGTAAAGGCAACACTGTAATAGTCACTGAAATTCTTTTTATTTTTAAGTAGCCAAATGGAAATAACTGCCAAAAGCAAAAACAAATTTGCAGGTTCCCACCTTAGCTCAGCCTCCCCAAATGGGCTCTATAATTAGACAGACAGTTTCCACTTCTCTATACTCGCTGTCAGTCAGGCAACATATGGACAGTAAACTTCTGGAAGCTCTAACTGACAGAGCAGGTGGTAATTGTGATGGAAGGCTGGCATTTGGTAAGCTGGCAGGACCAAATGGGGTGCATTTAAACTCAAGTAATTAAGATAGGAAGAGAGACAGAGGGAGAGAAGATTTGTAAATACTGCTTCTCTGTTTCTGACTCTGTCCCCATTGCTGTTGTATCTCAGTGATAAACATCTGGTAGCAATGCTGGCAGAAGCAATGGAGGCTCACCCTAGTCTACCCACCTGCCCAGGGAATTAGAAACCGAGTGCCTTAAACCTGGCACATCCTGCAACTAGAAAACTGTAATTTGGCAACAAGGAAAAACAACATACTGAATTTTCAAGCTTATTTTCATTTGCAAAATTTGAAGTTTGTTCTAAAGTAGTTTTTCAGAAACTGCGAAAAGGAGAGTTGGTTCTCTAAGGAAATGGGGAAAGACTATAGAAAGATGTACAGGAACATAAGGGAAGAGAGAAATCCAAAACAAAGTATTTATTTCCAGATAACTAAAAGACTGCTGAAAGCTGATGACGGTTTTCCTTCCCTTCTCCAGAAATGATTACATTATTGTATAAGAGGGTTCATTAGCCCCTGATATACACTCATCACATAATTATCAGATCATTCTTGTTTTTATAATGGTTCAAAATCTTAAATTCGTATTTGTTCTTTAAAAATATGAATAAATACCATAGCAAATGATGCCATCATGCTCTCTCTAATACCATAGTTAGCTCAAGTCCCTACTTAGAAGTTCCCCATTCCCCTTTTCTTCACAAGGACCAGTACATTTTTATTTTATATAAAACTCTGGCTCCAAATAATAGCTGTTGGGTTTTAATTAAGTATCATACGATCTAGCAAGCACCCTTACAAATTTCCACAGCAGCTTTCCTAAATTTGGGCTCTTTCCTTTGGCTGATGAGCCTGCCAGCTGAGGAAGGATGAGATGTATTGTAGTCTCACTTCTGTTTCCTGAATCCTTACTTAATCCAATTTGGCACTTAACCAACCTGTGGCTGGGCTGGAGAAGGTGCATCAGGGTGCTGGATAAGTATCTGACCCTGTTCAGGATGGGAAGTCACCATTGTGCTCGCTGATCCCACCATCATGCTGCTGCCGTTCAGTGAGGAAGTAATTCCTTGCGTCAGGCTGGCTTTTAGCCTCTGCATGGGATGAAGACAAAACAAACACTAGGAGAAGCCCAACTTCCTCCTTGTTGAGATGGCACAGTGGTTGAAATGCAGTATTGCAAGCTGATTCTGCTCACAGCCAGGAGTTCAATCCTGACCGACTCAAGGTTGACTCAGTCTTCCATCCTTCCGAGGTCGGTAACATGAGGGCCCAGATTGTTGGGGGTAATGTGCCGACTCTGTAAACCGCTTAGAGAGGGCTGATAAAACACTATGAAGCGATATATAAGTCTAAGTGATATTGCTATTGTTGATGTTTTAAACACATACTTGGAGTTTGCTAAAAAGTGGCAGTCTGTTGAAGACAAGGGGCAGTAAACCTGACATGCTGTTAACTAGAGGTTCACATTTATGTTCCTAGAAGAAAAATAAAAACCTGGATTAATGGATGTAAAAACTTCACATGTGACTGGGAATTCTTTTCGCTAAGGAAATCTGAAAAATCTCTCTTTTTTTTTGGAGGAGAAGCTCTCATTAATGTGGAATGTTTAAACAAGAATTCTTCCTTTCCCATACAATTAAGAAATAAGTCACCATAAAATGTTCAGACAGCTGGAATTTTTCTACTAAAACATTGAGTTTTTTATTACATTTTACTTCGTTTTCCTTCCAAGGAATGTATGTGTTAGTCTCAAAATAATTTGGTCAAATGGAAGACAGTTAAAAGAGAGAGCTTATAAAACTACCAAGAGTTTATGCCTGTAAGATAGAATAAAACATTCTGTTGGTGTAAAGGATGTCTAGCCTGAAGAAGTAGAGGAACTGTTTTTCTTACATTTGTGCGATATTTGCTCAGATGTAAGTTAATATCTACTCTTAATATGCTGTATTTGGACATGTCTACACTTTTGTGGCTATACTCTTTGTAATCCCAAGCCAGAATTCAAAGAACTCTGCATCAGTTTTATATGCTAAAAAGGATTTTACAGTGGGTTTGGCTGAATACCTCCTCTTCTACTGCCATATATCAGCCTCCATGGATGGGAATTTAGGGGTTTGTAATTCCAACATGTCTGGAAAGCTCCAGGTTGGGGAAGGCTGCCATACACCAAGTTGCTTTTGAACCCAACAGGGAATTTCAAAAGCAATTTTATTGTATTTGGCATGGGAATACAATTCAAGAGGGGGAAAAAAACCACTGTGAGCTTTAGCAGTTTTGGATCTAGTAGTACTTCAAGTCTGTAAATTGTGCAAGTGGTGATGGCAAAGGGGACTAAGCCTGACTTCTGAAAAATGATACAACAACCTAAAACATTTTTACAAGATGAAGTTTCTTTAAAGCGGTGTTTTCTCAATCTTGGACTCTTTTAAAAATTGTGTGGATTTCAACTCCCAGAATAATATCCCAACCTGCCATGCTTTCAAGACTAGAATGATAGAAAAAATGTTTTTGAAATCTGCAATGCATCTTGGTGCATACATCTCTCTCATTCGATTCTTTAAAAGGAGCCATCTTGTGAACCACGAAATAGAATCAGGAGCTCACCATTTTAGCTTCAGAGTGTCCTGGAAGGCCTGATGGTGAAATTGAGCCACTGCTGATAATCGGGGGACCAGGAATACCAGGAATGTTTGGCACCATAGGCATCGGCCTTGCCAGCTATATATTGGAGGAGGAGGAGGAAAAAGAAGCATCTCAGGTTTTCTTTTTTTACTTAGAACACACCGAAAAGGGGAAAAAAAAGCCTCACAAAAATCTCACCATTGGTGTTTGCATGAAACCCACAAATTTTCACTTTCTCTGAACCATTCCATTTGGCTACAACAGCCAAATCCTCTTTTTTTTTTAATGATTGTCCCAAATATCCTTATTTGATTTTAGGTATTTGTGTGCAATTTCTCAACAGTCGCCTAAAAACTGTAACATAATGCTAGCTCTCAAACAATTCGTATCTTGAAATTGGAGATTGTTGGCAATCTGCCGATCATAAGGAAGATTATGGCTCCAGATAACTAGGCCCACAGAATTGTTTTAGAACAAAGGCATTTGGAGATCAATCAGGCTAAAATGATTAAACCGTTAGTTTTGAATTAGAGGGGACAGGAACACAACACTGAGCAATATTCAAGGCTATTGTCATCTTTCAGATAACATATTTTTATTATATTTTGTGGAAGGGACAAAAATAAGTCAGAAACGAAGTGCAGATGCCTGAAATTTTTAGAGGGAGGGCAGACTCAGAATTATATTTTTATCATAAGGAGGAAAACTTCTGACCGATTTGTTATCCTCTGTAAGGTTCTTTGCAATTTTCCCCCTCATTTTATGATATTGTTCACTTTCAGAGCAATTGGAGAGGGAAGATGCTGGGTAAGCTAAGTAGAATTCATAAGAGTATTACTGATACATCCTGGAGAAAAGGCAGTCATTTGCAAACCTCCCCACTAGGTACATAGAGAGATGTCTTCTGCTATCCTAACAAATTAGCCGTTCCAATTTATTGGAGTCGATCTATTTCCAATGTGGCAGAAACTTTCTGAACACTTAAAAGTCAGTGAAAATTTACCGCACAAAGAAGCAGACACTTGATTTGCATGCAACATCAGAAATAATACAAGATGCACCAGAAGGTACTCATGTTTGTCAAATCCATATGCAGAAATAAAAGCTAAATAACCATTTCATGCCCCGAAGAGGCCAGGGAGGGAGTTTTTCCTGGCTTGGAAAAGCCGACATGTTCTCTGCAAGCTTGAATGGTTTCAAGCACAAAGCTAGCTAATCAGAAAGCCTGCCATTCCCAGCCCCAGAACCAACAGGGCCAGCCATCTGTTCATACAAGGATTCAGCCTGAGCCTTCCTGACCAATGACTTGGTTGGCAGGCACGGCTACCCTCACAGGCAGTGGCTCTCACCACCCCTATGTCCTCTACTCCAACATAGGCTTATCTCATGCAGAGAAGTAGAGGGAGATGTCAATTTTTGCAAATTAAAGTGCCCCATATGCTCTGCAAAGGGAAAAAGCTGTCCCTTCCTTTATCAAAATCAGCCATGCTGGAAGCTTTCATTACCGATATGACAGAAGGCATCTGAACGGGTGGGCCAGGAAGGACCGGCATAGTCTGTCCATTCACAAGGTGCATGACAAGTGGTACAGAACTGGTAGGAGACCTGGAAAAGATTTTAAGCAAAAAGAAAACGTGTCAAACAAACTTCAGTCCATTTGGCAGGGAAGTGAACTCTCTCAGCAAATCCTGGTTGCATGTGATTCTCTTTGATTCGTGGAACCCATCCCTTCTCCAAATTCTCCATGGTGCTCTAACCAATGGACAACAAACTATTTTCTTAATCTAACTTTTTAACTGCTAACTAAATTGACAGAGTAAACATGGATCACAAAGCCACAGTTGGTTCTAAACCAATACAGTACTTCTCATTCAGCAACCCGGTCACTAAGTGAAGTGGTTGCTAAGCGAAACTTCATGATTTTATGATCTTACTTCAATTTTCTTTTCCATTACAGACCTGTAAAGGTTGTAAATATGAGGACTGGTCACCAAGTTACTTTTTCATCCCCGTCACGAATGTGAGTGGTTGCTAAATGTGGCAGGCGACTGTGGCAAGGACCATCTGTAACTAAAGCCAGCTTCTTCTCCCAATCAATCTCAAAATCTAACTGATGAAACCATATCTCAGGGCATGTTTCCTTCCTTCGTGACTATTTTTGGATAATTATATATTCCTCTTCCATACTCCATAAAATTTGATACCGGAACACTTCAGGAGAAAATGCTATCTGATGAAATGCTCAATTTTAGGACTGAATTTAGGATGCTTTCTCTTCCCTTAAAGTTTCTATTTACCCGAGCTGTCTGTTGGAAGGTGGTGCCTGGGTGATGACCGAGGTTGGAGAAGGAAGAGTTGGATGTAGGGGGTCATATCCCAAGTGCAGTGGCAGAGATCCAGGACGTACAATAGTTGGTGTAGGCGTAGAAATTATAATAGGTTTTGAAGCACTCTCCTAAGAGAAATACAGACAGTCAATGCCAGATTCCCACCACCACCCTCCTTGCGTAATGCTATTAATTTTTGCTTTATTATCTTATTGATTACCTAATTACATTATTTATCATATTACTGATTATTATTGATGGAAACATAGAAACAGGGCATGAAAAAAAAACAAAACAAAAAACAAAAAACACTCCTCTTTCTTAAGGCAGACCAAATAACACCCTGCTAACTCCAAATATCTGATAGGCCTGAGGTCTATAAATATCGCATGAATGTAGTTTCAAAAATCCCAATTTTATCAAAAGGCAAAAAGTCCACATCTTCTCAAGCCAGGAATCTACAACACTCAGTTTCATCATGATCAGGATAATTATTACAAGGATTGCTTGATTTAAGAAATGAGTTGAACAGATTTATTTATTTATAGCATTTAGTAGCGTCGCACCAAAAAATAGGGTGGGATTTAATATACCTCACGAAGTAGTGCAATAGTACGGAAAACATAGATTAATGTGATCTGCAGGCATATTGGTAGATGATAATAGGCAATTGGAACTCCGAGGGAAATATAAGAGCTATTTGGAATTCAAAAAGATGTTCATTAAAATTCAAATCCAATCCCAGTGCTTTTCTCTAGGAGCAAGAACTTCAAGAGCAGGAATAAGCCACGTGCCCATAAATTTCATTTCATTCTTCTGAGTTCTTTCCTGCTTTATGATTTGGTTGAGATCCATCGCTAGGAACGTGGAGTTGCCAGCAGACATGAAGCCAAGAAAGGACTGCATAGAGAAAGACACTGGGGTGGTGATAATTTAAATTATTTCAGCAGTTTTCATGCATCTGTCCCTGGCATGGAACTGCCAGTTCTTACTCCTGGCATGTCCAAAGAATCGGAAAATGGGTAGCAAGTCCAGCAGTAAACTCGTATTTGTAGGATTAAACTAACTAATACTTCTGAATCTCTTGCCTCTATGTTACTATTATCAGAAATAATAAGAGAGCTAATTTTGCTTTTGTTTTTATACAGAGGGCATCTTTTTCAGAATGAGCAAAAGCCATTAAAAGCAGATTAAAATAATGCAAGTAGTTCTCGATTTACAGCAGTTCATTTTGTGACTGTTCGAAGTTACAAAGGCACTGAAAAAAGCGACTTATGACTGTTTTTCACACTTTTGACCGTTGCAGCATCCCCATGGTCATGCGATTTACAATCGGATACTTGACAACTGGTTCATATTCATGACGGTTGCAGTTTTTTTTTTCTTTTTAATTTGATTTATATGCCGCCCTTCTCCGGAGACTCAGGGCGGCTTACAATGCGTTAAGCAATAGCCTTCATACTTTTGTATATTTATACAAAGTCAGCTTATTGCCCCCACAAACTGGGTCCTCAATTTACCTACCTTAGAAAGGATGGAAGGCTGAGTCAACCTTGAGCCTGGGGAGATTCGAACTTACAGTAATTGCGGACAGCTGGTGTTAATCACAATGGTATCAGTCTGCTGAGCCACTAGGGCCTTGGCCCTTGGCAGTGTCCCTGAGTCATTTTATTTCCCCTTTTGTGACCTTCTGGCAAGCAAAAATCAATGGGAAAGCCAGATTCACTTAACAACGGTTTTACTAATTTAACAACTGCGGCAATTCACTTAACAAATGCGGCAAGAAAAATCATGCAATGGGCCAAAATTCACTTTCTCGAATATCTCACTTAGCAACATAAATTTTGGGCTCAACTCGAGGACTACCTTTCCTGAAAGCTCACCTTCTCCTTAGGCTGTGGTGACTGTGGGCTCCCTACTGGGCTGTCTGGAGGAGAAGAATCCACTTCGACAGGCTCTTCCTCTTTGATTTTGACGTCCGGGGTAGAGGGAAGAGACATATCGAGAGGACCAGAACACTGTGGAAACATAAAATATATATTTTAGCACATAGTGCCCAAAGCTACTGCGATGTGTTTGCAGGTTTCTGCATGCCCACCATCCACGAACATAGTTAGAAAAGCCTAGAAACATGCTTGTGGCACTACCCATGCTCGTGGCACTTCTAACAGCAATAGCAATAGCACTTAGACTTATATACTGCTTCACAGTGCTTTACAGCCCTCTCTTAAGGGGGTTTACAGAGTCAGCCTATTGCCCCCAATAATCTGGGTCCTCATTTTACCCACCTCAGAAGGATGGAAGGCTGAGTCAACCTTGAGCCTGGTGAGATTTGAACTGCCAAACTGCAGGCAGCCGGCAGTCAGCAGAAGTAGCCTGCAGTACTGCACTCTTACCATTGTGCCATCTCTGCTCAGTTATCCTGGTTTTCTGACGCTAATATGGCTTTTTGGTCCAGAAAAGCTGGAGAACCAGAAATACTAAAGACTGCAGGGTCCAATCTGAGTCGGTCACCGGGACCAAAGGTTTATTCTTCCAAGCTTTCGGGATCATGCTGGAGGCTATCATCAGGGAACTTCTCTCTCTCTCTCTCCAGAATACATGCGCTGGGCTTTTCCATGCGATGTATTTATTAAAGACTGCCATTGAGAATGCTCTTACAGTGGGGTCCCTGGGCTGAAACAGTGGAGCGCAGATTATGCAAACAGCAGTTTGCCCCCACCAAGGACACCTGCTACTCTTCTTTGCATGAACGTCAGTTAGATGTCTGTCTTAAATTGGTCAGACCCTAAAACCTTATTAAACCAGAAAGGCAGCATTCTGAAGATCGTGTACATAACACTATACAGGCAACCCTTTTTTTCTTGTAAAACTTTGCGAATATAAAAATAAAGCTGGAGGGCCTGCAGGTCACAAACCCCCCCTCCCACTCATTCACAGAAGTGCTGGAATCCGCTATATAAGTCACTTTTGAATTACTGCTTGATTTATCAAAAGCCAACGAGAGAGCCATGTAAGTTATTACAAACCTATGACCAGGCCATTGTAATAAAACCCAACCATATGCCTGAGCCTGGCATATTGCCAGACCACCTATTTTCATTTCAACAGCTCAGCGTGGCCTTTTCCAATTTTTGTGAACAACAGCCTGCTATGCTCGTAGATCTCTGGGTTGTAGTACAGCAGGAAGAAATGGCACCATGCACATCAAAGCAGAAAGAGAAATAGCACATTAACTAGTCTTGAAGCAATCAAAAGCGGCCTAATACCTCCTCAAGGCCTTTGATGGAGTTTGCTAAGGTGATAAAAGAAGGTATAATGAGCTGCTGGGAGGGGAAAAGGCCAGTCGGCACGAAAAAGCTACTTTTCGATGAAAAGCAGAAAATTTCTTTTAGTGGCTACCAAAGAAAACCAACAGGGGCAACCAGGGTAACGATTAATTACTGTGTTTCCCTGAAAATAAGACCCTGTTTTATATTTTTTGAACCCTGAAATAAGCGCTTGGTCTTATTGCCCTGTGCTCAAAAGCCCAATTGGGCTTATTATCAGGAGATGTCTTATTTTGGGGGAAACAAAATAAGGCATCCCCTGTTCTTTGTTAGCAATCTGCTACTTGCCACCTCTTTGGTCTTCTGCTGGCTATTTCTTATGCATAATCGTCAATTAAATGTTTCTTTAGAACCTTCTTCTATGCTGTAATACACACCGTTAGGTGCAAGAAATTAGGAAACAGGGTTGTTCAAATCAGTAGAAGTTTATTCCATGCCATCTCTAAACAAGAATCTGAACTACTAACGGTCAAAGCAAATGGGCAGTAGATAAGAGTCCACGGAATTCAAGGAGGGCTGGTTTTAGATCTCTTGTGGGCGTGATGGGACTCCAGACTGATGACATGCTTAACCCCTCCCTCTGGCTCAGCCTGGTCATCGCCTACACAAACTGTCATATTACATGCTGAATGTCAGACTTTGCCATCTCCTGGTTGTTTCTCCTTTAGCTTTTTATTTGTTTAACACAGGCCCAGTATATTCCAGTTCAATCCTCTCTAACAAGGTACCCTCTAGAGCAGGGATCACTAACTCCCAATCCGTGGACCAATACTGATCCGTGGCATGCCAGCAACTGGGCCGCACAAACAAACGAAGCCCCAACCGTGGGATGCAAAACTACTCCGCCTCCAGTCTGTGGAAAATCCTTTCTTCATGGAACCGGTCCCTGGTTCCCAAAAAGTTGGGGGCCACTGCTCTAGAGATATTGGGGCTATAAATAATTTTGGCTAGTAATTCTGGGAGATACACTCCTATTATAACCAGAGGCAATCATCTTAGAGAAAAATTATAACTTTAAGTGTTTTCCCACTATTCAAGGGGAGCTTTTCCCTAAGGCTGCTAGATAATGCCTTTTAACTTTCTGAAAAACTGATAGATTCCAAGCATTCAGATTTTGATGGTTTGCATGCAAAACACATGTTCTACCACTGAACTTTCCCATTTGCTTTACTAATCCTGTAACTGAAAAAATTCTGTAGGAATAAAAGAAAATGGCCATCACCGTGGATGATGACACCCAAATGGGTGTCCAAAATACTGAAGCTCAAAGTCAGTTATTAACATTAATTACCTTAAGAACCAGGCTAATACATCTGTAAGTAATTACAAGCTTCTTAATTTCTAGTCACTCCTGAGAAACCATGAATGTCATATCTTAAAAATAGAGCATGAATCCAATCTCATATGAGGTTTAGCAATAGGAGGGTCACATTTAACCCCTCTTGAAGGAGGATCCCTCAGTTCTGCTCATCTACCAACTTAATGAGGTAATTTGAAACCAAGTTTCAAGAACTGGAGCGTCTCCAATTTTTTTAAAGCTGTTAAATTGCTCACTTTAAAGAAGTGGAGCTTCCAAAGCATCCAGAATCCCCAGTCAGCATTTTTAGGCTGAGGATATGCAGAAAACATAATTAGGGAATCATTCAGAAGACGAATCATTGCTGAAAACATCCACCAGGAAGCATCAAGTTCTCTGTGAGAAACAGCAGGTATCCGACAAACAGCTGACCTGGCTACTATCTTTCAGAAGAAACTACTTTATTGGGTTGCTGTAAGATAAAATGGAGGTGCCATCCACCCTTTTCATATGCCATACAGACTAAAAACAAGGACTGGGCCTGCAGCAGGGTTTAAAAAAGAGGTCTCAGCACTGATGAGTGAATGAATATGGAGCTTCTCCATATGACTCGCCTTGACCCAGGAGATGAGTCACCCATCCGTCTGGAAATACCCCAATCTTTTTCAACCATAAAGATCATCAACATCTCTTAGCTGGAACTACCCAGAAGAAGAAGCAACACCCTCCCTCCCCTATCAATTTACATACATCCGCACAGTAAAACTACCACCAGCAACTGGACTCGATTTAGCCAAGCGTTTAAAGTATCCCATGAATGTGGCGGGCAAAATCCGCCAAGTTTTCTAAATAGGAAACCAGCTGGAATTAACAATCCAGGCAGCTCTATTCTTGGAGGAGTAATTCCTTCAGCCTGCATGAAACTAGCCAGGCTTGGAACTGCTGCAGGCTCTTGCAGAAGGTTAGAAATATTAAGGCTGAGTCATATATTTTAACTAGGAGGAAGGGGAGACAAACTCCACCAAATTAAGAGCCGCAGCGGTAGCTATTTTAAAAAGTCCATCAATAGGACCATGGGTGGTCTAAACACATAAAGTGTTTGGCTATAAAAAAAAAAACCTTCAAATTAAAAGCAAAAATTAAGATTCCAGGCCGCCACACAATTTTTAAAAGACAAGGAACCCAGACAGACATAAAGGCATGGCTCAGTGGGAACAGCAAGGCAGCAATTTAGCAGGCAAGATAAGGATTTCATTAAGAGACCTGTGGCGGTTTATTTATATTAAAAAGCATAATATGAGATATAAAGAGATCAAGGGTTGCTTAGTGTCTTGTTCTGGCTGGCCTAATCCTATTTTAAATTCTTATTTAATAAATAATTCATTTGAATGCTCCCTGCTTTAAGGTTTATTAGAGAAAGAAGGAGGGAAAGTGCAAACTCACGCAAGCAGCGTTCGGATACCTCTTCCAAGAGCAGAATAAGATACAGATGATTTAATAAAGAAAAGTATGAAAAATAAAATATAGATATATGTGTTCTAAGCCAAGCATCCCCTTCCAATGCTTTGGGAAAAACTCTCATTTCAAAATATGAATTCATGAAATCTATTTTTCAACATTTCTTTCATTAGTGTACTAACAGTGGGTTCTATAAAATCTGACTTTAGCTATGGCTGGGATACAAAGCAGCACTGAAGCAATACAATTTTTTCCTCTCCTTTAGATCTCATCTTAAATCAAACAAATGCCTAAGATGGAGTGTTATAGCAGGTGGCAGCGTCCAGCAGATCTTGGCTGATCTTCAGAAAGCAAAACAGATTAGTACCTCATTTGTGTTAATCTGGAGGCCACCAGAAAATCCCAGAGCTCTAAAGTTGATTAGGAACTTGGAACAATATCCCAGAAAATGACCATGGCATGCTGTCACATCACGTCACGTCACGTCACATCACAAAACAAAACCACACGTATCTAGCTAGTGACTTCAATAAATGACTATGTAACTATAATAGATGGCATAGCTAACTACTAACTATGGTAAACTCAAGTAAGCTTTTCACATATAGCTAATTCTCAGGTTACAATGATTGGGAAAGTGATGTGGTCATAAAGAATAATTATCAGATGACTATATCACTTAGCAAGGTTAAGCCAGACAGTCCTGGTTGCTGTCAAAGGTTGTAACCCCATTGTAACCCCGACATGTGGGTCATTAAGTGGGAGATGATGACCCTGAGGATTGTTAAGCAAAGATTTCATGTGACTGTGATTTGCGACCTTCCCTGCTGGCTTCCCCATTGACCTAGCTAGTGGGAAGCTAGCAGGAAAGGACAACACGTTGTTCAGGTGACTGTAGATTACTGCAACTTCATGAGTACAAGCAAATTGCCAAGTGCCCAATTTGTGATCACATGATTCTGGGGTGCTGTGACAGCCAGAACTTTGAATATTGATCCTAAATACCATTCATTCAACTTTAAAGGGTTGCTGAATGAATGGTCAGTAAGCAACAACTACCGTACATTATTAATAATACTAATTATACATATTACTGTTAGCCAACATAATTTATCAAGTTCTCCCCTCAGAGAAAGAGAGAGATTGAAAATTCCGACCTCATGGAAAACTCTGACAGGATTGTGCTGCCCAGAGATCCATGTTTGAGTTTCTGGTATTTTGGAAAAGTTTTGAATAAGTACGGAATACCAATGCCACTCTATGAAGCCTTTCTTGGATTATTTATTTAATTTATTTCTTGATTTCTCAAATGTATGTAGTTGCCCATCTCGCAAATGTGACTGGGCTGGGTGCACCAAAAGCAAAATAATAAAAACAGATCTTAAAATAACCCTACGAATAAGGAACACATACGTAACATGGGAGACTATTTAAAAACCCAGACAAAAAGAGAGACATCTTGCAAGCTCCTGATCCTAAGGGATCCCCAGGCCTGCTGGAAAAAGACACATATTGAGATATCTCTGGAAGGCCAATAGGGTTGGGGCTATTCTCACCTCAGGAGAGATGATGTTCCAAAGGACTGGCACTATGTCAGAAAGGGCTCCTCTACTGGTCCTGTCAGATGAAACGTTTCAGCAGACATGCCCTTCCTGCCTGACCTGATGGGGTGGGTAGATATGACTGGGAAGAAGTGGTCCCTCAAATATCCTGATCCTATGCCATGTAGGGCTTTAAAGCAGGGGTTCCCAACCCCCGGGCTGCGGCCCACCACTTGACTGTGTCCTATTCACAACTGGGCCACATGAGCGGTGGGCCGGTGGGCAAGTGTGCAGCTCAACCTGCACAAGTGGTGGAGGAGGGTCCATGTGCACGCATGTGTGCACAAACTGGGCCACGCCTGCATGGCCCAGTTCCCCTTTCCCCACAGCCGGACTACCAAGCCGCAAAGGTTGGGGACCGCTGCTTTAAAGGACAAAACCAGCGCCTTGCATTGAACCTGGAAGCAAACTGGCAACGTAGCTCATGGAGCAGAGGTGCAACATGTTTCGCTCTAGGGATGCCTATAGCTACCTACCCCATAGACCAAGGGTCCCCAACCCCCAAGCTGTGGCCCAGTACTGGGCTGTGGCCTGTCCGGAACTGGGTCTTTGCGAGTTTCAGTTTCAGTTTTATTAAATTTTTATACCGCCCTTCTCCCAGGGGACTCAGGGCGGTGTACAGCCAAGATAAAACCCACAATATAAAAGTTAAAAACAATTTAAAATTATTAAATAGTTTTGGCCGATCATCTAAAATACAATAACCCATTAAAAATATTTAGGCCAGCCCTGCTTGATGGAATAATAGCGTTTTAAGGGCGCGGCGAAAGGTACAGAGGTCGGAAATCTGACGAATCTCTGGGGGCAGCTCGTTCCAAAGGGCGGGTGCCCCCACAGAGAAGGCTCTCCCCCTGGAGGTCGCCAGTCGACACTGTCTAACCGAAGGCACCCTGAGGAGACCCTCTCTGTGGGAGCGTACCGGTCGGTGGGAGGCTATCGGAGGCAGAAGGCGGTCTCGTAGATATCCAGGTCCTATGCCATGGAGCGCTTTAAAGGTGGTAACCAACACCTTGAATCGCACCCGGAAGACCACTGGGAGCCAGTGCAGCTCGCGCAGGAACGGTGTTACATGGGAGCACCGAGTTGCCCCCATAATCACCCGTGCGACTGCATTCTGAACCAGTTGGAGCCTCCGGGTACTCTTCAAGGGGAGCCCCATGTAGAGAGCGTTACAGTAGTCCAGACGGAAAGTGACGAGGGCGTGAGTGACCGTGTGCAAGGCTTCCCGGTCCAGAAAGGGACGCAACTGGTGAATGAGGCGAACCTAATAAAAAGCCCCCCTGGCCACAGCCGTCACAGTGTGCGCAAAGCTCCATTTGTGCACTTGCTTGTGTGGAACCATCATCCCCTCTCCTCCCACACCCACTTGTCCGCAAAGCCGGAAAGGTTAGGGACCATGTCATAGACAAATATGTAGCTTTGGATCATTTTCCTCAATAAATAAAGAAACAAGTATAATGTTTTTAACTGATTTGTTTAATTGGGTTTTCTCCCCCCCTTATTTTTAGGATATGTGTGGAAAACAGATGTTTTAAGTCATATTTATGCAGAAATACCAAAAATTCAAAATAATTCACATACTTTTAAGCACTACTTTACATGCATGACACAGGCCATCGACTTTGCCTTGTTGGTTGCCCTCTCCATGGTTAATTGTGGCTCCTTGCCTAACAAAACCTAAATTCTCCCTGAGCTGGCAATATTTTTTGATACAGATGAGGACCCTCATGTTGCTTGACACTTTAGTTTAGTAAGAACAAAGAACTTTGCCTCTTGCCTTTTTCTCATCGTCTTCTGAGGCTTTCTTGAATTCATGTTCAAATGAGCTTGCCAACTCGTTGAAGAGACCAACTTCCTCACAATTCTTCAGAAAACGCGTTGGTGTTGGAGTTTGATCTGTTTGGCAAAGGAGAGAAAAAAGGCAGTAAGAAATATGTGATTGAAGTCCATGATTCATCCCACAGAATGTGCAGCCAGGATATTAATTTATAGCACAGCTTTGTAACAATGCAGTTATCATGCTAGAAGGTTTGGATTCCATTATTCAGATACTTATGTCTGTCTGTCTGTCTGTCTGTCTGTCTGTCTGTCTGTCTGTCTGTCTGTCTGTCTCTGTGTTCTTCATCCTCCTCATCCTCCTCCTGTCCTGTGCAGAGCACATTGGGCAGAAAATGTTTCAGCCATGTATTAATATAAAACAAAATTCTATGTATTTTACAATGGTATGTGATATTGAATCTGTAACAGAGATAGGAAAACATGTATAAATGAATTGCAGTTTCGGAGGACTGTAATGCAGTAGGAAGTAGGAGGGGCTGGTCAAGACGTGAAGGCAGGAACGAATGAGGGCATTTTAAAAGATCAGAGCAGGACGGCTTAGAAATAGCAAATACAGATTGGCTATATCATAACAGGAGGGGGAGATCTTACAGTAGGAGCATATGAAAGCCCAAGACACTGTACTGCTCTGGATGGTGCTGGGATATGAAGTTCTGCTTCAGAGGATCTCAGGAAGATGCTTCAGTGTGCATGTATAGATGCTTCTAAAAATATCAAGAAGAATGAGGAAAGAATAAGGAATCTCTATCTTATCCAAACAGTGAGACATAAAAAGAACATCCCATTTATGAAGAGCTTCAATTCATTCTTCTAATAAGGAAAAGAGAGAGGGAGGGAGAGAGAGAGGGAGAGGGAGAGAGAATGAGAATGAGAATCTCTATCTCTGTGGGGAATGTTTGCTCTTATCCCTCTCAGAACTTCCTTCTCGTCTTGCTCTTCCTTTCCAGCTGTATCATATCAATGACTTAAAAAGAAGAGAGCCAGTTCTCTTTCCCAATTTACAAAAACCTTCCCTGCTTGGCTGCCTCCAGCTAGATTTTTGCTAGATGCAGAAAAGCCACTGAAGGAGCAACGTTTCAAAAAGCATACTGGTTAACATGAACATCAGCTTTTTCATTTCTGCTTGCCTGTTTTAGGTTTACTTGCAGGGTTTACATTTACAGTGGTACCTTGGTACTCAACTGCTTCAAAACTTATCAAATTTGGAACTTGACACATTTTGATACAAAAATGTTTTCCAGTACTCGGTGTTTGTTTAGTACTCTATGCACACCATTAGGAAGAGGGGAATGGCTGCTGAGAACAGACAGGAAGAAAGTTGGCCACACTGGAAAGGTCGTTGAAAACGGACAGACAGAAAAATATTTCCAGCTGAAAGAAAGAGTCACTTGATAAGTCATGTGGTTTGTTTGGGACTTGTCCTTTTTTTAATACTTGTCACACCAATTAGCAATGTGTACCGAGATACCACTGTATATGTTGCAGTGAAATAAAATTTTAAACATATTCGATGTCAAATGGGATGTTTTATGATTTGAATTCTGCATGTTTGAATGTGTTTTCTCTTTTGCTTCTACTCATTATACAGAAGAAAAGAGAACTGCGTATAAAGCACTGAAGTCATTAATGCTTGGCCTCTGAATCTAGCTCAGCTAAAAATTTTGAATTTTTAGAATCTTCCCCCCCACTTTTTAAATGAAACTGGACATGCTGCATCCATCCAGCCACAGAAGAATGGGATATATTCTGACTTGGATTTTGGCCCACTGTTCCCACCTCTTGTTGGGACATTTTAATAGGCTGGCTGATATAAGCAAGCCCCGGATCTCAGGAGAATCTTTTATTTGTACTTTATGTTATTTGGTGGTGGAGACAGAAACTTGATTTGCTGTCATTGCTAGGGGGAGGCATGCATGAATTGATGTCTGCAAAGGCAAAACAGGAGCTTTGAGTGATTCATCTACTTAATCAAAAGCTGCAACAAAAGAATAGAATAAAATAGAATTCTTTATTGGCCAAGTGTGATTGGACACACAAGGAATTTGTCTTCCACGCATAAGCTCTCAGTGTACATAAAAAATACATTCATCAAGAATCATAAGATACAATACTTAGTGATAGTCATAGGATACTAAATAAGCAATCAAAATCATACTAGGAAACTAAATAAAACAATATAAATTGTAAAGATACAAGCAACAAGGTTATAGTCATAAGTAGAAGGAGATGGATATTAGGAAGGATGAAGTAATACAGTCTTAGTAAATAGTTTGACAGTGTTGAGGGAATTGATTGTTTAGCAGAGTGATGGCATGTGGGAAAAAAACTGTCCTTGTGTCTAGTTGTTCTGATGTGCAATGCTCTATAACGTTGTTTTGAGGGTAGAAGTTGAAACAATTTATGTCCAGGATGCGAGGGGTCTGTAGATATTTTCTCAGCCCTCTTTTTGACTCGTGCAGTATACAGATCCTCAATGGAAGGCAGGTTGGTAGCAATTGTTTTTTTCTGCAGTTCTATGTTCTATGTTTTTTGCAGTTCTATGTTCTATGTTTTTTCTGCAGTTCTATAGGAATCAATGACAGGCAATTCTGTGAAACAGTCACTGTGTGTATCACAACACACAACCTGGTAGACATCAGTGTTAAAGAATTATACGTATGTATAGATTTTTTGTAATTGTCTATTAGGTATTTACTGGGCGCAAGTGCTAAAGGACACTCTCCTTTGTCCAGCCCCAATGCTCTTATCCTCTTCTACAGTATGTGCACTATTTGCCCAGCAATCCCTTCATACATGAGGAAAAGATAATCCCCCAAAGCATGCTTTCTATTATTGTTATAATTTACTAAAAAATTGATCAGACTAAGTATGGTTAGCAATCCCCACAAAACCGACTTGCAACCATTCATTTAATGACCATTTGAAGTAATGAAGGCACTGAAAAAAATGACTTACAACAGGTCCTTGCATTCATGACGGCTACAATGTCCCCTAGGTCACATGATCAAAATTTTGGCCCTTGGCAATTGGCATGTATTCACGACATTTGCAGCATCCTGGGATCACTATTTGCAATCTTCCCAGGAAGCTTCCGACAAGCAAAGTTCACGGGGGAAGCTGGATTTGCTTAATGACCATGTGATTTGCTTGACAGCTGTGGCAAAAAGGCCAAAAAAATTGGCAGGACTCTCTTAATGACTGCATTGTTAGGGACGAAAGATCCCAATAATGGTTATAAGTTGAGGACTACCTGTAGTTCTTACATAATGCTTCAAAATGATTATAGTAAAACAAAATTTTACAAAAGGATCAGGGAGATTATGGCAAAAAAATAAATAAATCCTCCATTTCAGGTCTTACAGTATGTCTGCCAGTCAGAGGAAACAATATTGGTTTATTAATTTTGACTTACTACAAGTATATTCAGGGATTCAAACTAGTTAGAATGGCTTTCAATATTTTTATTTTAAGCAAGAACGAAAGCACTTTTCCCCATCATAACTGCAGTAGCAGAAGAAACGGGGGATGCAGATGAAGGAACTAAAATATGCAAGGACAGCCTGTGTGTAAAGGAAATAACTGTTTAACTGAAGCTGTTTTCTTCCTTCTAGCACTCTTCAGGTATGTTGAGAACTCCCTACATTCTCGGCCAACATGGGAGAGAGAGATGTCTTGGAAAGATTTTTTTTCTCCGTTTGAGACTTTATAACCAAGACAATTTCTTACAAGATCTATAGCCTGTCAGTCTTGTTTTTAAAAGATCCCAAATACAATTGGTAGAAGAGAAGAAGAATGCTCTGTGGCCTTCTCTGTGTTACATGGCCTGCTGCTAGACGGCCAGGAATATTTTCCTCAAATCTGTGCATATTAGGAGAGATTAGTCTGGGCTTTGCAATTGCCTTCCCAGCAAAGTGCTAGGTGAGGTTTCAAATGTATTAAGTGATCACCTAACACTTAAGAAAACTGACGCCTGGGAGTAGAAAAGGAAGCTGGGCTGTCAACTATTGTTTGTCACCCTGAAATTACACAGGATGTATTAAAAAGAACTGTCTGTAAATCTTTCACTTTTAAGGCACAACATCTGACACTTCTGTAATGCATAAAAAGACAGAAATCTATTTAGTAGCCTTTCTTTCTTTCTTTCTTTCTTTCTTTCTTTCTTTCTTTCTTTCTTTCTTTCTTTCTTTCTTTCTTTCTTTCTTTCTTTCTTTCTTCCTTCCTTCCTTCCTTCCTTCCTTCCTTCCTTCCTTCCTTCCTTTCATTAGTCTACAAAACAGGTGGAACAAATAATACCTAGTGCATCCAGCTCCTACTATCAATCTTACAATGGGCCAGTGATAGCTAACCTTTTTGCCATCACGTGCCAAAAGCGGGGGGAGCAAGGGGTTTGCGCGCACACGTGCCCACACCCATAATTCAATGTGCCCTGCCCCCCATGCATGTACGTGCGACTCCCCCACACTCCCCCAGCTATTGGCACGCGATGGCATGGTGATACCGGAAGGCACGTATTTTGCCCTCCCCAGGCTCCAGAGCCTTTCTAGGAGCCTGGGGAGGGCGAAAACAGCCTTCCCCACCCACCCGGAGGCTCTCTGGAGGCCAGAAACAGCCCGTTTCCCAACGTCCAGTGGGCCCAGATGGCCGGAAAATCAAGTGGCCAGCACACGCATGTGCGCTGGAGCTGAGCTAGGGCAATGCTCGCGTGCCCACAGATATGGCTCCACGTGCCACCTGTGGCACGCGTGCCATAGGTTCGCCATCACGGCAATGGGCTGTATTAACCATTTTCCTTTAAATTGATCTGGAACATGGTGCATACCTGCTATGATGACGGAATCTGTTCTGGAAGGACCGAATTTCAATGTCATCTCATGCTTGAGTTTATGAACAGCCAGGTGGTCTTCATTGGTAAATCTCTGGAATGAGACAAGTACATGCATTTTTATCCTAGAATTTTACATTCTGCAGCAGGATTCGGGTTGGGAAAGAAAAGCCCTAAGATAGAGGCTGTAATAAAATCTCTAAAGTGTGTGCTAAACAAAACAAAGCATGACAGATTGTGAGAGGAGTGCTGTGCAAACACAATCTCTCTAAATTGAAAGGGGGGGGAGAGGAGAACCATAACATGCAGGGCTCTCAGCTAACAGAAGGAAATGGATTTAATAATCAAAATTTAAAAAGGGGGGGGAGGCAACAGGGTGTAGTTACTGCAACTCAACTAGGAAACGTGTATTGCTTTCTCTGCAGTACCCTGCAAAATGTGTCAATTTTGTTATTGACTAATGGAGAGAGAAATTATTTACTACTGGCAATGGAGGGGGTGGGAAGGATCAGCTAATGGTTTGAGTTGTGCCAAACAGAGCTGGCATCTACCAGGTGATTTGATCCCGCCGTTTATGAAACATGACAGAACTAGGCTGGCCCAAGATCTTTATTCTAATGGATGCAAACACAGAGAAATGCAACAACTCAAATCATTGCTCCCAGTGAATAATGGCTTGTATATCTTGTGTGCCAGAATATGCTATGCTGCACCTGCAGCGTGATTACAAGAAGGGATTAAGCATAGCTGGTCTCCGGGACCTTGGTAGCAAACATGGACATCCTCCCCTGCCAAGGCCTCAAGGCTACAAGGATGTATCATATAGTCCCGCTAGGACTTCTAAGCAATTTAAAAATGTTGATTAATCGTCTGCATTTTAGCTAACCACTGAAATTCTGTAAAAACAGTTCTTTCTGCAGAACTGAAGAAAGGAAACAAACAGCAGCTATATTTGTTAGAGAAAGATACCGTATATTGTATTCCACTTCCTACTACAGTAAATGCACAAAAACCAGCAGTTTTCTTGTTTCAAAAGAAAAAAAAAAGTTTTGTTACTTTCACTTAGTTGATAAAACTTAAAATGCCATCTTCACCACAGCTCTACAGAGTAGTTGTTCCATAATTATCAAGTGCCAGGACGAATCAGTACTGTACAGGTAGTCCTTGATTTACGACCACAATTGAACCCAACATTTCTGTTCTAAGTGAGACATTTGTTAAGTGAATTTTGCCCCATTTTATGACCTTTCTTGTCTCAGTTGTTAAGCGAATCACGGCAATCATTAAGTTAGTAACACGGTTGTTAAGTGAATCTGGCTTCCCCATTGACTTTGCTTGTAAGAAGGTCGCAAAGGGGGATCACGTAACCCAGGGACATTTGCAACTGTCATAAATATGAACCAATTGCCAAGCACCTGAATTTTGATCACATGATCATGGGGATGCTGCAAAGGTTGGAAAACGGTCCTAAGCCACGGTTTTCAGTGCTGTTGTAACTTTGAATGGTCACTAAATGAACAGTTGCAAGTCAAGGACTACCTGTACTTCATCCTGAGGCTACTCAGAACAAGCTAGTAACCCCACACCAAACTGAAACTATATTCCAAGGTCCCATTTATTATATGTTCTTTCTGTTCTAGATTCTGAAAAGGAAAAAAATGCTTCTGAGTTAACTGAGTGACTGCAACCATCTCTCTCTGGACAATGCATCTTTTTGTCTCTTTTGACAAAAGCAAAGAAGCAGTTCGCTGCTGCTGCTGTTTTCTGGAATGCTTTTTAAAAAAATTCTAGTCCAGCCATAGATATGCTCAAAGCGAAGTAAAAGGGTATTAAGCTATGTAAGTATTAAAAGCAGTTTCTTCCCTTGTGAGCTACAAATCAGGATCCATGCTTTACTCCAGATCCTGCATGTATGCTCTAGGTCAGGGGTAGCAAACTGGTGGCCCGCGGGTCGGATGCGTCACGAACAGGCCACGCCCACCCCATCTCCACAAATGGGAAAAACGTTGTAAAACGTCACCTGAGGGCAATATGACGCCGCGGCTTTGACACCCATGCTCTAGGTCAGTGATAGCTAACCTTTTTGCCGTTGTGTGCCAAAAACGGGGGGTGCCCAGGGGGGGGGTCACACATGTGTGTGCCCACACCTTTAATTCAATGCCCCCCCAGCATGCATGCGCAACCCCCCCATGTGCACGCGATCCCACTGCGCTCCACCTGCTTTTAGCATGCGACAGCAAAAAGGTTATCAGTGGGCCTGGTAGGCCCATTTTTTGCCCTCCTCAGCCTCCAGAGGCTTTCTTGGACCCTGGGGAGGGCGAAAACGGCCTGCCCCATCCCCCGGAGGCTGGAAACAGCCCATTTCCCGACTTCCAGTGGGACCACAAGGCCCGAAAATCAGCTGGCTGGTGCACACATGCGCGCTGGAGCTGAGCTAGGGCAAAGCTTGTGTGCCCACAGATACGGTTCTGCGTGCCACCTGTGACACGCGTGCCATAGGTTCACCATCACAGCTCTAGGTGGATACCACTACCTGAGAATCCATACTCACTTACTTCAAGAATGAAGCAGATTATAGGTAGTCCTCAATTTATGACCATTCATTCAGTGACTGTTCGAAGTTATAATGACTGGTCCCTTTAGTTATGGCCACTGCAATATTCTCACAGTCATATGATCAAAATTCAACTGCAGGGGTGCTTGAATTGACTCCCCCCACTTGTCTCCCCCTCATCTCTACCCTTTTGGATCCCTTGTATTCTCTCACATACCCCTACAGTCTCCTTCCTGCTGCTGGCCTGGGATGCAGGTGTTCTGTGGAGATGCAGCCCTGGGATGTGCAGGGTGAATGCGGCAGGGTAGCAAAGCGTCATCTGAGGAAGGGAGCCTGCCAGGCCTGGCCAGGGAGGGGGTAGCGAGATGGTGAGGCAAAGTACTGTTGGTGTAAAGCAATAGCAATAGATTTATATACCGCTTCACAGTGCTTTACAGCCCGCTCTAAGCAGTTTACAGAGTCAGCACATTGCCCCCAAGAATCTGGGTCCTCATTTTACCAATCTCAGAAGGATGGAAGGCTGAGTCAACTGATTAGGACTGAACCAGTTGCAATTAGCCTGCAATACTGCATTCTAATCACTGCGCCACTATGGCTCCCTGGGTGAAGTTGGAGGCTGTTTGGGAGGCAATGTTTGGGGTGGCAGGAGACTGGAGGAAGCGGAGGGACATGGGCTTCCCAGATTTGCAGTGTGCATTCTGCAGCTCATGATGGAAGCGCTCCTGGAAAATCAGCCTGTCTATCAATTCACTTTTCTGTATATTTATTTTGTGATTTGAACCTCATTTATTCTTAGACAAACCACATCAATGGACTTCCTTCATATTAGTCACTCACATTTGCACAATACTCAATCCACATTTGTCACCCATTTATTTTGATCGTATCTTTTCCTGTTTACTCATGCAAACTTAATTCAATCATTTCCACCCCTATTCAATTTCCCTTTATGTTTGCCCTCACATATCCAACTTTCACTTCCATGTAGCAAATTGGGCAGAAATATACTTCTACATTCATTTTTGCTTCTTTTAGCCAATATTTCTTTCAAACTAAGTACTATTCAATACGTTTCTACCAATAATTGCATAGTTTTTTCTATCAAACTTCCCCTCTTCAATAAAATTTCTATTGACTTTGTACATTATTGTACACTGCTACAGCTGTTGATTTTATTATTTACTTCTCAATCCAAAGCTATTCTGGTACCCAAGTAGTGTTTGCAGCAGAAACAAACTATTATTCTTTGTTTAGAAACTAGAATAGTTTCCTGACCAACAGGAATAACAATAAACAATTACGATGCCTTGAATTGAGTTTAAAAACATGAAATGGAATCCCCCCCCCCCCTATTATCAGGCTGAGAAGATTCAGCTTTTGGTCTTATGTATCAAGAATGCCAAAACAGTTGTAAAGGGTAGTGGTAATGCAGAGGGAGAGCAGGTGGTAAATTGGTGGATAAATGCAAGTTGTGTACTTCACAACTGAATGGGCATCTAAAGAGTTTTCATCACAACTCAGCCATTAAATTGTACCACTGCTTCAAGCAGAGTTAGAGGAACATCTAGCAGAAAAATGTAAGGCTCCATACTATGTAATTACCCATATGAATATTTTGCTAACTGGAGTAAAATATGCAGTATGATTGCTGCATTATTTATTGCACAGTTGAATTCATATGGTTGGTGAAGCTCTTCTATTGATACTGGGAATTGGCCTTGGGAGCTGATCCTGGTCCTACCTTGCATTAACTACCTGGGAAAGAGATATCTGTTCTTATATTCGTGCCACACAACCTTATTATCAGCACTGCAAAAAGAAAACACACACCTTTGTTCTACAATGTAGAAGTTTACAAGCTTTGATAGTGTTTTAGTAGCTTTACAATGTGCTTCATGCAAACCGAAACAGATTCAGCTGCTTTCTAATTAATGCCAAAACCTGGAGGCAAAATGTAACATTTCAGCTCTAAATCATTTGTCTCCATACAGAAGGCAAAGTGATGGAACATAAAATGAAAAGGATAGGAATTGGAAATACAGAATCAGTATTTTTAATCTCTCTCAAATTTGCCACTTCCAAACTTTGGACAGGCTTTGTCAGGCATGGACAGAGGGAATAATATCTCTGCCAAATTTTGTAATAATATTAGAAAACGGCAATGGCTAGCATTTCGCTTCTATGCAACATAAAAGCACAGTTTGCATTGGGTTTGATAACCCTAAACATGTGCTCTCCGCTTCTATCCACATATAAAATACTCAGTTTGAGAAAACCATAGGACATCAAAGCTATTTCATTTCTCAAGCCTCTCTTATGAAGTTAAAGGGATTCCTTCAATATGTGTAGATGTGAATTGGTTCCAAGAGACAGAATATATTCAAAGCCACTGATTACTATTATATATTCAATATAAATATACTCCAAAAGAAAGTCTGAAATACAGATAAGTATCTTTTGCTAGAATAAAGCTTGTGCATGTGAAAAGCAGTATTTCTCAAACTAATCTTTGTTAACATTGCTCTCCTCTCTCCAAGAATGGTGCTTTCTTTTCAAACTATACTAGCATTAACTATACTGTATGTTAAGTGGTATCTCCATCTATGCCACAGAAGAAAGAGGAAAGAATTGGCCATACTGTATTGTCAATACCAGTTCAGGCTGAGACAATTGCTTTGTTTATGGTTGCATAGTAAACTTATGGTTTCTGACCTGCAAAACTTTATGAGATATTTGGGTCAATTAAATAGTATGTGGTTTACCCTGTTTATGTGCTATGGGAAGTCTATGACTATAAACATCAAATACATAAGACAGACCATAAATGTTTTCAATCCAGGAAAGCTGAATGTCATGTATATATTTACAGTAATAGATTCCCTCTATGAACTAAATTTGTGAATCAATATTCAGTCAAGTTATTTTATTACATTTTCTTTAATAACTTTATCTCTTTTTCTTATCACCTACCCCAGAAATTTGATCAATTTCAATGCTCTCAATTTACTGTCTGTATCCCTTCAGCCATTATCAATCCATGATACCTACAATAATGTATATTCTTTTCTGGACTAGAAGACATTATTAACTTAGAGCTATGCTTTGCTATCCTATAATTCAGAACATTCCATTTCCTCAATGCTTCCAGAAAGTGCTGTGAAACATTTGGCAAGGAAATGCACAAAATTTTCTTTCTTTCTTTCTTTCTTTCTTTCTTTCTTTCTTTCTTTCTTTCTTTCTTTCTTTCTTTCTTTCTTTCTTTCTTTCTTTCTCTTTCTTTCTCTCTCTCTCTCTCTCTCTTTCCTTCCTTCCTTCCTTCCTTCCTTCCTTCCTTCCTTCCTTCCTTCCTTCCTTCCTTCCTCTCTCCCTTCCATCCCTTTTTTACTACTTCTTGTCTTAATACAATCTTTTACTCCCTTATTCCCTCATATAGATATATAAGTGGCAGGTTGTAATTTTTCAGCCCCAAAACTCTCCAATCATCATTGTCCTCCCATGTCCTTTTTTAAAAATGCCTTCAAGTCAGTGGTTACTTCTGGAGACAGCCCAGACTGGTTCCTGCAGTTTCCCTGACAAAATTTCAGAAATGGTTAGTGCTTGCCTCTTTCCTAGAGCCGAGAGAAATAGAGACTGGCTCAAAGTCACCCAGTTGGCTTTGTGCCAAAGGCAAGAGTAGAACTCATAGTCTCCTATTTTCTATCCCGATGCCTTAACCATTATATCAACATATCCTTAGAGCCCAAATAATAAATGTAGCTCCTGGCTGCAAACAGATCAGTCATTAGTTCAAACAAAGACCGAACAGGAGGGCAAGCTTGGGGTCTATTTCAGTTTTCTCAGAGGAAAACTAATCTATTATTTCTTGATCCTGCACAAATGACAATGTAAAGTAAGTAAGTAAGTGTTGGATATATTTGCCTGCATTAAATTCCAACCAGAGAGCAACTCTCACAGTAAAGTTCATATATTGTTGTCAGAGATAATTCCAGTGTTAATTACTTCTCAGAGCTGTTAACTTGTATTCAGGTGTACTTTTTTCATTTCCCCAACATAACAATCAAAACAGCAATCTAAAAGTATAGAATTTACTACAATAATACAGGATTCAGCCGCTGTTTCCATACTGCCTGCTTTTAACACGAGAGAGCTAATTTGAGCTTTTATTGTGATTGATTTTCGTTGATGCTGATATTTATTTAACCCTTTTATACAAGATCTGGGCTTTACTGTTAATTGTTTTGTATTTATGGCTCTAAGTTTTGTTTTGTACTTGATCATGTACGCTCAAAGAATCTGCCAGATGATCACTGTGCAGATATAATGGTGTTTTACTTAAAAGGAACTGTAATAATAAATTGGAAAAAAAAATCCAACACATACCAGTTGTACCCCAAATTCGTGTAAGTCAAACGTAACTTATTTTTGTTTGTTTGTGCCTTTGAGTCATTTCTTTACTAGTCCTTGCAGTTTTCTTCACAAGTGTTTTTGGAAATGTCTTCTTCCTAGGGCTGAGAGAATGACTGGCCCAAAGTCACCCAATCCCTTTTGTGCCTAAGGCAGGACTAGAAATCATAGTCTTTCCGTTTCTAGTCTCATGCCTTAACCATTCCACCAGCCTGGCTCTATTAGACAAAGACGCTACTATCTGAGCTACAGGAATACATCATGAGGTTATTCAGTAGAAGCTGAATACATGTTTATCACCTACTGACAGCTTTACATCACTCTTACCATCAATTAGGTATTTATATTGCACTTCCTCCTGAATATTAACACTAGCTGTGAGCCTGAGGAAATTTAGGCTGTTATTCTGAAGTCCCAGGAATGTTTCTTCGCCGTTTTTGCATTTTGATTATAGAACATTTATGTGTAAAGATGGAACTTTTCTCTAGAAGTCTTTGCGCATAAAGAAACATCAAGACAGTCTTACTTCTAAGCATTACATATAAACGAAAACTTGGGAGACTCACACTTCTCTTGGCATATTTCTCTAAGAAACAGGTGCAGAAGCCTTCCTTTTGACATTATTATCTACGTAATAACATCATACCAAAAAATCTCTGGGTCTTAAGGGGCAGAGGAAACAGTGAATTAAGAGTTTTCCTTTTGTTGATGTGCGCTGCCATATACCAGCATAAAGATGAGTTACACATGTTCAATGTCTGAATTGCAGTAATCACTCCTATTTCAGAACCCCCCTTCTCTTCAAAAGGCAGGCCATGCTGATTGCAAAAATCAAAGCTATTCTGCTTACCTAAAAAGACAGAAACAAGCAGCTGGGTTTTCAGGACAAGAAAGTTCTTTATTAAATGTGCAAATGTCCAAGAAATGTGAAGATGCAGTATGTGACCCAGACAAGCATCCTTCTCAGAGGAAATGATTCATGTTGACTAACAGCCTGAATAAGCCTACCGCATCTAGCGCTTCTGGGCTCACAAGCATCCTATACTGCTACATTACACTACACTCCTACACTAACAAACAGTAATTCTTTCATCTTATTAACCAACAAACTTCATCCCTGCCTAATGGATGAGAAACTACGGACAGCAGATTCCTTCTTTAACATGCACCAATACATATGTTACCTCTCCTACATCTTTAAATTCAAAATCACATTTTGACCTCCTGCCACTCTTACCTGATTAAAATATTAAATATTAAAGTATGAATTTAGTGAATTACTGCAGGTTCGAATCTCGCCAGGCTCAAGGTTGACTCAGCCTTCCATCCTTTCTAAGGTAGGTAAATTGAGGACCCAGTTGTGGGGGCAATAAGCTGACTTTGTATAAATATACAAAAGGATGAAGGCTATTGCTTAACGCATTGTAAGCCGCCCTGAGTCTCCGGAGAAGGGCGACATATAAATCAAATTTAAAAATAAAATAAAATACTAAAGTATGTTCAATGTGTATCCAACACATGGAGGCAATTACTATAAATATGACTTATTCATTCACCTAGTCTACTTACGATAAATATGAAACATGATGGATTTGGTTGCATAAACATGGAACAATGATAAAAATGAGTCTAGGTTTGAAATGAAATAATGATATGTAATATTTGAAACAAGAAGTCATTCAAGTTTTACAGGTAGAACAATCATAAAGCAACTCTGTGACGTAATGCAAAATCAAATATTTATCTTTGACTCTTTAATAAATGTTATTTACTGAGGCACTAATCATACTGAATAATATATGTTATTTTCACTGAGATTGAAAAAAAGATACTGGTGGCTCTGTAATAAAAATAACATTTTGTATATCATTTATTATACTTTGCTTGCCAATTTTTTTTTTTTTTTTGCATTTTCCTGTTAGAAGTCTTTCCCAGTTGCCTAAATCTTAGATAAATCAGAATAGCATTCTTTTGAATTGCTGTTTGCATTTGTTTCAAATTTTATTCTCATCCCATTCTTTAGTGTTATAACAGTAGAATAAAATAGAATAGAATAACAGAGTTGGAAGGGACCTTGGAGGTCTTCTAGTCCAACCCCCTGCCCAGGCAGGAAACCCTACACCACTTCAGACAAATGGTTATCCAACATCTTCTTAAAAATGTCCACATTCGACATGGAGCATTCACAACTTTTGCAGGCAAGTTGTTCCACTTATTAATTGTTCTAACTGTCAGGAAATTTCTCCTTAGTTCTAAATTGCTTCTCTCCTTGATTAGTTTCCACCCATTGCTTCTTGTTCCACCCTCAGGTGCTTTGGAGAATAGTATTATGTCTTAACTGGAAAGACTTGTATTAACGTATTCTTCTCCTACCCAAAGCCCTTCAGATGCGTTGGATCAATTTTGTCATTCCAAATCAAGGAAATTATGAAACGTGAAGTCTAGTTTATTTAGAGAGTATCAAGTTTGATGGGAGAAATTGTACTAAAGAATGTTGGCATCTTACTTCGACTAAGTAGTAATCTTTCCATGCAAGATCCTGAAATTTAAGGACACAAATTGTTTGAATGGCCATTTACTGGCCACTTCTAAATAGGTTCATTTGGAAACCTATGTGGCTGTTTATCTTATACCAAATAATCCTAGGTGGATCACAATAATATTAAACAGACAATATACTCACAATATAAATGAAATCGCACAACACATCTAAAAATAGTGTTAAAATATTTTATTTCAAGGCTTTAGTATTAATAAAGAACATAGCTTTCCCTCTATTTCAGATATTTAGGCATATAATTAAACATTAACTATATACCATATACGAAGGTGGTATCAGATGGAGGGATCCCTAAACTGCTGAGGAATAAAAATCTGTAGAGGTTTCCTACTAATAATACAATAAGACTAAGTATGCTCACAAGCCACAGTCACTTTATTAAAAACTGGAAAACCTGAAGGTGAAAGAAAAATTTTATGGCTGCAATCTTGAATAGCAGCATTCTATATTATAATGTTTTGTTGCAGATATTTCTTATATGAGATCATAGGAACTAAATGTTGCTATTTGCCATGATTTATTAACAACTGTCAAGCCTTCAGACAAAATTTTCAGCCAACAAGCAAAATCATTCACGGTTATATTAATAACACTAAGATCTCTCATATGATTTTTGCAGTTGGTTGATACATTGGTTTGGTTATTATGTTTTGCCAATTATTTATTTAATTAGATTTTTTTAAAAAAACCTGGGACTAGTGAAGTCTTTCGGCAATTTTTTGAAGTTCATTTGTGTTGGTACATTTTCCAAAAACAGTAAAATTTTTGAAAGATACCCATTTTTAACATTAAATATATCCATGTTAGACAGTATTATTATTCAAATAACCTTGACATCTCTTGATATCTCACTTGTAAGGGATCCATAATTATTCAAGTACAACTTAATACAGACCAGATTATGACTTATTAATATGGCCTATAAATGTAATATAGCTAATTATTCAGATATCTTCCTGTTGGTCTTTCACTGAAAAACCTTCTCAATTTCATTTTAATTCACTTGTTTATAATCCAAGACCAATCATAAAAACATACCAAATAAAGTTACAAGACAGGACTGTAACAGCAGCATAAAGAAAGCACCAAAAGGCAGCTATAACAAATGACAGAAATTTTGCAATCTCCCATCAATAGTTATGACTTATAAAAGGTCGCAAACCCCTTTGTATTCAACTACATAGAGTAGTTTCAATAACTGATTTACATATATGTTTATTCATTAGTGGACATATATTTAGTCCATATAGGTTAGATACTTATTGATGAAAATATCATGACACTGGCATAAACAGTGGTACTTAAAAGCTAGTGAACCCTTTGGAATGTTCAATATTCCTACATAAATGTGATCTAAAATGTTATCTGTTCTCCATACAAGCCGTAAAACTAGATAAAGAGAAACCAATTAAACAAATGAGTCAAAAACATTATACCTGTTCCAGTTGTGGGTTCTACTTACCCACCCTTTACTATTGGTTCGCAATGGGATCGCGCACGTGTGCTCGCTTGCACACGCACCTTGCTTCTACGCATGCCCAGAATGCTTCTCAAGACATCAGGGTCAGTGGGCGGAGCCTCCCACCTATTTTACTACCGGTTCTATAGAACCAGTCCGAACTGGGGGCAACCCACCACTGACCTGTTCATTTATTCATTGAGGAAAATAATCTAAAGCTTTACAAATAAATCACAAATAAAATGGTAGCAGGGATAACTATGTTAAATTTCACTATGTAAAACCACTCTGTTGTAACTAATTATATAATTCATAGGTTCTTCACTTGGTGGCAGCACCTAGCTGAACTTGGCAGATTTTGAAAAAACTAAGCAGAATCGGACCTGGTTTGTATTAAGGATAGGAGACTACTAGGAAATTCCAAGGCTGTAAGCTACAATGGGAAGCTGGGAAAAAAACACCCTGAAATAAGGCAACCAAAAAATGCGTCTGTATTGTTACCAAATGAACAACATGGATATGGCTGCCTAGTGACCAAGAGCCAAGCTTCATTAAGGATACCATTATCATTTACACTGCTGTTACTTATACATAGTTTTAATATTTTCCGATTAAACTGTTAAAAAAGGAAGGCAATATAACATGATTCTATTAAAATCCCTTTCATATCAGTCACCATCAAATTATCCACCAAGTGTTTAAAATAGCAAGAGAAAAATTAGATTCAAAATCTGATCATGGAGCTTCCTGATCAGGGAGCTTCCTGATTCATCTTGACAAATTTTATATCCAAGATTTTGTAATCTGGATTCCATATGCAATGAATTCTGCCAATGAGATGATTTTTCTCAACCACAGTGGCATAAGCTTCTCTATTTATCTCATGAATAGGGTAAATATTCTATTTATCTCATAAATGGGCCCAATATTCATCATTTGTGTTTGAATATACACACACACACATACTCACACACCTCTGCATTGAGGACCTGACAGGGGATTCATAGATTAGTGGACCTAATGTATCAATGACCTTCTCTCTACAATTACAGGTAGTCCACAATTTATGACTATAATTGAGACTGGCAATTATGGTCATAAATTCTGGCAGTTCTAAAGTGGGTCATCCCACAAACAACCTGATTTTATCACCTTTTTTGTGATGGTCATTAAGCAAAGGTAGCAGTCATAAAGCAAACCCATTGGATCGGAAATAAACGTTGGTTTTTGGCAAAAATGTAAACTGTAGTCAAGTGAAATGGGAACTGGCTTGTAAGTAGCATGGGGGGGCACTTTGAATGGTCACTAAGCGACTGGTCATAAGTTAAGGACTACCTGTATTAGTTTGAGAAGCACTTGAGGAAATTCAAAGAGTTTTTTGACTTTGTTTTCCTCTACTTCATTTATTCGGGAAATCTGAGAACCAAAAGGGGATGCATTCTGGCTTCCCAAAAGCTTCTGAGATTCTTAAAGGCTTTTGCTGCTTGTAAAGCCTTTTAATATTCTTTCACCTCTTCTAAAACTTTATTACTTGGATTATTTTTATTATTCAATTCTAATTCTCTGGTCCTTTGAATTAACCCCATCTTGCTTTTGTTTTTCAGTTTATTGATGCAGGAAGAGAACTGTATGGTAACACTTTATGTACAATTTATTTGTATCCCAAACTGTAAATAAGGATATATGAGCAGCATTAATATGGAAGTAACCTGTTAAAATAGCATTTATTATACTAATATAATTCTTATTTTAATAAAACTTTTTATTCTTCTAACATTAAGAACAAAAGAAATTACAGTCATCAAACTGCCATGGAGAAGTACTATAATTTCTATCACATTTTTTTTTTCTTGGTAGCTCAGAAATGATAGTAAACTTCCTTTAAAATAGAATATAAGCTCATGAAATTATATATATACATATATACATTTTAGGAGTTTCCTACCCAGGCATACTTAATTAAAACATCTGTGGCATTTCCATGTCTGGAGATCAAAAGTAAACTTAAAACAAACAAATAAATAACCCCAATCACTTATTTTTCTCTGCAGAGAATTTAATTGACTAGAGGTGAGCAAATAACTGATTATTTACAGAATGAAATCCTACATCACATATCAAATTCTAACTTCCATATTATGGCAGCCATATGCAGATACCTCTAATTTTTCCCTGTTCAGATTTTCTAACTTTTCTGATGTAGAGACATTAGTTTATTAGGGCTTCTATAAACAAGTGTTTCTTATATCTTGTGCTTGAACCATCTAGAATAGGATTAGCTACTTTGGCTTCTGTTGACTTCTTTTTTCCTTGCCTATACTTAGTTAGAGTTCTCAATGATTCTTTTGCTTTCATATTAAATGAACTGGAACTACTAATAAAAAGCTAAAGTTAAATATGTTGGACATATTAAATGTCCAATATATTTAACTTTAGCTTTTTACTAGTAGCTTCAGTGAAGAGTTGAGATTTTACTTCATCTAATATTCAGTATCTATTCGTCCTGTGGACTATGGTATTGTTAATGATCTTCAACGGTGCTGCTGCTGATTAGTGTATCAATGCTTGATTTATGATTTGCAAGACAAATACTAAAGAACAGGAACCCAAATGGAGACACAGGATGGCAACAAACTTTGAAAGTGTATTAAGAAATTGTCCCAGAATATACTCACAGCACTAGGTATTTTGGGTTATGGTCTTTAGAATTCAATTCACAAAGGCTGCTTTTGTTGGGAAAGTTTTATAGCCCTACAACCTCTCTTTTCCCCTCCACCCAGAGTTGCTTAATAAAAGTATGTTATAATATTATATACAATGATTAATAAATGAATATTAAATATCAAAGTTGAAAAATTATGTCATAAATCGGCTGTGGTGATCCCAGTAGTTATCTGCATACTGGGTGCCATACCGAAAAATCCTGAGCAGCACTGATAAATCTGCACATTGCAGTTAATTACAAGAGACCACATTGCTTGGATTCACAATATATTATGCCTATACATTATGGCATCCTATGTTCTTGGGAAGAACTTGTTGTGTATGAAACTGAATACCAGCTGAACGACTGGTAGTTGTGATTTTACATTGTTGTGTATATCATAATAATTTAATACCAAATCTAATCTGAACATCTGGCTTACTGTGCGATGAACTATAATAATATAAAGCAGCAGTCACCAACTGGTGGTCTGTGGACCACTGGTGGTCCATGAGAAAATTTTGGTGGTCCACAGAAAAATTATTTGCATTTTTTATATTGCACTAAATCAGGGGTCCTCAAACTACGGCCCCTGAGCCGGATACATACAATGAATGTTTGTGTTGCTGGAGAGAGTGTCCCCCTTCTGGGTCTTTTTGTATGGGTCGGACGGGGGCAGAAATTCCAACTTGGGGTCTGTTTCAGCCTCCTGGTATGGGGATTTGGGTGAAGGCTGGAGGGAAGTACCGCTGATAGCAAAGAGCTGGAGGGCCTTGTTCCGGGGCCTCCCAATGGGACAGCATCATGGCCTGGAACTGGCTGACCATCTCAGCCTGCTGAGCCTCTTGGCACCTATACCTGGCCTTGCACTCCCGCAGGTCTTCCCTCTGCTTGGAAAGCCTATGCTTGTAGTCTTCAGTGAGGTGCTTCTACTGAGCCTCCTTCTTGGTCAGATCCAATTTGAACTGAGCTGTTTTGCCAATTTCTTCTCATGGTGATTGCTTAACTCCAGCAACTGCTTCCTGTTGGGGCCCTATGGAGCCCAGGTGGGCAGGTGAATAGTAGCGAGTAGAGGCTGGCAAGATGCCCCTCAATGTGAGTGACATCGAGTTGGCCACACCCACCCAGTCACATGACCACCTTGCCACGTCCACCCAGCTGGTCATTAGGCAGATCATATTACTGGTCTGTGGGATTTAAAATTATGAATTTAGTGGTCCCTGGGGTCCAAAAGGTTGGTGAACCCTGATATAAAGTATTTGCAATATGTTCTTATTTCCAGAGCTGTGGAGTCGGGAGATAAATGTTCCGACTCCGACTCTGACTCCGACTCCTCAGTTTTTTGTACTTCCGACTCCGACTCCGACTCCCCGACTCCGACTCCTCTGTATTAATATGCGAATGTATTTTATACATTCCTTGAAGGAAAGAAAGGCAACATACATGTCATTACCACAGGACTACTGGCTGGGAAGCCAACAGTCTACTGTATTGAACAGTTTAAGCAAAAGACAAACACAATGAAAACAACAAAGTTTTATTAATTTTTTTTTATTAATTTAATTAATCAAGTTGCTGGATAGTAGCAGCAGGCATAAACATCAGGAACAGGAACTTTACCAGTTCAAAAATACAAACCACATTATTTGGTTGTTTTAGAACAAAAACAAAGCTTATCTATATGAACCAAAAACAAAATCTGTAAAACCTAGAAATGGTTTATATTAATCTTGAAATGTAGTTATAGGCTTAGCAAATGCAAATCAATTCAATGTAGAGTTCTAAGGAAGAGAATTGCCTCTGCCAGATCCTCTTTCATAGAGGCTCTTAAGTCAGACTTTATTATTTTTAGGGCTGAAAATAATCTTTCGACACTGACTTGGGTGGGTGGCATTGCAGTAACTATTCTGGCCACATCACTAACGATCTCTGGATAAACAAGGATGGCTTCTTCAACAGTAAGTTTTGATGAGCGATCATACTTTTCAACTTCTTTTAGTGCTTTATAAAACTCCTGTTGGAATTTTTTTATTTGGACATTTACTGGTTCTGTAACGCTTATGCGACGTCGCTTTCCTTTAGCAACTTCCATTTTGTCTAAGAAGGAATCAAAGTCTAATTCTTCGTTTGAAGAAGATGATTCTGAGTTACCACTATTGCTTAAAAGAACTCCATCCTCCTGTGGAGGTATTTCAGGTCGTAATCCCTTCATGCGAACTGCTACATCATAGAGGGCCTTTTTCCCAGTAGCAATCTGTTTACTGTTCAATAAAAGTCGGCTCATTGGGTCGACATAAATAGCCGCTAACAAGATTTCATTTTCCAGCAAAAGACTCTCTCTTTTCATCATTGAAGATGCAATGCCCTCAGCTATTAACCCTCCATTTTTGTTCAGGCGATATAACAGGCTCTTCCATTCCAAGAGGAATTTACCCGGGGTTAGATCATCACATTGCAACCTCTTGGTGACAGTGAAGGGGTGAGAAAGAAGGTTCTCCAGCTCTTTTGTTTGTGTCCACTGGCTTGCAGTTAATGCAAGATTTTCATTGTCCATTTCTTCTATGAAGTCTTTAAGTTCAAGCAAACGCTTCACCATTAAATAAGTGCTTCCCCAGCGAGTTGTTTGATCCAAAATGGCTCCTTTTCCTGCACGTCTTTTCAAAATTGCATCTGTTTGCAATTTTTGCACCTACCTTTTTTGGTGAGGAAAAAGAAAAGAAATCTGCCTGCCTAATTTTCTAACATGCAAAACCAACAGCCTGCTTTACTTTCTCTTTCGTTTTTCAGTATAGCTAGGGGGGGAAAAATCTGCAGTCTTTCCAAGCAAGCAAAAGAGCACTGAGCAAAACAGCTCAGAGCAAATCAGCTGGGGGTCGGGAGCCGATCTAATCAAGGGCTAATTAGCCTATGCTGAAGCTCCGTGGGCCAATAAAATTACAAAAAAACCACCGAACCATTTGTTAAATTGCTAGTGGTGCGGAGGGGCGGGGCAAGCCAGCAATTTAACAAACGGTTGGGCTGCACCACTGGCTCTAGGGCGGCCCTTTGAAGCCCCGTGGCAAGAATTTAAACAGTTTTTTTTCCTCTAGCCATCGGAGGCAGCAATAGATTGGGAGTGGGCGGGGTAAACGAACGGCCAGCGATCCAACAGAGCAGAGAGTGAGGGTGAGTGAAGGCATGGGGGGGGGGGCAGAGAGGGCTTTGGCGACTCCTGTGAAATGGCCGTTCGACCCCCAAAGGGGTCGCGACCCCCAGGTTGAGAACCGCTGTTCTAAGCTCTTCTAGCAGAGAGAGGTAGTTGGGCAGAAGCTGCTGCCTTCTCCTTTTTGTGTGCTGATCTGCTGCTGAAGATAGGGCAGTGGGAGGATCCAGGAAGGGGCATTTATTATAAAACATGATTTCCCTAGTAGAATCCCATAGTCATGTTTAAAGTTTAAGCTAACAATCAGAGTTTACAAGTTTTTATAGCCTTAGCTGAATGACAGCAGTTTTTCCAATGGTTTACAGCTTCAGTCTTGAACTATTGACCCTCCATTCCCTTCACTTATGCAAGTGTCTCTAGTCCTGCAAAAAACATATTTACTTAATCCCTTATCAGTGAGAGGCTAGGTTACCCATGGGCGCTGCGTTCCCTGTAACAGCAGAACACAACACTATGGAAAGTATAAGTATTGCCACTCCTAATTGTGCGTTGCGTGCCTTATAGTGAAGCACATGAAAAGCATGCTTCTTCACGGTCACTTAACGTGTTCATTTTGCGGTTACGTGAGGCACTGCATGCATTGGTCTTTATTCTTACAGTAGAGAAGTCATTAATTATAACTTTTTGTGAATTGGGACATTTAAACTTGCTTTTTTTAAAATTCCAATCTAAATTTAGTAGGAGTCGGAGTCGGTGCATTGTTTGCCGACTCCGACTCCGACTCCAGGTACCCAAAATTTCCTCCGACTCCGACTCCTCGACTCCGACTCCGACTCCGACTCCACAGCACTGCTTATTTCTCAGTAATATCAAACCAAGGCTGTAGCTTTGCTTGGTCAGCCAAAAGACTTATTGGCTGGATGCATACATACACTAAATTATAAATTTATTTAATTTTAGCTTAATGCAATCTATGAATACACAGAGGTTTGATCTCAGATTAAGGTCTGTAGGAATGCAGCCTTAATAATCAACAGAATCTCTTATTTCTTTATTTAACAATATTTATAGGCTGCTCTAATCCATATAAACTCTGGATGGCAAAATATAATGCATTTTAAAAAAAATGTTACAAAATAGTATTAATGGTAAACTAACTATTACGACCACCAAAATGAAGCCATGGGACAAGTGTTCACTAAAAACTGTCCTACTTTAACCCACTTCCAAAGGCAAGGTGTTCCATAAAAATGGAATTTATCAAGGAGAAGAACTGCTGCCTGATTCATGCCCTATGAATTTTGCAAAGGGGGATCCTGAGGTAGTCCAAATAAGCAGCAGTCCTAGATGAACTAATTCTTCTTCATTGTAAGGTTACTTAACAGAATCTTGCAACTCTGAAAGTATATCTCTCCCCCATCCCTTTATAACCCAACAAACTAGGGAGAGTCCCTTCTGACATGTTTGCTACAGCCAAAATCTTTTTGTGGGCTAAGATGCCTCTTATCTGTCCATTCCCCTGGCTGCAGCTCTTCTCTGTCTCCCATTCCCACATATTATTACATCTCCCTAGATATCCTAACCACATGGGCAGTTTTCATTTTGGCAAAGCATTTCTTGATCTAAACAGGTAGTCCTCATTTAACAATGCTAAATAGGACTGGAAACTGTGGTTAAACTACCCGGTGATTAGTTGAAAAGCCATGGGACTGCACTGCTTAGCAATGGCAGTTCCAGCAGTCATGACTGCCATCGTTGAGCAAAGACTGCATGGGTTGTTAAGAGAAGAGCTCACATGACTGTGACTGCTTGCCAGCTGCCCCCATTGACTTTACTTGTCAGAAGCTGGCAGGGAAGGTTGCAAATACCCAATGCATAACCATGTGATGTTGCAAAGTTGTAATTATGAGCTGGATGCTGAATGCCTGGATTACAATCCCAAGACCGTGGGGATGCTGCACCAGCCATAAATATGAGGACCTGTCATAACATGGACACGTTCTGCTCTGTTATAAATTCAAACAGTCATTGAGTGAGTCGTTGAAAAAGGGCCACCTGTAAATCTAGTGTTGCATCAATATGGGCTTTAAAGACAATCACCAGCACTCTGAATTGGGCCTGGAAGCTATTCTGAAGTTATTCCGGTGACTTCAGAATCACTCTGAATGGATGGGGCCATCTTGTTTCTGCCCAGCAAACCATTTTCAGCTTCTGGATCATCTTCAAAGGTTGCCTCATTTAGGAACGATGGACACTACAGAATAATAAATTATCCTTATAATCAAACAGAAGTGAATCAAAGCATTAAGAGGTAGATAACATTCAATGTGGGGTAAAATTAATCTATTATGTAGAAAAAAGACAATTAGCAGGATTGCTAGGAAAAATCTACTGCCCAGTATAATAAAGGATAGAAAACAGTTAGATTTAACACAAAAAACAAGTAATACAAGCTCTCTTCTCCTCCTGCATTTTATTGGGCACATTGAAAGTGATGGATTCCTCAATTTTCAATGTAGAGCAACAGCATTTTCTTCTTAATTCAGAATAATTCAGAGTGGCTTTCCAAACTTACGTAGGAATATGGTGGGAGTCTGATCTCTCTTGTTAAATTTTAGAATAATGATTTCTTATATCTCACCATTAATGCCTAAACACACAGGGCGCAAAGGACAATTTTATACTTCCCTGCTACAACATATAATGCTGCCAGGTTCTACACAGCAGCACTTAAAATCCATCAGAAGATGATCTGTGTCATCAACCAGTTATAATGAGGACCTAGTTCATCATCCTAGAGTGCTCCTTATTGTGACATGCCCTCCTACACCCATCCACTGCTGCTTCCCCTCCTTTTAGAGTCGTTTTAGATTTTATTAGGTTTTGGTTTTTATATTTTTAAGCTTTTTATATAACGGTATAATGTTTTATTTTGAGGTATGTTTGATGCTTTTTCATTTTTTTTATACCATACCTTCCTTATGTTGTTCTTTGATTGTAATAAAGATTTATTTTGATTTTCACTACCGTGTAAGCAAGCCCAGGATAGAAGTTTTAAGTTCAGTGATTTTAACACCTCAAATTTTTCTTGAGCTTGAAAAATTACAGAATAGGATCAAGAAAGCTGTTTATGTTGCATAATTGTTGATAAAACAGTATCTAATTACCGAGCCAATTTTGGTATGTAGAAGTACATCCAAAATGTATTTTAAAGTAACCACTGAAGCTGCCATGAATCCACTTTATAAAGCTATTTGATTAACATTTAAGTCATAACTTGCATGACAAATTTCCACTTCTGACAAACCACAGTAACTACAACCAAGCTTTAGCCAACTGCAGTAAATTTATCCAATCCTATCCATTTTAGAAATGAAAATATTTGATGCTGGCTTCATTATAAAGCCAAAAAGGGTTAAGCAAATGATTAAAATTAATTCCCAGTTCTTCTCTAAAATCTTTATTTTTATAGTACTCATGATTCACAAAGAGGGAGAGGGGGAAAAAGATTTCTACTGAAAGAAAATTAAGTCTGGTAAGTCCATTAGCAAACCCCCAGTGAACCTGTGTGAATCACATACTTAATGAGTTGATAGAATCCTCACCAGAAAGTCATCTCCCCATGTTCACTATTTCCAAATTCCCAGATGGAACTTTGAGACTGTTACTTCTCTAATTTGTAGTGTTAATAGCTTTTGAAAATAGTCCTGAGCAGTAGCCAAAGCTTTTAAGCATTTTACTTTCCAGCTGCAGCCCCTTTATAAAAAACTAAATGGTCAGGAGACAATATGAACAATTGTGTACATATTTTTCTGAACACAGCTAAGCCAATAAATCTCATTCTAAACTTCTAGAGAGTTCTTTCTCTCTTTCTCTTCTGTACTTCTCTATAGCCAATATTCTCAATTTCTTGTCTTAAGCTAAAACACAGCAGCTCATTTGGCAAAGAAGTAAGCATTAAAATTATATTAAAAGTATACAGAACATCAAGCAATTAATTTCTTTTATAATGAGATAAAACAGTTTATGATTAAAAAAATCTCTAATTGTAAAATAACACAACTAGATTTCTCTAGGTGTTTAATTGTCATGTTTGAAGTTTACAGATCTAATATACTGAAGTGCTGAATTAAGAATGTGGGAAAAGCTCCATAGCTAAGAGATAACTTCCGTATTTCAAACATTCATCAAGGATTTAATAGCCAACTGGTACAGTTTCCTAGCAATTCCTAGGATACCATAAGAATGAAACAGGCAATGATCCAAAGGAGTTTCAAAAAATTAGTGACCCTCTTAGTAAAACTGTCCAGCTATAATCAAGTTTTGATTGTTACCACAAAATGATTTGAACAGGGTTTCCCACTGCGGCCAGCCTATATGCATCACTTGAGAAATACAGAAGCATGGAGACTTACTTGTATGTTTATGTAATAACTTAAATTATGCTACTTTTAGACAAGTAATCCCACCACAGATGTTTGAAATCCTGTAGCATCACTTGTATCACAACACAGAAAATGGCCTTTATGATCCAACCGCATGCACTAACTATAAACTGATAATATTCAGGTCATTTGTGGAATTTCTTTGCATTGTTTAAATCTCTTGTCCCATCCCTGATAAACAACTCAGTCTTAGCAAATGTTCCACATTCTCTCCCTTTATCCCACTGTCAATTCACTCACAAGGAGCTGAATACAAAACAAATCATTACTGATACCCAAGCTCACAAGCTCATCACTGATTACTGGAGTTTGATGATACATGGAACTGGACCATAGTTTAATTACATGCTGCATCTACACATGGAATATAGGTCTGGTCTTTATATAGCCTTACTGTTCCTAAAATTTGCTGAGGTGGTACAATGCAAGAAGTAATTGATAGTCATGGGTAAACTGTCTTCTTGTCCTTCTGGGAACCACAGACTTCTCTAAAATAATTAGGAACCCTATGTCATAATTTCTGCTTGCTTCAATAACCTCTAAGGATGTATATCCTATTCAGTGGTGTCCCAACTTGGCAACATTAAGACCTGTGGACTTGACTTCCGGTTTGGCGTCGCGGTGAGTCAGTTGGGGAAATAGCGGACTCTGATGAGCCCCGCGAAAACCCCGGCTGCCGAACTGCTGCCGATGGGTCTTCGGACCGAAACCGTCCTGTAGGGATGGGGGAAGAAGAGGGGTGCCTCGGACAACTGAGAGGCAAGTTCCTCGGAGGTCGGAGGGAACCCTCTGTGAGTCGGCGGCGGGGGGCAGCAGCCACACCGGCTGCCATGAAGCTGTGACAACCGGGCAAGAAAAGTGCTGGAGGAAAGCGGAGAAAAACGGAGTTCTTTGAAGCCAGGTGAGTGACAACAGCCCAGGCTTGTAACAACGTTTGGAACATCACTAATAATTAGAAGACCCCTAGCCTAAAACAGTGGCTATGCAACAAAGGGGCTTTGGAAAAACTTTTTAAAACTACAACTTTAAAGAGACAAAGACCGGAGAAACAACTAATTTTGGAACAGAACTAAGAGAATTAATCTGGAGATATGGTTAAAAGACTAAACACTTTAAAATTTGAACTGGATTTTAAAAAAGAAGATTTGATATTTTTTTAATTAAAAGAAGAAGAAATAAGAAAAAAGAAATTGGATGGTTATATAATAATAAATAAAATGGAGTCTTGCATGACTAATGGAAAACGTGGATTATAGAGAGACACCATCTGGCGTAAAGAGGAACTTTGTAACTTTCCTTTGTTATGGGAAACTCTGAGTTTTATAGATAAAAATTACCGAATTCTGTGGAGGAGGATTTTTCTTTCCTGTATGCAGGCAGCTGATTATGGTGAAAAGAAAAGAAATTTACAATGGAACTCCTACAGTTGAAATAATAACAATTTAAATGTTGGCGCAGGAATAGAAGAAGGATTAAGCGCGGCCTCAAAAGAAAAAGACTTGATACATCATATCCAGAATAAAAATAAGAAAAGAGATCGGACATTGCATTCCTGAACATCCATTTTCGGGGCGCTGCGACTCCAATCCATGGACGGGGTAGCTTCTCCTAGTTGCTGGGCAGAACTGAGTGCTAAACCTTCCCATTGTTAGGCCACGCCCACCTCAACCAATCAGCTTCAGTCTTTCCTCACAAAGGCGCAGGAACCAGGCCAACTATGAAAAACACAACAATTTTAATCAAGAGAAACAACAGAAACAGGAAGCCAAATGGGTGGGTATGGATTGGAGTCGCAGCGCCCCGAAAATGGACGTTCAGGAACACAACGTCTGTTTTCCATTGCGCTGCTCCTCCAATCCATGGACGGGGATATACCCAAGTTCAGGAGCTCAGGGCGGGAGGCTGACTGGAAACCTCAGCCTGAGGCGTGGCCACTTGTTGTAAAACTCTACGTCCAAACGCTGCATCGGATGAGGCGTACTGATCAATTTTGTAGTGCCGGATAAAGGAAGAGTCAGAAGCCCATGAGGCTGCTCTACAGATTTCGGACACTGAGGCATTCGTAGACCAAGCTGCAGATGCGGCTGCACTGCATGTTGAATGTGCGTAGATCTTAGCTGGACGGGGGCGTTTCCGTACGTCGTAGGCCGTTGTGATGCACGCTTTAATCCACCTGGCAATTGTGGTAGATGAGACCTTCTTCCCCATCGAGGAAGGTGTGAAAGACACAAACAAAGATTCAGTCTGCCGAAAAGACTCAGTACGTTTGATATAACGCCGGAGAGCTCGTCTAACATCCAAAGTATGCCATAAGGACTCAGTCTGATGACGAGGGTTCGGACAAAAGTTAGGCAGCACCAACTCTTGAGTGCGGTGGAATCGTGAGTTTATCTTAGGTAGGAAAGATGGATCCAAGCGCAGGATCACTCTGTCACTATGAAAGATACAAAGATCCTTGTGGACTGATAGTGCAGTGAGCTCCGATACGCGTCGAGCTGACGTAATGGCTAAAAGAAAGGTGACTTTAAGCGTCAGAAATTTTAGAGACACTGAAGCCAAGGGCTCAAATGGCGATGTTGTAAGCGCTTGAAGGACTAACGGAAGATCCCAGGATGGGTATCTATGTACCACCGGAGGTGAGATGTTGGAGGCACCATGCAGGAAACTCTTAATCCTAGGATTATGCGAAAGAATACGGTGTTCTTCGCACCGAATGACCGTGGACAAGGTGGCCACCTGGCGACGAAGCGTGGCAGGAGCAAGACCTTTGGCCAAACCATCATGTAAGAAGTCCAGAACGTCCGGGATATCTGCAGAGGTTGGGTCCATGTGATGGGCCACACACCAGGAAGAAAATGTACGCAACGTAGACTCATAAATCCTAGTGGTGGAAGGGCGTCTGGCTGCTTGGATCACCTTTATGACGTCGGAAGACAGTCTGTCCTTCTGTAGCTGGAGCCGCTCAAGCGCCAAGCGGCCAATCGGAGCCACCCTGGATCGGGATGGAAGATGGCCCCCTGGTTGAGCATCTCCTCCCCCAGTGGTATTACCCACGGAGGAGAAACGGACAATCCCACTAGGTCTGCATACCAGGGCCGGCGAGACCACTGAGGTGCTATCAGAATTAACTCGGCCCTCTCCAACAACACCTTCCGAATCAGTCTTGGAATCAGTGGCAAGGGAGGGAAGGCATAGAGAAGCCCTGGGGGCCAATGACAGCTTAGAGCGTCGTAACCCTCTGCACCGATGGTAGGGTAACGCGTGTAGAACCTCGTTAGTTGGGCGTTCTGGGGCCTGGCGAAGAAGTCCACTAGAGGGCGGCCAAATTGTTGCACTACCTGATCGAAGAGGGCAGGATTGAGAGACCACTCTGCAGGGTCCAAGTGCTCCCTGCTCAGCCAGTCCGCCATGATGTTGTCCTGCCCCGAGATGTGGTCTGCCACCAGAGATGCTGTGTGCCTTTCCGCCCACGCCAACAAACTCTCCGACTCCATCATCAGGGACCTGGAGCGTGTGCCTCCCTCCCGATTTATGTGTGCCTTGGTGGTGACGTTGTCCGTCCGGACCAGCACATGTTGTCCCTCCAAGGTGTGAACAAAATGGCGCAAGGCGAGACGAACAGCCCTCAACTCCAGCAAATTGATGCTGTTCGTCCGCTCCGCCGGAGACCACTGACCTTGAATCACTGCGTTCTGTAGATGGGCTCCCCAGCCCGACAGGCTGGCATCGGTAACCAGAACCACTCAGTCCGGTTCGAGAAAGACACATCCTTTCTGCAGTGCGGGGGACCTCCACCACGTGAGTGACAGTCGAGCTTGTGGGGTTAAGACAATCTGATGGGATGATAAGCTGCGTTTCTCTCTCTGGAAGGGAAGCAACAGCCACTGAAGTGGGCGGGAGTGTCTGCGTGCCCACGGAACAACATGGATGCAGGATATTAACTTCCCCAACAATTGATTCAACAGGAGCAGCGTCACTTTCCTCTGGGACTGGACTCGCCTCACCATAGATCTGATGTCGCGAACGCGATCTGGGGAGAGAAACACCTGACCCAGCTGGGAATGGATCACTGCACCCAGGTGTTGGAACCGAGTCGTAGGCGTCAGATGGCTCTTTTGCCAGTTGATAGAGAAACCGTGGTTCTGGAACGCCTGGAGGACCACCTCTATGTCTTTCCGCGCCTGCGACGGGGACGTTGACATCACCAGCAAATCGTCGAGGTAGCAGCTGAGACGTACAGAGCTCGATCGGATGGAAGCCGCGACTACCGTCACCAACTTCGTGAAGGTCCCGGGAGCCGAGGACAGACTGAAGGCATCGCCCGGTATTGAAAATGCATGTTGTTGTATTCGAAGCGAAGATAGCGACGATGCAACGGGTGGATAGGGACATGCAGGTATGCCTCGCGGAGGTCTACAGATTGAAGATAGTCCCCCTGCCTGATTGATGCCAAAATTGTCCTGAGGGAGTGCATCTTGAACCTGCGATACAGGATATATTGATTGAGGCGCTTTAGGTTCAAGATGCCCCTGTGGCCCCCCGATGACTTGGGCACCAGAAATAAGGTAGTGTAGAATCCAGTTCTCTCCTGGCCTTGGGGCACCGGCTCCACGGCGTTGATGGAGAGGAGGTGTGAGATCTCTGCTTCCATGAGCTCCCTCTGGACTCTGCACCGAGGGATGGAGCAGCGACGAAAGGTGTTGGGTGGTAGTGTGTGGAACTCGAGGCGAAGCCCGTGTTGGATAGTCGTGCGGATCCAAGCGTCGGTCGTTGCAAGGTCCCACTGGAGGTAGAATTGCTGGAGTCGACCTCCGATAGGGCCTGGGAGCAACGAGTCACTTTCCTCTGGGTGGAGGACGGTAAGAGGAGCCTCTGAAGGGGCGCTTTGATTGGTATTGGTTTCTAGATCTGTCACGAAATGGCTGTCTGTCCGATGTTCGGTCAGACGTCTGTGAATAAGAGCACTGGTAGTATTGCCCGCTCGGCATCGAGGAGGACCGAAAGGACTGGCGCTGTGTATAAGGCGTATATCTCCGCTCTGCACGACGGAAGGAGGACGGTAGCACTTTGCGCTTGTCTTTATCTTCTATCAAGATTGGATATCTTCTATCCAGACAAGGACCGAATAGTGCTGGGGCCGAAAATGGTGCTGATGCCAATTTCCACTTAGCCTTGTTGTCTGCGCGCCAGTTCCGAAGCCAGAAAAGACGCTTGTTGGTCACCGTTGCCGCCATAGCTCGAGAAGCAAATTTTGTCGCCGTCAAGGAGGCATCCGCGGAGTATTCCGTGGCTGCCACAAGTTTATTAATGTCCTGGTGCAGCCTGGTATCGGTGGGGGGCAACCTCTCCTGAAGCTGGCGGAGCCAGATTAGAGAAGCCCTGTTGAAAAACGACGTGGCAGTGGCTGCCTTGATAGCCCAGGCCACCGCTTGGTGCGCTTTCCGGAACCCCAGTTCCATCCTGCGGTCCTCCGCCTTGAGGCCATCCACCACATCTGAAGTCAGCATTGAAGAAGTCGACAAAGCAGCGACTGGGGAGTCCACTGAAGGGACGGCAAGAAGTTCCTCCAGGTGTGACTCAGCAGAATAAAGACGTTTGTCCAGGCCACTCGGAGCAGTCAGTGAGCCCGGTTGGCCAAAGGCAGATGTGATGACATTGGAAAACAAGGGAGGACAAGGAATCACGTCCTGATCTTGTTTAGAAACGTGGAATAGGGCCTCGTGTGGGTGTTGAGAATCAGAAGACTTTTCAGCGGCCCCATCTGCAATACCAAACTTAGTAGCGACCTTGGCTTTATGAAGCAAAGATTTGAAGACAGAAGGTCTGAACAAATTTGTGAAGGAGGGCTTCTCAGGAGGGAGATCCTCATCCTCCGAGAATTCGACATCCTCTGGACAAATTTCTCCTTCCTCAGACTCCTCAGAAGAAGACACTACAGGACGTTGCCTACTAGTGCTCGGAACTGCATCATCAACGGGGGCCGGAGCTGAAGAAAGTTGACAGGTGTTAACTGGCCGGGCCACCTCCTGTTGTATGCCAGCAGCTAAGATCTTTGCCAGCGCATCTGACAACATAGATTGAAAACTCACAGGAGTGTCAGGCGGAGCCCCGCCGCAGTAGGTGTGAAGGTAGCCTCCGGCACACGTCTACGGCCCAATGGAGCATCCGATTGGCTGGACACATCTGGCAATGACATTGACACTCCTTTGGAGCGTTGCAAGTTGGAAGCAGCGAGCCTTGGATTTAGCTTTCTTACTGCCTGATTTATGCTGAGTGGCAGGGTAATCACAGGTGCCCTCTGAATCAGAAGATAAGGCAATGTCTGCCATGCTGAATGAGGCAGAAGAGGGGAAGTAGTAGGCCAAGTCCACTAAAGAGCAGCACCGAGGCTTTCCCCCAAGGAAAAATGCCCACAGTGCAGATCCAGATGAGCAGGGGAGGGGGGCAAATTAGGCTCAGAAGCTGCTGAGCTCAAATCCCCAATACAAAGAAAGCCAACTAAACCAGGCAAGGAAGGGATAAAGCTGCCAGGCCTTGGTCAGAATTCAGGGTCCAAAGTCAGTAAGGATGGTTAATAACCAAAAGCCACCCCTGCGCTAGCAGGCAAAAGCCTCCAGATCCTTTTTTTTTTTTTTAAATTTTGTCTCTCCAAAATGGCGGCCGCCACGCTGACAGAGTCCCGAAACAAAATGGCGGCTGTCACAAAGGCTGAATACTTGCTGTAGTCGATGGGGAGAGGTACTTCAGGAGACGAATCCCAACGATCCGGTCGATGGGCGCCTCGATGCAGGCCGGAAGAAAACGGCGCAGGAGGTGTCCGCCAAACAGCGCTTGTCTCCGCTATCTCCGCTCGCTCTGTGCGCTCACCAGCTGATTTACAAACATCAGAGGCCGCCCGATGACAGGGCCGGCACTCCGGAGCCGCTCGAAGGACAGAGCTGAGGCGAGGGCAGCTCTAACGCCTCAGCGGAAGGCTAGCCCCTTGCCAGTGGCAACGGAAGCGCGGATCCGCCCAGCCGGGTCGGAATCCGGTATGCTGCAGCCCCGATCGATACGGGGCTAGGCCAGGCGGCTTGGAGCCCCAAGCACGCCGAAGGCACACAGCAAATTAGTAATCCCATGTGGCAGCTCCTTAGTATAAGTAAAGATGTGAAAGGAAAATAATAAATTAAAATAACAAAATAATTAGCAAGGAAGGTAAATTAATTAGAGAGCACTCAAATTGCCAAGTTCTCACAGCAACTGAGTGAGAAAGACTGAAGCTGATTGGTTGAGGTGGGCGTGGCCTAACAATGGGAAGGTTTAGCACTCAGTTCTGCCCAGCAACTAGGAGAAGCTACCCCGTCCATGGATTGGAGGAGCAGCGCAATGGAAAATTAATGTGATTTATAGAGAAAAAAAATAAAAATTTGGAAAATGGAAGGAAGGTTTGCATGCGAGGAAATGAAGATAATGTGATTAAAACTAAAATAAAGTAAAGATGGATTGTAATAATAAAAGGGAGGTTTTTATAGAAATTAAGAATGTTAAAAGAAATTAATTAATACATGTAAAGATATGCTTGATGCAAGAACTATGTTTTAATGTCAAAATGCTAAGGAAAAGAACAAGGATAAATATGATTAATTTAAAATGTTAAAAGGAATTTATAAATACAGTTAAAGATATGTATTAAGCAAGAACCATGTCTCAATGTTAAAATGTCATGAATGTTATGAAAAAGGATACAGAAAAATAAGATTATGTGAAAAAGCAATGCATAGATGGATGGAAACAACAAAGAAAGGTTTAAGTAGAGATTGATAGTTAAACCAACTATGAATATGCTGTGCTTAATAGCCAAAAAAGTTATAATATGCTATGTTGAACAGCCTAACAAAATGATTATGCTGTGTAACAGCCAAACCAAACTGAATATGCCGTGTAATGGCCAAAAACCAAAAATTAATATGCTGTGTTTAACAGCCAAATGAAGGGCATGCTGTGTAACAGCCAAAAAATAAAAAAGGATATGCTGTGTTCAACAGCCAAAATAAATAAATGGTTATGCTGTGTTTAATAATCAAGAAATAAAAATGATTGGTTTAACAACAAAGATAAAGATAATAATGGTTTTTTTTGTTTTTTTTTTAGGAAAATATAAAATGAAGTGGGATAATTAAAGTGAGGGGATGTATGTTGAGAGTGATAGTTAAGATAAAATGAATAAGATAGGTTTAATAATAGAAATAAAGAGTACAAATTTTGAATTTAATAGTTAGGAAAAAAAATGGGTACGTTGAAATTAAAATTTTTTGGAATGTTTAATATAATTGTATGATTTATATTGTTAAAATATATCCATCTAAGCAAATGAGAGAGAAAATGGATTGATAATTGGTTAGGATATAAAATTTAAGTAACAGGTTTTTGGGGATAATGGCATAGTTATATAGATTTGAGGGAAATACTTGTTTTAAAATATTTAGTTGTGTTAATTGAAAAATAAGATTTGTTAATGATTTGCCTTAATATGTGACCGGAGCAAAAGCTTCGTTTTGAAAAGATGTGTTTTATATTTTTGTTTTTTAAAAAAATAATGTATAAAAAAAAAAAAAGACCTGTGGACTTCAACTGGCTGGAGAATTCTGGGAGTTGAAGTCCAGAAATCTTTAAAAGTTACCAAGGCTGGACACCTCCACCCTATTCACTAAGGTATATAATTTTCATTTATCTATTCTTTATTGCAATCAATGACCCACATAAAATAATAGCAGGAAATAAAAAAAACGAAAGTAATAAGGCAAACAATAAAGGAACAAACACAAAGCAGAAAATACCAGGTTGGTGTGAATTCTTAAACAACATAAAACATATTATTCTTTGGGGGAAAGAGTACAATTCAAACTTAAAAACTCTTAAAACAAGAGGTAAAACAGGCTCAGTCGTGATGAACTGGGTCATCATTTTCTGTACTTGTACCTAAATTGTGGATTTTCTAGAGGTAACTTTTGTCCCCTTATCTTCTTCCCTTCTGATAACCAATTAAGATACTTTGATTCCAGCAACTTTTATTTGATTTGATTTATATGCCGCCCTTCTCCGGAGACTCAGGGCGGCTTACAATGCGTTAAGCAATAGCCTTCATACTTTTGTATATTTATACAAAGTCAGCTTATTGCCCCCACAAACTGGGTCCTCATTTCACCTACCTTAGAAAGGATGGAAGGCTGAATCAACCTTGAGCCTTGGAGAGATTCGAACCAGCAGTAAATTGCAGGCAGCTGTGTTAATAACAGGGTGCGTAGACCACTGTGCTATCAAGGCTCTTTTGACTTCAGGGCTGAGATGGTATTGTGCTGACTCCTTGTTTTTAAATTGTTTTTATTTGCTAAATTTGTCAGTTTTACTGCTATTGTTTTGTAATGTTTTGTTGTTCTGCAATTTATTTTCCAATTTTAAAGTGCCCTGAACCACCTGAGCACTGTACTTATGGTGTAAAGGCAGAATATATCTTAACCAGACAGACACTTGAAGGGGGTGACACACTTAAAGTCTGTGGTATGGTAACTATACAAAATATATATTACAATGCCCAAACGTACCATTAGTCCTATGAGGGGCTATTTTACTTTCAAATATGCCTTTTAATATGTTCCTAACAAAGCCAGAAAAATCAAAATTTCAGGAATTACAGTCACTTTTAAAAGCACCAACTATTATGTCTAACTAAGAAAGTGTGCATGCCAGTTTAGTATAGTGTAAGATGCTGCCCTGGAAACCAGAAGACTGTGAGTCTTCTTAGCCATGAAAGCCATCTGGGGTACTTTGGACCAGTCACTCTTTCTCAGGCCAACCTACCTCACAGGGATGTTGCTGTGGGGAAAATAGGAAGCAGGATTATGTTCACCACCTTGAGACAGATAGACAGACAGATAAAAAGATATGATAAAAATCTAACCATAGTAATAACACTGATGATGATTATGATGATGCTCTCCAAGCTTGAGTTTTGGCTATTTTATTGCCCTACAGGGTAACATCTTCCGTGAAGGTGTTTTGAAGAAACAAAAGTTCATTGATAAGCAGGGTGTGAAAGCCTTCTCTGTTGCTTGCTTTGAAAGTGGATGAACAGGATGGATCACTGGGGAAAAGTTTCCCAGTTTCTAGCCTGATGTCTTAACCAATTCAACAAACTGGGTCTTGTTGCATTGTAGTAGATTTTGATTACTAGGTTGATATGGAGATGGTTATAGTTCATCTAGCTGTTGGCTGATGGTGGATGATTTCCTGTGTGCTAAACTCATATGTTAATGTTGGGTTGGGGGAAATATATTTTGATAAGATTCATAGATAGTCTACAATCAAAGTGCCATGTTTTTAAGAATCCCCTTGCATATTTTTTTTTCCTCTGGCTTTTCTACCAGTTGCTTGTTTCCATTACTTCTCAATTGAGGTTATGACTGAGGAGGAGGGAGATTAGTAGTTTTGTCATATCTTCTGGAGAGCCAGATTGGTTTATTGCTTGGGGCACCAGGCTAGAAACTGTGAGACAGTGACTTCTGCTCCTGCCTTAAGACACAAAATGTAGGCCAGTCAATCTCTCTCAGACCTAGGAATGAAACAAGGGCAAACTTTTTCTAAAAAACCTTGCCTTGTCAGAGGCTAATCCAGACAGTTGTCAGAACTCACATATCTTCTGACAGCTGGTGTTCATGAATATGTTCTGCTGAAAATTCTTAAACTTACTATTTTACTTGTATTGGGGTTTGGAGTATTTTGTAGGGATTGATTTGTGCACCACAATTGTGCCAAATAGCTAAAGTAAGTTGCTAGTAAACCCTGCAAGGTCTTTGATCTAAATGAGGGCTATCTGTTTCATGGGTTGAAATGTCTGCTGTTGATTTTAGTGATATGTACTTTTTGATGAATGTGTGTGGGTATCCATTGTGTTAAAATATATCATGTGGGTAGATTATTTCTCCTTTTTAAAATTTCAGCATGCTCCCGAATGTTATGACTCATCTGAATAGGGTCTTTATTTTTTGTTTTCTGTGTTGTTATTGTTCTGTGGTTTGCTTTCCACTGGATTTGTGTTTGTACTATGTTGATGTTTCTTCTAATGAGGAAAATGTGGTAGCCTGGTTTTTTTTTCCTTTTGTAAATACGATTCCATCTAACATATAGTCCATTAAGTTGTATTTTCTAAGTATTCTTTTTAAATATGAAAAAGGTGTCAGCTACATAGCACATCCATATTAGTTGGTTGAATTAGTAGGAGGATTATAATTTCTTGTTGCACTACTGCTTCTGCTATGAGTTCGGAAATGGTGGATCCCATCACAGGGCCTCCTGTAAGATCCATAAGTTTTGCTTTCTCTCTATGTGTGCAAATGTATGTATTCAATTAAGGTTGGGTATTTTGTATAAAAGAATAATTTTTTTGGGCTAGTTTGGGGGCAATTGATGCGAAGAGAGTGGTGATGAAGGATATCATATTTTGTGCTCTTCTATTCTAAGGTATTTTATTATTTTTAAAGCAGTTTAATCAGAGCTGATGAAGTATTCACAGCCATTTTACCAAGTACCAATATGAGCATTCAGGACAGGATGTCAGGTTCAGGTATTTTTTGGCTGTCTATAGAACTGTGAGAGGATAGTTGTGCTGTTTTTCACCATGTGTGTTGCTCTTGTTTTGTGATTTATCCATTTTGGCTAGTATGCTAAAGATTTTCTTAATTTGGTTGCTAGTTTTTATACAGGAATGTTTATTGGGTAGTAATTTTCAGAGCATTTGATAGTCCTGTAGCTTTTTTGCTTATAATGGATAAATTTGCATACCCTCTATTATAATAAAAATGTGTTTTAACAAGATTTGACTAGTGGATAATTTATCGCTTTATTTTGCTGTGCCTTCTGAATTCTCTATCCTGCATCATTTTTACACAAAAAAAGTAATCTCTGAATGGTAATTTTTTAAAAAAAAAATTGTTTAACCAGTCCATGAAGATGTTGCTTGTTCTGATTGTTATCATTTTAAAAACAGAGCTGGTAGCTTAAAAACACAGGATTTGTTTTGCTAGCATGTATCATTAAGATAGTTACATGCAAACAAGATGCCATATTTCCCAAGAGTGTCACCTTCAGGCAGTCTTCAGGGGCTCCCTTCAGAACAGCAAGTTCCTTGCAATCCCACTTGCCCATTCATTTTCAGGCACTTACCAGACTCCCAATGTTTTGTTTACTGTTAGAATGTACGAAGTGGAACCTGCAACAATCTGAAACCTCGTGTGTTATATTACGGAGGAAGAAACAGAACAGGGTGTTCATGTGCACATCCTTTGCAATTATTACGCAGGCATCCCTCTTTGCTGTTTTCTATGGTCTCATCTATAAGCTGCATTGGCTCATTTTGCATCCCAAAGTTCCAACTGGATTGGCAGACATACCTTGTTGATTCACAGAGAGGGAAGGAAAACTTCTATTTAGAACCTTTCTGTGTGGGCATTTGTCAGATCTTAATCATATGTTCTCTCTGCCTATTTTTCCCCCCCTCCTTGAAGGGAGCTTTACATCTCCACTTACTGAACTAAATTTGAGGGCAGAATTTGACTTTCCTTTGCTGTTACCACCAAATGCTTCCGTATCCTTAATAGACACTTGAGAATGTGATTATCTGCACACCTTTTGGCAGTTCAATAACACAGATATGTCCTCACTTGTACAGCCACAAGCACCTAGAAAAAAAAAATCAGTTCTTTAGCCGAGTTAGTCACCTGGGACTTTGGGACACGTCTAAACTGTGAACTTCGCTTGAGGCTACTGTTTTTCTGCTCAACTTTGTTGTTGTTTTTATCTGTAGTTGACAACTTGATAAACACTGAGAGTCAGAGTTATAGGCAATTTGCCTACTTTTATGGATTATTGTAGGAGAGCCAGTTTGGTCTAGTGGGTAAGGCATCAGGTTAGAAAACAGGAGGCTGCGTTCAAGTCCCATGAAAAGCCAGCTGGGTGACTTTAGGCCAGTCTCTCTCTCTCTCTCTCACTCTCTCTCTGTGCCCAACCTACCTCACAGGATTGTTGTGGAGAAAATAGGAGGAGAAAGGGGTGTTCCATATGTTCGCCACCTTGAATTATTTATAAACATAATAAATGTGGGATGCAAATAAATAAAATAAATAAATAAATAATAAAAACAAACTAAGTCATTTTTTCCGGTGTCATCCTGCTGGTTTAATAGTCGAGTTAGTTCTTGAGAAATCTTGTTACACACAGGAATATATACTATTTTTAAAGCCTGACTTAAGTTAGCGATAACAGGAAGGCATTCTGCATTCAAAATTGTACAAGGTTCACAACCATTTTTTGAGCCTGGGTGAATGAGAAAAATCTGAATTAGCACTCATTTGCCGAAAGAGTATGGCTGTACTGCTTTAAAATATTTAATTAATTGATTTAATTAATCAAGGTTGACTCAGCCTTCCATCCTTTCTAAGGTAGGTAAAATGAGGACCCAGACTATGGGGGCAATAAGCTGTCTTTGTATAAATATACAAAAGTATGAAGGCTACTGCTTAACACATTGTAAATCGCCCTGAGTCTCAGGAGAAGGGCGGCATATAAATCAAATTAAAAACAAAAAACAAAAACTAATGGAGAATGTTCTGATAATCATATAGCTTTACAAGTTTTCTTAGAATAGGGACTTACTGTTTCAGAGCCAGTGACAAATAATATCCAACCAGCTATTGATCCATAATGATCCAACCAGCTATTCTAGTACTAATGATACTGACTGACAATAGCTCCCCAGGTTTTCACGGAGGGCTTATTTTGACTTGAACTGTGGAAAGTTATACCTGGAACTTCTTCAAATCTATCACCGACTAATAGCCTGTCACTTACTGAATCTCCTCTAACTCACTGTTATTCCTATACTGCCATTTCTTCCTCTTTCTGCAAAAACAGCCTGGTATTAAGCCATATGCACTCTGAACTGGAACAGCCATCAAACAATTTTGCTGTAAGTTCTGGCGTGCGGACTTCTTGAGCTCCATTTTCGCTGGCAGAGGCACAGCTGGCTGGTCCTTTGCCATTTCCAGGGCGGCCCCACGGGCCTGATCTAAGCACCCTATGGGACAGATTTGGCCCCCGGGCCTTGAGTTTGACACCCCTGTCTTAAATAATTCAAGAACTTTCATAGAATAATAGTCTGCTGTGTCCACCATGTGTCAAGAGAAAGAGCCACTGAAAGCCTCAGTATTACTAGGTCATTTATTTGTGAGTCAGATTGAAGCCAATACTTTAAAATGCAGTTTTAAAGCTACCGTATGTCTCCTTTCTTAAAGAGTTTAATTCAAAACCAATTAAGCAAAATTTGGAAAGTTTGGAAAGTTAAACTAAAAAACATTAAAAGCTTCCTGCTCCAAAATCCAAAGTTTCAAATCTAGTAGAGATAGTTCAAAGCACTATTTGCCTTAGGCTTAAACCCAGTAGCATAGGTTAGTTCATTCCAATATAGGCAGATGGCAGATGGAAATGAAGTTATAATTCACAATCGGATAATTGACTCATTTTCTTTCCTCAATAAGCAATATACAATAGGCTAGAAGCAACATGTATCATTCATAAATAAAACAAAGGATGGCGGTCAGGAGGAAAACACACATACAGTCCTCTCTAGAAACTGTCTTGTAATATTGACTTCTAGCAGCATAAGAAGTTATCGTAGAATAGAGGACTAACAACACCCCAGCATGATAACGGCAGCTTCTCATAATAAACATCCCCCAAGAAAGATATTTAATAACATAATGCATTATCAATTAATAATTTAAACATAGAAGTAAAGAGTAATAAACATGGAATATTTCTTATTGCAAAAAAAGTATATTAACGAGGTACACATTTTTTTTATTTTATACATTTTCTGAAGATTTCAGGAGAAATATTATGAGAGGAATCATATATGGGTAGGGGTAGATTAGCAATAAAATGAAACAAAATCACAGGTTGGTGGGCGTGATGAACTCAGAACAAGGTATTCTCCTGACTCATTTGATATGATACTAGCTTAATTGTGAGATCATTAAAAACACTTGGCAAAAACAAATGAGCAATCTAAAATTTTGATCTATGCAAGTCTTTGGCTGAAGAGAACTCTTCCTGCAGTCTGACCAACTGCCACTCCAAGCTTGAAATGCGTGATGGGGGTCTCCCTCATAACTCATTTGCTTGGAAAAAAAATAATCTCTTATTTAAAATATTGAATCCCAAATAAAGCAAATCTAGTAATCAAACTATTTTTAAAGTCTTCTCCCAAGGTTATTTTAGAAATGAAAGTGAAAGGTAAGAAGAGAGATATAGATATAGTTCAGTATGATAAAGTAAACTTAAATTTTAAAAATCATTATGCTCGGAATGCTATACTGTATTACAAATCTGGAATAGATATACAAACCCAGGCTTTGTTGGCTTCAGCTCAAGAAGTATATTATAGAAAAGAACAATTGGCAAAGACAAATGGTTAACATGTAAAGACTTGCTAGCAAAGGAAAATGGGGAGCTTAAGATGAAATTGAGAAAACAATTGACCTCAGAGGGATCTGGTTTTCAACGATTCTCATATGCACAATTAAGATTTAATACAGATTAAGAAGTACCAGGAATAGAGTAAGATAAAAACAGAATTAAAGATACTTTTAATCATTGTTGGAAATGTGAAAAACTTGAATGGACATTTTATCATACATGATGGACTTGTGAAAAAGTGAAAAGATATTGCATACAAATACATGGGGGTGCAGAGTTTTAAAAAATTAACATTCAGAGGAAATTGGAACTTTTGTAATTAAGATTTAGGGACATCCATGTAAAAAAATTATGGAGAATTGGTTTTATATGGCCAAAGACGGAAGACTACAGAAACACTTATAATGGAGGAATAGATTGTGAAGAGGGCTGAGTTTGGGAAATCTTTATAAAATATTGAAAATGGATAAAAAAAGTAACTGCTAATTTTTGAGATTTATTGATTAAAAGCTTTGTTTATGGGAAGAATGGAACTATAATATGCAATATGGGAAGGTGGAGATTGCTATGTTTATAATTGGAAGAGGACAACTCGCTGTGGCCTACTCACCATAGGACAATTCAACAAATACAAAAGTTAAATTAATTTCGAGAGAACTGTGGCCAATAATAATAAAGACAATCCAGAAATACAAGGATTACAATAATTTTGAGGAAAATATGGTAATCAATAATAAAAGTAACTGAATGAAATGATTAATACAGCATTGAATTGTCCTGCGGAAACTTGTCCCTTGACAAGGGAGTTGTCCTTCCTAGACCCATCTAAGTCACTTCTTTAGATATTTTTTTCTTGCTATTTTGTTAACTTCATTTCTTCTCTTACCCTTTCATAATCTTATTCTTTTTCTATTTTTCTTCTATATTTCTGTAGTTTTAAAAATCTTTCTAGAATCATTTTTAATAACAAATTGCTCAAAAAAGATATAGTTGAGTTAATCTACATCTAAACATTTAACAACAATGTGTACTTATCTATTCTTCTTTTCCCACCAAATTTTAAAATGATATATATGTGTCTAAATGTGCTCACAAAGGACCAGCCCTAATCAAAACAAATATTTTAAAAGTATAACCCTGAACAGAAGCGAATATGGCTCTTAATGCTAAAGAACAAAACCAAAAAATAAAGCAGCAGGGACACGCTCCTAAATGGGAAAGAAATGTTTAAACAGCTATTTTCAAATAACTACAGAAAACAAAAGATACATAAAATCTCAATCTGCACTGACCTACGTAGCAAATTCCCTCTCATCCTTGTAAAAATAAAGACCCTCATTGAACTTTTCACTTGTGAGATTTTTCATGTGGTATGCATGGCCAAAAATATCTTGGAGGCCCTTCCATGTTGTTACATGCTTTACAGCAGTTGGCTGGGTTTCAGAGGTCCTGCACAGATGCAGTTGGTGAAAGGTTTTTGAATACTTTCAGACAAGAAGTAGGAATGCAAATGTGTATTTATATAAAATTTCTAGTCATGCTCTGTTGCTGCTATGTATAATAACAAAACTTTGCCTTGTGTGAAAAGCCAGATTCGCGTACTCATTATGTAGGAAGAGTCAGACCAAAGTAATTTTTTCTCAAGCCTCAACACATTTGTTTTGAAAAAGCCTCTATGAATTCGCAAAAATGTCTGATTAAGCACTTTCTAATCTGATCACAGCAGTGTCTAAGCATTGCTGTATTTCTGTTATGTATCCACCAAGTCTGATACATAGCGTAAGAGCCAAGAATCCTAAGATTTCAAAATTATTTTAAAACAGCTACTTTCCCAATTACTGCACCTTAATGAAGAGACCTTACCATTTGATTACAGGACTCCCAGGAATCGTAGCATAAACTCAGCAAGACAGGTAACAATTAATTTAACCTTATTTGCTGTTGGTCAGTGAGATATTTTTGCCCCCCTTGATAACAAATTATGTTCTACTAATTAGCTCCAGAATGATGTTATTCCATACTCCATTTTGTAGGTGTAGGGATCTAGTTGGTATACCAACTCAATGCCCATGTATCCCCCACCCCTTCCCACACACTTCACATCATAAAGATAAGGACTACTAGAGGCTTTAATATTTGCTGGGGTGGGGATGGGGGGATAAGTTAGCTGGACTTGGATTTCTATTTCCAAAGAGAACATTTCTCCTATACTCCAGGGTTGGGAAAGTCACTGTATTCTATGACTTCTAAAATGCCAGGGATAGCAGGACTGCATATTTAACAGGCTCATAACATTTCTAAGAAACTGACTGGAGAAGCCTCAGAAGTTCTTGTGAGGGAGAAAAGGAAAATCAGGGAAAGCACCCTAATTTCTGGAGAAACAAAACTATGACAAATGCTAAATTGAATTTAGAACTGGATTTGTAAACTTGGATTTCTTGGCAATGTGGCGTTTAATGTATACAGATGGTTATTTCATAGAAATGCAACACTTTTTTTCCTTCTCCTCAATCATGTCTGATTCTTGGAGACTGCTTGGACAAGTCCCTGTGGTTTTCTTGGCAAGTTTTCTTCAGTGTGTTTGCCATTGCCTCCTTCCTAGGGCTGGGAGAAAATGACTAGAGCTTAAGGTCACCCAACTGGAGCTAGAACTCACAGTCTCCCTGTTTCTAGCTCAATGCCTTTAACCACGATATCAAACTGATACACTGATATTGTACAAAATATACCAAAACTGGCACACCAATACAGATGGCTATTTTATAGAGGTGCAACATACTTTTTCAAAATTAGCTGAATTAAAAAAGGTCACTACTGTGCCACTATGCTTGTTGCAACAAGCACTATTTAGAGTTTTATAAGCTTCTTATATAATTGTACATTCTTTCATTGGCTGAAGTTCAGTACTTGCCATTTCTAATTTGCAAAATGATAGTATACAAAATCTTCATGAAGTTTCCAAGGGTGCTGCAGGTGAGGCACGGCAGATACCTCTACAACCCAAACTCTTGCACATAAGGAAAAAACCAAAGTGCTCTAATTTACTGCAATCAGATTGTCACAGCTATGTAAACTTGAAGCTAAAACTGGGAATAGTTTAAAATGGGAGTTCACAAAGACAGGAATGGCACGATTGCAGCTATCCTCAGTAAACAGCACACATTTGCCAGTGCTGTGGGGGAGTAATGAGATCACATCCCATGCAGATATTCTCTGCACCAATAACTTGGATAGTAATCTACTGCTGGGTAAGAATTCTGATCCATATATCTATAGCAAATTGCTTCAACTCGGTACTATTTCAAATCCTGCTATAACATTTCTATGGGATTTAGGGGTGGGACATTCCAAAACACTGAATTTGTTTCTATTCATTCATTCTCTTAAAGACTTGCTTATACCACATGTTTAGGTCATTTTCTTGCTGCTGCTGCATGATACTTGTATTTCAGCTTCAGCTCTTGCTTCCTTCAATGATAGCAACTCATCCAGGACCTGAAACAGCAAATATTCCCAAACCATGACGCTATCAGCTCAAGCTTGACAATTAGCATGAGGTTCTTATGGTGGGATGTGGTTTGCATCAGAAACAAAACTCATGTTCCACTTTTGACCTATCTGTCTGTAGAACTTTCCTCCAGAAGTCTAATGGATCAACAAGATGCTTTCTGTTGAATCTAGGATGAGTATTAAAGTTCTTTTTAGCAAGCCAAAGGTTTTCCTTATAACTTTCTTATCCCATTCTTTTCTGATAGCGGAGTCACGAATATTTTTTCCACCCAAGGCAAGAGAGACCAGATCCCTGAATTCTGTTCCAGGATTGTAATTTCCTAAACTATTTAATGCTGCATTATTGGGGGAGATTTTGATAGTATAGTCATTCTTGGCAATATTCTCCACCTGTAGTTATATAAAACACTGAATACTGTTCCAATTTGGGAGAGAACTTGTGTATGCTAAATTACAGAGGAATGTTACAATGCAACTTTCAACCTTCTGTCTCCTTTATGTGTTGGAATACAATTCCTGTACACCCTAGCCAATATAGCCACAAAGGCAGGTATAATTAGGAAAATTGCAACACACCTAAAAGTTATGAGATTGGGAAGGATAATCTCATCGTATGTGGGAAACTGCTCATCCATCTTTCCTCTGATACCATATTTCTGTAGTTAATTAGAGAATTTGTCTTTCAGACACTGCCAGGTTAATCACTGGAAAAGGCCTGCTATGATTCCCAGGGAAGCTATATTATATGTTAAAAGCCGAAGAACTGAAGCTAGTAGCAATTTTCTCAATGTCAGTTTTTACCTATTGTTTTGTATCAGCTAGAACACTGCAATTTAGCCATAATAGGTTGCTTGAACTATTCCAATAATTGTTTCTTTATAATGTTATCACAACACAAATGTTGGCCAAATAGAAAATGGAAATATTGATAACATTATTCTGTAAGTACCACATAACAGAAAGGCAATTTTGTTTCCATAGTGTATCATTTCTTTGGTGTCTACTTTGATGGCAACTGGGATGCCAATCAGTGGTGAAACCTCAACCGGTTTGCTGGCTGCACATGCACACTGTGGGCCAAGTGCACGCTGTGCACGTACATGCACAAATCTTGGGAACCTTTTAAAAAACTTTTTAAAAGCATTTTTTACTACCGGTTTGGACAAATAGGTAGTGAAAAAATGCTTTTTAAAAGTTTTTAAAAAGGCTCAGACGATCACAGCTGTGCCAGGCGATCGTCCGAGACTTTTTAAAAACTTAAAAAAAAAAAAAAAAGTTCCGACTATCAGCTGAGCGACACATGATCGTCGGAACTTTTTTTTGTTTTTTTTTTAACTTTTTAAAGCATTTTTACCTACCGGTTCCGGAGAATCGGTAGTAAAAAAATGCTTAAAAAGTAAAAAAAAGAAAGTTCCGATGATCGTGCATACCTCAGATGATCGTCGGAACTTTTTTACATTTTTTACTGCTGGCTCGGGTGAACCAGCCCAAACCGGTAGCATTTCACCCCTGATGCCAATTCCCTTTGCAGTTGGTGGCAGCTCTTCGCTATTTTACTTAGAACATTATGGGAAGAGTTAAAAATAAAAAGTGGTTGACAATTACTGAGTTATTCCTGTGGATTTTATAACATTAATTTACTACTTTTCGCATTAAATTATTCATAATGGTGTGTGAAAAAGGAAAGGGGTAAAATGCTAAAATAAAAATGTGTTACTTCTAAGGTCCAAGGCAGATGTTAAAGATGATTGAGAAGTACTGCTTTCTATTACACCAAATCAGTTTCCATATCAAATCTCTATTACAGTCACATTTTTATATGTGATTATCCATATCCAGCCTGCTTAATTTAAATTATCCACTGAAACTGGGGATAGAGTAAAGCGATAAGCTTCATTATTTGATTAACATACAGCTGGTATTCACTTGCCCGAAGAAGGACACAAAGCTGTGCCCTTTCTACTGGATAATTGCCCATAGATATAAACACATTTGATTGAGGGCTTTCAGTAGTTTCCATTTTGAGTAATAAACAAGGAACAGGTTTATAAATTCAGAATTGGAAGAGACTAAAGATCTTGATTTTTAGGATTTCCTGTCATCAATTAATCATTCAATAGATCAGTATAACTTTCTCTCCTCTTCTTGTTTCCTGAACCCCCTTGAGTTTCCTTTGAGACCAACTAGTAGCAGGTACAGTATCTGAAAGGAAGGAGGAAGGGTCAACTGTCTGCCCTTGACCAGCTGTAATGCCCAGATTTCCTTTAAAGGCTATCCACCTCATCAACCCTCCTGGATGAGAGCTAGCAAACTTACCAATCAATCCCATGGTAGACAATAACCTATCATGATGGAAGGGTTCTCACTGACAACCTATATGGCCACATTTCCTCAGATTATAGATTAAAGGTTTTTGGGTCACTACACACCAAAACCAACATGATTTCAAAAGGATTTTAGAAGAGGAAGGGAACTGTATAGTATAATTTACATTTGACAGAGAAATGCATGTGCTTATAGGCCACAGCATGTTGGACTCAACTAGTTCTTACACTCTGCAATGAATCCTTATTATGAGAATGACTTAGCTTTCAGATTCCTGGAAGGGTGGCTATTAAATAATATTTAAGCCTTTAATTATATTTTAGAGTAGAGAACACATTATTGTGCTTTTGTAGTTAAAGGTCTGTCAACATTTCCATTTTAAACACTAATTTTAAGGGGTTTATAATTTGGTTATAAAAATCCATTCTAGGCTAGAACCTGGCATACAGAAGCTCAGCCCAGGAGGTTTTTCTTTATTATCCAATTTGGATTAAACTAGTTTAGCCATTTTTAAATTATAGGCATGTTAAAAAATAAATGGTTGCTGGCTTCAGATGACTTTTCAAATTATTATTTAAAAATTAGCATATATTCCCACTTATAATAGAATTGCTTTTGAGTTAAATTTAAAGGGGAAAATGTTTAATAGAGTCATAGTCCACTTTCTATGGTTAAAAAAAAATCTTTGAAAGCAGATTAGATTTTAAGAATTCATTACATGTGCATATCAATTTCTAAAACCACAAATAATTAAAACAAAAATACTGTATGCCAAATAAAGTAGCAGCAGCTAAAAGCTTAATATAGTGTGCTTCTCATTAATTAAATAACCTGATTAATGTAAAATCCTTTCGAAGATCACCAAAGAATGTAAGGAGTGTTTTCCAAATCACTAAAAAGGCCCTGTATCTCACAGCTCTAAATGCAGGATCATCTATCTCATCTGCTGATCATCTATCTCACGTCACGGCGTCGTCAAGTGACTTTTTTCCTCTTCACTAAATTGGGTGTGGCCAGTGAATGACACACCCGGTCCATGGGCCGTGAGTTTGACAGCCCTGATCTATCCCAAAGGTGCTTTTTCAAAAGGCCACTGGACTTTCTTTGTTTTTTCTTGAAGATGTTTTGCTTCTAAATTCTAAAAAAGCTTCTTGGATGAGCTTCTGAAGAAGCTTCTTGGATGAGTTCTGAAGAATAGAATAGAATAGAATTCTTTATTGGCCAAGTGTGATTGGACACACAAGGAATTTGTCTTGGTGCAATATGGTCTCAATGTACATAAAAGAAAAGATACATTCGTTGAGAATCATAAGGTGCAACACTTAATGATAGTCATAGGGAACAAATAAGCAATCAAATCATATTAGGAAACAGTCAATATAAATCAAAGCTTCCTTGGATGAGAAGTGAAATGTCTTCAAGGAAAAACAAAGGAAGTCCAGTTGCCTCTTGAAAAAGAACCTTTGGGACAACCATTACCTAGATGACTGAGAATCTCCATAGACATACTGATCAATTTACTGATTTTAAAGTGTCGGTCATAAAAGGAAGCCTTATAATAAATCCAGCCTCATATTACTTAATATCCCAACAACGAGCAAAGCTTGACTGATCTGGTAAAAAAAAACAGGCAAGGTCAAATCTGATTAGGAACTGAACAGGAAATCACCAAGGAATCCCAGGGTTGCAGACTAGAATGATGATAAAACATTCCAGAGTAACATAATGGCAAATCACTTCTATCTTCTTTTTCTTTTACTACTTCGGGTGTTGATTGAGATACAAAGCTTGAGTTCTTGCATTTCTGGTGGCCTGAACCATTGTTATTTGCTGCTGTTGTAGTGTGTCTTTGATGTCTCCATCTTCTTCTGGGTCAGCCTCATGTTCTTTGGCCTTCACCTCTTTTAGTATATGCTGTGTACAGTATAGAATCCCAAGACATTCTCTCCTTATTCTACATCACCTCTGCACTATTTAAAAAAACAGCATAAATGTGACCATGTAGACATCAGGAAGATGTTACCTTGTTATAGCCCACTAGATGTTACTGAATGTTATCGCTTATTATTGATTTTGTTGTTAAATGCTGCTGGGAAATGTGATTTAACAACACTGGCAAAGTTACATAGTATGCATACATGATTTAGGGTTCAATTTGTAAGAGCTAGGCTTCTGCAGTTTCTAAGTTGCAGATGTTGCTTTCACAGTAACGGGCTGAAATAGATTTAAATGGTTTTCTTTCTTTGTGCATCAGAACTGTCTAAATTGTGGTATGAAAACCTAGTGAACAAAGAAATAGTGAAATCAACTGACATATTCGGCTTTGTCAACCCACAAAAGTTATTAGTTACAAAAATAAATAATTTAAAAATTCCACATGAATCTCCCTATATGAACTACTGGATACAAGCATTTCTGAATCCAAATTAACATTTGTTTCAATTAAAACATATGAATCTTTTAAATCACCTGAAAATATTTCTTTCAGGCATGCAGGTATTTACTATACAAGCTTAGTCTCTACTGACAAGGAAGGATACTGAACTATATAGATACCGAAGATGTTATTTATGCATCAGATCTATATCTAACTACTGACTGATCTAATCAACACCAATATTTGCTGATTTACATACTTTAGCAAAATAGAATTTTAACAAAATTGTAGAGATTACTGTATCATCTAACATAATAAAAACCACTGAAGCCAGCAGATACAAATACTTAATCCCTGAGATATAAAAAAAGATCTATGCTAATGTTTAGATAAACAACAAAGGAGAAATGAAATCAGTTTAACAAACTACTGTGTTGTTCAATCTTTTTGGAATTACTTGGCCAAACTGTACTCCTGTCTATAAAAACTGAACAACTGGGGACAGTGTTGAACAATAATGCTGACCCTTCAGGGGATGACATCCCAGCAATATCAACTAAGGCAAAAGTGAAAAATGGACTTCATAAAAAGGGAGGCATGAAAGAATTGACATTTTCTTTAAACATGAATTAAAGGCACCCACTGGGAAAGAACGTGCATCTCCCTAAAGCCCTGTCTATCTTTCCCAAGAGAATCTGCCTCAAGTGTAAGGAACACACACCTGGCACTGGGAAGTCTTTCTCTCAAATACATTACATTCATTTGTTATACCATACACTTCCTTTTTAGCTTTTTTTCCCTGAGCAACGCATTTTAAAATAGAAAGAAGCACACTTTCTTCTAGAGTTATTTAATCATTTTTTGCGTTATTTATTCATTTGCAGCAGATATTCACAGGACGGAAGCATTCGCTGGATATATGTTTTTCAGACAACAATCTGAAAGTAAGTTGTTTTTGTGTCACAATCAACTTTCCATGGCCACCAACGTATCAAAGCACTTACAGAAAAGGGGAAAAAAATCCCATTTCTGTGTTTGAATGCAGCAATATGCAAAATAAGGCCTTCCCTGCAACCTTTTGATTTGCTAGTATGAAGTCAAAAGCAGCAAGAACACCTTGTGACTTAAAAGGTTCTGGGGTGGGGGTGGGGAAAGAGGCACCTCCCAAGGCCACCTTTTCTTTTTAATACAAGTGCTTGTTGACCAAAGTAATCCATACAGGTTTGCATTATATCAGCTATAAAATACACCTTAGAGTCATGCCATGTTTAGCCAATCACGGAAGCCATTTGCTGGATTGTATATTACCAAAGAATAGAGATTTAAGGGATAATGGTTATAGTGGCAGAGCATACAAAGCAATAAACAACTTGCCAGGTTGGTTAAATGCCAAGTGGAGCTGAGGCTTCAGCGCCATAAACATTATTCCTATTATATGACAAGATAAGATGATATAGTAAAACCCAAAAGTGTGGGGGGGAAGATATTTTGTAGTCCGATTCAGGTTCTGAGCTTTTGATTTCTTGGTTGTTCTACAGATGACAACACACTTAAGACCAGTGGCTTAAGGGCGAATAAATTGTCCAAGGGATAGGTTTAAAAAGCAGACAATTGTTTGAGGAAATGGTGGACATAAAAGTACTCATGCGATCAGCATCTGAGTGATGATTTGTGGTAAGTGTTAAAAAGTGAAATATTCCAAGTCCCCCCTGCCCCCCTTTGGTGGCTGTATAATGCCTCTTAGCTTGCAACTAGTATTATGGTATCACTCATAAAAAAGTATCTCTACCTGGCAACTGCACTGGGTAAAGCAGAGAAATTACAGCCTTCTACTTCAAGTACTTTACAATGCTATCTATAACAGTGGCCCCAGATCTATTGGGCACCAATGACCAGTTCAGTGGAGAGTTTTTTCTACAGACTGGAGAGGGCGTGCTTTCATGTGCTGCCTGCATCCTGCGGATGGGGCTTCGTTTGTTTGCACGGATCAGTTTTTGGCATGCCGTGACCTGGTGCCGGTCCACGAACCGGGGGTTGGGGATCCTTGATCTACAATGTTGTATGCTTGGATTTTAATAAAGTAGGTAAAAAAAGGAAAGGAATGTATAATATTAACTGTTTAATTTGAGGCAGCAAAATAAGGACCAAGTTGCATCCTTTAACTAAGATTTTTAGCATGGAAAGACAGGGTGGCTTATGTTATAATCATACTCAGAATCACCTGCCAAATCTGATGCAGAATTCTAAAGTTCTGCCTGTGTTGCTTCCATTCAAAGAAAATGACCACCATACTAACAGGGGTTGAGTTTCTCCAGTTTGGATTTGCACTGTAGGCATAGATGCTGTATAAATTCCTTCCAATGTGAACAGATATGACAACCATAATACCATCTTGCAAAGGCTCCCAAGCATGCTAGAAATTGTGCATTCAATGATGGTTGTTTAAAGCAGTGAACTCGTCACTGATGTTTTTGAACAAAAATCAGAATTAACTTTCTTTAGCCATATCTTTGCCATGGTAAGCCATATCCTACCCTAATGATGCCCTTGAAGTGATGTCCCGGTGCCTGGAGGCTGTACGGATATGGATGGGGAGGAACAGACTCAGGCTCAACCCATCCAAGACCGAGTGGCTGTGGTTTCCGACATCCCGATATAGTCAGTTGGTGCCATCACTGACTATTGGGGGCGAGTCGGAAAGGGCTCGCAACCTGGGGGTCCTCCTGGACTCACAGCTGTCTTTAGAAGAGCACTTGATGGCTGTGGCCGGGAGGGCATTTTATCAGGTTCGCCTGATTCGCCAGTTGCGTCCCTTTCTGGATCGGGACTCGTTAAATACGGTCACTCATGCCCTCGTCACTTCCCGCCTGAATTACTGCAATGCTCTCTACATGGGGCTCCCCTTGAGGAGCACCCGGAGGCTCCAGCTGGTCCAGAATGCGGCTGCGCGGGTGGTTATGGGAGCAATGGGGCGCTCCCATGTGACCCCCCCTCCTGTGCGAGCTGCACTGGCTCCCGGTGGTCTTCTGGGTGCGCTTCAAGGTTTTGGTTACCACCTTTAGAGCGCTCCATGGCTTAGGACCGGGGTATCTACGAGACCGCCTTCTGCCACCAGTAGCCTCTCACTGACCAGTACGCTCCCATAGAGAGGGGCTCCTCAGGGTGCCGTCGGCCAAACAGTGTCGACTGGCAGCCCCCAGGGGGAGAGCCTTCTCTGTGGGGGCACCCGCCATCTGGAACGAGCTCCCCCCAGAGATACGGAGGATCCTGGACCTGCGCGCTTTCCGTCGTGCCATCAAAACATTTCTTTTCCAGCAGGCTGGCCTGGCCTAACCTCTCTTTTAAACTGTTTTTTAAAATTTTTAAAATTTTAAATTTTAAATTTGTCTTATGAATTTGGGGTGTTTTAAATTTTGTTTTCCGGGCCAATTATTTAATTGTATTTAATGGTTTTTTAACATTTGTATTATATGTATTTTATTTGGCTGTTCACAGCCCTGAGTCCTTCGAGAGTAGGGTGGTATACAAATTCAATTAATAATAATAATAATAATAATAATAATAATAATAATAATAATAATAATAATAATAGCTTGTTGTGGGTCTGAGATAGGTCATATAACCAAGTATTCCTGGTCTAATGAGAAGGTTCCATCATTTATGTTTTGGTCAATGACTTTCTGTTTTAAGGACACTACTAAACTTTATAACTCACATTCAGCTCTACAGAAACTCTGTTTTATTATGTAGAGCATTTTAAATAGTTTTAGGAAATTATGTTGAATAATCACTAGAGAGGTTCAGCATGTTTGCCAAATTGACTATTTGGATCCATTTAACTTGACACTTATAGTCAAAACAAAGGATTGTTTTTTTCTTCTTAGTAGAAATTGTATGATGCTGTACTTGCTGTTATAATAATGACTTTTGTTGTCTTTGTTGTTGTTAGTTGTGAAGTCGTGTCTGACCCATTGCGACCCCATGGACAACGTTCCTTCAGGCCTTCCTGTCCTTTACCATCCTCTGGAGTCCATTTAAGCTCACACCAACTGCTTCAGTGACTCCATCCAGCCACCTCATTCTCTGTTGTCCCGTTCTTCTTTTGCCCTCAATCTTTCCCATCATTAGATTCTTTTCCAGTGAGTCCTTCCTTCTCATCAGGTGGCCAAAGTATTTGAGTTTCATCTTCAGGATCTGGCCTTCTAAAGAGCAGTCAGGGTTGATCTCCTCTAGGACTGACCAGTTTGTTCGCCTTGCAGTCCAAGGGACTCACAGAAGACTTCCCCAGCACCATAGTTCAAAGGCCTCGATTCTTTGGCGCTCAGACTTTCTTATGGCCCAACTTTCACAGCCATACATTACAACTGGGAAAACCATAACCTTGACTATACGCACTTTTGTTGGTATAATGTCTCTGCTTTTTAGAATGCTGTCTAGATTTGCCATAGCTTTCCTCCCCAGGAGCAAGCGTCTTTTAATTTCTTGGCTGTAGTCCCCATCTGCAGTGATCTTGGAGCCCAGGAAAATAAATCTGTCACTACCTCCATTTCTTCCCTATCTATTTGCCAGGAATTGAGAGGGCTGGATGCCATGATCTTAGTTTTCTTAATGTTGAGTTTCAAGCCAACATTTGCACTCTCCTTCATCCGCATCAAGAGGCTCTTTAGTTCCTCTTCACTTTCTGCCATTAGAGTGGTATCATCTGCATATCTGAAGTTGTTGATATTTCTCCCAGCAATCTTAATTCCAACTTTTGATTCATCTAGCCCCGCTTTCTCATGATGTGCTCTGCATATAAATTAAATGGCAGGGTGACAGTATACAACCTTGCCGGACTCCTTTCCCAATTTTGAACCAATCAGTGGTTCCATGTCCAGTTCTCACTGTTGCTTCTTGACCCGCATATAGGTTTCTCAAGAGACAAAGAAAATGGTCTGGTACTCCCATCTCTTTAAGAACTTGTCACAATTTGTTTGATCCACACAATCAAAAGATTTAGCATAGTCAATGAAGCAGAAGTAGATTTTTTTTGGAACTTCCTAGCTTTCTCCATGATCCAACGTATGTTGGCAATTTGATTTCTAGTTTCTCTGCCTCTTCAAAATCCTGCCTGTACTTCTGGTAGTTATCGATCCACATGCTGATGGAGCCTAGCTTGTAGGATTTTAAGCATAACTTTACTAGCATGTGAAATGAGTGCAATGGTGCGATAGTTTGAACATTCTTTGGCATTGTCTTTCTTTGGAATTGGAATGTAAACTGATCTTTTCCAATCCTGTGGCCACTGTTGAGTTTTCCAAATTTGCTGGCATATTGAATATAGCACTTTTACTGCATCGTCTTTTAAGACTTGGAATAGCTCAGATGGAATACTGTCATCTCCACTAGCTTTGTTGTTGCTCAGATTTTCTAAGGCCCATTTGACTTCACATTCTAGGATGTCTGGTTCGAGGTCAGTGACCACCCCATCGTGGTTATCAGGGATGTTACGCTCATTCTTGTATAGTTCTTCTGTGTAATTTTTCCTCCTCTTCTTAATCTGCCTCTGTTAGATCCCTGCCATTTTGGTCCTTTATCATGCCTTTATCTTTGCATAAAATGTTCCCTTGATATCTCTAATTTTCTTGAAGAGATCTGGAATTCTGCATTCAATTGGGTTTATCTTTCTCTTTCTCCCTTGCCTTTCGCTTCCCTTCTTTCCTCAGCTATTTGCAAAGCTTCCTCAGACAGCATTTTGCATTTCTTGCATTTCTTTTTCTTTGGGATGGTTTTAGTTGCTACCTCTTGTACAATGTTGCAAACCTCTGTCCATAGTTCTTCAGGCACTCTGTCTATCAGATCTAAATCCTTAAATCTATTTGTCACCTCTATTGTATATTCATCAGGGATATGATTTAGTTCATACCTGAGTGGCCTAGTGCTTTTCCCTACTTTCTTCAATTTAAGCTTAAATTTTGCAACATGAAGCTCATGATCTGAGCCACAGTCAACACCTGGTCTTGTTTTTACTGACTGTATAGAGCTTCTCCATCTTTGGCTGCAGAGCACATAGTTAATCTGATTTCTGTATTGACCATCTAGTGATGTCCATGTGTAGAGTCGTCTCTTGAGTTGTTGGAAAAGAGTGTTTGTTATGACCATCGTATTATCTTGACAAAATTCTATCAGCCTGCGCCCTGCTTCATTTTGTACTCCAAGGCCAAACTTGCCTGTTATTCTGGTTATCTTTTGGCTTCCTACTTTAGCATTCCAATCCCCCATGATGATAAGGACATCATTTTTTGGTGTTAATTCTATAAGGTGCTGTAGGGCTTCATAGAACCGGTCAATTTCATCCTCTTCAGCACCAGTGGTTGGGGCATAGACTTGGATTACTGTGACATTGAACGGTTTGCCTTGGATTCGAACTGAGATCATTCTGTCACTTTGGGGATTGTATACCCGTATTGCTTTTCCTATTCTTTTATTGATTATGAAGGCTACTCAATTTCTTCTGAGGGATTCTTGCCCACAGTAGTATATCTGATGGTCATCTGAATTAAATTCACCCATTCCTGTCCATTTTAGTTTGCTGATTCCTAAGATGTCGATGTTCAGTCTTGTCATCTCTTGTTTGATCATGTCCAACTTGCCTGGATTCATGGATCTTACATTCCAGGTTCCTATGGAGAAAAAATCTTTACAGCATCGGACTTTCCTTTCACCACCAGATGCATCCACAGCTGAGCATCTTTCGGCTTTGGCCCAGTCGCTTCACTCTTTCTGGCGCCTACTAGTACTAGCCCTCTGCTCTTCCCCAGTAGCATATTGGACACCTTCCAACCTGAGGGGCTCATCTTCCAGCATCATATCCTTTTTCCTTTTGGTACTGTCCATGGGGTTTTCATGGCAAAAATACTGGAGTGGGTTGCCATTTCCTTGCCTTGTTTTGTTGTCTAAGCACATGCAAATTACGATCTGCTTTACAAGCTACAAAAATGGTGAACAATAAATACCATTAGTCTTTTATGGTTGGAATATTCAGGTCAGAAACAAAACTTACCCACTGAACTGAATTGCTGTGTTAAATTCAATATATAAAAGTAATTTGTACAAAGAAATCCACCCACCCAAAAAACTGTCTGGACACACATTAGGTAGTCCTCAACTTACAATTACAAGTTGGGACCAGAATTTCCATTACTAAGCAAGGCCATTATTAAGAGAGTTGTGCCTGATTTTATGGCTTTTTTTGCTATGGTTGTTAAGTAAATCACTGCAGTTGTAAAGTGAATCATGAGGTTATTAAGTGAATCTGGCTTCCCCCATTGACTTTGCTTGTTGGAGGCTGGCTAGGAAAGTTGCAAATGGCAACCACATGACCCCCCTAAGACATTGCAACTGTTGTAAATACAAGCTGGTTGCCAAGCACTTGGACTTTTATTGTGTGGCTGTGGGATATTGTGATGTTTGTAAGTGTGAGGACCAGTTATAAATCAAGGACTACTTGTATTGATGTCTCTTGTTTCTTGCAATAACCAAGCAAACTATTTTATTTATTTAAATTCCAACCTTTATTATTTTCATAGACAACTCAAAGTGATGAACATACTTAATATTCCTTCCTCCTCCTATTTTACCCACAACAACAACCCTGTGAGGTGGGTTGGGCCGAGAGAGAGAGAGAGAGAGAGAGAATGACTGGTCCCAAATCATCCAGCTAGCTTTAATGCCTAAAGTGGGACTAGAACTCATGAACTCTTGGTTTCTAACTTAGTGCCCTAACCAGTAGACCAAACTGGCTCTCTCATTAATTTATACTGAAGTTTGTCAATATGCAGCTGAGAGGCTCTGTAGAACTTACACATTACCAGAACTAGTGTAGAAATGAATGGATAAGCAATTTTCCTGAAACAAAAATCCCTCCTCATAATCTGTACTTCATAATGCTATCCTGGAAGTTAAAATTACAGTGGCAACAGCTTTAAATCAAACTATAAGGAAAAAATTTCCCAGCTGTCAGTTCACAATACTGTAACTTCTAAAGGTGGTATATGGAGTCACCTTCTTTAGAAATCTTGATGGTACAGCTGGTATATTGATCTGAGTAACTAAAATAGAGAGTGTACTATTTCAGGCAGGAACTTCTGGATTCATTCCAACACAATTCTACTATCTTTAGTGTGAAAGTTTTAGATCCTGACAAATCTCAGAGAGAAAATGGGTATTGCTTCAATAAATACTTTTTCCACATTCAAGGCAACTTTTTTATTTTAAAAAATAGCTATTTTTATATTAGTATGGTAACTGGCATGTTCTACTTGTTCATAAGAATTAAAGCATCTAAAACTACTCAACCACAAAGTTCACTGGCCAATCACAATCTAAATCTTCTCCACCAGCTTGTTATAAGAAATATGTACTAAAATCATGTAATTGGACTCTCTGGAAGGTTTGAATTTCCCCCCTTAATGTAGAAAATATACCTCAGCAGGCATAATTCATCACTATTAGAATTCAAGTGGTAACAGTATATCCAAATGCCAGAATATGTACACAATTTCTACTGAAACTACTTCACAAATGGAATTTTGTCCAAATTATCCAAGTTGGACAAAACTTGGTACAAAGAGTTTACATTCTAGCTATCTCCAACCTGGCACTCTCCAGGTTATTGACTTTAATTCCCAGAATTCCCTAGATAGCAAGCAAGATCGTTCTGGGAAATTAAAGTATACCAAGATGTGTATTAAGAAGTATCGATCAAAACTGGGGAACATTATTTGAATAAACAATTCTAGTGGATTGACATCTAGTGATTTAGCGCTAATGAAGTTCACATTGCGCAGTTCATCTACTATATGTGCATTCGTCTCCCTGACTTTGCTGCCAAACAATCACCTTCAGATTGAATTACAGGTAGTCCTTGATTTACGGTTGTTCATTCAGCAACTGTCTGAAATTATGATGGTGCTGAATGATGAGAGTTGGGACCCAGGCCTCAGGTTATAGCTGTTACAGTGTCCCTGTGTTCATGTGATCAAAATTTAGGCGCTTTAGGACAGCATGTCTGACCTTATCACTAGACACGCTGCAACTCCCCCACCCATCTACAGCTCCCCACCCATCTCAGCTATCCACCTGCCCACCATTGTGTACAAAATCGACATAGCGCTGGAGGACTTGCTCAGCTCCCTTGCTACTTCTCCCCATCCCCCCACACCTGCGAGAGTTGAACCTTCTCCCTGCCCCACCATGCCCAGTAGGCCTGAGCTCTTTCCCTATTCCTTTCCTTTGCTTTTTTCTGAAGCTGCTGAAAAACCTTTCTAGCCTTTAGGATGACTATCTTTTGCTAGCTTTTGGGCTGTAAAATAACATTTTTAGCCTTCAGACCAATCGCCTTAAGCATGCTGCAGCTACCATCAGCTAGGAACCTACATTTGGTGGGTCCCAGGAGACATGTCTTTTCTTTAGCGCCAGCCTTATGGAATATCCTCTCTACCCCTCAAATTAGATTGGTCACATCCCTTTTGATATTCCAAAAGGCCTTCAAGATTTGGTTATGTGACTAGGCCTGGAGCTCCCACAGAACTGGAAAGTTGTCTAGATGGCTCCGTTGTTGAAGGGGTGATTTTTTATTATTCACTTATGATTGTATTTTGAGGTTTTAGGATATTTATTACTATGGTTTTCATATTTGTGTTTTTATATTTTTGGTTTTATCTATTGTTGTGTGCTGCCCAGAATGCAGGCTCATCAAAACAACCACTGATAGCTAGGAGTGCAGTGATACCTGTTTGCTAACCATATTGTGAATTAGAAAAATCCAGGGGGATATTATCTTTTTTAAAAAAACCATTGTATCTTCCCAGTTTCTATTCATAACCTACTCTTTTCTACTTGCTAATACAACACTGTATGGAAAATCAGTCTGAAATATTTTCACTAAGTTAAAAGATTATGTTAGAAAAGACTGTCATGTACATATTTATATAGCTCCCCATCTCACCAAAGGTGATTTTGATTTTGGCAGGAATGTATGTGTGTGTGGGGAAACTTTAGACTGTTAAAGAAACATTTTCTCAACTTTTTCTTTGCTTGTAATTGTCCAGTTGTCTGACTATGCAGTTGTTGACCTGTAATTTCCTTCTCCTGAAAGAACGTTACTCCACAGAAATCAGTTTTGTAACTTTTTTCATATTTTAATAGAAGAAACTGCATAAATGTAACTCATGAGTGCCTACTGATTGAGCCACAGAAAGCCTCGAATCTCCAAACTCTCTTTTATGAGAAACATTCTTGTTGAGCAACTACTTAGAAACCAGGTGGAAGAAGGAATCTGGAGAGGAATGGAAAGAAGTGTCACCTGTCCTCTTAGAAAAGAAAATAGATTAATGGCATTCAGTGGATTTTTTTAAAAAAAGAAGTATATGCAGCCCATTCAGCTGTGTCACACCAAGCTTACTGCTGGGAAGTGATCATGTACAGAATCCAAAAATAACAGTCATTGAAGACCTAGCAACGAAAAAACATGTTTATAGGTCCATTAAAAGTCCAATAGCTTGAATTACAGGATAGAATGGAAAGCAGTTTCACCTAATTCAATTTCAGTCTATCACCTCCCTAACTGAAATAGCACTTTTCAAAAAACAATATAATGGAAGGAATTGGGAATGCCACTGATATATACAAATACTCTTGTGTAACATTCCAGAGGCACTGAGATACCAAATGACTTATTTTAACACCAGCTTTCAAGACTGAAGAGCAAAAACTCGCCAGCCTTCTTTTCAGTTTCCATTTCAACTTTATTTTACTTGCTGTTACATTTTGAATGCATTATGCTGGTTTGTATATAATGCTATACACTAACATACCAAGCCACACATAATGTAAACAGAGGTAAAATAGAATATGTATTTATCTGTTTTATTTTTTAAGAAAATCAAAATTGTTTATTGTATGAATCCTTTAATGTTCTACCAGTAAATAATGATATACTTATCTTTAAAAAACAACCAAACAACCAAATGTATTATTGCAGTGATTATTGGAAATGAATGAGCAGTGATCAGGCTAGTTCCCGAATCTATATTGTAAATTACTGAATATTAAGACAATTTTACACTTTTCTTAAACACCATATAAATCATACAAAGTTTTTAGCAATAAGCAATGGAACACATATAATGATGCAAATCAAAAGAACGAAAACATTATTTAACAAAAATGCCATACTCAGAAGCAATAATCAAGAACTATCCACACAGAACCCTCAATAGCCAACTAAGTTTAAAAAGTATGAAAAATATTTAAAATAAAATTTAATAAAAAGACAGTAGATTTTGAGACTTCTAACAGGGTTATGCCAACCAAGGTCTCAGGCCCTCCTTTTTTTTTGTACATATACAAAAGGAGTGAAAGAGAAGAAGGGAGAGAAAAAAAGGATTCTAAAAGTTCATTAACGCTAGAAACCGATGGGTTGCCTATCATGATAATACTATGGTTGCTGGGCAACCATATGTAATATTTACTATAGATAAAATTGAATTGTGATGAAAATCAAAAGACAACTGGGGTACCAAAACCTGATTGAAAGGTTTCACTTTAAAAAAGAATAGTGTCTGCTTAACTGCATGTTAAGAGTGTACACGCATTAACAGTTCATTTTCAAGTGATCCATGCTTGAACTGAAAATGCAGGTTCTAGAAGCTTTGATTTGTATGCGGGTGAAACACAGTTCTGAGCCCAAGTGAAGAAAGACATATTGCGATTCTTCATGTGTTATCTTATGGATCTTGGACTCTAACCCAAGTTTCTTTTTTCCAATGAACTCCAATGTATTTATTTATTTGTTTGTTTCTTTATAACCCACTTTTATTATTTTTACAAATAACTCGAAGTGGCAAACATATACCGTGTTTCCCCGAAAATAAGACCCTATCTTATATTTTTTTGAACCCTGAAATAAGTGCTTGGCCTTATTGTCATGTGCTCAAAAGCCTGATTGGGCTTATTATCAGGGGATGTCTTATTGGGGGGGGGGAGGAAACAGGGTATATTCAAACACATCTTCTTTCTCCTATTTTCCCCACAACGACGACCCTCTGAGGTGAGTTGGACTGTGAGAGAGAGACTGGCCCAAGGTCACCCAGCTGGCTTTCATGGCTATTTTCAGAGATTTCAACTTGTTTTTTGAGTCATGACTTGTTTCAGCAAAGGCTTATCATTATATTTTCCCCTGGCCTATTTCTGGTTTTTGTGCTCAACCTGTTTCTTGTGGTACTAACAAAGGAAATGAAGAAAGCGAACAAGAAATCGACTGAAAAAGCCGTGTTTACGTTGCTCATCTGTAAAACTCAATAAATATTTATGAACAATATTTATTGTTCAATAAATATAAATAAATAAAATCAATCTCAGCTTAGCATTATGAACAAATATAGCCAAACAGAGCTATGTACATTTTTGTTTAGGAGTTCCCAAACTGCAAGAATAAAACAAAACAAAATTATAGCATCAAGATGGCGGCGTAAGGCAGAATCAGTCCCCTTCCTTGTACGGCCGTATTTTATAAAAGACCACATTGATGAATCAAATGAAATTATTTCCAGCTTTAAATCATTACTATATACAAAAGGATGAAGGCTATTGGTTAGCACATTGTAAGCCGCCCTGAGTCTCCGGAGAAGGGCGGCATATAAATCAAAATTAAGAAAAAATTAAAAAAAAATTACTAGATTTCTGAGCCACACCATACTTTTGAAAAATAGTAAATTAATTTCCAAATAAAGGAAATAAAAAGGATAAATTGCTTCAGAATGGCTTTCCTTCAGCTTTTCTTTCAGTAATAATACGGGAAAAATGAAGGGATCTTCAGTACAGATAAGAGTTTGTCACTGGACCTTTGTTCTGAAATACTTCTATTATATTTGCAAATCATATTTCAAAGGGAAAAACACATCTGCAAATACTAAGGGATATGTGGTAGTCATATGTTAGTGGTCATTATCTTCCTGTCATTTCAATAATTTTATGTCCTTGACATGCACAGACTTATACAAACTTATAGCTATTCATCTCCAATACATGATAAATCCATGATACATGAAAGGATAGACTGGAAATACATCTGCTAGATACAGCAACCTAATTATTTGTTAACAGGATCTTACAGGAGAGCATCATGACTCTAAGCATAGCATATTATTGATACATATATATTTAAAGAAGGGAAAGGACACACGGGTCCTTTAGATTAATTCAAAAGTTATCTCTAAGAGCTCAGTTCAGACAGATAAGAGATACTATCGCTTTCCCTGAAGTCTGCTGCCTGGGAGGGAGGGAGAAAGTGTCCATAAGAAATACAACACTTGCTTCAATATTGCTTAAATGCAATCTCCACAATTTCAATTACCCCTGAGGAAATACAGCCCTTAATAAATTAAAAAGATTGCCCATCTCTTCCTTAAAGACTTCTTATTAACATTATTATGGAATTAGCATCTCTAGGGACCTATATCTACACAAGTTTATGTCACACTAGTTTTATTATCCTTTGGGGTGGTGGAAGAGTCTTGACTATAATAACCGCAATACAGACTCATTGTATGGTCCTACGGAGGCCTTTAAAAAGGGTCTGGGCAACTATCTATTTGGTTTGCCATAACTGTGAATTAATGCATCAAGTAAGGGATTAGATTAGATCTCTTCCAACATTGTGGATAATTTCATACAATGTGTGCAAAAAAGAAATATTATGCCTTCAACATTTTACATGAGCCAGGTTTACTAGTATATGGAATATCTTTTTGATGCTACATTTTTTACCTCTAGTGATCAACACTGGGTACTAGGTACTTCCATAATTGAGCCAGGAAAGAAAAACAACAACCATACAACCACCTCAGAATAATTCATATTTAAAAGTAAGTCATTCAGCAACAGTTATCAACATCTATCCCATTTTCTTTACTTTGTCCCTAAAGTCCCTGTTCCCTGGCCAATCTTCCTCTTCAGTCTTTCATTTAACATTATACATCATAACACACACATAACGAAGTATTAAAAAGGAAAAATATTACAACAGGAGTGTGAAGTGAAAAGAAACAAACTTCAGATAGCTAATTAAAATTATTCAGTTCAAATATCAAAATCTGCTGCCAATTATATAGAATGGCGCAGAAAGACTGAAAATGGTAACTAACTAATCCAGCAGTGATAAAATATAGTTAATGTCGATTACAAAATAGCCAATTTATGAAAATGTTGAAGTGTGCTGCTCTAATACCTTCTTTATCACCAGCCCAAAAAAATGGATCCTAATAAAAGGTTCACCAGATAATTTTAAGCAAGAAATTGTTTCAAATTTGGACAAACAGGTCATCTAGATCTCTTTAATTTGGTGGCAATTGTTCTGATCCTCTATAAAGGTCTTTACTTTGCTCTGACCACCTATATGGAAAGTATCTCTTTGCATTCCACAAGGAACTTCAGAGCCTTACAAATATAGCATAATATCAGCTGTTCCACCTTGCAAAATATCCAGATTGATGGATGCTAATTCAGGAGTAAGTTTCACTGATATCAATGGATATGTACAGATAGCAGCTTACAGAATTGCTTTGTCATTTCACTTTTACATAATAATAACTGAATTATGCATCTCATTACAAAACCTGATACACTCACATATGGGCATCTTTTCAGGTTAAGCGTTAATTAAGCACTTCAGCTAAGCACGCACAGAGACAATTCCTTTGCACTCCATCGACTTATGTCTATCTGTTTAATGACAGTTCAAAGTTACGACTTTGGAAAAAGTCATGTATGACCTGTACTTGCATGATAACCATTGCCCCAGCCCCGCAGTCACATGATCAGAATTTGGTGCTTGGCAAAGGGCTCGCATCTATGACAGGCTGCAGCATCAGCAGCATCAGGTAGTAATAATTTGCAACTTCTGCCAAGTTCTAGCAAAAAACGGCCACATGGGAAGCTGGATTCACTTAAGGACCATGGCGATTTGCATAACAACTGCCATAAAAATTGTTGTAAAACCAGGTCTGACTTGACCTATGATCAGAACGACTTATGATGGAAATTCCAGTCCAAATTGTCATAAAATTTATTTTTTATATACAGATAGTCCTCGACTTACGACTGAAATTGAGCCCAACATTTCTGTAGCTAAGTGAAACATTTGTTAAGTGAATTTTGCCCCATTTTATGACCTTTCTGGCCACAGTTGTTAAATGAATCATGACAGTTGTTAAGTTAGTACCGTGTTTAGTACAGTGAATCTGGCTTCTCCATTGACTTTGCTTGTAAGAAGGTCGCAAAAGGGGATCACATGACCCTGGGACACTGCAACACTGCAATAAATCTGAACCAGTTGCCAAGCATCTGAGTTTTGATCACATGACCATGGGGATGCTGCAATGGTGGCAAATGTGAAAAATGGTCATAAGTCACTTTTTTCAGTGGCGTTGTAACATTGAATGGTCACTAAATGAACTGTTACAAGTCAAGGTCTACCTGTACATATCGCAGTGTGAATCTCAGTGTACTACTTGTCCATCTGAAGCCATTTAATGGCAAAGATTATTTCCATGGATAGTACAGACCTTCACTCATACACCCAGAATGTAAACAAGGCTTATTTATTTGTGTCTCCATTTGAAAATAAATGTGTTCATCCAGGAGCAAATGTCAACTTATTTTTCTTAAACTATTAAAATACTGCTTTTAAAAGTAAATAGGCTAATATTTAAAGGATTATGCCAAAGTGCATCTTTGTACAGATTATATGCCTAGGTGCTTTTATTTTTTTTAATTCTGTTTTTCTTCTTGTGTTTTTTAAATATATAGTATTATAAAAGGAAAATTTAATAAGTGTTGCTATGGAACAATATGCACTTTTTAAAAATAGGTTTAAAGACATTCTAAGCTTTTCCTGAGAAATAAATATATGTTGGGGGGGGGACCAAGAAATGTTATTAAATCATACTACGCTATCAGATTATATTATCTAGATATCAGGTATAAAGTTTCCTCCCTCTATATTTTGTGATTACTTCTGGATGTGACATACAAGAAGAGAGAAAATACCAGCAAAACGCCAGGCATACCAGGCAAATTTCATTACTTCAGGGCTCTTGCACTTGCTCATAACTTGGATTTACACACTGCAAATCTTCCGATCTGATTACCCCCAGTGATCACATAAGACGTTGGCTTTAAACTCTTTGCCTCGGTGATAAAACAGCCACTTTGATTCATAATGATATATTAACAGCAAAGTATACTGTAAACTTACCTGTCCACAGCCGGGGGCACTGCACACAAACGGCCTGTCGTCTCCCATATTTTTCTACAGTTGAGCTACAAATGGGGGGAAAAAGGGGATGGAGGAAAGAGAAAAAAAAAAAATTAAGTTAGCTAAAGATGAAATTTGAGCCGAAATGCTATTGTGTAGCAGCACTTTTTAGGAGTATCAATATCAATGACATGTTTGAACAGACCAAAATTGGCACAAGGTTGTGGGGATGAGGAAAGACAATGAGAATTCTGGGGGTGGGGGGGAATAGACAAATATTGAGCAGCAAGGTCTGCCTGTCAGTCTGCCTGCCTCCCAGTTTGGGCCAGAAGTACATCTAGGAAAATGTGCAACAAGCAGTGGGACGTAAGCCACACACACACACACACACACACACACACACACTGCACTAATACAACTGTTATTCAGAGTCACTGAATCATAGAGTTGGAAGGGGCCAAGGAGGTCCCCGATTCCAATCCCCTGCTCAGTATTGTATAGGAATTCTAATTAAAGCATTCCAGACAGATGACTGCCCAGTTTCCTGAGTTCATCCAGTCAAAGGCCGCCCAGCATCTCTCTGAGAAATTGTCTCTCTGTTCCAGTGTTTTTACCGTTGGGAAGTTTTTTCTTAACATTTTAGCTATCACCAATAGTGAAGCAGCAGAAAAACTCAGATCCTTGAAAAACATCTGGACCACAGATACTATCTACATCCTGGCATTTCAAACAATCTACGCATTCCCTTCTCCTTCCAGAGTCGGAACATGTTTAGGAATCACAGAAAGATTCAGTATTTCAAAAAATAGACATATTGTAAAACTTAGCAAAATCTCAGTTCTGCTTCATGCTACTCTCAGGTTGCTTTTGCAGGCCTTAATCTTCAATTCTGGCCACAGAATGAAGATAGCTGGATTATGAAATACCATGCATTACTTATTATCCTTCTGAAGGTAGTCACTTTTGGTTTTTTGTGATCACAACACAGATAAGCAAACATAAAGTGATTGTGCAATGTACAACAATCTATCTCCAAGCTATGGAGAGATAAATTCAATTCTTCTCAACGTGGAACCAATATTTTTAATATGAGAGAACTACAAATCTGTAATTAGTCACAGGATTGTAGGAATGAAGCTCCATTTTCTCAAGGCAATAATCTAGCTCCCTGATGGTAAAATTGCAAGAGCGATGACAAAAATGACTGTAAAAGAATTTAAAACATCAGTCCTGTTACACAACAGGTGAAACTATTCTTATTAACAAAAAGTGCAAACAAAAGAAGCCTCCACTATGCAAATTTTAGAAATAATCACTTCTCTGTCCCACCCAGCTTTTTAATAGTGAAACTTAAACAATTACAGTATAATAAAATTGCTATTATTTCTTCAGAGAAATTGCTATTGCATACAGTTCTTGATTTACAAATGGTTTGAAGTGACCATTTGAAGTTACAATGGGACTGAAAAAAGTGACTTGTAACCAGTCCTTGCACTTAGGGGAATCATAGCATTCCCACGGCCACATGATCACAATTCTGGCACTTGACAATCGGCATGTATTTACGATTGTTGCAATATCCTAGGGTAGTGTGATCACTATCTGTGATCTTCCCACCTGGTTTCCAACAAACAAAATGGATTAACTTAATGACTGCATGATTCATTTAGCAACTGTGTGATTTGTTTAACAGGCATAGCAAAAAAAAAAAAGATTATAAAATTGGGCGCAACTCACTTGCCTAGTAACAGAAGTTCTGGTCCCAATTGTGGTTTTAAATCGAGGATTGCCTGTAGTTAACAGAGAGTCAGTTTGGTATATACACCAGGCTAGAAATTAGGAGAACTTGAGTTCTAATCCTACCTTAAGGGCAAAGCCAGCAGGGTGACCTTGGGAAGTCACTTTCTCTCAGCCCTAGGAAGGAGACAGTGGCACACCACTGAAACCACTTCTGAAAATCGCTTAACGTAATTGGATTCGCTGCATAAGTCACATAAGTTACAGTGATTCATTTAACAACTCATTAATTTAACATTTAATAACTGTGGCAAAAAAGTTGTAAAATAACAACTTTTTGCTTTTTGCTTAGCAACAAAAATTCTCATCCCAACTGTGGTCATAAATTGAAAACAACCTATACCCATGATGGTGAACCTATGGCACACGTGCCACAGGTGGCACGCAGAGCCCTCTCTGCGGGCACACAAGCTGTCGCCCCAGCTCAGCTCCAGCTGGCCAACTGGTTTTCAGGTCTCTGCCACACATGCATGGGGGACAGGGCGCATGTGGGAGATGTGTGTGTATGTGCAGGTGTCGCACGCACGTGGTTGCAAATGCATGCAGAGGGGGAAGGACGCATGCGGGGGTCATGTGTGCATGGACGGGGGTCATGCGTGCATGCACAGGGGTGTGTGGCACGTGTTGGGGTTGTGCATGCATGTGCGGGGGTGGAGTGAACAAGGTGGTCATGTATGCATATGTGGGGCGGACGTGCGCATTGCATTATGGGTGTGTGCACACACGCACGTTTTCGGCACTGTGCCGAAAAGGTTAGCCATCACTGACCTATATTGTAACTGTTTATGAAATTTCCATATATTTTCCTAAATTAAGGGGTTAATTTGTTGGAAATGGTTGATTGCTGAATCTGAATCCTGTAAATACTGTTTGTAAACATCTTCCCCCGTTGCACAGGCTACTATTTTCAACAAGTGCATTTTTAAATGCACCTGGCTAATGCACATTATTTTTTGCATCTGAGAGTAAATATACAACTGCATCTGCCTGCAAACTTGTTTTTTGTAATGTTCATGCTGACTGCATCAGATGATTATTCCTCCAAAACACAGATCTGAGAAAAAGAAATCATGGGTGGAGTGATCTGTATTACTGTAATAATATTAGTTTTTAAGCAATCTGTGATGTTCAATGTACATTGCAAAGTAGGATTAATTGCAGATTTGATATTTTTTTAAAACAAATTATTGCTCAGACTACTGAAGAAGATGAGAAATGGATCACAATGCATAACTGAACTTTTTACCACTGGCAAATAATCTGAAATTTGTCTTTACATATTTTAATATGTGTGCTATATTTATAACTTTAAAATGTCTTCTTGTGAATTTTGAAGAATTATATTTCATTACTATTTTATATTATTTTAATATACTTTGATTATGTGCCATCAAGTCAGTGCTGACCTTTAGTAACCACATACACAGACCTTTTCCAGGAAGATTTAATATACTTACTGGTCATTTATTATAGCTGTATTCTTTAGGCTTTACATGCATTGCATTTTTAATTCTGACTGAAATTTTCCAAACCTCTAACAAACACAAAACACATTTTGTTATTTAGCCTCAAAATTAATTTCATACATAAAAAATTAAAATCCGCTATTTATTCCCTAGTATATTGGGAAAATAGTTTCAACTCCTAGTCCTTTTCATCATGGAACTCAAACACATATTCTTTGCACTGAATGGAACTCCAACATATTTGCACCAAGAATTCTCAAAATATGAAATAGCATCTTCTAAAACAGCTTTCCATTATGTGTTCTGACTATGTCTCCCAAATTTTCTAACACACTGGCTATCACACTGAAAATGCTAGGCTAGAAAGATATGTATGATAGTTGTAGACTCTAATTTTTTTTCCTGTCAAGTGCTTTGCTTAATCTAGGATTTAAAGTAAGGACAATATTTATTGGGATGTTTATCCTATCCAATTTCTTGCTTTCTCACATGTTCAGCAAGTTGCAGGCATACATTAGTGAAAACAAAAAGCTATATTATTACTGTTATTTTAAATTGTTCAGCACTGCAACTTTCAATATAAAGGAGGAATTAATTAAAGCTTTTCTGATATGAGGCCATGCTAAAGTTGTTATTAAAATAAATAGCTAAAAATTAAAACTGAAGGATTTGCAAACCCCCCCCCCTCTTTTAAAAAATGGTGTATACTTGGTTTCACTTGGTTTTTGAAGTCTTCAGGTCTCTTCACTATTTCCAGATCAAACGGGAAAGCATATGCCCAATTTAAAGAGGGACAAATCAGGGAGACTTATGACCACAACTGAGCCCAAAATTTATGTTGTGAAACATTTGTTAAGTGAGTTTGCCCCATTGTGTGACTTTTCTTTGTGGTTAAGTGAATCATTGCAGTTGTTAAGTTAGTAAGATGGTTGTTAAGTGAATCTGTCTTCCCCATTGACTTTGCTTGTCAGGTCACAAAAGGTGATCACATGACCCCAGGACACTGCAACTGTCATAAATATGAGCCAGTTGCCAAGCATCTGAATTTTGAACACGTGACCATGGGGATGCTGCAAGAGTCGTAAGGGTGAAAAACGGTAGTAAGTTATTTTTTTCAGTGCCGTTGTAACTTTGAATGGTCACTAAATGAACTGCTGTAAATTGAGGACTACCTGTACTTCTGTATCAGGATTTGTATAATAAGAACAGCCTCCAGGTCATATTCTTACAATGCTACATTTCAGATTGCAACCTTTGAAATAGTAAACTGAATAGTAGGAAGGGTACCATCCAGATGCTTGAACACAAAGTCCACAGAATATCAGAATTGGACTATTATCTCAGCCCGCTATTTCAAAAGTCTCCTGAAAACCCCCCCCCCCCAGCTTTAACTGCCCTCCTAATATGCCAGTAGGATTTCTGAGAAATTCTGCGAAGATGTCCACTTTACAAAAAGCTCCATTTCCGTGCACAGCAGCAAAGGTTCAGTTAGTGTGTGTTTGTGCTGTAAGGTATCTGCAAAGGGCAGCAGCTGGTGCCCTGCTTTAAATATAGCTCCTAAATCCACACTCTCCACAGTTACCATACAGTACAACAGTCAGACCTAAAGCAAAATATATTCCCCTCTGATAAAAAATTCACACCTGGGCTGCATGGTGCAAGATATCCCTTATATTTTTTTAAAAAAAACTCTCCTTACATTGTGATTTTAAGTGCTTTTTATTTTAGACTTTCTCCAAAAGACCCAAATTGCAAATATAGCCCATACTTCCCAATCATTTTTTCTGAGAGATCAATCCCATGGAGGAGGAGATGCTGGCAACTCGCCACTAACCCAGTTGAAATTAAAAGGGAAGTAACATTCAAATCTGGATTTTCCCAACCAGAGTCTAGCACTGTATTGCTATAGCACATTGTTGTGAATATTAGGAGAAGTCTACCTCACCAGTTTCACAAACAGGAAACTGTACATTATTTCATCATGTGGGAGTATTATAGCTCTATACTGAGGAAGTAGAAATGTAAAACTAAGCAGAAAAGACTGTTAGCTTGTTTGGAGGAGGTAAGACGTATGTTAAGGTAGCTCCTTGGAATATTTACAGAGATCACAAATTGCACCTTGACAGTAACATACTAGAATATATATTTGATTCAGGAAACTTCATTTGACTATTAAAAGTTCTTTAAAAGCTGCAAAATTATCCTGAAGCTCAATAAAAACCAAAGGCAAAAATAAGGCATGAATTTTGGAATAGTAGTGTATCTACTATATCTTCAGTAATTGTATTTTATTTTTCATCCAATGGATTTTAGAATCCCCTTCCCTTCTACATTCCTTTTGCTCTCATACACTTTTATGATAACAGCAATACCATTTCTACAATGCAGGTATTGTGCTACACTGCCCTTTCCTTTCATATGCTGCAATTTTAATTGGATTTTCTTATAACTGTTTGTGAGTCTCCTTTCAAGTGCATAAGCTTCTACTCAGAGAGTCAAAACCTCTAATGTTAGCATGATTCTTTAAAGCAAGGGCCAAGAAAATCAAATTCCTTTTACTTCTTTATATAAAAAACAGTGGGCTTCTACAGTGAAGCTAAAGTGAAAAGACTTGTATCACATGCACCAATAGCATCTGTCTTTACACCAACTTTGTATTTAAATATGAAGCAGGGGATCTAACATATTTAGAGCCCACCAGCTGAAAGTAGTTTGAATGGCTCCATATTTTAAGCTTTATTTTAAAGACAAGATACAAAGCCATCCTTTTTTTGGCTCATGCTGTAATTTTCAGCAAAATGAAGCAAAGAACGAACGTTGTCTTACCTGAACGTTCCTTCTCTGCGCGCTGATGGAGAACAGTGTATTGAATGTACTGTGGTGCTTTTTCAACAGTAGAGATAGGATAGTAGACTATAGACTTGCTGCAGAGGAAAAGCTAGAAGATCCTGAACATATTTCAGGTGGAGAACATAATTCCATGTTACCCCTTTTAGGTAGTTCACACAAGAAGCACAACTATGAACACCAATTCTATCTTTATTATAAAGCTATATTAACAAAATCTTGCAGGACTGAAATTATTTATCCTCTTCTTTCCTTTTGCTCTCTGGAAAACTAGGGAGTTTCCCCTTCTTGGAACATTTCTCATGTGTCTTGCCTCTCCTTCTGTAGAATGAGATTATTATTATTAGTAGTAGTATTTATTAAATTTATTTGCCCCTTATCTTGCCACAAAGTGACTCTGGGAGGCTTATAAAGTTAAGAAAAATAATACAAATACAGATATAGCAATAAAATCTTAAGTTATGGTAAAAAGACGGGGAGGAAGGGAACAAGGTGCGCAGGGGGTGAGATATCTTTTACATGACAGTTGTCCACTTGGACACAAACGTGGCTACAGTTTATAAATTGTTAATAAAGTGGGAGTTGATGAATAGGGAGGAAATGACAAGTGAGAGGCTGTTCCTATGAACTGCCATTCCCTCTACTGTTTGAAAATGATGAAGTGGAAAGTTTGGCAGTGAATGGATCAAGTAAATGTTCCTCAGGGGCATCTGTGTTGGACAGGCTGCTTGGAGAAATGATCCTTGAAATACCTTGCAGCCAAGTCATGTAGGACGTTAAAGGTCCAAACCAGCATTTTGAAATGCATTTGGAAGCCAGTAAGTATCCAATGCAAGACTTGAACACAAGTATAATGTGTTTATACTGGGCTAGCACATTCTGGTCTAGTTGAAGCTTCCAGATGATTTACAAAGGCAGAGCCATGTAGATCACATTGCATTGATCCCAAGCAAGTGGCGATGAGAGCATCATTGTTGCAAAGTCCTAACATTTGCAACACGGCTACAACTGGTACACTAGTTAAAATGGAGCAAAGGCCTCTGGGCTATGGCTTCCATCTATCCATCTAGAAGTAGCTGTTGAAATCAGGACTACCCTGCACTGTGATCCTGTTTCTTCAAACCTCCCAGCCACCAGACAATGGATCAAGATGCTGAGAGCATGCCTTATGTGGTACGGGAAAACAATGTACAGCTCAGTATCATTAACATATTGTAAACCAACGTATGACCTCCTGCAGCTTCATGTGGTTATTAAGAACCTGGGGAGAGAAAACTAATTTCTGCAACATTTCAGAGAACCTGCCTTAATTCTCTCCTGTCCGTTGACTAGAACTCTCTAGGAACACAACAGAACTTTAAAACAGTTCTCTGCATGTAGTCCAGAAGGATACCATGATGGATAATATCAAAAACTGCTGAGATGCCCAAAAGTACAAGAAGGGAAATCAAGGTCATCTATAGGAACAACCAATCATATCTTAGTTCCATGCCCAGACCTACATCCTGGTTGAAAAGAGTCAAAACCGTCGGATTCCTTTAGGGTGCTCCATAGTTGAATATTGACTGTAGTCTCAATAGCCTTTCTCCAGAAGAGCAGTTTAAAGCCCGGGCAATACTTATCAAATACAGATAGATCTGAGGAAAGCCTCTGAAAGAATGGGTGCATCACAGCCTCTTTTAAGACTACTGGTATCAGTCTCCTGATATCAGGCACTAATTCAAGAACACAAGTGACCAGAGACAACCAAAAGAACACTCTATTTATTTCATTTTGTTAAAGTTCACAGGCCAGAAGCAGTCCTAGATCACGTGGTCACAGACGCTCCCTAGCTATCACAATGGACTCAAGATTTTTGTAAATCTGAGAATTTATAAGCAAATTGCTGTTCCAACTGTTCCTAATGGCTGGGTGGGAGATCTACCACTTTTTTGGGCATACTGCACTCTTATCTCTGTCATCTTTCTAGGAAGTTAGCAACTGGTACCATGTCAGACGTATTCAAGGATTTGAATGGGGCATGGATTAGGGCTTAGATAATTAGCTGAAAGTTCCATAACAGATAACAAAAGACAGTGGTTGGTCTTAGTAGTGAGGCCCATCTTAGAAATCTTTCTTTTTTTCTTCTTTAGAAATATTCTAGTGATAAAATTGAAGAAGGGGCTGATAGAGGATTGTCTATGGAGGATGGTAAGTTGTAGCTCCTTGTCAAAGTTCATTCCAAAGAAAACAGGACTGGGAAGGAGGCCGATTTTTGTGGGGTTCACTCCTTTTTGTTACGGTATTTACAAAAACTCATGTACATGTGGGTGGTATAAGCTGTTTGGATGTTAAGATACTCTGTATGGTTTTTGGTACAATATTAAAGGCTAATAAGGTGGCCCCACCCAATCTTCAGGTGAGTAGGTATAACTAACTGCAATCTAAATGATATTATTTATTTATTTATTTATTTATTTATTTATTTATTTATTTATTCAACTTCTACATCCACCCATCTCAAGCAAGTGTCTCTGGGCAGCAAAAAATAATAAAACATTTAAAAACAATTATAATACAATACCCTTGCAATTTGATTCAGTTGGGAAGCCTCAAAATGGGAGTTCCTGGTCTCTCTCTCTCTCCCCCCATCGGAGGTGGGTGAATACTGGTGTGGGTCTGTTCTGGAGGGACTCTGGCCAGACTTAGGACTTCCCTATGAACATCTGGGGAGTAGAAGACCACGCCAAACTTCAGTGAGGAGGAAAAAAACATTAAACTAATCCTTAAACTTGAAAGATTAAGTTTAAAATTCCAGTAAACCAAATGTTTGGCGACTATGTCACATTTCAAATTTTAAAAACTGGGATGAAAAAAAAATGTTCCTGAGCTGGAATGGGGCCCTAGGCTAATTATGTGTCCTAGAAAACATCACGCTCATAAGCAATTTGTTTACATATTCAGGAGATGATGCAGAGGCTGAAGCAAAGAAGAAACACATACCTTTCATAAGGCTTTCATTAGGCTCTTTTCCTTTTCTCTCTGATGAAGTAATTTTGGAAATTATAGCTGAAATAATTGACTCAGGTTTTTTCCATAATTGATTGCATTCTAAAGATGGATTATAGACAAAAAAAAAATCAGCGACGGTACCCAAACGTAAGAAAGAGCTCACTTCCACATGTCTTCCGAGAGGGAGGGGATAAAAGCAACGTAAAATTGATCAGTGAGCACTGGCAAAATTATTTCCAAATCTAGACCACTAAGTCATAGGAAGGATGGATAAGAATACATTCTGAGATTTGAAGAACGCATAAAAAGGAAACTACAGTAGCATCCCCACCCCATAGCACTCAAATAAAAACCAAACACCTTTAAAGGCTCAACACGTCTTAATCTATATTTGTCATCCATTTGAGAAGAAACATGATCCACTGCCTATTTATATTGAGAATTGTCCTTGCTTGTTTTCACAACTGTCTGTGCACATGTCTGTCATCGATTGGTTGACAAAGATCACACTTCAGCCATTAAAAATTCAATCAAAAGAATGCTTCCCACAAATATATTTTATGCATTGATTGGGGGTATTTGTTGATTCATAGTATTTATATACCACATAAGTGTGTGTGTGTGTATTTTAGTATGCACATATAATAGTATGTATAAAATAAAATAAAATACTGTAATTTGCCTCTATTTTACATTCAGGAACTGATCCACCTTAACTAGGGCACTAGTTCCAATATCAATATTGGAAAGAGATAGGTTGACAGATGAGCAAAACCAATGAGAAGAAAAATCTGAGAATCTGACACTTCAACCATTCGTACTGATTTGCCTTTCATCTTGCCACCATTTTAGGAAGACAAACTCCAAGAAAGTTCAGCATGCTGCACTTCAAAAATACTTTCAGAAAGAAACCAAATGTAAGGTTTAAATATGGTTTTCAACCCAATGTTGCATCTTAAAGTACGGAAAATGGTTTTTTAAAATTCCAATAAAAACAAATTTGAAAATAAGGACAATTTTGAGGTGTAAAGAACGAAATAAGCTTCAACTGCTGCCTCAATATGGGCCCAGACATGACCCACAGATCCCTCATGAAGCCAATCTTTTGAAGAATAGCTTTTCAACTAGCCAAGAGCAACTAGTGTGCAGAGCAGAATATCCCACTCACTATGAGACATCAAATGCACTCCAAATGGTTGCCAGTTGTCAGGAATCCCATATAAAACTTCAAGCTTGCATATTTCCATCCATTAGATGCTGTGTTTCTTAATATAGATTTGAATAACAGTTAAAGGGAGAATGTTATAAATGCCTCTTTCAAGTATCTTCCCCTGCCTCACGCATGAGACCGCTAACTACTTTGTATGCCTGAAATAAACAAAGAATTGTGTCTGAAAAGCAGTTTCATTTCTCATGCTTAGTAACAAAAATCACTCTTGACTAGCACCTGTATAATTAGCTTTCCCAGTGTTTAAACTGGGAGGTACCTTGTGTTAACAACAGATTTAAGGAGCTGCTCTTTGCCACTATGCAGTTGCTAGAACTGCAATCCATGTCCCATAGTTTCCTGTAATTTCTGACATAATAAATGTAACTAGCTTACCAGAATTGATACATAATGAAGACTATTTTTCTGCCTGTTCTTGATGAAGAAGAGGATTTACAGTAGTCCGAAGCATTCCCACAAGCAATCTTTCTCACTAGTGTTCTCATGCTTCTGGCCCATCCAATAAAATACAACTCTAAGTCAACTTTAATATACCTTAGAGCAGGAGTGAAATCTAAAAATTTTCGCTACCGGTTCTGTGGGCATGGCTTAATTAGTGGGTGGTGCTTAGTGGTCAGGTGACTGGGTGGGCATGGCTTGTTGGTCAGGTGGGCGTGGCCAAGTCAATGTCACTTTGTTGCCCTTTTTTAACCTACAAAACACAACACAACACAACTGGCTCACCCACAATGTAAAAGCAGCTGTGCTAGACCCAAAATGGCCCCTGCAACAAGCAGGAACCTCACACAGCCCCAAAAAGCTCAAAAAACCAACTTTCACACTTGACACACACACAACACAACACAACTGGCTCACCCACAATGTAAAAGCAGCTGTGCTAGACCCAAAATGGCCCCTGCAACAAGCAGGAACCTCACACAGCCCCAAAAAACCAACTTTCACACTTTACACACACACACACAACACAACACAACTGGCTCACCCACAATGTAAAAGCAGCTGTGCTAGACCCAAAATGGCCCCTGCAACAAGCAGGAACCTCACACAGCCCCAAAAAGCCCAAAAACCAACTTTCACACTTTACACACACAAAATTCCACATATAGCTTTGTGAGATTTTGTGTGTTTGTGTAATTAGAGTGAAACACTACAGAAACACACAAAATCTCAGAAAGCTGCACAAATATTATTTTATTTTATTTTTATTTTTATTTTTATATACTGCTCAAAAAAATAAAGGGAACACAAGCAGAAGACATCCGAGATCTGAATGAATGAAATAGCCTTATTAAATACTTTGGTCTTTACATACAGTAGTTTATACACTGCTAAAACAACTAAAGGGAACACAAAACTACTGTATGTAACAAACAAAGTATTTAATAAGGCTATTTCATTCATTCAGATCTCGGATGTCTTCTGTTTGTGTTCCCTTTATTTTTTTGAGCAGTGTATAAAAGCAGCTAAATTTAAAATTTCTTAAACTTTAAATGGCTAGGTCTAAAAAAAGAATGACTAAAAAAACTATTATTAACTATTTTTTTTAAAGCTCCCAAAGGGGAAAAAACTTACAGGCAGGCAGATAGAGCTGCTCACCGATGAGCTTGATTGCAGGCAGGGAGATTCAATTGCTTGCTGATGCAATGGATTGCAGGGATTACAGCAAGCGAAGCAAGGCAGGCGTTGCAACCAGCAGCTAAGGTAAGCAAGCTGAAGGCTGGGGGGGAAGGGATTTTTGCTACTGGTTCTCTGAACTGCCCGCCGCCATCGCTACCTACTCGCCCGAGCCGGTCCGAACTGGGAGCATTTCACCCCTGCCTTAGAGATCTTTTTTTTCCCTGAAAATCATGTTCCATATAAAGGCGTTTTTATAATTCCTTCATTACTTTAGATCTATTGGTTGATGTCAACCGTCACAGATATTCTCTATCACAACCATCACATTTATCTAAGGATAAATGTGTGCATATGACAAAAATGAACAAGCATGTATATTTCAACCAGTTCAAAAAAGGCAAGGGAAAACAAATATGTTAACCAAATCAATAACCACGTATTAAAACTAATTGTCTGTAAAGGTGTCCCATTTAAAATTTTTGTTTCTTCTTCCATTTCTTTTTATTTTATATTGTGCTTTTATGGTGTAAGCCTAAAGGCAAGGATTTTCTTACCTCTGTTCTTTGTAAGGTATGCTGGGAGTTTGGGAGGCTAAAGCTCTAGCATAAGCAAACTACAGAGCCATGATACAAATAAGTCAACTCAATATATGAGTTGCGAATTTTACCCAAACTTCAAGGCACAACAAACTGGTTACATAAAAGTACACAAAGTAAAATGCCAAGATGACCACTCAATTTACTAAAATTAAGTTGTATGTCAATGGGCACTTTCTTACTATGTCACATGCTAAGGGATATGCTTCTGTAAGAAAAAAAAAATCTAAGTCAACATCCTGAAAACTGTACAGTTCCCAACAAACCCAATAAAGCAGTGGTTGCAATAAGTCATTAAAAAGAACCCTTCGTTCTTTGCTTCCAGGAACATTGTATGTAGACACAACTCATCTTGCCGAAGCAGCAAAATCTCCCTAGCCAAAAAAGTGAAAGGAAGGAAATCTGTGCTTTGAAACTGTTCCAAAAGCACATCGCTCCTTGACGATGTTTCAGAGGAAATACATTGCTCCCATGCTCACTGAACTTTCTGATGCATGCCGGATAATATATTGACCCTAGTAGCTCAACTGAGAGGAATCAAGCGTGAATCCTCACGCTTTCTATTACTAGTCAAGGAGGTTGTTAAATTAGTTGTGCCTGGTTTTATGACTTTTTGCCACAGCTGTTAAGCGAATCATGGCAGTTGCTAAATGAATCATGCAGTCATTAAGGTAATTCAGCTTTCCCTTTGACTTTGCTTGTTGGATTCCGGCTGGGAAAGTCACAAATGGTGAACGCATGATCTCAGGATGCTGCAACTATTATGAATACAAGCCAGTTGTCAAACGGACGTTGGCTTACCTGAACGTCCCTTTTAGGAGTGCTGCGACCACTGTCCATGGCTGGGGAACTACACTTCAGATCTTGACAGTAACTGAGTGAGAGCTGTTAAACTCTCCCTGCTAGGACACGCCTCCAGTCCCATGATCCTCCAGTCTATCACGAAGACACAGCAAGACTCCAATAGAAAGGTCCAACAGCAAATCCAAACACGGGAACTGGAAACACGGCAGACAGTCTGAAAGAAACTGCAACAGCAGAATAACACACAAACAAGGGAGGGAATGGACAGTGGTCGCAGCACTCCTAAAAGGGACGTTCAGGTAAGCCAACGTCCGTTTTCCAGAGTGCTGCTCCCACTGTCCATGGCTGGGACATACCCAAGCTCAAGTACTAGGGCGGGAGACTGGATGCCCCAAACCTGTGTCCAAGGCTACCCTTTGTAGTACTCGGCGCCCGAAGGAAGCGTCCGAAGAAGCATATGAGTCAATCCGATAGTGACGGATAAACTGTGACACCGAGGACCATGTTGCAGCCCGGCAAATATCTTCCACCGAGGCTTGTGTCGCCCACGCAGCGGAGGTAGCCGCGCTGCGTGTGGAGTGTGGTAGGATTCTACCCGGTACAGGTTGTCCCAACAGCTCATACGCCAATGAGATACACGCTTTGAGCCACCTGCCGACTGTAGCTGCAGATATCTTCTGTCCCATCGAGGCAGGATGGAAGGAGACCAGCAGGGCCTCCGTCCTACGAAAGGAAGAGGTCCGATGAATATATATGCGCAGAGCCCGCTTAACGTCAAGTTTATGCCAACGACGTTCCGTAGAATTCCTCGGAGCTGGACAGAAGTCCGGCAAGGATAGTTCCTGCGCCCTGTGAAAGGGAGTATTTACTTTCGGAAGGAACGTAGGGTCAAGCCTGAGAATCACCATACTGTCGCGGAAAAGACAAAGGTCCTCTCGAATAGAGAGCGCTGAGAGCTCCGATACCCGGCGGGCGGATGTGATAGCCAACAGGAATGTTATCTTAAATGACAGATGTTTTAGCGTAGCCGTCCTAATAGGTTCAAATGGAGAAGCTGTCAGGGCCCGAAGCACCAGAGGGAGATCCCAAGTAGGGTATCTGTGGACCTGTGGTGGGCAGAGATTGGTCGCGCCGTGGAGAAAGCCCCTGATGAGCGGGTGTCGTGAAAGAGAATCGTAGGGAGGACACTTCAGAACGGTGGATAAGGCAGCAGTCTGTCGCCTCAGGGTCGCCGGGGCCAGGCCTTTCTGAAGACCGGAATGCAGGAATTCCAAGACCTCCTCCACCGTCGCCGAGGTGGGATCCACATGCCTCGAAGCCCCCCAAGTGCAGAAAGCTCTCCAGGAAGCCTCGTAAATACGGCAAGTTGACGGGCGTCTGGCCGCCTGTATAATCTTGACAACTCCGTCTGACAGATGAGACTTCTTTAGGAGGACGCGCTCAAACGCCAAACGGCCAAGTGGAGCCATTGGGGCTCTGGATGACAAACGGCCCCTTGGAGCAGAACTACTTGAGTGGGCGGAATCACCCAGGGCGGAGACACGGAGAGAGAGAGAAGGTCTGCGTACCAGGCCCTGCGTGGCCAATTGGGTGCCACCAGGATCAGGTCCGCCTGTTCTCTCAGCAATTTCCTCACGACTCGTGACAGTAGAGGAATGGGGGGAAATGCATATAGGAGGCCTACTGGCCAGTGACATCTCAGGGCGTCTCGGTCCTCCGCCGACGGGTCTTGGTAGCGGGATATGAAGCGGGGCAGTTGAGCGTTCCTCCGTGAAGCAAACAAGTCGATCATCGGAGTGCCGAACCTCAGACAGATTTCTTGAAACAGGCGGGGGTGGAGTTGCCACTCTGCTGGGTCTATCTGTTCCCTGCTTAGCCAGTCTGCTCGGACATTGTCCACACCCGAGATGTGGTCCGCCTTTATCGACTGTAGATGACGTTCTGCCCAGTGGAACAGATGTTCCGCCTCGAACATCAGCGACTTTGACCTTGTGCCTCCTTCCTTGTTTATATGCGCCTTTGCCGCCGTGTTGTCGGTAAGGATCAATATGTGTCGACCTCTCACCGACTTCTGGAAGTGACAAAGCGCCAGTCTCACCGCCCTCAGCTCGAGCAGATTTATGCTGCAGCGGCTCTCCGTCGCGGACCACTGACCCTGAGCAACGAGGCTGCCCAGATGCGCTCCCCAACCTCGTAGGCTGGCGTCCGATGTTAAGGTCAGCCTGTCCGGCTCTGTGAAGTCGCAGCCCTGTAGAATCGCAGGAGAAAGCCACCAGGACATCGACAGGCGGGTCTGGGGAGGCAAGGATACCCTGATGCTCGAGCTGGCAGAGCCCGATCGTTGGAAGGGGAGGAGAAACCACTGTAACGCCCGGGAGTGTCTGCGTGCCCACGGAACGACGTTGTAGCAGGACACCATTTTCCCCAGTAGTTGTGATAGGAGCGAGAGCGGTACCTTCTCGAGCGGTTGAATTTGTCGAATCAGGTTGGTGATGCTTTGAGCCCTGTCTGGTGAAAGAAAAACCTGTCCTTTGACCGAATCGATCAGGGCTCCGAGGTGAAGCAGTCTTGTAGTCGGAACGAGGTGGCTCTTTTCCAGATTTATCGAGAACCCGTGGCGTTGGAACGTGTCCAGGACTAGGGTCCGGTCGCGCGATGCTTGATTTGGAGATGAAGATAGTATCAAGACATCGTCGAGGTAGCACATCACTCGCACCGATTGAATTCTGAGTGAGGCAGCCACCACAGCCACGAGTTTGGTGAAGGTGCGAGGGGCGGAGGAGAGGCCGAAAGGCATCGCCCGGTACTGGAAATGCCTCCCTCCGTACTCGAACCTCAGGAAGCGTCTGTGGAGAGGGTGAACCGGAACATGCAGGTAGGCTTCTTTCAGGTCCACCGATTGGAGCAAGTCCCCAGAACGAACCCCCGCTAGTATTGACCGAAGCGAATGCATTTTGAACCTGCGGTACTCCACCGACAGGTTCAAGAGCTTTAAGTTCAGGATACCGCGCCAGCCCCCTGAGTTTTTGGGGACAAGAAAGAAAGTCGAATAGAAACCCGATCCTCGTTCCGAATGGGGGACCGGTTCTATTGCTTCGATGTTCAACAGATGGGTTATCCCCAGCAGCATCAGTTTTTGTCGCTCCACCGACATTGGAACTTGGCAGGTGACGAAGCGACTCGGCGGAGTTCCGATAAAGTCGATAGAGAGACCAGAGGAGATGGTACGGAGTACCCAAGAGTCCTTGGTGGAAAGGGCCCACTGGTGATGGAACAGTTGAAGTCTCCCCCCTATGGGCCCAGTGAGGGGCGAGTCATTTGCCCCTGCGAGACTGCCTAAAATTGGAGCCACGAAAGGGTCGTCTAGATTGTGGCTGGAACTTGCTCCGGTCACGAAAGGAGTCCCTCCCTTGTGTCCTGTCAGGGCCGGTGAAAGAGGGCCTGCGGGAGAATGAGCCTCCCAAACTTTGAAAGGGACGAAAGGATGGTCGCTGGCTGTAGGGAGTATACCTCCTTTCGGTGCGTCGGTATGCTGTCGGGAGGATCTTACGCTTGTCACGATCCTCTACTAGGAGCGGGTCCAGGGCAGGTCCGAACAAATTTGGTGTCTTATATGAAGCTGACGCCAGCCTCCATTTGGCCTTGAGGTCCGCCCTCCAATGTCGGAGCCAGAATAGACGTCTGGAGGAGATAGATGAAGCCAAGGCCCGGGACGCGAACTTCACCGAGTTAAGCGAGGCATCCGCTGAATACTCGGTTGCAGCCACGATCTTATTAATGTCCTGGTGTATCCTTGTCTCTTCCGGAGGCAGCCTCTGTTGGAGTTGTTTCAACCAAATTAGTGTGGCCCTATTGAAGAAGGAAGTAGCGGTCGCCGTCCTGATCGCCCAGGCGACCGCTTGGTGAGACCTCCGGAAGGCCAGCTCAGCTCTGCGGTCCTCAGACTTAAGGCCATCTAGCGAGTCAGTAGATACTAAGGAGTTAGAGGCCAAAGACGCCACAGGTGGATCTACAGCGGGAAGGGCCAGGAGATCCTCTAATTCGGGTGCAGAACAGTACAACTTCCTGTCCAGGGTGCTGGGCGAAGTCAGAGATCCAGGTTGCCCCCAAGGTGACTGGAGAACGTCCAGAAAGAGGCGGGGACACGGAATCACCTCCTTGTCCTGTTTAGCGGACATAAACAAGGCGTCGTGGGGTCCCGCTGACGCAGTAGCACCAGATGGATCCACGCCAGGGGTGTTCAAATTGGTGGTAAGGCGAGCCTTGTGCAGTAGCGATTTAAACATTGAAGGACGGAACAACCCCGTGAAAGCCGGGGAATCCGGTGGCAAGTCCTCATCGTCCGAAAATTCGATATCCTCTGGGCATTCCTCACCCTGGTCAGAGTCAGCCCTGGATGAGGAGGCAGACTGTTTTCTATTAGCTTGGGTCGAGGCAACCTGATGACCCAGTTGAGCGGGCTGAGCCGAGGAAGAGGCTGGTGGAGGCATGGACGCTTGTTGCATTCCGGCAGCCAAGAACGATGAGAACGCAGAGGCGAAAAAGGCTTGCATGTCCATAGGTGACGGGGCAAGCGCTCCATCGGGACCCCGAAGCCCAGCTGCAGTAGGGGTAAACGTGGCCTCAGGCGGGTGACAGACTGGTCTCTGGGAGGGAGTGATCCCTGCCCTAGAAACATCTGGCAGTGATTGAGAGACACCCTTGACAAGGTGTAACTGCTGGGCTTGATGCGCAGTCGAGATGACATTTCTCTCTGGAGATGAGGTTGGTGAACCCGAAGACAAATAGTCCCGGACGACTGGGCCGTGAGAAGATGCGCTTGTGCCCAGGCCCACTTCTGCCACAGCCGCCAACCTTGCTTTGTCCCATTGTTTCTCAAGTGCATTGTGGCGGCGTTGGGCATCTCTGTCCAAGCCCCTGGAAGTTTTTGACTTCCGAGAAGAGTGGCTGGAAGGCAAGGAACGTTTCTTGGACGCCTTTTTGGCCCGCTTAGCTGGACTGTGAGGCGGACTGTGGGCTGGTTCAGAGTCAGAGGATAATGCATTGTCAGCCATGTCGACAATTTGCGCAGACCGACCAAGGAGGCACGGAACTGGCAGGTAAGTAGAAGAGGCCTGGGACCCAAGGGTAGGCCCAGATGCCAACTGACTCCTTCTTGAAGTTTATTTAAATATATTTATTGATACAGATTTTTTTTTTTTTTTTTTTTGAAATGTCAATATGTAAGATTATGCCAAACGATGCAAGAAGCAGGCCAGCAACAAATTAATTCTAAACTGTCTTCTTTTTTTTTTTTTTTTTTTTTTTTTGGAATATAACTATATACAGAAGGGATGAGGGAGTCCAGTGATGGCTAAGAGCAGGCCTAAAGTAAACTGCAGTCCCAGGCTGGTGGCATAAACTGCCTGCTGCAAGGCCTCAAACCTCTGAAAAGGCCAAACTCCGCCCTCCTAACCACAGCAGGATGGCGGGCTCGAAGACTCAGGGAAAATGGCGGGCGCCCAACTGGACCTTCAAAATGGCGCCCGCTGCTGTCTTCAGGCCAAAGCCAGGTAGCCCACTCGCCTCCAAGAAGCCCACCGGAACGTTCCTGACCTGGCCGATGGAGACACAGTCGAGCGGAGGGCGCACCTCAGGATGACGCTCCTCCGAATGCAGAGCTAAGCGGCGAGTCGGGAATGGCGGCAAGCCTGCGCGCCGAAGCCTCTATTCACGCCGCCGCCAGGAATCAAAGTAACGGGGAGCGCACTCTCAGCGTGACGCTTCCCCGAAGCCGCCGCCGATGTCCTGAGGCAGTGGGGAGAGCGACAAGCCTGCACGCTCAGCCCCTCGCTCGCGGCCACAGAGGCTTGCCGGATCCGCCCCGAAGAGTCGGAATCCGGCGGCTGCGACGCTCCAGGCGTGGGCGGCCCGAAACGGACTCACCACACGCAACAGCAGCCAGAAGAAACAGGAGTCACGAAAAAGGGAAATAATCAAAATAAAGAAATAAAAACCTAACGAGAGGAGAAAAACAGGGAGAGAGCAAAATCTGAAAGATTCAGGCCTAAAATAGCACAGCTCAGAAATTCACTTCAGTTCTTGCCAGTAACTGAGTGATAGACTGGAGGATCATGGGACTGGAGGCGTGTCCTAGCAGGGAGAGTTTAACAGCTCTCACTCAGTTACTGTCAAGATCTGAAGTGTAGTTCCCCAGCCATGGACAGTGGGAGCAGCACTCTGGAAAACACCAGAATTTTAATTGCGTGCCTGTGGGAATGCTACGAGAGTTGTAAGTGTGAGGACTGAGCGCTATGAGAGTTGTAAGTGTGAGGACTGGTTGTAGGTCACTTTTTTCAGTGCTATTATAATTTCAAAGAGTTGCTAAATGAATAGTTGAGAGTCCAGGACTATCTGTACTAATGCCAACATGCAAAAAACAAAATGGAAAATACATAGCAGACTATAAGTACACAAAAAAAAGCATGAGCAGCTACACTAGAGAATACCAGAGTCGGAATAGACCTTGGAGGTCTTCTAGTCCAACTTCCTACTCAAGCAGTAGACCCTATACCAGTCAAAACAAATGACTTTTCAATCTCTTCTTAAAAACTTCCAGTGTTGGAGCACCCCGAATTTCTGGAGTCCAACTGTTCCATTGATTTGATTTGATTTGATTTGATTTGATTTGATTTGATTTGATTTGATTTGATTTGATTTGATTTGATTGAACTTCTATACCGCCCTTCTCCCAAAGGACTCAAGGCGGTGTACAGCCATATTAAAACACATATAAACTCACAAATTCATTCACTGATTCATTGTTCTGACCGACAGGAAATTTCTCCTTAGTTATAGGGTGGATCTCTCCTTAATAAGCTTCCATCTGTTATTTGTTTTGCCCTCCCAGATTTTGGAGGATAGGCTGACCCCAGCTCTCTATGACAACCCCTCAAATATTGGAAGACTGCTATATTCTCCCCTAGTCCTTCTGTTCGTTAAACTAGATGTTCCCAATTCTCCCAACAGTTTATCATATATTTTAGTCTCCAGCACCCTAATCATCTTTTGTGGCTCTTTCTCTGCATTCTTTCTAGAGTCTCAACATCTTTTTTATATTGTGGTGACAAAACTGGACACAGCAGAAGTCCACAGAAAGGGTTTTGGTATCTCTCTGCTCTAAATCTCACTACTGGCAACAGTTAATATATCAGAACAGCATAGATAATTAAAGCACCACGGCTATAATTAGAATGGAGAACTACAGAAGCACTCACTCTCTTGTGCAAAACTTGGCTTTTGTCTCTTTCCTATAACTTCCCAAGAGTTATTCAAGGAATTTCCAGAAGAATAAATTTGGAAAAAAAAGAGGAAAGGGATAAGAAATCCCTGCTACTAAATCGTTCTAAAGGTTGAGCAGTATTTGAATTCTTATCATTTCTAAAATATTTTGCAAACATTCCAAAAATATTGTTTTATTGGCATAAGGATTCTTTCTTATTTTTTAGCAGATCGGCAGACTGTTAGCACAGATCTACCAATTTAAGCTGTAAAATTCCCAAGCAGAATAATTTAACAAGAAACCAGTATCTATTTCTTTAAAAACCTGCATCTCAGGTTATCAGGGTCACTTTATAAAATGCAGTAACATTTTCTTTATCAAGCTCTGGAGTAGGAAAGATTTAAATCTTAAGAAACCTATTAAAAGGGTAATAGGTTTCTTGTTGGAATTTTGTGAATTTCTAATTTCATTTTATTTATTCTATTGGATAAGTTTCTTGCCCTCATTGAATATCTGGGATTTTGAGAAGAAATAAAGCAACAATTAGAAAATGTTCACAAAGAATAGTTTTAATACATGTTTTAGTTCTTATGAATTCTTGTTATATGATTTTTATTAAAGATTTTCACCAAAACAAAAGATAAACATGAAATAATATAAAGTAAGATTAAGAAAAGACAAAAAGGAAATGTGTGAAAAAGTAAAAAAAAATCAAGAAGCTATATAGAGAAGCAACTTCCTATCTTTACAGCAGTTAATTTACCTGTCCTCCTCCTTTAAAGTTACATCATAATACACTTCTTCCCATATTCAACCCTTTTAATCAGCAAATCTAAAAATCACCAGTTCTTAGGAGTATTGTACTAAGGTACATTGAAATTTAAGAATCTTTTCCACTTTGAGTTATCAATTTGAAATCAAGATTGTAGCTTAGAAAATGTAACTCTGCTTTTGATATATTTATGAAAATAGTACTTAGCAGAGTTAAATTTACTATACACCAATAAGTGAATTGGATTATAGCTGTAACAAATATTGCAAAGAATGACAGTCATATTCAGTGTTTATTACATGGTCCATGATGACAGAAGGAAGCTAGCAAAGAAAGTGCTGTGTTCATACACAATATTGTCTTAGTATTATAAGGATGAGTTGCAAAACCTTCCTGCAGAACTCCTATAGGAGGAGATTGGAACTATAGCAGATTCAAAATCTGCAAGTGGAAAACTTTCAAACTCAAGCCATTTTTTTTTTTTTAGTTTGCTTGTGTTCACTAATCTTAGGTAGGTACCATTCTCTATCAAATCTGTAGAAATGTCACACAATGTTGGCAATCTTCCATGAGCTCTTTGAAATGTTTGTGCAGTTGCTGAAATCTTATACATCAGAACACTGAAATTTTGAAAGGTTTTACCTGACACTAATTTCAACTATCGGTAATTTTATTTTTCAAGGTGTAGCTTAGATTGGGAGCATCTCTTGATAACATTTGTCATGCCTTGGTAGCCTGGAGTAGCCTAAAATAAAAAGTAGTATATCTAACATTTTAATGAAGTATATTTTAGAAGTTTGGCTTACTAATGTGTTCCAGATCTAGTCAGGCACTAGACCAGTGATGGCTAACCTTTTTTTCCTCAGGTGCCAAAAGTGCGCACGTGCACATGCCCACACCCATAATGCAATGCCATGTACTCCGCATCCCCTTCACATGCATGTGCAATCCCCCACACACGCGCACCCCCCCTGCACAGTTGCATGCAACCCGTGCCCCGTTTTGGGCCTAGCAGGCCTCCCTGAAGCCTCTGAAGGCTAGAAATGGCCCATTTCTGGACTTCCGGTCGGCCCGTTTTTCACCCTCCGGAGGGTCCAGAGGCTTTCCTGGAGCCTCCAGGAGGGCAGAAACAACCCGTTTCCGGACTTCCGGTAGCCCATTTTTCACCCTCCCAGAGCCTTCGCGTGAGCCTGTACTTACCTGGCATTCAAAACGGGCCGCGTGGAGACTCCTGGGAGGGGAGGGGCGCCATGGGCATGTGCATGCATCTACTGCATGCACGGCAGAGACCCGAAAATCAGCTGGCCAGTGGGATGCGTACACACATGTGTGGTAGAGCTGATCTAGGGCTCCAGCTCGCCTGCCCACAAAATGACTCCGCGTGCCATAGGTTCGCCAACATGGCACTAGACCAATACGATGCCCCAGATTCCAACATGTAGTTATAGTAAAGGCAAAGTAGTTCCTTTTGTTTCTCCCTAAGAATTTTATATTACTTTGTAGTAATATTGAGCAGTTAAAGTATAAATAGTAGTGATACATTTACATATCTTTTGTAGTAGAATTTTCTCCAGTCATCCAGAAATTCAGTTCGTTGAAACAGAACTATTCTATTGCAGCAATACAATAATTAAAACAGGACACAGCAGCTAAAATCTTCATTATTAAACAGTCTGTTTGCACCTTATGACAGAATATATGCTGGAAACAATCCAAGTTTTTTGCTTACTTGGAACATTCTATTTTGTTGCAAAGCAGAAGTTCTTTGGTAAGAAGCATACTGGCTAAAAAAAATGGTGCAAGAAAGATTATTTACAATATTGTCATTCTTTGGTATTCTGAAATTGGATTTTAATCTTTTAATTAACATAATGTAATGTAATAATGTAACTACATTTAAGGGGCTCCATATGACTTCTTCCTACTGTGGGCTTCACCATTAAATTGTCATTGGAAGAATATGTCTTTTCACCAAAAGAAAAATCTTACTCTCATTTTTAGTAATGGTTTGTTTGGTTTTATTAGTGCAAGCCATGATTTGGGTTGATATTCAAACTGGCATTACCAATATGGTTTTGGCTTGATAAACAGCCACTGATATTTGTAAAGCATGGTTTATGACATGTTTTTGTGAAGAACAGATCACTATATAATAGTATAGCACATTTATATAATATATAATAGTAATATACATATTACTATTCTAATATGTAATATAATAGTCTAGCAACTTTGGGAATCTAGTGTAATTTAATTTGAGTTAGCCTAGGTTGTTTCAATTGTTTTTAACCCCTTTTTATGATATTTCCCACCCACAGTCCTCAGTTTAGATGGGTGGCAATAAAAACCAAACAAACATCAGATTTTCTTCCTTGTTGCTTCAATGGGACCAAATTTTTATTTTTACATAAACATTCATATACAGGTGCCCAGGAATCTCTCTCTCTCAGACCAACTCACCTCACATGGTTGTTGTTGTGGGTGGAAATATTAAAGTGTGTTGGATGTGTTTGCTACCTTGAGTTATTTGTAAAAAAGGCAGAATACAAATGTGTATTTATATATATATGCGTATTGAATCTTGATACAGCCATTGAGAAGTTACATTTTTATTTATACTTTTACACCAAAATAAATACATATTCTTCCCAACTTTGAAATGGGCTAAGATGATGTGTTGCAAGTTTCTTGATAAAAAGCATATGTATGAGAACATTATTAGTGCTTATTAGTGACATAATTATTAGTGAAATTCATTTACAGAAATAATTAATGGATGGATTATCCATCAAGCCATCAATCACTTTCAACTGCTAATTATCACATAGAAAGATTTTCTCCATGATAGTCCATTACCACTATAACCGAGTCCATCCAACTTGCTGCTGGTGCCCCTCTTCTCTTTCTTTCCATCTTTCCCATCATTAGATCACCCTTGCCACAATGAGACAACACAACAGGATTTGAGGCACGAATAGGTAGAAATGTATTGGAGAAAATAGATTGCAAAAAGTATATTGGGCAACGTGCATACATATACTGTATCTAAATATATAGAGTTTATGCAAATTTTTCTTTACAAAAACATTTTTTTTTGCTTTTAAACCTTTATAATTATTTTCTTATTCTTTACTGTAATCCTTCCCATACCAACATGCTTTTTTAGTTGTGCTACATTTTAATGAAGAATATTAAAATATTTCTAGAAAATGACCATTTTAAAATACTGCAGAAGGATAGCTGCAAGATATTGAAGAAAGAGTAAGAGAAATATCAATAAAGTCCCAAGGAAAAATTATATGGCATGTTACTGGAAGACATAAAGACCTTAATTAAGGAGGCACTGTTGATGGATAGTTTCCGTATACAGGAGGTAAAAAAACAACTTGTTCTTAAGAAGGATTAAAAGGAGCAGTGTGCATGTCACAGAACACTTGAATTCATCTTTGTCATTAAAAAGGACCTGCAGTTGTAAATCATGCCTGTTTTCAGTTCTGAGTGGTTTGTCAACTAGAGCACTACAGCTAGCCCTTGATTTACAACAATACATTTAGTGACCGCTCGAAGTTAGAACAGCACTGAAAAAAGTGACATGAGCATTTTTCACACTCATGACCATTGCAGCATCCCCATGGTCACACGATCAAAATTCAGATGCTTGGCAACTGACTCACATTTATGACGGCTGCAATGTCCCAGGGTCATGTGATTACCTTTTGCAATCTTCTGACAATCAAAGTCAATGGAGAAACTGGATTCATTTAACAACTATGGTGAGTCACTTAATAAACATGACAAGAAAAGTCATAAAATGAGGTAAAATTCACTTAACAAATTTCTCATTTAGTAACATAAATTTGGGGCTCAATCGTGGCCGTAAATTGAGGACTATCTATAGATGAAGACCACACTGATCCATAGTTTGTTTGGATTATCACACTGATTTCCATATGCTCTTGAAGATAGTTTGAGGTCACCTACCTTGTTACAGAATGCTAATATTTATTTAGCTTTCTGCTCAGTAAACAAACTTTGCTAAGTAGCTTGTGCAAATCATTTGAGGAGCAAAATGACCCACTGGATCTGTTCCTCATGCTCCAACCATTCAAAGTGCCAGAATGGCTGTTATGAAATCCTTTGAAGGTCCTCCGGGCATGCTTGTATAAAGCTTTGCAACTAATCCTGGCAGAAGTACACTCTGGGCATTCATACTCAACCTGAAGGCTGCAGGAAAGCTTCAAAAGAGCCACTTTGATTCTTTAAAAAGTTGGATTCTTTGCAGTTTTCAGGAAAAGATCAAAAGAGGAGCATCAGCTGCAGAAGTTAAATGACTTGCAGAGGCCTATAATACAGTACAATTTTAAATTTTCTGCCTTATTTTTGTTTTATTATTCAGCAACTCTGCATAGACAGCAATATGCATATCCAGTAAAAAGAATGCCCTTTTTGCTCAAAGTGAATGCACAAATATTCTCATCTAAACTCCATTCGGCTGCAATGCACTGCAAGAGTACAACATAATAGCTAGAGATGATGGGTGTTGTGGTCTACCATGTTTGATGGAAGCTAAGTTTAAAAGGTTAGCTCAGAATATGCCCATAGTTTTCTAAATGGCATATGAATAGAGACTGTATTCAGTATGATTTCCCAAGGGAGCCCTTGAGATTTCAGGAAATGTTGGCTTCCTGGGATTTAGCAAAACTGCAGCATTTGCTATTTTCAGACTGTCCCCCAATTTCCTTACAGTTTAAATAAATGTTTCCTCACAATTGTTCGTGCCTAAAAAGGCATTTTAAAAAACAAGGTTAGAATACTGCAATCAAGTGAGATTTACTGATAGATTGCTGTAACTAAATCTCTACTTGTTCACCAAACACTGCATTTTGAGGTAGGCTTTCTTATAATGGTATAAGCTCATTAAAATATAAAAGCAAGAATCTAATGCTGTCAGAAAACAAGTTTACCCATTTTATATATGGCTAATTAGAAGGGGAGGGAGAACGAATTTACTATTGTCCTTTAATATCCTTATAGGGGTGCGGTTGCTCAGTGGCTAAGACACTGAGCTTGTCGATCGAAAGGTTGGCAGTTTAGCGGTTCGAATCCCTAGTGCTCCGTAACAGGGTGAGCTCCTGTTACTTGTCCCAGCTTCTGCCAACCTAGCAGTTCGAAAGCACGTAAAAAATGCAAGTAGAAAAATAGGAACCACCTTTGGTGGGAAGATAACAGTGTTCCGTGCGCCTTTGGCGTTTAGTCATGCCAGCCACATGATCACGGAGACGTCTTTGGACAGCGCTGGCTCTTCGGCTTTGAAACGGAGATGAACACCGACCCCTAGAGTCGGGAATGATTAGCACATATGTGAGAGGGGAACCCTTTACCTTTAGTTTAATATCTTTGCTATAAACAACATTCTAACTGATTATGCTAATCTTCTGAGCTATTTAGTCAGTAGAGTATTCCAATACTTATTTTAAATATTTATATATGTGTTTTCCACTTTACAGTTAATCTCAAAAAGAGCTGCCAATTGGCAGGAGGAAAAAGAGAGAAAGCACCCAAAACAAAAGAAAACAAATAGGTGGACTATCTCAAGTGCCAGGAGAATATAATTTATTATAAACATACAAAGTCTTTTATGTTTAATTCCTTTGAGACATGCTCTTATTACATGGAAAATAGCTTATTGTTGAACTTAATCCAAAGCATCTCAAACTTTTAAAGTCCCTACTTATCTTCTTGGACTTTTACTTCTAACCCTATACCTATGATGTGCAAGTGTACACAAATCCTCTCACAATGCCATGCAACCTACAGCTGCATCAAAAACATGCCTCAAGCAAAATGATACTGAAAATTATATACATGTTCATCCTTCCCTTATTCCCAGTAAAATCTGAGGAGACTGGAAACATGCAAATCAGCTCCTTCACCTTCAGCCAGTCATTGCTTGCAGCATTTTTGACAGTGCTACTCTTTTAGATTACAGGATACAGGAGGATTCCCTAGCCACCATTCATTGAGAAATATTTCTTAGCCGATTTTACTGCCCAACTCAAACATAATAGGATAATACAGGTAGCCCTTGACTTATACGCACAATTGAACCCAAAATATCTGTTGTTAAGTGAGACAGTTGTTAAATGAGTTTTGCCCCATTTTACAACCTTTCTTGCCACAGTTGTTAAATGAATCACTGCAGATGTTTAGCTAGTAACATGGTTGTTAAGTGAATTGGGCTTTCCAATTGACTTTGCTTGTCAGAAGGTCGCAAAAGGTGATTACATGACCACGGGACACTCCAACTATCAGTTGCCAAGCATCTGAATTTTGATCACATGGCCATGAGAGTACTGCAACAGTCGTTAATTGTGAAAAATAGTCTTAAATTGCTTTTTCCAGTGCCATTGTAACTTTGAACGGTCATTAAAGGAACTCTTGTAAGTTGAGGACTATCTGAAAATGTCCTTTTTTACTCTCATTTTAAGTTCAGTATATGACATTGGCACTCACATGTTTTCCAAAATCATAAATAGATCCTGATTACTTATTATTTCTTGTAGTACAGATAATCCTTAAATTTGTGATTGTTCAAGGTTCTGACAGATCTCCCTGGGGGTGGAGGAACTTAAACCGGGATTCAAAGGTCCAACAGTCACACACGCACACACACCCGTGCGATCCTGTTAACTGCACTTTGCGCACTCAGCAACCAGCTCGCACCGGTATATGGCTATTTGCAATATCCCAATCATGTGACTGCATTTTATAAAAGCAGCACCATTGGTTTGCTTAGCAACCGCGGCATTCATTTAATGACCACAGCAAAAAAGATCTATAAAATCAGGTTGGTCATGTGACCGGCCCACTTTACAGCTGTCACAAGTTATGATCAAAATGGGCAGGGTCCATTACAATCATAGCTCAGGGACTACCTGTAGATTCTTATTACTTATTGTGTAAATAAAAAGACTTGGAAAAAAAGCTAAATATTATTATTCTAGAAACTCTTAAGATGATCCTATGGATAGCAAATCATACTCTGTAAAGCAGACAAGAAAGTCCCTGATCCTTCTCTATGCACAAACAAATAAAGCTAAATACAAACCTTCCTAGAACCATCACAAATATACCATTCACTAAGCAAACCTAATACTTTATTTTAATTTATGTATGAGATAATTTCAACTAATTTAACAAAAAAGTGTCAGAAATAAATGCAATATTTATCTTAGCTAAAACGTATTATCTCAATTGTGCCCTTAATTTATTAGAATTTTCTATGCAATTTCCAATTCTTTAAGTCATGTGGATAATGGATTGGGGTAGAAAGGCAGCAAAAAAAGACTTGTCTACAGATTTGATTGCTTAAAGCTTTATCAACATCTAGCATATACTGAAGCTTGAAGCTTTTAAATTAATTCAAATTGGAAGGCTAAACTTCAAATCTAGCTGAAACTGTACTTTAGAGACACAGTTCATGAATAAATCTGAGTAATCTGGGCTTTCAAATGGGAATATAGCGCTTTTATTTAAATCACTACTAGTATTATAAGCCAAAATAATTGTAAATACATGGAGGAAATACATCATTGTTCCCTTGTTAAGGCTTAATAAAGTATAAATAAGCCCCATTAGCATGTCTTTCTTAGAACAAGTTTCAAATATCTAGTTAAATCAGTTATTGGCTAATGCCACACCAGGGTGGATTTGATTTAAATCGAGTCGATTTAAATCATGATTTAAATCATGATTTAAATCACTAGTAAAAAGACTTGATTTAAATCAACTCGATTTAAATCATAATTTTTAAAGAGCAACTTCATCTCTGCTACTCCTTTGACCCGCTGTTGACTCACCGATAGTCCCAGTGTTGCAGAATATACAGCCTTGTGCTACATAACTAAGCTCCATTTCATGCTGAATAAACTATTTATGTATCTTAAATAGAAAACTATCTTACGATAGATTTTTACCCCAAAAGTTTTTTATTAAAATAAATTCAATAAAAATCAAAAAAATCTGATTTAAATAAAAAAAATCCGATTTAAATAAAAAAAATCTGATTTTTTTGATTTTTTTTAAAAAAAATCATTGATTTTTATCCACCCTGTGCCACACTATCTTTCCATAACTACTGAAATGAATCAAAATCATACCTATATAGATTCCGTACTTCAAGAGAAGAATTTCTGTCCAAAGAGGAAATTTCTATAATTGTTATTTTGATTACTATTTTAACATTGAAACACTTGTCATTTTAATTTATAATTTTATTTATTTTTGGATTATTTTTTTTCAAAAGTATGAAAGGGAAGAAATTCTACCAACATATAAATATGGGGAATAACATTTGTATTATTGAAACAGAAGCACTACTGAAAGTTAGATGGTTGAACAAAAAAATCATGTTGGTTATTGGTTCAACAGTGAAAGCTTTAGTTATGGGGCCCCATAATCCAGGATAACTACATGAAAGAGCTCCTGCATTCCCAAACCTATTCATAACAACTACTATGACTAGGACCACAAATTAACTCACAATGCAATCCTAGATTTCCTGATGAATCTATACTATCTATAAAGGATTTGGCAATAGTGTAAATCTCTTAATCCCTACACTATAACAACTGAACATACTTGCAAAATTTTAAATTATACCTATAATAAACTATCAGCATAGTGCAATTACACTGTTTGTTGTAGAGTAATAAAACAAAATGTAGTTATGATCTCAGCAATTATATGACTTGGAATAAGTAACAGCATTCCTCTGCCACTATTTTGGGATGCCCCGTTCAAGGGTCTAAAAATTCAATACCTTGTAAAATGATGAGGAAGTTTTCCTTTACCTGGTCATCTTGTAAATACTTGCTCAACAAAAACATATTTCCACAGAAGCATAATATGCTTAAGTCAGCTGACATGTAAATATGAGTGGAAACTTAATGTACTGTAGAGACAGAGCTTGCTGAATAAGAAGGAAGGAGTCACAAAGATATATTTTCATGTATACAAAAATAATATGATATACGAAATCAGTTCTGTGTAATAGATTTCATATTACAAACATGGAAAAGGTTACTTCATATCAAACTTGCCTGTTCATGCATAGATATATGCATAAGTTTTTTGTCATGATGCAATTTTTGATGGCCTTCTTCTGAAATCTTGTTTAATTTACCAGTCCAGCCTATAAGGGGGCTGAGACCAAAACTGGTGACTTGCTTAAGTACATAGATAGGGTAATATTGGAACTGGGGATTTTCGCAGCTCATATACTTGACCTTTATTCTAAACCAACTCTAGCCAAATATAGTTATTAAGCTCCAAAGTTGCTAGCTCACTCATCTACTTTCAATCAGAAAAAAAAATACTGTTACTCCATTACCAGGTAACTTTTCCTTCACAGCCAGTATGGAAGGTAAGAATCCCCTTCCTTTTCTGCTAGCACAATAGCTAAGTTGGCAGGCAAAGAAAGGACAAAGGTCTCAGTTCCTCTTTAATAGCCTGCTCACTTGTCTGGAGGAAGTGCTTTCCTGCAAACAATTCCTAATTCCCATTGGCAGCCAGGCGGTTAAATATACAGTAACTCCACATGACAAGTCCAGACTTTGTGGCATTCAAACAAAAGTATGGTTAAAAAAAAAAGACTATTGTTGACATCGTTTACAATAGTTAAAGACAAGTAGGCTAGTAGAAAAGTCTTGCATGTTCAGTGAACAAATGTATTTGAGTAATAACTGTATATGTATTGAAAATAAATCTTGTATCATAATGGAAGCCTACAAGATTTTGTTCCTACCTGATAAATATATCTTTTCTACTTATTAGGCTAGTATGTGGACTATAAGAAGCCAATGCTACTTACCTTCTTTTATTCATCCAGGTGAGCATTACATAACTTGGTGTAGGAGCATTGCATAATATAAGAAATATTTTATAGGTGGAACAAATATTGATATCAAGATATGGTTACCAAAAATTTAAATCCTACAGTTTCTGATTCCACACACACACACACACCAGTTGATGTAAGTCAGTTTTTCCTACCATAACACTTTCTGGATAAGAGAGACAGTAAGGTCTAGTGGTTAAGGCACCAGGATAGAAACCAGGAGACTGTGAGTTTAAGTCCCATCTTAGCCATGAAAGCCAACTGTGTGACATTGAGCTACTCCCTCTCTCTCAGTCCAACTCACCTCACAGGGTTGTTGTTGTGGGAAAAATAGGAGGAGGAAGGTATGTTGGGTATGTTCATCGCCTTGAGTTAATTGTAAAAATAATAAAGGCAGGATATACATAAATAAAATAAAAAATGTTTTATTAAAAAATGTGTCAGCAAATACACCTATTAGGAGTTCTGGAAACTGGAAAGCTAGCTACTAAGAAGGTACTTAGGTTAGGGAAGATAATGATAAGTCACACTAAAAAATAACTTTAAAGGTCTGAAAGAAGGCAAAGGAAACTACTTCCATAATGCAAGAAAGCAACATGGATATGTTCATATAGTTACCAGAAGATGAGTTTACTATAGTAAACCTTTAATTTACTGAACTTCATTTTAGCAGACTAATGGAATAAAACAGGTTGATCATTTTATATATGCCATTCAATATTTGGATTAATGGACACTTTTTCCATTATTCCCATTATTTTGTTGTATTAAGGGTTCAGAACTACAAAACTTTACAAAAGTGCACTTTCAAGTCCTCACACACAACCAACACGTCTACAATGCTTGATTCACAAATAAAACGTACTTAATACTTGCTAGGAAAGCAGTATATTAATTTCTACCCAAAGACAGTTCAATATATTTATCAGCCTCATTATACTCAATGCTCTCAAACAGTTCTGTCATATCACAGTGCTTTTCTATGAAGTTTTTAGCAAAAGAAGTGGCTAAGTACAGAGGAAACATCTTGAATCAAATCATCTTTTTTTTTCTTCCACAATTTTTGTAAGTTTTGAGTAATTTCACTTTGATTTAGCAAGATTTAATGCTGCAATGTGAGAAAACTTTGACATGACATCAATATACTTAATCAACATATGCTAATATCAGGGCCAACTGTCAGGGAAAAATTAATACTTAAGACCTATAGCCAATAAGGCATCACAGATGTCAGGGTTCCAAGTAATAACCCCAAAACAATAAAAACTCTGAGGCCTAGAGTTTCCTCAAAGCAAAAGTTTATTTGGGATATCAATTTGGCACAGCTGGTGAAAACCCGACTCTGCAGGACCCAGGGTTTCCCCACCCAAATCAAAGCCCAAAGTTCTTGCCCTCCAGGTCACATGTCCATCACATGGTCCAATCAGGTCGTAGTCCCAACTCCAGCTGGCTTTGGTCCACACCCTTCCAACACCCGGCAAAGCGTCCTTGGCTTCCATGAGAAAGAATGTTATTTTGGCTACACATCCCCCAGCTATCTCTACCTCCCCACTTACGTCCACCGTCCATCCCCCGGCCTTGCTGTTACAGCCCTCAAGATGCTCCCAAAATGGCTTCAGGGCTAACAACAAAATTCTTAGCTTTTTAGTCCTCTATAGTCAAGGACACAGCCTTCCATCTGGATAGAATTTAGTATCTGATTACCCTTTCCAATTCTATAATTGAGAAATCCCAATATCTGAAAATTCTGCAAGGAGTAAGATATTATGAAAGAGGAATATCGCCTCTTCATTCTCCTGCCATAGTGTCATGTTCTCCCATAGTTTGCAAATATAAGGTAAGTTTAATAATATTCCGACAAAGCCCATCTCTGTTATTTGAAGCGAAGTATTTATTTTCATTACAAGGACATAAAAAATGATAAAGCATTTGATGAAACACTCTACTATACAATTTAAGATTTTTGTGCCACTATAGCACTAGAATTTAGACTTATATACCGCTTCACAGTGCTTTACAGCCCTCTCTAAGCGGTTTACAGAGTCAGCATATTGCCCCCAACAATCTGGATCCTCATTTTACTGACCTTGGAAGGATGAAAGGCTCAGGAAAATAGATTATAAATTGCTTCCTCTAACTTCAGTCAGCAAAGGAACTTGTCGCAATATTAATATAAATATTACACTTCTCAATTTTGACCATTTTTATTCTTTATTAATAATTTGCTTTCCCATGTGGAATTTCAGTTTAACATAATCACCAACATACGAAGTTACAAGACAAAAAGTAATGTTAATTCAATGGCTGTAAGTCAGTATGTAAATCCATAATTTTTCAAACGTTGTATTACAGAAAGTTGACGATGCAGCTATAGGGAAACCACTATTCTTCATTTTCTTAATAGCTATTCAGACTAGATTAGAAAATCTTCCTACACAGCTGTTGTCACTACAATTCTTTGTGAAGCATCTGGCGCTCTTAAAATAAGCCACAGATATATCATGTATTATTCTAAACAAAACAAGCTGCAATTACTGCCACCTGAAATGAAAGCACTTTCAAGCAAGATAGTAGGGCAATGCGCATATTTTGGATTTTTTTTTTTACAAAGTATCTTTTGTATCATTGGGGATACTGTAAGCTGTTGCTAAACCAGTTATGCATATTGAAAATGTATTTTCAAAGATTGTACAGGTAGGCCTTGACTTACAACCATTCATTTAACTACTGTTCAGTTATAACAGCCCTGAAAAAAGTGACTTGCATTTACGACCCCAACAGCATCTCCATGGTCATGTAATCAAAATTCAGGTGCTTGACAACTGGCATGCATTTACAATGTCTGCACTGTCCCAGGGTCATATAATCATCGTTTGCAGCCTTCCCAGCTGGCTTCCGACAAGAAAAGTCAACAGTGGAAGCCAGATTCACCAAACGTCTTCATGATTCACGTAAGAACTGAAGTGATTTGCTTAACAACCATTGCAAAAAAGATTATGAAATCTGGCACAACTCACTTAACAACCACCTTGGCTTAACAATGGAAATTCTGGTCCCATTTGTGGTCATAAGTCAAGGACTATCTGTATAGTATTTTTTAGCTCCAGCCCAGTCTGTCACTGCCCCAGTTAGATTCAGATAAACAAACCAATCAAGTGAAGTTAATGCTTTAGGACAATGTTGATGATGTGAAATAAAGCATGCTATGCTATGAAAAATTTTTGACACAGCCATTCAGGAAGAATAATCTACTTCCAACATTACTTAAAAGAAAATAATGTCTGCACTCAACTCAAGGGGCTGACAAAGATGGACACTATCTTTTCCCTGATGATTTTAGCTGGTGTCACTGGATTGCTGCCAAAGGCCACAGAACTTTGTGGTCCCAATGATGTCACTCTCAGTTAACTAGCTGACATTGCAAAGCAACAACCATCAACACTCTATGCTGTCACAACCACATGTTTATCCATTCCACTAGACTGCCTTACGGGCAGATATCACGACACAAGCATCACTTCCTCCTCCCCATTCAAAGTTGGCAGGTGAGTGTTATTTTTAAAAAGTAGTGATCACCACTTTCTTACTAGCCCTAACCCTTTCTATAAGAAAAAATCAGGAGCAGCAGCTCAAAAGACACCTGTCATGGTGGACGGAGCTACTCAGCTGCTGTACAATCCAAAGATAAGATTTTAGTTTACAGCAGTTTTCCGCAACAACAACAATTCTTGTTCAGGTGAACAAACATTTGCTATCTCATAGTCATTTATCTTATGTCCTTAAACAGCTGAGGAGCAACACTTTGCTAGTAATACAAAATGTGAGGCCTTTCTCTTATGGGGAAATCTCATTTGATGAGGCTGAAGAAGGGTTATTGATGCAGATGGTTATTAGGAGGTGAACTAGTACCAGCAGAGTAGCACCACTTTTAGGGTGGGGGGGCACCTCCTACAAGCAACACTCTTCCCTTTTGGCCTGTTGAAAACAGGCAAAACAGCAGCCCTTCCAGGACAAGCCATCTCTGTACACTTTTCCCATTCCTAACCCATTTTGTATGGCATTATGGATACCCCATTTCCTCTCAAAAGGGTTGGACATTCAAATGGAAATAGATATTTCGTGGACAATCAGCCAAATAATCACAGCAAGGAGCAGCAATCGCTATTCACTTATTGATTCCCTCTGGGCAGTCCGGCAACTTCTCCATCAACTACACTACCCAGAAGAGCATACAGAAGTTGGGAGACTTGCTACCCCTATTTTTATTTCATAGGTGTGTCCAAAGGAACTTGCAGCTGCAGTTTTTTGCATAATCTTCTTGGGCATCAAATACCGAAGTTTTTCCAGACTGATCTAGGAGGGCTTTCCAACACCTATTCACTGACTCTGCATCATCTTTTAAGCCTTGAACAACAAGTCATCCTTCTTGTTGTTTTAGTATACTGTACAACAATCTCCCAATATGTTTGGTGAGAGAGGAGGGTGGAGGGGGGGTGAGCGTTTCTCTATTGGGATGTATATCTTCCATTAAGTCTTTGCAAGAGCTGTAATCGTCTCTGATCGGTAACGCCACCCAGCTCCCCTTCCTTCAGGATGATGCTGTTTTTCCCTCTCATAAACCTCAGCCCCTGGACTATCTGTCTTTTTCATTCTCAGCCATTTCACCCACATGTATGTGTGTGTGTGTATACAGACACACACACACACACACAGGAGCTGAAAGGCGAAAGGGAAGCAGAATGCTCCCTCCCACATGTTGGGATAGACCAGGTGCCTAGATAGATAGATAGATAGATAGATAGATAGATAGATAGATAGATAGATATAGGTGTATGTATGCATGTATATGTGTGTGTGTGTGTATTGTGTGTGTGTGTAATGTAATGTTATATATTATATATCTCACATACACACGCATACACACACATATACATACATATACACCCTATCCATACACGTGTGCGAGAAGCACACCCGCGGGTCACCCACCCAGGCTGCTCCCAACTCTTCCCTTCTCGCGCGCCCATCATCACTCCGACTCCTGGGCGCGCGCCCCCCTCCTCCTGGCCACCGCCCGGGCCCCTTCTCAGAGCTTCCTCACAGCCCCCGAAGTCCCGCCCACATCCAGGGAAGGAGGCGGGCTCCGGCTGCAACTTCACGCTCTGATTAGCCGAGTCGCCCAACACTCCTCCCGACCGCTGCGCTAATTGACGCGGCAGAGCTGCCAATCACCGCCAGGCGGAACCCCATCTCACAAGTCTTGGAGGAGTTAGGTTTTTTCTTGAGGGGAGGAGGAGGAGGAGGTTAGAGAACGGGGAGAAGCTGAGAAGCAACGGAAGACACTCACCTCGCGAGGGGAGAAAGGAGGGAAAGTGACCGAGCTCCCTCTCCCCTTTTAAGTCCCCGTGCCCCTCCGCCTGGCGCCGACACTAACGGGACTCTTCCCTACTCTCCAGCGACAGCCCCCAAGTCTCGCTGTGGTGGATTGCGGTGCCCCCCCCCCCGCGCCGCTTTCTGAGCACCAGAGATCCTCGCGAGATTTGATAAGGAGGCGGGGCCACAGGATCGTAAAACCAATGAAGGAGAGGGTGGGCGGGATTAGGAAAAACAAGGTGGTACTGAGCATGGGGCGTGGGGAGGGGGAGGGGGCGGGGAAGCAGCGGCTGCGGCTGAGGGGAACAAGTTGCTGGACTTGGGTGCTGCTTCCCGTCGCTCAACTCCCGGGTTGGGGAGGGAGGGAGGGAGAGCGCGCGGGCGCCTGTGCGCGCGAGGCACGCCAGTAGAATTCGAGCTGCCCGACCCTCGAGACGAAGTTATTCCTGCATCCTTCTCCAATCTGGCGCCCTCCAGGTGCCGGCTGAGAAAGTTGCCTGGTATGGCCAACTAAAAGACGGTAAGTCAGGGAAGGTTGGTTTAGTCGTTTTTCCATCCAGAACATGGTCAATGTTTGGTCCACTTAACGGCCTTGGACCATTCTTCTGTGTTCCGTCTTTTTCATTCTCAGCCATTTCACCCACATGTACGTGTGAGAATAGAATAGAATAGAATAGAATAGAATAGAATAGAATAGAATAGAATAGAATAGAATAGAATAGAATAGAATAGAATACTTTTATTGGCCAAGTGTGATTGGACACACAAGGAATTTGTCTTTGGTGCATATGCTCTCAGTGTACATAAAGAAAAAATAAAATACATTAGTCAAGAATCATGTGTATGGCATGATATACTGTGCAATATGTGTGTGTGAATATACACACACCACACACATATACATACACACACACACACAAAGATGGAAGACACAGAAGAATGGTTGAAGGCCGTAAGCGTGGACCAAACACTGACCATGTTCCCAATGCATTTAATCAATAAATCTCCTGTAGCCTTATTTCCAGGTAAGTGGTTACTGTCTATATCATTTGCAGAGTTACAGCTGCAGGATTGGAGGAATTGCCATAATTAAGACATAATCAAGAGTCCTTTGCTCTTGACCATGCTGTATTTAATGTTCTTATTTGTTAGCACCCCACAGTAGATTCTTGTATCTGATTGAACGTGGCCAATCTGGAAAAGGCCAAGTAGAGTCAGAATTAATACTTGGATGGGAGGCCATCGGGAGAAGGAGCTTGCAGAAGGCGGCTGTAATCCATTTATGTAGTGTCACCAAGAAAACTGCGTGGGCATGAACCAGAGGTTGAGCTTGATGGAAGGAAGTTATTATCTTTACCTTTTATTTATAAAAATTCTTCACGATTCTGCTGCTTAACTTGGATTTAAGGACCAAAATTTTGCTGATAAAAGCATGTTAATTTACAACTATCAAGATGAGACAGGTTCTTTAAACAATCCAATTATCACAGAGACTACAGAATTATATCCCTCAGATATTAATTATAGAATAACAGTTGGAAGGGACCTTGGAAGTCTTCTAGTCCAATCCCCTGCCCTATACCATTTCAGACAAATGGTTGTCCAATCTCTTCTTAAAGCTGAGGTGGCAGAGTGGTTAGAGCGCAGTGCTGCAGGCTACTTCAGCTGACTGCTAGCTGCAGTTCAGCAGTTCAAACCCCACCAGGTTCAAGGTTGACTCAGCCTTCCATCCTTCTGAGGTGGAATGAGGACCCAGATTGTTGGGGGCAATAGGCCGACTCTGCAAACCACTTAGAGAGGGCTGTAAAAGCACTATGAAGTGGTATATAAGTCTAAGTGCTATTGCTATTAAAAACTTCCAGTGTTGGGAGCATTCACAACTTCTGGAGGCAAGTTGTTCCACTGATAAATTGTTCTAATCATCAGGAAATTTCTCCTTAGTTCTAGGTTGCTTCGCTCTTTGATTAGTTTTCATCCATTATGATCAACTATAAATCGGCTACTATGGTCAATAGTGAGGGATAATTCAAACAGTAATACCTGGTCAGGTGTAAGTTACCAAACTCTAAATTAGAGTGCTTTTGGTCATCACATTAAACCCTATAATTACTTTCATTTTTATGTTTTGTGTGAAGTGATATTTGCAAATTATGAAATATGGCTTGATGTGTGAACCCAGTTATGGCTTCAATAAACTTAAGTTAAGTAAACAATGAATTAAACAGTATCTGAATCTAAACCTCATCTAAAAAGATTGAGGAATTGGGTTCAGTTGTCTACCCAGCTATCTGATAGACCCTAGGATAGGGATGTCAAACTTGATTTCATTGAGGGCTGTATGTAGGTTGTGTTTGACCTCGGCGGGCCAGCGTGGGCGTGGCCAGCTCAACGTCACTCATGTCAGGGGCATCTGTGGCGGCCTGAGCGCTCTGCCAGTGAAAACGGGCTCCCGAGCTTCGTTTTTGCCTGTAACAGCCTCCTGCAACCATCTGCCAGCGAAAACGGGGCACAGGAGGACTGCACACGACCCCCCCGAGCTCTGTTTTTGCTGGCAGAGGCACTGCGGGCCAGTCCTTTGCGGTTTCCAGGGCAGCCCTGCAAGCCAGATCTGAATACCCCACAGGCTGGATCTGGGCCATGGGCCTTGAGTTTGACACCCCTGCCCTAGGACAATTACTGGCTGAATTTATACTTATAAAACCTATATTGACCAATTCCAACTTTTAAACATGTTTATGGTTCAACATGCTATGAAAACCTGGATGCTTAGACTGAATTAAGCATGGCTAAACTTATTCAGTCCCAGCTTTTGTCTTTCAGCTTATTTATAGGTTATTATAAGGATAAAACAAGGAAGAACCATTGCACTGCTTTGAGCTCACTGGAGAAAGAGCCAACATAAATGCAAGTAATAAATCCACTGAAAAAACTTCTCTTCTTGAGATTGGTTCCCTTTGTGTACTTTTTTCCATGCTAACTCCAGTCAACTGAAGATTACTTGTTTTGCATTAAAATGATTGATGATGTGTATATTGGCTTGCTTCTTCATTCTTGTGCAGTCTTTTATATCCTCTGGTTTAACGAATAAAGTCATATTTAAGTATAAGTTAAAGATATTATACTTAATCAGCTACATGGATTAACTCAAGTAATGTATAATTTTATGCCTATCTGTAATTTATTGCAAATTCCAAAAGATTCATTATTACAAGGTGGACGAAAGAGAACAATCAACCAAAAATTGGGTTGTTACTATAGTGCAGTCTTCCCTAACCTAACCTCTGTATGTTAAGACATCTGTAGGAATCTATCTAAGAAAATTGTTCTACTATATCTGTGATGGCGAACCTATGGCACGCGTGCCACAGGTGGCACACGTAGCCATATTGGTGGGCACGCGAGCTCAGCTCTGGCACACGCCAACTGATTTTCAGGCCTTCTGGGCCCACCAGAAGTAGGGAAACAGCTGTTTTCTGCCTCCGAGGGCCTTGGGGTGGTGGTGGTGGGGACGGCCCGTTTTTTTGCTGTCCCCAGCCTCCAGAGCCTTTCTAGGAGTCTGGGGAGGGCGAAAATGGCCTTCCCCACCCCCCGGAGGCAAGAAATGGCCCGTTTCCCAACTTCCGGTGGGACTTTTCCAATGTTGCTGGAGTGCTGGAAAACTGCCTCAAAAACGGCCAAAAAAACAGGCCGTTTTCCAGGCAGTTTCCAGGCTGTTTTTTGGACTGTTTTCTGGGCCGTTTTTGGTTTCCGGCACTACAGCAGGCGCACATGCATGTGCATTCCAGTTTGGGCACTCGGTGCCAAAAAGGTTCGCCATCACTGTACTATATACTCATTCTGGTGCCTGAAAGTTTTGTATGCTTCCATTTCCAAAACTTTCCTGTTTTTTATAACCTTCAACTAGCAAAGAATGTGTACAAAATCTGGGACCCATTATTCCTATATAATTGAAATTTCAAGGATTTTCATACCAATTGCATTTGTAAAGTTGTGGCTGCTGCAACATGGTTAACCATGGTCCTGTGATCCTGATTTCCAATGTACCCTGTTAGCTTCCCACAAGAAAAGTCAATGGGAAAGCCAGCAGGAACTCAGAGGTCATTCCTGCTCCCACTGCTTTTTTGCCTGTCCATAGTCATTCTGTTTCTCTATTTAGGTAAGGAAATATCTCTGAAAAGGTGACCCAATGAAATAGATAGGTTGCCTAGTTTTACTTAATATTCACCTCAGGTGGTATTCAGCAGGTTCTGACCAGTTCTGGAGAACCAATAGCAGAAATTTTGAGTAGTTCGGAGAACCGGTAAATACTACCTCTGAGTGGCCCCGCCCCCATCTATTCTCTGCCTCCCAAGTCCCAGGTGATCAGGAGGAAATGGGGATTTGGCAGTAACCTTCCCCTGGAGTGGGGAGGAAATGGAGATTTTACAGTATCCTTCCCCTGCTACGCGCACCAAGCCACGCCCACAGAACCGGCAGTAAAATTTTTTGAATCCTACCACTGATTCACCTTATGTCAAATGTTTTGTTTATGTAATGCTGTTTTCACTTTAACATACAGCAAGTTATGTAAATCTGGTACAAAATGGCTGGGTTGACACAACTTTGTAGTTAGTTTGAGCTACAAACCAACCACAATTTAGTTTAAAACCAGGATATTGCATGAGTACACCAACTTCGGTTGGATTTACTCCCTGGGAATTACTTTTTTAGGATTTCCACCTTAGACTGATCCAAACTCTAAATATGCACATTATGCCAAAGTATAATTTGCTTAACCATTGTTTGTTGAATAAACCATGGTTGGATGGGTCACGCCACACACAAATTGATCAAACTGCTCTGTAAGCTAATCAGATGTACAGTACAAATACAGCATTCACACATGGATAAAAAAACCCTGAAACCAGAGTTGGAAGCAACCATTGAAACCATTGAGGTCAACGCCAAGGCACTCATACATGAAGTTTCTCAACACCATCGGTTCATAAGTTATTTATCAAGCGTGAAAATAAGAGGTGCCCATACATATTTTTACTTGCTATAGATCACATCTTTTAATGTATACAGCCAGCATCACTGCAGTGACAGTAAACAAATTCATAATGTAATTCAATTTGAAACAAATGCGGTGGAGGCTTGCCTCTCTTCAACTCTGTTACCTCTTTATTATTGATCTAATGCACAGGAGAGCAACCTGTGACCCCTGAAGCACTCTTCAGATAGCCCCAAAATCAGCAAGCTGATTTCCCATAACAATGAGCAGGGAAGCCTTTAAAAGGCAAGCATAAATCCTAAAATAATCTTAACACTGAAGTTTTGTTCACTTAATATACTCTGAAAAATCAAGGCAAGAAATGAACCTACATTGGTTTGGTTGCATGCTATCTTCTATTCATGTGAGGTAAAGATGGCTGCTTCATCTGTATGATTAGTGGAAACTGCCTAAGGATCTCTCTGATACTCAAGTCTGCAATAAAGACAGAGATACCTCAACACCTCCCATCTTGTGAGAATCCTAATGCTTGTTGACTCCACTATTCTATCGGTGAATGAAGAGAACACCAGAACCACACTGGTTCTCTCGGGATAATCTTGGCTTTCAAAGGATTATTCTACTTATATCCAACATTAGTAGACTTTGACATAATATTAAACACATCACATGTTGCTCCAACTTACCAGCTAGGACTATATGCCTACCTTGCAGCCAGAAAGGCAGACCACTTCTGCTACAACATGGGTAGATATTTCCTGATTTAAAACCAACAAAGTCAAAACTTTTCTTGAATGTTTCAGTGCTGTGGGGATTTGGGGGGTGGGTGTGGGTGTGGGGGGGATACCAGGAGAGTGAATCTAGCATTCTTTTAAAAAGAGCGTCATAATTACGTTGTTAAAACTTATGCCAGTGAAATGTCAAAACTGACAAAAGATTAAGCAAGTGATACTACAATAAGCGAACAACATAGCATTTGCTGCCATTGTTATTACTTAAATGTAGAAGCCATGCAGGTGTTTAAGATGTATCTTGTCTCTGCAGGCTGTTAAATATCTCGACCTAGACAACTCGAGAGGAGCCAGCTGACAAAGCATGTGGTCTAGGAAATATCCCAGGCATTCCTACTGAAATAAGCCTGTCCCTTTTGAAATGCGAGGAATAGATGCTGTCTGTGGCAGTAGCAGTCCACAAAAAATATACTGTTTAACAAAAGGGTCAGGTGGCAACTGGAGATGATGAAAACAGCCTTCTTTTCTTTCCCCAACCAATCTTGAGGTCTCGGGACTACAGTTCCCAGAATCCCTGTGCTGGTTAGGAATTCCTATATGCCTGAGAGGGGATGGGGAAGTTTGAATTGGCTGGAGTGAAGGGATAAAATGTTGCTTATATTAGGCATGGGGGAATATGTGGTCATCCAGATGTTGAAATACTGATTATAATAGATACTCATCACTCCAAGAGAGATGAGCATCCTTCCACCAAGGGCAAAAGGAAAAGAGGCAAACAAGCAAAAACTATTTTTAATTCTACTGTCTCCTTGTTTTGGAAATACTCTTATCCCACAGCACACAATGTTTTGAAATTGTTCTTTGGTATAGGATCCCAAGTGTACACACTCAATCCAGCCGTCAGCCTAGCTTTAGAACATGGGGCGAGATAAGGCTGCCAGACTTTTTTCCCCCAGGTTCTGCTCCTATATAAACCCTTCTCAAAATTACAAGAGTGATTAAACATCCCCAACACAAATGAGTAAGGCAAAGATTTTTTTTAGAGCATCCGTTAAGCTGCATCTACCTTGATGGTATATATTTTACCACCAAAGCAACTGACAATCCTTGAAATGGCTTCCTACCTATGAGTCTTTAGTATAACTCCTACAGGTTGTTTGTACTGCAGCACAAAGCATAAATGTTTGATTACACGGTAGGCTTAAGCATGGCGTTTACTTGAAGGATTTGCTTTTTTTCCCCTTTGCTAGCTACAGAAACCCCAGCATGGATGCATGCCCACATTCTTTTCACTGGCTGGAGTTTGAGAGCACACCAACTCCTAGTTTTTGCCAAGTAAGAAGGGAATCATTCTTTATTCCTGCTAAAATGGATGAATGAATGACAAGCTCATATCCAGGAGTTAGTGGCATGCATTCTTTCCCTCAACATTGTTAAGTACAGGTACTCCTCAACTGACGACCACAATTGAGCCCAAAATTTCTGTTGCCAAGTGAAACATTTGTTAAGTGAGTTTGCCCCATTTTACAATCTTTTCTGTCTGGGAATAAGAAGTTGAGCAGTTCCATTATTACTAGCATTTTTGGAAAATATCTGGTCCTCGATTAAATTGTCCATTAACTATTCTACTTTATCTCCTACATAGACTAAGAACAACTCTCAGACATGATGTTTCTTCAGTTCAGATACTTGTTAGCGTTCCCTTCATTGTTTAACTATTACTGTTCACTCACCCTATCCCCACCCCACCCATGGCCAGGTTGGCATCAGCAGCAAGTTTCCAAAACACAGCCATAACTGTAATATGCAGCTCAGTCAGTTCCTTAGCAACCCCAGTCTAGATTGCCAGGACCAGCTGTGGGTTGACAAGCAGCAGCAACCCTAGTCAATAGTCAGGTTCCCAAGAACTCCCAAAATAGTTGTGGGCCATTTGTTCACCCAGCACAATCGTAGGCAAAACATTTTAGTCAAGAGAAGCGAGGCTGAAAAACGTATTGAGGAAGCTGATGAAAGACTACCATCCTCTTTTTTTTTCTTTCTTTTTTTCCCCCTTTGAAAGCATTTTAGCTTGTTTAGATCAACCCTTCTTTTTTAAAAAAAAAAACTGGAAATTGATTATATGCCTTTTTATTTTTAAGGATAGGATTCTAAATTATGAAATTATGTTGGACAAGATTCGTTTCTTTTCTTATATACCCGTGATGGCGAACCTATGGCACGCGTGCCACAGGTGGCATGTGGAGCCAAATCAGTGGGCAAGCGAGCTCAGCTCTGGTGTGCATGCGTGCGCCAGCCAGCTGATTTTCGGGCCTTTTGGGCCCACCGAAAGTCAGGAAAGGCTGTTTCTGGCCTCCGGAGGGCCTCTGGGGGAGTGGGGAAGGCCATTTTTGCCCTCCCCAACCTCCTAGAAAGGCTCTGGAGCCTGGGGAGAGCGAAAAACAGGCCTACCTTGCCACTGCATGTCAAAAGTGGGGGGAGCACGGGGGGGTCGCATATGCATGTGCGGGGGGTGGGGCGAATAGAATTATGGGTGTGGGCATACGCGCAAGCGCCCCCCCACACTCCCCCCACTTTTGTCACGTGATGGCAAAAAGGTTAGCCATCACTGTTATATACTGTAACATGAACATGGCAAGCAAAAGGGAGAGGAAATCCCACGGCAGAGAAATAATAAAACCAAAAGCTCTTCCTAATTCTTAGGACACAGAAAAACATGGAAGAAGCAGATGAAGAGTTCAGTGCTGCATCCAAAAGGATTGCAATTCCGGATTCTTCCACTTGGCCCATGGGATAGCTTTCTATGAGCAGCAAGGCAGATCTGCTCCATTTCATGCCCCTATGATACTGTCTTGGGAGCACTTCTTTTTTTTTTTACTGTGTACTTAACCTTAAAAGAGTTAATTACCAAATGATGGATTGAAGAAGACGTGTGATTTCTTTTCCTCTCCCAAATTTTATTTTTTTTAAATCCTCCCCAATTCTCGCTTAATAGCTAAGAGACCTGTCTCTGAATGGAACCTTCACAACCCAGACTTTTAAAAAACAAATACAAGCATTACAATAATGGGCCATAAGCGTCATAACTTTCTTCTAAGATCCTTGAAGCATCAAGGCAATTTTTTTTTTACCTCAGTAAGCTCTATTACAATGACAAAAAGCTACACTGCAGACTTCTGGAGTCATCATAAATATTGCTAATACAGTGGACGGTGATAGACGTACCCCGCCCCAACATCTTCCTCGCTTTTGTGAAAGTTCCTCACGATCTGGTTATTCCATGGGAACCAGAGACTTGTTTAGGTGGCTTCATTATTGAGGTTGAATGTACTCTCTCTGTGTTTGGGCTTTGTAGATTTTAGAGTTAATTAATCTCTATTTTTTTTTAAATGCCTGTTTTTAAATATGTATTGTGTTTTTATCAATTAGTGTATGTCATTTTTGTGAGATGGTGGCTAAATTTGATTAAATAAATAAGCCAAAGCTCAAATAAGAAGTAAGGTCAAAATCCTGCACTGTGCTTTCCAAAATACCCAGAAGACTTATAATAGTAGTAGATAATCTGATGCCTCCCAGATATGTTGGAATTCAACTTCTATTAATCCTACTCAGCACACCCTATAGGAGATTGCTGAAGTAATCTAAAACATCTGGATATTAAAGGAGCTGAGAATACTTTTTTCCATATAAGAGTATTAACCTGAAACGCAGAGGTTTAGAAACAGAACAAATATTTGTAGATTTAATTAGATGATAACCACTGTAAAATGATCAGGTGATCAGGATGCAAAAAGGTCTCATTGCCTACAACTGGACCCAAGACAAAGGGTGGAATTCACAATTGACTTACACCTAGTTTCCATATCCATGATTTATTAAAGGAGCTCCATCTCTTACATAACACTAAGCAAATTGTACAGATGTGAGAAAACAGCTCTTAATGGAAATGTTTTAAGATTGAAATAGCTGGTCAGACCCTTTGGAAGATAAAGTGGGAATAATTATTTCAAGCTTGAGATGGGATACTTCAAAAAAGTTTCCAAACTCTAATTAAAAATGAAATGATATAGTTTAGCATGACTGTGAATTCAGTCTACGAATAAAATCCATTAGAAGTCCATGGGGAGAAGAGAAGTCTGCAATATCCTATGGTACCTGAGAGGCTGGCATTACACCTGTGTTCTATTGGTAGGCTTCCTTCTCCAAAGGCATATGGTTACCTCTTGAAGAAAAGAGGATGCTAAATTTGATCAGCCTTAGTCTAATTAAGCAGGGTTCTTCCAAGCAGCAGCAGCAACATGTTAACTAAATATCATACCCACCCACACCCATCTGCACTAACTCTTAAAGGAAAAGAGACACTTCAAAGGCTGCTGGTTCTTGGCCATGTTTTAATTTACTGGAACCAAGAAAACCAAATTCTGCAAGTTTGTCAAAAGTTAGAAAGAGCTATTCAGATTCTTACCCCTCCTTAACAAACAAACAAATACTGATTGCCTAAACTGGGGAGGCATTCTTGAGCTGAAGCTAGTGCTTCTCCAAAATTAGCCACTGATGATGGTGCAGTGATGTTTCTAATGGGTGTTAAGACTTTTTAATATTTGCCTTTTGCTTTTTAACTTTTCTTATGCCTAAAATAGGCGGAACATGTAAAATGCTTATTTTGCTTTTTAAAACAACAAAGATGATGGGGAGTCTCATTGTTATTTGCTAGTTGTTAATACATTCTAGCAGCAAAACAGGAGGCTCGGGAACTGTATCTTGCATAGAAGCTGTACATCCTGCTCCAAGCTAAAGTCATGCCGGCAGAAGCACTAATAAGTATTGCTACAATCCTATGACACTAAGGACAAGCTTCGTTAAATTAATTAAGATTTCATAAAAAGTAATGGCATCGAGCTACTGATTAGGTATTTCACACTTATTGCAAATTACTGAACTAAAAAACAAACTTACAGCCATTACTGGATTTTCAATGATCTATTGAAGGCACTGAACACATCCAATTATGCTGTGCAAATGGCTGACATCATCAGATGGAATTCATGTGTCCCACTGGTCAACCCTCCCCCTCCCCCCCAATCACTAACCACATGGGGAAAATATTTGGAACCAAGTGTCTATTACAAAACCAAATATGCACACTAAAAAAAAAGCAGGAAATGTATACCAATCTGTATTTATTCACTTGCCCCCAGTGAACAGGGAGGATTTGGTTAACAGGTGAGCTTCCCTTCTCTCCCACAAAACACTCAGCTCAGCGTACACATTAGACTAAACACGGGGGGGGGAAGAAAGGAAGAGTATGTAGTAGTGCATGTTGGCTTTGTCACATGGCAAAGAGAATGAGGAATGCTACCATCAAGCAGAAGAGCCCCATGGCTTCGGAGAGCGCAAAACCCAGGATGGCATAGGAGAAGAGCTGCTGCTTCAGGGAGGGATTTCTGTGAAGGAATTAAAGAGAAATATATGCCGATCAGAAAACAGAAAAGAGCTAGACTTCCAGCATCTCTCAAGGGAAAGTTTGATATTACATTGTTCCTGGCCATGTCACACATATTAGGAGAAGCAAAAGAAAAAACAAAACCTAGCTGCGCAGAGAGCCTTTAGCCAGTTTTGCAATTAAATCTGCAAAATTTATTAGACTATAAAGATTTTACTAGGGTTTGTTCTGCACCAGGTCTTTTTAGCACTGCTTTTCTGCAGTCAATTGCAAGTAGAATTAAAACTAAGGCTCCGAGAGACATTTAACATACTACTATTGTATATCAATAAGTAGTGGCCAAGAGCTTTCAGAGTTTATTTCTAAGTTTATTATTTCTTTCTACAAAATGTCCCTGCAATGTTAATTAGAAGCTTCCCCTTGCACTTTTTTCCATCTCTGTTTTTATTCTGCATAGCTACGGCATCCCTGATAAAGAGCCTTTTCCTCAGGGATGCCAACAAGAGGAAACTAATGCTTCATTTTAAAAATGAATGGCAGTGTTATTCCCAAGTGTTAAAAGATGGGATAATAACATTACTAGATATATATCCTTGGTGAGAAGAACTGAATAATTAAGTACAATCATCAGTAATGCCACAGCTATATTGACTTAAAGCAGGGGTAGGCAACTGTGTCCCTTTTACAACCTGTGGACTTCAACTCCCAGAATTCCTGAGACAGCCAAGCTGTCTCAGGAATTCTGGGAGTTGAAGTCCACAGGTTGTAAAAGGGACACAGTTGCCCACCCCTGAGCTAAAGCAATGGGAGGCAGAACCTGGCAGCAAAAAACATCTTATTACAGATGGTCCTCAACTTACAACCACAATTGGGACCAGAATTTCCATTGCTAATCAAGTTGTTTGTTAAGTGAGTCATGATTTATTTTACCACCTTTTTTTTTTTTTGCCACAATTGTTAAATGAATCACCATCATCATTAAGTGACTCAGGTGATCATTAAACAAATGCAGTTTCCCCCATGGACTTTGCTTTTTTTGAAGCTGACTGGGAAGGTCACAAATGGCAATCACATGACTCTGGGACCCTGCAATTGTCATTAATACATAAATTTTGATCATGTGACCATGGGGATGTTGCAATGGTTGAAAGTCACAGTTTTCAGTGCTGTACCCTATGTGTGTGTACGCGAATATATGCATAATGGTTATCTTAAGAGCTGAATTCAACGAAATCTCATTTTAATGTATGCTGATTAGTGTATATTTAAAGTCTGATTAGTGTATATTTAAAGTGATAATAAAGTTTTATTCTATTCCTATTCCTATTCCATTCTATCCTATACTAATTCTATTCCTATCCTATCCTTATGCCATTCCTATACCATTCTATTCCCATTCCATTCCATTAATTCTATTCCTATCCTATCCTATCCTATCCTATCCTATCCTATCCTATCCTATCCTATCCTATCCTATCCTATCCTATCCTATCCTATTTCCATTCTATTCCATTTCCATTCCATTAATTCTATTCCTATCCTATCCTATCCTATCCTATCCTATCCTATCCTATCCTATCCTATCCTATCCTATCCTATCCTATCCTATCCTATTTCCATTCTATTCCATTTCCATTCCATTAATTCAATTCCTATCCTATCCTATCCTATCCTATCCTATCCTATCCTATCCTATCCTATCCTATCCTATCCTATCCTATCCTATCCTATTTCCATTCTATTCCATTTCCATTCCATTAATTCTATTCCTGTCCTGTCCTGTCCTGTCCTGTCCTGTCCTGTCCTGTCCTGTCCTGTCCTGTCCTGTCCTGTCCTGTCCTATCCTATCCTATCGTATCCAATCCAATCCAATCCTAATTCCATTCCTATTCCATTCTTCTTTGAACAGTCGCTAAACAAATGTTAAATCGAGGGCCCTAAAAGCCAGGAAAATCCCATAATTCCTTGCCATTGCATAATGACACTACAAATGAGGACATAAGTAAAACTCTCCCATACCTGGCATAGCCAATGATGAGACTGCCGAACACTGTTCCAATGCCAGCACCAGAGCCAGCTACACCCACGGTTGCAGCACCAGCACCAATAAACTTGGCGGCAGTATCTATGTCCCTGGACACCGCGCTCGTTTGGAACTGCCGATGCAGCAGCGGCAAGACTTCATGCTGAGCACCCGAAAGGCAGCAGGGCTAGGAGCAAATAAGAAACAGGAGTGAGTGGTGGGTGAGGTGTAAAAAGGCAAAGGTCTGAAACAGGAGGTGACCAAAGATAACTTTGTAGTAATCAGCATGGCCCACAGCCATTAACCAATCTTGGCTGTTGATGTTTGTTATCATTTTAGTCAGATTATAGTGCATTTCCAAATATAGCACAGTTAAAACCAATTCATAGCTTGGTTTGACAGTGGCTGTAAATTTTGGCAGGGGGCAATTACCACGATTTGGGCCATTATAATTACAAAGAAAAGGTAGGCAATCTGTTTCATCGGCTCCAGGCAACACAGGGTGCTGTTGTTCTTACCGTACAAGCCTTATGGAGAGTATCAGACCGTCTAAACCTGGCATAGAGAATCATATAACAAGACCAGTGGTGGGTTGCTCCTGGTTCGGGCCGGTTCTATAGAACCGGTAGTAAAACTGGTGGGAGGCTCCGCCCACCCGCCATGACGTCATCATGGGTGATCTGCACATGTGCGGTCCCATTGCGAATCGGTAGTAAAGGTAAGTAGAACCCACCTCTAGATAAGACCCAGATTCAAATGTCTCTGTGACTATGAAGTACACTGCATTTAACTGCTGATCCCCATCTAGGAACCAATCTAGAATTTACAAGATTAAAGCAATACATGAATGAGGAACTGATGGAGATAATTTCTCAAAGCTGATTAACAGTTCCAAAGTTTGAACTAAATGCACTGGCCTTAGCGTCTCCCAGTGGTGAGGAGGAATAAATGGAAGAATTCCAAGTAAGCTCCAAAGGTAAAAAGATTCAAACCTTAACAAATTCAATAATCATCTGCAGACCTAATTAATATTATAGAGAGATGGTCTTGTAGCATCCCAAGGCCCTCTAGTGATTTGTTGCTGGTTTTATTTTTGTTTTTTACAAGATATCTATTTGGAAATGAATACTGTTCTATTGCTGCTGCTTGTATAATCTTAAAAAAAATCTAGCAGAGCCAATTCAACGGAAGACGAGGAGGAAGAACCCTACCTCAAGAAACTCAGACATGAACGAAGAGAGGAAAATTTATATCTGTTGCATCAATAAAACCTAAAGCAATCACTCCAGAGAGTGGGCAGAGACTCAGGGCAATCAAACTTTGAAGTACCAATCAGGAGCAGCAAAATTCCCCTCAGGTAGGCTATATAAAAGAGAACAAAGGAATGCCATTTTGCCTTTCATCATAGAAGGAGACAGGGTCTTTTCCCAGGCCTGCTTCAACCTCTTAAGAAAACCTTCCAACCTGGAGAATGACTAGAGAAACAGAATAAAATAGCCATAGCAAATGGTAAGACAGACAGACAGACACACACACATTAATGTGTTTTTTGTTGAATTATTTCAAGGATCAGTCTGACTCTGAGCTATGATTTTGTATTCTGGGCCTAATTTTGTTCTACCTGTATTGTAGGGATGTGTGTTTCTGCCTGTAAGAAAAACCCGCGAGTTAAAGCCTGCAGGAACTGCACTCTTCCCTTTTTCTCCCATTGTCTTTTAGCCGCATTTATTCCCATATCTTAATCTGAATTATAAAAGCCTTGTTATATTCTTCTAAAATCATTACTCCCACTTTGACACAGAATGCTCCAATATAGCTTATTCATTGATACTAGTGATGCGCAGTGCTGAATATTCTCGGGGCAGAATGTTCTGGAGAATTCTGGAATATTCTCATTGATACCAATCTGACTATTTTAGGGATGATCTGAAAGCTTTCAGTATTGATTGGAATAATTGCATTGGCCTGCTTGAATTGAACAATTGCTTTTGTGCATCCCTGGTTAAAGCTATAGCAAGTTTTTGCCTGCCGAAACTTGGTAGGACAAAGAAGAAAAATGCTGAGAAGATTCAAAATCTATCTCTCTTGGAGATCCTAACTTACCTTATCCGTCCTGATCTGAGGTCTGTTCAGCACAGAAGCAGAGAGAGGTCTGCACAAAACTGTGGAACTGTTCCTCACCTGCAGAAAGAAAGAAAAAAAAACCACATTACAGAAGAGAAACAAAACTTCCACTGGTAAAACAAGCTTCCTCGCCAAGCACATTCTAGACTTGTTCAAATTACAATCAAAACAAAAAAGGCTAAAATATAAGTAATACAATACTTGCAACTTGTACGAACTCATGCAAATAAAATGAGCTAGTTTGTGTTTTTAGTTTGCGCAATGTATTTTGTCAGGTATAAACAATGGTAAAATGTCCTGCTGGACCCCTCTGGGCTTTGGAATTTTACTGTTATTCTCAGCAGCAAGTACTAAGGAAAAATTTAATGTAAATGTAAATTAAATTCCTGAATTTTGTAGATCATTATCTGAAGAACCAGCAGTAATTAGAATCTGTGAATTAGGCATAATTGTTATCCTATTTGAGCCATTAATGCAGGGATGTCAAACTCGATTTCATTGAGGGCTGCATCAGGGTTGTGTTTGATCTGGGGGGGCGGGGACAGGGCATGGCCAGCATAACATCACTTGTGTCAGGGGGAAGATATGGTGGCCCAAGCGCTCTGCCAGCGAAAACGGGCTCCCGAGCTCCGTTTTCAGCTGCGACGGCCTCCTGCAACCCTTTGCCAGTGAAAATGGAGCTGGGGGGGCCACGAGCAGCCCTCGTGAGCTCCGCTTTCACTGGCAGAGCCCACGCGGGCCGGTCCTTTCCTATTTCCAGTGTGGCCCTGTGGGCCAGTTCTAAGCACCCTGTGGGCCAGATCTGGCCCCTGGGCCTTGAGTTCGACACCCCTGCATTAATGGAAAAGAAAACAAAGCACTGGGTAATTCCACTTGGGAAGAACAAACCCCTTCTCACTTTCAATTGATGTTGAACTTTTTCAATGTTATCTTAATTTAATTTAACCTGGGAGAAGGCACTCCAAATTAGAAATGGCATATATTGGAAGGATCCTTTAATAAAAATTATTATTAATCAAAAAGCAATAGAGAGTTATTTAACATAAATAAGATTCTTAAGCTGAATTCTTTATTTAGACAGACTACCATCCTAAGTTGAACAGGTTGGGCTGCTCCATCTTTTGAACTATGCCTGTTCAAACTGCAGAGAGTGGAAAGTGTCCTTCTCTTATCCTACCTATTACTGCAGTAATCCATCAACTCAATGTACAACCTACCGCACAATCTTGGGAGGCTAGACTGTGTCATTTGTGTGTGTCATATAATATATATGTGGATATATGCATAATTTTAAGGGTCATGGTGGCTCAGTGGCTAAGACACTGAGCTTGTCGATCGAAAGGTCGGCAGTTCAGTGGTTCGAATCCCTAGTGCTGCGTAACGAGGTGAGCTCCTGTTACTTGTCCCAGCTTCTGCCAACCTAGCAGTTTGAAAGCAGATAAAAAATGCAAATAGAAAAATAGGGACCACCTTTGGTGGGAAGGTAACAGCGTTCCGTGTGCCTTTGGCGTTTAGTCATGCCAGCCACATGACCACGGAGACGTCTTCTGACAGCCCTGGCTCTTCGGCTTTGAAATGGAGATGAGCACTGCCCCCTAGATTCGGGAACGACTAGCACATATGTGCGAGGGGAACCTTTACCTTATGCATAATTTTACATTTATTTATTCTGCATGGTTATGTAGTATATATTGGAGGTAGTGACCCTTTGAGAGCTGTATGCAACATTCAAAGTGACAATAAAGTTATTCTAAGTCTAAGGCTGCAGGGCTGAATGAAGCCCTGTGCCCATTCCTGGCCTATCATAAATTGGGAACAGCCATCATAATTCCAACTTCAAACGTAGAACCTATTTTCAGATAAAGTTATCAAAAGATCAAACTGGAAGGAGGAAGATATTTATAAACTCCTGAAATTCAGAAAAATCTGTAGTAGTTCACCTACAGGATTGGGAAAAGATAAACAGAACATAGTCCAGTCTGCTGCTCGCATCCATTTTGCCTGCCCCCGATAAGAGATGCAACTTTCAGCAGAGAAAAAAATGAACTGCTCAATTAACTGTATTCTGTTCTTTGTAGTGATACAGGAAAGAATGTGACATAATCATAGCAATGAAGAGTCAAGGTATCTCAGATGGAAACCCAAAAGCATATAGCATACATGATCAGCTATATAACTTTTTTATTTAAAAAGGGCTGTTGTGTATTCAGATGTTGGCAGAAAATGTTACTCATGGAAAAACAGTGGAAGAATGGGTTTCTTGGAGAAAAAGACAGGAATACTAAAATATGCATGATTCCCTTGTCATAAACCACCTCTGTAATCCACTCCAATTTATAACTCTGCAGCAAGAGATGTTAAGATACTTTATCAGGAGGATAAGGAGTCAAAACTAAAAGAAATCTTCAGAGGGATCTTCAGGACAAATTATCCTATATGTCCATATTTGACTGCATAGTTGCAAGTTTTGTAGTTCATTGATTTTAACATACTTGTCAACATGGCCAATGGCTTTTAAAGCCTACACACTATTAAAAAATACTCCAAAAGTACATCTTAGTTTACTCACCAGGGTGGAGGCAGAAATCAACTTTGCACAAGTGTACATATTCAGAGTTGGGTGGAACAGCAACATTCAAGAACTGGAAAACAAAGTGAATGCCAAGATATTAGGACAAAATATTCACAGCTTCCATTATCTTTCACAAGTAGGAACCTACGGGTAGTTCTCACTTAGCAAATACAACTGGGACCAGCGACTCCATCGCTAAGTGTGATTGTGATGGGCTTATGAACTCACTTTCCCTTCAGTCATTAAGCAAATATTCTCTGACCACACTTTCCAACTTTTATTTCTAGTAGGACTACCAGATTCTGTAACAGCTTTGTTCCCTATGCCATCCATCTGATAAACTCGCAAGATTCATTTTTCTCGCCATGTACATGTATAAATCCGAACTAGACTGTGTTGTTTCTGTGTGTCATATATGTGGGTATATGCATAATTTTATATTTGTTTATTCTGTCATGGTTATGTAGTGTATTTTGGAGGGTGACCCTTTCAGAGTTGTATGCAATGAAATTTCATTTTAATGTATGCCGATTAGTGTGCATTCAAAGTGACAATAAAGATTCTCTTCTCTTCTCTTCAACTCTACTTGTCACAATGGAGTTGCAAAGCACACAAATGGTAATAATGTGACTATGAGACACTACGACTTCTGTAAATGCGAGTTGTAAAGCAATGGAATGAGGATCACATGACCAGAGGATGCTACAATGGTAATAAATATAAGATTGCTTGCAAAGTTATGTTTCTAATATTGTTATAACTTTGAATTGTTGGTAAACAAAGCAGTTGATACACAGAGACTATCTATACTATATTTGGAAGATCTATCAGGAATGATTTATGCAGGACACCAATAATAAATAGAATAGAATAGAATTCTTTATTGGCCAAGTGTGATTGGACACACAAGGAATTTGTCTTTGGTGTATATGCTCTCAGTGTACATAAGGAGAATAAAATACATTAATCAAGAATAAAAAGATACAATACTTAGTGATAGTCAAGGTTAATAAGCTATCAAATCGTACTAAAAAACAAATAAAAACAATATAATTGAAAGATACAAGCAACATGGTTATAGTAATAAGTGGAAAGAGATAGATACTAGTAAGGAAGAGAAGAATAATAGTAATACAGTCTTAGTAAATTATTTGACAATGTTGTGGGAATTAGTTGTTAAGCAGAGTGATGGCATTTGGGAAAAAACTGTCCTTTTGTCTAGTTGTTTTGATGTGCAGTGCCCTATAGCGTCTTTTTGAGGGTAGAAATCGAAACAATTTACGTCCAGGATGTGACGGGTCTGTAGATATTTTCACAGCCCTCTTTCTGACTCGTGCAGTATACAGATCCTTAATGGAAGGCAGGTTGGTAGCAATTGTTTTTTCTGCGGTTCTAATTATCTGTAGAAGTCTGTTGTCTGTCTTGTTTAGTTGCAGAGCTAAACCAGACAGTTATGGAGGTGCAGATGACAGACTCAATCATTCCTCTGTAGAACTGAATCAGCAGCTCTTTGGGCAGTTTGAGCTTTCTGAGGTTGTACAGAAAGAACATTCTTTGTTGAGCTTTTTTGATGATGTTTTTGATGTTAGCTGTCCATTTTAAGTCTTGAGATATGATAGAACCTAGAAACTTGAAGGACTCTATTGTTGATACTGTGTTGTCTAGTATTGTAAGAGGTGGTTGTATAGGAGGTTTTCTTCTAAAATCCACCACCATTTCTACGGTTTTGAGTGTATTTAGTTCAAGATTGTTCTGGTTGCACCACAAGGCTAGTTGTTCAACCTCCCATCTGTATACAGATTCATCGTTGTCTTGAATGAGACCAATCACTGTTGTATTGTCTGCAAACTGTAGTATTTTAACTGATGGATCTTTTGTGATGCAGTCATTGATGTATAGAGAGAAGAGAAGTGGAGAGAACACACAGACCTGGGGGGGGGGCTCCTGTGCTAATTGTGCAGGTATCTTTATAATATAAAGATTATACAATGGAAAAATATTTTAAAAAAAACAATACACAGTATGTTCTCTGCCAGATAAAGGGAACTGATTAGCACAATTTGGGCTTCCCAAATTTAAAGACTGGCTTGTCAAACATTCCAGTATATTTTTTTCTTTAGAGATTTTATCTAAAGTTTCTTTTGGTATGTTCAGATTAGATTTTGAATTTTACAGTATACCAAATTCGGGAGCATGAATTTTATGACACATTCCTTACAAATTTCTAAAATTACACTACTAGAATAATTTGTTGCCTATTCTAGATATTAAACATTTGCCAATGTGAGGTGGACCTAAAGTCACCTCTAGAAGATATTCAGATGTAATGCTTTGAGACTGCAGAAGTAGAGGGAGACTGTAAATGAAGGAACAATTTTTAAAATGTCAGCTAACTTTATAGTTAATAAAATCTGGCACTTGATTTACAACAGATCAGTATGACATTCTAAACCTTGATTGTTTAATAGTAGCAAGTATAAGATTTCCATCCCACCTTGCTTTTATGAAGCAAGCTTGGGAAAGTGGAATTTATGTATGTGTGGAAGGACTTTATGTTTCATTCATTTGTCATATACCAAAAACATCCCTGGATCTGAATCAGATTCTAGTTGATGAGTGACCAGGTTTAATTTGAAAAGTGAAAAAGATCCTATAAGCTTGAAATGCACTATCCCATTTATGCCAAACACGCATGTCAGCAACTGGGTTCTGTGCTTTAGACTGTAGATAGAACAGACATAGTCAAGTATGATATTTACATCACCAGAAGTGGCTTCTGCATTCAGATGTCTTATAACGCATAAGACTGAATTATGTGTTGTCCCTACATTGCTCCAAGCAAGAGCACATAACAACTATTACAAGGAAAATATTTCACAGATGCACATTTGGCATTCATGATGTACCTGTGAGAATTATTCAGAGCATGGTGATCTCAAATCAATATAATTTATATGGGCTATATGAAATAAGTGCTTCCCTTCCCCCCTAAAATATTTCTTTTTATGCATAGCTTTTTTATAAGCTGCCCAACAAGCTTGCTATTATATACAGCAGATGACCAGAACTAAAAATTAGCTGTGGACTGTGTTTCAAATTATTCTCAATGCAGCAGCCGTGAGATTCAGAGAAGAAAAAAGATGCGCTCGATAAAACACTCAAACTGCATGGCAGCAACTGGACTACAGATCCAGAATCCTCTGCCACATCTATGGGATATAAAATGTGGAGGAAGAACTGCCAACCAGCCTTGATCTGCTCCTGTTGTAACTAATAGCTTCAGCTGCAAAAATCAGGTAAAGCTTTTCATTATTTGGGGATGAACAATATATAGAGGGACGGAAGAAATCAAGATTTATTCATTTTTATAGGAAAAGTAGCTTACACTATACTGTATCATCAGTCACTAATACATACATTTATTGGAATAGCAATGATAACTTCCATAATTGAGTAATTTTTTATTCACAGTTTACAATCAAATACTAGTTGCCCTCCTGTGGATAAGCCTACTTTATAGCTAACTGTCTTAGCGTGATTCAGAACAGAGTAACCGTTTTGATCACATACATAACCCACAGTGATTCCTGCGGGGTTTATTATAAGGAACTGACAAAGAAAAATGCTTCATTACTTTCATTATGCACAGAACAAGCTGCTGTTAAAGACAACAAAAAAGCTTAGCAGAAAAGGGGAAATGATATATAAAAAATAAAAATACTTGTCAGAAGCAAGTATCTTTAAAAGACAAGCAAATTAAAAACTCAGGATTTCCCAACAGACTCTCATATGCGCTAATTCAGAAAAACTGAAGAAGCTAATAGTTCTCCCATAATTTCTTAACCAACTTTCAATAAAATTCAAGGCCTATCTTATTGTGAATATTTCAATACAGCACTTACCAGAGGACTTAAAGGTGAAATACATTATCTTACTTGAAGAATCTTTCAGAAAGTATTACTAACAGCACACAAAAAATCTTATTGTTGTCAAGATTTTTATAACCCCAGTGAATCTTTTTCAAATGCAAATAGGAAAAGGGAGCCCATTTCCTGATTTGTCTGCTAGAGCAAGGATTGAGCAAAAATTAAACTGAATCATCTAAAAGATCTCTGGGTGATGATACATTATTTTGTTAGTAAAACTTTACTACCAGATCTGGTAGACAGATTATTTAATAGTAACAACAAAGATACTTCTACTCGTGTTAAATTATACTGCTGAAATAAGGAAACAAGAACAGATTTGTTTGCAAATAGGCTGTGATGTCTATGGAACTGAAGAAGGTTCTTCTTGAATGAGAAGTGCAACATTTTCGAAGAAAAAAACAAGGAAGTCTAATTGCCTTTTGGAAAAGCACCTTTGAGACAAACAGGCTATAAATCCTAATCAGTTGTGGTGGTGTAAGCGGCTGAGGTACAGCAGATTCTTATTCATCTTAAATCTGTTTATGGGGAAACTTTGTGTTAGCCACTCTATTTCAGCCCCACCTATCTCACTAGGTTTTTGTTGTGGGGAAAATGGCAGGAGAGAGTACTAAGTGTGTTGTCTTGACCTCCTAAATGGAAAGTGGGATATATCTATATCTAATCTATATCAATCTCAATATAGTCCTGGGCTTTGAATCTGGTAACTCAATGCATCCTTTTTATTCTATTTCAGCAACTTTCCTGCCAATTGCCAGAAAAAAGTAAATCTTATCAACCTGAACTTAACTAAACCTATGCTAAAGGGGTGGAAAAAGGAGAAAAGCAGATATTCAAGAAATAATAGAGGCTGTGGAATAAACCAAAAGGTTATCGATGAATACCCAGTGAAGAGATTACAAGAGAGACTTTGTGCTGAACACCAAACCTCACTTTGACTGGCTTTAAAAATCATGTTAACTTACATGCCTCCTCTTTCAATACAGGCAGTCTTCGACTTACAACAGTTCGCTTAGTGACCATTCAGTGTTACAATGCTACTGAAAAAGTGACATTACAATTTTTCAGAGTTATGACCATTGCAGCATTCCCAGTCATGTGATCAAAATTCAGACGCTTGGCAACTGATTCATATTTTTGATGGTTGCAGTATTGCAGGGTCATGTGATCCCCTTTTGTGACTTTGTGAGAAGCCAAGTCAATGGGGAAGGCAGATTCACTCAACCACCATGTTACTAACTTAACCATCTGAGTGATTCATTTAACAACCGTGGCAAGATTGTAAAATGGGGCAAAGCTCACTTAACGAATGTCTCACTTAAGGACAGAAATGTTGGGCTCAATTATGGTGATAAATCACAGGACTACCTGTACCTTCTTCTCCCCTATCTCAGAACTTGGGCAGGGGGCAAAACTTTCTGCCTTTATTTGAAGGGTCCTTGGTGCTCTCCAAGCTTGTTTTCTTGCAGACGTTTCACCAAACTAGGTAACATCATCAGTGCTACGGTAGTAAGGAGTACTGTTTGCTGTCAATTTATATTCTGGTAGCAAACAGCACTCCTTGTTAGCAATGATGATGTTATCTAGTTAGGGTAATGAAAACTCTGCAAGAAAACAAGCAAGCTCAGAGAGCACCAAGGACCCCGTCATGTCAACCCTGAGCTGCAAATATTCTCCTTTATTGGTGCCTTTATTTATAGTGGGGCATTCTCCTTGGGAAACAACAAATGGAGGGTTTGTCTATAGAAATTCTCAAGTCATCCAGGTCATGGTTGTCCCAAAGTTGCTTTTTTTCCCCCTCCTTTTTCTTCAAGAGGCAACTGGACTTTCTGATTTTTTTCTTTGAAGACATTTCATTTCTCGTCCAAGAAGCTTCCCCAGAGCTGAAGAAGCTTCTCGGATGAGAAGCGAAACGTCTTTAAAGAAAAAAAATCAGAAAGTCCAGTTGCCTCTTGGAAAAAGAAAAAAAAAAACCTTTGGGGATATAAGGAGGGTTTGCACTGGAAACGGTAACGAAGACCATACCGAAGCTTGATTTTACAGCTTTCTTTTTAAAATTGTGTGTGTGGGGGGGTTGTTGTTGTTGAGAAACCCTGGCAGGCAGCAACCTTGAGGGGGCTTGACAGGCCTCCTGAAGGACGAGCTTAGGGTCACCCTGGGGCTGTTCTGTCATGGCGCGTCGGCTTTGCGAGGCATCCCCTGCAAAGGACGCTCGCGCCGTTGCCGTTGCCGACACCCGCAACCTCGTAGATTTCTATGCTGATTCTATTTGGGGGGGGAGGATAAGGAATATTCTCAAACCGCGAAGCCCCGCCCACACCTAAAGCCAAGATCATTCCCAAGGGTGGCTCCACCCACCGCAAGCTCCGCCCCCTTGTCCCGCCGAGACCGTGCATGTCCCGCTTGACCCCACCGTGCACCCCTTCAAGAGGAACGGAGTGCAAAAGAAGCGAAGCAAAAAAAAAAAAAAGGCCGGCCGGGGTGAAGCAGGCGAGTGGGGGGGGCTGGACGTGGTGGGGGGGATAGAGAGAGAGAGGATTTCCCATACACCATAAAGACCAGGGCTCCGCGACCCTACCTGCTGCTCAGGAGAAGAGAGCGAGAAGGACCGCTTTCCGCGCATGCGTTAGCGGAAGGACGACTCTAGGGCCTTAAAGCCGCCCGGAAACGGTTTCTGCGGGGAAAGAGCTAAGGCGGCTGGAGCGCCCATCACGCCAAGGGGGGGAAAAAATGCAAGTGGGGAGAATGGCCTTGAATAATGTGACAGCGCCATCTGCCGGCTTGGGTGGTTGCACGGAAGGTTCCCGTTCTAGTCGACCGGAAGCGTTACGGTACATTTTTCGCGGCTCGCCTCTTGCCGGAAAATGTGACAATTCGCTTTTCAAATCGTTCTGAAGCATCGCCTCCCAAAGGTGGCAGCATTGGAAGATATTTGTATGGCCGTTGCTGTGGAGGAGAGAAGGACCGCTGGTGGCGCTTTTCTCTTTTAATTTCAGCAGGTGTCGCTCTCGGGCGAACCAGCAACTATTAAACTTGTTTTGCTTATGAATACATTCCCGAAGTTTATTCGCCAAGTTGACTGGTGGATAGAAGTGCTGTTAGCGGGATGTCTTAAAGTTAGGTTTCTTATGTGGAGTTATCTATCATAGCTGCAAAACTCTATAGATTACCATTGGATGGGTGGCAAGAGAAGCGACAAGGTCTAATTGCTGCCACCTAGTGTCCATCTGGAGTGTTGCAGCTCTATCGAAGCTTCGTCCTAAACCCTGTTTAATGCACCAAAGGGGTGTGGTGCTAGTGTGCCTCCTTGTGGTGCACCCTGGATAGCATGGTTGTGGTTGTTAATTGTGAATTCATGTCCGACCCATCGCGACCTCATGGACAACGTTCCTCCAGGCCTTCCTGTCCTCTACCATCCCCTGGAGTCCATTTAAGATCAAGCCTATTGCTTCAGTGACTCCATCCAGCCACCTCATTCTCTGTCATCCCCTTCTTCTTTTGCCCTCAATTGTTCCCAGCATTAGGCTCTTTTCCAGTGAGTCCTTCCTTCCCATTAGGTGGCCAAAATATTTGAATTTTATCTTCAGGATCTGGCCTTCTAAAGAGCAGTCAGGGTTGATCTCCTCTAGGGCTGACCAGTTTGATCACCTTGTACTCCAAGGGGCTCACAGGAGTCTTCTCCAGCACCATAGTTCAAAGGCCTCAATTCTTTGGCGCGGGATAGGACGGTACCAAATGACTAGCAACAATCGGCAGCCACATTACATTGAAGAATTGGCAGTTAACAACAGTTGGCAGTCGGACATCTTTGTAGAATTCCTGGCTCCCTAAATACATGGCAACGGGTAAACAAAACGGACCTTCTTAAGCCCCAAGGATGAAAGAGCACTCAACTACCATCAAGAAAGTGCTCTCAGCCTTTCGAACGTCGGCTCCATCACACTCTGAATTCGCCCAGCCTGGACATTAATATCTGTACCACTATAAGTCCATGTATTTGCCATATGCGAAATAAAATAAAAATGCACCAAAGCAGGTTCATTTTATATCTTCTGTGTGTGTATGTATGCATATGTGTGTGCTATTCTTTTTTTGCCAGCCATTTCTACTAATTAAAAATCCTTGTAAGATTGAGTACAATTGAGTCACCTAACGTCATCTAGGGATTTTCTTCACAGAAGGGATATTGAATTTAGATCTACCAGGTTGAATGGAAGAGGGATTGTTGTGAGCTGCCCAAATTAATTGGGACTTTTGTGAAGACAGGGATGTACAATGCCATCCTTTACTCGCACTCAGCTCATTAAGAAAAGCAACCCCTGCCTGTTATTTTCTGCCATACATTAAAAGTAGTGTTTATGCAAATAAAAAGGGCGGGGAGTCTGAGTCACCTGTGTTTCATTTAATTGTAGCAAACACTGACCTTCCTATTGGCCACGGTTTGCTATGGCAGGAATGTCAGTGATCCTTGTCCTCTACAGCCATTTGATCCTGGGCTGCTGGAGGAGTGAAATCCTGGAGGAAGGAATGTGAAGTTTTTATTAGGTGAAATTGAAAGAACTGTCAATTTCCCCTTCTAGCTACTCTGTCAGGAATAATAATAAATTTAATCCCTTCTTTCCTTCCTCCCTTCCTCCCTTCCTAGATAAAGGATGTCAACAGAGGGAATTCATATAAAAGTCTATCAGTGGGATCCCCGTATCTTCAAAGACCCAAGTATGGGAAGGAATTAGTGATTAGGAATGTGATTAGTGCAGTGCATGAATAGAAAGTATAAAGAAGCAGGTAGGTAACATAGTAAGGTTTTAGGTAACATAGTAAACACACTCCATATAGACCAGCAAGCCCTCTCTAGGACCAACGAGGGGGAAGGAGTTGAAATCCAGAAAAGGAATTTTAAATCTAGATTCCTTTCCAGCTGGGTTAAGCATGAGAGTCAACAGTTTAAGGCGGAAGTAGGAAAAGTCAAACATCCATAAGTTGAGCCAATTTTGCCAGGCCTGTCTGTTCTGGGGCCTCTGAGTTGAGGTAACTGCTGCTAGAAGTCTAGCGCAACAGCATGGATCAGGTTGGATGGACATTAGAGGAGTTATACTCCTAACCCTTCAGGAGGTTACCAGGTTGGAGAGAATTTCCTTGTTTAAAAAGTTCCCAAAATCAGGACTGTAGCTGATTTGGGGACTATATTTGTTCCCTGGTTTATGAATGGATTTTTCTCTACACCAATTCCCAGTTCTGGGGAAAAAACACCTGACATTACTATGTTAGTTTAGGAAGGATGTTGTAAATCAAGACACTGTTTTAATGTCTTGAAGGAGAAAGGCAGGGCAAACACACCCATCAATGCATTTAAAAAAAACTACAAGCCTGGGTTGCAATTTGGTGATCTCAAGCTGAGGGAGGCATCCATTGCACTAAGCCTCTAAGGCCTAGTATTATAGCCTGTATATAGCCTATTATAGCCTGAGGACTTTAAAAAAAAAAATCAAAAGAGCCACAAAAGTTGTAGGGATGATCCAGTGGAAGGAATAGGGCTGGTGTTCATGGCCCTTTTTCATACTTGATATTTGAGTAGGGTTTAAGTGTAACATAAAGCAAACTGAAGCTTCATATTTTAATTTGTTGCTGTTGCTTAATTCAGTGATTTGAAATCTGCAGTTGGAAAAGTCTTCCACCTGTCCATTGTCCAAAACCTTGAGGACAGTCCTACACAGAGTAAATTTATTATACTTGCCATTGGATTCCATACACACAGCGTTGAATGAAATATTTCAAAAAGCTGTATGGAAGTCGATCATCCAATGGAACCGAGAAGCTGTGTTTCCATTTAAAACTAACTTGCTTATTCAGCCGTGAGATGAGTTCCTTTAAAGTACGTAGGAAGTAATAGCTGTCCAGATTTGCAACATAACACTTGCAAGCTATTCAAGGAATGAGAGGGGGCAGGGGAAAGAAATGGCTTCGTTATGATATGGCTAATAATGACAATAATGGTAGTAATAACGGCAACATCAGCACTGCAAGCATTGGCCTTTTATTAGGAAGTCCCATGAGACATATATATGCATAAGACCGCACTGGGTGATCTTGTCCCTATTAAATCACATAACATTGTACAGTCTTCATTGTGCTTGCCTCTGCCATATCCTAGATGGTTTGAGAAAAGCCACCATTTTACAGACAAGAAAACTGAGACTGACTCCCAGTGAATCTGGGGCATGAGGCAGAATTTGAACTCAGGAGCCAAAACTTACTATAGAGTGGCCCATGTCAAAGTAAACAATAACATTTCTCTTGAGCTCATTCTCATTGTTAGAATCCACACAGATACTCCTGAAGAAACCCCCAGCTTACATACAAGCAGTAAATTCTCCCTAAATACATGCATGCACACGCTGGCACAGAAAAGCAGAATTAACACTCTTTGTTCTGCTCCCCAAAGGCGCGCAGACGGATTTGTAATACACATTCATTCATTCTCTGAGCACACCTCCCATTAATTTTTCACCTCCTCCTCCCTTTTTTCCTTGCAGTGCCCTGGCCATCTTTCTCCCCCGGGAGAAGGCCAAGAGCTAGGCATCATATCAAGTTGTCTTTGCTTAACCCAAGGTTTCGGTGGTTGTAATTTATACACCTCCTCTTTGGGCCAAGAAAAGCTGTTAACTCATCTTTATTGCTGAGGGGGAAAACCCAAGATACAGCTTTAAAGTATTTCATCCCTCACAGGGTCAAGTTTCCTGGGATAATTGGTTTGTGATCACATGAAATGTATGCGTATGTAGGATGGGAGCAACTATTGCAGTTTTGTGGCAGTGTCCTAGTGGTTGCAGGGCTGAGACCTAAAATATCAAATGTCATAACAAGACAAGGCTTATTCATCAGTATCACCCAGACTTTCTAACTAACATGTCTCCTTCTGTTTAGAACTGGGTTCACACCAGAGGTGGGTTTCAGCAGGTTCTGACCAGTTCTGGAGAACTGGTAGCGGAAATTTTGAGTAGTTTGGAGAACCGGTAGTAAAAATTCTGACTGGCCCCGCCCTCATCTATTCTCTGCCTCCCAAGTCCCAGTTGATTGGAAGGGAATGGAGATTTTACAGTATCCTTCTCCTGGAGTGGGATGGGAATGGAGATTTTACAGTATCCTTCCCCTGCCATGCCCACCAAGCCACGCCCACCAAGCCACACCCACAGAACCGGTAGTAAAAAAATTTGAAACCCAACACTGGTTCACACCTTCCACTTGGTTGCTTAACTACCCTTTAATTAAAATAATAATAATAAAGCTGGGTTCATAAACCTGCTAAAATAGAAACCTTCATTTAGAAACCATAATAGCTAGATTTGCACCATAGATTATTGGTGCAATTCCCTGTCCCCAACAGATCAATAAAAAGTCTGGTACAAATTCAGCCCCCCTTTGGTCAGGTTCAGTGGTGGGTTTCAAATTTTTTTACTACGGGTTCTGTGGGTGTGGCTTGGTGGGCGTGGCAGGGAAAGGATGCTGTAAAATCGCCATTCCCACCCCACTCTAGGAGAAGGTTACTGCAAAATCCCCATTTCCTCCTGATCAGCTGGGACTTGGGAGGCAGAGAATTGATGGGGGCAGGGCCAGTCAGAAATTTTACTACCGGTTCTCTGAACTATTCAAAATTTCCGCTACCAGTTCTCCAGAACTGGTCAGAACCTGCTGAAACCCACCTCTGGTCAGGTTACATGTCTATCTACCCAAATATTGTACACTTAAAAGCCATTAATAGGAAAGTGGTTAAACTGAAGAGCACAGAAGAGAAAATATTTCGTAATTGATGAAAGGAAGAAATGAAAGTGGGATACAGATCTGATAACATAGATAAGAAGAAAAAGATGCCCTTGAACTGAACTATTTTGCTGGGAACTTCACAGAAGCATCCAGGCAAGTTGATTTAGGGAAGAGCACAGATATGGTTTCCAATTGCCTTTTTCCAGGTGCTTTTTTTGGCTTTCTAGCCTAGCACTGAGACCTGGAATTCCTTGGTGGTCATCTACCCAAGTACCATGTAAAATGGACGGAGATGGGGGCTCTAAGTTTAGAAAACCAGAGGGAAGGCAATTAACAGCCATAATAGGAGTTTAAAAGGAACAGAGATAATGGATACAGCATAATCTGATGGAATTGCAGCTACTTATGACTCTAGGCAGCATTATGGGACTTACTTACAGCAATGACATCAGAATTGGGGGAAGATTATTGAAGCATTGGAAGCTCTCTCTCTCTGTGTGTGTGATTTTGTTTAAAGATATTCCCATTCATTCTGTATTAGTATACTATCTGAAATTGTTGTAAAGTAAGTAGAAATGTTACTAAGATGAGAGAGAGGACTGTATCTATTAACAATGATATTGCTAGCTGACAGACGAAATAAGATTGCTAAGAGGAGGGGTACAATCAATTAAGAGCTTAAAGGCAATTACGCAGAGCAGTGTAAGCGGCTTGTCAGCTGTAATACTCTCAGATGCTTCTTAAAGCCACTTTAGACATTCCAGGCCGGACTTGCAGTGGATTCACAACAGAGCTGGAATGATGCTTTGTCCTAATTATGGCCACTTCAATGGTGGCTTTGCTTCTTGTCCTGTGAGAAGAGGGAATGGAAACATCCAGAAAAGCAAAGGAAAAAGGAGGCTAGAGAGGACAAAATGATAGGGGGCTGAATCAGCTTCTGGGGCAGGCCCTTGATTTAACAGCCATTGTTGGATCAACTGCAAAATTATTATTATTTTTTAATGACAGTTGCCCACCAGTGGGGAACATAACCATCTGACAGATCTGAAACTACTGGTAGATTAGTCCACAAAGTCAGCGATTAGCCAATCAGCACTGAGGAGGAGGGACCGGATTAGCCCATTAGCCAATTGCAGCCAGTTAGAACGACTTCTGCTGCTAAAATGGACCGATGCACCTCAGACCCTTCCTTGTGAAGGGCTGAAGGCAGCTGAGATGAAAAGGCTGCATTTTTTAATCAAACCTGGAGAATATGGACTTTAGGGGCATTTTCCAGAGGACATTGTCACCCCTTCATGGGCTCAGGACTTGGTGAATGCCCTATGCTGGTGAGGAGCCAAGCAAAGCAGAAAGAACAGATCTGTTTTAAGAACTGAGCCTCGAAGGAAGAACCAAGTTAGGAAGTTTTAAAGAGAGGGAATCCTTTGTAGAATAAAATAATAACATGTAAACTAGAAATGACGATGAAAAAAATAAACGTCATGCTTGTATTCCCCAAATTCTCAAAGGCAGAATCATGATCACCTTGTGATAATTCAGAAAAGCCGAAAACAAGAAGCAAAATAAATAAATAAATACTACCACTGCCCAAAACAGTATAGTATACAAGTGTAGTAGTGTTCCTACTGGTGAGCAGATAGATAAAAGGGGAAAAAAAAGAAAAATGTTCCTAAGGGGATAGGGAGCTGAAAAACCATGAAACTTCTTTTCCTGTTGATGGATAACTGTCGTATCTACACCCTGAAGCCCTGTGCAGAATGAGGCAAGCAGGGAAATGTGGTTTGCCCACAACTCCGCAGAGGTACATTAAAAAAAAAAAATATTGCTTTGCAGTATTTCAGATATGGCCCAGCTAAACCAGAAACAAATCAGCTCATCTGCCAATTGGGGGGCAACCTCATGGACTCAATCGCAGGAGTGGTGCTGAAACAGGGCAAAAACACTGGAAGCAGAAATACCCAAATTTCAAATCTGTTGGAAGAGAAAGTGTAAACAACTGCATCAAGATCTGAGGAAAGGCTGAGGAGAATAAGAGCAGGAAAGCTTTCATCTACTGTGTGCATCAATAAAAAATAGGTTCTTACTCTCTTGAGAGTTAGAAGTTGGAATCTCAACTCACATGGATGGAGGTCATTGAATAGGGATAAGTGGTATGCACACCAATGATCACCAGAGGATTTAATACAGAATGGTCAGGATCTGGAAGGGATAAATCTTCTCATTCACCCTGGTTGTTCTTCCAGAATACAGGTAGTCCTAGACTTATGACCACAACTGACTGATCCCCAAATTTCTGTCATTAAGTGAGACAGTCAAGTGAGTTTTGCCTCATTTTACAACCTTTCTTGCCACAGTTGTTAAGAAAATCATTGCAGTTCTTAAATTAGTAAATTAGGAATCCTTTGTAGAATAAAATAATAACATGTAAACTAGAAATGACGATGAAAAAAATAAACGTCATGCTTGTATTCCCCAAATTCTCAAAGGCAGAATCATGATCACCTTGTGATAATTCAGAAAAGCCGAAAACAAGAAGCAAAATAAATAAATAAATAAATAAATACTACCACTGCCCAAAACAGTATAGTATACAAGTGTAGTTGTTGTTGAGTGAATCTGGCTTCCCCATTGACTTTGCTTGTCAGAAGGTCGCAAAAGGTAATCACATGACCTTGGGACACAGCAGTGGTCGTAGATATGAACCAGTTGTCATGAATGTTGATACATGATCGGGAGGATGCTGCAAAGGTGGTAACTGTGAAAAACAGTCATAAGTCACTTTTTTCAGTGCTGTTGTAGCTTTGAACAGTCACTAAATGAAGTCGAGGATTCAGGGGTGAAATCCAGCACATTCTGACAGGTTCTGGAGAACCGGTAGTGGAAATTTTGAGCAGTTCGGAGAACCGGTAGCGGAAATTTTGAGTAGTTCGGAGAACTGGCAAATACCACCTCTGGCTGGCCGCAGAATGGGGAGGGAATGGGGATTTTGCAATATCCTTCCCCCAGGAGTGGGGAGGGAATGGGGATTTTGCAGTATCCTTCCCCTGGAGTGGGCTGGTAATGGAGATTTTGCAGTATCCTTCCCCTGCCATGCCCACCAAGCCACGCCTACAGAACCAGTAGTAAAAAAAATTAAATTTCACCACTGCGAGGATTGCCAGTAATTTAATTTACTGTTGCTTTTTTGTTAGCAGTTATGATGAAACATTAATTGCATACAAAAACTACTGCTGTGTTGCTCATTCCAGCCCTAGTTATTAAGGCAACTTTTAATTTGATTATATGAGAAGGCCTCAATTAACCTTCTGAGTGCATTTGATGGGAACATAGCGATGATGCCCATACAGTGCGCTTCCATGGAGGCTCAGCCTTCGAGATATGCATTGTTTCATACAGAGTTAGTTTTAGGAATGTAACCACAGTGACAGATTCTATCCTTTTAACTACAGTGATGTCATCTCATCACATTTTACCTGATTTGAAGACAGCTGCAGAAAACTCATTTTAGATCCCATCACCTGCTTTGCAAACAGAATGACTGGGGGTGGGGGGGAATCAATAAACTGACATTTGGCCCAGTTGTCAGTCAGGGTTATTCCTTGTCTTTCAGGTAAGCAATTTTATTTGATTTAGTTTTTAAATGCCTCTCTTCTTACTCCATTTGTTTACTGCAGTCTTAGACAGAACTGCACTAGAGGTTGCACAGAATATTCTTGGAGCCTGCCCAGGTGCCAGACAATCAACACTATACCAAGAATATTCACAAGGATGGGGTTAACCTAGAAAGATCCCCTTGAGGACATGCCTGCCATGGACCCAGCCAATTTCTGCTTAAAACGTATGAAGTTGGACTATTTCCACGCATCTCACACAACTGGGTTCTGGACAGAAGAAAAATAAATGTTGGCACTGAATGTCATGAAAGGTTTTCCAAAACAGTTCCAAAACTATAAATGGTTCACAGCCAATTTCTACCACATATTCCCACTGTTTCTATTTATTTTTCAATCAAATTTATATGGCTGCCCATCTCACAGAAAATGACTCTGGGTGGCGTACAACAATCCAATAAAACTGCTCTCATTATCTGAAACTGTTATATAATAATTATTAAAACCATTGAAAATTATAAAAGCAAAAATAAAACAAAGAAACAAATGGGTGAAGGAATATTAACAATAAGAGAGCCACGTCACTAGTTCACCCATCTCCTGAGGTTCCCAGACTTCCTGGCATAGCCAGATCTTGAGTGACTTTCAAAAGATCAGAAGTGCACAGTGAAGTCTGGTAGTAGTTTTATAGGTTGGAAGACAATGTTCATGCGTACAAAGTAAGGACCAAAATGGTTTATTAAACCAAGTAAAGCAAATCCTCATCATCTGCCATACAAGACCCCAGACTTAAAAACTGTTGATGAGATAAGTCAAAAAGATTCAGGGTGGTGGACATTGCAATACCTGGAGATAGCAGGATAGAAGAGGAAAAAAAAAAACTGGAGAAAATCACAAAACACAAAGACTTGCAAACAGAAGTAAACTGATTGTGGCAAAATAAAGCAAAAATACTAGGCACCTTGGATATAATCTGAAAACATGTGGAACCCCACCTGAACACCCTTGTCATTGACCACATCACCATCAGTCAATTGCAAAAGGCAGCAATACTTGGAAGAGCTTACATTCTGTGACAATAACAACAAACAACATCTGCCTATCCCTGGTCCTTAGTGAAAAACAAAGCAGCCATGAGGAATGTGAACACAGAATGAAAATTCAGGTTCCTTCCATCGCAACCAAGAATACCTGGTCATCAAAGTGAATAGATAGTGAACATTCTCCCCAAAACTGGCTAATGTGCAGCTTCTTTTCTTGGAAATTAGATTTATGTTGAAGCTCATTCCTGAGAATTTTTCCAAAGCTTATCTAGTTCACAATTCCAATTACTCATATTTTAATTAAGCCCATTCCTTGCTTTGTTTTTCTTTTTTTTCTCGTCTATCAGCTACCAAACGTTTATATTAAATGGTACCAGCTCATATATCAAACCCTCCCTGCTACAGGTGGCTGACCTTGAAACAGAGGAAAGAGATAATGCTGTATCTTGAGTTAGTCTGTATCAGGAGATGAGAAAGCATCTATTTAAGCTTCAAGGAGAGAAGGAAGGGGAAAATTCAGGGGCTTGCTGTACAAATTGAAGACCTTAGCAAGCTACAGTATACTAAATATACAAGAATAAAGAAACCATTTAAAAAATAAAAGTACAGAGAAAAATATCCATTTATTATAATGGTCTTCTATAATAATACTACACCCAAGGCTGCTAGTCAGCAGGTTCTGGCTGGCCCCAGAGTGGGGTGGGAATGGAGATTTTGCAATTTCCTTCCCCTGGAGTGGGGAGGGAATGGAGATTTTGCAGTATCCTTCCCCTGCCACGCCTACCAAGCCACACCATGCCCACCAAGCCATGCCCACAGATCTGGTAGTAAAAAAAATTGAATTCCACCACTGCTACACCCACTACTTAGCCTGCTTTGTCTTGCTGCCTGAAGCATCTCAAGATATAGACCACAAATTTGAAGGAAGGAAGGAAGGAAGGAAGGAAGGAAGGAAGGAAGGAAGGAAGAAGATAAAGAAGGGAGGGAGGGAGGAATGAATGAATGAAGGAAGGAATGAATCAATGAATCAATCAATCAATCAATCAATCAATCCCACTAGTAAAGAATAGGAGAGCATTTTCCATCCTCCTTAAAAACATGAATTTCATCACTTGGGCCTGGCACAAATACTGTGCTAAGAATAATTTTTAATCATCAGAAAAGTCTCAGTGTCTATCTAGAAGCAGGATCATGAATCTTTTCTATACCATTTAGATTAAACCACCATATTTCTTGAGTTTGTAAGAGAATGGTGATGTGTATAACTATGCACTTAAAGATAGAGATGCCCTGCTAGCAATATTTATGAATGATTTTTTTAAAAAAATATTATAAATGCCATTTCCAAAAGTAGCTTTTGAAGAGTAACTATGCTTTTTTTGTTCCTTCCACTCAATCTCGCTCTCTCCCTCTAGCCATCCTCCAGTCACAAACTGCTTACTCCAAGAAGCTTCATCATGAAGTGATTGGACAGCATAGTGCCTCTTCTTGGATTATTACAAAATTGCAGCTTCCTAAAAGAAAAGCTGAAGCAGAGCTATGTTCACAAAAAAGGGAGGGAGGGAAGGAGAGAGGCAAGCGCTCAGCTGCACCCAGTGATCCATCTCCCCTAGTTGGCAGGAGAAGGGTATCTGATGGTTATGAGATGTTCAGCTCCTGTGGGCTGCTGTCCTTCAGTTATGAGACTCAGTAAAAATCCAAAATGAATCAGCCTGAAGATAAACAGCATTCTTTTTCAGACAACTCCATCCTGAGCCTTGCTCAGAATTAGGTTTTGATTATTACACCCCTGATGTTGGGAACAGTCCCCCCCCTTTTGCCTTTATTTATTTAATAAAACAGAACAAAGGGGGAAAATATCAAAAGAAAAGGAAAAACAAAAACAGCAACAATTGTATATATGCATTTGTGTGTGTGTGTATGACATTTCTACGCAACAGTTTTAATAAAGAATGTTCATAGATAATGTACACTTTTAAGCAACTCATGTGCAAGTCATGCATAACATGAGGTCTTCAATCCATTGAATAATTGAGGCTATACATTTATCTTTCCAGTGTTGAATTAGGTCTCTTAACAATAAGAATGGCATGGAGAACCCTTTTTTTTTTTTTTGTCCAACCATTAGTTTACATGTAAAAGGTATGTAACTCAACAGCATATAGACATCTTAAAATATTAAACTTTGTTGCAAGGACAACATCTTAATATATATAATATTTTTCTGTCATACTATCTTGGAATAGGTTCAAAAACAAAAGATTGTCGTGTTTTTTTCTCAGCTGAAGCCAATATGAAAAACCAAAGCCTAGGCCAGTGAGGGTTAACCTTTTTGGTGCCGAGGGCCCAAAGCGTGTGCATGCGAACCCACAAAATATGCACCCCCTGTGCCCCATTTTGGGCCTAGAAGATCTCCTACACCAACCTGGAAGCCAAAACGGGACACGGGGGCGCCATGCGAGGCCCCCCGCACCCTGTTTTGTGCCTGGAAAGCCTCCTGCACCAACCTGCACCCCCCTGTGGATGCACCCCACCCCCGCACATGCGCGCACGCATCCCCCGCATTGCCCTGCTCCCCATGCATGTGCGATAGAGACCCGAAGACCAGCTGGTTGGCAGGAGGTGCGCATGCATGCACGGTGGAATTGGGCTGGGGTGACGGCTGGCGTGCCTGCAGAGAGGGCTCTGTGTGCCACCTGTGGCATGCCTGCCATAGGTTCGCCATCACGGGCCTAGGCCATATCTCCTTTCCCATTTTCCCAAATATAAACCAATTGTTTGATAATCCGCAACTTCTTAATCTGATCATCAAAGCTACCTATTTATGTAAAATCGCTTCCAGGTTTTGTTTCTTAATCCCAGGGGCTCTAGAATTATTTTTAGCATTATTTTAAATAAGCAATTCTTGGCTATGGAATGGAGTGGGAGATAGAAGATAAACAGAGGGTGTAGGCAGAAGAAACATTTTGAAAATATTAAAAAGGCCAGAAAATACTCAGTGTACCATTTGTCTCACAGGAAATAAACAACAAGCGCAACTTCCTTTTTTTTTTTCTTTTAAAAACACTTTACCATTAACTTTTAATGGAAAAATCACACCACCAAGTGACATCATTGGCTCTACAGGATGCGGGTGCCTGGGAAAAAGAATGTGACATTTTCCAGAATGGGAGAGAAAGACAAAGTTTAAGTCTAGTTACAATAAAAATCAAATGATGAGGTTCGTACATTGCTTCTTCATCTCATACACAAAGACCATGACATTATTCCCACAATATGCTTAACTAAGTCAACAAGTTTGATAATAAGGCATATTGTAATATTAATTCTAAAAAGTAGCAACATTTAACCTACTTGGGGTGATCTTGCAGAAGATGAGTAGGTTTGTATCTGAGTAGTATCTGGATGGGAAACCACTAGGAAATCCCAAGGTGTAAAATGGAGGAAGGCGGGAAATAAAGGCAACAGCATCCCTGTTCCGTATGGTGGCCAAGGAAACTATATCAACACAGCCAGTAAGTAACCAGAAATAGGGCACAACTTGAAGGAGGCTTTACCAATACCGTTAATATATTTTGCAGTAATTTTATTAGTATGCAACATATACAGGCAATTTTTTCCCTCATAAGAGCACTTTATTGTATTTTCATAAAATTATAAAATGCCCCCCAAATGGGTTACAATGGTTAAAATAAAACCATCAACAATTCAAGCTGCTACTTACAAGAAATAGGTTTTTTTTTAAAGTAGGTAGACATACAATAAATACAAAAATGTCACTGTATAATAAAGCAGCAGGAGATAACATAAAAACAGCAGCATCAAATTGAAAAGGCTGGCGTAATAAAACCCGCCTTGTGCTCTTCCCAAACAGGATCTGTAGCGTAGATCTGATCGGCTTTTTTTTTTTCCCCACCAGCAGAATATTCTGTGAAATAAATGCCACCGAAAATTTAAAAACTTCAGAGTTAAGCATTTCCATATCTCTATCCCCATTTTCTTTCTCCTTCCCACAACCCCACCAAATGCAGAGCCAAAAAAAAAAAAAAAAAAGTGCTTAGGTACTTTTCACTGAACTACTAGCACTACGCCAAATATATCAACAAATCTAATACCGTAGGTAATAATTTGCTATCCTTTCGTAACACTCAGATCCACTTCTCTCCACTTAATGGTAAGACTGGCTCTAATTTTTGCTCCTGCCATAACTTCATAGTGATCGATATTTCTTGGTCCCTACATAATGCAGCAAGATTAATGTGGTTTATTGGGGACTTAGCATGATAGGTGAAGCTGCTCTTTAGGGCTTAGCATGGGAGAATCTGGCCATTGCTGCTTGTTCAATACATTGTGGTAAAAAAACCTGATTTAGGGCTGGATTTGTGCCCGGCCGCTGAGAAATGGGTCTGGAGAGTGGAAGCATGAAAGTCTAGTGTGAAAAGCCACAAGGGAAGTCAATGGTGAACTTAAGTACTAATGTTGCAAGTAAGGACTGAGAAACATCCGTCCCGTCTTTTTTTCCAGCTGTTCTGCCAGAAGCACAGATGTCAGTCCTAGATCTGAAGACAAGGCACAGACAGGAAGGGGCTAGCTCTCAATGGCCCAGTACTTTTTTGGTTGCTTCCCAACCAGCTTTAGCCATCGCCTGTCCTGAGTGCGTATGTCTGCACGCCAGAGTTGCAGCTATAAATTCAGCAGAGTGCCTAATCACCGCCATAAATCACCCTCTGAAATAGCCATTAAGAGGGTCGGAGTTCAGGTTGGCATGGTAACAGCCGACTGGTGGTGACTCAAATGGTGCAGAAGGGAGGGGTGGACAGAGGCAGAGCAGGAACTGGAGAGGGCAGGAAGCAAAGGACCGGGCAGGCAGGGTGTAAAGCAGTGGTGGGATTCAGCTAGTTCGCACCACTCCAGGAGAACCGGTTGTTAAATTTCTGAGCAGTTTGGTGAACTGGCTGTTGGAAGAAATCATTAGGGCAGAGAACCGGTTATTAAATTAGTTGAATCCCATCACTGGTGTAAAGGGATCAAAAGTGCTCTCCAGGCAACCCACTCCTGGCCTGGCAGCATCCTGGAACTACAGATCTGAGCTTCCAGATCTCAGGCAGCCTCCCTACTATTTGGAAGGAAGCAAACAGCTCTTTGATTGTACAGATTAGTCCTCAATTTACAACAGTTTGTTTAGTGACCGTTCAAAGTTATAACGGCACTGAAAAAAGTGACTTATGTCCAGGTGTGAAATCCAGCAGGTTCTGATAGGTTCTGGAGAACTAGTAGCAAACATTTTGAGTAGTTCGGAGAACTGACAAATATCACACTGGCTGGCCCCAGAGTGGGGTGGGAATGGGGATGTTGCAGTATCCTTCCCCTGCCATGCCCACCAAACCACGCCCACCAAGCCACACCACACCCACCAAGCCACAACCACAGAACCAGTAGTATAAAAATTTGGATTTCACCACTGCTTATGTCCATTTTTTACACTAACGACCATTGCGGTATCCCCATGGTCACATGATCAAAATTCAGATGCTTTACGATTTATGACGGTTGCAATGTCCCAGGGTTATGTGATCCCCTTTTGCGACCTTCTGACAAGCAAAGTCAATGGGGAAGCCAGATTCACTTAATGACAGTAGTTACTGACTTAAAAACTGCAATGATTCACTTAACAACAGTGGCAAGGAAAGTCATAAAATGGGGCAAAACTCCCTTAACAAACATCTCACTTAGCAACAGAAATCTTGGGCTCAGTTGTGGTCATAAATCGAGGACTACCTGTGGTCTGGAAGCCTGGGTGTTAAGGAAAAAGCCATTTCCGCCAAGACAGCTAGTGGCACTTGCCAAATAATGTCTTAGAATAGGAACTCAATCAAAGGAAGTTCATTGCAAGTTCCCCCAGCCCCTCCGTTCTGACATGAACATCTTTACTGCCATTGAGCAAAACAATCTAATGTTGCAAAACATGCATTTACACCTATCTTAGCTACCACAGCGATCCTGTCCGGGTGATGAAAGGAGCAATTTCAAACTCTTAAAAGAAACCGTGCAGTTCCGGAAAGTGCTTCCTTGCAAAATTGTGCGCAAGGCCTGTTTCCAATTCTTCTTTCTTATATAGATAGTTCTCGTTTAGTGACCACAATGGAGACTGGCAACTTGGTCATTAAATCAAGCAGTAGCTATGTGAAACTGTGATTGTGTTTATGATCTTACTTCAACTTTCCTTTGATTTACAGACCTATGTAGGTCATAAATGCGAGGATTGGTCATGAAGTTATTTTTTCATCATCATCACAACTTTGAATGCTCTCTGTTGCTAAACAAGGACTACCTGTATCTCTCCATCCCTCCAAATGATTTTTTAGCTCCATTATTACCAGGACTGTTAAACTCGCGGCCCATGGGTCAGATGCATGATGCACTGGCCACGCCCACATCCGGTTTAGTGAAGGGTGGAAATCGCAATATGTCATGTGACGCCACTGTGATGACATGAGTTTGACACCCCTGATCTATACTCTTTTGTCTACATTTGGATTCCTACATTTTTGAAACAGTAAAGCTGCAAAAATGGCGGATATGTAGAACTATGTCCTGTTTAGGTCCACAGAATGTATATATGTCTCTCTCTCTCTCTGTGTCTGTGTGTGTTTGTTTGTTTGCCATCCATCTCATCCCAAAGCAACTCTGTGTGGCTTACAACATTAAGCACAAATCAGGCCATTCCCTTATACGTAGAGCACTGCTAGATCAATGTATTGAAAAAAACCTGTCCTAAAAAGCAAAAATGAACACTGGGAATAAAAATATGTAGATGTTGAAACTCAGAACTATATTGATAGAAAATCCACCCATGGGCCTCAAAAATATGTGTATCAGGTTATTACTTATATTCCTCTCTTCCTGTTGGGAGTCGTCACATAGTTATAATTTTTATTTTATTTTATTTTATTTTTTCATGTATTTTCTACACAAGCTCAAAATACTCTATAATACCCTCCTTCATTTAATTTTCTTAACAATTCTTTGTGAGGTACTCTGGACTGAAAGATTTGAGTTTAAGTCTTTAGGTCTCTAGTGCAACTGTTAGTATTCTTTCTTCTTCATCTATTTATTTTTTACTTATATAAATATGTATATACCGGTACATATGTACCTGGACCTTTTGTTACTGACTGAAGGATTCACTTCCTAGTAAGTTTATATATGCATTTCATAGACAAGATTGTTCAGTGGACAGAACTTAAATTACTGGCCTGAGAAGAAAGCAGAGATGAGCTTGGAGATGTATAGAAATCAGTAGCAAAACATGAGCTCAGTCCCAGAAATAAGACCATATCAGAAAGAATATTGCCCTGCTTAACTCTTTTGATAAAAGAGAGGTGGAAAGGGAATCTATCAGGCTTTCATGGTTATAGCCTAAATCAGTGTTTATCACTCTTGGAAGCTTGAAGATGAGTAGACTTCAACTCCCAGAATTCCCCAGCCAGCAGAGTCGAAATCTACCCATCTTCAAGCTCCCAACCTTGACAAACACTGGCTTAAATCAATAAAGTCAGGTTCCAGTATTTCTTGTGGGGTGTGTTTCTTGGCCCGATATGGGTTCAAAGCCTAGCTCTGCCACAGATGCACTGAAGATAGAAATTCCCTATGGGCATACAAGGAAAACAGGACACAATTCTGAGCCTCAGGGGGATGTCAGTTTGTATAACAAGTGGGGGAAACAGGGATTCGGACTAAAGGAAAACAACCAACTGATCAGCAGGGGCTCAACTGGTTTCCTCTGCAAATCTGAAGTCACATCTGGTAGGGCCATCATCCCCGTTCTCCTCTTTTTTAAAAAAATTCACCCCCTCATACAAACTGGAGTAAACGAATAAATGTGTGTTTTGATTTGTATTGGTGCTTCGATGATTGTCTCCTGCATGTTTCGTACTGGGACAACTGACTTGCAAAGGGTGGCCATCTCTGAACAACCAAACCAAGCATCTCTTTCTTTCTTTCTGGCTGACAGATGAAATGGCTTCTCCTATAGTTTAATCACAGCAGCCTACAGGGCTGTTTTCTGCCTTTGGAGACCCAGGGGCTGCTTTTATGGTTTGGAACAAAGCTCGTCTAAAAACTGTAACTGAATCAAAAGAGGGCAGGGGGCCTGGCTAGGTTGCAGACGTGCAGCATAGGCAACTGCCTTTGCCCAGTGGAGAATGCCATCACATTTCACCTCCCATGGAGCAGTCACCGATTAAAGACATCGGCTTCGGTAGCTCCAGGGCAAAGTAGCAGGGATGGCAGAGTAGCTGTCATGTGCTAACTGGGATATCAGAAAACGGGAGTCTTAACAGACAGCCTCATCACTGCTTTATTCCAGCAGGACAGGTAGTCCTTGACTTACGACCACAACCGAGCCCTCAAATTTCTGTTACTAAGCAAGGCAGTTGTTAAGTGAGCTTTGCCCCATTTTACCACCTTTCTTGGCACCATTATTAAGTGAATCCCTTGGGTTGTCAGTAACATAGTTGTTAAGTAGAAGTGGCTTCCCTGTTGACTTTGCTTTTCAGAAGGTCGTAAAAGAGGATCACATGATCCCGGGACACTGCAACCGTCATAAATATGAACCAGTTGCCAAGCATCTGAATTTTGATCACACGACCATGTGGATGCTACAATGGTCATAAGTGTAAAAAAACCAGTCATAAGTCATAAGTATCGTTGTAACTTTGAACAGTCACTAAACGAATTGTTGTAAATTGTTGTAAATTGAGGACTACCTGTACTGTAACAAAGCCTACAGAGCGAAACTATATTTTATTTCTTTACCTTCCCTCTGATCTACAAATTCTGTTCTTAAAATTACTCGTCTGGAAGAATATGTACACTTTGGGAAATATCAAGTAAAATATATATACTGTATAGAAATTACCTATACATTAATTTTTGGAGCAACTGAAGAACAATTGGACTATTGCTAAAATTCGAAGTATGTGTTGTTCTTGTATGAATATCAAGATCTTCTTTGGATGTAAAAGATTGTAGCTTTACTCCTAATATCTCCACGAAGTTCATAATGCTGGACATTATCAACAGCGTGATGTGGAATAGGACTGATGTAGCCAGCGCATCAGCCACTCTGGGCAAATAGTAGTTAAGGAGCCAGATTTGAAATAAAAAGAGACTGTGGGTTCTAATCCCACTTTAGGTATGAAAGATCCATTAGGTGATTTTGGCCAGTCACTCTTTCTCAGCCCAACTCAACTCACAAGGCTGTTGTTATGGGGAAAAATAGGAAGAAGGAATATTAGATATTTTTATTTATAAAAATAAAAAAAATTAAAAGCCCCCATTTGCCACTAAATATGTAAGACAAATCCTGGTTTCAAAAGCTAAGAATCAAATTTCCCATCCGGATCAAATTTTTCTTACTCTGGCTGTTGACTGTCAGAGTCTATGTTGAAGGAAAGCTCAACTTAATCCTGGACATTTAGGTTACTCAGCTGAATGAAAACCAGATTATGTTGGACTGGCTCCATCCTAGGATTATGCAGCTTCTCCTCATACCCTTTCTGACCTCTTCATGTTAGATGGGAACATTTCAGTCTGGGAAGTCTAGACATATAATTGTGGCTGATGGGGTTGATGCTTGAGATAAAGGAAGACAGTCTGACTTCAGGCAAATTGTTTAAACACGCAATACATCTGGCTGCTCTTTAGAAGGCCAGATCCTGAAGATGAAACTCAAATACTTTGGCCACCTAATGAGAAGGAAGGAATCACTGGAGAAGAGCCTAATGCTGGGAACGATTGAGGGCAAAAGAAGAAGGGGACAGCAGAGAATGAGGTGGCTGGATGGAGTCACTGAAGCAGTAGGTGTGAGTTTAAATGGACTCCAGAGGATGGTAGAGAACAGGAAGGCCTGGAGGAACATTGTCCATGGGGTCACGATGGGTTGGACACAACTTTGCAACTAACACCAGCAACAATCTCTTTCAGATGAATATCACATACAGGGAGGCTGGAGTATCTTCTGTACTTCAAGCTATTGTTTAATAAACAGTCTCTATTCAAGTCAAATTATTCAGAAAGTTGAACAATGCTTGCACAAAATTTTTGAATCCTCTTTCAGCCCTCACTAAACATGATGCCCGTATATCTGTTTCAACTTAGCTACTAGGCTTCGGTTGCAAAGGAATTACATATTTAGAGGAATCTGTTGCCATTTCATTCTGATTCTTCCATTTTTAAATTTTCCACAAAATACTGACTACCTTCATGAAATATGAGAGTGTTTGCAAAAAAAATCCTGCTGGGGGAGAATAGCTTCAGTAGTCAAGATAAATAGTTTGGTGAGAGAAGTTAAGCACCAAGTCCAAAGCTCCATGTCCATCCCCCCCACTCAGTTTTCTCCGGGTGACAAAATTTTACGACATGCGTTTGCATAGCCTGGCCTATTCCTGTGGGCAGATTTGCACAACACACTAGGCTGAATGTGATTGACTTGCTGGTGACCCTGGGCTCTGAATCGTGGTTGAGCATTTCAACGAGTCTCTGTTTCTGAACTTTTAAACAATCTCTTGTTCCCTACAACTTTATGTGTGATAATACTGACATCTCAGTTGTGCGTGAGGAAAGTCAACGGCTAAGGTTATTTTCCTACTGTTCAATCCTTGCCTCATCCCCCACCTACCCAGCCTGATCCACATTAAGGAAAGCGATTAGAGACTATTCTCTCTTTAAATATATATATACTTTAAATATCCCGGCCACTCTCCTTTGAGGGATCAGCCATAACAGTGATGGCTAACCTTTTTGCTGTTGTGTGCCAAAAGCGGGAAGAGGGGGGGGGTGCGTGTGTGTGCCCACACCCATAATTCAATGCCCTCCCCGTTCCCCCCACTTTTGGCACGCGACGGCAAAAAGGTTACCGGTAGGCCCGTTTTTCTCCCTCCCCAGGCTCCAGAGGCTTTCTTGGAGCCTGGGGAAGGTGAAAATGGCCCTCCCCACCCCCCGAGAGGCCCTTTGGAGGCCAGAAACAGCCCGTTTCCCAACTTCCGGTGGGCCCGGAAGGCCCAAAAATCAGCTGATCAGCTTGTACATGCTTGCTGGAGCTGAGCTAGGGCAACGCTTATGTGCCTACAGAAATGGCTCCATGTGCCACCTGTGGCACGCGTGCCATAGGTTCGCCATCACGGAGCTATACTATAGCCTCACTATTATCGTTTTTCTAAAGGTGAGACATTGCTGAAATTCTTTGTTAAACATCTCTCTTCTTTGACATAGTTTTTATCTGGAATCTTATTTAAGAATCAATAAATTAATGTCCATTTCCAAGTAATCTATTCAAAATTTAAATAGAAATCTATTTAAAATTTAAAATTCCCTCAACACTGTCAAACTAGTTATTAAGTCTGCATTACTATTAATCTTCTCATCGTTCCTATCACCCATCTCCTCCCACTTATGACTGTAACCTTGTTGCTGGTATCCTTACGATTTGTATTGACTGTTTCCTAATATGATTTGATTGCTTATTTGTACCCTATGACTATCATTAAGTGTTGTACCTTATGATTCTTGACGAATGTATCTTTTCTTTTATATACACTGAGAGCATATGCACCAAGACAAATTCCTTGTGTGTCCAATCACACTTGGCCAATAAAGAATTCTATTCTATTCTGTTCTAAACGAGTTCAAGACTTTATCATCATCATAGACCGCATCGGTAAATTGGCAGTCCTGTTTCTGATTCTGTGCCTTTCTTTTAGGAAACTTAAAGAGAGTTTCTTTTGCTATTCTTTAATAGCAAAAACAAGGGAATCTTAGGGCATCAGGTACGCTTTGAAAGGTAAATAGAGGCAAGTTCTTTAGTTCCATAGGAGGCAACTGTGTCATATTCAACACCCAGTTTTTTTCCAGGTGAAATCCCATCATCATAAGATAGTTCAGTGTCTATGGAGATTCTCAGTCATCCTGGTCATGGTTGTCCCAAAGGTGCTTTTTTCAAGAGGCAACTGGACTTTCTGGTTTTTCTTTGAAGACATTTCGCTTCTCATCCAAGAAGCTTCTTCAGCTCTCTGTACTATCTGTAGTTCATCTGTATGAACTATCTGTATGAAGATAGTTTATACAGGTAGTCCTTGACTTAACGATCACAATTGTTGCTAAGGGAGACATTTGTTAGGTGAGTTTTGCCCTGTTTTACGACCTCTCTTGCCACAGTTGTTAAGTGAATCGCTGCAGTTGTGAACTTAGTAACACGGTTGTGAAGTAAATCTGGTTTGCCTCTGACTCTGCTTTTCAGAAGGTTCCAAAAGGAGATCACATGACTCTGGGACACTGCAACTGTCATAAATACGAACCTTTTGCCAAGCTTCTGAATTTTGATCCCGTGACCATGGGGATGCTGCAACGGTCGTAAGTGTGAAAAATGGTCATAAACCACTTTTTTCAGCACTGTTGTAACTTTCAACAGTCACTAAAAGAACTGTTGTAAGTCAAGGACTAACTGTCCTTTATTTATTGCTCGCCCCTGAATTGGTGAGAAGAATCCTAAGCATTGAACCGTAAGGGCAGAAGAGCACCTGTTGCCGCCTCCCCCTCCTTCAGCTCCAGCCCCCCTTTGCCATTCCCAACTATCTGTCTCCGATAATCTCTTGATGTCCTTTCAAAACCAATTACTAGATTAATTGACTCAGGAAAAGATGCGGTTGAGGGCTGGAGCTGCCCAGATTTATTTTCTAATAGGCCGCAGCGGACATGGCTGGTGTCGAGGGAGATTTACTGTCTCCCTAATTCAGCGACAGTTCAAATCTGTGATTAATAAGGTTTTTCCACCAAGCTCATAATTCTCTCTCTCTCTCTCTCTCTCTCTCTCTCTCTCTCTCTCTCTCTCTCTCTCTCTTTTTAATCAGTGGAAACAGCAACTGGCTCCTCATCATCCTCAATTACAAAAATATTAAAGCCAGCATGTGTGGTTGAGTGGTTGCTGCCCAGCTGGGGAATGTTTCTTTAAATCATTGCCAAGTTAACATAACAATAAGTTACATTTGCATTTGAAAGGAAGCAGCTGAATGTTGTCTGGGGATTGTTAGGCATCAGGGTCCTGATTTAACTTGTTCACAGGGCTGCCTCTAGAGGCAGTAGACTGCAAGAGATTGGCTCCGTGTCTTTCTTTCTTTCTTTCTTTCTTTCTTTCTTTCTTTCTTTCTTTCTTTCTTTCTTTCTTTCTTTCTTTCTTTCTTTCTTTCTTTCTTTTCTTTCTTCCCTTCCTTCCTCCCTCCCTCTCTCCCTCTTTCTTTCTTTTTCTCTTTTTCTTTCTTCCCTTCCTTCCTTCCTCCCTCCCTCTTTCTTTCTTTCCTTCTTTCTTTTCTTTCCTTCCTTCATTACTCCCTCCCTCCCCCTCTTTCTTTCTTTCTTTCTTTCTTTCTTTCTTTCTTTTTCTTTCTCTTTCTTTTCTTTCTTTCCTTCCTTCCTCCCTCCCTCTCTCCCTCCCTCTTTCTTTCTTTTTCTCTTTTTCTTTCTTCCCTTCCTCCCTCCCCCTCTTTCTTTCTTTCTTTCTTCCCTTCCTCCCTCCCTCCCTCTTTCTTTCCTTCTTTCTTTTCTTTCCTTCCTTCATTACTCCCTCCCTCCCCCTCTTTCTTTCTTTCTTTCTTTCTTTCTTTCTTTCTTTCTTTCTTTCTTTCTTTTCTTTCTTTTCTTTCTTCCCTTCCTTCCTCCCTCCCTCTCTCCCTCTTTCTTTCTTTTTCTCTTTTTCTTTCTTCCCTTCCTTCCTTCCTCCCTCCCTCTTTCTTTCTTTCCTTCTTTCTTTTCTTTCCTTCCTTCATTACTCCCTCCCTCCCCCTCTTTCTTTCTTTCTTTCTTTCTTTCTTTCTTTCTTTCTTTCTTTCTTTCTTTCTTTCTGTTTCTATTTCTTTCTTTTCTTTCTTCCCTTCCTCCCTCCTTCCCTCTTTCTTTCTTTCTTTCTTTCTTTCTTTCTTTCTTTCTTTCTTTCTTCCTTCCTTCCTTCCTTCCTTCCTTTTTTCTCTTTCTCTTTCTTTTCTTTCTTCCCTTCCTTCCTTCCTTCCTTCCTCCCTCTTTCTTTCTTTCTCTTTTTCTTTCTTCCCTTCCTCCCTTCCTTCCTCCCTCTTTCTTTCCTTCCTTCTTTCTTTTCTTTCCTTCCTTCGTTACTCCCTCCCCCTCTTTCTTTCTTTCTTCCTTCCTTCCTTCCTTCCTTTTTCTCTTTCTTTTCTTTCTTCCCTTCCTTCCTCCCTCCCTCTTTCTTTCTCTTTTTCTTTCTTCCCTTCCTTCCTTCCTCCTTCCCTCCCTCCCTCCCTCTTTCTTTCCTTCTTTCTTTTCTTTCCTTCCTTCATTACTCCCTCCCTCCCCCTCTTTCTTTCTTTCTATTTCTTTTTCTTTCTTCCCTTCCTCCCTTCCTCCCTCCCTCCCTCCTTCCTTCCTTCCTCCCTCCCTCCCTCCCTCCCTCCTTCCTTCCTTCCTTCCTTCCTTCCTTCCTTCCTTCCTTCCTTCCCCCCCCTCTCTCTCTTTCTTTCTATTGCTTCTCTGTACTTGGTAAATTCTCTGGCTGTTTCAGATCCTAGGGAATGGGGGAGTGGACCTAGGTGTATGTGGGGGGTGGTGCACCTTTGAATCAGTCTTGACTCCTGACAACTGCCTGGAGAAGTTCTTGCACTTTTCTTGGCAACATTTGAGAACTGGTTTGCCATTGCTTCCTTCCTAGGACTGAGAGAGAGTGACTGGCTCAAGTTCATCCAACTGGCTTTCATGCTTAAGGCTGGATGAGAACTCCCATTCTCCCAGTCTCTCAGTTTCTAGCCTGGTATCTTAATTACTACATCAACCTGGTAATGCTGTCTTTGCATGGTGGGCTCTTCAAAGGTTGTTACTGTGTAATAAATTTGTAAAAAATTGCGTTAGTGTGTTTTCCATCATTCCTCTTTGTTGACTGGGATTGTTGAGCGCAATCATCAGGAGGTCATAAGTCGAGGTCGACCTGTACATTGAACTACAATACTAGAATTGAGGAGAGGAATTGTAATCCAGTATGTGAGGAAAATGCTCAGCCGGAGAATCTGATATAGAATACCGAATAGGCTGTCCTCAACTTACAAGCATTCATTTAGCAACCATTCACAGTTACAACAGAGCGGAAAAACCGTGACTCACGGCCAGTCCCTGCATTTACGACGGTCACAGCATCCCCACAGTCATGTGATCAAAATTAGAAGAGTTGCAGTGTCCTGGGGTCATGCAACTTTCCCAGCCGGCTTCCAAGTCAATGGGGGAAGCTAATTTTGTTTCACAAAGGCATAATTCATTTAACAAATGCAGTAATTCATTTAACAACCCTGCCAAAAAAAAAAAAAAGGCTGTAAAACCTGGGGCGCCACTCATTTAACCGCCTTGCTTAGCACTGGAAATTCTGGTCTCAGTTGTGACTGTAAATCAAGGATTACCTGTAAGTTATTAGTCTGTCATTCAAACCTGGCTCTATAACACCTCCCTCCTTGTTTTGGGGTTTGGCGAGAAAGGAGGAAAGGAAGTAATTAGAATTGGAATCAAGCACAAGCTGGACCACCCCTTAGGAAAACAAAGCACAAGCACGCCAGGCTGCCGAGATCCCGGAGTGGAGCAGCTCTGCATGGGTCATTTCATCACTTCCCCATCCAGCCTTTCTTCCAAGAGCAGAGCTGGCATTTATTGGCCAATAAAAAAAAAAAAATCTGCTGGAAGCTGGCCAATTCCACTCACCCGGAACTAGCTTTGGAAGGATGGCCGAGAGCCAAACTCTGCATCGCCAACATCCTTCTGGTAGCGGGACAGCCACCTTCTCCCACTAGGCTGCTTTAGGACACGAGGTTTTCATTCGGAACAGCACTCAGTGCTTGCTGGGCAGAGCCCACAATGTTTTCAAAGGATTCCCCCCTTCCCTACTGCTCTCCATCCGTCCTTGAAGCAGCAGAAAGCTACATGAGACTGGCATGACATTGGCTACACCAATGCCGGTCTGTCTTGTCCCAGTTGTTTGTGTTTCAAGCCGCAGCGGTCACCAGGTTTTTCACCCAGGGTGAGAAAAGTTAACAAACACCACACACTTATTTTACTGCTCTTGGGTGATGTTGAAACGAAGGCAACAGAGTGTGCAGCAGGGGTGAAATGCTCCCAGTTTGGACCAGATCACCCGATCCGGTAGTGATAGAAGCGGGTAGTTCGGAGAACCGGTAGCAAAAATCCCTGCCCCCCCGCCCCCCCCATGCCCAGCTGAGCTGCACAATCATCAGAGGCTTTTTTTTTACTTTTAAAAGCATTTTTTCTACAACCTCTTCGGCCGAAAAAATGCTTTTAAAAGTAAAAAAAAAAAGCCTCTGATGATCGCATGGCTCAGCTGGGATCATCAAAGGCTTTTAAAAAAACAACAACCTTTTTTTCTTTTAAATGCCTCTTGACGATCCAAGCTGAGTTGCCTGATTGTCAGAGGCATTTAAAAGAAAAAAAGTCTCTGCCGATCAGGCAACTCAGCTGGGATCATCAGAGCCATTTGAAAGCATTTTTTTACAACCCCTTCGCTGAAAAAAATGAAAAATAGAAAAAATGCTTTTAAAAGTAAAAAAAAAAAAAAAAGCCTCTGATAATTGCATTGCTCAGCTGGGATCATCAAAGGCTTTTAAAAGAAAAAAAACCTTTTTTTCTTTTAAATGCCTCTTGACGATCCAAGCTGAGTTGCCTGATCGTCAGAGGCATTTAAAAGAAAAAAAGTCTCTGCCGATCAGGCAACTCAGTTGGGATTGTCAGAGCCTTTTGAAAGCATTTTTTTACAATCTCTATTGGAAGAGGTTGTAGAAAAAATGATTTTAAAAGTAAAAAAAAAAAAAATTAATTAGCCACACCCACCCAGTCACATTACCCCACCACCAAGCCACGCCCACAGAACCGGTAGTAACAAATTTTAGATTTCACCACTGGTGTGCAGGTAGTAAGTCGGTCCTTGACTTACGACCACAATTGAGCCCCAGGTTTCTGTTGCTGAGTGAGATGTTTGTTAAGTGAATGTTGCCCCATTGAGCGACCTACCTTGCTACGGTTGTCAAGTGAGTCACTGCCGTTGTTAAGTTAGCAACACAGTTGGGAAGTGAATCTGGCCTCCCCCATTGACTTTGCTCGTCAGAAGGTCGCACAACTGGATCACAGGACCCCGGGACACTGCAACCGTCACAAATGTGAGTCAGTTGTCAAGCATCCGCATTTTGATCACGTGACCATAGGGATGCTGCAACAGTTGTAAGTGTGAAAAAGTGTCACTTTTTCCAGCGCTGTTGTAACTTCAAACAGTCACTAAACCAACTGTTGTAAGTTGAGGACTACCTGTATTAACTCTGGCACAGCTACAGACCTCTTGCTTATTGTTCATGTCACTCTTTCCTTACTTTCACCTTTTTCTTTTGTTCAGCCAGTTAAATTTTTTTGTGATGCCAATGTTTAATAAACATCAAACTATTGTTTTGCTAACAATTTTGAATGGGGTATATGCTTGTTCCGATCTGGATACAGGGATAAATTGGGAATGGAGTGGGTGCAAACAAAATATCCACAGTGATTCTCCATACTGCACAACTCCACCTTCTCTGAATTAATCCAGATGTGACATCACTTTGTGCCCAAAGAGCCTTGATAGTACAGGGGTTTAGTGCACCCTGTTATTAACACAGCTGCCTGCAATTTCTGCTGGTTCGAATCTCTCCAAGGCTCAAGGTTGACTCAGCCTTCCATCCTTTCTAAGGTAGGTGAAATGAGGACCCAGTTTATGGGGGCAATAAGCTGACTTTGTATAAAATATACAAAAGAATGAAAGCTATTGCTTAACGCATTGTAAGCCGCCCTGAGTCTCCGGAGAAGGGCGGCATATAAATCAAATTAAAAAAAATAAAAAAATAAAATAAAATAAAAAAAACAACTTGAATTTAAAACTTGGTTTTTCTCTTCAATAGATTTGAAACAGAGACAATAGATTTGAACAGAGACAATTCACTGGTACTGTGAACCTTTATTTAATCAATTAAATGATGTCAATTAAAAGGGAAATAATTATTATCTACCCAAAGAAGGTAGACATCTGCCCAAAATGCCATGCTTTTCCCAGAGGCAAGGAATCATTGTCACCTATCCTAGCTTTCTTTATTACACCAGCTTGGGGTGGGGGATAAGGATGCTCTTTTAGCTGAGTTTTTATTATATTACCATGTGAGTCAACACGGGTACTTAACTATTATTCAGGCTTAGTCAGAAAGAGAGGAAATGGAATAGGAATACGTAGGAGAAAAACTCTGATACATTATGAACTCATGGTCCAAAGAAGCTTGTTTTGGAAAAGTGCCAATAATTGGATAATGAAGCGAAGATGTCATTCAGAACCTCTCGGGAGAAAAGAAAGAAGATTTGGATCCTTTTAAGAACAAGTTTTCCCAAAGGGCCTGGAGCAAGATTATGGATTAGCATGGAAAACTTAAAAATGAAAAGTGATTTTTCTTAATTAAAATGGATATACAGGCAGAGAGAATAGGTAGGTAGGACTGTCATAGTTTCATGGTGGGCTTGGATCAGGGGTGAAATTCAGCCGGTTCTATCTGGCTGGGGCGAACCAGCAGTGGCGGCCGTGGGAGGCTCCGCCCAGGGCATCTATTAATCCCATGTTTGGCTCTGGGACTAATTACCCTGGTTTAATTAGAGGAGATGAATCGTGGCTCCTCCTTGTTTGCAATAATCTGAAAAGAAACGCGAGGAAAAAGTTTCTAATAAAACTCATTTATTTGTTATAAAGAAAATAAAAACACCTCACTAACTAAGAAAAGTTAATTGTTACATTTTGGCAAGCAAAATCTCCTGCCGGTCCAAGCCGGACCTTGCTGGCAGGAGAACAAAGGAAAGAGTGTGAAGGAATGTGGGTGGATGGACATGCGTAGTAGCTTCTGATAACAATTCTTGGCAAGGTACGGAAAGTCTGATAGTCCAGAAATGAGAAGCTCAGCTGGTAAATAAAATAACGCAGTGACAATCATGATGTTGCTTTTTTGTGACATTTTAAGCCTCTGCATGCACAGAAGGCTTTGTGCATGTGCAAATGACGGCACATGCGCGTCGCGTGCACCAGTGGTGGGTTTTAAAAATTTTTTACTACCGGTTCTGTGGGCGTGGCTTGGTGGGCATGGCATGGCTTGGTGGGTGTGGCAGGGGAAGGATACTGTAAAATCTCCATTCCCTCCCCAATCCAGGGGAAGCTTATTGCAAAATCCCCATTTGCTCCTAATCAACTGGGACTTGGGAGGCAGAGAATAGATGGGGGCAGGGCCAATCAGAATTTTTACTACCGGTTCTCCAAACTACTCAAAATTTCTGCTACCAGTTTTCCAGAACTGGTCAGAACCTGCTGAAACCCACCTCTGGCGTGCACATTTGCAAACCGGTACGGAAGGTAAGTGAATTTCACCCCTGGCTTGGATCAAAAAGGAAGGAACAGAAAGCCCCCTACCTAAAGAAGATATTTGCTTTCCATGAAACAGAAAACAAAGTAGGTAATAATCCTAGCATGTTTAAGCAGTTTACAATTAACAAGCATATTGATTCTAGATCCAACATATGAATATATAAGAAACCAGACCATTCGAACAACCAGTCCACAAGAGAACCAATCAGCTACTCAGAATTTAAATATAGCTCCAAACGAACAACCAATCACGCGACCATCACTGGCACATATGACATTCATAAACTAAGGAGAACAGGACAAGAATATCCTAATCTGGTAACGAAACGTTCAAAAACTAAATTCAAACAAGCTTGGAGAGAAAACTGCTGCCAAAATAATCTTAGCTCCTGGCGACAATATGTTTTGAACTTGTGTCCAGAAGTCTGCAACTGGTTTCAGATTTTAACCGTAGTGGCAGCTTTTATAATCTGGGCCAACTGACTGTCCAAATTCCTATGATTAGGTCTGGTAATAATAATAACAACAGCCGCTGCTAGCATGAGTCTTGCTGCTTTTATGTACAAGTCAGATTCCAAAGATTTTTCCTCCCAAATAATTTTTCCACTCCAACTGATTGATTAAAATTAGGAATGAATGGGCTGTGTAAAGCCAATTTGGCAATTTAGGGGGTTTGTGTTGTTTTTAAGTTTCAGTGAACCCTCATTGATTGAATTTTAATAGATTATGGTCTATGTATCATGTTGTCCTGGGAAAATACAGCTTGCAGAGATTGTAGTTTGTGCGTGTGTTGCTGTATTTCTACAAGTTTTTTAGGGTGACTTTTTAAGGATAGATTGTTTCAGTACCCACTTGACATGTTTCCCACAGTTTTAAAGTTGTAGAAAGCACTTTGCCATTATCAGTAATTTGCAAAGTACTTGGTGATAATTGCCGACATAGCAGGAGATAGCATCAAAAGCTTTACCAGGCATCAGGGATTATGACTGGCAATGCTTCATCCAGTCTCTTTTACCCAGAGGATGTGATTAAAAAAATATGGAAATCCCAACCCCAGCATGTAAAAAACAGTCATTTTGGCTTAATGTTACGATGTCGAACTAGCAGACCTGCCTTCTAGACACCTTGAGCCACAGAAGTTGTCTTGAGCCATCATACTCTCTCAGCCCAATCTATTTCACAGATTGTTGTAGGAAAAACCTGGGATAAAGAGAAAACATGTATGACACATGGAATTCCTGTATGACAGATAATTCTCTCTCTCTCTCTCTTTCTCTCTCTCTCTCTCTCTCTCTCTCTCTCTCTCTCTCTCTCTCTCTCCCCCACCCATCTCCCCCAACAATTACTTTTATTCTTTGACTTATATTTTATTTAGAAGTCAAATGAGAGTGTAGTGGTTAAAGCTTTGAGCTAGAAAGCAGGAGACTGTGAGTTCTAGTTCCACTTTAAACCAGGTTCCCTCAGTCCTAAGAAGCAAACCAATTCCAAAAACCCTTGCCGAGAGAACTGCGGGTACTCATCCAGGCAACTTCCAGGAGTCAACACTGACTGGACCTACACACAAGCACAGATAATTTTTTAAAAAAAAGTCAAATACAGAAGAAAGTCCTAGAAAACTATCAAACTGAAGCACAAAGATTGGAGATGGTAGATGGTTGGATGTAAGAAAAAGAGGACTAGGGGAATATGGAAGAATATGGAGACCATGATTCTTTTACATCACCACACAAACCCTGGAGGAAGAAAGGCATAACTGAAAAACATGGTCCCTCTGTCGATTCTGTTTTATATTCTCAGGTATTAAGATAAATAAAATGAGGAAGGCTAAAATGTTAGGCAAGCTGGAGAGGTAAAACATCCAGCTTGCTGTTCATATGGGATGCTGGGAAGTTGCATACAGGCTGATGTTCCTTTAATATACATTGTAAGTTCAACTGAAATACCCAGTTTAGAACATGGTTAGTGTAAGTGGTAGGGCTTGTTGTGCTTTAGAAGTGATCCAGGGGTTCTTGGGAGCAGGTACAAGTTCAGCAGTTATCTCCTATTCATTATAGTAATTCAACGTATATGAGCCTAAAGAGAATGATGCTTTAAAGGGTCCGTTCGATAATGCCTCTTAAATGACAGCATCTTTCTTTTTTCCCCAGGCTTATGCAGAAGCCTGGAGGAGTTAAGCTTCTTTAGTGAAGAGCAGAGAGGTGTACTGCTTGTACGAAGTCCAAAGCACTTCTTTTGAATTGTGCACACAGGCCTAGTAAATGTTTATTGTTCTGCCTATGTGGCAAGAAACAACTAAAGTCTACCTTATGATTATTGAATTGGACTACCGACTTGTGTGAGCATTGATTTAGTGACTGTAGAATAGTTTATGGCCTTTAAACCTCCAATCGGCTCAAATGATCCATGGGGAGGATTTCCATCTCAGGACCTGAAAAAAGCACAGTGAAGTCAGTCCACTTTGGACTTCAGAGGGATTGGGAGTGAGTGGGAGTCAGCAAATATAACACCCATCTAGGCAGAAGAGTTGTAAGTGATCTGAAAGCACATTAAAAAAAATTAACTATGGCTGAGTCTGGTAATGAACTACCGGTATATGTGAGATTTCTTGGGAAACTAGCAAGGAATAAAGGATCTGAAGTAAAATAAAGACATTCGAGGCAAGATGTTTGTGTGAGAAAAAAAGAAGGTATTATATACAGAATGTACAAGGAACCTAAAAATCATTCATTGGGACAGGAATATTGTTTAACTGAGAGAAGTGAACCAAACAAGTCTCTAGATGTTTTTAGACTACATGTTCCATAATATTCTCTAGTTAAAATATTGGTGCACTGTTTCTATTCTTTTTTTTTTTAAACTGGGTGCTTTCTAAGAATCTAACAATTAAAACAATGCATAAAAGCCTACATTGTTTATTTTACAAAATGTAAAATATGCTTTACAACAACAAAACAATACCAGGAACAGCAACAATAAAAAAGTTAAAAATTGCACCATGATTAGTAGCGCCGAAAAGATAAAAATAATGCCAGATATAACCTGTTTTGGAAAAGGATTCCAATGCTTAGATTCCACTGTGTTTGTGTGGCAATCTCTATTCAATTAAGACTATACTGCACCAACCTGAGCAATGGTGGGATTCAAATAATTTAACAACTGGTTCTCTGCCCTAATGATTTCTTCCAACAGCCAGTTCACCAAACTGCTCAGAAAGTTTAACAACCGGTTCTCCCAAAGTGGTGTGAACTGGCTGAATCCCACCACTGAACCTGAGCTTGTAAAAATGTGTTTCGCACCACAGAGGCTACTTGTGCTTTTAATGTCCAAGATAAATCCAGAAGCACCCCCAAATTACAAATTTGATCCTTAAGATATATGTCAATCCCATCCAGATAAATTGAACTTGGACTGAGAAACCATCCACCAGCAACACCTCTGTCCCATGTGGCCTGAATTTCAGTTTGTAGACCTTTATCAAATCCATGCCATTGTCAAACATTGATTTCCTTTCCTCTGTCTGTCTGCCTGCCTGCCTGCCTGCCTCTCAGTAAAGATGATCCAACAAGGTGCCCAAGACTGTTTTTGTAGCATAATTGAGCCTAAAATCAGTTTCATCTAAGAATATTGTGATTAGCCATCCCTGACATTTTTCCCATTCTGGCTAGAAATAGCTAGGTTAGCTAGGACTAGTGTTTCTCGTGCCTGGTTATATCTTGATGGTAGGATGTTGTTACTCTACAGAGGTACAAGGTAATTATTACTGCTTTTTATAATATAATCATGTCCAACATTTTCAGACCCGTGATCTGCCTTTAGCTTGAACCTGTACTCCATTTTTTCACTTTTGTATCCTATGAGCATGAGGGTTATGCAAGCAATTGTAGCACACAGATTTTCTAACCTGCATCAGAGCAAGCTTTCCTTTATGTTATTCATTAAAATCTATTGGATAGCCCTTAAATGTCCAGGTTGAATCTCTCCCTGGGTGTTTGGTCGAGGGCAGCAATAGTTCATAATGTTCAAAGAAAAGCAGGCTGGGGGGGGGAAACTAATAGACTAGAAATAGAAGCAGAGTATGGACCCTCCATGTTGAATTAATAAGACAGTAATCTTTTCCCAACTTGGTGTCTTTTGAATGTGTTAGAAACCATCCCGGAAGGTCATTCTGACTGGAAGGCATCAGTCTGGATAAGACTGTGACAGTGCCATTCTGTTCAACTCCTAAAAAGGCTGCTGTTTCCTATAGCAACCAAGGCCAAGAATGGGAACTTCTCCAGGCCCCAAAGCGAGGATTTTTGCACCTCATCCTAACAACATCCTTCTAGCCATACATCCCCATTATCAGAGCCCCTCTTCCCCCCCTCCTTATTTCTTCTCCAGACTTGCCTGTGAAAACTATCCAGACTTAAAGCCAATCAATTTCCAACGAGTAGCAGAGTTTGACGGGAAATTCATTCCAACTGGGGGCTTTGATTTATCTTTCAAATATACGGACAAGCGTGCGCATGATGGAGCCCATTAAAATGTTGGAAGATTGTTTTTATGATTGAAGTCTGTATTACACTTGCCATAAAGAAAGGCAGCGCAGAGTCATTAGCATTTCCATGATGTTATATTTCTGCCTGTCATGGGCCAATAATTCATCTTTACGGCTTGTCCCACCGCTAGCTCTTTGATACAATGAGTATAGAGTTAAGCAAAACTACAACAGGGAAGGAGAATCCAGCGAGCTGCCTGCCCTTCACGCCACTATCGCCTCCTTTCCTAGAAATATTTTTTAGAGCGCTGAAAGAGCACATATGCAGAAAGTCATCCTTCCCCGACACTATTCTTCATTGCTCTCTCTTTCTGTCTCCTGGCCGCACACCCCATCCCACTTCTGCTGCTCACGGATCCAGTTAAATGAAACTTATCTTGCCATTTTGACCCTTTTTTACTCCTCCTGCTCCACCCAGGCTCCTTGGGTTGTTATCATCAAACCAAAGAGAAGGGTTTTTATTATTATTATTATTATTAAAGCAATGATCTTGTCTTCCCTTCCACATTTAGCATGTTTTTTTTTTTTAAAGGAGCCAAGGGGAAAGAGGAAGAAAGAGCATTACAACTGGTCAATTAGACTACAGTACTGTGACGTTCTGGGAACACCTTTCTTTAGTGGAAGTGAAGATGCTTGAATTTGAACTCCCATCAAGCTCAGATGGTGTGGTCCTTGCAACCCTGATTACTGGGCTGGCTAGAAACGATGAAAGGTGTCACCTGAAATTTAAAACAAGAGCCTTGTTATTGATTAATTGTATGGATGGTTATTTGGGATTCTTTTTTATTGCATGCTTATATCTCTGAATAATAATAATTGCTCTAGAATTGATAAACACCAGGTTGTAAGAATTTGTATGAATAGTTTCTATCAGAAAGGGCCAATCGTTGATTAAATTAAACAGCCTATCAATAGAACACAATGGCACTTTGTCAAGGAATGCCTTTATAAATAAACTGAAATAATAATACAGATATAAATAAGTTCCGGAATTAGATTTCAATACCAATGATTTCTTGAGTATATGGACTTTTTTTTTTGGAGCTTTCTATCTGAAGTCAACCCTGTCCACCAGCACACAAACATCTCCTCCAGAAGGGCATTGGGGAAGATCATAAAACAATGTGTTTTATGTGGATGTTAATGTGAATGTATTCAATATGAAATTGGATAGAATTGCATAGAAATAGATCGCTTGCATGCAAATGCAATGATACGTAGGTAGAAAATACATGTTATTAATGAATATAAAGATGGAATTCTACTCTAACTCCATAGTAAGTTTCAGAGAATGATGAACAGGCAGTTATCATAAAACCCTCACAAAGAATCTTCGAGACAGGCGTGTCTGCAGGAAGCAGGTCAAAAAAGTCAAGCTGATGGCTCCAGCCATGCCAATTAAACCCTGCCTTTCCAGACTTGTGATACTCATTTCCATCACTTAGTAGTAAATGGCATATTTCATGCCATGCGTGAATGTGCATCATTCCAAACATTTGTTATTAGCCTTTGGAAATGTACCCATATGTATTATCATTCAACCAGTTTCTAACATTATCCATTGCAGTGAATGTCCAAATATTGACATTCAGACATAAAGTCGACAAGCCTAAATAAAGAAATAATTATGCCAAAGGTCTTAAATTAAGCCCTTATTTCCCATAGATTAGAGATGATAAAAATCAAAAGTAGATACTTGCAATGTCATATGGACTGGTACCATATCATAAAATGTCTGTCTCAGTTGCTGGAGTAATAATTCAATGTTCATTGTACTGATTTTTAGGTTATTCTCATCTGAAAGTGACTTACACAATGTTTGCCATATGTCAGCTAATCAGAGGATACTTCTCTGTCCGTTTATCCTCCATTATGTGAAGACCTATCTCTCTAGAGAAGGCTCTAGAGAAGTTGGGAAAGGTAGAAAGAAAGAGTGGAAGAGGATGACTATCATCTTATTACAGGGATGATGGGTGCACTTTTGGATGACTTGAAGGACGACGTTAGGACAGATCATCATGGAGAAAATCTACCTATGTGGCCACTAACTTAATTAGTGACTTAATTGCACATAATCACAATCAGTCTCATATTAACTGCTCTAATTGGCATATTATCTTGAACTTTCCTCTTCTCCCCTTTCCTCTTTATTTTCTAGTCTTTAATTATGCCTATATTATTTTCAAAACCCCTAATTTATTTTATTTATTTTTATTATTTATTTTATTATTCATATTTCTATGACGCCCACTCTCCGAGGACTCTAGGCGGCTTACACCAAAGACAGTATACTAAATAGCATATTGCCCCCAACAATCTGGGTCCTCATTTTACCCACCTTGGAAGGATGGAAGGCTGAGTCAACCTTGAGCTGGTCAGATTTGATCCGCTGATCTGCTGAACTAGCAGTCAGCTGAAGTTAAAAATATTTGATTCTATTCATCCATTTCCCCTTTTCCCCTTACCTACTCACTTTGCCTGCAATATTATACATATTTACTTCAGTATATATAGGGTATCTCTAAACATGCATGTTTTGGACTTCTGTATTACTGACTTTGTACATGATGGGTGTGCCTGACATACTATATGATTTAACTATGGTTTAAGTTATGTTGTGCAAACATAAATGTGCCATCAGCAGTGGATCATGAGAGGGCAATATTTGTCCAAATTATTACTGGAATAGTGAACTAAAATTACTGCATTCTCCCTTGGTTAGCTGCGTTATGCAATCACCAAAATAGAGTGTTTATAAGTCATTCTGTAACAAAGTTATATGCCTCTCGATTTTCTTTCTGTTGCTATCTTGTCTTTTCTCCTCTAAAAGATAGTTAGAGGAGTGTGGATTTATCTTTTTAAAAAAATTCTATTCATTTAAGTATTAATAATCCATTACTCTATTAAGCATTATGTAAAATGGAGCTGTGATATTATGTTTTGACAACAAAATAAATACTGCGTAGTTCAAATGTTTCCAGAGGGATAACCACGTTAAGTTTTTTGCCATAATATCAAATAGCAACATGGCATTAAAAACACTAGCAAATTTATTTTCATACAAGCTTTGGGGATTACAGCCAACTTCATCCGATACATAAAGCATTATCCTGAACTAAAAGAACATTTCTGCTTGAGGGACAAGGATGATAAAGATCAATGCAAGCTACAGACCGTGGTAACTACTTATTAATAATGGCCATTCACAAAACAATGTGTGAGAACAAAGTACATTTTTACATTGGTGAGCTGTTGAGGATATATGAAATAAAATGAGCTAAACTCTCTTTTAACATGTCCCTTTTACTGTTTTGGCAATCATACGAAAATGATTGCTTTTGCCACCTTTTGGAATAGTTTTTCAATTTCTCAGTCTAATCTTCAGTTATGGAATTGTATTTCCTGGTCATTTTCTATCCATGTATTAACTAAGTCTGACCCTGCTTAACTTTAAGCCAAGATTAATTAGGTACTGCCTCCTATATACCGGTACATCCTTTGGCATTGTTTAAACCACTGGAAAAAGAGTTTACATTCTTGATGTATTATCGTAACTCCTATTTTGCAATGAAACTGGCTGTCATTGTCCCTTTTTAAGGACCGGATGAGAACATAATTGATACACAAATCCTTTTAGATTTACGGTGTGGATGCACGCACAGCATGCTATGGTGACTTTTCAAAGAACGTTGGCTGTCAAATTTAAAAGCAGGGAACTTTCACAGAAACCAGATAACAATTACATCTTATTCAGACTCAAAATATAAAATAGAGGACCTGCTCAAAATAATTTGCAGCCTTGAGTGCAAGATGGCACCCCACTTTCTTCCATTTTTCATGTGGAAGCAACCAGAGTTGCATCTTATTTTGACGTCATTAAGGAAGTAGCCGGCTGGTGTGATGGCTCAGCGGTGAAGACAGTGAGTTGTCATCTGGAAAGCTGACAGCCCAGTTTCGAGACCCAAGTGCCGTATGACAGGGTGACCTCCCATTACTTGCCCCAGCTCCTGCCAATCTAGCAGTTCAAAAGCATGCCACATGCAAGTAGCTTAATAGGTACCCCTTCAGTGGGAAAGGTTACTGCATTCTGTATGCTGGTCACATGACGATGGAAGAGTCTCTCAGACAACGCAAGCTCCTTCAGCTGAGAATTAGAGATGAGCTCCACCTCCATGACTGGACAGGAGAAACCTTTAAAGGAAATAGCATTTTCCATAGAATCTTAGTTGAAAGCCATAAAGGCAACCTTGTTCAACCCCCTGTTCCAGTGGTGGGTTGCTCCTGGTTCGGTCCGGTTCTTGAGAACTGGTAGTAAAGGCAGCAGGAAGCTCCGCTTACCCACCTAGATGCCATCATGGATGATCTGTGCATGTGCAGAAGCTTCTGCGCATGTGCAGAAGCACGCATGCGCTCCCATTGCGAACCGGTAGTAAAGGTAAGTGGAACCCACCCCTGCCCTGTTCCCTATAGAAATCCAGTTTAAAACATCCAGAGAGGTGGCTTTTCACCACTCTTAGATAAAACCTTACCCATTGGAACCAGCTCTGACAATTGCCATTGTTCCAGTTGCGTTTTTGATGTCTTCATAGTAATCACAGCTGAAGCTTTGAGGATACCACTTCCTAGTGGTCGTTCTTTTACCACAAGGCAGAAGAAAAGTCCATTGTGCCAAGTGGAAACAGTAGCCAGGAGGAACTAACTTACCTCTCTTCCCATCCCCATTTTTGGCTTTTGCTCTCTCACCCAAAGTGAATGAGCAAAAGGAGAGTAAATGGAAATCAAAATGGAGTCTGCAAAGAAGCCCACTTTTTCTGGAGCTACTCTAGGGCTTTGTCTGTTTGGACAGCTGGACAAGAATGTTACTCTCCTTTGACTCACTCATCCCCATTTAGATAACATGGTTGGCTGTTGAATGATGGAGTTTAGTCCCCAGAGAAGAGGAGAAAAAGAGAGTAAGAGATCACGGACAGAAGCAGTTGTTCTCCCTGAGCCTATCAACTGAGATCTCCTTCCTCACAGGCTGCCCAACCCTGCAATAGATTGGCTGGAGAGCCCAGGAGAGAATAAATAAACAATTCCAGTCTTCAACAGTCCTGAGAGTCATGAAGGTTCCTGCTGCTGCCCACATCTGTTCTCTTAAGTTATAGCCTTTCTTTAACTTACGGCAGGGCTGACCCCATTAAAATTAATTCCAAATGAACTTACTGTTAACTAGATTTATGGGGTGATGTTGTCTGCATTTCTTTCCTCGGTTTCTTTGTGAAACATGCTTGACTTAACGTTTCCCCTTTCCTGGCCAAAAGATCCACCACCATCTGCCGGCAGCCCATAAGAGGGGATGCTGTCTGATCAGTCCTCCCAACTGCCACAAGACGCTGAGATTTGCTACCTTCTGCCTTTGTTGTCTGTGGTTCCAAGTAAATGCAACTATATGGAATGAAGTGATCGGGGAAGGTGACCTGCAAATGAATTGGAGGGGAGGGATACCTGTTCTGCCCATCTCCATCCCATTGTCTGGCTTGAGGGAATGATTGAAAATCAAAATAAGCACAGGAGTAGAATGCCTACAGAGGCCCAACTTTTGTGTGGATGTTATTTTGGTTGACAGAGGAAGGGACAACTTAGTCTTTGGCCAGTGATGCACACAATGGGAATAATTGGTCAGAAGGGAATCAAACTAGCTCCAAACAAATCTGGGTCTCCCTGGGCTTAAATTACCAGGTCAATTAGTGAGATTTCAGCCTTTTCAGGTCAGGCTCATCTCCTTTCCCATGCCTGAAAGGAACCTGTGTGTGAGCCTGCATGAGCTAGTTACAGAAGTGTGCTCTGCGTGGGTCACTTGTGCCCTCTATGTATGCACAGGCATGTATAGCTCTGCTCTCCATCACTCTCTCTTTGCCTTGTTGAGCCTTAAAGCTGCCAGGGCCATGTGGACGTGCTGTGCAATCTGAGTGGGCTCAGCCCAGGGGGCTCCTGCGTTGTCAGAATGCTAAGCAGCCTTTGAAAGACCGGACTGACTTCAGCGTTGGAGGCTGGATGCTTTTCATGCTCAGCCACTCAAACTCTCCAGGAGCCTCATGGGGTTTTTTTAGTGGGCAGCTCTGGCAGGGTCTTTTTCTGAATAGAAATGTGCAAGGGTGGGTTCTACTTACCTTTACTATTGGTTTGCAGCGGGAGTGCGTGTGTGTGCTTGTTTTGCTCGTGCCTGCGCGCGCACTTCTGCGCATGCGCAGAAGCTTCTGCCCATGCACAGATGACCCATGATGACGTCATGGCAGGTGGGCGGAGCCTCCCGCCGGTTTTACTACCAGTTCTATAGAACCGGACAGAACCAGGAGCAACCCACCACTGAGGCTGTGTCTCCATGTTGTCTCCATTTCTTATAAACTCAGAGCTCCTATCTCCTACTTATTTCTCTTTCCTGATATTCAGGCATTTGTCCCCCAGTCACCATTTGTGTGCCCACTGTGCCCTCTCCTTGCTTATCAGTAAGAAAACGAGCTGTGTTTGAATGCAGACAAAACAGTTACCTACAACTGTCTAGGGCAGGGGATGTGTGGGGCGGGAGCAATCTCTCTCATGTTTGCAGAGAGGGTGTCACTGGGGAGAAAAGGGGGAAAAGAAGATGGCATGGCAGCAATGGAAGTGGAGAGGTGGGAGAGCAGTCGGCTTGAAGGGTTTTTATTATTCCTCCCAGTTTAATGTGAAGTACTTAAACTAGATAACATGCAGTTTGGATGTGCTCGTATTGCACAAAAATTCCATACGGGGTTAGATCAACTCGTTGCCACTGTGGGGGGAAGACAAGGATCAGTGAGAAGGTACAGAGTTACCGATGCTTGGCTGGACCACTAGCAGGGAAAGGCAGGTGTGGGCACGCAAAAGAAACGAAGAACAGATGTTGAGCAAAGCACAGGTGGGAGAAAGAAGGATCTTTGAGTATGGATTTCTTTAGAAAATTGCAGCCTCTGGCTTTTTCATCATCCAAACTTTTGGTTCAAGGGCTTCGTCCCTACTTTGACTGGCATTCCTAGTGCAGATGGGAGATGTGGTGGATACATTCCCATCACACACCAAAACTGTGTATTAGCCAACCACATTTTAACCAAAGCCATCGTTGTGAGAGCGGTTTACGATTACAGGTTGTACTGACCCAGAAAATTGGACAACATTCAGTTATTCATGGTTGTGGAGCCTGCCGCTATTCAGAAACTTTTTTATTTGAGCCATTGCTTTATTGTATTGTAACCGTATATGTATCATAGGTTTTTATGGTTTTAGAATTAGTCCGTGGTAAACTGCCTTGGGAAAACTTTTGCTTTGAAGGGAAGCAGGCAGTTTATAAAAAAAAATCAAATTAATCAATGAAGCGTTTCTCTCAGTGGAAGTGGAGAGAAAATAATTATGTCAGCCTGTTCTAATCTGGGTCTCCCAGGAGACGTATTAGAACTAAAATGGCCAGAATCTCATATGAGTTGCAGACCCAGCAGAGCCAGAGAATGACTCACTGGGGAAGAGACTCTCCAAATGCTGTTCCTCTCCTGACCATTCTCCATTGCATGAGTTCCTCCTTCAGCAAAACATATTTGCTCCTTTGTGACATTTTCACAACTTCCCATCCTAACCTCTTATACCTGTCTAGTGCAGGAAATCCAGAATCAATATGGTTCAAATGAATACATGTTATTGTACGCTAAAGATCTCTACAAGAATCTGAACTACCAACGATCAGAGCAAATTGGTGGTAGATAAGAATAAATGGAATTCAAGTTGGCCTGAACTTAGATCTCTTGTGAGCACAAAGGGACTCAAGATTGATGACACACTTGACTCCTCCCTCTGGCTCAGCCTGGTCATCTCCTACAATAACACAGTGCATTGAAGGCAACTGATGATCTGACAATCCCTGTCCTATGGAATGAACTGCCCCCGGACATACGAAGGATCCCCGACCTCCGCGCCTTCCGTCGTGCTCTGAAGACCCTATTATTTCAGCAAGCCGGTCTGACGGGATAAATGATTTTAAATTGGGTTTTAAAGTGGTTTAATATGGTTTTAATTGGAAGTTTTAATTTTGGCCAAAGATTGAATTGTTTTAATATGTTTTTTAAATTTTGTCTTGTATGTTGTTTTATCATGGCTGTTCACCGCCCTGAGTCCTTCAGGAGAAGGGCGGTATACAAATATAATAAAAACTAAAAACTAAAACTAAAACTTAAGTGTCAGAGGCACTACAGATTATAAACGGATTATCTAGACCCTTTTCAGTCTGGCTTCAGGCCTGGCTACAGCACGGAAACTGCTTTGGTCACACTGATGATGATCTCTGGCGAGCCCGAGATGAGGGTCATTCCTCCATCTTGGTGATACTTGACCTCTCAGCAGCTTTCGATACCATTGACCATGGTATCCTTCTGGGATGACTAAAGGAGCTGGGAGTGGGAGGCACCGTGTTACGGTGGTTCTCCTCCTATCTCTCTGGTCGGTCACAGTCAGTGTTGGTTGGAGGACAGAGGTTGACCCCTAGGCTCCTCGTTTGCGGGGTGCCTCAGGGCTCGGTCCTCTCTTCCCTCCTATTTAACATCTACATGAAGCCGCTGGGTGAGATCATCTGACAATACGGGGTGAGGTATCAGCAATACGCTGATTATACCCAGCTGTATATCTCTATCCCGCGTCAATTCAGTGATGCAGTGGATGTGATGTGCTGGTGCCTGGAGGCTTAAACCAGACAAGACCAAGTGGCTGTGGGTATTGCCTCCTAAAGACTATGTCGATTGTCCATCCTTGGTTCTGGGGGGGGAGAAATTGTCCCCCTCAGAACAGGCTCGCAATTTGGGTGTCCTCCTAGACTCACAGCTAAGATTAGAGCAACATCTGACAGCTGTGGCTAGGGGGGGCCTTTGCACAGGTTCGCCTGGTGCACCAATTGCCACCCTACTTGGATCAGGAGGCTCTCCTCACAGTCACTCATGCCCTTGTCACCTCACGGTTAGATTATTTCAACGCGCTCTACATGGGGCTACCCTTGAAAAGTGTCCGGAGACTACAGTTGGTCCAGAACGCAGCCGCGCGAGCTGTCGTGGGTGCACCTAGGTACACCCATATTACACCAATACTCTGCGAGCTGCACTGGCTCCCTATTGGTCTCCGGTCACAATTCAAGGTGTTGGTTATTACCTTTAAAGCCCTACATGGCTCAGGGCCAGGTTATCTTCGAGACCACCTTCTACCGCATAGCTCCCAGCGACCGGTAAGATTCCATAGAGTTGGTCTCCTCCGGGTCCCATCAGCTAAACAATGCCGGCTGGCAGGCCCGCAGGGGAGGGCCTTCTCTGTGGCTGCCCCAGCTCTCTGGAACCAGTTACATCCTGAGGTCCGGACCATCCCCACCCTATTGGCCTTCCGAAAAGCAGTGAAGACCTGGCTTTTCCGGCAGGCCTGGGGCCGTTGATCTCGCTTTGCGATCTGACGAGATCCGGCCATGAATGGTTTGAATGGGTTTTAATGTTTTTAATGTTTTTAATTTTTAAGTGTTTTTATAGTGATTTTTTGAGTGTATTGTGAGCCGTCCTGGGTCTTCGGAGAGGGGCGGCATATAAATTGAATGAATGAATGAATGAATGAATGAATGAATGAATGAATGAATAAATAAATAAATAAATAAATAAATAAATAAATAAATAAACAAACAAACATATAACACTCGACACTGAGCAAATAAGATAAATACAAAATAGGCCATGAAAATACAGCACATGTAAAAAGTATGTAAAATAAGTAGGATTAAAACTAAATGACATTTACCCAGTATTGGGCCACATCGACAGCATTTTCTCTCGCCAGCACAAGGTCTTCCTCTGTACATGTTGAGCAGAGGTGGGTTTCAGCAGGTTCTGATCAGTTCTGGAGAACTGGTAGCAGAAATTTTGAGTAGTTCGGAGAACCGGTAGTAAAAATTCTGACTGGCCCCGTACCCATCTATTTTCTGCCTCCGAAGTCCCATCTGATCAGGAGTAAATGGGGATTTTGCAGTATCCTTCCCCTGCCACGCCCACCAAGCCACGCCCACCAAGCCATGCCACGCCCACCAAACCACACCCTCAGAACTGGTAGTAAAAATTTTTGAAACCCACCACTGATGTTGAAGGACATCATATGCATTGCAGCATACATGAGATGAATAATTCTCCATGGTCAGTCACATAGAATATTTTCTACTGGGAAGTCCCAGATTTTTTAGATTGTCCTTTGATCTTCCTACTCCGTTTAACGATATCCATACAGGCTAAGGTTGTAGAACCCAGAAGCACCCTTCGGTCAGAGATCTGACAATGAAAAAAGGATAGAGTTGTCAAATGTGGGACAACTCAAACCACCCTTAATCCTGTTTCCCTTCCAAGTGGGGAACTGATATTCTGTTTGATAGGTATAGCCATTATTCAACATCTCACCACTTGTTAATGTGCTGAGGAGTCAACATCTGACTGAATAAAGAGTTCCAGTGAAAAGCATGATTTGAACTGATCTGGCAGTGATATCTGTATCAAAGAGAAAGTTTTACCTTCCATTCCTGGCACTGCCAGCATAAAAAGAAACAGAGAGCTATATCTGAAGCAGTGGGAAAATGCTACCAATTAGAATACTCAACTGTGAATAAGGACAAATAATTTGGCCTGGAACAGGAAAACTTCTTAGCCTCTGTAGTACTTGCACAAAGGTGTAGCAGGGTCTATGAATTCATTTAACACCCAGATGCTACAGATTATTCAGCATACTGCTGCTCGGGTAATGTAATGGGCTATGAGAATAACCTAAGGAACAAGAGGAAGAGTCGCTACCAAGGCAACAATCAGATAAGAGAATCTGAATCCAGGGGAAAAAAATAATTTGAAAAAAAAATCATCTCAGATTTAATCCTCCCTAGTTCTCTTGTAGATAAAGACAGAGATGTTTTCAGATTTGTACAATTCTGTTATTGTAGCACGGTAATAAAAATAGCATCACTAACTTTGGTTTCCTACTCTGGTCTCTCTCAAAGTGCTGACAGGGAGTTAGGGATGGGGCATGATTCACAAAGAGATGACCAGTTTGTTTCCAGATGCAATTCAAGAGGCCGGTTATTCCCTTTAAAGCAGGGGTGAAATCCAGCAGGTTCTGACAAGTTCTGGAGAACCGGTAGCGGAAATTTTGAGTAGATCAGAGAATCGGCAAGTACCACCTCTGGCTGGCCCCAGAGTGGGGTGGGAATGGAGATTTTGCAGTATCCTTCCCCTGCCACGCCCACCAAGCCACGCCCACAGAACCGGTAGTAAAAAAAATTGAATTTCACCACTGCTTTAAAGCCCTGCGTGCTTAAATATCTTCAGATTCTAATAAAGGGGAATATTTGTAGCGCAGGGTTGAAATGAGGGGTCCTTGATGTTCTCTGAGCTTGGTTGTTTTCTTGCAGAGCTTTCATTACCCAAACTAGGTAACATAGGTAACAACTCAGGAGCACAAAGATGGTGATGATGTTACTGGGTAATGAAAGAAAACAACCAAGCTCAGAGAGCACCTAGGACCCTTTACTATCAGATTCCTCTTCTTCCAATTGTTTCTGCTGACATCTGGTAGGAGAAGAGGTTCTCCTCACATTCAGGGAATGTCATATTTAGGGGGCTCAGTGGTGGGCCTTTTCAATTGCTATCCCCCCTTCTTTAGAACAACACTGTTCTGAGATCGGTATGGCCCCAAACTCATTGGGCTTTAGAAAAGCAATTAAAACCTAGCTTTTCCAGCAGGCCTAGGGGATTGATTTGTTATGAAGTGCCCCTTTTGGAATATGGTGTTATGTTTGAATTGAGTTTGTTTATTGTCCCTGGCATAGAACTGTGAGTTATTTGTTACTTGTTTCATTTTTATGTACATTTTAAACCTTATTTTTATGGAATAGGGAAATGAGTTGCTCAGTCAGTTATAACTGGAGTGGTATACAAGCCCAGTAAATGAACCAATAAAATAGATGTAACTTTACCACATAACCTGGCCATTCCTCCACGTAAGCTGTTTGTAGACAAAGATCAGTTTCAACCTCTATTGGGGGGGAGGGGGGGATGAATTAATTTAGGAGAGGAAATTAAAATCATGGAAGATATAATTGGGTGTCTTCCAGGTATTTCTTTCAGTGTTCCTTTTGCATGAGGAAGATCTGCCTGGATTCATGTAGATATTTATCTGGCCCAGGGATGGGTTCTAAATTTTTTTACTACCGGTTCTGTGGGCGTAGCTTATTTTGTGGGCGTGGCTTGATGGTCATGTGACAATTATTTAGGATTTAGCAGAGGTACTGGTCTACCAGGCTTTTAACTGCTTGCAGAGCTGTACCGATCTACCCATTTATTTTTTGCAGGCACTGATCTACTCATGTATTTTTGCAGGCACTGATCTGCTCATGTATTTTTGCAGGTACTGATCTACTCATGTATTTTTGCAGGCACTGGTCTACCCATTTATTTTTGCAGGCACTGGTCTACTCATTTGTTTTCTTTCTTGTTTTCTGATCAGCTGTAGGGTGGGCCTTTGAAGCCCCCTGGCAAGAGTTTAAACAGTTTTTTTCCCTCTAGCCATCAGCTTGGACTCAGGAGGCAGCAATAGATTGGGGGTGGGGCCAAATAAAAGGTAAGAATAACCCGGGGGTGGGGAGGGCAGAGGGGGGCGGGGGGGCAGAAGCAGTTCAGTGACGTCATATTGTCACCGCTACCGGCTCGGGACAACCGGGCCGAACCGGGAGGAACCCACCACTGATCTGGCCTTCTGCTCAGGAATAAGGCCTATAAAGGGAAAAGATAGGCATGTATTCACATCAACGATCTACAACGCATCTTCTTCAATTACATGTCCCTTTCAGACTCGGTGGAATGCCTGCGCTTACTGATGGATTTTGTTCCTAGCCCTTGCACACACAGAATATATTAGAAAAAGACCAGGTTGCAGAGAGATTCAGCCAAGGAGGTTGGGATGGGAGAGCAGAAAAATGAAGATAGCAGGTATGAGTTTGTTTTTTTAAAAAATGTGAAGTACATTTTTAAAAAGGGTGAGGCTTTAATTGCATCATCATTCCCACTAGCCTGACCTTTTTGACACCCACCACCCTAATGAAATACCACTGGATTCAGCACTTCAGTGGCAGATCCTGTTACCTAGTTTCTCCTGTGTCTAATCTGGCAACTCCGCTGCAGGATCTAATTCTTCATCCCCAATATCAGGCTAGTCCAGAGGTGGGTTTCAGCCAGGGGTGGGTTCTAAATTTTTTTACTATCAGTTCTGTGGGCGTGGCTTATTTTGTGAGCATGGCTTGATGGTCATGTGACAATTCTTTAGGGTTTAGCAGAGGTACTGGTCTACCAGGCTTTTAACTGTTTGCAGAGCTGTACTGGTTTACTCATTTATTTTTGCAGGCACTGGTCTACCCATTTATTTTTGCAGGCACTGGTCTACCCATTTGTTTTTGCAGGCACTGGTCTACCCATTTATTTTTGCAGGCACTGGTCTACTCATTTGTTTTTGCAGGCACTTGTCTACCCATTTATTTTTGCAGGCACTGGTCTACTCATTTATTTTTGCAGGCATCGATCTACTCATTTGTTTTTGGAGGCACGGGTCTACCACCACACTGCCTTTTAACACTGATCAGCTGTAGAGCGGCCCTTTGAAGCCCCGCAGCAAGAGTTTAAACAGCTATTTTCCTTCTAGCCGATCAGCTGGGACTCAGAAGGCAGCAATAGATTGGGGGTGGGGCCAAATAAAAGGTAAGAATAACGCGGGGGAGGGGCGGGGGGCAGAACCGGTTCAGTGATGTCATATCGTCACCGCTACCAGCTTGGTGGAACCGGGACGAACTGGAAGGAACCCACCACTGGTTTCAGTAGGTTCTGACCAGTTCTGGAGAACCGGTAGCGGAAATTTTGAGTAGTTAACCGGTAGTAAAAATTCTGACTGGCCCCGCCCCCATCTATTCTCTGCCTCCCAAGTCCCAGCTGATAGGGAGGAACTGGGGATTTTGCAGTAACCTTCCCCTGGGGTGGGGAGGGAATGGAGATTTTACAGTATCCTTCCCCTGCCACGCCCTCTAAGCCACACCCACCAAGCCATACCATGCCCACCAAGCCACACCCACCGAACCGGTAGTAAAAATTTTTGAAACCCACCACTGAGGTAGTCCTCGATTTACGACCACAATTGAGCCCCCAAATTCTGATGTTAAATGGGACATTTGTTAAGTGAATTTCCCCCCATTTTACAACCTTTCCTGCCCCAGCCATTAAATGAATCACTGCAGTTATTAAGTTAGTAACGGAAAACACATTTTTGACATTAAATGTCATACACCTTACACGACAATAAGCATGTGCTGCACCGTATCTCAAAAAATAGGTACATTTTCCCCAGAATTTTTCAGAACGGCAGAGTGATAGAATTGGGAGAAGAGAATGGGAATATTTTTGAAAAGATCAGAAAAGGAACTACAACTATTCCTTTATGGTTTGTATCCATACAAAACTACTTGATTCAGACACAGATTGTGGCTAATGTGGGATTATAACTCCTGGTATCCTTATGAAGCATGCAAACGATGAGCAATGCTGGGAATTGTAATTCAGTGGCATCTGAAATGTCATTGCTGGCTTAGCCCGTTTGTATTGATTGGCTGTGGAAATTTACAAGACCTATTTAACAATATCAGAGACTGATCCTGGGACCGTTTGCATATAATATATGCACCGGGCCATAGCTTCAGTTTTTTCACCAACATAGGGATGGGGATCTCAGCTGAACTATAACTGCCAGCTATTCATAATCACTCTGCCTGTAGCCAAAAAGGGTTCTTGGGAATTGTAGTTCTTTAGCATCTGGAGACCCTGGTTCCTGTTCTGTAAGATTTCTTAATTCCTTGGGCAGAATTTGATAAGAAGATCTTTGAGGAAAAGCAGCAGTTCTACGAAAAGACCATATATTTAGCAAGGCAAAAGATTCCACACAGCTCTAATTAAAATATTTCTAATAAAAATGTAAAAAAAAAAAGGGAACTCTATCAACTGGATGGACCCCTTGCCTGAATTTTTTTAAAGTCAGTGAGTGGGTTTACACAGCATGCTGAACTAAAATCCAAGGAAGCATAACTGTGTCCTTGGTTTATACCCAGATATTGGGTATATAGTTTATACCCAGGTTTATAAAAGCTTGTACCCAGACACTGTAATTTGTAAAATATAGTTTATGGTTTGTTAATTTATCCAGGAAATCATGGTTAGTCAACCATAAGTAAAACCTGTTCCATGTCCTAGTAAACCTATTTTAATTTAATGTCCTTTGATAGCTGATAGCTGTTTTAAGCATCTGAAATTTCAGTGTTATCAATTTTGGGATATGTGTCTATTGTGCCCATACATACAGGAAACTGTCACTTTTCAAATTCGGAGTGGGGGAAAAAAGTGCCTGAATTTTTGCAGCTAACTAGGAAGAAATAATGTTGGGAAGAAGCTGCAAGAACACACAGTACAGTATATTCCTTCTAGAAATGGATGTTCTTTCAAGATTAATATCGCTTGTTTGGTTGCTCTGCTGCTTTCCTGCTGCTTAACCATTCTCAATAAATACACAACTGCTTGTTTGGGGAACAAATTTCCAGTGTTCTTTCCTCCATTGAGCTGGTGTGATGTTATTTCCTACTGCTGGGGAAATGAGAAGAGCAGGCAAGGGATCAGATGGGCTATGGAGTTTTCTGAACCAGCTATGTTTGTTCAGAGTTAAACATGGTAGTGGGGAGAAAGAGTTGTTGCTCCAAAGGCTTCAGTGTCCAAAATCTATGGTTAAGATTAGAAGGTAAATGAAAAAAGTGACTTATGATTGGTTTTCACACTTATGACTATTGCAACATCCCCATGGTCATGTGATCAGAATTTAGGCACTTGGCAATTGGCATTTATTTATGACAGTTGCACTGTCTTGAAGTCATGTGATCACCATTGTAATCTTCCCAGGCAGCTTTCAGCAAGCAAAGTCAATGGGGGAAGCTAGATTCGCTTTGTGATTGCATGATTCACATAACAGCTATAGTGATTCCCTTAAGAACTATGGAAAAAGGTGGTAAAATGGAGCAAAACTCACTTAACAACTCTCTTGCTTAGCAACAGAAACGTGGAGCTCAATTGTACATCGAGAACTATTACTATAAAAATCATTTTGTTAGAATTTTGTCCTGGACATATTGGAAAAAAGGGTATATGTTCTGAAACCAATAAGGATACAGCCCAACCAGCTTTTAAGTCAGCCGTTCATGTCAAACTAAGAAGGTGAAATTGTATTTATGGCCTCTGAGGCAATAAACTCCAGTTGATTTGGGAAAGAATAGAGGTAAGATATGAAGTGGTTAGTGGATCAACTTAAGGTTTCAGGTCTCATTTGCTTTGGGATGTGATTGAACAAGTGAATTTTGGTGGAGGAAGCCCAATGTGAGTCTTGCAAAAACTGTTTGAGAGTTAGTATGGGCGAGGGAGGCAAGGAAAGTGGATACAGGTAAAGCTTTAAATAGGTACACTCAATCCTCATTATCCACAGGTTATGTTCTTGAAGAACCCTATGGAAACGGAAACTGTGATTATTGAAGAAAGACATCGAGGCTTGTTACTGCAACCAACACCGTAATGCATCTTGGTGTAGCTGTAGCTCATGTCAATGCTGCATGAAAAGGCTCTCAAATTTTTTTTCTCTATTGCCCATGACTGCATATAGCTGTGTTGAGGCCTCCTTGACGAAAAACGGGTTACACTTTTATGGAAGGCTATAAGTGAATCCATGGAGACAGAATGCGAAAATAACGAGGATTGAGGGTATGTCAGAGAGAAAAATCATAATTTCTGTGAAAACATATCCCTTTCCTTGATCTGTTGATTTCCACATTCCCCCATACTATCCAGTCTCAAAACGATTCTTCTAATTTTATTGAACAAAAATGAAATACAGCAAGGGATTGAGGGTTGCAGAGAAGATACTGGAGGAGAGGAAGCACAGATAAGAGGCTCATATTGTAGGACAGTGGTGTCAAACTCGATTTCATTGAGGGCTACATCAGGGTTGTGTTTGTCCTCGGGGGCCGAGTGTGTGTGGTGAGCTCAACGTCACACATTGAGGGTCTGTTTTTGGCTGCGATGGCCTCCTGCAGCCCTCTGCCAGAGAAAACGGAGGCTGGGAGGCCTCTGTTTTTGCTGGCAGAGGACTGCAGAAGGCCGTTGCAGCCAAAAACGGAGCCCGGGAGCACCATGGGCCGGTCCTATGCTGTTTCCAGGGAAGACCTGCGGGCCAGATCTAAGCACCCCATGGGCTGGATCTGGCCTGCTGGCCTTGAGTTTGATACCCCTGTTGTAGGAGTTCTAAAAAAGCCTGGATGAACTGCCACTCCAGTGCATTCACATCAGAGGTTGTATTTAGCAAGTTCTGACCAGTTCTGGAAAACTGGTAGCGGAAATTTTGAGTAGTTTGGAGAACTGGTAAATACCACCTCTGGCTGGCCCCATCCCCATCTATTCTCTGCCTCCCGAGTTCCAGTTGATCGGGAGGAAATGGGGATTTTGCAGTAACCTTCCCCTGGAGTGGGGAGGGAATGGAGATTTTACAGTATCCTTCCCCTGCCACGCCCATCAAGCCATGCCATACCCACCAAGCCACGCCCACAGAACCGGTAATAAAAAATATTTGAATCCCACCACCGATTCACATCTCTTTAGAAATAAGCTCCATTAACTTGGAGCTTTTATCAAGTTAATGGAGCTTATTTCTGAGGAAACAACCAACCAACCAAAAGGAAACAAACAAACAAACCCTCAATGGTTCAAGCTTAGAAAAGAGAAGGAAGCCCACTGACTCACATCAAAAAAGAATAAACCTCAAAGCTGAAATTCTGAAAATTCCCCAGCATAAATTCTCCTTGTAGACACATTGTGGAGACAGGAGCCCCATTTCAGATTCTGGACGAGGCCAGGCAGTATTTCTTCATTTATTTGAAATATTTATTAGGCTGCTTCTTAGGAAAATATTCCCAAGGTGCCTTCCAATATATACATTCACAATATAAAATCAATTAAATTTAAAACCACAAAACACCATAAACACATAATGAATGCATCAATAAGAATTACAAGTAGGTTTGCTTGTTCCTGCCTCTTTGTTTTCACAATCAGCACATTTAAAAACAAACGAACAAAAAGCCACACACACACACACACACACACACACACACCTCTGGATGAGTGTCTTCCAGTCTCATTTAATAGGACGATGATATTGCAAAGCTAAAGATATTGAGGATAAGAGATTCTGGCCTCCCGCTCTGTTGGCAATTTAAACCATTGGTATCCTTCAGTCTCAAAAGACTATGGTATCGGATAGAGGTCCTAAAACAGCATCTAGTGTGACTAAAAAGGCCAATTCAAGAGTGGCAATCCATTCAACTTGGAGGGCAGATACATTCTATCCCCTGCCCAGCCCCCAGATTTCGCTGGTTCTGTCTCTTTGCATCAGCCTGCCGAACAAGTGTCTCTTTGAATTGGAGAAGGCCATGCTGTGTCTTTAGCTTCCAAGCTGAACGATCGGAGGTCAAGGTTTCCCAGTTGTTAATGTCCATTCCTAAGGTCCCTCTTGCAGATATCCTTATATCGCAACTATGGTCTCCCTCTGAGGCACTTTCCCTGCAGTTTAAGCTGAATTTATGCTGAATTCTTTCCCTGGCAATTTATGCTGAAGCCAAAGAGAACAAAAATCACTGCAGAAAAGAGTGCCTTTAGTAGGGTGGAAATATTTATGGAAGAAGTTCCTCCAGTTTAAAGTTGCCCTAGGAGCCAAATCCCCCATATGGATAGAATGGATGGAAACTAATCAAGGATGGAAGCAATCTAAAACTAAAAATACATTTCCTGACAGTGAGAATAATCAGTGGAATGACTTGCCTCCAGAATTTGCAAATGGTGAATCACATGACAGTGCCGGGACGGTGCAACCATCATAAATATGTGCCAGTTCCCAAATTTTAATCACGTGATCATGGGGATGCTGCAACAGTTGTGTGAGAACCAGTCATGACTCATTTTTTCCAGTGCCATTGTACTGGAATGGATTGGAGGTATTTAAAAAGCAAACCCACACCGATGAAGTACAGCCACAAACCAGAAGCCAGACCACAGTTGCATCATTAGCCACTTTAAATCCCTCCAATCCATACATGAAGCAAACTGACACCCACCATGAAGATGTGGCACACCACAAACGTGAAGCCAAACAACAGCAATGCAGCTCACCAGCTCAAATCCCCCTGCAACTCAGACTAACACGAGCACAACCAAGCCCCCACCTAAACAGAACACACCCCCATCCAATCAGAGCACAGCCAACCCCCCATCCAATCAGAGCGCAGCCAAACCCCCAACCAATCAGAACACACCTCCACCCAATCAGAACACAGCCAAGCTCCCACCCAATCAGTTCACACCCCCACTAGCAGTTAAAAGGAAGAAACAGCTGCGATCTCACATTGCTCCTAAAAGCACGAAGCTGAAAACACCAGTCTGAAGATGACGAATGAGACTTCGTCGAAACATCGCCAAGACACTTCCAATTTTACGTGAGAGAAAACCCGAATAACCAAAGACCTACATACAAATGCCCGCGAAAATCTCAGAAAATATATATGTATGTATGTATGTATGTATGTATGTATGTATGTATGTATGAATATATATATATATATATATATATATATATAAAACTATTCTAAAAATACGAGTTCCAGGTATATTAGTAAAGAAAGAAGCAGATATCCTGTAAGCTCCAGAATAGATGATAATAATTCTATAATAGATGATATCTATATAATAGATGATAAAAATTCTCCAGCATATTTGATTTCTACATAGTACTTAATGGACACAAATTACTTTCTTGTACAATTGATCCAAGATGGCGCCGCCGAAGGCTGCCTCGGTGAAATGCTCTCTAATGGTTTCTTTAGAATTATTGAGCCTGTCATCTGTCATCTGCACCTCTATAACTGTCTGGTTTAGTTCTGCAACCCAACAAGACAGACACAGACTTCAGAGGATAATTAGAACTGCAGAAAAAACAATTACTACCAACCTGTCTTCCACTGAGGACCTGTATACTGCACAAGTCAAAAAGAGGGCTGTGAAAATATTTACAGACCCCTCACATCCTGGACATAAACTGTTTCAACTCCTACCCTCAAAACGACACTATAGAGCACTGCACACCAGAGCAACTAGACACAAGAACAGTTTTTTTCCTGAATGCCATCACTCTGCTAAACAAATAATTCCCTCAACACTGTCAAACTATTTACTAAGTCTGCACTATTAATCTTCTCATCGTTCCCACCACCCATCTCCTTCCAGTTATGACTGTATGACTGTAATTTTATTGCTTATATCCTTACAAGCAATAAATTTATATTGATAATGTTTCTTAATTGCTTATTTGTACCCCATGACTATCATTAAGTGTTGTACCTTATGATTCTTGATGAATGTATCTTTTCTTTTATGTACATTGAGAGCATATGCACCAAGACAAATTCCTTGTGTGTCCAATCACACTTGACCAATAAAAAAATCTGTTCTATTCTATTCTACATTCTATTCTATATGATAATATATTTTACAGTAGTTACATAGGATACACCAATTTTTAAAAATAACATCTTAAAGAAGATTCTTCAGTGAAGAGAATAACTTGTCCTTAACCCAGAGATGGGTTCTACTTACCTTTACTACCGGTTCGCAACAGGATCGCATGCGCAGATCGCCGATGACAATATCCGGGGCAGTGGGCGGCCTCCTGCCGGTTTTACTACCGGCTCTTGCGAACCGGTCTGAACCAGGGGCAACCCACCATTGCCTTAACCATTAACTATCTCTTGGTTTACCAATAAACACTGTGTGTCAGAGAAAGAGAAAGAGAAAGAGAGAGAGAGGAGGAGAGAGGAAGAAGGAAGATTATTTAAGTTTTTTTGAAAAGGCTGCCTCTTTTGTTCAATCTTCTTGTCTCTCTCCTTCTCACACCTCCCCCTGACCTGGATTTACCAGGCTGCACAGCAAAAGCTGCATAGAAGGTCCTCTGGTACTTTTACAACCTCGATCATAAAAAAAGGCCATCAACTCAAACTAAGTAAATATACATATACTGTACATATGCATAAAAAGTGTGGATAGGAATTATGCAGCTGCCAAGGGTTTATGCTTCAAAGGGGGTGATCTTCTCTGGATAGGTAATTGGTTGGAGCTGAAGTAATGGTGGAGAATTCATCTCCATAAACTTTTTCCTGGCTAATTTATCGGGGGAGGCTATGTGGGGGCTATTTATTGAATTACAGTTCACCCACTTTGTCAGCTGCTCAAGTCCAAGGACTGGAAAATATCAGAAAGGTAGCAATCCAGCCAGCAGCTGGGAGATAGGGAGAGTATTCGATTGCAGAAAATACGACTTCAGCAACAGAGTGGTCAATGCCTGGAATACTCTACCTGACTCTGTTGTTGCATCTTCTAACCCCCACAGCTTTAACCTTAAACTGTCTACTGTGAACCTCACCCCATTCCTAAGAGGTCCGTAAAGGGGGCGTGCATAAGTGCACCATCGTGCCTATTGTCCCTGTCCTACTGTCCCCATTTACTTGTACTCATTCCTTGTTCATGTCCTTGTTTATATTTATACCTTTATCTAGTACATGTTTGACTAAACAAACAAACAAACAAATAAACAAATAAATAAGCAAGCAAACAAACAAACAAACAAACAAATAAAGTATCAAACTAATCTAATCTTCTAGTGTCCCTCGGCAATATAAACCAGATATAGGCAACATCTCAGCCTTCCCATAATGCAACGTATTGAAAATCCCACTGTCATCGTATACTACATCCAGAATGACATGTCGATGGGTGGGTGGGCAGGCAGGCATCTGCAGTCACAGTGACTCTCCTTCTCAGCCCCCCTTCAAATGCTCTGCAGCAGTGGTGGGTTGCTCCCGGTTCGCACAAGTTCGCAAGAACCGGTAATAAAAATTTGTAGTAGTTCTGAGAACCGGAAATAACATTGGTTGGCCATGCTCCCGAACCAGTCCCGGCCCGGTCACTGCTCACTTACCCCGCCCTCCTCATCAGAGGCTTTTTTTTTTAACTTTTAAAAGCATTTTTTCTGCAACCTCTTCAGCCGAGGCAGAGGCTTTTCAAAGCATTGTTTTCTGCAACCTCTTAAGGTTGTAGCAAATATGCTTTAAAAAAAAAAAAAAGTTGGCCACACCCACCCAGTCACATTACCCCCCACCAAGCCACGCCCACAAAATAAGCCACGTCCACAGAACTGATAGTAAAAAAATTTAGAACACACCCCTGCTCTACAGGTAATTTATACTTTCTATCCATTCATCTTCAAATTGTCTCTCTGACAACAAAGTACTACGAACCTGCTGGTTTTGACTTCCTTCTGATTCCCTGCCCCCTGCCCGCCCCCGCTGGTCTTAAAAAGGAAGCTAATTCGATTTGTATGGAATGTGTTTTTAAATTATGTTTTGACCTTGTTTGGCGCTAGATCTTGGAAGCCTTCAAATGGACATCTCTCGTGGGTATAAATTCCAAATTCTTTCTCCAATTAAGCTTGATTGCATGTTTCCCCTGTAAAGCCCTGGTGGTACATTTCACAGATCAGCAGAAGAACTGACATCACAATGGCCTCCCAGCTGAAGCCAAGAAGGATTTGGTTGCCTGGATTTTTAGGCACAGCTGGCAAAGGTGTGAAGGGGTGTAAGGCTGTTTCCTGTTTTGTTTTGTTTTGACCTGGAAAGCAAGTATGAGAACATGAAGGGGGGGGCTTCCTCTCCCCATTACATGCATACCTCATGAAACACCTGCAGACAAACCTAATGGAAAGAATGTAGAAAAATGGCTTGTCACATATTTATAGCCTGGTCTGGAGGGTGTTTACTCAGAAATCTGTCTCGGCTGCATTCTGTAAGCCTTCCCGTGAAATGAACCTGGAAATACATGTACATTTTCAGGCACTTTAGTGATCATTTGGGAATATCCTCTGGTTTCAATTAATATGCATTGCCATCATTCACCTTTCCTTGCTTTAAATGTCACTGTGGCCCCGTCCGCTTGTGCAGAAAAGATTCCTTCCCTTGCCTGCCTCTCTGTGCTCTTCAGAGACAGTCAGAAAAATGATAGAGTAGTGGTAGATTGACAATCTGAAAATACCCTTCCTATGAACTACACAAAAGCGGTATTGGCATTTCCCCCCCCCCCCACATCTCCCTTCTAGTTTTAGCGAATCTGATGAGCAGGGAAGGGACCCGTTTTACAGCGGCCTATTCTTCAGCTTTGATGAAGCTGAAATAATTTCATCCAGGCTGGCTTAAAAGTATTCCCCATGTACATCAGGAAGGATGAACCTACATGTTTTACACCCAGGAAGAAAAACAGCAGAAACAATAGGCATGCTGGCGAAAAAGATAAAAGTCTCCCCCCTTCCTAAATTATATCAATTTCTCCCTCATAGCCTGAGCTGGGGTCAGAGAATGCAAGGCCAATTTGTGGGGACAACAGTTTACATGGTGGGTGGCAGGGTAGAAAATATGTGGTGGCTAAAGAAGGGGGTTAGAATGGTAGAAAAGCTAACCGGTTTTAAGTGGTGATTTTTTTTTTCCCCTGCAGAAAAAGCCAGGCAGATGCTTACGAGTTTTTACTCAACATTGCCATCTGTATCACAAGTGGAATCTCTTTTGACTGATCTTGAAAATCCATTCCCATAAAACTCTGTGTCTGGGTTTATGTTATATCCTACCTGTAGCCAAGCCAGTGCTTTGCCTCTGTTTGTTTCATTAACTCCCTGCGTTAAGCGTCGTCTTTATCCTGGTGGTTTATGGCTTTTTTATGGTGCTTTACAAGATGTTATATTGAAACTGCCCTCGATGTTTTTGCTGAAACATGCGACCCTGTGTGTGAATATTGATATATGAGAACTCATGGAAGGGTGCGATAATTGTGGGGCTTTTGTTTGCGCAGGAAGGTGTAACGAGGGCCTGTCGAGGAAGGCTTCCCAAAAGGCAGGCAAGGAGAAGGGGGAGGATAATGCGAGGACACATATCTCTTGTGCTGTTGGGGCTGTGGGGCTTCGGTTGTGGGTCCCTGATGGAGGAATAAAGGATTTTTGGGGTCTTAGGGAATTTTTGCTGCCAACAGACTGACAAGATGCTAAAGGTAAAGGTTTCCCCTGTCCAGTTGTGTCCGATTCTAGAGGATGATGCTCATCTCCATTTCATAGCCAAGGGAGCTAATATTGTCTGAAGACACTCCCATGGTCATGTGGCCAGCATGATTATATGTCAAGGCACACAGAACACTATTACCTTCCCACCAAAGTTGTACCTATTTATCTACTTGCATTTACATGCTTTCGAATTGCTAGGTGGACAGGAGCTGAGGCAAGGAACGGGAGCTCACCCCATCTGGGGAGCTCGAACCTGGGCTGTCAGCTTTTCATCTGACAAGCTCAGTGTCTTTTACCACTGAGCCATCATGCCCCCGTCAGGATGCGACAAATACCAATATAGTGGGTTAAAAGAAATAATACATAGCATAAGAGCTATTCCAAGAAAATAAACGAGGTTACTTTTGTGCCGACATCTAAGAGCAAAAAGTTGATTTTCTAGGTTTCTGGAGAGAAGGTGGGGCAAACAAAGGGCTACTGTTGTTTCAGTGCAGGCTGCTTTTTATCTAGACCATTATTGTCTATTCTAATTCAGAAATCTCAGGCTGAGGGGGATCCTTCCACATCCCTTGCTCCCTATTCCTTTTAAATGACAATGTTTGGGACTGGCTGTGGGAATTTCTGCATACAAAATGTAAGATGATGTGAAATAAACATATAACATTCAGCTTTTAAATATGGTTCAGAAAAATGATATGGGAAATAAAACCATGCCTTATGGCCTCCAGGTTATCTTTTTCCTGTTAATCTTTTTTTATGTCAGCCATATACCCCCGTTTTCCTATTTGTGCATTTTGCTTAGAGTCACATCTTATGCAGTCTATAGCTTTAAAGATGTGTAGTAATTATTCTTATACCAGCATCTTTAATCTCCAGCTATCCTGCATCATAGATTCTGTAATCTTGAAGCAACATAAAATTGGAATTCTTGTTCAAGAGACTGTGAAAATGTAGAAAATCTTGTAGCCTAGAACTAATTTCTTAGATCAGTGAAATACAACTCCTAGGACTACAGGAAGACTAGATTCTCTCTAACCAAACTATTCAGGGGCAGACTTACTCTGACATGCTATTTCTTTTTCCTTTTTTGTTTTATCTGGACTTCAGAGTCTCTAATACACCTTTTTTTAGTCCCAGTCAAGAAATTGCTGAGAAGAAGTAACTGCTAATTAAGAAATTCAGCTGTGGAACGATGTCAACCGCATATAAAGAGAATTTGTATAAGATGTTTTACAGATGGCATTTACCACCAGCGAGGTTGGCAAAGATGTTTAAAGATAAATCAGCTAAATGTTGGAAGTGTCACCAACTACTTGGATCTTATTATCATATGTGGTGGACATGTGAAGAACCAAAGAAATATTGGAAAAAAATTAAGACATGTTTGGAAGAGATGATACAACAACGTATTGAGTTGAAACCAGAAAAATTTCTGTTAGGACTTTTACCGAAAACCTATAATAAAGAGAATGTATATTTAATTATTCATGTATTAACTGCAGCTAGAATTGTATTTGCACAACATTGGAAAAGTGGAGAGATTCCTACTGAAGAGAAGGTGATAAGGAAAATATTAGAATGTGCAGAAATGAATAAATTAGCGTTAGCAATCAAAGAGAAAGAGCAAACTGAATATTATATGATATGGGAAGTATTTTATCAATGGTTGGAGAATAAAAATGGAGCTTGGAAATGAAGGAGACCAAAAATAAGTAGAAAATATATTAAGAAAGAGTTATAAATAAGATGAAAATTTTTAGTATCTGTATGAAGAAAATAATGATATTTGATGTTAACAGGGTATTATTATTGAAAGATGCTAAGAAGAAAATGGGGAATTTTACAATATTTAAATATGTAATGTATGTAACATTATAAAATTAATGTTAATGTGAACATGAAAGATGTGATAAATGATGAACGATGTAGCACAGAGATGTATCTACCCAGACGACACACTGCAATATATATATATATATATATATATATATATATATATATATATATATGTAGGTCTTTGGTTATTCGGGTCTTCTCCCACGTAAAATTGGAAGTGTCTTGGTGACGTTTCGACGAAGTCTCATTCGTCATCTTCAGGCTGGTGTTCTCGGCTTCGTGCTCCTGGAAGCACGAAGCCGAGAACACCAGCCTGAAGATGACGAATGAGACTTCGTCGAAACGTCACCAAGACACTTCCAATTTTACGTGGGAGAAGACCCGAATAACCAAAGACCTACATACAAACACCCGTGAAAACCTGAGAAAACAAATATATATATATATATATATATATAAAAGAAGTCCAGCTGTGGGAAGTTGCATGACTGTCCAATGCTACAGAACATTTTCTCCTTTGGGAAATGAAAGATCTCTACCGCAACACCATAAAAAAATGATATGAGGACCCAAATCGTTGGGGGCAATATGCTGACTCTATAAACCGCTTAGAGGGGGCTATAAAGCACTGTAAAGCGGTATATAAGTGCTATTGCTATATCCACACAAATAAATACTGTAGAACTTAGAATACCAGGCATGTTAGGCTCTCTGGCTTGGCCCCCTCTTCTTTCTGATTGTTCCAGTTGATTACCTTCAAAGGCTTTTGAGAAAGCATTTCTTTCAATTAGGAGTTGTTCAGAAGTTTCTCACATGCTGGTGTCCTCTAGAGCTGGATTACAACTTCCCTCATACTTGATAATTATGACTTGATTGCTGGATGGGAGTGATCGGAAATTGTTATCCAAATTGTCTGAATTGCATCACTTTCTTTGAGTAATCTTTTCCCAACATACCTTTTTATCCCTGCTTTTTATGGATTATGCTTAAGAGCAGGAGACCGTAATGTTCCTCCATTGATCACATGAAGAACATGAGGTAGCTCACTGACTCCTGATTTCCCCAGCTCAGCAATCTCCAGTTGTGTTGGATGACAATCCTGATCATCAAGAATGAAGGCAAATACACGTAATCAAATAATCCAATCTGGGTCGGTTACCAGGACCAGAGATTTTGTTTTCCAAGCTTTCAGACTCATGCTGGAGCCCAACCTCAGGGAATCTCTCTCTCACCAGAATGTGTGGATGTGACTCTCTCATAGACCCAGACTGGATCCTGCAATTCACCGTAGTCCAGTGATACTAGTTATTAGCGCTATGTGCTTAGAACACAAAGCATCATTAGAGGCTCCATGCACCCACTTCACGGTCTGTTTCTGTTGCTCCCCTCTGGGAGGAGGTTTCAAAATATTTCTAGCAGGACTACCAGATTCGGTAATACCTTTGTTCCCTATGCCATCCATCTGGTAAACTCTCAAGATTCGTTTTTCTCACCATGTACATGTATACATCTGAACTAGACCATTGTTTCTCCATGTCATATAAAATATGTGGGTATATGCATAATTTTTATTTATTTATTTACGTAATCATGTTTATGCAGTGTATATTGGAGGTGGAGACCTTTTGAGAGCTGTATGCAACAAAATTTCATTTTAATGTATGCCGATTAGCGTACATTCAAAATGACAATAAAGTTATTCTAAGTCTAAGGTTGCAGTAAGAGAAAGGGAAGAGCTCATGGAAAAGGGAAATGAATAACCAATGTAGGAGTGGAAGATGCAACAGAATAAAGCAAGGCAAAGCTCCTTTTGTTGCTGATACACATAGTGCATTTAACAGAGCAATGAAAGAATATGAATATGATTTGCTGAAGCAACTTTCACTCTAGCTATAGAAAGAGGGGAAACATTGAACTGACATTAGAATAAAAGGGTAATCTAAATATTTTATAGAAGAGGTGGGGTCTGAAAATAAAGATGCAAGGCTGGATGTGATATTTGGGTAAACTTGGCAGAAATAAACAAAAATGACACTTCCCAGGAATGCTGGAACATGTGAATAAAGAGTGGTTTGAAAAAGCTACAAAGTGTTTTTGCCCCACAACTGTGTAAATGAAAACCAGCCCTTCATGCATGCATTATTAGGGAAAAGGAAGAGCTTTTAGGTCAAAAAACACAGTTTGCCAGGCAATAAAATTTAGACAGAGCATTGCTCCAACTGAAAAATAACTACCAACAGCACATGCTATTCACTGTATATTTACTAGTAGGCTGTCACAGAATTACACCACTAACCTTCCAAATAAATAAATTTACTGTATTCAATAGGCTGTCATAGAATTACGGCACCATCCTTCCAAATGGCTGATGCCCTGTACATTCTTTCGGCCTCCCCTTGCAATTACAGAGGAAAGATTCCATGCTGCCAGCCCTCAATACATTTGCTATCCATGCAATTGTGCAATGGATTGTTTTAGATTTTAGGCAAAGGATTTTATGTGCGCCTATTCCGTTCCTCATTCCATATATTACTTCATTGGTTTTAGGAGGTGGTGAACTAGCCCTGCTGCTCATTTGGCTGGACTTCTGCTCTAACATCCTGCCCTGATGGTCCCATTGTACTTGTGCATTGTGCTGGCTGGAAGTCAGCATGGCTTTCTGTGAAGCTAGATAACTACCTATTGAAAATCAACCATTAAGCCAGAACTCCTGGCTGAACTTCTCAGCTGGCTTGCTCTGGGCTGTCACTACCCAAATGGAGAGTCACAGATTGGACTGAATGCTGGTTTAAGCTCTTGCCAAAATCATTTGAAAACAGAAATGATGCTAACCACCTCAAACCACAGCGGGTGCCCCTTCCATGAACTTCCCACTGACCATATTCAGAAACTGTCACTGAAAAATGGTGGGTCATACACAGAGGAGGCAGCATTCTGTAAGCTTCTTATGACTCTTATCAGCTCTGCTTTGTTAACTTCCAGCACACACACACACATATATATATTTAACGGGCTGCTGTATAAGGAGGTGAGGTGTGGTGGGCTACACAGCCACTCCCAGTTTTAGCTCCTCTGTAGAAAATCAGATAGCACCTTATAGATTATCCTAGGATTGTTGTTTATGCAGAAAGCAAAGTTGAGATGAAAGACAGTTTTGCGCTGAGGATATGAGTAGTCACCAGCAGGGGTCTCTAGCACATCAAGAATTGTAGTTAAAACCAACCCAGAAATTCAAAAAGGTGGGGGGATCCTTTTATTTTCTTTGCTTCTCTCCTGCACACCCAAACTGGCATTGTTGGTGTTTGAGCTACCTGACCTTGACTGAGTAAGATGCTGGGAACTGCTCACCCTTGTGAGCATCCTTCAGAAGTATTTCAGCCACATCCAAAAGTGCCTTTTTAATAAATAATAACAACCATTATTTATGAAGGGCTGAGTGACTCAAGGCACTGCACAAAATGCTATGAAAAAAGACAAATACCATAAGAAATTAAAACACACACACACGGCTTGTCTGCAGATTTACAGTGGCAATGAAGTATAACATAAAAAGAAAAAAAAAAGAAGAAGAAGAAGCAGAGCTAGAAAGTCAAGAAAGGGTGGGAATGGGTGTGGAGCTTTTGCCATGGTTCTATATGATCTTTTCTCCCTGCTTTGCTGTAATGGCCCAGTTCAGACAATCCTTTCAGAAACAATGGTTTGGAAAGTGACAAATGAGCCAACCCGAATTTTAGCCTTCTCCAGAAACTTTCACTCGTTCCTGATTACAAGCAAAGACATGACAGCTTCATCAAAATGCACCAATTATTCTTTAGTTCTTAGTTATTCTCAGTTCTTCTTAGTTCTAGGTTGGTTCCTCTAGGTAGCCAAAACAAAATACTTTCTCTTGGGAACCAAGGACATTCTCACACCTGGTTGGAAGAAGGCGGAGTGATGCCACCCAGTTGTCTGACAGCACGGTGAATGGACCATGTTTGATTTTCAGAAAGTGGAAAATCTTTTCCTTTTAATATGGTGAAAACCACGGGAGTTTTCAAAGTTGGTTTTCATCAGATATGTGTCAATATGATATTTCCAATAAAAGTAATATTTGAGGAATTCAATTGCCTCGGAGTCTTGCTTGCAATGGATTTCTTACTTGGAACCCTGATACCTGAACTAGCAAATCTTAGCAGTGTCAAGCCTTAGGAACTGTCATGGGTTCAGGATGAGACTGGATCAGTGTCAGGTTTAAAGGGGCTAAACTGGAGTTGCCAAGTCAGTCAAAGGGCATGGTAAATTGTAAGTAAAGACTGACTCTTATCGTAGGTTGCCATAATGCCAAGTGGCATTATTGGCTAGTGTTATGTCACCAGTGAAACATACATTGCTTTTCTCATCTAAAAACAGCTCTTGTGATTTAAGTGGCAAGAGAATGGCACTTCAGGGACACTGAGAGGATGACAAAGGTGTATGCCAATTGTCCTGCACCTATTTGGGGGACTGTTCCTGTTGCCACTCTAAGGTTGTCTGCCAAATTTCCCCAAGGGAAGGGAAGGGAAGGGAAGGGAAGGGAAGGGGGCTTTGCTGAAAATCCCCTGAGTTCTGAACCTCAATTATAACAGTGAATGCAGCTGATGTTGGTTATACTGGGCTCTGTGTGCTTGTATGCGTCTTAAGGCAATAGCTATTGATGGTAGCTTGTTACTGACAAGAGCCTTGATGTACAGCAAGATTGGATTACAAATATTCTGAGCAACTAATCATGTTAACCTTGGGGAAAAGAGACAAAAGGAACATTCGTCTTGCTTGACTTGGGGATATCCTAGTTAGAGGACTGTGCTCTCAAGCAACATTTGTTTCAATTCAGCACAAGAATATAAGTGTGTGTGTGAGAGAGAGAGATGGAGGGAGGGAGGGAGAGAGAAAGGGAGGGAGGGGGAGAGGGGGAGAGAGAGGGAGGGAGGGGGAGAGAGAGGGAGGGAGAGAGGGAGAGTGGGGGAGAGACGGGGAGGGAGGGAGGGAGGGAGGGGGAGTCTTTCTTTAGAACAATGCAGATGATGGGACTCTAGAAGGAGGCAGACTAACTTAGAGGGTGCAGGCATGCAAGATGGGACCCACGTAGCCTTGTCTTTCAACACCTTGCACTTACTACTTCCACATACACATTGCCAGAGACAGCTGCCTCACTCTGCCCAATGATGGGGGCTAGGGGCTGGTGCTCTCTTCCAGACCTTCAGGTGCATGGAAGTGTTCCCAAGAAGCAATCCTATATTGACATAGTTGAAGAGCTACCTGCATACGCAATTTCTACACTCTGCAACGTATTAGAATTGGCTTTGTTGTATAGGTGTGAGGAAGAGCTATGGCCTTGTGTGAAGGAAGGATATGACAATTTGAGCCAACAAATGTGTGAACAGCCAAAAAGCCAATGTAATAAAAGAGGATGGATAGTTGATGTTTTTTTTCCCCTTAAGTCTATAATAGAATTTTCCTCACAGGTTTTAGCCTTGGGACAGATTGCAATTTAAGACAGCTGAAGGTGCCATGATGAAAACTTTTCTTTTGCTTCTTTTGTTGCAGCCTACCATTTTTCCCCAATCAAAAAGGTCAGGCAGGTTTCTGAAGCACCATCAAAACCTGCAAAACATGTTTTTAAATTAATCTGATGGTGGGCTAAAGCATATACATACGTCTTCAGTTTGGATGCCTGTATCGTACCTGTGTAAATTCTGTGAGACTTCCTTTTCTCCCAGAAATTGCAAAACAAACTTTAGTTCTGACCATAGCTTAAAAGGCAGAGAACACATGGAGATCTCCCTGAGATAACTAGTGACTTTTCCAACTGACCAACAATTCCATTTAATCAGAGACCTGCATCGTAAGCTCCTGTGAGTCTTGGACAAATTAAAAACCTGCCTCCCCTTTCTACACAGAGAAGAAAATAAATGATTATTGCCCCTCCCTCTTAATGAAAAGGAATGAAAACCTGACCAGCTGTAAAAAAAATACTGGACCAAAAGTAGAAAATGGTTGGCAGAGATAATTGACCAACCCATAGATTGGAAACTGGAGACATTTTTGTTGGGAATATTTACTAGGAAATATATTAAACAAATACAATACCTAATTTTACATATAATAATGGCTGCAAGAATATCATATGCACAGAACTGGAAAAATGATAATATACCAATTGAGGAAGAACTAATACGGAAAATTCTGGACTGTGCTGAGATGGACAAATTTATTTATTTTATTTATTTATTTATTAAATTTTTATACCGCCCTTCTCCCGAAGGACTCAGGGCGATGAACAGCCAAGATTAAAATACATACAATATGAAAATTAAAATAGTTTTAAAAAAATAATTAAATCAATTTGGCTTCCCCAATTTAAAACCCCTTACCCATAAAATTAACCCATTAAAAATTTTTAAATCAGCCCGGCTTGCTGAAATAAGAAAGTCTTCAGCGCCCGGCGGAAAGTGCGGAGGTCTGGGATCAGTCGTATCCCTGGGGGTAGCTCGTTCCAGAGGGCGGGTGCCCCCACAGAGAAGGCAGAGATAAAAGAAAAGGAAGATACAGATTATTATGCAGTATGGAACAAATGGTATAATTGGCTGGAGATTAGACATAGTAAATAAGAATGAATGGGGAAAGGTCACAAACGGATAATGTTTGTAAAATAATTTATAGTTATAATATTATATGTGAAGGAATATAAGGGATAATAGGATAATAAGGATAAATATATTTAAAGAAGAGTAAGGGGAAAATAATAAATAATAGAAGACTACCGTTACGAAACTGTTGTAAAAAGGGAATATATGTTTTGTGTTTGTGTTTGTCATGGCCTGTTGTTTCAAAAATAAAAAGAAATATATAAAAGAAAAAGAAAAAAAGAAAAGCTGATCAGCATTTTTCTCATAAACCTTTGGAAAAATAATGAGCCTGAAATTCTGGGGGATAGTAAGAAATTTAAAATAATACTAAGGCCCTTGGGAGTGAGGAAACAATCGCTCTTACGAAGGTCCCCTCAAAACTAGAACTATCCCTGAACAAAATTCTGAATCTGAGTTTCTGGGGTGTCCCAAATTCTGGTGCCAAGGTTTGGAGAACCAGTTTGAGGCAGGAGGCTGTAATTCATTTTTTTATGAGTTCCCCCGCTCTCCCACTGGGCAGACATGATAAATGACTCAGACTTGGCCTACATTGTCAACAGCCTCTTAGAGCTGCCTAGATGGCAGTTTTGCACCAAAGCATTTTGTTAGTCGAGTTTATAGAGCCAGCTACACAATGATGATGGCACGGGTTCTTAATTACTGATATCCTGGTTTGAGCCAGTCTTGTTCTTGGCACTATACAATTGAATAGGAAGATCCACTCTGAAAGAGGCGTTCATCAATCAATCCTTGCAGATATTCGTATTGTGGGGCCTCTAATAAATTTGCAGAAGACTTTAGAGTCCTCTGGAATTCAGTTTTTAAACCAGCCATAGGAAGATGTAGAGATATGGCTAAACTATCTCTCTCAACATCCCACATTATTCGCTATACTGACTGGGGCTGCTGGGAGTTGTAGTTCCAACAACTGGAAGCATACAGCTTCTCCACCCTTGCTTTAAATCACAGACTTAACATTAAGGTGACCAATCATCGTCCTTTAGGGAGGACAGTTCTTCTTTTGTAAATTCTGTCCTCTCTCGAAAAGTGTCCTCCTACATGTCCTCCTTTGAAGACTAATCTGTAAATCTCCATATTCGATCGATGTCGATCCGATCCGCTGCGTGTGATGTGACGTATTTGTATTTGACATGACGATTCATCAAGGCTCGGTACAGTACATCAAGATGTGATTATGAGATGCATGCACTCCGCACAGGAGAATTGTTTTGAGAGAGTGCGCCGTGTGCAAGTGGCTTTGTTTACTTCTTACTGAAACACGACACAGCACACATGTACGCATTAGACTCACTTCTTTCTCAATGAATATTTCTTTTATTTACGATATTTTTTTCTTCAATTTATTTGTGTCCTCCTTCTCATTGTAAAAAGTTGGTCACCTTATTAACATCTATTCCGATTATGGCTCATGTGGGGAAGAGAAATGGTTCAGAACGAAGAATTTAACATGCCCATCAGTCTTTAATCATTAGAATGACCACGCAGACATGTCCTTAACTCATCCTGGCCTTGGGGAAATCATATCCAGATTCTCAATTTACAGCAGACATGTTTTCCGACATTTCTCAATATGGGTATTCCAACTATGTAAATAAAAAGTAATATGAGAATCGTCTAAAGATGCAGCTTGTTCACAATGGTAAACAAGCACGATGGCCTCCTAATTTTAAGCCCAGTTTTTCACTTACTTCACACTCACCCCTATCATTATAGGCCTTGAATAATCATTATTAAATTTATTTGTTAGCTTTCTATTTCATCTTTCTTCCTTGAGTTCACAGCAGTTTACAAAGGGATTTTCCCTTATTTAACCCCCACAACAACTTGGAAGATGGACTGGGTTGAGAGAAAAAGCCTGGCCCTAAGTTCATCAATGATCTTCTGTGGTTGAGATCAGATCTGAAGTTTGGTATGTCCAATCCTAGTTCAGTACCTTAATTCTATACCGTATTGGCTTTCAAGGTCTTTTCCTTCTACTTACACCGAGAGCGTATGCACCAAGACAAATTCCTTGTGTGTCCAATCACATTTGGCCAATAAATTCTATTCTATTCTATTCTATTCTATTCTATTCTATTCTATTCTATTCTATTCTATTCTATTCTATTCTATTCTATTCTATTCTATTCTATTCTACTCTACTCTACTCTACTCTACTCTACTCTACTCTACTCTACTCTATTCTATTCTATTCTATTCTATTCTATTCTATTCTATTATTCCCCACCATTACTGTAATAGGATTCCAAGTTATTAAGTGCCTAGCTTGGAAATTGCAACTAATGGTAGGAAAAAGGATCATGATAACAACATGTTACTGTAACACTTTTTTTTTAATTTGACACCCAAAGAGTTTTGTTTGTTGAACGAAAAGCTTTCATTGGTGCTGAATTCCCATTCTACCAATGGTTCAAGAACGAGGGTAATTTTTACTGGGCCCCGCAGTAAAATAGGACAGGATTAATTTCACTTCACAGACCATGTTTCCAATTCTGATTCCGGAGCGGATAACAGCTTAAATATCTTAGGTGCTAAAGCATCTCATTTAAACTATCTTAGACTGGCAGACAGCACTGACAAGAGTTTTTTCAGTGTGGCCTCATATTTAGACAAGTTTTTTTTTTTTTTTGCAAGGGGATACAAATGATATTTTACTGGTCTTTAAACTTACAAAAAAATCAATGTTTTTTTCATTAATATGTATGGAATATTGCTTGAACTACTCCGTACTCTTGTGATTTTTGCTGTTACTGTACTTAGTTTTAGGTGGCCAGCATACTAGTACACCATATGAGGATTTATGTACTATTGTTGTACTCTTGAGTTGAATTATTTTGAGGAAAAACCTGGATTGGCAGTGTTAAATTCTTTAAAACACATTTATAAATATCAGATATACCATTAAAACTGTATGTCATTTCTATCCATTATATTATATCTTTTAACAATGAAAATTTTAAAAAAAATACAGAAACATGTGCATATTAATGGAAAATCTTGCCCCCTGAAGTTTGGCAGGCCTCTACCCTTTCAGCCTTAAGGCTTTAAAGAACCGACTTCTTAAAAATGTTGGCATCTTAGCATGGATTGGCACCAAGCTTTTGTTATTTTTAATGTTTTATGCTTTAACTGGCTGTATTTTACAGGTTTTTTAAAAATGATTTTACGTGTCCTGTTCATCTTTGATTGGGAGCCACCCAAAGTTGGCTGAAAAATGGGCGGCTATATAAATGTTTTAAATAAATAAATAAATGAAATATTGAGCTACAGAACGCCATTTTGCATTTTAAAAGATGATTTCTCACATTTCTACACTGTGCCTATAACATTTGGAAGTAACACAGAAAAGAATAAAGGCATTGTCTAAGTAACAAGCAAAGCTATTCAGGATCCTTCAACAACGGCAAGGTGCTTTCATCCCCTTTTGAATTTGAGAGGCTGATCCCGTTAAGTTCATAAACTATAGTAAACAGTAGTAATCACTCAAGCAAATTGAACTTCATCGTTTGAGGAATACATGATTTACAGTTTTTAACTAGAAAGATGCAAATTTTCTGGATTCAAATTATTTTTATTTTTTTATTTTTTTATTTATTTAATTTGTATACCACCCTGCTCCAACAGGACTCAGGGCGGTGAACAGCCACGGTAAAAACACAACATATAAAATTTGATAGTGGAAGAGCATTTCCATTTGGCACTTAGCATCTTTACTGCTGAACACATTTTTTTTTCCTTCTCTACATCTCATTTTCATTGCTCCAAGGTTCCAAATCCAGAAGGGCAGCCTTCTTATGACCAACTTGGAAGCAGAACAACTTCATGAGGGTTGTGCATAAATGTAAAGATGCATAATGGTGTATCAAATATACATTGGAAATACAATCAGTCTGAAGGCACCTAAATGTTATTGGGATCAAATATGTATTTTAATTCAGACAATTCTTAAAATGAGTGTAATGTCAGATGCAAAAAACCAGGAGTCAGGACAAAGTTCAAAAGCACCATGAGTTTATTCCATGTAATCTATACCCAAGAATCTGATCTATTAATGGTCAAGGAAAATTAGTGCTAGATAAGAGTCAATGGACTTCAAGGGGTGGTGGTGGACTTAAATCTCTTTTGGGGCTATAGCAGTGGTGGGTTGTTCCTGGTTCACACTGGTTCGCAAGAACCGTAGTAAAAATTTGTAGTAGTTCGGAGAACCGGTAATAACATTGGCTGGCCACGCCCCCGAATCGGTCCCCGGCCCAATCGCCGCTTGCTTACCCCACCCACCTCATCAGAGGCTTTTTTTTTTTACTTTTAAAAGCATTTTTTCTACAACCTCTTAAGGTTTACCTCCACCAAGCCACGACCACAAAATAAGCCATGCCCACAGAACCAGTAGTAAAAAATTTTAGAACCCACCCCTGGGCTATAGGGACTCCAGATGGATGACGCATTTCAACTTGGCATCTAGCTCAGCCTGGTCATCTCCTAAATGTACAACTGAAACCAGAGCTTTTTCTTCTAGGTGTGATGGATAAGCAGTTGAAGGGGAAAAAATGGAGCTTTGCTTTTATATAACATAACAGCAGCAAGACATTTGTATACACAGAGATGGAAAGATCTACAGGTTCCCACAACGGAGGAATGGATGATGAAATTAATGGAATTGGCTGAGATGGCAAAACTATTTTAATTAAAAAAAAAAAAGACTGTCTAGTTTTGTTTCTACATGGTAACAATTTTTGGACTTTTCGCTTGAGACTGAAAGAAATGCTATATTCATTTTGGGATGTTTGTCATTACAAAAATACTGTATATTATTGAATTTCAGACCAAAAAGTTAATGTATTTATATTTGTAATTATTAAAGACAGTTGGAAGTTAGTCTCTTCTTATTTTCTTTCTTTCATATTTTCCCCTTTTCACTTGTACCTTACTTTTCTCTATATTTTACTCCTTTTAAAAATATTTTATTATTGGTAGAAATTGAATAAAGTATAATTTAGAAAAGATGCTCATTTTAAAATCAAAATTCCCTGTGGGGCCTGGTGCCTGTCATTCTCTCAGCCTTGTGGAACTATCCAATAGGAAAAAGAAGACCAATGGTATAGATCCCTTGAGCTCCTTGGAGAAAAGAGGGATAAGGGGAGTAGGTTTCAGCACCCAAGAACATTAGCCTCTTGCATCATCTTGTCACTGTGACAGAGAATCATGGTCCATTCCGGATTGAAAGTTTAGATAAATGGGAAAAACAAGCAGCAAATTTATTCTCTCTTTCTGGGTGTGCATTCTTACTTTGCTTTGTATTCAATCATCCAGGCAGCTTCGGATAACAGTTCAAAAGAGGCAAACTCTGAATAAAACTCTAGCAAGACTAACACCGACGGAATCAAAACAGCAGTAAAATCCCCTAATAAAATCTCTTTCTGAATAAAGCCTATGAAATAAAAAGCAGTTGGTCACTCAAAAGATATTTAGGAGGTTCTAACAAGCCTTTCTGTGGAGAAAACCTTAGTCTCAAGTAGTGGTGAAATCCTAATTTTTTTTTTACTACCGGTTCTGTGGGCATGGCTTGGTGGGCATGATAGGGGAAGGATACTGCAAAATCTCCATTTCCACTCCACTCCAGGGGAAGGATACTGCAAAATCCCCATTCCCTCCCCACTCCTGGGGGAAGGATATTGCAAAATCTCCATTCCCACCCCACTCTAGAGCCAGCCAGAGATGGTATTTGCCGGTTCTCCAAACTACTCTAAATTTCCACTACCGGTTCTCTGGAACCTGTAAAAACCTGCTGGAATTCACCCCTGGTCTCAAGGTATTACAATAGAGGAAACTTTCTTATTTATTTTTTTAAAAAAATTATTTTGTCAAGCATGTATAAGATAACAGATATAAGTATAAACTTGATTATGAATACATGAAATGAATACAAATAAAAGGGGACATTAGGACAGGGATGGTAGGCACTTTGGTGCGCTTATGCACACCCCTTACAGACCTCTTAGGAATGGGCTGAGGTCAACAGTAGACAGTCTAAGGTTCTTCCTTTGGTTGCCTATGGAAATCATTGGGCAATCATGCTGCTGCAACCAGAGTTTGGCACAGCAATTTTGGGGTGCTCAGATGTCACAGAAGGAAATCTGCTGGAATAATTGGCATATGAGTTGTGGGATGTTCACTTTTCCTTCCTGTTCTTGTGTGTCCTGCTCAGCCAACCATGGAGATGGTGCATCATACGCTTTCTTGTTCTTCCCCACCTCCTTTGTGTTTGGCTTTAAAACAGTGTTGTGTACAGTACAAGATACTCCTGGGATTATTCAATAGTAGGATTGTAGCTGGCTGTTCCGTATTGGTTGAATGAGTTAGAACTCCAAGGCATCGTTACTCATGTTGAATGTATGGGTGTATGGAGGCACCTGCTGGGAGAACATTGCCTTTGTAGTAAGTTCATTGGCTCCTCCAGAGTGTGAGTGGTATATAGACATTATTACCGATAAAGATCCTGACTGATGGGCTGGAATCAGTTTAATGCTTCTTTTATATTTCTTGATTATGTGTTTTTCCATTCGACTCCTGGTCTAGGCATGCATTGGGGATGGATTACTAATTTTAACCTATTGTTTTATCATCTTTTATTATTGCTTTCTTAGTTTTATATATTTCTCTGTGTGTAATTGCAGAAGAGCAGGATATAAATAACAATATTTAGTCATTATCATCTCTTTAGTTCATAGCTTGATGGCGGAGGATCAATGCCTCTTTACTCAAAAGTAATTCCCTCTTAATTCAGCGTTGATAACTCTTGGGTAGGGATGCCGAATAAATGATGTAATTAAGAAATCAATAATAGAGCATGCAAATCTGTTAGTCTGGCTAGATGCTGGGGGTGGGGTGAGGGGAGCATTGTAAAGAAAATATGATTTCTAGCAGCTAGAATCTAGCCAATTGTTACTGTATTTGTTTTCTCAGGGGCTTTTAAATTGAAAATGCCTAGTAGGAATTTGAATAAGCTTCAAATAAAAAAAAAATATCCAGGGAAGATCTAGTAAACGAAGAGCAAGGCAGGTATAGTTAAGTTGTGTTTTACACTTGTGCACAAGTGCACATAAACATACTTCCAAACTCTGCCCTTCCTGCCCGGCCATCCTAGATGCCATTAGATATAACTCAACATAAACCTACTTAAGAATGTAAAAGTTTGATAATAATTCCTGTATTATTAACCCTCCCACCCTTGTAAATTTTATGGGCTGGGAGCTGGGGGTGGGGGGGAATTGGAGGCACGACCATCGGATGGGACTCCACAGCTGTGATTCATTCTGCTGTCAGTCTGGGTCATATTTATTAATAGTCCTAATGCGGGAAGCAATAAAGGAAGAGAGAAATTCTATTAATTAAATCATTGTTATAATTAACTTTCATTAAAGGAAAATCAATAAAGAGGAGCCATGACTGAAATAGTGCCCATCCATTATGGCTGATTTTACTGGAATGCATTCAGGGCCTGCCATATATTATGGAAGTGGCGGGTTGGGCGGGCAGATAGTGAGTGGTAGCAAAGCTGCAAAAAGAGGGCCATGTCACAGCCAAATGATTTAAAGGAGCCTTCTCTATCTCTTTGGGTCTGGATGTTCAGATATAGATTTGACCCAGGTATATGTAAGATGCATGCCCTTCCATAATAGAGGTAGGTGCGCAGATGTAAACTTGAGCATGTTAAGATTACTACGCAATCGTGCTTTGAGTAGATTACTGGAATAGACCTCTGTACTGGAATTTAGCGTGGACAGAATATATACTATACTAGGATGGAAAGCATATTTTATGGCCAATCCATGAAAAAATGCACTTTTTGTGGAATCTTGACCCAGAGATGCAAATGTCTCTGCTATATGGACAGGGAGAACCGCTCAACGTTAAAAAAAATGAAACCAAAGAGCAGATTCAAACTTAAGAGTTTCCAGGAATAGTGGGAATATCTCTCAAACGTTGATCTGGAAAACATTCAAAATTTACCTGATTGGATCCCCTGCAGACACAAGCTGAGGGATGAGACTCTGTTGTGGCTTGCAGAGCTGCGATATGGTGGCACTAGATGGCCGTGGATCATATTCTCTACCTTTTGCAGTGTGTTATCTTGATCTGCTGCAGATTCAGGATTTACTCTGTCAACATATTCTCCTCCTGAACTGTGTTTGAATATTAGTAGCTTGGGTTGGTAGTAGTTAGGCTGTTTGTTTGAGGTCTGATCTTGGCAATTTGGTTACGAACATTGCATCACCCTCTCTGTACAGGTAGTCCTTGATTTACAGCAGTATTTAGTGACCATTCAAAGTTACAGCGGCACTGAAAAAAGTGACTTAATACCATTTTTCACACTTATGACCTTTGCCCTTCCTTTGCTAACCCCATGATCATGTGATCAAAATTGAGACACTTGGCCACTGACTCATATATTTTTTTTTTAATTTGATTTATATGCCGCCCTTCTCCGGAGACTCAGGGCAGCTTACAATGCGTTAAGCAATAGCCTTCATTCTTTTGTATATTTTATACAAAGTCAGCTTATTGCCCCCACAAACTGGGTCCTCATTTCACCTACCTTAGAAAGGATGGAAGGCTGAGTCAACCTTGAGCCTTGGAGAGATTTGAACCAGCAGAAATTGCAGGCAGCTGTGTTAATAACAGGGTGCACTAAACCCCTGTACTATCAAGGCTCTATATTTATGACCATTGCTGTATCCCAAGGTCATGTGACCACTTTTTGCAACCTTCTGACAAGCAAAGTCAACGGGGAAGCCAGATTCATTGAACAACTGGGTTACCTACTTATGCAACTGCAGCGATTCGCTTAACAACTGTGGCAAGAAAGATCGTAAAATGAGGCAAAACTCACTTAACAAATATTTCACTTAACAAAGAGAAATTTTGGGCTCAATTGTGGTCGTAAGTCGAGGACTATCTGCACTCCATAGTCTTTGAATCAGAGTTGAAGAATCTTGCAGACACATATCTTCCTGCATTCCTTGCCATTGATCTTGTACCTGGGACTGGTGGGAGTTACGGGTAGCAACATCTGAAGCTGGACCTACTGATATATATCTCTATTCCTTGCAGCTGCTACATATAGGGAACACTTCTGCCAGACAGTGCTAAGTGCTCAATCATAATCCACATACAAGGTTAATATGCAAATGAATTGTTGCCTCATTGCTTGTGGCAGTGTGCTTGGAGATACCCGACTGCTTTCAATTAGAATTTGCTAGCACATTAAAGAAATTTGCTAAACAAGACTGTGCCTCATATGCAATTTCAGTGCTGCTGTCTGTTTTTAACCATTCTTCTCTCACTCCATCTTGTTTATTTATTTATTTTTAAATGTTCAGTATAGCCATGGAAAGCAAAAAGCAGGGAAATGGAAATTATTATTATTTTCTTCCCATTAAACTCCTTTTAATAGGATTTATCAGCGTCTGAGGATGCGATGCTACTAAGCTACTAAAGTGTCAGAAAGAGCTACCGGGACCAACAATATTAGCAATATTAGTTGATGCAAAACAGCTAAACCGTAAATATTCAAGTTCTACCACTGCTGTTTCTTTCACAAAGAAAAAGGCAGCACCGAGTGGTTGGTTCTACAGGTGCCTCTGCTGTGCTTTGCTATTATGGCTATCAGGCCTGGGCGGCAGAAATATGAATGGCAGCAATAGCTCTAACTCATTTCTGCCACCCAGTGGTGGTGTTCATTTTTGCAGTCCAGATCTGGTAGCCCAAGAAGACTTATCTAGAACCTGACATCTTCTGAGTTCTTCTCAAACAATGAGGTGAGAGAGATAGAGAGGCCACATAAGTGCCAGATATTTTCAGTGGTAACCTCTCCGTTGTGCCATGTTCTCCATAGAAAGGCACAACTGACTTTTCTGTTGTCTTAATGGAGACTAGATGAGTATTATTTTTCATCTTCTCTGGTTTTTCAGTCCAAAGGTGTGTGACTTCTGTTTTTCTTTATAAATCCTGGTTTTACAGCATTGCTGGTATAAAATAATTTTTAATTAAATAGCTATGTTTTACTCCTTTTTATGGGTTTAACAGTTCACCTCAAAGCTGAGCAGTTTAAAGAAACGAATAAAAACATACTTTTTATCCAGGTGTAATACTCTTAAACTCATTTGTACATGTCTGAGCTGATGCAATAAAATTGCACTGTATAACAGTATATCCCTACACACAATCAACTACTGTAGAGCTAACTTCTTCCCATGATTTGTTCCAGGGGTGGGTTCTAAATATTTTTACTACCGGTTCTGTGGGCGTGGCTTATTTTGTGGGTGTGGCTTGGAGGTCATGTGACTAGGTGGGCGTGGCTAGCTGGTCAGAGTCATTTCTGGAAAGTCCTCACACTTACGACCAGTCCTCGCACTTACGACCCGACTCATTTGTTTGCTTTTAACACTGATCAGCTGTAGGATGGCCCTTTGAAGCCCCATGGCAAGAGTTTAAACAGTTTTTTTCCCTCTAGTCATCAGCTGGGACTCAGGAGGCAGCAATAGATTGGGGGTGGGACCAAATAAAAGGTAAGAATAACGTGGGTGGGTGGGGGGGTGGAGAGAACCGGTTCGGTGATGTCATATCGTCACCGCTACCGGCTCAGTCGAACCGGATCGAACCGGGAGGAACCCACCACTGATTTGTTCCCAACAAGATATTCTAGGATTCAGGAGTCAATATACTCTCTGTTCCTGTTTCCTCCTAGGTCAGATTCCCCTGATGTTGTTGAGCACCAGACTGCAGAAACCCACCTTAACCCTTTGACCAGTGATGCAAACCAGATTAAGGCAGGGATCATGCATTGTGCTAAGCCATTACATGGGCTGTTTAGTGTCATGGATTTAGTCTAAAAACGGAGCATACCACTGAGGAGAAGAAGCATGTTCATTGCAACAATCTTTGGGTACTTGCTTTACAAGAAAGAGGAACCCAAACAGTGGAAAAATCAAGATTTATATAGGAGTTTGTCTAACATCTATCTATCTCTATCTATCATCTATCAATCTAACATATATATAGCTGCCCTTTTCATAAGAAGTGACTCTGGGCAGTGTAAATAGTGATGTTGAGGGACACATGGTGGGAAATCCTAGAGATTTGATATGCTGGCCAATTTGGAGAAACTAGATAGGTCCTTGTCTATGTAACTAGGGCAGTGGTGGGATGCTCCCCGTTCGCACCGGTTCTATAGAACCGGTAGTAAAACTGGCGGGAGGCTCCGCCCACTGATCCTGACGTCATGAAAATGCTTCTGCGTGTGTGGCCCCATTGCGAACCAGTAGTAAAGGTAAGTAGAACCCACCCCTGAGCTAGGGTGAGATCTACTTTTATGCAAAATGGGCCTCTCAGGACAGCAGCTGAGCCGAGAAAGCCCATTGTTAAGATGATGGAAAGTTGAGGTCATCAGCTGATCTGGAGATGAAAGGCTGGGATTTCTCTAGGTTGCAACTCCCTTGTAAGGGCTGTCCTTGAGCTGTGCTGTGAGCTGGTAAGGAGCCTCTATTTTTTGGTTTAGATGGGATTGCAGGAGGCTTCGTCTTGGATCAGGTAGAATCAGTTTCGATATGATGGGATTAGGCAAAAAAAAAATGAATTGGGTTTGACCCTAGTCATATCCAAAATATGGGGGGAGGGGAATAGGAGCACAAAGGCATGTAGTCTCCATTGCATTTGTTAGATTTATTTTCTCCACTACATTGGTTTGCCTTAGCATGTTGGAGTAAACCCAACCAATCATGACCACACCATGACTTAGCATTATTTATGAATTCTGTCTATGTATACTAACTTTCTCTAAATACTTCAAATGGTTTGCTTGACATTCCGTGACAAAAGCTTTAAAAAAATGGCGTCAGGGAAAAGGTGCATTTATCTGTACTGGTGAGATAAATTATCTACAGGTGAGCCTCGCTAAATCTTGGCATAATGTTTCAGAAACCTAACTTGTGTGGACTTAGCACCCTTGTCCTGTACCCACTGCCCCAGAGCCAGCTCCATATAGGGCACGGTGCCTGCTTGCAAAAAACACCATGATATTTCTAATGCACTCTTTTGTTGTTATTATTTTCTTTCTCTTGCTATAAAAATACATTATTAATGAGACTTGGTGGTTTTCCATGATCTGTACCCAACCAGCTCAGAAAACTTGGTATGTAGCTGAGATTGAAGAGGCCCACCGGGACAATTGGGAAGGGATTGGCATAGCTGTTAAAAATGGTCTCCAATGTCGAATGTGTCTTGTATCCCTTAGCAAAATGGCGGCTGGGGGAATTGCTGCAAGTACCAGGAGCTGGAGAAATGTGATTGTAAAGCTGCCATAATTCATCCTGATGGCCCTCCGTTGCCTGCCATTAAATCGGAAGAAATACCATCTATCACCTGAGCCCTGTCAACATCGGACAGGCTCCTACCCACTACACTGCTGTCTGCCAAGGTGCTCCTTGCTGGTGAAACTATTCAGCTGTTCCTTGTCCTCTTACACGGTGGCCCCCAACCTTTTGAGCTCCAGGGACCAGTTCAGTGGAGAAAGGTTTTTCCACAGACCGCAAGGGGTGTGGTTTCGTGTGCTGCCTGCATCCTGCAGATGGGGCTTCATTTGTTTGTGTGGCCCAGTTTCTGGCATGCTGTGGCCAGTGGTGGGATTCAGCCAGTTCGCACCTATTCGGGAGAACGGTTGTTAACTTTCTAAGCAGTTTGGAGAACCGGTTGTTGGAAGAAATCTTATTTTGTTTTTTTCCACTTTGCAGGGCTAATCCTGTAAGGAAGACAGGAAGGAAACATTCTGGTGTTGTTTCTAGCCTAATCTGTATTGCCCTGCTTACAGAAACTGCCTCTCTGGTTAATCCTTATTACATTGTAACAGCTAAGGCAAAGCTGTTATTGTTATTCACTCATTGACGTGAGTGATGTTGAGTTGGCCACACCCACACGGTCACATGACCATGGAGCCATGCCTACCCATGCCTGGTCATTAGGGCAGAGAACCAGTTGCTAAATTATTTGAATCCCACCACAGGCTGCAGTCCGATGCTGGTCCATGGACCGGGGGTTGAGGATCCCTGCTCTAAGGCCTCTAGAGATGCTTGAAGAGCTCACGGAAAGTAGAAAATGTCTCCATTAATTTCTTGCCTACAAGAGCCACATTCTGTTCATTAATGCTCTTGTTTTAGCACTCCCTTTATCCTCAGTGTCCTTCCTTCAGAGATTAGGCCATGAGTGAGGAGACCATCTCAGTGATAATCATTATATTGCTCTAAGTCAGAAGACAACCTTTCTCCGTGGGAGAACCAATGTGGTAACCCATTTTTTCTGGTTCCTGTTCCACTAATTTTCTGGATCAAACAGGATTAGGAAAGCGATGGGTCCTTGTGTTTATTTTGACAGAACTTCATAAAGTTGAAAAACATGTTGCTCAATAGTTAATAGCAAGAAAACATAATAGTATATGCATGGAGGATACTTGGTAACTGTAACCATACACTTTTATTATATCTGAAAAGTGGCAGAGACATGCCACTTCTTTATGTCAGTCAAAGGAGGAGAATGTCAAGGTTCCTTTATTTTCCTTTCTTCCTCTTCTTTTTAATGTGTCCAAAATTTACGTCTATGGAGATTCTCAGTCGTCCAGGTCATGGTTGACCCAAACGTGGCAACCTTTCAAGAGGCAACTGGACTTTCTGTACTTTCAAATTTTACATTCAGAATTTCCAGAATTTTATATTAACTATTATGATTTACATTAATTTGAAATAAAGATATCTAGTCTTTCTGAGAGTGCTGACTGTTTAGTGAGGAGACTCTTTGGAATTCTTCAGGGAATTCAAATCCCAGTATTTCCTGGGGAGATGGTGTGTCTGTGAAAGCCAGGGCCACCGAGAGACCGAGACCATTTCCACACAAATTAAGTGTGTGACATCCACATGGTGAAAATAAAGCTGTTTCTCATTGCTCAAGTATTCTTGCTTGTGCACCTTTATATTTTCTTGCCATGTTGGCTGCATTGTCATAGCCCTGTGCACGACACTCCGACAGTGGTATATCGTGTTCTTTTAATGTTTCTACTATAGTTTTTCTTTTTAAAAATTTGGTTTTGTAAAGATTTTTTTTAAAATTCCCTTTCATGGGCCCCCTTTGAGCTCCATGGGCTCCAGAACAATGTACCAGCTGAACCCCCCCCCTCTCCTCAGGACTGGGGAAAGCAGTCTATGTTCATCCATGTCTTTCATTGGAAGATAAAGATGCTGCACAGGTATTTTATAAATGTGCTTTAGGAAATGTTTGTTTAAAATCCTGATCTTACATTCAAGAACAGATCTGGTAGTAAATAAAAAGGCAAGAAAATCTGGAACCCTCCAGGGGTTGTTGAAGATGCTGGTTGGGGTTGATGAGAATTTTGTGCTCCACAATATGGATGAGCCCATATATCCCTCTTACCTCTTCTAGACTATTTTCTGGACTGGGAATGTCTCTGTTAACTTTAAGACCTTTTTGCTATTCTCTACTTGCCTAATCTATCTTCCTTCTGATTGCATTTAGGTGTTGCTCCTCTGCCTGAAGGGACCCAAGGTAATGTATGATTTTAAAAGCCTAATCCAAATTTACTTTAAATTGAAAAAGACTACAGTCCACATAAAATTCTCAATCAATAAACAATAAGGTTTTTTTCATTTCAAAAAATGTTTGTGCCTTGAAATATGTAAAGCCATCTTTGTCATAGTGGTTCATATTTGGCTGGGTGCAAATCTCGATCCTTTAACTTTACAGTAAAAACCAAATGCATGGAATAATTCAGTAATCTGGAGAGAAGGAGAAAGTTGGATTACAAAAGGTGCACAGCTGGCCCAATTCCCTTTTTCCTATGAAGTGAAGGCTAGTGCGTGTGATTTTGGACTCTATATTTAAGGATATACATGGTCCCTACTCCAGATGTGATGGTTTTTTATGGAATTATTTTTGATGGGAATGTGCGTTACTTTATTAATTTCCACATGTGATAATTTAATTTGGGTCTGCTGCATTTGTGGTCTGTTGCCCTGCTGTTCTCTGCACTATATGGAGCTAGAATATTTGCTGAAGAAATTTCTTTTTTACTTTGATTGCTCTCTTGTTTGGTAAATAGTGATGAAAAGGTCATCAGAATGAAATTTACATAATCTCAGAGGTTTTCCCATGATGAACTTCTGATTACAACATGAGAAATATACACTGATAATACTATGTTGAATGTGGAAGTTTCAGGTTCAATTTTGATTTTTGTTATGAGCTCTATATGCAGCCTTAAGCAATCTACAGTTTTGTTAGGTTTAATGCTAATTGCAATATGAATATTATAAAGTTGACCTACTTAATAGGTTCTTGTTCGGGTTACTGAGGTAATGTTAATAAAGAGTGCAGCATAATGTAAGGTTAGCCAACTAAAATGATGTCACCTCTCATGGCTCTTGAATCAAGAAAGATGTGGGTTCCTTTCTAAACTTAGCCATGAAACTGATTGGAAAATCTTGGCTTGTTTCACTTCACTTAATTTATCACACGGGGCAATTATAAGAATTAAACATGGTAATAGCCGTGCATACAACTTTCTCCATCCCTTTTGATGTAAATGCACACAAAAACTAAATAGAAACAAAACGTCTGGATTTCCCCCCCTTGTTTTCTAAAGATTTGAGCAGTTTCAGAGTAGAAAGGGCAGGTTCATGGCATTGGGGAGGATTTTGTAATCATCTTTTCCATGCTGTTTTTCCACCTGAAATTGTTCCCAGTCCTCATAACTCGCAGTTTGTCCTGTATTTATATTTGAATGTTCTACCTCTCAAGATAAGTTTCGAGCAAAGAGGCTTTCAATGGCAAAAATAATGGGGACAGAAAAAATACATCACATTTAATATCTATTCTTTTAAAATCCCAGTAAGAAAGGTAGCTGCTTCTCCTCCCCTCTACTTCATCTCTACTCTTCTTCTATTCCATTGAGTAGAATAATATGTGATGTACATTGCACTGCTTTTGAAGCAAATCCTTCAGCTGTACTTTTGGCAGTAATTTGATCTTTGTTAAGGGCAGGTGATAATGTTGGCATCCATGTTCTAGGAAATTTCACTATTTGGCAAACAGGTTAACCTGCAAAACCTACCCAGATCAGTTGCCCTCATCAGTTGTCAATCCTCCAATACCAGCAAATGCTGAATGTTGGAATAGGAAGGAGGACTTCTTGTTGTTCAGTTGCTAAGTCGTGTCCTACTCTTCATGACCCCATGGTCCACAGCATGTCAGCCCCCCCCATCCTCCACTGTCTTCTGGAGTTCACCCAAACCCATGCCCACCTCATCAATAACACCATCTGTCCATCTCATCCTCTGCCATCCCCTTCTCCTTTTGCCTTCAATCTTTCCCAACATCAGGCTCTTTTCCAATGAGTTCGTTCTTCTCACCAAAGAATTTGAGCTTCAGCTTCAGTATCTGACAGTCAGGGTTGATTTCTTTTAGGATTGACTGATTTGATCTCCTTGCAGTCCAAGGGACTCTCAATGTCGAGGTAACCTTGGGGGTTCGTGCATCAGACTGAGGTTCTAACTGTGATGGACAACTAAGCAGAGGACATTGGTGGATTGATTTGCTTAACTTAATACACCGCTGGCTGCTGAAGTCCCTTGGAAGTTTAAGAATAGCTAGAAGAACAATTAAAAACAACAGAGGCGTAGGGAGGTAACAGGAATGGCCCTTAGCGCGGCAATCAAGATGGCAAGACAGTGATCAGCCGAGCTTTTTCATAGCCTTTCCTCTCCCACCCACTTTTTCCTTTTCCTCCCCTCGTCAGGCAGGAGCTGCATTGCGTTGCCACATGGCCCATAACTCTTGGCGATATTGTGTGTCTTTTGTGGAGGGGGGCTGACAAATTGTGAAGAAATATTTAATTGATTTGTTTATAAATTTATTTTGTATCTTGCGAGAAATCCCAGGCTGTGAATAAAGGGTCAGGGAAGGAATAAACAAAATTTATAAGGTAATAGAAAAGCACCATCAAACAGTGAATCATGTAATTCAATCTAACAAGGAGGACTCCGCCAGGCCGGTAATAAAAAGGACTCACCAACAGCCTATAAGGCAGAAGACAAATGGGATCTGGAGAGAGCGATGGAAGAAGAGGGAGGGTGAGAGGGAGGGGGGAACAGCTACCCTTCAAAGGGGGTTCGGGTGGCAGCAGTCAGGAGGCACCCAAAGTTCAGGTTTGGCCAAAAAAAAAAAAAAAAAGAGGTTCAATGCTGCAGGTGCAATTTTGCAGGGCAATACTGACATTATGAGGGGGGCAGGGGGGGACATGAAAAATGTGTGTGTGTGTGTGTGTTTTATGCCAGCAGGCAAGCTTGATGAGAGGCTAGTGGGCTGTTACACCGGCCGGGAAATAAAAGCTTTGTTTTGGAAAGGCGGGGGAAAAAAAAAACCCTTGGGTTACTGGTTGCTCATTTTTTTTTTTTTAAAGAGGGAAGAGGGAGGAGGGAGCCCTCCTCCTCCTTTATTACCACTGCTGAGTTCCTCATAAAAGTCTCAGCCGTAACTACTGGATGCTCCATCTCGGGAACAAATAAAGTCTCTCCCTCATTAAAAGGGGGTCCTTTCGGCTGCCCCTTCCTGGGTTTCTCTCTGGGCCTGGAATGATGAATGGGGCCAGAGAGGGTGGCAGCAAAAGCTGGAATTCCCCCCCCCCACGGAGGGTGTGCATAATAACTATATTTTTATTGCACCTGTGTGTGTGTGTGTGTGTGTGTGTGTGTGTGTGTGTGAGAGAGAGAGAGAGAGAGAGAGAGAGAGAGAGAGAGAGAGAGAAAACATATTTTACTTCTCGTGTATCCCAATATGCCCCTCCACCTGAGAAGCCATTTTATGTGAGGGGAAGGGAAGATTCCCCTCCCCCACCTGAAGGCAGATAGGAGGGCGACATTCACAGAGAGATTCAAAGGTCTCCGGGGAGTATTCAGGGAAATGATGAAATGATTTGATTCATGGGGTTGTAAAAACCCCAATATGAGATACAACTGCTCCCAGGTTTTCCCTCTACCACCTAGTCTGGCTCTACGAGTCCTATACTTACCAAATGATTTGTCTGGAAAAGGGTCTGGAATAGGGATGGAAAGCTGCCTGCTCCTCAGTTGGAGCCCTGGCTTATTTAATGCAACATTGCCTGTATGGATTTGTACCAATTCCTCAGCTTTTCAGGTGAGGGTTTTCTTAACCCTATCTACGGATTAAACCAGAGGCTTTTTTTTGCAGGAAAAACGGGTCCTCTCCTGCCTAAGAATTTCTTCAGTTGTTTGAGATGAAACTGCTCATTTCCATATTAAAAGCACTTCCACACAGATACCATCATCATTTACCAATCTCTCACTCTCAGAGCTTGTCCTTTTATTTTATTTATTTATCAATTTTTTATCCCACCCATCTCCTCCAAAAGGGGACTCTGGGCAGCTTACAGGTTATAAAACAAATAAAACATAATTTAAAAAATTAAAATAACACCTAGCTATTGTGGGAACTCAGGGACGCGGTGGCTCAGTGGCTAGACACTGAGCTTGTCAATCGAAAGGTCAGCAGTTCAGCGGTTCGAATCCCTAGTGCTACATAACGGAGTGAGCTCCCGTTACTTGTCCTAGCTTCTACCAACCTAGCAGTTCGAAAGCACATAAAAAATGCAAGTAGAAAAATAGGGACCACCTTTGGTGGGAAGGTAACAGCGTTCCGTGCGCCTTTGGCGTTTAGTCATGCCGGCCACATGACCACGGAGACATCTTCAGACAGCGCTGGCTCTTCAGCTTTGAAATAGAGATGAGCACTGCCCCCTAGAGTCGGGAATAACTTGCACATATGTGCGAGGGGAACCTTTACATTTACCTATTGTGGGAATTCAGGACAAGCCTACCAAAGGTGACCAGTGCTCCCTCCGGCTATCCCCATGCCCTCGTCCCCATCCTTCCTTTGGTCTTTCATGATAGAAAAGTGTAATATGCAGGTTGCTAGTTACAAGGACTTTGGGGTGTTATGGTGGCTTAGTAGCTGGGGGCTGAGGGAGAGAATCAAGGCACCAGAAGATGGGGATTGGCAGAGAGATTGCAGCCCACCCCAAAATGTGGGCTCCAGCATGGCAAATTTTGCCATTGGAATTGGGCTGCAACTAAAAGAAAATCTGCTCAGCTGTCCATCAGTTCTGAAGGTGTAGAATTATTGGGAGGTAATGTTAACATAAATAGGACAAAAGTCCTTCTAGAACTGTCATAAATTAGATTAGGGCTACAAATTGCAGAATAATCGCTAGTTGGAATTTTCTGCATGCTTTTGCTGCTATCCAATGGAAATGGGGATTTTTACAGTCCAGATCTGCAGATAAAAAAAATTCAGAAATACGGTTGGTCCTAGCTTTGAGTAGGTACTAAGGTCACAATCTCATGGCATGCTTACCAGTGGCTAACTGAAGAATTAACCTAGTTGGCTGAACTCTGTTGGCTGAGTATGCACAACAGGTATTGTGCAAATCCAGCCTATAAATATATTGCAGAAAAGATAGCGTATATTAATCATGCTTCGTACTCCTTAAAACTCACAATACTCAGAAAGATAAGTACTTCGGATGAAAAATCACATACCATAGGAATCACAATGTGTGTAATTGTGTATTATGTAACACAACCCTTCTAAAATATCAACACTGTCTAGCTATTTATCTGGTTGGGTTTTTATCAACATGAGTAATTGGTTACTATCTTTTCAATCAATGCAACAAGCTAACAGGGACTAGACCCCTTGGAAAATCTATTCTCATAAAAAACTATATCTATCTATCTTTTCTTTTTATATAGATGTTTAACTGTTTCAGATACTGAAACATGAATGGCTTCGACCCAAGATATTTTTATGAGATTAAGCGTCTATGCGAAAACACACATTCTTTGACTACAGGTTAGTACTGGTGCTGTCTAGAACTGAAGATGATACTGTAATAATAATTAATACTAAATAACATTAAAAGAATTGTTATTTGGCCCAGGATCTAATGTGAGTTTTAGGCCTGTTTTAGGCATGAAAGCTGGTGGGGCAAGGGTGAAAACCAGCAGGTTCTGACAGGTTCTGGAGAACCAGTAGCGGAAATTTTGAGCTGTTTGGAGAACCGGCAGTGGAAATTTTGAGTAGTTCAGAGAACCAGCAAATACCACCTCTGGCTGGCCCCAGAGTGGGGTGGGAATGGAGATTTTACAGTATCTTTCCCCTAGAGTGGGGTGGGAATGGAGATTTTACAGTATCCTTCCCCTGGAGTGGGGTGGGAATGGAGCTTTTACAGTATCTTTCCCCTGGAGTGGGGTGGGAATGGAGATTTTGCAGTATCCTTCCCCTGGAGTGGAGTGGGAATGGAGATTTTGCAGTATCCTTCCCCTGCCATACCCACCAAGCCATGCCCACCAAGCCACACCACACCACGCCCACCAAGCCACACCCACAGAACCGGCAGTAAAAAAAATTGGATTTCACCACTGTGGTGGGGTGACTTAGGCCAGTCATTCTATCTCAGCCCAACAATCCTCACAGGTTTGTTGTAGTGGGGTAAATAGGAGGCAGGAATATTGGGAATGTTTATGCACTTTTTTCCTCTTGGCTCCCAAACCTCTCTGGAATAAGTAACCTTGATTTCATAGGATCTGTTTCCCACATATACATACATAGGTTTTTAGACTAGCCTTCCCTCAAATTGGGCCTTCAACTTCCAGAATTCTCAGCTAGGATGGCCAACAAATTCTGGGAGTTGCAGGATGCCAGGTGGGTTTAAACCAGTTACATAAACCTTCACAGAATTATATTTGTGCCAGCTGAACAAAACAAATAGCTATAATCAATGACCTTGGTTACCGTACTAATTTTACAGCAGACCACAATTGTGAGGAATGGTTCTGGCACAGGAACTCAGTGGAGGAAGATTTGCATATGAAGGTTGTTTGAAGCTTAATGCTGAGCAGATGCTTCTGTATAGAAAGGTACACTCCCAAATAAGGAGAAAACAGGATGTACGGTAGTAACAACAGCAGAAACAGCAACAATAATTAATACTAGATTGGGAACTGAAGATTCTAGAACCGATAAGACGAAGTCTATGAAAGGTCAAGGAGTGGAATAAGTCTTGAAATAAGACTATGACATAAAGTGTATTCTATTTTACTGTATATCCATTGATCCATTTTTAAAATAGGTTAAATAAATTTGTTTTTCCTTGGGTGATGAAGATGTAGTAATAGGAAAAATGTTCTCTGAGTGGTAAGGTGAGATATAAATTGAATAAATAAGAAGCCGTTGTAGTAGTAATATTACTAGTAAGGGTCAAGGCTTCTTAGCTCACTTCAGTAGTATTATAAATCACAGATTATAAAAAAAAACCATGTCCCTTGCCTGCACCTGCCCTTAGCCAGTATGGAAAAAAAACCCACATTTCTCTCACTCTGACTCCTATTTTATAATCACATCCCCCACACATCAAGCTGTATGGATGAAAGCTTCACAGCACATTCATTTCCCCTCTTCACCTCACTTCTTCACTTCTTTAATCATTGTATGTGTCTACAATGTAAACCTAAATCAATTTTACATCAGGTTAATAATAATTAACAACTATCGAACCTTACAATGGGTTGGTGAGTGGCTTGCAATCTTTCCAGGACTACACAACCCAGGATTCCCTTTCACCGGAGAAAGAAAATGACAATCATCTTTGAATTGCCTTCAAAGATGAAGCGGGGCATATATAGAGTAGCCTTCTCCACTTAGTGGTATCCTTTTGTGGGAAGGAGAAAAAAGCCCAAATTCTCAACCATGTTGACTGAATTCTGGAAATTGCAGTTCTATTATTATCTGGGAGGCTGCAGGATGGGAAATCAACCAATCAATCAAGGGCAGCTTCATAGCTGAAAGAGCAAGGGAATGCACATTGCCTCTAGCCCAGTTATAAGGCTGCTATTTAAATTGGGGGAATATGGAGGGCTGCACGTAATCAATCCTCTGACTATAGTTATGCTGGCTGGGAGACGAGGAGTATTGTAATCTTACAACATAAATGAAAGCCACATCTTGTCTACATCATCTTTTATGTACACTGAGAGCATACGCACCAAGACAAATTCCTTGTGTGTACAATCACACTTGGCCAATAAAAAATTCTATTCTATTCTATTCTATTCTATTCTATTCTATTCTATTCTATTCTATTCTATTCTATTCTATTCTATTCTATTCTATTCTATCACAAAAATCTCTAGCCTCACTTTTTTTACCTCAAAATATAATGCTAATGCTAATGAATAAACAAGTTGGTGAGATAATGTGCATATGACAGCTAATTACTCATGTTGTAGAAAATCAGATAGATAGGCAGAGTTTGCAGTTTGTTGTCGCTCTGGCTATTTGGTATTGACTGTACCAGCATTCGTCACTGGGGCTCTTGACCTTTGGATAGACCTGGAGAGAGAAAAAGAATATTTGGCAAAAGCAGTTCACATCAGTTTCTCTCCTTTGTGCAATTACGGAAGCCTTGATGCTGAAAAGAGTAGTGATACTAACAGTTTGGTTTTCAGGAACTACTCTGAACATTTTTCTTATTGTATCAGTTACTGCATGCTTGCTATCTAATTCAGTTATGTTTACTTTATGTGGGGAATGAAGAAAGTGTGCTTTCATTCACTATTATTGATCGATACTCCTTCATGGCAAGCAAATATCTCTTTATATATAAAAAAGAAAAACACGTTAAAATGGGTTTCTCAACCAGAAAAAAATTGAATGTGCCTTGCCATTCCACTAGTTAAGAATGATCTAAGAAGGCCAAATGGGGTGGGGTTTTTTTTTTTAAAAGCAAAACAGGAAAAATTCAATTTTGAAGTTACAATAAAGAAAAGACACTAAAATCTAATTTGGGCTTTGGGGGAGATTGTTGCAGGAACTTCTCTAAGCAGGGAGGAATCTGCCATGTCAGAGATTGGTTGCCAGCTTTGTCCAGCCTAATATTCTTTAAAAATGCTAGATCATAATTTTCTATATTTCATATCAAACTATGCTTGTCTGTGTGTGGTGAATTGCCTGTCTTAAGTGTTGAACTTCTTCTGGATAGTATCAGTATGCAGAGTTGAAGAATGACAATTGAAATAGTCTGTTTTCAGTTCTTGCCCAGTTAATTATTCTGAGTATGGGCTAATTGATATCGTACCACATAAACTCACATACTAAAAAGACTTTGAATCTGTAGTGCGCTCTCTCTCTCTCTCTCTCTCTCTCTCTGTCTCCCTCCCTCCCTCCCTCCCAAATGAAAACAAGGTCAAGCATAGTGGCGGATGCCTAAGCTATGTGCTGAGGATCCAGTTGAAGCAATCTCACGGGGGAACAGTGGGAAACAGAAAGTTGCTGGAATATATTCGTGGCCCAGTTAATTGCGAGAGAGGAAAACTTCCAGATCTAGGCCAAGATCAGTTTAGTCGCAAGGTATTGTGGTGGAAACTGAAAACAGTATTTGGAGAAAGCTTGTTGAGTTACTCAGGACTACAATGTTTGGGGATGCCTTTACAGGCCCTGGTTAACAGTGTTATTTGTTTAAAACTGACCACATTAGAACACATTCTTGTCCTAATGGAGGTTGCATCTTCTGCAACCCCATCAATCTTTCTTTCCTTTCCAACCATGGATCCGATCAGGATTTTCAACATCACTGCAGCTCCAATTCCTTCCCAGATACCATAGGCTCTACTTTCCTTTCCTTTCCTCTACTCTTTCCACCCTGCAATCCCCCAACATCCTTTCCATTCTGCAATCCCCCAACATCAGGAGTTAGTCAGGAATGGACACGCTGGCTCCTTAACAGCCCCTGATGGATGATGCAGCAGGAGCGATATTGATCACTTCTCATTAGAAAAGCTTTTTCATCACCCAGGCAAAGTGTTTCTCTGCTCCCCTGACAAATAGGAGTGTCACAGGGTACTGACGACATCATATATCCTTCTCCCTTTGCAGCCATCCCCTCCCACCTGAGGCACTATGCTTCGCAGAGAAAACAACATGCTAGAAAACTCACATTGGGGTGCAGCGCAGTTGAATGGAAGAGGGAAGTGTGTGTGTGTGTGTGTGTGTGTGGGAAATGCCACTAATCAGTAGAATGGATGGGAATTCTACAGAATCAAAGGTGGCAATAGAGCAAGTAGGAGAGAACAGAGCATACTTTTAGTTTGGCTCAATGTGAGAACCAAAGCATTGAAAGTTGAGATTTTCCCAGGATGCACTAGAGGACAATGTGCTGAATTGACTTGATTTTGGGTAAAAGATGCTGTTGGTTTATGAAGAGGCAACCAAGTCTTAGAGGAAGTGAAGGCGAGGAATTCTTAAGAGGTGAAGTTATGTATGTGTTTTAAGAAAAGGAAAAAGTGTTTTTCTCGACGGGGAGGGCCTTCTCTGTGGGAGCTCCAGCCCTGTGGAATGAACTGCCCCCGGAAATGCGTAAGATCTCCGACCTCAGGGTATTTCGCTGTGCCCTTAAGACCCCGCTGTTCCGCCAGGCCGGGCTATCAATGTAATGATTTTAAATTGGATGTTTTAAATTTTATTATTATTATTATTATTATTATTATTATTATTATTATTATTATTGATTTTTTTTTTACAAGGATTACTGCAAATATGCTTGTCCACAGCTAAATTTTCTTCACATAAACATGTGACCTGCCACCATTTAAACAGCAATGAAGTTTGGCTTCCTTTATGAAATGGCCTTGAAAGAACTGAGGCCCTTTATTGCCTGATCAAGGAACAGGATTCAAGCCAATTTTTAAATTATCCCATCTAGATTTGCTGCTAGCTTCTTTCTCATGTGGCATCTTTCATCCCCTCTTCATTTTTTCCTATTTTATTGCTCTAGAAAGGGTAGTTGTAATCTGTGGTTATATCACCCCCTCTTAACCCCACCTGAAAGGATTGTAGTGCAATCTTTTGCTCATACCTTCAGAAGTCAGTTTCATTCAAGGGGACAAACGTACAGATAAATAGATTTGGAGTTACAGTCTGACAATAAGTCTCATGCTTTTAAATGCAACTGACTGTCAGGTAAATTATTATAAAGTGACAACATGTATTCCATCCCTTCCCAAGGTGAGTACCTTCTAGATGTGCACAGATATTTGGGAGGGGCAAGTGTCATGATGCACATACTTGCACCAGAGATGGGAAGCCAGATGTGCATCATGACATCACCACATGCATGTCATCATTTTTGTGTCATTGTGGTTTGCATACGGGTATTGCATTCCATACCTAGAAATCCCCTTTCTGAGAATTTTTTCAAAGTTGAAATTTAGCCCTCTATAGTGTTATTTTCAAGCTGAGGAATTCTGCTATATTTTATTAAAGCTGTCCTTCACTCAAGTGCCTTCTAAGAGCTGTTATAACCCATGCTTCATAATCACAGTTGATGGAAACCGAATATGCTGTTCCAGTACCTTCTGGGATTAATAAGATACAAAGAATATTAAAAACCCTTACAGTACATACATACTTCTGCATTGGGATCTCATGGAAAGATCTTGATGGTCTTTTTAATTTGTGCCACATTGGTACCCTGTAATCATTTTATGTTCCATCAATATCTCAAGAGTAGTGACACTTTTGAACTTTGGTGCTGGAGAAAATTAGAATATGTAGCTGAGAATTGCACACATAGCCAAGAAAAAAAAATACATTCATAAGTGAACAAATCAATCCAAGGCATTACTCAAGGTGTGAAAATATCATACAATAGATGTATGATGAGAACACTTAATTCTCTGAAGAAGTTTTTAATGCTAGGAAAGGTTATAGGAAAGAAAATGAGGATAAGTAGCAACAAGAAAAATGGACTCAATTATGTATATTTATTTATATCTCTTTATTTTTATAAATAGCTCAAGGCAGTGAACATACATAATATTCCTTCCTCCTATTTTCCCAAAAAGGAAAAAGGGTTAATTTGAGAGAAAGTGACTGGCCCAAAGTTACTCAGCCAGTTTTCATGCCCAAGGCAGGACTAGAACTCAGTCTCCTGATTTCTAGTCTGATATCTTAACCACCAGACCAAATTGGCTTCTTTTATTATATCACCAACTATAGCAGAGGTGGGTTTCAGCAGGTTCTGACCAGTTCTGGAGAACCGGTAGCAGAAATTTTGAGTAGTTCAGAGAACTGGTAGTAAAAATTCTGACTGGCCCCACCCGCATCTATTCTTTGCCTCCCAAGTCCCAGCTGATAAAGGAGGAAATGGGGATTTGCAGTAACTTTCCCCTGGATTCGGGAGTAAATGGAGATTTTACAATATCCTTCCCCTGCCATGCCCACCAAGCCACACCCATCAAGCCATGCCACGCCCACCAAGCCACACCCACAGAACTGGTAGTAAAAAAATTTGAAACCCACCACTGAACTATAGCAATGATGGGAATACTTTTGGAAGACCCAAAGAATGATATTGGGGGCAGTTTGTCCTGGAACTTTATGGTCACTAAGATTAGGATCAATCAATATCCCAAGATCTTTTCCCCAAATGTTCATTTTCAGTGGAACTGCCTGGTGCAATTGACAATATTTAGTGGTGTATCTTCAGAATTAGACTTTAGCTAGTGCTATTTTTCTTATAGCATGTGATTTGAGGGACAGAGGAGAGGAAAGAAGTCTACCTGAGGCTACTGTTTCATTCCAGCTTACTTGGGCTTTTGAACACAAAGAATGTGTTCTATAGTGGCTATAGATAGGATTGCAAAAGCATCTTGGCCAGTTCTCTCAAGTTCACCTTCAGATACTTTGGGTTTCAGCTTCCATAATCTTCCGGCTAGCATGGCCATTAACCTGACTCTCGAAGGCTTACACTTTGAGCTGTTAAGTAGTGGTGTAATGGAGCAGGAACACTGGAAAGTGCAGAAGCTAATAAATTGGATATTACGATATGTATTTCTGCTCTTTTGCTTCAGATTAAATCTATGACAAAGTATGTCCTTCAATTTTCAGGGGTTTTCCCTAATCAAAAAGACTTTTGTTTAATTTCTCCAAGTGTTTCAGAACCTACTTTATTCTTGCAAGATGGAAAATACTGTTCCTTATGCCATTCTTAAACTCAAAGGGAACAATTCCCACATGATTCCTTTGGAATTTAATTGATTTTGTGTCTGAAGGTGACCAGATAGAGATGATTATACGATAAAAGAAATGATATGAAATAAAGGGCATTCATACATACTACTTGGTCACAATGTTAAGTTCAGTCAACTCTGCAAACATCTGTAAGAATTTCTCTGAAATATTCTTTTCCTTTAAAATATTTTTGAAAGCTCTTCCTTTCAAATCAAACTGGACTGGGAGAAAAGGGACTTTCTCCCTTTCCCTTTTAGTTTAGATATGCAAAAGATTTGCACAATTTTTATTTATTAAATTTATTTGCTGCCCATCTCACCACAGCCAACTCTGGGTGGCTTACAACATAAACAATTGTTTGACTTTTAGACTATCCTTGGCATGCAAGTCTCCGATGCTGTCACCTTTAGCTATTGCAATATAGAATTTACCTCTAAGATGCTGGCCACCACCTTCACTTGGTTTCAGAACAGATAATAAAAAGGAAGATTCCTTGACTCGTTTCAGAACTGAATTATTTCATAAGCTCGTCTAATTCATTCTGTGTAAAGGCATTCTGTAAGGTCACCCGCTTGTTTAATGTTTAACCTATGGGGAGAACTGAATTTTGAATGTATTGATTTTGTATTGACTGGGTCCCAGAGTCCAACTTCCAAGCAAGTATGCTTAAGTGCCTTTCTCCTATTGAAATTAGTAGACTTCGCTATACTTGTTTCAGTGGTGTTAAGGGACTTTTAGGCACACTGTAGTGATAAATTATTTTAAAGTTATATTCCTGTCTTCTCCCCTCTTCCTAGTTTAGAAAGCAGCTGGTACATTCCTGAACCACCCAAATACCCAAAGAGCATGAGGACAAGTTAAATCAAGGAGCAGGCATCCCTTGACAAACCCTTGACTCTGCTTGTAAATATATCTGAATCTATTCTGAGGAAATTCTCTTACAAGTCCTATGTTTGGCACCCATTTCTTATCATCCATATTCTCCAGCCATTGGATCATCCTTGTAGAAATTTCCCAACACAGCACCTGGCCTCTCTGAAGCCAGCTGACTGCCCCTCCTGCCCAGCTCAGCTTCCATCTTATTCACCCCGGATAATTGCAGCAGCCATGAGTCAGGTTGTATTAATGATCTATAGATCCCAGGTCACCCATTGCGCTTAAGACTTGGATTGCAACACTCCATTACTATTGGCTATACAAGGGCAGAGCTTCCATCCGTACAGCCATAAATCTAGCCTCGTTGGGCCATCACTCAGCCCAACTCTGCCTGTCCATCTTCACCTGCCTGTGGGTCTTTTGTATTTTACATTTCTAATTAAATAAAATTACACACACAGACACCCGAGACAGACACACACTGGGAAAGAAAGGGCGGAGGGATAATGAATTCCTCAATGATTTGCTGTTATATTTTAAAGGGTCCATAAAAGGCAAGGGTGATAAAAATTGATTTTGTCGTTATCTGCTCCAGTGCTGGAACAGGAAAAGCTGTTCCCTCCTTCCCAGGCATGCTGGTTTCTCCAGCTGGGATTTGGCTATGGTGAGGAGTTACAGCAAACTGGGATTTACTGGTGGGAATGAACAGGCATGGCTGAAGCAGTTTTTCTGGACTAGGCCAGAAACACTGCTATGGGCTTCTCAAAATACCAGGAAGCAGAGATGGTAGATTGCACTGATACTGCATAGATATGAACTGCACACATGAAAGAGCAAATAAATATTGAACAGAATGCAATGATTAGTTTTACTAATAAGAATTTTATATCTGCTGCTGCTGAGGATGAGGAAGATGGAGGTGATCCTGGATGTACTAAATTCCCTGCAGGACATTCACTGATTCTTTGCTCTCAATAGTACTCAGTTACTATCAATAGTAGTAACTGTGAGAGGGATTTTGGGAGTCCTAGTGGACAACCATTTAGATATGAGCCAGCAGTGTGCAGCAGCTGCCAAAAAAGCCAACACAGTTCTGGGCTGCATAAACAGAGGGATAGAATCAAGATCAGGTGAAGTGTTAATACCACTTTATAATGCTTTGGTAAGGCCACACTTGGAATATTGCATTCAGTTTTGGTCGCCACGATGTAAAAAAGATGTGGAGACTCTAGAAAGAGTGCAGAGAAGAGCAATAAAGATGATTAGGGGACTGGAGGCTAAAACATATAAGGAACAGTTGCAGGAACTGGGTATGTCTAGTTTAATGAAGAGAAGGACTAGGGGAGACATGATAGCAGTGTTCCAATATCTCAGGGGTTGCCACAAAGAAGAGGGAGTCAAACTATTCTCCAAAGCACCTAAGGGTAGAACAAGAAGCAGTGGATGGAAACTAATCAAGGAGAGAAGCAATTTAGAACTAAGGAGAAATTTCCTGACAGTTAGAACAATTAATCAGTGGAACATGAATGCTCCAACACTGGAAATTTTTAGGAAGATGTTGGATAACCATTTGTCTAAAGTGGTGTAGGGTTTTCTGCCTGGGCAGGGGGTTGGACTAGAAGACCTGCAAGGTTCCTTCCAACTCTTGTTATTCTATTCTATTCTATTTTGCCTCCTTCTGCATGGAAAGTGACTTGCTGAGAAGTAGGATTTCCCTCACTTACTATTGAGGCCCTTTAGCTGCCATTCTCAGCTCATCTGTTCTTTCTAACTATGTTTGCCGCATGCAGAAACACACAGACTGAGGGCTCTGGAAGCAGGAGTGGGCTTCCTGAAGAGACAGAAGCTTCCCCAGGGGTTGGTCTACCCTATTCTCTTGATCTAGCTTGGATTGTAGGACAAGGCACGGATCTCAAGTCCACATATGGTCAAGGTTGGGAAACACTGAAGCGGGCAATCTGCCAGAATAAGTGATATGGAATAATTTTGTTTGTTTGCTTAATTTACTTGCCACCTATCTCGCCGTAAGGTTACTTTAGGTGGCTTACAACAATAAAAAGAAAGAAATGAGTGTAAACAGAAGTAAAATAACAGAGCAATAAAGTGAACAATGAAATAGAACACAACGAGAATACATCAATATGATAACCAAAGGGTTGGATGGGTGGAGAGCAGAGTGTGTGTAGGGGAAGTGAAGTCTGCCATTCATCCAGCAGCCATTTCCTGGGTGGAACTCCCCCATTTGGTCCCCAGGACAACCGGCAAAGCCTAGTCTTTAGGCTCTAGTGGAAGAAGGAAGGAGGCAAATATAACCTTAAAAGGTAAGATGTTCCAAAGGGCAGGTGATGCAGCAGAGAAGGCTCTTCTACTGGATTCTGATAGTCGGGAGTTCTTTTGGCCAACTGGATCCAAAGTAGGCCCTCTCTGCCAGCATGAGTAAGACAAGCTTTTTTCATTACGTTCCAATTCCAAGCAGCCTTCACTTGAACCAAAGTCTATTGGCAATCATAGTTTCCTGTCTGGCTACATGAGAAGGGAAAGGAATGCCCCCCCCCCAAAAAAAAGTTGGTGCTCAAACCCCATCCCTTTTTTCTCCAGTCCAGCTGGAGTCCAGCTTCCTTCAGCTCCACTCGCCATCAGCAATATGCAGCAGGACCCTCAATCAGAAAAAAAAAATAATCACGTTTTCCAAATCATAATTTGCTCAACTCAACAAACAACAAAAACCAGCGAGTTGCAGAAAGACCGCATTTTATTAGAATAGCTGCAACATGTCATATAAATATAAATATAAATATATACATATATATACACACCCTATACATAGACTTGGGGAAAGGTCAAGGCTGGGGGAAAGGGTGATTATTGCTCTGAGCGGCTATTATATTTAGTGGGGGGAAAAAACCCTCAACTGTTTAGGAAAAGGAAAAAAAAAAACCAGACGAGGAGAAGACAAAGCCACAAATGCAGGTAACAATGAAAAGGATTTCCAAAAAAAATGTGAATGTATAGCTATCAAACCTGTGCTGTGAGTGTTTAGTTGTCTTGATAGATGGCAGCAAAGATACAAAAAAACCCTCTAACTCTTTGCTACCATCTAGTGGTCATTTTGACTTCCATCCTGGGTCTGATAGCTGTTCAGGCATGAAGAGGCATTTTGTAGCATTATATCTTCAAAAGGCACAGTCCTTAAGAGAGGTTTTGTCTCTCTCTCCTTCTGTATCGATACAGCAGGATCTGGATCTTACATTCCTCTCTTGTGACTCAAATGAGAGGTCAAAAGGCAGAAGCAAGAAGAAACTGCAACCCACCCATCCCACCTCACAAATAGAAGGAAGCAAATGCAAAATTCAGCAAGTGCCGGAAAGGGAATATATATACAAGGGTTATGATGTCAAAGGAGAGGCAACTAAAGCCAAAGGCGCTATCTCACAGAAAGGAGACACATGCATCAGTAGTCACATGGCAGCAAGTTGAGAAAGAAGCAATAGATTCAGCACAGCATTAGGAAAGAGCAACTTAAGAAAAGAGGTGAAGACAAAAAAACAAAAACAAAATAAAAACAAAACAAAAACCAAGTCTACTTAAGGAACTGTGGCTGGTTGGGAACCACCTTCACATTTGCCCCCTTGCACTTGTCTCTTCTTGTATGTCTTGGATCTCATTTACTCATGTAGCCCTATCACGATTGACAGCTTCTTCTACAAAGAACCAGATCAAATTACTGATGCCATGTCTCAGGTTCCAGTGCTCCTCCAAAACTCTCTTTACAACGATGTATTAGGTGCATTATCCTAGAACCTTTCCCACTGTCATCCTGCAAATTGCCATTATTATTATTATTATTTTGCACAGAGGGAGATATGTTCACGTCGGAACATGTGAACATAGGTTCCCTCATTTGCAGTTTAAAATGGTGCATTCCAACTCCTCTCCTGCGCGAGCTGCACTGGCTCCCGGTGGTCTTCCGGGTGCACTTCAAGGTACTGGTTACCACCTTTAGAGTGCTCCATGGCTTAGGACCTGGGTACTTACAAGACCGTCTTCTCCCACCGACCAGTACGCTCCCACAAAGAGGGCCTCCTTAGGGTGCCGTCGGCCAGACAATGCCGGCTGACGGCCCCCAGGGGGAGAGCATTCTCTGTGGGGGCACCTACCCTCTGAGTTGCCCCCAGAGATACGGTAGTATATAAATATAATAAACTATAACTATAAAGCCTCAGATTATGCCTCCATGGGGGATTAGCTGCAGGTATTGTCCAAGAGACGGAATCCTTGCTGGAAGAAAGATACTCATGGGTGGGCCTCTAGATGTCTACCAGTCAGAGCTAGCATTGCATATGGATGCATCCCCAGTGCCTCACCTGAGGTTTGCACCAAAGGCTATGATTTGAAGGGGGAAGGAGCCTTGAATTATAAATCATGTGTCAGGGAGTAACTACACATTCTCAACAGTTCAGAACTGTAGGTACAATGCAAACAACAACAACACGTTTCTAGATTTTAAGGCAAAAGAATCTGAATAGGACTGGCAAGGTTGCTTTAACTCTAATCAATGAGGTTTTGCATACCAGGCAGTTGGTGTTGGCACTCTTCATAACTTGATATTTGGCTATTTGTAGAACATCCCTGCTCTTCACATCATTTAACTCCATTTTCTGCCTTTTTCTGCTATTGACATTCCAAATTCTTTGGATTTGTGTTATGATGAAATTTGTGCAAATATAAATCTATTGTATATATTTGTGCTAATATAATGTATCATATATTTTTGTGCTAAATATATATTGAGTAATTAAGCTAACCTGGGACTCTATATCTTACAATAATTTAATTTGGTTTTTCTTCTGAAACAGATACATTTGCTATCTTTTATTCTGGAAGCATAACTTATTTTAGTATGAGCTGACTTGCATAATGGGGCTAATTTATTCTATGGTGAGAAAATGAAAATCTGGAGCCAAAGCACATTTACGCACAGCTACGATCAAAAGCATCGAGATAAGCATGCTTCGATGTTTTCTCCAGGTGCATTGTCCCTAGCTCAAAAATATATGTATTTCTGCTTAATACTAATAACACTAATGTCGTGGCAAAATGCTATTCCTGTTGCTAATTCTTAGAGTGAATCATCTGATCAATTAATTACATGCTGCAAAGTTCTCATGCAATAGCCAATGCAGTGTTGGGTTGTTACCAGTTCACCCTGGTTTGGGTGAACTGGTAGCAGTGGCAGCGGGAGGCTCCGCCCACCCACCCGGATGCTGTTGCGCATTCGCGCGAGCACCCATAAGCAAACCGGTAGTGATGGGTTTTGAAACCCGCCCCTTAGCCAATGCTATTTTTTCTGCTCTTTATTCATTTTGGTTCCTTTTGGAAGGAAAATGCACTGATTGCTATTCTGGTGGGAGATAAAGTTAACTTGATTAAAACCACTTCAATTAATTTCTGATTTAAAGATATCTCTTACGAATATCCTTCCTCACCCCTTTCCATTCCTTGAGAGAAATGGCAATTACTGTACATTACTGTAATGTCCTTGTCCCTTCTCCTTCAGTTTAAATAGTAGCGTTTGAATATTTGAGAACGGGAATTATAATAGAATAATCTTGCCTTTTGCTATTTATGTAAAGGTAACAGCCACATTTAGGAAAGTTATTGATCATGTTTAAGGGAGAAAAACAACCTTGCCTGTGAATTTGTATAATGTTGTTCTCTCGTGGTGATGAGATATGCAGAAAGAGATTTTATGGAATCTCTTCTCTATTTTATTCTAATTTACATGTCTGTGAGTATGGTTGCTTTAGCTTTTATTTTAAAAAGCCCACATACAATGCCATATAATATATAAATATAAGCAATAAAATCCTTTGAGGTTTTGTTGGAAGAGTTACCAGTAGCTAAACCAATAAATAGACAATCCGTTCGTTTGCATTTCATTTGTTCTTTCTTTTTACATACTGAGGAGTTAAGCAATAGGTGGGCCAAGCTCTCATCTGCTACAGAGCTGTTCTATATTTAACACTGAGAAGAGAGGGGAGTACCCTCTAAACATGGACATTTTTGCCCCCCGACTCTTTTCCCCAAACACTTGTGTTGTAGATATAAATTCACCCACCTATTTATAACCAAGGAATTTACATCCTTAATTTGAGAACTTCTCAAATACTGACTTTTGGTTTATTCCAGGGGTGCAGAGTCTGTACCTCCCCAGATATGACTGGATTCCAGCTGAAATCAGCCACAAGGACTCTTATTAGACCTGGAGGCCAGGAATCAAGCAGTCCTTATAATAGGAAAACCAGATATGGTGCTGCATGGTTGACTGGAGCCTCAATACCTACACAACTTTTAAAGGCCTTCCTTTCCCATTCATCTCAATATGGCTGCTATCAATAAGGAAACTGAAACCTCTTCTTCTGTCTCCATTTGCTTGTTAATGAGCAACCCAGGTGGTCCAGTGGTTAGAGGGCAGTATTGCAGGCAAACTCTGCCCACAGCCTGGAGTTTAATCCTGAGGGAGCTCAATCAGCCTTCCATCCTTCCAGAGTCAGTATAATGAGGACCCAGGTGATTGGGGGCAATATGCTGACATTGTAAACAGCCCAAGAGAGTGCTGTATAGCTGTAAACCACTATTGGGGTAGGGGTGGTGTAAATAAGCCTATGTGCTAAGTGCTATTATCATATCTCACTTGCAATTGCTCCTGACTTTCTATATAAAGTCTACAGAGTTCTTTCAGGGCAAAGGTCAGAATATCATTACCTTCCATAGTGAGGAGATCTGATGGTCACTGAACAGTGTGAAAACAGCTGATTTCCTTGCACGGCATAGGGACCCCTGACTTTCTTGCAAGGCATAGGGACCCTAAAGCTTCTGGGCATATGCACAGGGAGGACTTACCTATTATTTGATGGGTTTTGTGGATACCAGCATTTTCAAGAATTTTGCAGCACCGATTCACTGGCAGGCAAACAAGAAGGCAAAGTCATTGTGGATCTCTGTAAAAGCTCACACAAAATGCCTGGACAACTACCGCTCTATGGCGATACAGCCCATCCTGCTACTGTTTAATCTCACCTAGTCCCTATCCCTGAGGATACAACTCCTGATGCAAGATGGCTCTGACTGTTCTGCCTTGGAAGACAACAGTGTTTTTTTTTTTTACAGCCGTCAACCCAATGACAGAATTGTGCTAGAATAATTCGTTCTTTTTAAGGAACTCTCTATGGAAGCAAGAAGAGAGGGGAGGAACCAGCCTGAATCCTACTGAAACGACAGAGGGGAGGGAGGGGAAAACAAGGAGGTGCATGATGATGGTGATGGAGACAAGAAGCTTATTCAAAAGTAAAGGGGTCGTGGGTGCTGAAGAAGAAGTGCCCGTCCACATGCGTATCAACAGTTTCCTTGTCACTCTCAGGTGGGAAGCGCTCGTGGCAGATGGGACACTCCTTCCAAAAGCCTGGAGAAGGCAGATCCAAGGGAGATGCGCCCATTCCGGATGGTTCTGACATCTGCCGCCCTGTCAGCCCACTGAGCACGGAGGAAAAGTATGGAAAAAAGAGAGAGAGAGAGAAAAAAAATTAAAAGGAGCGCTCAAAAATTGAAATTTAATAAACTGATCTTCTGAATATTCTCCCGTAGAAATCATTGTGCAAAACCAGAGTAGAGTGAAGAGTTGCTCAGGCAGTCATTGTCCAAAATGCCTAGAGTCACAGAATTAAGGTCAGTGAGACTTGACCTCCAGTGTAGGCCAAGATACATTCATCACAAATGAAGGCAGGGGAAAGGTTTCATCCTCCGGACACACAGGGCCCCTTAAGCTAAACAAGTCCTTCACTAAGCATAGAGCTTAACACCTGTGGCAATCAGCAAGGAGAGAGAAGAAAAGCAGTGGAGGGGGAAAAAAAAGACACCTGTAAGTGGGAGGCTTAGGGGTGCAGAAAGGATGGGAAGGAAGAGGATACTGAGACAGGATGAATTTACAGGACAGAAAAGTGGGCAGAGGAAAAAGAAGCTTACATACCAAAGAATCAGCTTTTACTCTGAAAAAAATATGGGAAACGTTGATCTCAGGTTTCCACAGCTAAGGCTGTGTATATTCTCTGAGTCATTATATATATATACAGTTTGGCTGTTAGACAATCCAGACTGGCATTCTGGGCAACTGGAAGATGAAACCCTTAATTAAACTGGGTACATTTGCATGCATTTCTTATTTTGCATAATCAGCATTTTCTTTCTTTCTCTTCTTTTCAAGCCATGACCTGTCTGGCTTTGCAATTTTTACGAAGTGGCTAAGGAGGACTGCAGATTACCGAATTACTGGAACCCTAATTTGGCCAGGTCCCTCTCGGTTCTGAACTTTTGACAGGTACTATCTAGAAAATGTTCAGATGTTGCCGGTAACACTTTTCCTCCCCTCACCCATGAAGAAAGCCAAGATTCTTACAGAAATAATTGCAGTTTCTGTATTTTCATCTTATTCTTCAGCATACTCCCAAATCTGGCACTTGCCCAGAAGGTGGGTGCCAGGAGTGATTACAGGTGTAGTCCAATACATCCAGGGGTGGGATCCTACTGGTTGAACAACCGGATCGCTGATAGCGCACGCGCCAAATGCGCACTGTGCAGTTTCCATAAAATTGAACTTCCGTGTTACAAACAAGGAAAGGAGCAAGGAAAACAGCTGAGGAGGGCCAATTCAATCTGCCGCCCCTGATCAGCTGGGCTTCAGAAGAAGAAATAAAGATCAGTATAAATCGGGGGTGGGTGGACGGGCCCACTTTCACAGCATCAGAGAACTGGTTCGCTCTCAGTAGGAAGTGGGAACTACCGGTTCGCTTGAACCGGTCCAAACTGGTAGAATCCTACCACTGAATACATCTGAGAGAGGACAAGGTTGAAGAGAAAATGCAGTACAGATGGAATAACTTCCCCTCACCTGGCCACTTCACAGAAGCCATTGCCCAGTTCTGGAAGGAGTAGATTGGTTTCTTCACCACCACTCTGAGCAGCTGCCATCAGGACTGCCTTCTCATCTTCAGCTTCCTGCAAATAGAAAGAGAGGCATGTTTTCAGTGTGTTTGACTTTGGCTCATGCTCACAACAACTGGCCTGTTCTTCCTATGCGGGAGGGCACCGCAACTCCTATGCCTCGATAAATATATGTAGGCATACAGAATCCTCCTTTCAGGACACCTGATTTGCACAGAAAATATCTAGGTTCAATGGTCTCTTGGTGCTAATCGCATTTCTTGTCCCTTTTGGATATTATTATTGTTTCTCTGAATTTACAAAATTGGAAGCTGGTATCACGAAAAGTAAGCACATCAACCTTTAGTGCAGATGTCCATGCATGTGTACACACACACACACACCCATAATGCCCCTGGATCTGACAGACACTGAGAAAATAAAAATGATGAGTAGCTGTAGACCTGCTATCTTCCTGCCCACCCCCCAAAAAGATAAAAAACTAAACCAGTGTGATAGGAAGCATCCTTTAGGAGAGGCCAGTGGGTTGATGGGCAGCATTTTTAACACGTCATCCTCCTAGTGATTATGCTCCAACAGTAAACATTTTGTGAAAGTGCCAGGCCTCCTTCGAGGATTCCATGGCATCAAGGCACTCACAGTATGCTTTCAAAACCTCAAAACAGGTGCTCTATCCCTGGGCTAGTTCATCTCTTTGCCTGGATCCCCAAAGCAACTCTTTCGCCCTTCGCCTTGGACAGCTAAATGCGGGCTGGGCTAGGTCCTTCCTTGCTTCTCAGGGCCTCACCGAGTCAGAACTGGAATCCTCAGGCAGCTGTTTGATCTGACTAGCAATAGGAGCAGGCTGGCTGATCACCACTGTGTGAGATAACCCATGGGCACAGGGAGGCGTGGTGGTCACTGCTCGGGTGTCACACAGGCTGTAAGAACTGAGCTGGGTAGGCAGGCGCATGTCCTCAGGGCATTCATCCTCTGAATCAGACAGAGAGTCCAGGGAGCCTGGAAGATGAAAATGAAGGAGATGGCGTTAGGTGTATGTGTATGTGTATGTGTGTGTGTGTGTGTGTGTGTGTGTGTGTGTGTAAAAATCTCTCCCAGAGAGCAATGATGCTCCCAGTAGAGACTGACCTTGCAGAGAAAAACATTGCTCAGTTTGCTCTAGGGCAGTTTGCCTTAGCCTCCTATTGGGGCTTGAACCTGAAACTGGATATCTCCTAGGAAGGAGATAAGGACAAACCATTTTTGAAAAACCTTGCCGAAAAACCCACAGAGACTTCGCTGGGCAGTTCTCAGGAATCAATGCTGACTTTATTTTTATTTTTATTTTTTATTTTTATTTTTGTTTATTTTTATATGCCGCCCTTCTCCGGAGACTTAGGGCGGCTTACAATGCGTTAAGCAATAGCCTTCATATTTTTTTTTTCAGTTTTAAATGTTTTATTATTAAGAAATTATAATAATACAATTTTTGTCCATCCGGTTACATGGTGTAGAAAAAGGAAATAAATAAAAATACAAATGTTTGTACATATAGATAATCTTTGCTACACGGTTACATGGTATAAAAATGTGTTCTTATATCGTTCTTAATGTATATATATATAATAGGTCTTTAAAGGTAAATTAATAAATACATAAGTCATATCTTTTGCTTACCTATGTAACCTTTCCTTACCTCGTTATATTTTCTACCATATTTTCTATATGGTAGAAAATAGCCTTCATATTTTTGTATATTTTATACAAAGTCAGCTTATTGCCCCCACAAACTGGGTCCTCATTTTACCCACCTTAGAAAGGATGGAAGGCTGAGTCGACCTTGAGCCTGATGAGAATTGAACTCGCAGTAATTGCAGGCAGCTGGATGTTAAATGCTGCCTTAGTAGGAGGCATTAGCCTCCTACGCCACTCAGGCTCCTCCTTGCCTCAGACTTGAAGGCAAGAAAAGTAAAGAAAAAGAAAAAGAAAAAGAAAAAGAAAAAGAAAAAGAAAAAGAAAAAGGAGGACAGTAAATATTTCCTAATATGCTTGGCATGGATTTGGGGAAGGGAAGCAAAAAGTTCTCTTTTTGAAAGTTCCTAGGAAAGGATGTTCCATCCACCCAGAAGAAATATCTCACAAAATCTAAAGTCTGACTTTACAGCTTCATTATGGAATACTCCAGAGTTCCCGCAGAGTGAGAAAAGAATGGAAGAATTACAAAGTGCGACAGAGAGAATAGATTTTCCCAGTTGTGGCCCTAACCACCAGGGTAGTAAATATTCAGTACTCAGATATCGCTGCACTGCAGCTCCTGTCATTCCTCACCATCAGCCACGGCAGTGGTGGGTTGCTACTGGTTCGGGTGAACTGATAGCGGCGGAGGCTTCACCCACCCGCCCAGATGCTTCTGCGCATGTGCAGAAGCACTGTGCACGCGCATGAGCGCATATGCACGAGTGAACCAGTAGTGACGGGATTTTGAACCCGTCCCTGGGCCACAGACTCATAGGAATTAAAATCAATCAACCACATATTGCCCGTTTCAGATTAAATATGGGAAGAAAAGATTTAGCTGAACAAAATTCTGGAGAAGCAGCTTTATCAAGATAAAGGTAAACTCCATCAAGATCCCTGACCACTTTGTTCTGAGTAAGTTTAAGGATGCCTGAAAATTTAGATTCACAAGGCTAGTTTTAGAACTCAACAATGTCTGTTGATCCCTACATTTATATATATTTTTTTGCCTTTGTCACTGATAACATGGACTGGGCTCACTAAACATGCTGTATTTTTTGGACTATAAGACGCATCGGAATATAAGACACACCAAGATTTCGAAGAGGTAAAAAAGAAAAAAAAAGTTTTTGCCCTCCCTGACCCCCAGGAGCACTCTGCAAGCCTCCCAAACCCTCTGCATGCCCCATTTTTCGCAAAAATGGGCTCGTTTTTGTGAAAAAGGGCCCATTTTTGGCCTCCCAAACCCCCTACATGTCGCGTTTTTGCCCTCCCCAGCCCCCAGGAGCACTCTGCAGAGCTCCCAAACCCTCTGTGCATCCCGTTTTTGGCGAAAATGGGACGGGGTTTCTGGAGGCCAAAAATGGCTGTATTCAGTGTATAAGACACACCAACATTTCCACCCTCTTGGGGGGGTGTGAGGGGGGGAAGTGCGTCTTATACTCCAAAAAGTACGGTAATTGACAGGACTGCCAGCTGATGGTGGTGGGACTAACCAGGAGTATCCAGAGCTCTCTCCTCTTCGTCAATCAGAACTGATTCACTCCATTTCTCATCTGCTACTTTCTCCAAACGTTCTTCAAGGCGGCGTATGTACACCAGCAACTCCTGAAGGCAGACAGTGGGCAACAACACATCAGCATTAAGCCCTGAACTGCAGTGCATTCCTTCTCTCGCCACTTCGTATCTTCTTCTCATACTAAATTCAGGCTATGGTCGGCCTTCCTTCCCTCCATTTGGATGCCACACCAACCTGTTTTTCGGACTGCAGTTGTTCTTTCTCCTTCTGGCCAACCTGCAGGGCGGCCCGTAGTTCCCGAAGCTCGCGGCGGCTCTCAGAGACTTGAACCTGATGAGGGCAAACGTGACATTTGCCAAAGCAGAATTTTAGAATAACACGTATAGAGAGTTATGAAGCCCACTAGGAAACTAAATACAGGTAGTCCTCGACTTACAACAGTTCATTTAATGACCGTTCAAAGTTACAACGGGCACGGAAAAAAGTGACTTAGGATCATTTTTCACACACACTGCAGCATCCCTGTGGTCATGTGATCAAAATTCAGATGCTGGTTCATATTTTTATGATGGCTGCAGTGTCATGTGATCAGCTTTTGCGGCCTTCTGACAAGCAACGCCAATGGGGAATCCAGATTCACTTAACAACCGTGTTACTAACTTAACAAATGCAGTGATTCACTTAACAACTGTGGCAACAGAAGTCGTAAAATGGGGCAAAACCCACTTAACAAGTGTTTCACTTAGCCACATAAATGTTGGGCTCAATTGTGGTCGTAACCCAAGGACTATCTGTAGTTAATGCTCATGCCCAATGCTGGGATTTTAAGAAAGCTCCTTTCCTTTTTGGAAAGCTCTGTCCATTTTCTAGGGCTTCTATTTTATTCATTGGGCAGAGCCTCCCCTTCATCACTGGCCAACTCCATTTCCTAAAGGACTTTTAGGCTTCTGTTTTGATTTATTGTCACACTGCACTCGCCTCTTACAGCAGGCCTGCATAACCCGGAGAGGGGAAAGGGCCACACTGATGAATTAAAAATATTTGTGGGCCGCAAAGCAATACCTGGTGGGCCAATCAGCTGCTAGTAGAGAGGAGGCAGCGCTTGAACAAAGGGTAGCAGTGAGGCCCGAGGTGCTCAGCAACACACCTTTCTGGATGGTAGTGAATTTAATGACTTTTTAATAAGCAGCATCAAACCACACAAGGATGTTTGATGAGCCTTGTGTTGTCCATGGTCCTTATGTGGTCCAGCTTTGTCTTAAGAGATTGTGCCAGCAAAGGTTTAAACAGAATAAGAGAACTGGCATGCTGAATCCATTTAAGCCTTTCCTAACTTGGTGGTCTCCTGATACAGTGAGACAACAACTCTTTGACCTCCTGGCCAGGATGGTCAAGACAGATCTAAAGGAGTTGCAGTCTAGAGAGCACTGAAGTTAGGAAGACCTATTCTGTAGATGCACCTAACCAAATAATCGGATATACAGGACTGTTGAAGGTCTGCACAAAAAAATTCTCAGGGAGGACTAAGGATGGTCAGTGACAACAGGATAAGGTAAAGGTAAAGGTTCCCCTCGCACATGTGCTAGTCGTTCCTGACTCTAGGGGGCGGTGCTCATCTCTGTTTCAAAGCTGAAGAGCCAGCGCTGTCCGAAGACTTGTGGCTGGCATGACTAAACACCAAAGGTCCACGGAATGCTGTTACCTTCCACCAAAGATGGTCCCTATTTTTCTACTTGCATTTTTTACTTGCTTTCGAACTAGGATGGCAGAAGCTGGGACAAGTAACGGGAGCTCATCCCATTACGCGGCACTAGGGATTCGAACTGCTGAACTGCCGACCTTTCGATCGACAAGCTCAGCATCTTAGCCACTGAGCCACCACATCCCTTTGATAAGATATTTATATATCTTATATATAGATAGATAGATAGGATTGCTGTCCCTTCGGCAACAGGATAGTGGCTGGCAAATTGGGGGAAGAAATGAAATGGAAGGATAGGCTCTGTTAGCCATTAGTCAATAATTCCAAAAGTCACAGAAAGAATCATGCATCCTGTAAGAGAGGGAGAGCATCAAGAGTTCTTTTCAAAACTTTCTCTGCTGGTGATCCTTGCAAGATAAAGATGTCTTGCAACCCATCTAGACAGCAGGCAAGGGAGTTAAACTTCTTCCTGGAAGCTTGGCAATCTTAATCTGTAAATGGCTCTGTTTCCCCTCCCTCCTTGAATGATGGAATCCTTTTTCCAGGGGAGATAGTTTACCAGACTGGCATCCCGTTCCTGTACCAGCTCCATACGCAACACCTGGCGCTGTGCCCGCTCTTCTTGCAAGTTGTTTTCAAGACGGAGAACCTCAGCACTCAGCTTCAGGATCTTATCTTTCTCGGCCTAACAAAACATAAATTTGAAAGGAAGGGTCAGTGCAGGATGAGATTACTCCCCCCTCCCCCCCATCTGCTCTATGGAAAGCTATTAAAGTACTTGGCAAGGTTGGATTCTTCATGAAATATGCAGGGGTGGAAAACCCAAGGAAGTCTAGATGTTACTTAACGACAATAATGGTTCTCTACTACAGTTTTTAATTGGTTTTAATAAATTATGTAAACTCTGTAAATTTTGTTTTAATTGCGTGTGCTGCCCAGAGTCACGTGAAAGTCAGATGGGCAACTATATACATAGAAATTCAATAATTAAATAAACAAATATAAACCCACCAACTCCTCAGCAATGACTATGTTGACAGAGCTAGCAAAAGTTTTAGCTCAGGGACATCTAAAACCCTAAAGAGCAGCTAGGTTAAGAAGGAGTCATCTATAGATTTGTCCATTGATTTAGTTATCCCAGCAATTTTGTCCCTGTTTTAACAGAGTGTGGGAAAAGGAAGGAAGGAAGGAAGGAAGGAAGGAAGGAAGGAAGGAGCAAGGAAAAGAAGGAGGGAGGGAGGAAGGAAGGAAGGAGGGAGGGAGGGAGGGAGGCAGGGAGGAAGGAAGGAAGGAAGGAAGGAAGGAAGGAAGGAGCAAGGAAGAGAAGGAGGGAGGGAGGAAGGAAGGAAGGAGGGAGGGAGGGAGGGAGGGAGGGAGGGAGGCAGGGAGGAAGGAAGGCAGGGAGGAAGGAAGGAAGGAGCAAGGAAGAGAAGGAGGGAGGCAGGGAGGCAGGAAGGAAGGAAGGAAGGAAGGAAGGAAGGAAGGAAGGAAGACCGCAAGGAGGATTCAACATAGTTAATACTGACAGAATAGTTCTCCACAAGATCGACACTATTGATAAAAGGGGTCCCACAGAGCAAACTAGATTGCTGAACATTTTTGTTTGTGGTCATACTGGAAAAAATTGACACATGTACAAAACTCAAACATAAAATGAGATTCCTTTTAATAGTTAAGTAAAACGCTTCAAATTTGAAACTTTCAAGGCAAATCATCCCAACTGGAGTTTGGAACAGCTACTCAGACTTCAATGGATGGTTCAAAACTGTTTTGACCTTACCAGAAGTGTTTGAAATTCAAACTAGCCCCACTTTAATCTCAGAACGCCAATTCTATAGGATTGTTTTAAGTTCAGATCACTTTCAGAATGGTCGGAAGAACACTACAGTCAAAACACCCACCTTCAAATTCAAATATTCCAAATTCCTACACATAAAATCTGAAATGATGGAAACCTGCACCTTTTAACACATCCCTCTCAATTAGACTTTGCTTTATTTAGCTTATAGAAGATAATGTAGTGCAGCATACTAGGAAAAGTTTATCCCTTGCTAGAAACATTCCCCAGAAAGGGAATCTGGGGAAGCATCTAAATGCTTTAAAATACTGTGGGGTCCTTGGTGCTCTCTGAGCTTGGTTGTTTTCTTGCAGACTTTTCATTACCAAACTCGGTGATATCATCAGTACTAAGGATGTGCTAATGATGTTAGCTAGTTTGGTAATGAAACATCTGCAAGAAACAACCAAGCTCAGAGTGCACCAAGGACCCCCCAGTTCAACCCTGAGCTACAAATATTCTCTTTGATCTCTTTAAAATATAGAATAATTTCGTTTCAAATCCATATCATTCTTCTTCTTCTTCTTCTTCTTCTTTTTTTTGAAACTCCCAAACATTAAATCTCGGCATTCAACTACTTGGGGATTTTGTTCTTTCTGCAAGCACAACTAATTAAAAAAATTCCCCAGAGCTTAATTTCAATCCAAAATAAAAGATCAATGATTGCATCAATGGATGTCAGGATCCTTTTGCTTTATTCCCTCTCTACTACAAAGAAAATAGGCAATGCAATGCTTATGTGGATTGGGGAAGGTAGTATTATGTATAGTGCTGAAAATATTGGCCATGGGTGAAGGGGATCTGGTGTCGAAATTCCACTTGATTAGAGTAGAGTAGAGTAGAGTAGAGTAGAGTAGAGTAGAGTAGAGTAGAGTATATGTCAAGTTTCAAGGTCGTCTCAAATAAACTGCATTTCAAACAAAGTCTTTGAAGAAAACTCCCATTTATTAAGCACGACATTCAAAGCCCGACTCATTGTAGCCAACACTGACTTCCAGACCCAAAACCCTCCCTTTCCGTTCCCCACTCCCCTGCACTCATTGGCCATCTTCCAAGTCACTCTACCCCTATCTACTGCTCCAACTCAAAGGAATTTCCCCCCTCCCATCCCATCTCCTAGGGGATATTATCTCCAGGGAAAATAAGTAGGTGAAAAGTCAAACGTCCCTTTCCAGACGCCTCCGCTCCTCCTTCTTATGTCAGCACTAGAGTAAATGCAGCTTGAAGTGCTGACATCCGGCCCCTCCCCCTTCATTTTTCCAGGGTGGCCTGTGTAAGACAAACAACAAGTTAAGTACTGTTACCCCATCCGGGTGTGCGTGTCCCGCCCCCTCCCGCCTTGCCCGGGTGATCTGCATGGAATTTGGCTATAAGGCGGTCAGCTTGGATGTTTCTGCTTTTCACCCAGGAAGCCTCTGACAAAGGGTAACCCTTCCACTTGATTAAGTATTGGAGGTGTCCCCTGTGCCACCTCGAATCGAGAATTTGCTGTACCTCATAGTGAGTGTGGCCATCAATAACCAGGGGCCCAGGGGGGTCACGTGGCACTGGCCTTAAAGTTGACCCCATCACAGTTTCAGGAGGCTACTGTGGAAAACGGGGTGTATCCTCCCTAGTAGTCGGGGCAGCTGCAGTTGTACTGTAACCGGGTTGATTAGTTTTACTATAGGGAATGGTCCTATAAATTTCGGGCCCAGTTTCCTGCTCGGGAGTCTGAGTCTCAAATACTTGGTGGAGAGGTAGACCTTCTCTCCCACTCGGAATGGTCTTTGGGTTGTTCGATGCTTATCTGCTTGTTTCTTATAGGATTGTGCCGCCTTGGTCAATGCCTTCTTGACATTCTCCCAGGTTTCTTTCAACATTTCCATCCAATCGGTCAAACTGACTGAGGAAGGAGGCTCCCTTGGGTACTCTGGCATGGGGACGAAATCCATACCACTCACTACCTTAAATGGGGTTAGTCCTGTGCTACTGTGGACAGCATTATTATACGCGACCTCCGCAAAAGATAGGAGGTCCGCCCAATTAGACTGTTGGTAGTCGATGTAGCACCTCAGGTATTGCTCTATCATGGCATTCAGTCTCTCCGCCCCCCCATTGGTGCTCGGGTGAAACGCTGAGCTGAGGCCTTGGGATGACCGTATGGACCGTAGGAATTCCCTCCAGAATTTTGCTGTGGACACCTCGATCGGAGATGATTCTTCTGGGTACTCCATGCAGGCGGTAGATGTGTTTCAGGAACGGTTTGGACAACTGGCGGGCTGAGGGTAGCCCGCTGCAGGGTATGAAATGTGCCTGTTTGGAGAATAAGTCTATTACAGTCCAGATCACTGTGTTTCCACCACTCCTCGGCAGTTCTATTATGAAGTCCATTGCAATCTTCTCCCATGGTCTTGTCAGTTCAGCTACTGGCTGCAGCAGCCCAGGAGGTCTTCCTGGTCTTTTTTTCATCGTGGCACAGATGGTACAACTTTTTACATAACTGTCTACGTCTTTTCTCATGTGGGGCCACCAAAACTGTCTTCGTACTAAGTGCAGAGTCTTTAGGAAGCAGAAATGCCCCGCTGGTTTAACGTCATGGCTCCTCTTGAGGACCAGGGTGCGTAGAGTCTCTGGGACATAAGAGTTTTGTCCCTTTCCATGCTAGGTCATCCCTTTTTGTCAAGAGATGTTGATTGTCTCGGAACGAGGGGTCCACCAATGTCTCCGTTTTGAGTCTTGTCGTTAAGTCACTTGCTGATTGGTCATGGTGGTCGCGACATTGCCGTCTGGTGACTACTTGACCTACTCCTTGGGCAGAGGGGATGATGGCATTCACTACCTGCTCACTGTGTATTGGGGCATTCGGGAGAGGGCATCGGCCAGAAAGTTTTCCCCCCCTGGGATGTGCTTCAGCTCGAAGTTGAAACGATTGAAGTATTGGGCCCACCGGACTTGCCTGGGCGACAACTTCCGTGGGGTCCTGAGGGCCTCCAGATTCTTATGGTCAGTCCAAACTTCGAATGGTCTCTGGCCTCCTTCTAGCAGGTGTTGCCAGGTCAACAGCGCCCATCTCACTGCGAACGCTTCCTTTTCCCACGTCGCCCATCGTCTTTCTGTGTCGGTGAGTTTGCGGGATGTGTAGGCACAAGGTTGTAAATTCCTTTGGCTGTTCTTTTGCAGTAGCACAGCCCCCACTGCCACATCGCTGGCATCTGCTTGGATGACGAAGGGTTGTTCGGGGTCAGGATGCTTTTAAGACCGGTTATTTTGCAAACATTTCTTTTAGTGTTTCGAATGCCTGTTGGCAGGCCAGGTCCCACTGTAGAGGGTGTCCTGGGCGGGGTTTTGTTGCTGGATTCCCTGTTTTTAGGTGGTCCGTCAGAGGTTTGGTAATTCTTGCAAAAGAGGGGATGAATTGTCTGTAGAAGTTCGCAAACCCCAGGAAGCTTTGTAGTTGTCTACGGGTGCAACGGGGTTGCCAGTTTAGGACTGATTGTACTTTGGCTGGGTCCATTTCTATCCCCTCATTTGACACTCAGTAGCCTAAGTAGTCTAGCCGTGACTGGTGGAACTCGCATTTTGATAGCTTGACATATAGGTTCGCCCCCAGCAGTTTTTCCAGCACTTGGCGGACAAGGGGTATGTGTTTGTCTATGGTTTCTGTGAAAATGAGAATGTCATCTAGGTAGACGAGGACCCCCTTATAGAGGTGCTCATGTAGAACTTCATTTATCAATTGTGTTAGGATATGATTTGAGCTAACAAGTTGTCCAGGTAATATATGTGTTCTGTAACTTTAATATGAATATGTATTGTGTGACTTTAAAGTTTTCCTGCTGATTCATTGTAATGCTGAGTCATACTGTAATTAGTTGTGAACGTATTTAAGAAAGGTACTGTAACGTATTCAGTTGATGATAAGCTACCATTGTGTGTGGAGTTGCAACCATTGTGCTATCATTGGTTGGATGGATCTGCTACCATCGTGGTTTGTTACCAGAGTGAGTTTGTTATTCTAACCAACTACTGTTTGTGTGGTAAGAAGATTTTGTATCACTGGACTGATTTAACTGGCAAAGACTTGGATTGATTTAAAGACTATAAGATTGTTTTTTCACTATAAAGTAAACTTTTGATAAACCAGTTTGCACATCTCTTATTCATTGCTCTCAGCAACGTTTCTCTGTGCTCTACACTCTGCTGGTTGGTAACACAACAACAATATCCTTAACAAATTGCATGAACACCGCAGGGGCTCCCTGCAGTCCAAATGGCATCACCTTACATTGGAAACTCCCTAGGGGGCAGTTGAATGCTGTTTTCCACTCATCTCCTTCCCTGATGCGTATCGAGTAGTAGGCTTCGCGGAGGTCTAGTTTGGTGAAAACTTTCCCTTTGGACAGGTGGGCTAGCCTGTCTTTCATGAGGGGAAGGGGACATAAGTTGTGTACGCAGACAACGTTGATATCTCTAAAATCAACCACAAGGCGCATAGAGCCGTCTTTCTTCTCTTTGAAGAGGACCGGTGCCGCGACTCGCGGTTTGGCTGGTTCAATGAAACCCCTTTGTAGGTTCTTGTCTATGTAGTTCCGCATTTCTTGCATTTCACGGGGCGTCATGGCATACAATTTAGGTTTAGGTAGTTTCGCCCCAGGGATGATCTCGATGGCGCAATCGGCCTCGCGGTGGCGGACGAGGGGTATGTGTTCGTCTATGGTTTCTGTGTAAATGAGAATGTCATCTAGGTAGACGAGGACCCCCTCATAGAGGTGCTCATGTAGAACCTCATTTATCAATTGCATGAGCACCGCCGGGGCTCCCTGCAGTCCAAATGGCATCACCTTAAATTGGAAACTCCCTAGGGGGCAGTTGAATGCTGTTTTCCACTCATCTCCTTCCCTGATGCGTATCCGGTAGTAGGCTTTGCGGGGGTCTAGTTTGGTGAAAACCTTCCCTTTGGACAGGTGGGCTAGCCTGTCTTTCATGAGGGGAAGGGAACATAAGTTGTGTACGCAGACAACGTTGATATCTCTAAAATCAACCACCAGGCGCATAGAGCCGTCTTTCTTCTCTTTGAAGAGGACCGGTGCCGCGACCCATGGTTTGGCTGGTTCAATGAAACCCCTTTGTAGGTTTTTGTCTATGTAGTTCCGCATTTCTTGCATTTCACGGGGCATCATGGCATACAATTTAGGTTTAGGTAGTTTCGCCCCAGGGATGATCTAAATGGCGCAATCGGCCTCGCGGTGGGGGGGGGGGCAGAACGTCACACTCGGCCTCACTAAACACCTCTGCAAGGTCTTGGTACTCCTCTGGGATTTGTTCTGTCTGATGGGAGCTGTCGGATGCGGCTGCCAGTTGCTCTAGTGTACCCTTAGGGAGGGACCCTTGTGTCGGTGGCGTCTTCCCTTGCTGTGGCGGGAGGGATTGGGGCCTCTGCATGGGGGGGCGTCTCGCCTGGTTGGAGCAGCAGGGGTTGGGGACCCTTTGCTATCCTCAGCCTACGGGTTCCCTCTTGCCACCAGATGATGAGGCCCCATTTGTCTAGCCAAGAGAGTCCCAGTATGACTGGATCTGTCATTTTGGGGGCTATTATGAACCGAATCGTTTCCCAGTGATCTGCTAGCTCCAGCTTCACTGGTTCGGTCAGGTGTGTGGCATAAGTTCTCCCCATTAGAGACCCATCAACTTGTTCAAATCGAATTGGGTGGTTGAGCTTTTTGACTCGGATCCCCAATTTTAGGCCTGTGGGTAGGTTAATCAGGCACCTCGTGCAGCCCGAATCTATTAGGGCTTGGAAAGTCCCTTGGGTCCCTGTTTTTGGGGCCGTTAGGCATATAGGGAAGAGAAAAGGGTGGATGGGTCCACTCACCATTGGGTCGTCTTCACCCTCGTCCTCGCTGTCATACGATTCGGGGGATTGATTTCCATCATCTGGGATCCCCCTTGTTTCGGTTAGGTGGGCGAAGACCTCTGGACCCTGGGGGATTTTCCGTGGCGCATTGGTGGCGCGCTTGGGCCCTCGTTCCGGTCGTGCCTTGGGCGGTGGGTCTGATCTCGGCCTCGGGGTTCCACACGCTGCGGCCAGGTGACCAATCCCCCCACACCTGTAGCACCTCAGCGGGCTCCGTGGGACGACAGGCCTCTGGGTAGGCTGTGGTGCTGTGGTTTCTCGTCTAATGGGTGGTCCCTGGTCTGGTTGGCCTCTCTGCTTGCCATCTGGTTGCTTTGACATGTCGTTGGCTCGCAGCCCTCTGTCGACTTTTATCGCTACTCGGAACCATTCGGAGAGTCGGTTCGGGATGTCCTGGTAAGCGGTCACTTGGGCGATTCGCTTGTCTAGGCTTGTTCTAAAGAAATACACCAGTAGTCGCTCTGGTAAGGGAGGTAAGATCCCAATGACTCTCCTGAATTCACGGATATGCTCTCTGATTGGCCTCCCCTTCTGCATTAGGTTCCTGAGCTCGTCCTCCACATAGGGGTCCTCCTCTGCCTCCTCGAACCGGGCTCGTAGTAGTTGTAAGAACTCATCTGTGTCTTGCAGTTGGGGGGCCCTGTTCTTGTAGAGGGCTGCTGACCACCTCCTTGCTTCTCCCTCCAACCCTTCTGAAATGGCACTCACTAGGGCTCTGGGAAATGGGTAGAGGTGTCCATAGCACTCTATGTAGATCTCAGCTGTGTCGAGGAATTGCGCTAGCTGGTCTGGATCACCATCGAACTTCCCTCTGAAAGGGGGTGGGTCCTCCCTCGCTGCTCTCTCCTCCCACTCCGGGACTCTGTAAGCCTGCCCTCGGTACCGCTGGTCCTCTTCCTCATCTCTCCTTCTAGGGTAGGGAGGTGATGTCCCATCTAGGCTGCTCGGCTTGCTGTGTAAGGGGGGAACCCATGGATGCATCTTTGGGCTTCCTCTCCTTCTGCTATGGTAGGGGGGAGGGCTGTGCTTCAGTCTACGGCCTCTCGGTTCAGCAGACCAAACTGGCTCCCCCTTCTCCTTTGGCCTGCCCGATGGCCCCTCCTCCTGAATGATGGCATGGTGAAATTTCTCCTTCAATTCATCTATGGGGCTCTCGAGTAGCTTCCCTGAAGCTTTTTGGTGCCTGGCTTGCTGCCAGTCCCATAGCCAATCTGCTCTCCCCAATTCACTCAGGGGTTTCCCCTTCCCTTGCGCGTTCGGGAAGGGAAACTCAGTCTCTGCGGATTTTGGCAAAGCCCACCAATACTCATCTTTTTTTTTCTTGGTTTGTGGCACGATCGTCTGATCTTGGCTGTCTTGCAGCTTCGCTGGAGGAGGGAGGGGTTGAGGCTCCGTCGCATCCAAACTGGCTGGGATCAAGACTGGCTCTTTTCCAGTTGCCTGGATTAAACTCTCTTCGGAGAGTTTGCTTTCCGCCATGACGTCTGGACTTCTTCTCCACTCACTCCATACATCTGGCAGGGAGCTGGAGATCTGGAGGTCAGCCAGTTTGGCTGGAAAGGAGTGTTGGCCATCTGTCAAGTTTTGAGGTCATCTCAAATAAATTGCATTTCAAACAAAGTCTTTGAAGAAAACTCCCATTTATTAAGCACGACATTCAAAGCCCGACTCATCGTAGCCAACACTGACTTCCAGACCCAAAACCCTCCCTTTCTGTTCCCCACTCCTCTGCACTCATTGGCCATCTTCCAAGTCACTCTACCCCTATCTACTGCTCCAACTCAAAGGAATTTCCCCCCTCCCATCCCATCTCCTAGGGGATATTATCTCCAGGGAAAATAAGTAGGTGAAAAGTCAAACGTCCCTTTCCAGACGCCTCCGCTCCTCCTTCTTATGTCAGCACTAGAGTAAATGCAGCTTGAAGTGCTGACAGTAGAATAGAATAGAATAGAATAGAATAGAATAGAATAGAATAGAATAGAATAGAATAGATTTTTTTATTGGCCAAGTGTGATTGGACACACAAGGAATTTGTCTTGGTGCATATGCTCTCAGTGTACATAAAAGAAAAGATACGTTCATCAAGAATCATAAGGTACAACACTTAATGATAGTCATGGGGTATAAATAATGACCTCAATGACTATCCTTAAATATCGCTGACATCCAAAGTTCCCCTTTTCCAGCTCATCATACTTGTATGGCTTATACCTCGGCAGATTTGCTCACGCTGCGAGATGCCCCCCTCTCGTGGCGATGGCCTTCCACTTTATCGAAGGCCTACCTTAAGGACGGGCTTTGGAGCCCCGAGAGGTGGCATGTTTTAAAGCGGGGATTGAGGGGTTTTTTAATTAGGGTTTTTAATAATTTTTTAAGGGGAACTGGGAGGGCGACCAAAGGGGATGGTGCGGGGTAATCCACCTAGGTCAGGGCCCAGCCCGGCACAGGGTAATGGTCTGGAGGGTGCAGGACGAGGGATTGGGGATATCATCAGCATGGTGGATGGGAGGGGCAGATATGGCGGGAGCAGAGGACCTTATCCTCCTACCTGAGAGCGATTGCGCGCCCCGGTCCTCAAGGCTCCTCTCGGATTCTAGGTGGCAGAGTTATTCAGGACATGGGCCTCCAGCTGATGCTGTGCAATGCCAGGTCCGTGGTAAATAAGGCCCCCCTCATTTACGATCTTATTCAAGAGGGGGGAGCGGACCTGGCGGGTATTACGGAGACCTGGTTGGGCCCAGAGGGAGGGGTCCCTCTGGTTGAGATGTGCCCACCAGGCTTCAGAGCATTCCATCAGCCGAGGGCCCAGGGGAGGGGCGGGGGGGGGGTGGCGGTTATTATTAAAGAAGGTCTTGGTCCGAGGGAGACCACTGTGCCACAGATTGCCGGATGTGAGTCCCTCTTTGTGAGATGGGGTCATGGGGTTCAGATGGGCTTGCTGCTTACGTACCTGGCTCCCTGCCGCGTGGCAACGGCCCTGTCCGAGCTACTCGAAGTGATAGCCACGGTGGCAGTTGATACACCCAGGCTTATGGTCATGGGTGATTTCAACCTGCCGTCCGTTGGTGAAACGTCGGAGATGGCTCGGGAGTTCATGGCTTCCATGATGGCCATGGACCTGACCCAGTTAGTTCATGGCCCCACTCACAGGGGGGGACACACGCTGGACCTGATTTTTGTCTCTGGCCAGTGGTTGAGTGGTCTTATTATAGGGGATATAGACATGAAACCCTTGTCATGGTCAGATCACTCACTCCTTCGTCTGGACCTTCGAACCGCTACACCCTGCCGCAGGGAGGCGGACCCAATTAGATGGATCCGCCCCAGGCGCCTGATGGATCCTGATAGGTTACAGACGGAGCTTGGGCCAATTCCTGAAGATCTGGCACACGACTCGGCCGAGGACCTGGTAGCTGCCTGGGATCGGGCGGCTGGTGGGGCTTTGGATCGAGTCGTGCCTTTGCGGCCTCTGACTCGGTGTCGATCCCTCGCGGCTCCTTGGTTCACCGAGGAGCTGAGGAAGATGAAACGCCGGAAAAGATGCCTAGAGAGCGGTTGGAGGGCCAGTCTCGCTGAATCTGACCGAACACTGGTAAGGTCGCATATTAAGATCTACCTAGTGGCGATAAAGATGGCAAAGTTTAATTACTTTTCCGCCTCTATTGCGTCATCAGGGAATCGTCCGGCCGCCCTGTTCAGGGTGACCCGCTCCCTGCTCCATCCGGGAGCATGGGAGGATCCCTTGGAAGGCAGGGTGGAGGATCCGGCAATATTGGCCAACTACCGTCCTGTCTCCAACCTTCGCTTCATGGCGAAGGTTGTTGAGAGTGTGGTCGCGCGACAGTTTCCACAATTCCTGAAGGAAATATCCTATCTAGATCCATTCCAGTCGGGTTTCAGGCCCGGGCACAGCACGGAAACGGCATTGGTCACGTTGGTTGATGATCTCTGGAGGGCTCGGGACAGGGGTTGCTCCTCTGTTCTGGTCCTGTTAGACCTCTCAGCGGCTTTTGATACCATCAACCATGGTATCATGCTGCACCGGTTGGAAGAGTTGGGGATGGGGGGCACCGTGTTACGGTGGTTCTCCTCCTTTCTCTCCGACCGGTCGCAGTTCATGTTGGCAGGGGGGCAGAGGTCGACCTCGAGGCCTCTTATATGTGGAGTGCCTCAGGGTCGGTCCTCTCGCCCCTCCTGTTCAACATTTATGTGAAGCCGCTGGGCGAGATCATCCGTGGCTTCGGGGTGAGATACCACCAGTACGCTGATGACACCCAGCTGTACATCTCCACCCCAGGCCACCCCAATGATGCCCTTGAAGTGATGTCCCAGTGCCTGGAGGCTGTGCGGATCTGGATGGGGAGGAACAGGCTCAAGCTCAACCCTTCCAAGACTGAGTGGCTGTGGCTCCCGGCATCCCGATATAGTCAGTTGACTATTGGGGGCGAGTCGTTGGCCCCCACAGAGAGGGCTCGCAATCTGGGAGTCCTCCTGGATACACAGCTGTCCTTGGAGGAACATCTGACGGCTGTAACCAGGGGGACCTTCTGTCAGGTTCGCCTGATTCGCCAGTTGCAGCCCTTTCTTGATCGGGATTCCCTGTGCACAGTCACTCATGCCCTCGTCACCTCTCGCCTTGACTACTGCAACGCTCTCTACATGGGGCTCCCCTTGAGGAGCACCCGGAGGCTCCAACTGGTCCAGAACGCAGCAGCGCGGGTAGTGACGGGAGCAGCATGGCGCTCCCATGTAACACCGCTCCTGCGTGAGCTGCACTGGCTCCCGGTGGTCTTCCAGGTGCGCTTCAAGGTGTTGGTTATCACCTTTAAAGCGCTCCATGGCATAGGGCCTAGCTATCTTCGAGACCACCTGCTGCCACCGACATCCTCCCATCGACCCGTGCGCTCCCACAGAGAGGGCCTCCTCGGGGTGCCACCAGCCAAACAGTGCAGGCTGGTGACCCCCAAGGGGAGGGCCTTCTCTGTGGGGGCACCTACCCTCTGGAATCAGTTGCCCCCAGAGATAAGGAGAATCCAAGACCTCAGTGCCTTCCGCCGTGCCCTTAAAACCTTCTTTTTCCAGCAAGCCGGGCTGGCCTAATTTTTTAAGTGTTTTTAATTGTTTTGTTTATCGTTTTTAATTAATGGGGCCAAATATATATATGTCTTTTAATTGTATTTTAATATTTGTACTTGATGTTTTTACTTGGCTGTTCACCGCCCTGAGTCCTCAGGGAGAAGGGCGGTATACAAATTCAAAATAAAATTAAAAAAATAAAATAAAATAATCAATCATAAATAATTCTAGAACATTTGTTCCCTCTCAGTCCAATCTCAGCCATGGATTGCTGAGAAGGTAAATGAGATGAGGCTTCCACATGCATGTTTTAGACTTCCCAGTAGACAGAAGGAACATAAATGATGAAGACCAAAAAAACCCCCAAAACCACAGAAGTTTGCTCAACTGACTTAGGGGATCACATGCACAGGTGTCCCACATACCTCTACGTTCTGCAACAGCATGGCTTTCTCCTTCCACCATTGGCCTTTGCCTTCTTTCCACTTGAGGGTCATGTCAGCAAGCTTGATATTGACCTCAGCTCCCTCAAGGCGGCTCTTGTGGAGATCAGAGATGGTGCGGTCTCGGATGGAGGCCACACTGGCTAGCTCTTCCCCTAAAAGAGCCACTTTCTGTTGGCTGGCAGCCAGAACATCCTGTGTGGTGCGTAACTGTTCACACAAGGACTCCATCTGTGCCTGGAAAGAGAGAGGACTGAGAGGAAGAGGCCCAAGAGAAGGTGGAGAGGCCATACCGAACCTTTATGGTACTAGGAGAGCCCCAGGAAGAGAATAAGTGGTCTATAATAGCAGCCATTAGAATTCAGCACACTTTCTAATCCTGAAGTGGGAACCTGCCCAAGCAAGTACAAGCATTGATTATGGAGGATGGGAAGGTCTTCCAATACTTGATGTATTTCAGGTTTTCAAGCTCTAACCTAATTCTTGTACAAAAAAAAAAAACAAAAACTTGTCTAATTTTCACAAAGAAAGAGATATCTGTTAGGATATGGTTTGAGCTTAACAAGTTGTCCAGGCAATATATGTGTTCTGTGACTTTAATATGAATATGTATTGTGTGACTTTAAAGTTTTCCTGCTGATTCATTGTAATGCTGAGTCATGCTGTAATTAGTTGTGAACGTATTTAAGAAAGGTACTGTAACGTATTCAGTTGATGATAAGCTACCATAGTGTGTGGAGTTGCAACCATTGTGCTATCATTGTTGGATGGATCTGCTACCATCGTGGTTTGTTACCAGAGTGAGTTTGTTATTCTAACCAACTACTGTTTGTGTGATAAGAAGATTTCTGTATCACTGGACTGATTTAACTGGCAAAGACTTGGATTTGTTTAAAGACTATGAGATTGTTTTTTCACTATAAGTAAACTTTTGATAAACTAGTTTGCACATCTCTTATTCATTGCTCTCAGCAACGTTTCTCGGTGCTCTACACTCTGCTGGTTGGTAACACAACAACAATATCCTTAACAATATCGATCTAGTTTCTTTCCCTGGGCCAAGAATAAATCCCTGGGTTCTGGTTCCCACCCATCCAGTCCTCTGCCCTGCAAGTCCTGACAGAACAAGTGGTTTTCCCTAGATCAGGGCTGGCTGATTTTTGTCAGTTCTTTCTTGTTCTCTAACATGAAACCAGTTCTGTTGGCTGTAACTTTGTTCCAAGTCTATTTATGAAACAAAGTCCATGGGTTTAAGGGACTTCACCCATAATTAAAATACCTTATTTCTCCTAGAATTTTTAAAAACTAATTCATGAAGTGCCCAGTAGAACCTGGTGCCATTTTGTACATGAATCTTCTTCCACAAAACACAAGTTTGGAGAAAAAGGGTTGGACCTGAAGCAACATCACCCTAGATTTTTTTTTCTGCCTATGACATGTCCTGATCTGTGCTTTGCTTGTCCAACCTTGTTTTTTTATCAGTCTGAAATATGAGCCGAGGTGGCGCAGTGGTTAGAGTGCAGTACTGCAGGCTATTTCAGCTGACTGCTAGTTGCAGTTCAGCAGATCGAATCTCACCAGGCTCAAGGTTGACTCAGCCTTCCATCCTTCTGAGGTGGGTAAAATGAGGAGCCAGATTGTTGAGGGCAATAGGCTGACTGTGTAAACCACTTAGAGAGGGCTGTAAAGCACTGTGAAGCGGTATATAAATCTAAGTGCTACTGCTATTGCTATCATTCTGAAATCCTGGATTCTTTCTTGTTGTAAGCTACTACCTTTCTTTTGGTAATGGAAATAGCATAGACCACTGGATTAGAGATATCCACTGGATGGCTACTTAAGGCTCCATACTCGAGGAAATGAGACGGTTACTTGCATTTAGGATGGGCAAAAAGGGGGTTCCTTGCATAAGGACAGAAATTACTAGGTGCTGGAGATAGGTTATCAAGACTGGGTGTCTTGAGAAGTTCTGGGAGAACACCAAGATCATCCCCCATTTATCAAGTGCTGGACTTGATAAACCTTATTTTTAATATTCCTAGAGGCTTCCTGTCTTCAGGTACTTACTGTGCGGCGGTTAGCAGCTGCCAGCTTCTGCTGCAACTTCTGAATATCCTCCTGCAGCATGAGAGCCTGGGAGATTTTCTCACCATGACGAGTCTTGGCTTCTTGCAAGTCGGAGGCCAGACTACGGCTCTCCTCCTTGGAAGCCTGCAGCTTGACCTGGAGAGGAGAGGAGACGTGTTTCCAACATGCCAGCTGCTTGGCTAACAATGCCAGCTCTGGTTTCCTGCTCCTCTTTTGTGTCCCTCTTTTCAAACCTGTTGCTCCATGCTCACCTGGTACTGCTCTTTCTCGGCATTCTCTTCTTTGAGCTGATGGTGGATGTGTTCCTGCTCCCTCAGAAGTGACTTCACTGTGTCTTTCACCCTGCAGCAGAAATTATGCAAACAGTATATATACGTGTGAGGAATATTCACTGTGCTCTTTCTAAGTCAGGGGCATCTCTAAAATAGGTCTGTCTGTCTGTCTGTCTGTCTGTCTGTCTGTCTGTCTATCTATCTATCTATCTATCTATCTATCTATCTATCTATCACCTACCTACCTACCTACCTACTTAACCTACCGTACCTATTTAGAAACCACCCTTTAGTTCCATCCAGTGGTGAAATCCATTTTTTTTTACTACCAGTTCTGTGGGCGTGGCTTGGTGGGCATGGCAGGTGAAGGATACTGCAAAATGTCCATTCCCTCCCTACTCCTGGGAGAAGGATACTGCAAAATCTCTATTCCCACCCCACTCTGGGGCCATCCAGGGGTGGTATTTGCCAGTTCTCTGAACTACTCAAAATTTCCACTACTGGTTCTCCAGAACCTGTCAGAACCTGCTGAATTTCACCCCTGGTTCCATCTTTGCATCTTCCTCAATATAGCACAAGCATCTACTAGCCCAGCAGCCTAATTCCAAGATGATATTTTAGCAACAACCTATTAATTTCAAGGCATCACTAGGTTACTAAACAGATCTCTGTATGAAAACATTCCCCAACATAATCTAATTCACTGACAGTGGGCTTGTTACAAACAATGTAAAAAACAATATTGATCCCTAAACTGCCTTCATTCCTGTACTTCTTCCACCTACGTTTAATTCGTGATCTGAATGGTAGTGGACATCCTCTGATAAAACCAAAGATATGGAAACTAGGACACAATATATTAAATCCTGGGACAGTTTCTTGAGATTTGAGTTAGAATGGCACCAAGAACTGATTCCATGACGATTCTGACTTTAGCATGAGAGAAGATATAATTCAGCCCATCCTAATCTGATACCCTCCGGCTGTGTTGCTCCTATAAACTTCTAATAATCTGAGTTAATAGGAGTTCTAGTCAGAACATCAACAGGACTAATTGCCTGTCGGTAGCTCAGAAGATATTGTCCCCACACTCCCATCTCTCTCTTCCTCTTTTTCCCTCCTGCCATCCTTCTCCCTTTTGATTGTACTTGAGGTGCTTTCTTTGACATGGCCTTGACCTGTCTAATTCCGTCTCCCTCTGAAGCATCTTCTCTCCAATCCTCTGGATATCGCCCTCCAGTTCCTGGATTCGGGCCAAGTGCCCAGTTTCTTGAATGCTTAGAGTGTCTCTCTGCTTGGAGATTTCTGTGTAAGAATTTGACAGTTCCTGATTGAGGATAGAGAGGAAGAAAAGTGAGGGACATGATAGACATTATAACATTTGAATAAAATTTAAAAATCCAGCAGCTAGTTTTGCTGACAAAATTGAACACAACAAAATATGAATAACCCTACTGGATGAAAGTAAGGCTCATTTTGATCCAGAATAGTTATTTCTCACAATGCCCAACCAGACATAAAAGTATGAGATGGAGACATACCGTATATACTCGAGTATAAGCCGAGTTTTTCAGCACATTTTTTTATGCTGAAAAAAGCCCCCCTCGGCTTATACTCGAGTGAGGAAGGGATACCCAGATCTTGCTTCAGGCTTGGAGTCAGATGTTGCACAAAGTTTTGTGGCCACCTGAGTTTTTGCTTAGTAAAATGAGGGGAACACAACACCTTTCCTGAAGCTTGGGAAGAGGTGGGATCTGGAAGAGCTGGCAAGTCCTACTGCAGAACCTTGCTTTCTGCCTTGCCTTATATTGTGCAGCCAGCTTGGTGTGCTCATCACGTAAGGAGTTAAGTGCTGCTTCTAGATCCGCTGCGCGGCTTCTCAGTTCTTGAACCTCTTCCTTCAGGCGGCAGGACTCACGCAACAGGGCTCCTTGTTCCTGACGACTCTCTTCCAGCTGAGTCTGTGGGGAAGTAGAGAGAAAGAGATATGGTACCAAACTACAAAGTCATGGGACACATTCATTCAGTGGACTGAATTTTACCATCTTTGTATTGCTATCCTAGAATTAAAAGCTGATTTAAAAAAATTAAATCATGATATAATCTTTCCAGGCTGAAATATTTCAAGGCTATTTGTATGGTGCATTGCTTTTACAAAACAGCTTTGCACAAGGAAAACTCAACATGCCAGGGAAAAGCATTTATCTCAGCCTTCAGATACTTAATTTTTTATACAGCAAAGCCAAATAAGGAATGTCTCAGTAGCAGTTTAATGGTTCTGGTATAATTCCAGAAGATTGGATAAACTCTGCTATCTTGGCTTGATGAAAGCAGAAGGTCAGCCATTTAATATTGGATGGATGGTCCAGGACATCTTGAAACTCTTGCTCCACCTCATTCATTTTGGCACCTTAGGAGGACAGACTGGGGACAGAGATGTTGTTGGACTACTTTCTAGATTGCTAGCCAAGTTAGCTGAGATGGATGGAATTTGGAGCCCAAGCACATTAAGAAGACCAACTTCTGACACCAATGCTAAGGAAAACATCAGATCATAGGTCAATATTTTAATTTGTGCCATGATGTACCTCCAAATTTGAATGTGGAAAGTGAAGATGCAGACTCAAAGGAAGCAACCAGTATCTGTTCCACCAATAATCACAAGGGATAGGGCCTTTCTCTCATTGCTGGTATTGCTTAGCCTTTAATTATATCAGAAGATACTGTATATTTAATATGGAAATGATAACATTCCCTTTGTATTAGAGATGATATGGAACAGAATTAAAACCAGGAAACATGAGTTTGTTGCAGTTTATTTCTAAGCCACCCCTTCTCTAGAGGGTGCTAAGAATGTCTATAATAACCTCACAAAATTGGTTGGGTTGAAAAAATGTAAAAACAGGCCTAAAATCTAGAGCATTTCATAGCTGAGTGAAAGCCTGAATTTAGAATTTCCTGAGCTGAGTTGAATGTTATAGTTAGGCAGCAAGCAACTAGTCATGAAAAAAATTATATTCAAGGAAGGGAATATCTCAAGTGGGTTTAGGGTCAAGAATGTTGGCTTACAGTGAGAACCAAGGGTTGCTTAAAGCATCTTACCTCAAGTAGAGCGGCCTTGGGAACTACCAGCAGCATATCAGTTCCTCCTCCGTCATCGCTGGCCTCCTCTAGAGTGACGAGCTCATCCATGGGACGGGGTTCGCTGAATTGGAAAGGAGAACTTTGGCCACACACTTCCCCATGATGATCCACATAACGAAAGTGATATTGCTGCGGACCTGGCTTAGGTAAGTAGCTGGCTGTGAAAAGACAAATATATTTACTGTATTATTTTTCTGACTTCTGAATATGAGGCTTTCTTTTATTTCTTGACTCCTAATGAGTCACAGATAAAAGGAAAACCAAAGATAGGAAATTAAGGATCTCAGTTTTGATTAACATTCTCTTTTCTTAATTTCTGATGAACTGTTAAAGATCTTTTTGCTTTGCTTTTAGTATAAATTGGCATTTTATTTTGCTCCCAGTTTCATTACATGGAATTGATTTCAGCACTCCGGACCATTTTATTGTTTCCCATGAACTTTTCCCTAAGCTGTTTTGAATAGCTGTTTTGAAAGGGCAGGCCAGATAGATTGCTGAAGCCAAGTTTAATAAGACTAGTTGTTCTGTTTATCTCCTTTATCTTGTGTCACCATTCTGCTTGGGCAGGAAGTCATTCTTCAAGTGTTACTCAAAACATTTAGCCGTGTATGCTTTGATGAATCTGCTCTGAATCACTTGTAACATGCCTACCTTGGAACTGGACGCTGCAATGGAGGGTTCCTTCAGAAGCTCCACCATCTGGCATTATGCCCCACACAAAGGTATAATAGTCACGTACCGAAGAAGCATCCGCCTGAGGCAAGGAATGGGAAAGGTAGCAGTAGAAGATATAGTACTTGTGTAACTCTCCCTGAAGGTCTACCATTGCAAACCCAACAATTTTGAATGGAACCACCTTTGAGTGCGAGAATGTATGTTTTTAATGCTGCTCTTTACACAAAATTCCTATCCTAGATAACTTTTGTTAATTTTAATTAACCTGTTTCCCCCAAAATAAGACAAGCCCTAATAATAAGCCCAATTGGGCTTTTGAGCACATGGCAATAAGGCCAAGCACTTATTTCAGGGTTCAAAAAAATATAAGACAGGGTCTTATTTTCGGGGAACACGGTATCTAACGTTTTAATGTTTTATAATGTTATTTTTATCATGTTGAAAGTTGCCCAGTTGCTTGATAGTGCATATACATTTAATAAATAGAATTCCTTATGAATTATGAAGACAATGGTAATCAGAACATTGGAAATGCAAAGTTCTAGCTGAGCTGTGCTATCTTTCGACTTGCAGGGTATTTTGATTATGGGCAGAAGAGAGTATGTCTTCTTAATTGCTAATGCTAGCTGCAGTTCAAATCTCACTGGTTCAAGGTTGACTCAGCCTTCCATCCTTCCCAGGTGGGTAAAATGAGGACCCAGATTGTTAGGAGCAATATGCTGATTCTGTAAACCACTTAGAGAGGGCTGTAAAAACACTATGAAGCGGTATATAAGTCTAAGTGCTATTGCTATTGCTAATTGAAGGAAGATATATTCTCCTGGTAAATATGAAGGACCCAGCTAGATGGCACCACCAATCAGCTTTGGCTGGTTTTGGAAAGCTACACAGGTTTAGATTTTGCTTAGTTCTTGGATGAGAGACCACCAGAAAATCTTGTCTGTGGGCTTTTCCTACTTTGAATGCTGTTGTTGAGAAAAAGATATGTCCTCTCCTGATGCTACAAGAAGGGGATTTGGATTTGAATGAGTCTTCAGCTTTTTACTCTACAGTTCCTGAGTACTGTCATAACTGCAAGTAGTAAAAATAATAGCTAACAAAAAGTGTGGTGTTCATATACACTTGATTACAATTTCTCCAAAACTCCTGAAATGTGACCATACGCATTCAAATGTAATCATCCCACTTGTCGCCATTGGAAGTACCTTAAAGATCCCGATCCAATCTCTGGTCGATGGCTTCATGCCAGGTAGCAGATTGTAGTGGCACTCCACCTTGGTGTGGGGTACGTAACTTGAGGCCACATTCAGGAAAACTACGCTGGGGTGGGACTGCGCCTCTTCCATCTTATTAACTTGAGCTGTAAAGTAAATGAAAGTAGTTGATAGTGCAAGAAACATGATTTGGTGCTAAATCAGCCAGATGGGCACTTAATGGGCAAACCATCTTGTTGTGCAGGTGGATTGTTTTAGATTCTGCCCTTAGTTGAGGACGGGATGTCTTTTGCAATGCATATTATTTAACTTAACTTTATGACGTCATAAGATAGCCCTGCTTTGATTAATTAATTAGTTCTGCTCTTTCTTTGAAGATGGGAGACCTAGCTTTCTGCCCCAAAGTCTTGCTCTACTGGCTTCCCTGCAAATGCATCTCAGGGCATGACCTGAAATATGAGCAAGGCTAGTTTTATGCACCAAAACAGTGTTGACAAAGGCCACCATGTCAGAGGCAATTAGCCCCGTTACCTTCCTGGGGTAATTGCTTGGATCGTGGCATTTTCCTTGTGTATACCTTTGAAAAATAAGACCGGAATACATCTTCTAATTAATTCATATTTATTGTAAAGAAAATAAAACATCTAACTATCTAAATATTTAATTGTTGCATTTTTGCAAAGTTCCTATCGGCTACTTCTCAGTAGCCGGACTTCTCTTGGCAAGAGAACAAAGAAAAGTGAAGAAGCAAGTGAAAGAATGCGGACATGCGTAGTATCAGTTACTGATAAGAAATTTTGGCAAGCTACGGAAAGTCTGACAGTCCAGAAATAATGAGCTCAGCTGGTAAATACAAAAACGCAGTGACATACCACTCAGGTCCTGCCACCTTCAGTAGCAGAACAGAGGAAAGCCTTTCTTCCTGCTAAAAACCCTTGACAGCCACTGCTAACTGGAGCAGAAAGACAGGATAAAGGAAAAAGGAATCTGTCTTAAGACAGGAAATTATCATCTACTCATCAGAGAAGAGAACAGGAAATTTGTAGTTATTATCTATACAGTATCTATAGATTAAAAAAAAAATATACCAGGAAAAAGCTGAAATTCATATTATTTCTGATTATTCCTGGAGAATTCGATTTCTGCTGGGCATAGGTAAGGGTAGGATGGGTATGTGTGAAAGTGCATGCTCTAAAAGTAAATATGGCTGGACAAGAGAATGTACATTTACAATATGTTTATAAGAAATAAAATAAAATAATCTTTAAAAAAAAAAAAAAAGTAAATATGGAAGAGTCTACTACATCTACCCACTTGTCATTCATCTTAATATTTTCCCTGGCATTTTCCTCAAATTTGCAAGCATTTTTTTTTTGCGCACAGTATTGCTTACAGATGGGAGACACAAATTAAATTATGTAATTGCATTAAACTGCTTACTGCACACGAATGAGTTTAATCCACATACTTTGGTCCTAAAGTATATGTTTTTTTCCTGAAACAACAAGGAGCGTTTAACAATTTTGGGGAGGGTTTTTTTTTTTCCTGACAGGAAAGGAAATATGAATAAGCATTAGGAGTGGCAGCGTACGTACAATGGAACATGGATGGAAGCCAGGAGGAAGGGACAGAGCCAGGATGGCCTTCTTAATCTTTGCAGATTGTTTTTCCATCACTGGGATACTTTGGTTAATTATTGATTGTTATAATGATTTATTTATACCACACCATCAGTTTACATGGTACATTGCAGCATACACACACACACACACACACACACACACACATACATATACAGTAGGTACATAAAAAAGAAAAATCTTTGTCCCCAAGGCACTTACAGTCTAGTTAATGATGGAAAGAAGCAGCAGCAGGAGAGAGAGAGAAAAAAAGGGTTTTAAAAAATGTCAGCCAATGCAGTTCAGAGCTGTAAGAACAATGGCTTAATTTCAGCAAAGGGAGTGCAGCAGGGTTCAGGGAAAGGTAGCAGGAGAGCCAATGGTTCAGAGGATGGATGTAGAAGGGACGGAAAGAGAATAAAAGTGAAGGAGAACAGCTCTGAAACCCTTTTTTTCTTATTTGCATAAAAAGTCTGTACATAGATCTGTCATCCTTTTCGCTCCCTAAGCCCTCAGGGATGCTTTCACACCGAGCTTGTGATCATTCTTATTGCCACAAGACACTGAGAAGCCCAATAAGCAACTAGTGCTCCCTCCCTCCCTCCAAGAAGAGAGTATAAAAAATGGCAGCAGCAAACAGACACACACCCAATTTCACTGATTTGGTGCTTTAGAAAAACATCGCAGCAATTCATTAAACAGAAGGGCCACCCTAGTAGCATTCTTGTGCTCGCCCTTTCACTGATCCATGGCCTCTAAGATGGTATTTAATTAGAGCACAAGCACCAGGAGGATCCAGCGTTTTGGGGAGGGGGGGGACACCTGTGCCCCCCCCCACCTCTCTGCATTTCAGTGGGATAAAACTGGACTCGTAAGTTTTGAGCTGCACTGCATTTGAGCCAGAAATGAATTACTGAGTTGTTGTTAAATAGGAGCGTTATTGTGGGGTCACAAGGGAACATAGAACTGATCCTGGAGCAACATGAATTTATTTATATTTTATTTCTTTCTTTATTTTCTATAGCCGCTCATCTCAGTCAATGACTTTGGACTGGTTATATGCTATGTATGGAATTGGCCACAGAATCTATAGAGGTAGACTAATTCTATGTGTAGATGGGCCGAGGGAAAGCAAGAAACTTTAAATCAATGGCAGGGTTTTTTCCCTACAATTATACCTCCATGTGGAAAGAGGATGAGAAACCACACCCAACACTTTATTAATCCTTCATCAATCTATTAGTAATATTATTCTTTCTCAAGGATTTGTCTTGTGCAGGACTCGTATTCAAAACGCCTCCTTGCCTGTCCCTGCAATGGTATTTCATGGCTGAACAAGACTAGAATGATCAATGCCTTTCCAATTCTTACTATTTTGCTGCAGTTCACTTAGGCCACAATTGGGACTGGCAACTCGGTCATTTAGTAAAGTGGTTACTAAGTGAAACCACAGCTGTCCTTACAGACTTACTTCAGCTTTCCTTTGCTTTACAGATCTTGCGAGGATTGGTCGCAAAGTTACTTTTTCATTGCCATCATAACTGTGAACAGATGCTAAATGAGGCAGTCACTGAACAAGGATTGCTGGTACAAGTATGGGACTGGTAGGAAATAAACCTTATGCATTGGAGCTGGTGCTTTCTTATAGCTTGCTTAATTGGTGCCAATAACGAACACAGATTAAATCTGATTTTACATGTATTGACTGCAGCGAGAATAGTCTTTGTACAACAATGGAAAAGTGAAGAGATCCCAACAGATGAAGATGTGATTAGAAAAATATTAGAACGTGCAGAAATGGATAAGCTAACACTTACAATTAAGGAAAAGAAAGGAACTGAATATTTTTTTTAGTTTTTGGGACTTATTTTATCAGTGGCTAGCTGATAAAAACAGGAGCTAGAAATTGGGAAATATATGGAAGGATCAATGATCTAAGGAAGATATGTTAACTTGGTTAAATAATAACCATGATGATTATTAATATAATTGTTATTAAGGCAATGAATATTATTGTAAACACTTTATTATTTCCTAAAATGATTTGTACTCAGGCAACACACCTTCAATTGAAATTGGAATTTTTATGTTATAAAATAAAATAAAAATTTATTATAAAAAAACAAATACAAATAAAACAAATACAGATTAGATGTGGGGCTCTTTATATTCTGTAACTGGTTCCCTCCTTGAAATCGTACATACCACTGCCCATTTTTCACTCACTATGACTGGGCGTAGAAGGCAATGATGCTGTTATGACGGGTTTCCTCAGCCTGGAAACACAACCAATGTGTGGACCAGGGGTGGGTTCTACTTATCTTTACTACCAGTTCGTATTGGGAGCGCGCATGCGCAGATCACCTATGATGACGTCCGGGTTGGTGGGCGGAGTCTTCCTCCAGTTTTACTACTGGTTCTTGCAAACCGGTCTGAACCGGGGGCAACTCACCACTGATGTGGACTTGTTACTTAGCATCATGGATAGTGAATTTGAGGAACTAAAGAAGTCCTCCAATTTGGGGAGCACTTAAGTTGAGAAAGGCTGTGCTAAGGGATTTCATTTCAGAGGAGGAAGGGGGAAAAATAAGTCAGATTAGAACAGTCTCCATTTAACTTGGGGCCTTCCGGATATGTAGGATTACAACTCTTATCTGGCACAGCCAGCACGGCCAAAGAGCAGGGATGATAAAAGAGCTGCAATCTGATCATAATGTCCAAAGGACCACAATAGCTCTTTATCTTTGTTCTATAACCTCAGCTTATACATGAAGAAGTTTTTTAATTTTTTTTTTTTTCAAAACTTAATTGCTCTTAAGGATCCAGCACTTTTCAATCTGGGTCCCCCCTCCCCCCGCCATTTTGTGTTTGTGTATGCATATGTGCTAGTCGTTCCCAACTCTAGGGAGCGGTGCTCATTTCTGTTTCAAAGCCGAAGAGCCAGCGCTGTCCGAAGACGTCTCCGTGGTCATGTGGCCGGCATGACTAAATGCCAAAGGTGCACGGAACGCTGTTACCTTCCCACCAAAGGTGGTCCCTATTTTTCTACTTGCATTTTTTATGTGCTTTCGAACTGCTAGGTTGGCAGAAGCTGGGACAAGTAACAGGAGCTCACCCCCTTCCTCCCACTAGGGATTCGAACCGCTGAACTGCCGACCTTTCGATTGACAAGCTCAGCGTCTTAGCCACCGCACTCCCTAAGTGAATAAATAAAGGCATCAGGCAATCAATTTAAGCTTGGGTTGGACCACAACATAGCCTGCATGAAACATCTTCCTTCAAGTTTGTTACCTGGGATCAAAAATGAAGTGGGAGGCACCCAAACTTTCCTTTGTTGTAGAGAATCCTGAATCTGTGAAAGCTTTTCTTAAGAGACCAACATACAGCAAGAAAGGATGTTGCTCTTTATCCCAAGCAGTTCATGACCTTACAAAGTGCTTTAAAAAGACTTTTTTCCCCCTATGCCTTTCAATATACACTTGCAATGTAATTTCAAGGCTTTTTTTAATGTAGTGTTTAGTGGAAATGAAACTTTTTGTTGGAACCTCACAATGAAGGGCAGATCTGTTTGAAGGCAACCAAGCGGTGGCCCTGGCATTTTAGCACCATAATATTACAAGGACATAGGATGAGAAAGATTTGCTATCAACAAGGCAAGGGATCAGCCCCTCACAATGAGATGTGGCCTAGATAATAGCTGCTTGTTTCTGGCATTTACAACAGAAGCAAAGGGTCACAGCAAGTATTAACAAGTTTGGCCATGAAATTGTAATGGCAACCAGCGTGGTTTCTCAACGATATAACTGCGTTTGACAATCCTTCTTCTCCTTCAACCCAGGAGATCTAGGAGCAAGCAGGCCTAATGTGACAATTTGCCACCTTGTAGTACAGCAGAGCACTTCAGAGTTGATATACTGGTGTTTTGGGGTTTTTTTCAAAGGAAGGAGAAAGCTCCATCACGAAAATGATGAAACACCCATGCACACCTTTGTGTGTAAGACATGTACGCTTGAAATATATAACTGCCTTGCTTTATAAATCAGTAGGAAGGAAGGAGGTGGCAGGAAAAATAAGATTTCAGAAGTATTGGATATGCTCTTTTTTTTTTTTTACATGATTCCCAAATCCACTGACTAGATGTTCAAAATGATGGTGGGGCTGGGCCAGAAATACTCAAAAGTAAATGTTTCTCAGCACCATGCCAGGGCCAGGGCCAGGTCAGGACTGCATTAGAATTAATTTTGCCTATATAAAATCCACTTCCGTGCAACTTTCTTTGTTTCAACAGCCTGGTTTTATGCCAGCAGCAGACTTTTTCTATTGTTGCTGTTGCCCAATCGGGACTTGGAAATTTTTGGTACTCTACTTCAAGTTAAGAGATCTATTAGCAGAGCCAAATCTACATTCTGTTCACCCTCATTTTAGGCCATCAAATCAACTCTCTGCCCGAGGCAGGAAACACAGGGCTAGAGCATATGAGCTCACAGATTGAGCACCTGGGCAGACATCTGGCTATTGGAGTTCCAGGAAAGCCAAACCGAGCTACAGCCTTCATGACTAATGCACCCATAATCCCAACCATGGTCTCCAACAAAATCCACTTGTGAAATTAATTTCACTGGACAATGCAATGGCTACTGCTTTAAGAAAGAGATTAAATCAGCCTACCTGGCATGCAAACATACATCATCATCATCCCAGCAAATCCTGACTGCAGCAGATGAGATTTATTTATTCATCCATCCATCCATCCATCCATCCATCCATCCATCCATCCATTTATATTTTAGATTTCTAAACTGCCCACTTGTTGTGGACCACCAGCTGCCAGCAGAGCTGGCAGCAGACTTAGACAATGAGGAGGTTGGGGAGGAATTTGGGCCAGTCGTGGAGTCTGGGGAAGGCTCTGATGGATGCTCTGCGTCAGAAGCAGAGATAGAGCCAGGGCCATCCAACATTTCCCAGCTGCCTTTGGAGTCAGAGATAAGTGGGGAAGAAGAACAGCTGGGGCCTGTTCCAGATGTGTATGCGCAGAGCTGTCAGGAGAGGAGAACAACTGAGGACAAGGAGCCGATTCTGGAAGAAAGGCACACATGGACACTGAATGGCCCCTCCCTGGCTGGGGAATAATAGAAGCAAAAGGGGATTGGTGGTTGCAGAAAACAACAGTTCATATTTTTGCAACTGGGAGCTCTCGGCCTGGCAATTATCCAAGGAATTATAAGGTCTGTTACTGCAATTAACCTTTGGAAGGATTATTGCCTGGACTTTTCAGTGTATGAATGCCATGAATTCACAGTAGCTAAATAAAGAGGGGTTTTTCGGGACAAGGAGTCTGTTTCTTGGTTCTGCTAAGGCTGGGTCAGAACACCACTTCCCTCAAAGAGATTAAAGATTATAAACATAGGATAAAACCCAAGTTGGGGATGGGAGCTTTTTTTGGTGTGTAGGTAAATCACAAGATCAAACACATAAAACAAACTGGAACATCCATGTATATAAACACTGAACCTTGGAGTACCAGTTTCAAGAACCGAGAGATGAGGAGCCCTTTTGTTCCATACATCAAGTTTCCAGAGGTATCCAGTTATAAACGTTTGGAAGCAGAAACAAGAATAAAAACCTTGGCTTTTTCCAATGAGGTCGTACCTTAAGAAGGTAGATTAGGGATTGTTTACCTGAACAGTATGCTATTGTCAGAGAAATGAATTTATAGCCTAGGGATAGGAGAATGTAATTCTCCTGTCTGTACAGCCACAACTATGTGGACCTGACTCTGTTTAGTTTTTTCGGTATTAATTCTGGAGCATTAAGAGGAATCATACTGGATAAAACCAGCCACATAATCTCACATATGAAGCAAGAAATGAGCTTGAAAGGAGTCAAAACCAGAACATGTAGTGGCAAGATAGCTGTAATACCTGGCAACTAGCATTCAGAATAGATATCTGGTGCTTGTGGTTAGCATATCTGCCTCCAGATATTTTGGGCCTATATGTTTCAGAATAGTTCAAGTCAGGCTGGCTAGAAGTGGTAGGAGTTGTACTTTTAGCAAATCAGGAGGCCTCAAAATTGGGAAATCTATATAATTTTAATAAATAAGGGACTTGAAAATGCATCCTATTTGTAGATCAGTACACTGCATGTACCTCTTAGTTGGTGGAATTCCAAAAACAATACGTTGATTTGCAAAGTACTAATTTGAGTTTGTACTAATAGTCTGGGCATGTTTGAGGTGAAAAAAATGTTGGTTGTGTTTATGAGATATAATCAAAATATGTCAAAACTAACTGGTACCATACTGTCATTACTGCTAGCAGAGTAGCATAAATATAATTAAAGCTAACCTCTTAGGTGAAATTTACTAAAAGCATTATGTGAAATATAATAAAAATATTATGTCAAAGCCATAGTTGTACAAAGTTGTACAAAGCCATGGTGGTAGAAATCATAGCTGCAAGTTGGGTAGATGGCCACGGCCACGGCCATGGCAAGGGAAGAGTGCAACTTGAAAGGTAAAAGGATACGTCACATGTTAAGGAACATGAATAAAAAGGAAGGGACAATATATGGTGTATATCTGTGAAACTTAAGGAAGGGGAAGGATGCAATAGATCTGAATAAGGAAGTGGTCCGTGGAATACAGCTGATGAATAAATGCAAGTGAAAGTGTAGGTTAATTATGAATGAAAGAGCTAAAACATATGTCAGAAAGTATGAAATAGTGCTATTTAGGATGTTACAGGTTTCATATCAGAGGTGGGCTTCAGCAGGTTCTGACCAGTTCTGGAGAACTGGTAGTGGAAATTTTAAGTAGTTCGAGAACTGGTAGTAAAAATTCTAACTGGTCCCGCCCCCATCTATTCTCTGCCTCCCAATTTCCAGCTTATTGGGAGGAAATGGGGATTTTGCAGTAACCTTCCCCTGGAGAGGGGTGGGAATGGAGATTTTACAGTATCCTTCCCTTGCCATGCCCACCAAGCCACCCACCAAGCCATGCCACGCCCACAGAACCAGGAGTAAAAATTTTTGAAACCCACCACTGTTTCATATGCAAGTAAAACTTCAGAGTTTGGTGATAATTGCATGTTATGCTCCAATGAATTATGATAACGGAAGGACCAAAAATGAATTTGAAGAAAACTTGTGCATTATTCAGATTGAAAGTAACGAAGGGGGAAACTATTCCATTAGGTGACATGAATGTTTTGGTTGGAACAAGAAAAAAATTACAGAAAAAAGGATGGTGCCATTCAGAGAAGATGATCAGAGGAGATGGTGATCTTGGTAAATGGCTGCTTAGACAAAGGACTAAACATATTTGCTTTTGAATACATAAGCTTGTTTCACTTGCAAGTATTAAACATAACTCTGTTTATATATCCATGGAATGAATATAAATCTTAAAGCATTATTCATTTATGATGAAGGATTGAGAGAAATGCGGGACAGGCATTTTTTTGGGATAGAGATAAAAATAGATTTCGATGAAAGATAGATATGGAAGATAATGCAAGAAGGGAAAGAAATAAGAGTGGAACATAAGATAGCAGGAAGAAAATGTAGCATCCATTATGAAAAAGTATTAGAAGACCAATCAATTTCCCAGTAGATTGAACAGAATATGGATGTAAGGAATGTGGAGTATCCTTTAAAATAAATATGTTACTGAGTACTGCATCATGGAAGCAGGTGGAGTTATGCTAACAGTAGTATGAAGAAGAGTGCTTGGTAAAATTATGACATAAAGGAGATTGTGTTTCGGAAAAAACACTTACAAGAGAGTGATTGCTGCAGAAATGAAGATGAAAGAAATATGCTGTATAATGCATATGCAGAGAATCAGATAGTACAAAGAATATATCCAAAGAAAGCTAGACACAGTTAAGAGTCAGAAGAAATGCAGAATAGTTTTGCTTTAAAAATACAGTCTTTTGAAAATGGACAAAAAATGCTAAACAAAGGGGCCTACAACTGAATGACTGAGATTAAGAATTAATTTGGGAAGAAACTGAAGTGAGAAAATGCTGGAAGGGATATTTGAGAGACGTAAGTGAAAATGGTAATACATTGCAGAATTGAAGTGATATAGATACAATCTATGTTTTAAAAAATGGGGAAAAAGAAATCATAAGTAAGAAAGTGTTGAAAAATGATAAAACTGCAAATGTACATGGTGTAACTGGAGATGTTTCATGCTTTTCTACAGGCTTGTAAAAACTCTGCTCTTCCAGAAAACTGTATGAACTGATATGTGTGGAGTCATCAGTGCCAAAATTCTGTGCCAATTTTTTTTATTATTTTCATCACTCACTTATAGTTCATATCAGATTGTAGTAGTAAATAAATAAATCTCATAAATAAATGGGAAAGGTTGTAAGAGGTAAAGGGGATTAGTTGTTAAGCATGTCTGGGAAGGCATTTAGTAAAATTCTAAATGAAAAGGTGTGAGAAATGTAATTGAGAAAAATTTGTAAATGCGGTATAGCTTTATGCATTGCAGATGGCATATAGATTACTTTTTTTGCTGTTTGATAGGTCATTCAGAATTGTGTGAATGTGTTTTGGGCAGAGAGGTATGAGCCATTCGAGTGCCAGCTTCAGAAATCAATGACAATCAATTACCTAAAGCTGAATCAGCAGAAAAATCAGTAGGAACAGGTGCCGAAGAAGTCAGGTGATGAAGGTCAAACCCTGGTATATAACCCAGGCTCAAGATGTACTGGAATCTGAGCAGCCATCAGCAAGGTCATGCTTCCCTATATTTTCTGGAGCATTGCATGCACTTGCACTGGCCACACTATGCCTTTGTAATTTACTGCAAAACTACTCACCAGTAAACTCCTTGTAAATCAGCCAGGCATATGTGATATAAGTCTGAAACAGAAAAAAAAATGTGAGAATGTTCATGGGTGATTTAGAGAAAGTGGATGATATAATAAATAGGCTTCAATTATAAAGTAAAACAAACATATAATAATATAGAAGAATATATGAAATACTTATTCAATGTTGAGCACGGATTAAGACAAAAATAGTTGATTGCATTTGTGGACAAAATGTATAAATAATGCATGTGATGACATCAAAAGTATGTGAATTGAGGATGTGAAATGTATATAGACTTGTATGCAGATGATGCCACATTGCTAACTACACCAAATAATTTGCAGAAAATTGCTGACAGACAAAATGGCAGGCCTAGGAATGTTTTAGTAACACCGAAGTGAGAAGGGCATGTGAGGAGAAACACAAAAGTTGAATGTTGTGGGAATGAGTTACTGAAGAAGCATGTATAGTATAGGAAAACATGACTAAAAAATAAGGGGTCAAGATAAACAGGTGATGAATGAATGTGGACTAAACACAAAAATAAGTGACCAGTATGAAAGAAGTACATTTGGTAGTCTGGTTATATAGAAAGAATGAATGTGAATCAAGGTAACATGGAAGAATAAATTGAGAAGGGGAAGACCCAAAAAACTGTTATTTGCATAGAGCTGATAAGAGAGAGATGAGAGATGACAGATTTAGAGTACAAAACACACTATGAACCAAGCATTGTATGGATATGGTAAAAACAAAGGTGCTTTGTAAGATAGAGAGAAATGGAGAATTATTTAGCTATCTTTCTTATCTCTCGTTTTTAATTTATTTTGTTTGCAGCTTATTCCTTTTCTGGACTTTGTGTGACACTGCTTGCTTTGAAAGCAAATAGTATTAAAGTTATTTGTATTTTTATGTCCTATCAGGATGACTGAGTATTTTCTCCCAAAGAATTCTGCCTAATGGCCATGATGATCGCACAATGTGCTGTTGGTTCTGTTGCATCCTATGGACATTTATTGGGTATCAAGAAACAAGAATAGCTTTTCTGTTGAGACTCCCATCCTGAGAAACAGCCTCCTCTTTAGAGGATTTCCCCGTCATTAAAGTCAAGATGCATAGGGAAAAATCCTTTTTCATTCACATTTTATTCATCTTGGCATTTTTGACATTTAATGTTATTACAGCAGCTTGTGGCCACCGATCATTTCGTAAGATCTATTATTCCATTCTTTTTATTTATTCAAATTGTACAGCTGCCCATCTCACATACATATACAACTCTGGATGGCTGAGTTTTCGCTGTTATGCTGTCTTTCTTGGATGTTAACATTAAACTCGGCCAGAAGATGTTTTTTCCTAATTACTCCTATGATTACCTTCTCTGAATTTAATTGCCTTTTCAAGTTACTAGGTATTACGACATCTTGTGACAACCAATGTCCCGTTTCCCGGTTTTAACCACGGAGATACCGCAGTGGTGGTTCTTTCTACCTTTCTACCCGACGTTCAGCTTCTTGTATTATTTTCAAAGGCAAAAGGGAGAGCTCGTTGTCACCTCCCCAGCTGCAGTATTCAGCTGAAAAGACCAATCCTCCTGTTCTTGCAGATAATTTATATTTACAACAGGGGATGATCTTACATAAGCTGAGAATACAGCAAAGGGAGAAGATATTTTTCTATCTAACCTTCGGGGGAACGGAGGAATCTTTTTTCTTTCAGATAAATAAGGGCGTTCTTCTGAAGACCTCTTAGGCTTCCATATTACTAGTGTAAACCGGGGGTGGGAGAGTGGGGAATGCTCGGACGTGGCAAACCTCCCTCACAAGAGAGGCCTGTTATGAAACCAGGTGGAGCCAGGCTTGCCTGCACTAGACAGTCTCTCTTCTCTCCACCGCATGCCAAGGGAAGGAGCTTCCCCCCTCCCCCGCGTGACCCAGACGAGCCACGTGGGCACGAAACCCAAGCCTGGCAGCTCCCGGCACTGCTGCTACATTCCTTTCCCCGGGAGCAAGTAGAACCTCGGGGCGGGGCTTCTCCAAGACAAACGCCAATCAGAGACCGAGAAGGAGCCCAGCAAAACAAACTAGCGATCGGGGAGCCGCTTATGGGAAGAGACGACGGAGGCGTGGGAAGATGTTGCGCCTCGCTGGCCTGATGCGAGGTTTGCGCAAAGACCCTCCCCTCCCGGTTTCTGATGGACTTTTAGGGAATGGAGGCAGCTCTTCATTCCCTCCCTCCTCCTTGTTTAGGGCTGGGGGGGAAGCTGTAACTCTTCTGCTGTAAAGGCGCCGTCCTCTTGGCGTCACACGGTTTAAGACTGGGCAGCTTCAAGCCAAACAAAGAAAATGACTGTAAGCTTGCAAGAAGCCACAAGTCTCATCACGTCCTGCCTAGTTCTCCCACATAAACACCAAATCGTGCGAACCTCGAAGTTTCGTCGCAGTTACGTTTAGGGTTTGGGAATGGGAGGGGATTTGGGGGCTCGGGGAGGGGGCAGACTTTTGGGAGTCAAAATGGATCCCGAAGTTAGATTAGTAGAAAGGAGCGAAAGATCGCAGGCAGCGAATATCTCCAGCAGTTAAAACGGGAAGAAAAGATTTGGGGTGTTCCAACACCGAACAGTGCTTGTCTGTATATAAAGGAAAAGGGCAGATCGATGTGAAACGGAGGTTAATAAAAGAGTTTTCAAGCTAATCAGGTTAGAATTTCCCTTTTTCGACCAGTGTTCTTCCCAATTGCCTGCTTTTGGTGCAGCAAGTTCAGAGTTAAAGGCCCACTGAAGCCTTTCGTACATTTTCTCTCCCCTTTCATGCAGGGAGAAGTGAAAAACCTGTGCATCCGCAGCCTCCTTTTTTATTTTGATTTCTGTCCCGACAGGAAGTACAGTTGATTAAAAACTCCTGAACTCAGGAGAGAGGGAGGGAGGGGTGTTCCCCCTCCCCAAATGCACCCCAAATCTGATGCTTCCGAGCAATTAACAAAGATAAAGCAAGGAGGAGAGAAAATAGAAAAGCCCTTTCCCCAGTACAGAAGACGTCTCTTACCCAGAGAGCAACCAGCTGGTCCACTAATCTTTTAGTAACAACAATAACAGCTTTCAAGGCAGCTGAGAAGAGGCGGAGGCCGGTGGAGCTCTAAGTGCTGCCGGGAGTTGTAGTTCTCTTTCCCTGCTCGTAAATTAAAGATGAGCGAAGAGGTAAGATTCAAGTTGCCACGGAGGGCCGAGAGAACGCCTGGAATTGTGGGTTTGGTAGTTCCGGGGCCCAGGGAGACAAGGGGAAATAGTGCCAGTGGGACTCCAAGTTCCAGGGAGCACCTGGATTTCAGGGAGATAGGAAGCAGTTCACGAGGAAGGAAAATAAATTATTGAGAAGGGCTCAAGTTGCCAAGGTGGTAAATCTAAGATTCTGAGAGTTCGTCTCGGAATATTTTCTGAGGTTATTTTCCTAAGTACTATGAGCAATTTCCCCCACAAAATCCTCTGGGATCTGACTAAAACTACTACATAAAAATTCAGAGATGACAACAACAGGGCTATAAAATGCACATGAACATTTGAATATACACACAGGGCAATGAATATATAGAGACATTGTATACAATGATCATGATCCAAAGATAAAAATAGGAAATTAATCATGGGCATCATGCCAATAAATAGCTTAAAAAGATGTTCAACTGAGTAACATCAAGGTCAGGAAATCAATCTCAAATGCATATATACATACCGTAAATAGAGAGCAAATACATCGAGGAAATCTCTATTTTCTGTTACATCATTGTTATAAAAGTCCAACTGCTGATTTAATAACAACACAGCATAGATTTTTGTGTACAAGACAGCACTCTACTTGTCCCTAGCCATGTTATGAATATTTTAAATATTTCAATTATACAAATATTTATATGCTACAAATTCCTAGTACTACATAGTACAGGAATAAATCACCCGGAAAGCTACAAAACCGACAATAATTAAACAACATCAAATAAGCCATCCCAGTAACCACTCTCTCAATTAGATGTGCCATTGTTATGGATCTCTTTCCTTTCCAAGTACTATACTAATCTGTTATACTGCTTTTGGGAAAAACAACACCTGGCCATTTTATCCTTGGGGGCAAACTGTTCCAAAGTGATGGGAATGTACTAGAAAAAGCCAGGTCCTTCCCTTACCATGGGGATAGAAATGTGGCACACGTCTTCTTAGCTTGCACATATTGCACAGGCAAATTATAGTTGGAGGAGCGGTCCTAAAGATAATGAGGACTAGAATCATAAAGATTTTTATAGGAAAAAACTAGTACTTTGAATTAGTCCCAGAAGCCTCTCAGCAACCAGTAGTTACAATATCTGATGATCTAATGAGAGCCAGTTTGGTCTAATAGTTAAGGCACCAGTCAGAAAGCAGAAGATTGGGTGACCTTGGGCCAGTCACTCTCTCTCTCAGTCCAACCCATCTCACTGGATTGTTGTGGGGAAAATAGGAGGAGGAAGGTGTGTTGGATATGTTTGCTGTCTTAAATTATTTGTAAAAATGATAAGAGCGGGAAATAAATAAAATATCTATCTTTGCTGTACTGGGTTCCATCAGTCAGCAACTGATGGAAGAAGCCACCCTGTTTACCAGCTATAGTTTCCATTGTGTCCATGTAAAATAAATTGCAATAATCTAACCAAGAAAGTACAAGGGCATAAATCTTGGTAGCCAAGATTTGTTAGCCCAGAAAAAGTTGCAAATGGTGAACCAGCTGAAGCTGTATGGGATATCCAGAATCCATGCATGGTCCTTCAGTGAGAATGTTACTCAGTCATGAACTAAAGATGGCGTTAGCCTAGAACTAGAGCAAGGCTGTCAAACTCCCGGCCCATGGGCCAGATGTATCACGTGCTGGCCACGCCCACGCTTGGTTTAGCGAAGGGGAAAAAAGTCCCGATACGTCACGTGACGACAACGTGACGACATGAGTTTGACACCCCTATACTAGAGTGTCTCTGAATAAAGTAGCTCTATTTTGATGGAATTCTTTCTGAGCCTGTCCAATCCCATCCAATCTGTCCCATGTTCGAACAACCAGATCAAAACTTGCACTTCATCTCCTGCTTGGCCTGGGGTAGAAACTTTCAGGTAGCTATCTTCAGCATACTTATGATACCTCCCCATGATGATTTGTTTCAGAGATGGGGAGGATGAAGGCTTGGGGAGCTCACACAGAGGTGTGGTTCAACCTATTCACCCAAACAGTGCTAATTGGAATCACCCACTCATGAAGAAGTAAAACCTCTGAAAAAATGTCCCAATCTCCAATTCTTGCAGTGGTCCAAAAGGATATTTTAATACATGGAAAATGGTAGGAGAAGGAGGAATACAGCTCCTCCTCATCCTAGTCCCACTATAAGTCTTCCACAAGAGCAATCAGTGCAGTTTTCATTCAGTACCAAGGCTTAAACCTAGACCAGAAAGACTGAGGTGGAATGTATACAGAGTCACTAAAAAGCAAAGAGGCAGATCAGTATGGAATCTTTGGTATGCAGGAATAGAGCCAAGGAGGACAGTTCCTACCCTTTCACAGGGTATTTTTAATACTTATGCAGATTTGTGCTTTAGTCTGGCAAGATTCCTGTCTATAGGCAAGCAACAATCAAGATACAGCTCCAAAGTAACTCCTTGTGTTGTTCTTTGTTCCTTGTTCCTGACAAGGACCAAGATTACCATATTTTTCGGTGTATAAGACATACTCCCCCCCCAAAAAAAGTGGGTGGAAATGTCTGTGGTTTTATAGTGTGAATGTTGCCAAAGCCCTGCCCACCCGCCGGCCCCCATCTTTCGGCCTCTGCCTCCCAGCAATTTGCCTCCTGGCAGCAAGCAGCAAATAGCCTGGTTAGCTTCAGCACAGGCTGATTTAGCACAAGCAGCTGATTGGTGGTTGGATTTGCCTCACGGAATACCACCTATCAGCTGTTCCAGGCTGCAGGGATCATCACCACCCATTTCCACTGTCGCCTCCCATTGCCGCTGCCACCTATCGCCGCCTCTGTGCACCCCATTTTCAGCCTCCGCGTGCCTCATTTTCGGCCCATTCCAGACGGCAGGGATAGGTGGGATATGTGGAGGCCGAAAACGGGGTGTGCGGAGGCAGCAATAGATGGTGGCGGCGATCGGCAGCGATGGGCGGTGGCGATCCCTGCAGCCTGAAACAGCTGATAGGTGGTATTCCGGGAGGCAGATCCAACCACCAGTCAGCTGCTCATGCTAAATCAGGCTGTACTGAAGCTGACCAGGCTATTTGCTGCAAGGAAGCAAATTGCTGGGAGCAGAGGTACATTTTTTTTCTTGTTTTCCTCCCCAAAAGCTAGGTGCGTCTTCCAGTCCGGAGCGTCTTATAGTCCGAAAAATACAGTATCCACTCCACCCAGAGCCTTCCCTAATTATCTTCACAACCTTTCCCAGCATGAAAGGTTGGAGATTGGGCAATATTTAAGATTAATTGAGTAATGAATTTTGAGGAGGGATAAACCACTACTTTTTGTAATATATTATGGACAACCCCTGTTCATTGTCATAGCCTAATGACATTTATTTCATCTTAATCCTAGCTACTCCTAGAGTTGATTTGTTAGTTCTTCAGGTTTTTGTGTAGGTTGTCCCCCTTATCCTGACACAATTATTGCCCTGCAAACAATTTGACATGCTTTATCAACCATTTACTTGCAGTTCCCACAAGGGAGCCTATACAGGTCTTGCAATCTGCATTACATAGCTGAAGTTAGAGCAAGAGAGGAATGGTATCTAACCAGCTATAAGTTGAGTCACTATTGTATAAACATTCTATCTCTTACCTGTAACCTTACATGCAATCTTCATTCATGGCAAAATCTGTGTGAGGGGAGAACTCTGATCATTTACACAATTGTGCGGTTCCTTAATTTCTCTACTTCAACAATGGTTCGTATAATTTTTTTTTCATGCCTCCTGAAAATCTAAGAATAAGTAAAGTAGCCCTTGGTGTCTATCAATCAAATTGTTTTGGTCCTAACATTGAGGTTTTTGATGTGAGTGGTTCAGCAGGCCATTGGAGGGTGGAGGTGGGGGGTGTCATACTGCATTGCAAAGTATTTGATGCTTTGCCCTGGGAACAATTTGGCATGCTTCATTGAACATTCCGTTGCTGTTCTCACATGGAAGCATATATGGTCCTTGAAGTTAGCATCATGTAGCTGAGCAGAGCAGCAGCATCTAATGTTGAAAGCTATCCCTTTATAGTTGTGCCACTTTTGTATATTAGTCAATTAAACAATGGCCTGTATCAGGACTCAAGAAGTATGCCTTCTCTGTTTGGTGCATGTCCTCTGGAATGGTATTGCCCAGAGATAAACATAATTTCTCCATTCTGATTAGTTCCAGAAGTCTTTAAAACGTGGCTGTTCTCCTAGGTCTTGGGGTAGGATGTTTGTGGAGCCCCAGTTAATTGTTTGCAATGCTATATAATGTGTGGTTTGTCCAAACATAGGTTCTTTTGATTGCATTCTATTTTTAAGCATAAGATACCCACAGTTATTTTGGCATTGGGCAATCTGTAAAATCTTAACAACATCAACAATAATAATGCTATACTAAAATGGAGAAGGAGTGTAAATAGAATAGAATAGAATTTTATATTGGCCAAATGTGATTGGACACACAAGGTATTTGTCTCGGTGCATATGCTCTCATTGTACATAAAAGAAAAGATACATTCATCAAGAATCATAACGTACAATATTTAATGATAGTCATAGGGTACAAATAAGCAATCAGGAAACAATATCAATATAATTCGTAAGTATACAAGCAACAAAGTTACAGTCATACAGTCATAAGTGGAAGGTGGTGGGAATGATGAGAAGATTAATAGTAGTGCAGTAAAAGTTCGCTAGTGGTCAGTGTGAGAGATTGCTGCAAATATGACTGGACTGCTACAGCTCAAAGTGAAGGACAGAATTTGTCCTTTTCTGACAAAAATCTTTTCCTTAAACATAGTGTTAAATATCAATTAAACCAAGAATTGTTAGAATTGTAAAATTATTTTGAAGAGAGGATGGGAGGAACTCGGATTGTCATAATATGGGCCAACCCTTTAGCAACTAACCCTAATCCTTTGTCTTCAGCCTCTCATTACTCCAGACCATAGAGTCTCTGGTTCTTCTGTCCACATGTTTATGCATTGTTCTCACTATACAGAGAGATCAAAGAAAGGCAGAATGAGAAATTATTTTACCAATGTGGGTTGAAGTGATTTTATTTGAAATTCTCATGTGTATATTTTATTGTGCATTCTTAGTTTCTGTTTCATAGCTCCGGTAAACTAGTATTTCAGTGCATATAAATAGCCATCCAAAATGCGACTGAAATCTCTCTGTGGGTTTTTAATGCTCATTTTGTTGGATGAAAATTTAATAATTAGAACTTGGAAACTTGCAGCACACTTCATTAGTGGTGTACTCAAATACTGTTTTGCTTGTTTAAGGATGTAATACATTTTGTCAATTTTTGGCAAGATCATGCTTTCCCTGGCTTGCTGGTTTCCTAATGTAATGTATCTTTAATTCCTACCATATCCTATATAATCATCCTATAGATACTCAGTGGTTTTAGTTTCCCTGTGCCTCTTTTTTCTTTTCATTTTCATTTGCTTTTAAACTGAGGCGGCTTTTTTTTCTGTCTGTCTGGGCAAACTCAGAAATGCCTTTTCTGTATATTTTGGTGAACACGGCTGCAGAGGTGAGTCCATGGCAGAGTGACTAGCAACCCTTTCCTAATTTTTACATTTCAACACGAAAGGAGATGAGTGAAACAAAAGAAGAAGGAAGTGGTGTAGACTTAGTAGAGGACGAACATACTGAGGTCCTCCAGAAATCAGCAGAGGGCCTCCTGTGAGCTTAACCATCTATTATTAAACCTTCACAGTTAACAATTCCACAATCCTGGTTTGCTGTTCCTGCTAGAAAACATGGTAGACTGAGATCTTGGTGTTGCTGGAGAGAATGGCACTTACCCACATAAGATTTTAAGATTTATGAATCTTAATTCATAAGGAATCTTCCTTATGAATGCTATTCCAAAACCTTTATCTCTTTCTTGTCAATATGGCATAATTTGGAGATAATGTTTCAGACTGTTGTTTTGCTTAAATATTCAGCAGTTTCTTCACTTTCTGTAGAACATTGGTTTGAAGACTAAGAAAAGCCTCTGTCTGTCCTGCCCCCAGACTGGTCACCTCTACAACACAGACACCATAGTAACTATAAATGCCCTGCTGAAAAGTTTAGCTGATGCTGAACAGCTCTCCACAGATTCACAGTACACATTGCATATAGAACAATGATTTGATGGGAAAGTTCTCAATAGAAAATCTTTTCTCCAACCTCATCATAAAAATAATGGTTTAAAATATGCAAAAGAAAACACGATAAGCCTCAAGTGCTTTGGAATAAAGTGCTTTGGAGTAACGAAACAAACATAAAATACATTTGGAGGAAAAAAGGGACAGGTACTGTATCTTAGAGGCTATGTGCTGCCAGTGGCACAGGAAATATGGTCCAGAGGGAATTAAGGATGGATTCAAAAAAACATCAATTTAGTAGGAATTAAAACTTCCAGTCAGTGAAAAAAACCAGCTTCCAAAACAACTTTTTAGAACTTAAAGGAAAGAACATAAATGTTTTGGAATAGCCTTTGAGTCCCCAGATTTGTGTATTAATGAAAAATCTATGGGATGATACAGTGCACACAGAAAGATCTAAGATTATTTTTAAGTTACGAGAGTCCTTCTTCATGCTAGGGCCGAAGTCATGGCCTAGCCCTCTACTTCATGCCCGGCATTTTTTGCTGCTGCTGAGTGCCACTATTCCGGGTGGCCTAAATGGATTGTAGTGGTGATAAGAGAATTGTTTCTCTTTTGTTCAGTGTGTGTGTGTGTGTGAGAGAGAGAGAGAGAGAGAGGGAGAGGGAGAGAGGGAGGTGGGAGAAAGAGGGAGGGAGAGAGAGGGGGGCAGCAGAGTCAACATTAGTGTTCCAGTTGTAGTGCTAATAAGAGAATTGTTTCTCTTTTATTTATTTATTTATTAATTCGATTTATATGCCGCCCTTCTCCGGAGGCTCAGGGCGGTTTACAATGCATTAAGCAATAGCCTTCATACTTTTGTATATACCTGCTCAGTAGGGCTTCCCCCCCCCCCGAGCGGTGTTCTATTTTATACAAAGTCAGCTTATTGCCCCCACAATCCGGGTCCTCATTTTACCTACCTTGAAAGGATGGAAGGCTGAGTCAACCTTGAGCCTGGTGAGAATTGAACTCTCAGTAATTGCAGGCAGCTGGCAGCTAAATACTACTTTAACAGTAGTTTTAGTCGACTGCACCACCAAGGCTCCTTTTGTTCAGTGTGTGTGTGTGTGTGTGAGAGAGAGAGAGATAGAGAGGGAGAGGGAGAGGGAGAGGGAGGGAGGGAGGGAGAGAGGGGGCAGCAGAGTCAACATTAGTGTTCCAGTTGTAGTGGTAATAAGAGAATTGTTTCTCGTTTGTTCAGTGTGTGTGTGTATGTGAGAGAGAGAGCTGGAGGGAGAGGGAGGGAGGGGGGAGAAAGAGGGAGGGAGGGAGAGGTAATAAGAGAATTGTTTCTCTTTTGTTCAGTGTGTGTGTGTGAGGGGGGGGAGGGAGAGAGAGAGAGAGGCACCAGCAGAGTCAACATGGTTCCAGACCAACAATTTATAGATGTCTTAACCAGAATGTATGGGTACCTATTGTATTCCGTTCCCCGCCCCCTCCATAGCAGATTTTCAGGAAAGACAAAAAGACTAAAACAATGCTTACAAATAGGGGGGCAGCACTGTATGAAAGCTCACCTCTTCTCTATTCGTGCCTCCATAAAGTTCTCTGAATGTGAGAGGGCGATTAGATATTAAGAGCCTCATCTAAAAGCACCCTCTCTCTTTCTGGAGTATTGCCAAAGCAATTTCCAGACAAATTGTTGGAAATTTCTGCCACAGGCAAGTGGGTTACCTTTTAATTAGCTTGCTCACCTGTTGGCCAGGATATTAAAAAATAACAGTTGTACCCGACATCACTATTGATTGATATATTCTGTTAGAAAAAGGCCCTCAGCCTTTAAATGAACCCACCCGCTTCCTCTGACTAGTGTATAGATAGGCTACTGTTCCACATTGTCCACTTCTGTTGGGAAGGGAAGGGATGAACTGCTACTCGCCTGACATATTAATAGAATTTAGACAGCTGAAGCTTCATGCGTTACAGTATTTCCACACGAAGAAGAAGAATAACTTGATCGGTTAAACATCAAGGAGGTAGACAGATTGAAAGACAAAAACAGAGCATGTCAAATATTGCAATACTGTTAGATGACTGAGAAGTGGAGAAAACGCTTTTAGGACTGCATCTTTGACAGAAATAGATCCACAAACAGTTTCTATCCAGCACCCCATTCCTGCATGTGTGTTGCATTGTTGGTTATAGTGTATGCATGCAAGGGAGTGGGACAAATGTTATTTATGTATTTATGTAGTTTATATAGCCACCCATCTCACACAAGTGAATTGCAAAGATTAAAATGCAAAAAACCTACCGCACATAACCCTGTAATTTATTTATTAATTTATTCAAATTTTAGGCCGCTCAACTTACCTCAAAATAATGGTATGTGGGAATGACTTTGGGAGGCAGGAGGAAGAGCCACAGACTTGGCAATGGTCAAGTAACAGGCAGATGAGCTGGCAAAATGAATGGAATATGGCAAAGGTCTCAGAAGGGAGCCTTCCTAGTTTCTTCCAAGTGAGTGGAGAAATATAATTTCAAGCCCGCAAGATTCTGTCAATGTAACCTTACAATAAAGATATTGTTAATATCCTGAGTGTGTTTCTAGTCTGGAGTATCACAAGATGACCCCCCCCCCCACAGTGCAACAATAACCCAGGTGGTGGGTTGCACCCGGTTCTGTCCGGTTCTTTAGAACCGGTAGTAAAAGTGGTGGGAGGCTCCGCCCACCCACCCAGACATCATAATTGATGATCTGCGCATACGCAGAAGTTGCGCGTGTGCGCTCCCGTTGCAAACCGGTAGTAAAGATAAGTAGAACCCACCCCTGAATAACCCCCACTTTTTTTCTAAGCCGCTCAAAGTAACTGAGAGTGAGTGGGCGGCCGTATATATTTTCCTAAATAAATTAATAAATAACACTTATTAAAAATGCACACCGTTAACAAAAGAGCTCATCTACCTGCCTGACTCAGATAGCTGTAGAAACATCCATGTCTTTAAAAAAAACCTTGCAAAAAGCTAACAGGGTCCGCCTTTATCAGTGTGGCTTGCCTGCACTGAAGTGTTGACTTTATTTTTAGTCCTTTCAAGCTATAATTTGTTTTTGGCATCTGCTTCAAATTACGTACATTGGTCAGTAATCTAAATTATTGACTTTAAACCAATACCTGGTCAACGTTTGGTACTTCTCAAAATCGTATTTGTTTCTTAATGGCCCAAGATGGCCTCTTAAAACATAGCACAGCATACTGATTGAGGTTGAGGCCTACCTGTACAAGCGCAGTATTAAAGTACTTTTCCCTGTAAAGTGAGCTTTGTTAGTAGCATTCTGAGAAAGTAAGAGAATAGAAAGCCCTGAGAGGGAGGGAGAGGGAGAGGGAGAGGGAGAGAGAGAGAGAGAGAGAGACTCCTAATATTTTGGTCCCACCAGATCGTGAAAAGCTGCCTCACTGCGCTTCTTTGCTGTGTCTCACCAAAGTTATTCCAGTGTGAATGATGCTGGTTCGTGCAGTGGAAGGGAAGCACAGGAGGCAGTGTCTGCTATGCTGAGCCTTCACTTTTACAGCTACTTGGGGCTTCATAACATAAAAAGCAACAAGAGCCTTATTTGATTTAAAACAGGAACTGAAGTATCTTCAGAGCGTGCTTTTAAGATCCCACAGAGCTCCATGTCAGCAAGTTTCTCAGTGGCATGAATGCATGTGTGACAAGAATGCACGAATCCGTGTGCGCGGGTGGGCGGGGAGGGGAGGGTGGGCTGAGAACGTTGTTGCTTGCGCATAAAAATGTTTTCTGTGCCCCAGCTTGCTGTAGCCATTTGGAGGATGGTGACGCTGCACAGTGCTAAAAAAACAGAGACCACTGCTTGAGAGGGACCTAATTAAGTCTTCGATCCGGCTGGCTCATCTGCCTCTCTGATGCCAGGCCTGGCATTAAAATGAACAGAAGGGGCTGTTGGCTCTGCATTCTGCGGCCAGCCCCGCACTGTGTGCCAGCCCGCCTTGTCGCGCCAGGCCGATTTTCTTCTCCCTCTGCCTGCCAATCAGTGGGTCTAAAGTGAACCTGCTCATCAGAAGAACATTTGGCTCGCACATGCACACACACATATCCATAACTTCCATTTGTGAGTCAGATGATTTGTTGTTTTTCTCATCCTTCATTAAAAACAAGCGCAAAACGGCCTAAAGAGCAATTCTGCTCTTTATACTAGGTCTACTTTTTTTTTTTTTTTTAATTTGATTTATATGTCGCCCTTCTCCGGAGACTCAGGGCGGCTTACAATGTGCTCAGCAATAGCCTTCATCCTTTTGTATATTTATACAAAGTCAGCTTATTGCCCCCACAACTGGGTCCTCAATTTACCTACCTTAGAAAGGATGGAAGGCTGAGTCAACCTTGAGCCTTGGCGAGATTCGAACTTGCAGTAATTGCAGGCAGCTGGACTTAATAACCAGCTTAATAACAGGGTGCCTTAGACCACTGTACTACCAAGGCTCTTGCATCACGGTTCTTTTCAGATCTTGTTCATGTTACTCTTTTGACTTTATCTCCCTTAAACATCCTTCTTTTGTTCACCTGCTGAAGTATTGATCATGTGCCTTGGGAGCAGGGAACTCTTTTGGTGGCTCATTTTTTAAAATGATTTAAAATTTGGCAGCAGGAGTCTCAAACTTGTGGCCCATCGGCCACATATAGCTTCTAGGTCATTTTTCATGGGCTGCAAAAATACTCTATAAGTCCTGAGGACACTACCTAATGAAACCTGGGTGCTGCATAGATACACAAGTTGGTGTATAGAAAATGTTCCAGGAAAGGGAGCAAGCTAGAAGAGATGGCCTCAGATTGACTTGGTGGCTTTCTTGACAACATCGGGGTGCTTGGCTGGTAGCTGCACATTTAATGTCCTGAAGCATCTTGCATCAAGCAGTGCTGCCCTCTTGAGTGCTTTGGGCCCTCCAGGCATTGACAGTGAAGCTTGCTCTGGGAAGGCAGGTCAGGAGGCTGGACGTGGTACAGGGTGGAGGGCAGAGGTAGGTTCCACTTACCTTTACTGCCGGTTCGCAGCGGGAGCGCGCGTGCACCCTTCGCTTCGCTCACGCACGTATACACACTTCTGCACATGCGCAGAAGCTTCTGTGCATGCACAGATCACCCATGATGACATTGTGGCGGGTGGGCGGAGCCTCCTGCCAGTTTTGTTATCGGTTCTACAGAACTGGACCGAACTGGGAGCAACCCACCACTGGTGGAGGGGATGGGAAGGAGGCAATGGCTGCACAAGAGACCAAGTCCAGTTGCCCCACCATGAGGGTTTTGCTGCAGTTGATTGAAAATGAGATTGAATAAGCAAACAAACTTTCTCTACTAGTCCAAGGGAGGAAAAAAAAAGACACTGCTAGGCAGGGTAAGAAGCAAATGAGAAAAAGACCCAGGAAAGAAAGCTTTCTCTGGTCAGCAAAGAATGAGAAGAAACCAAAAAGCAGGATTTTGGCTCCTCTTAATTGCATGAATTTCTTAGATTGTATCATCCTAAATATGATCTTTAAAAAATATATAAATAACCAGAATTAACTACTAAGACTGAATGTTGCTATTCTGGTTTGTGGAAAACACTGCCAACTAAGAAGCCAAAGTGAAATGTCTCTCTTTGTAAATAGCTCTATTATAGTTTCAATACTTTTATGTTTAATGGCCTGCCATTATAATCTTTGGTTTTAACTCATTGTTTTCATATCTATGTTTTAAAAAGGCTTTGATGTTTCAGCCCTTGAGCTAATAAACCCACCCTGAGATAGCACGCTTGATGATTTGAGAGCCCTGATCTACACTGTTGGGACTACACACACACACAGATACACACACACGTGTGTGTTTGTGTGTACAGACAGATAGATATATAGATATATAGATGATAGATAGATAGATAGATAGATAGATAGATAGATAGATAGATAGAGATATACTGTATATGTATGTAATATATGTATGTATATATGTGAATATATAATGTATGGGTGTGTGTATGTGTATGTATATACCCTGTTTCCCCCAAAATAAGACATCCCCTGATAATAAGCCTAATCGGGCTTTTGAGCTCATGGCAATAAGGCCATACACTTATTTCAGGGTTCAAAAAACTATAACACAGGGTCTTATTTTCGGGGAAACACAGTATGTATATATGTATATCTCTGTGTGTGTGTGTGTGTGTGTGTGTGTGTATATATATATATATATATATATATATATATGTCTTTTTCTTTTTCGTAGGCTTTTATGTGCATATTCTTTCTAGCCAGGTTTTACCTACGTAAACTAAGTTGTTTTGCAGCTTTGGTTGAGATTTGAGATTTGATCTCTGAATGAGATTTCACACAACCAGAGCTGCAAAACAACTTAGTTTACGTAGGTAAAACCTGGCTAGAAAGAATATGCATATATATATATATATATATATATATATATATATATATATATATATATGATTTCTCAGGTTTTCGCGGGTGTTTGTATGTAGGTCTTTGGTTATTCGGGTCTTCTCCCACGTAAAATTGGAAATGTCTTGGCGACGTTTCGACGAAGTCTCATTCGTCATCTTCAGGCTGTTGTTTTTGGCTTTGTGCTTCTAGGAGCAATGTGTGATCGCAGCTGTTTCTTCCTTTTAACTGCCAGTGGGGGTGTGAACTGATTGGGTGGGAGCTTGGCTGTGTTCTGATTGGGTGGAGGTGTGTTCTGATTGGTTGGAGGCTTGGCTGTGCTCTGATTGGATGGGGGGTTGGCTGTGCTCTGATTGGATGGGGGGGTGTTCTGTTTGGGTGGGGGCTTGGTTGTGCTCAGGTTTGTCTGAGTTGCAGGGGGATTTGAGCTGGTGGGCTGTGTTGCTGTTGTTTGGCTTCGCGTTCGAACACCCGCGAAAACCTCAGAAAAAAAATATATATATATATATATATATATATATATATATATATATATATATATTACTTTTTTCTTCCTTTTTGTAGGTTTTATGTGTGTTTTTCTTTTAGCCAGGTTTCTCCTACGTAACCAAGATTTTTCTTTCTACAGCCCCATGTGGAGTCACATCCACTCGATTCTGGGCTTTTTTCTTCTGGCAGCCAGCAGGCCCTATGCAGCCCTATGCCTAGTGGCTTACTGATGATGGCTAACGAGCCAGAAATAGATCTATATAAGTCTCTCACTAGGCAGCATAGGGCCTGCTGGCTGCCAGAAGAAAAAAGCCCAGAATCGAGTGGATGTGACTCCACTGACCTAGGGCTGTAGAAAGAAAAATCTTGGTTACGTAGGAGAAACCTGGCTAAAAGAAAAACATATATATATATATATATATATATATATATATATATATATATATATATATATATATATATATATACATACATACATACATACATATGCATATACATCTATACACACACATATATACATACATACACACGTCTATACACACATATATACATACACATTTATATATATACATACACACACAAACACACATGTTGGCTTCATTAATTACATGAACCCATACTTCGTTTGAATCATAGTTCAATGAATTAGTGACTGAATACAAACACGAATCATGATTTAGAAACCATTAACAGTTGAGTTTAATTTTCATAATCGTGTTTTAGAAATCCAAATGACTTGACTGAATGCCACATCTTGCTAACCCAAAACAAACTAAACATTACATCTTAGCACAATAAACTCTTGCTCTAGTTCACCTTCTTAGCTTTTGGTTGTGGCAAAGAGAGGCCAGCGCGGTGTGCTAACAGCCTAGCACCAACAATGCTAGGCTGTATCAGAAATGAACCCCTTGATTTGTGCTTGATGCCTACTGACCTTATGGCCATGTAGTTTCTTTGACAACACTATGGAAGTTGCTTGGCAATGCCATCCCCTGGGATACTACTACGCTCCTGACTTGATATCATGTTGCAAATGGGGAATCCTCCAGACCTTTATTAGAATGATGCTATTAACTAGCTATCTTGGCCAGTGGTCAAGGATATTGGAATTTATATTTGAAGCAAATCACTTTTGTCTCTTTCAGACTGACCTGTTCTAAATAGCAGGATGCAATTCTATATATCTGTTTCCTTGTGTTGTTAAAGAAAGTCCCAAAATACACATGAATGAAGTATTCAGTCAACAATGGTTAAGCCAGAGCTCTGAAGGTAAGACATTTGAGGGTTTGTTTGTTTGTTTTGCCTACAAGCCAGATTGAGGTCATTTTAGAATAGCAAGGAATGAGTATGCATAGCTCAGTATTATTGACAATATCCTTGCCACATTATTTGGGAATACGTGCTGTTCAATCCCCTATTTTACAGTAAATATAATAACACAAACAACTAGAAGCTAATTCTTGATGTTGGGTCTGCTTACATCTGCCCCTTCACCTCCCATTTTCACAATCCGGAATCCCCAGCATGGCTCTTAAGTGCACCAGTGGGCCGTGAAGAGTTTCCTTACCAGCTCTCCAGACCTCTGATCTCAATTTTAGTGTTTAAACATTACTAAAGCTTGAAACAAATCTAAAAAGGAAGATGACATGCAAAGCAAAAGTGTCAGCCCTGGAACCATTTTCTTTTCCCCCTCCCTCCCGGGCACTTTCAGGGCTGCCACAGCGAAGCTAGTCGAACTGTGGGAATGGGATGGCGGAGAAAGAGACAGCTAGAGGATTGTAGCCATAATAACATTCTTGGTGCGAGCAGGTGGGGTCTGCGACCAAGCGGCACTTGGACTGTGACCTGATTGGACCATGTGAGGGATTGCATGGGCAGGGAAAAGAGAATTCTACTTTTAACTAAGGGGGAAACCCGAGAAGGGTTTAGAGTTGGGTTTCCCCAGATGTGCCAATATGACATGCCTAATAAATCGATACTTTGAGGCAGTGGTGAAATCTAAATTTTTTTACTACCGGTTCTGTAGGTGTGGCTTGGTGGGTGTGGCAGGGGAAGGATACTGCAAAATCTCCATTCCCACACCACTCCAGGGGAAGGATACTGCAAAATCCCCATTCCCTCCCCACTCCTGGGAGAAGGATATTGCAAAATCTCCATTCCCACCTCACTCTGGGGCCAGCCAGAGGTGGCATTTGCTGGTTCTCCGAACTACTCAAAATTTCTGCTGCTGGTTCTCCAGAACCTGTCAGAACCTGCTGGATTTCACCCCTGCTTTGAGGAACATGCCTCCATTGGGTGTGTTACATGGAACCCTGACAAAAAGACTACTCCAGAGCTCTCCTCATTCCCATAGTGTTGTTGATTTCTGCATCAACCTTGTAGGAATTCTTAGAAATTTTTTTTAAAAAAGGTTGTTATACCCCTGGTTTTTCTTGAGAAAGTGGTCCTGAAAAAAAAAGGAGGGGGGGGAGTAAAAAAAAAAGTATTGTAGATGGTTGAAGGATGTGGTAGCTGCCAGTTTGCCTTTTGGTAAATGGATATTCTGTGACTGGCTGTGTGCATGTTTTGTGAATGGACCTACTCCCCAAATATCAGATACGCTTACTGTCCCAAAAATGTTGGAGACTCCCTGCTTTTGATGGTCATTTGGATCCATTCAAAATGCCAGGCCTTCTACTTCAAGTATAACCCATAAATCACTCAAATCAAAGGCTGTGAGACAAGCTATGTGTTTGTGGGGTCCCTCCTGCTGATTATTCGAAGAGGTGTCTCTTTCCCTCCAAGTTGCCTGATAGCACCCTGGAACTTGGAATGTGGCCAAATGTGCGCAAATCGATTACCAGCGAAGACAATAAATTTGCCTGTCCTTTGATTAACAAAGGAATCTCATGCATCCTGTCTGTATCAGTGCAGGTACTCCTCGACTTACAACAGTTCATTTAGTGACCGATGTTACAATGCCACTGAGAAAAGTGACTTATGACCGTTTTTCATACTTATAACTGTTGCAGCATCCCCATGGTCATGTGATTTACAGTTGGATACTTGACAACTGGTTCATATTTATGACGGTTGCAGTGTCCTGGGGTCATGTGATCCCGTTCTGGCAAGCAAAGTCAATGGGGAAGTCAGATTCACTTAACAACCATGTTATTAATTTCAGAACGGCAGTGATTCACTTAACAAATGTGGCTAGAAAAGTCGTAAAATGGAACAAAACTCAGTTTTGTTTTGTTTTTTAATTTGATTTATATGCCGCTCTTCTCTGGAGACTCAGGGCGGCTTACAATGCGCTAAGCAATAGCCTTCATTCTTTTGTATATTTATACAAAGTCATCTTATTGCCCCCACAACTGGGTTCTCAATTTACCTACCTTAGAAAGGATGGAAGGCTGAGTCAACCTTGAGCCTTGGCGAGATTCGAACCTGCAGTAATTGCAGGCAGCTGTTCTTAATAACAGGGTGCTTTAGACCACTGTACTACCAAGGCCCTTTAGACCACTGTCTACCAAGGCACTTAACAAATTTCTCACTTAGCAAAAGAAATTTAGGGTTCAATTGTGGTCATAAGTCGAGGACTACCTGTATTATATTTGCAAGATAATTTTTGGGCACACCCTACTTATATAATTCATTTCCCCAGGAGATTTGTCTAGCATCTTCCTTATTGGTGTTTCTATGCCTCTATTTAAAAAAAATCCTTCCTAGTTTCAGTTAGCACTTAAAGTTTATTTAGTGGACTCTTATCTGTTACCCTATTCACATTTATTTATTTGTTTAATACGTGTGTTGGTTTAAAAGATTAAATCAACTTTGAGCAATTAAGATTTGCTCAATGTTCAACAGTACGGCGTTATGTTTCTCTCTCTGTTGTTAATTGCCAACGGTGCACAGGGTCTATATTTTACACTGGCCAAAATGCATATTTGAATTGCAAACACCTCGGTTCTGCAGACATTGTGATCAAAAGCTAATAGTGCTAAAGAAACCCATGAATGAAAATGACCAAAGCCGTCCCTTGCACGCACAGTTTACAATAGGGTTCACGCTCCTATGAGAATCTAATGCCTGATTACTTAAGGTAGAGCTGAAACAGTGATGCTAGCTCTGGGTAGTGGCTGCAAATACAGATGAAGCTTTGCTCACTCACCTGTCGCTCACCTCCAGGTGTGTAGCCTGGTTCCTAACAGGCCATGGATTGGTACCGGTCCATGGCCCGGGGATTGGGGACTCCTGCTCATATTAGGGAAGGATGGGATGTGCTTTTTTTAGGTATGACACACAGGTGCTCCATGAGTAGACCACAAATGAGTCTGATTTTCATGATCTTGTCCCTTATGGTTACTGTGGAACAGGAGAGAGATTGTGCTGGGTGGAGTTCAGTCACAAAGTGTATGCTTTGCCTGCAGGAGGTCATATATCTTTATAGAATAGAATAGGATACTTTATTGGCCAAGTGTGATTGGACACATAAGGAATTTGTCTTTGGTGTATATTGGCATGATTAGAAGAAGGAATGCCTACCTGAAACCTGTAACTTTTGGCTCTGACAATACTGAGTTAGATGGATCAGTAGAAAACAGTTTCCTATGTTTCTTCTGTACGAAGAACAAAAAAAATTGGACCAAGATTCTGAACTGGGCTACTGCATGCATGATGCTTTTTACTGAAGTTCCATGCCAGATGTACAGAATGGAACGTTCTGCTTTGTAGTCTTCCTAAAGGCTCAAATGGGATAGTGGCATGTCCCAGAATAGCATGGGCCCTAGAAGTCTTTGGTATATCCATTTCATAGGGGGTCACTGAGTTGGAACAAAGACTCAGTATTAAATGAAGTAGCAGACTTCATTTCATGAGGTCACTTGATCCATTGCTTCTGCCGCCTTGTCTTTCTCTTCATTCACTCTGGATGCTAGGAAGGCCCTGAATCCCTTCGACAGAGATACTCTTCAAAATCCAGGCACTGAGAAATATCATTAATTGGAGCCACACAGAGCTATTTCCGGCTGCTTTCATTGAAAGCATCTGTGCTAAAATTCATAAGGCTCCATCGCAATACCAAACTTGCTGGCGTGTTCTCATTTGGCCCAGCTGGTCTGAGCAGACGGCCCTGTGACATCCCATTTTGGCTGGACTATGTCAGTATGGTGAAAGGAAGATGGGACCCATGCCATAAATCAGGTTTTATGGAGGTGGAACTGGCAAAGTTGGCTGTAGACTCCAGGGGTGTGCACACATGAACCTGTTGCAAAGCTCCTATCTTATGCAAAGTCCCTTCTTGGGAAGAGTTTCAGATCATAAGAGACAAAATAATACAATCAAACAACTGAATTGTGGGGGAAAGAACATCCGGTTAGTGAGTTCCTTTACTTGAACGGCTGCATTGTCGTGTTGAGCTCATCGTTTAAACTACAGTGATTTAGAAAAATCTTTCTTCTTACAAAGCAAAAGGATCATAATTTATACTTAATACATAACAATACTTAATACAGATAGATAAGCCTTAAGATCATTTGATTTTATTTGTATTTACAGTATGACAAATGTATTCTATTTTACGCAGTTAGATGAAGGTTTCTAAGATCTATGCTTATTCTTAGAACATGTGTCTCAAAGTGTTATTTATTCACTTTTCTACATGTTCTCTTATTCTGTTATCTTACTAGATAAAGCAAAGTATGCTTGGCAAGGTCTCAGATCACCACTTCCAGTTTTTCTGCTGTTTAATTAATGTGGGCTTTAAATAAACTAGACTAGGTACACAGACTGCCCTCATTAAAATGTATAAACATAGTGGAGTGAAACATACATTATTTTCTCCCCTGAGTCAACATTTAAACTTCTGGGGCTTTTCCTATCCCCCTATGCTCACTTTTCTTTCATTCCCGCATAAATTTATGTGGTGTATTTTGTGTTCTTTCAGGGCTGTGGATACTTATAGACTATTCAAAGCTGCTTCTCGGAGTGGGATATAAATCAGGATAAACACGCCGCTAAATAAAATATGACAACATAAGAGTGTTTTTGGTTTAAAATAGATCTTGAATCATATGATATGAATGAACTCTATGATTTGACAAGGATGTATTGACTCATGACTCTAGACAGCTGGATTGGGGAAGAAGCTCAGAGAATGATATGATGTAGGTCTTTTGCAGAAGCGAAACAGGGCTGGTCTTTAAATAGCACTCATTTATAATTATATCCAAGTTACTCAAAAGCAATTATTTTGAAACCTATGGTAAATTGTTGTGATTAATGCTCATTCTCTCTTGTGTCTTTTTTTACCTTTTATATACATACATACATACATACATACATACATACATACATACATACATACATATATATATTACTCATATTACTCATGCGCTGGTCACCTCACGGATTGACTACTGCAACACTCTCTACATGGGGCTGCCCTTGAGGACCACTCGGAGGCTTCAGCTGGTGCAAAATGCGGCCGCGCGGGTTGTGATGGGAGAATCCCGATACTCCCATGTTACACCCCTCCTGCGCGGTTTGCATTAGCTACCGGTTGCCCTCCGGGTGAGATTCAAGGTGCTAGTGTTGACCTATAAAGCCCTACATGGCTTAGGACCAGGATATTTGGCGGACCACCTACAGCCAGCAACAACATTCCATCGCCTGGTTCGCGCCCATAGAGAGGGCCTATTCAGGGTGCCGTCGGCTAGACAGTGGCGGCTGGTGGCCCCCAGGAGTAGAGCCTTCTCGGTTGGGGTGCCCACCCTCTGGAATCAACTCCCCTTGGAGCTCCGACTAGCGCCTGACCTTCACACCTTCCGCCGGGAATTAAAAACTTGGCTTTTCAAATCCCTTGACCTGGTCTGATGACGGGGTTTTAAGGGTTTTAATGGGTTAATTTTAACTTTTTTAGATTTTAGTCTTTATTTTTATTGTGGCTTGTGTTTTATTGTTGTGAGCCGCCCTGAGTCCATTGTGAGATAGGGCAGCATATAAGCCGAATAAAATATATATATACATATACATATACATATATATATATATATATATATATATATGTAGGTCTTTGGTTATTCGGGTCTTCTCCCACGTAAAATTGGAAGTGTCTTGGCGACGTTTCGACGAAGTCTCATTCGTCATCTTCAGGCTGGTGTTCTCGGCTTCGTGCTTCCAGGAGCAATGTGAGATCGCAGCTGTCTCTTCCTTTTAACTGCTAGTGGAGGTGTGAGCTGATTGGGTGGGAACTTGGCTGTGTTCTGATTGGGTGGAGGTGTGTTCTGATTGGTTAGGGGCTTGGCTGTGCTCTGATTGGCTGGGGTTGTGTTCTGTTTGGGTGGGGGCTTGGTTGTGCTCAGCTTAGTCTGAGTTGCAGGGGGATTTGAGCTGGTGAGCTGCGTTGTTGTTGTTTGGCTTCGTGTTTGTGGCCGTGCGAGCTCTTCATGGTGGGTGTCAGTCTGCTTCATGTATGGATTGGAGGGGTTTAAAGTGGCTAATGATGCAGCTGCGGTCTGGCTTCTGGTCCTTGGTCGTGGCTCATTATCAGTGTGGGTTTGAGTCTGCTTTCTGCGTGGATGTGTGGTGGTGACATCAGGTGTGGCACTCGTGAGTGTGGGTCTGGTGTCATTCGTCGTGTTAGGGACTCGTTTGTCAATAAGGGCGGGTTTCCAAATGGCTGGTAGGCGGGAGGTATCGTCTCGTTTGTTCATGCTGTGTGGGCGTTTTTCTATCTCAATGGCTTCTCTGATTATTCTGTTGTTAAAGTGTTCAGTTTTGGCGATAGTTCTGGTCTTTTTAAAGTCAATATCATGTCCTGTGGCTTTAAGGTGTTGGACCAGGGAAGAAGTTGGTTCCTCTTTTCTGACTGAGTTCTTGTGTTCTTCTATGCGTGCACTTATTCGTCTGTTGGTTTGTCCGATGTATGTGGTGGGGCAGGCGGTGCATGGGATTTCATATACTCCTTGATTTTCTAACTCAATTTTGTCTTTGGGGTTCCTTAGGATGGTGGATATTTTTCGGTTTGTGCAGAATGCTGTCTTGATGTTATGTTTGTGGAGGATTTTGCTTATTCTGTCTGTGGTGCCTTTTATGTATGGGAGGAGGGCCTTGCCGTTTTCTTGTTCTCTGTCTTGGATTTTAGTGGGGGTTTCTTTTTGGATTAGGTTGGTGATCTTATTTCTTTGGAATCCATTGGATGTGAGTACGTTAGTGAGGGTGTGTAGTTCGGTTTTTAGGTGTTGTTCGTCAGCTAAGCGTTTTGTTCTGGAAATGAGTGTCTTGGCTACAGAGTTGATCTGGGCAGGGTGGTGGTGTGAGAGTGCGTGCAGATAGCGGTTTGTGTGTGTTTTCTTCTGGTATATAGTGTGTCCTAGGGAGCCATTGGATTTTCTGTAGACTAAGACATCCAGGAAAGGAAGTTGGTTGTTCATTTCTGTTTCCATGGTGAACTGTATTTTGGGGTGTAGGCTGTTGAGGTGTGTGAGGAAGTTGTCCAGTTTTTCTTTCCCATGTGGCCAGATTATGAAGGTGTCGTCCACATATCTGAGCCAGAGTTTGGGTTTGTGATCGGATTTTTCTAGAGCTTGGGTTTCAAAGTATTCCATATAGAGGTTGGCAATGACAGGTGAGAGGGGTGATCCCATGGGTGCTCCTTCTGTTTGTTTGTATTTCTGTCCATTATAGATGAAGTATGTGTTGGATAGGCAGTGGTTGGTCAGATCTAAGATGTGCTTGGGGGGGTTATATTTGTTTTGGATAACTGTCAAGGCTTCTTTGATTGGTACTTGGGTGAAGAGGGATATGACATCAAAGCTCACGAGTAGGTCACTGGGCTGTAAGTTTTGTTGCTTTATGATGTCTATGAACTGGAATGAGTTTTTTACGTATGAGGTGATGGATTCTGCATAGGGCTGTAGTTGTTTGGCGAGAAATTTGGCTAGGTTTTGTAGAGGTGAGCCTATGGAGCTGACTATGGGTCTAAGTGGGGTTCCTTCTTTGTGTATCTTGGGGAGACCATAAAGCTTAGGGCATCTGGATGATTTCTCTCTGGGTATGATTCTTTGCTGAATCTCTTCGCTGATGGGGGAGGCTTTTATTTTGGATCTGGTGGTTTTTTCCAGGTAGGTGGTGGGGTCTGTGTTTAGGGGTTTGTATATGGAGTCTTGGAGTAGGTTGGTTAATTTGGTTTGGTAGTCAGATGTGTTCATAACCACCGTGGCATTGCCCTTGTCTGCTGGTAGAATTATTATGCTGGTGTCTTCTTTCAGGTTAAGTAGTGCTGTCTGTTCCTCTTTGGGTAAGTTACTTTTGGGTGGCTTGCTGGTGCAGAGGATATTGGTGATTTCGAGTCTGATTCTGTTTGCATCGTCGGGGTTGATTTTGGTCAGGCTGGTTTCAACTCCGCATATAATGGTTTCAGTGGGGATGCTTTTGGGAGCGACTGCAAAGTTGAATCCTTTGGAAAGGACATTGGTTTCGGCTTTGGTGAGGATCCTATCTGAGATGTTATGCACTGTTTGTTTCATGTGTGGCTGTGAGGGTGGAGGGGATTGTTTCTGGCGTTCTTGTAGTCTTCGGAGTTTGTTGGTGTGTGTGTCTGTCTTGAGGGTGGTCTGTGTTTCGGCTCTCCAGACGGCAAGTTGTTTGGATTTGTCCCAAAGTGCGGGGTGGATCTTGTTGCTGAGTTTGAGGTGAAGTGTGAGGAGATCTTTGTTGATTCGGTCTAGGAGGAATCTTTTTCTGTGGAGTTCATTTCTGATTAGGGCTAGTTCTGTTCTTTTCAGAATGCGTTTGGTGGCTGCAGAGTTGAAGTGGGATTTCAGTTGGAAGCCTGTGGGGATTAAATTTTGATCTCGGCAGTTGCGTAGGAATGCAAGGTCACATAAAATGGAAGCTCTTTGGACTTCGAGTTTTTCATAGGTCCTGGTCAGATGGTGGATTTCCTCCCCGTAGAGGTGGGATATTTGTTCTCCATTGAGAGTGGAGACAGCAGCCAGCGTGGGTAGTGCCCATCCAATCAGCTTGAAGGACTGAGCCTGCCAATTATTCTTAGTCCCGCCTCTGTTGCCGGGCAGGCCAGCTTTTGGCTCAGTCCTTCAGCGCTGGCTGGTGTGTGGGACTTCTCTCTAGTTTAAATTCCTTTATTCTTATATCTCGTGTTGGATTTCTGGTTTTCCTTGACTTGGACTGTGTGACTGTGCTCTGCCTCTTCGATTTGGACTCTAATTGTTTAATCCGGCTGACTTTGGACTGTTTTTGACTTCGAACTGTGAGTTGCCTAATTCATAGCTTAACTTCGATTGCCCCTGGCCTTGCCAGGGGCGTGGGGATTCCCTGCCCTCGATCCTCCCAAAGGAAAGTTTATTGTGGTCTGAGCTTCGAGGGACACTCTCCCCTGTCTGAGCTGCCTCCGGTGTTTTGTTTTTCGCCCAAGTTCGCTTCTTTTAATTATCGGCTTCTTCGGAGGGCGCGCTACAGCCGCGTCGGCCATTTTGGACTCCGTTTTTTCCCGCCGTTGAGGAGAGCGCTATTTGCAGCCTGCGCTCTCCCTTCTATCAATCTCTGCCGGCTGGAGCTGTTTTTGCCTCGCGGAGCACTCCCTTTCATTCAAACGTTTCAAAATTGCCTTGAAGCATGGCGGACTAGTTTATCCACCGGAGGAAATTCGCACTTTGCTTCTCAGCTGCTGTGGCCCGATCCTGCATGCCCCATTAGTTGCTCAGCTGTAGATCTCTGCAAATACCTTAATTTGACTGGGAAACATTGCAGGCTAACTGATTGCAACTGCGGGGTCTTGCGCCCCCGTTCTATGCTATAGTGGCCTTGATCTGCTTGCCTTATACATTTTGCTTGTGGAGCTTCACGCCCCCATTCCACTCAGGAAGTAACTAATTGCTTATACGCCCCTCATCATTGGAAACTGGCGGAGCTTCGCGCCCCCTCCCTTTTACATTGCACAGCCACAAGAAGGTGGCTTTAATCTGCCTGCTTATTTAATTGTTTGAGTGCCTCCTCTGCAGCAACGCCTTAGCTATTCATTGGGCCTTTGCTATCACCACGCCTGCCGTTTTGTGGAGTTTTTTTACGCTCCCTACCAAGCCTGTTTATTTGTTCTGCTGGTAACCTCGAGTGTCAATTTATCTGCTACTGCCTTATTGTGGAGTTCCTCTCGCTCCCTTCTGTCACATCAGAGAGTATTTCTCAAGGCATAAACTGATCTGTGGGGTGTTGCCCAAACCCCCCTTTTTTTCTGTCATGCCTAAGGCCCTTTCCAAATCTAAGCACGGCCGGAAGGCCAGTGCACGAGAAGTTGGCCAATCAGACTCCACGTCTGCTACCCAGCAATCTACCATGGAGGAACCGAGGTCGTCTTCTAAGTCTTCTCATCCTTCACGATCTCAACATAAGTCTTCTAAACATGGAGTCTCCTCCTCTTCCTCTAAAGTGGAAAAACGTAGAGACAAAGTTTTAACCAGATTATGTGACAAGGCTTGCGCTCAGTTGTCCCCTTCTACTTCCCAACCTCTTCCTGTTCCGTCTGATCCAGCTCCTGCTGTCGTGCCTCACTCTCCTACTCCTGATCAGCTGTCTTTACAGGATTGTCCAGTGACTATTTCCGATGATAATTTGTGGGGTGCTGACTCGGCTTCTCATCGACCGGATCCTGATCCAGCGATTGTACAGGATATGCCTTCCACTGATCCTATTCCGGCTCCCCCTTTGGATTCAATTGTTCCTCCAGATCAGCTTCAACAATTGATCGAGGCGGCAGTTCAAAAGTCCTTGGCTGCCCGTTCAGGTTATTCCAGTAGACATGGATCGGTCAGGGAGTCTTCTCCTGCTTCATCAGGTCGCAGCGATCAAATCTGTCCTCATTCGGTTCGACCCGCTTCTCCTACCTCTTCCCATTACAGTCATCCTTCAGCCCTGACTGATGAGGAGTTTCCTGGTTCTGACTTGTCGGAGGATGAGAACCTTCCCCCGGATCAACCGGCCTTCACAGGTCTTTTCCCTCAGGCCCTGTTCAAATCACTGTTGTTCAAGGCTGTTAATACGGCCCGTTTGTCTTCACCAAACGCTGACCCAGCCCCTCCTTCGACTTCCTCTGGATCTTTGGACCCCATGTTCGCAGAACCTGCTAGGCCTATAACATCTGTTCCTACGCCTCCTCTTTTCCTGGATGTAGTGAAACGGCAGTGGCAGTCTCCAGCCGCCGCTCCTGTCCCCTCGTCAAATGACAAAAGGAACTTTCAAGTTTCTCCGGACCTTGAGGCTCTACTTCAAATTCCTTCAATTGATGCCCCCGTTGCAGCTCTCCTTCCTAACTCTAATATTCCGGGCGATCCCGATGAAGGCCTCCGTCCTGATGAACGCCGATCTGATCAGGTCTTACAAAAGGCCTTTCAGAGCTCTGCCTGGGCAATTAAAGCAACCACCACTGCTTCCTTCTTTAATCGGACAACCTTGCTTTGGTTACGCCAATTACAAGAAAAGTTAGGCCCTGGAGATGCTCGTATCAGGCAGGACTTAAATAAAATTGTGGCTGCAGTACAATTTTCTGCTGACTCTACCCTGAATGCTGCCAGGTTTTCTTCTAAATCCTTGGCTTCATCTGTCACGGCTCGTCGTTTGCTGTATCTCCGTCACTGGCAGGCTGATGCCAGACACAAGTGGCGCTTGGCCTCAGTTCCTTTCAAGGGCACGAAGTTATTCGGGGACGCATTAGATCCTTTCCTCACTGAAACCAGGGATAAAAAGAAAGTGTTAGCAGCCGTTTACCGGAGAGGAGCGCCCCGTTTCTCTCCTTATCCTTCTCGTTCTTACTCTAGAGGTGCGGATGGGGGGTCCTCCTCTTCTTCTCCCTTTCCCTCATTTAGGAGAGATGGGTCTTTCAGCAGGCAACGGGGGTCTTCCGATAGGTCATTCAGAGGGCGTCCCTTTAACTTCAAGCGGCCCTTTCGAGGGGGAGGAGGTCGTTTCGCCCGTCGCCGTCGCTGATTGCCTTTTGGATCCTCCCATTGGCGGCCGATTGGCTCTTTTTGCCGCTGTCTGGGAAGAATCCACCTCAGATAAGTGGGTCCACGCCACCTTGAAATCTGGGTTGGCCATTGAATTTGTTGCCCCCCCTCCTCATTCCTTTGTTTGCTGTCCGATTTCTCGTAATCCCTCTAGGAGGTCCCTTATGGACTCATCGGTTCAGCATCTCCTGTCTATCAGGGCTATCCAACCTGTGCCTCCCGGTCAGGAGGGTTCGGGATTCTATTCAAGGGTGTTTCTGGTCCCTAAATCTTCGGGGGGGTGGCGTCCTATTCTGGACCTTAAACGTTTGAATAGATACGTTGTGTATCGAAAATTTAAAATGCAATCATTAAAGTCTATTCTGGACGGCGTTCGGAGGGGCGATCTCCTCTCTTCCATTGACCTAACTGAGGCCTACCTTCATATCCCTATCCTACCATCCCATAGACGTTTTTTGAGGTTTTGTTATAACGGAGCACACTACCAATATAGGGCTCTCCCATTTGGCCTTTCTTCTGCCCCCCGCACCTTTACGAAGGTGCTGGCTGCCTTGGCGGCTCAGCTCCGTCTCCGTTCAGTCCGCCTCCTGTGTTATTTAGATGATATTCTGCTGTTGTCTCCTTCTATGCAACAGGCTGCCTTAGATATTCGTCTGACGGTGGAGACGCTAGCGGCTCACGGCTTCTCTGTTAATTTGGAGAAGAGCCATCTCTCTCCCTCTACTAGGTTAGTGCACTTGGGTGCTCTGATTGACACTCATCAGGGCAAAGTTTTTCTTTCTCCCGATAGGCAGGCTAGTCTGAGGCAATTGGTTTCCCGAGTTGAGGGGAGTCGGGTGGTTTCCCCCTATGTCTTGTCTCAACTCTTAGGTAAGATGATATCCGCAATAGCTATTGTTCCCTGGGCTCAACTTCACGCCAGGGAACTCCAATGGTTTCTCTTGCCTTTGCAGAAGGCTGGCAGAGGCACTTCATCGAGGCCGATCCCTCTTCCTCCTGCGGTACGAAGATCCCTCCGGTGGTGGCGCTCCCCCGCTCTCTCGGCGGGTTGCTTCTTCCTCGAGCCCTCGAGGGTGGTGGTGACTTCAGATGCCAGTCTCCTGGGCTGGGGAGCCCATTGTCAAGGTCAACTGGCTCAAGGGACTTGGACACCCTCGGAAGCTCGACATCCCATCAATTGGCTGGAACTGAAGGCCGTGTACCTAGCTCTAAAGTCCTTCCGCCATCTGGTCTCCGGGACCCACGTCCTCGTCCTCACGGACAACGTCGCCGCAAAGGCTCATTTGAACAAACTGGGGGGCACCAGGTCGAAGTCTCTTCTAACCCTGGCTGTTGCGTTGGGCGCCTGGTCAGAACGCCACCTGTGTTCCCTTCGGGCGGAACACATCTCCGGGGTACAGAATGTTCAAGCGGACTGGTTGAGTCGTCGGCAGATAGACAACGCGGAATGGCGTCTTCTCCCGCTCCTTTTCCAGGAACTGTCTCTTCGCTTCGGCCGTCCAGTGATCGACCTGTTCGCGTCGCACGAGAACTCTCAACTTCCACTGTTCTTCTCACGATACCCACATCCTCGAGCGGCAGGCGTCGACGCTCTTCGAACTCCTTGGCCATCGGGCCTCTTGTACGCATTTCCCCCGATGGCCCTCCTCCCCAGAGTCATCCGCAAGATTCTATCCGAGCGAGCGGAAGTGATCCTTGTGGCACCTCATTGGCCTCGGAGACCCTGGTTTGCGGACCTCGTGTCCCTATCGGTGACCCCATCGTGGCGTTTTCCTCTCTTGGACAATATTCTCTCGCAGGGCGCCCTGAAGCACCCAGATCCAGCCTGGCTCAATCTAACCGCTTGGAGGTTGAGCGGTGCACTTTGAGGGAGGTACAAGTCCCGGCAGATGTTGTGCATACCTTGCTATCCTCCCGACGGCCTTCTACGGAACGCATTTACTCTGCCACCTGGCGGAGTTTCTGCAACTGGTGTACTCAGGCCGGTGTCTTGCCTCTACAACCGTCTATTATACATATTCTAATGTTTTTGCAGAAGGGTCTCTCCCAAGGTCTCTCTCCTAACACTCTCCGCCGACACGTTGCAGCCTTATCTTCGGTACTTACCTGCGGCTCCTTGTCGTCTCTGGCTCAGCACCCTTTGATCCGTCGTTTTCTTCGGGGAGCAAAGAACTTGTGTCCTCCTGTTCTGCATCGCTACCCGACCTGGGATCTCCCTCTGGTCTTGCAGTCTCTTACGTCTTCCCCGTACGAACCACTTCGGACTACCAGCCTCAGACTTCTCACCTGCAAGGTTGCCTTTTTGGTGGCCATCACTTCGGCTCGCCGCATATCTGAGCTCGCCGCCTTGTCTACTCGTTCGGACCTTTGTGTTTTCCACTCAGACCGAGTGGTACTCCGTTTGGACCCGACATTCGTGCCGAAAGTCAACTCTGTTTTCCACCGAGCCCAGGAATTGGTCCTGCCAAATTTCTGCCCCCAGCCCACTCATCCTCGGGAACGTCGTTGGCATTCCCTTGATGTCCGGCGGGCACTGCGAATCTACCTGAAGAGGACGGCTCCCTTCCGTCGTTCGGAATCTCTCTTTGTCTCCTTTTTACCTACCTCTCAAGGCAGTAAGGTCTCTCCTTCAACCATCGGTCGTTGGATTCGCCAGACGATTTCCACAGCCTATGATGTTAGATCCCTTCCGCGCCCTTCAGGCTTGACAGCTCACTCCACCCGCAGCGCGGCTACGACGGCGGCTTGGGCCACCCAGGCTTCCTTGCTGGAAATTTGTAGGGCGGCCACGTGGACGTCTCCTAGTCCTTTCATCCGACACTACAAACTCGACCTGTTTGCATCAGCTGAAGCCTCGTTTGGTCGTCGGGTCCTCCAAAGGGTTGTTGCCGGAGAGGATAATGCGGTCCAGCGTGATTCCCACCCGACATCGGGACAGTGAACTTGGGTATGTCCCACGCTGGCTGCTGTCTCCACTCTCAATGGAGAAGGATCGTTGGTCTTACCTGATACGTTCCTTCTCGTTGAGTGGAGACAGCAGCCAGACCCTCCCTTTCTCTTCTTCAAGCTGGACTCCGCATTTCTATTGTTTTTTCTGTCGTTGGTTTCGTCTTGTCCCACACACCGAGTCTGTCTTCCAGTCTTCGCCAAAGCTGGCCTGCCCGGCAACAGAGGCGGGACTAAGAATAATTGGCAGGCTCAGTCCTTCAAGCTGATTGGATGGGCACTACCCACGCTGGCTGCTGTCTCCACTCAACGAGAAGGAACGTATCAGGTAAGACCAACGATCCTTTTCTCAGGTTTTCGCGGGTGTTTGTATGTAGGTCTTTGGTTATTCGGGTCTTCTCCCACGTAAAATTGGAAGTGTCTTGGCGACGTTTCGACGAAGTCTCATTCGTCATCTTCAGGCTGGTGTTCTCGGCTTCGTGCTTCCAGGAGCAATGTGAGATCGCAGCTGTCTCTTCCTTTTAACTGCTAGTGGAGGTGTGAGCTGATTGGGTGGGAACTTGGCTGTGTTCTGATTGGGTGGAGGTGTGTTCTGATTGGTTAGGGGCTTGGCTGTGCTCTGATTGGCTGGGGTTGTGTTCTGTTTGGGTGGGGGCTTGGTTGTGCTCAGCTTAGTCTGAGTTGCAGGGGGATTTGAGCTGGTGAGCTGCGTTGTTGTTGTTTGGCTTCGTGTTTGTGGCCGTGCGAGCTCTTCATGGTGGGTGTCAGTCTGCTTCATGTATGGATTGGAGGGGTTTAAAGTGGCTAATGATGCAGCTGCGGTCTGGCTTCTGGTCCTTGGTCGTGGCTCATTATCAGTGTGGGTTTGAGTCTGCTTTCTGCGTGGATGTGTGGTGGTGACATCAGGTGTGGCACTCGTGAGTGTGGGTCTGGTGTCATTCGTCGTGTTAGGGACTCGTTTGTCAATAAGGGCGGGTTTCCAAATGGCTGGTAGGCGGGAGGTATCGTCTCGTTTGTTCATGCTGTGTGGGCGTTTTTCTATCTCAATGGCTTCTCTGATTATTCTGTTGTTAAAGTGTTCAGTTTTGGCGATAGTTCTGGTCTTTTTAAAGTCAATATCATGTCCTGTGGCTTTAAGGTGTTGGACCAGGGAAGAAGTTGGTTCCTCTTTTCTGACTGAGTTCTTGTGTTCTTCTATGCGTGCACTTATTCGTCTGTTGGTTTGTCCGATGTATGTGGTGGGGCAGGCGGTGCATGGGATTTCATATACTCCTTGATTTTCTAACTCAATTTTGTCTTTGGGGTTCCTTAGGATGGTGGATATTTTTCGGTTTGTGCAGAATGCTGTCTTGATGTTATGTTTGTGGAGGATTTTGCTTATTCTGTCTGTGGTGCCTTTTATGTATGGGAGGAGGGCCTTGCCGTTTTCTTGTTCTCTGTCTTGGATTTTAGTGGGGGTTTCTTTTTGGATTAGGTTGGTGATCTTATTTCTTTGGAATCCATTGGATGTGAGTACGTTAGTGAGGGTGTGTAGTTCGGTTTTTAGGTGTTGTTCGTCAGCTAAGCGTTTTGTTCTGGAAATGAGTGTCTTGGCTACAGAGTTGATCTGGGCAGGGTGGTGGTGTGAGAGTGCGTGCAGATAGCGGTTTGTGTGTGTTTTCTTCTGGTATATAGTGTGTCCTAGGGAGCCATTGGATTTTCTGTAGACTAAGACATCCAGGAAAGGAAGTTGGTTGTTCATTTCTGTTTCCATGGTGAACTGTATTTTGGGGTGTAGGCTGTTGAGGTGTGTGAGGAAGTTGTCCAGTTTTTCTTTCCCATGTGGCCAGATTATGAAGGTGTCGTCCACATATCTGAGCCAGAGTTTGGGTTTGTGATCGGATTTTTCTAGAGCTTGGGTTTCAAAGTATTCCATATAGAGGTTGGCAATGACAGGTGAGAGGGGTGATCCCATGGGTGCTCCTTCTGTTTGTTTGTATTTCTGTCCATTATAGATGAAGTATGTGTTGGATAGGCAGTGGTTGGTCAGATCTAAGATGTGCTTGGGGGGGTTATATTTGTTTTGGATAACTGTCAAGGCTTCTTTGATTGGTACTTGGGTGAAGAGGGATATGACATCAAAGCTCACGAGTAGGTCACTGGGCTGTAAGTTTTGTTGCTTTATGATGTCTATGAACTGGAATGAGTTTTTTACGTATGAGGTGATGGATTCTGCATAGGGCTGTAGTTGTTTGGCGAGAAATTTGGCTAGGTTTTGTAGAGGTGAGCCTATGGAGCTGACTATGGGTCTAAGTGGGGTTCCTTCTTTGTGTATCTTGGGGAGACCATAAAGCTTAGGGCATCTGGATGATTTCTCTCTGGGTATGATTCTTTGCTGAATCTCTTCGCTGATGGGGGAGGCTTTTATTTTGGATCTGGTGGTTTTTTCCAGGTAGGTGGTGGGGTCTGTGTTTAGGGGTTTGTATATGGAGTCTTGGAGTAGGTTGGTTAATTTGGTTTGGTAGTCAGATGTGTTCATAACCACCGTGGCATTGCCCTTGTCTGCTGGTAGAATTATTATGCTGGTGTCTTCTTTCAGGTTAAGTAGTGCTGTCTGTTCCTCTTTGGGTAAGTTACTTTTGGGTGGCTTGCTGGTGCAGAGGATATTGGTGATTTCGAGTCTGATTCTGTTTGCATCGTCGGGGTTGATTTTGGTCAGGCTGGTTTCAACTCCGCATATAATGGTTTCAGTGGGGATGCTTTTGGGAGCGACTGCAAAGTTGAATCCTTTGGAAAGGACATTGGTTTCGGCTTTGGTGAGGATCCTATCTGAGATGTTATGCACTGTTTGTTTCATGTGTGGCTGTGAGGGTGGAGGGGATTGTTTCTGGCGTTCTTGTAGTCTTCGGAGTTTGTTGGTGTGTGTGTCTGTCTTGAGGGTGGTCTGTGTTTCGGCTCTCCAGACGGCAAGTTGTTTGGATTTGTCCCAAAGTGCGGGGTGGATCTTGTTGCTGAGTTTGAGGTGAAGTGTGAGGAGATCTTTGTTGATTCGGTCTAGGAGGAATCTTTTTCTGTGGAGTTCATTTCTGATTAGGGCTAGTTCTGTTCTTTTCAGAATGCGTTTGGTGGCTGCAGAGTTGAAGTGGGATTTCAGTTGGAAGCCTGTGGGGATTAAATTTTGATCTCGGCAGTTGCGTAGGAATGCAAGGTCACATAAAATGGAAGCTCTTTGGACTTCGAGTTTTTCATAGGTCCTGGTCAGATGGTGGATTTCCTCCCCGTAGAGGTGGGATATTTGTTTTCTCAGGTTTTCGCGGGTGTTTGTATGTAGGTCTTTGGTTATTCGGGTCTTCTCCCACGTAAAATTGGAAGTGTCTTGGCGACGTTTCGACGAAGTCTCATTCGTCATCTTCAGGCTGGTGTTCTCGGCTTCGTGCTTCCAGGAGCAATGTGAGATCGCAGCTGTCTCTTCCTTTTAACTGCTAGTGGAGGTGTGAGCTGATTGGGTGGGAACTTGGCTGTGTTCTGATTGGGTGGAGGTGTGTTCTGATTGGTTAGGGGCTTGGCTGTGCTCTGATTGGCTGGGGTTGTGTTCTGTTTGGGTGGGGGCTTGGTTGTGCTCAGCTTAGTCTGAGTTGCAGGGGGATTTGAGCTGGTGAGCTGCGTTGTTGTTGTTTGTGCTCAGACTAAGCTGAGCACAACCAAGCCCCCACCCAAACAGAACACAACCCCAGCCAATCAGAGCACAGCCAAGCCCCTAACCAATCAGAACACACCTCCACCCAATCAGAACACAGCCAAGTTCCCACCCAATCAGCTCACACCTCCACTAGCAGTTAAAAGGAAGAGACAGCTGCGATCTCACATTGCTCCTGGAAGCACGAAGCCGAGAACACCAGCCTGAAGATGACGAATGAGACTTCGTCGAAACGTCGCCAAGACACTTCCAATTTTACGTGGGAGAAGACCCGAATAACCAAAGACCTACATACAAACACCCGCGAAAACCTGAGAAAACATATATATATATATATATATATATATATATATATATATTTTCTTTTTTCTTCCTTTTTGTAGGTTTAATGTGTGTGTTTCTTTTAGCCAGGTTTCTCCTACCAAGGTTTTTCTTTCTACAGCCCTAGCTCAGTGGAGTCACATCCACTCGATTCTGGGCTTTTTTCTTCTGGCAGCCAGCACGCCCTATGCTGCCCTCTGCTGCCTAGTGAGAGACTTATATAGATCTATTTCTGGCTTGTTAGCCATCATCAGTAAACCACACCCACATCTCATGTATCCTCCCTGTAAAGGTACAATATCTATTTTCTTACTTTTTTCTTCCTTTTCGTAGGTTTTATGTGTGTTTTTCTTTTAGCCAGGTTTCTCCTACGTAACCAAGATTTTTCTTTCTACACAGCCCTAGCTCAGTGGAGTCACATCCACTCGATTCTGGACTTTTTTCTTCTGGCAGCCAGCAGGCCCTATGCTGCCCTCTGCTGCCTAGTGAGAGACTTCTATAGATCTATTTCTGGCTCGTTAGCCATCATCAGTAAGCCACACCCACATCTCATGTAGGAGAAACCTGGCTAAAAGAATTTTAAACTTTTTAACTAACTTATTTAACATGTCGTGGGAAAATACCTGAGATTTTAATTTTTTGCATACACACACCCGTGAAAATTTAAGAAGATATATATATATATAAATTATTTTAATTTATTGTTGTACACAACTTACATTCACTTTTTGTGAGATGAGCAGCCATATAAATTTGATGGATTTGGATTGCAGAGCAAATCTGCTTATGACTGAGTCCAGTCTAACATCTTGTGTCCTCCTGTTGTATTATATTGTACTAAACATTTAATCATCAATGTGAAATTACTAGACATTGGGGAAAAAGTATTTCTTCCAAAATGTGGGCTGCACTTAGCCTTTGAATCTTGTGCCTAGGACCAAACTTCAAAAGATAGGGCAAGGGGCCAGACAAAAATGATGCAATTTGATACATAATTATCTTAAAGTCAAATATAGTTAAAATGATTACCCTCTATCTAAATTTTTATATTTAAGGATTTCTCTTTCTGTTAGACACTAATAAACTTTTATTAACAATTTTTTGGAGGACATACCCAAAGACATTTGGGACCAATCCAGTCCTGTGATCTTAAGTAGGTCATTTCTACTGAACATTTGTTTAGTCATTAAATTTACATGACTGCCACTTCTCAGAAATGTGACTCTATGAAACCAATACTTAAAACATTCTTTGAATATGGAACCCAGTCTTATGTTCTACATTGGGGTTCATCTTATGACTCTGAAGAGGTTGTAGCTAATATGTTCAGTGATAAACGTGAGGGATAGTAATGTTTGAAATTCAGAACAACCAAAGATCCCAATCCCATTGTGGGAAAAAAACGTAAAGAATGAAATGGCTGTGAATATTCAAATTGTGGCCTCCATCTGGTCAGCTTTGGATGCATCATTATGACTGTAAAAGTCACCCTCTCAGAAAAATGTGACCCAACTTTGAAGAACCTCTATCACACATGTACTTACTTCTCCCTTTAATATGGAACCTAATGCTCAGGAGGTTTCCTTCTCATCATTCTAGAACCTCAGAGATCTTCTTTGCCCACACTGCTTTCTGCACTCTTGGCCAGTGAATGATTAAGCAAACCATTGACTGGATAATTGCAAAGCACACAAGTAGCTGCTATTATCTCTGGGACTCAGTCTGTTATTGCTGAACCATTGTGGCAGGTAATGACTCCATTGCAGCTGAGTGAACATACTAATTATCTGGAGTGAGAAATGTTCCTCAGGATCCTCTAACAGGGCAGGGTAGATGCTGAAGACCAGCTTGTGACAAAGCTCTCCTGAGATAGTTTAAACAGAAGTCACAGTCTTTAATTTCCTGAGTTTATTCACCAATGTCCTACCAAACTACATGAGGTATGTTCACAGATTCATGCGTGGATACTCTTGAGATTGCATTAGTGAGGAGGGTCAGCCTTAATACTAAGCAGTGTGGCACCTGTCTCAGGAAGAGGATGAGTACAGTGATGGCAGTTTCCTGGTGGCCTTCTTGTGTTCTCTGGACACTCCCCTCTTTTGAAAGAGAGAGTTTTATGTGGTACACAATCTTTCCTGCACCTCCTAAACAGACCTGTGTCCTTCAGGCATGTTGGAGGACACAACTATCAACCAAATGGCATCTGCAGATGGAAGAGCCTTGGTACTACAGTGGTTTAAAGCACCCTGTTATTAACACAGCTGCCTGCAATTTACTGCTGGTTCGAATCTCTCCAAGGCTCAAGGTTGACTCAGCCTTCCATCCTTTCTAAGGTAGGTTAAATGAGGACCCAGTTTGTGGGGGCAATAAGCTGACTTTGTATAAATATACAAAAGTATGAAGGCTATTGCTTAATGCACTGTAAGCCGCCCTGAGTCTCCGGAGAAGGGCGGCATATAAATCAAATTAAAAAAAAAAAAAAAACAGAAAGAAGTGCCTCAGGCCATCCACTTGTCTTGGGCCTGCTAGTAAACAAATCCTATTAGATACAACAGGCCTTATTCTGAATACAGAAATTTAGAAGTAAGTATCCCCGCCATTTTCAAGTGTAGGACATATCTGAGGGCACATTCTTAAAAGAAGGAGAAGTCTACTGCCTAGAACAGAACAGAATGCAGTTTGTTAGGGGAAAATGTACAAAGAGGAATGAAACCAGCTCTGTCTAATGTGGTGTCCTTGGAATGGGCTTCAGCTACAATTCTTATCATCCCTACCCAATCTAGGCACTGACTTTGGATGATGAGTGTTTTCTTTTAACATATGTGGAACATATAATACAGCAGAGGTCTATTGTTACCCTTTTCAGTGCTGTGAGGAATGGGGTGGATGGATGAGCAGGTGGCGTATTTGAAGCAAGTCACCAGAGATCTTATCTTTGTTGAATAATATGCTTTTAGTTGCAGAATAAGTAGGCAATCACCCTGCCAGCACTGACCAGTCAGTAGAGGTATGTGCCGACTGCCATTTCCTGTTGCTGCTTAGGTGATAGTGAGGGATTATTTAAGCAGAGATCCCCAACCTGTGGGCTGTGGCCTGCTACCGGTCCACGGCCTATTTGCAACTGGGCTGCATGGTGCACGAGTATTGTGGGTGCTCAGGGCCCCACTTGCTCGAGTGTTGCAGGCACTTGGGGCTCCTCTCGTGAACGTTGGAGGTGCTCTCAGCCCCACTCACACAAGCAACAAGTACTTGTGCGCTTGTCCCACCCACAAAACCATCCCCCTGCTCTGGGCCACCAACCCGGAAAGGTTGGGGAACTCTGATTTAAGGCCTCTTTGCTTGGGATAGCTCTGCTTAAAGTCCTTGCTTAAAGATCTGTTCTTCAATTTCTTATTTAAATTTAGTAGGTTGTTTGCTCGTCTTATAAAAGATACGAAGTTGACTCTGTTGTTGCTTGGCCATTTTGTTTAGCCTATGGGATGAAGAACCCAATTTGCATTCATTTAACAATCACCAAACATGCACCTTGGTAGCTGATAGGCCATCAGAGATCCATGGCTGATGATCACAGTGACTCAGATGGTGGTGTTTTACTGGCACACCTGGAAAGGGACAAAAGGATCTATGAATCTAGCCATGTATGAAGGCTAGCCATGCTTGCTTTTTGAGTGTTGTACTACAGTCTGCTTTTAAGCCTAGCAGGATAAACTAAGATGGGACAGTAGGGTAATTAGTGGTGGGATAGAAATATGAACTACAGGGGTCCAATTTCATGCTTGAGGTTTGAAAGTGGTTGCACACCTGCCATTACAGGCTGCTTGATGATAGGTGGTTAGGGAGGAGAAAGTTGGGCAGTTAAATTTGGAGAGGATGCCTTTATCATTCATTATCTGTGTTAAACCATAGGAGAAATGGATCAGTCCCTAAATTCACATGGAACAGGCTGTAGCTTTCCTTATGCAAATCTTTCTGCAGTTTGACAAAGCAGCTTGTTACTGTTTCATGAATAGGATTATTAGGGGTTGGTTGTGTGTGTGGATGTTCTGGTATTTGTTACAATAATATTGTGCCATTCCCCAAAAAGGTCTGTTGTGTCTGTTGGAGGAAGGCCAGGGAAACTACCAGATCCTGGGCAGCTTGAATTGGGGAAGGAGAGGGGATGGGACTGTATGGAGAGAGAAATCTTGCCCCAAGAACAAACAATCTGAGATAAGGTTTTCGGTCTGGCCCCACTGGCATCTCTATGCCATCTGTAGGAATGACATTTTGGTGCTTCAGATTCTGTCAACCAGCAATCTTAGAGAATTCTTTTCCATCTGTCATAGGAGCAAAGTGCTGCATCTTGGCAGCTCCCATGGGGTAGGTTCTGCTACAGCTTGAATCAGAGAAGAAAGGTGGCTGGCCCTGCACATCTGGCTTCTCTTGGCCAGCTGGAGAAATGGCCTCTGCCATTGAGACCAGAGACTGTGTGGCTCCTAAGCCATCAACCTGCAATTGTTTTCATGGAACTGGCTTCATCCATCTGCAGATAGCGCAAAGTTCTTCTACTGATCTCCAGCCATGTACTAGAACTAGAAGTTTCCTCAAGATAATCAGAGAGATTTAAGAAACCTTCTGGTGCTTCTGAGTTGTATGTAAACAAGGAAATACTTAGGGATGGGCTGTTCATTTGTTTAACCCAGCAGCTTAAACAAGTAGTACAACCAGTTCTTTTTCACCCAGGAAGATGCCCATACTGAATAATGCTTCTGAATTAATATTCTTCCTTCCCTCTCCCTCCCTCCCACCCACTCCCTCTCTCAACAAGTTCTACTTTTTTATCAGCTATTGAATGTATGAGAGTGATTGCAATTGCATCCAAGTATGCTAAAGATGTCAAGGAAAGATTATGCAAAATATAAGTGATGGCATGCAATACTGTAGGTTACAAATAAAATAAAAGAATAATCAAATATTGAACAAAAGTGTATATATGATTGAATGGGCATATACATAGGAACGGCATTCAATAGAGAGCTATCTCTGAATAAACCCCTTGCACATTACCTTCAATCCACATGGTTTACATTGCGCAGTGTATCATTTTTAAATTTGATTTAAATTTGCTTAGCCATTTGTTACCTACTTTTTTTCCCCAAAGCAAATTATATGGTAAGAAAGACTTTCTATGCCTGGCATACCCTGCTCTACATAGAAGGATTGTCCCATTGTAAGGTCTTCAATGTTTTTACTTCTTATCCTACGTACATGACCACTATCCAGCAAAGTTGGTAAAAAGAAGAAGCATTTCCTCTTTGATAGAGCCATTGCCTTCTTTGTGATGGTCCCAAAAGGTCAAAATATGACAATCATTTCTACTCTCTGGCTTTTAACTTGTTTCTGAAGGGTATTTTAACACCCTTTTGTTACAATTGGGCTTATCTATTTACATTTAGTATGGTTTCTATCTATCTTAGATAAGTAAATCTATTGCTCATCCACAGTGTGGAATAATTTGCAATTAGGATACACCACGCTCCCACTGCTCCAGAACCATTCTCAGATGAACATTATTACATGATATATACTGTATCCATACTCCTCTCTCCCTACCCCATAAAAAGTAAAATAAAAGGTAGGTCAGATACTTCTTGTTGTAAATGCAATCTCTCTATTCTGTCCACATTCACATAGTGATGCTAGCCCCCTAAAAACAAAAATGATTTTGAAAACAAATAATGGAGCCCATTAAATGGCTCGTGTGATCTGCTGTGGCCGGGGCGGGGGTAATTATATTATATTAATTTATTTGATTTTTAAAAATTAGTTTTATTGTTTTAAATCAGGTTTTATATTCTGTAAACCACCTTGAGTTGCCATGGGCGAATAGGCAGCATGCATAAATAAATAAATAAAATAAAATAATAAAATAAAATAAAATAAAATAAAATAAAATAAAATAAAATAAAATAAAATAAATAAAATAAAATAAAATAAAATAAAATAAAATAAAATAAAATAAAATAAAATAAAATAAAATAAAATAATAAAATAAAATAAAATAAAATAAAATAAAATAAAATAATAAAATAAAATAAAATAAAATAAAATAAAATAAAATAAAATAAAATAAAATTAAATTAAATTAAATTAAATTAAATTAAATTAAATAAATTTAAAAAATTAAATAAATAAATAAACATACCTACCTTCCAAAAAATAGCTCTTCTCAAAAAAACAATTCTCCCAGGCAGTGATAAAACCAGACCCATCTGGTAGGGACAAATGCACCATTTCCCTAGAGCTGTGATGGCGAACCTATGGCACGCATGGCAGAAGTGGCACACAGAGCCCTCTCTGGAGGCATGCGCGCCATTGCCAGCTGCTCTTCTGGTTTCTGGCGTCCACATGTGCGCCAGCCAGCTGGTCTTCACAAACAGCGGAGTGCCAGTAAACAGCTGAAAAAACACCCAAAAAACAGGCTGTTTTCCGGGCTGTTTTCCAGATGTTTCCGGGCCATTTTTCAGGCCAAAAACAGCCTGAAAACAGCCCGAAAAACAGCCAAAGCCAGCCACAAAACAGGCATGCGCATGCCGGCCAGCTGGTCTTTGGGTTTCTGGCATGCATGAAGATCAGCTGGCTGGTGCACATACACGTGCCAAAAACCCAAACACCAGCTGGCCGGTGCACTTTCGTATGCCGGAAATCCGAAGACCAGCTGGCTGGTCTTTGGGTTTCCAGCTCTCTGGCACGCGCACATGCATGTGCGTTCCGGTTTGGGTACTCGGTGCTGAAAAGGTTCGCCATCACTGCCCTAGAGGATAAAATCACAAAGAATTTTATGAGCTATAGTCCACTTCTGTTGGAATACTGGTGAGGCTTTTTAGTAGGCAAATACGCTACTACGGAACTATTACGCTTTTAAGTTGTGTGTATGCTCATGTTGATCACCCTGTTAAAACAGTTGCAGTTCATTACAGGGGATGCTAATTTGCAGAAGTGACAGGATGGAGTGTCCTTGCAATGTCTTCCTCTCACATCACTTGCTATGAAGGTTAGAGCATAAATTTCCAAATGGAATAAACTCTGGGGAGGAATAAAGGTCCAAAGGGGACACGTCCTTTACTGCAGCCTCCTGAGTCTCCCTGAGCCTCATGGGTAACAAACATACCTGAGAATCAGACCAAACTAGGAATGATGTAGAACAGCGATTTCTCCCAGCTATTTTCTATCCCACAAACATCTAGATCTATTCTTCCTTAGCAGAAGGAAGGAGAGCATGTTGTCAGAATATGTTGTTTTCCCCTCTGCTGAGGAGAAATGGATCTAGGCCAGAGGTGGGTTTCAGCAGGTTCTGACCAGTTCGGGAGAACCGGTAGTGGAAATTTTGAGTAGTTCAGAGAACTGGTAGTAAAAATTCTGACTGGCCCCGCCCCCATCTATTTTCTGCCTCCCAAGTCCCAGCTGATCGGGAGGAAATGGGGATTTTGCAGTAACCTTCCCTGGAGTGGGGAGGGAATGGAGATTGTACAGTATCCTTCCCATGCCACGCCAACCAAGCCACGTTCACAGAATCAGTAGTAAAAAATTTTGAAACCCACCACTGATCTAGGCCAGGGGTGTCCAACCTTGGCAACTTTAAGATTTGTGGACTTCGACTCCCAGAATTCCCCAGCCAGCCATGCATAGCATTGGATGGCATGGGGAATTCTGGGATTTGAAATTCACAAGTCTTTAAAGTTGCCAGGGTTGGACACCCCTAATCTCGGTATTTGTGTGGTTCTGTCTGGGAAAATGGCCAGACAAATGGTTTAAACATTCCTCCCTTCCGCTTCTCCTCCAGTCAAAAATCACAGCTCTTGACAGAAGAAAGCTGTTTTGGTTAAGAAATCTAACATGAGCCTGGATCTTGGACAACCACAAATCATAAATCAGGCGTTGAATAAATGTTTACCAACGTCAAATTAGATTTTTACTTCTCTTCCTGTATACATGGAATCACTAATGAAATTGCCCCAGGAGCTTATTAAGGGGGCAAAATAACAGAGTTGGAAAGAATCTTGGAGGTCTTCTAGTCCAGCCCCCTGATCAGGCAAGAAACCGTGTACTATTCCAGACAAATGGTTGTCCAATCTTTTTTTAAAAAACCTCCAATGTTTTGGAAGCAACTTGCTCCACTGATTAATTGTTCTAACTGTCAGGAAATTTCTCAGTTCATCCTGTGATTGTATTCCTGCTCTGTACTTTTGCTGAGCGCGATGGTTTTATGACAGCTTTCTTCAGTAAAAGCCCAAGTCGACTCTTCCTATATACTGTATCCAAGAATTCTTTGGACTGATTTCAGAATGAGATACTGAATTTTGATTACTTTCCTCTTCCTTCTCCCCCACCTTCTATTGTTACTTTTTTGTAAGAGAGATACAGAGATAGACAGACAAATAAATAAATAGAATGGTTATTTACTGCATATAGTTTTTGTAAGATGTTAAGATTTATTTTGACTGAAGTGGTGTACAGACGCTTGTAAATACATGAATAAATACATTTACAGAATTATTGTCGTCAAATGTCCTATCTTGTCTTTCCTCTGAGGAGTTTTAGCTGGCATTCATGCCCTCGCAAGGTATATGGTTAATAAGAATCAACCAGCAAGAGTATGTTGGCTTTTAATCTATGAACTGATTTGTGCAGCCCTTATTGATTTAAAATCAGGCTAATTATGCAAGCTGGATACCAGTGTAATACTGGGGAGCTGTTAATTAGGTAGTGCCCTAAAAATTCCAGAAGGATGGTACACACATTGAAGACTTTTCTTTAAAGACCACTGAAGACCAAGAAAATGACCTTTCAGCATGAACCCTAAATTAGCAAAAGGCTAGAGTACACTGATGAGAGTGAGAGCGAGAGAGAGAGGGGGGGGAGCAACTGATCTGAGCCTCCCTCACTTCTTTCCTTAATTAGTAATCAGCTGTGTTGATTGTGGACTGTGTTGTAGTTTGGAGATAGATGATGTCGTATCTTTCCCCTCTGTTGAGATAGGGCTGTTCAATTTTGACACAGATGGCCTCTTTGACCCCTCTTTCAAACCTATCTGTCCAAAATGTGGACTTTGCAGTCTTCAAAAGAGTGGTCTTTGTCTTCTAAATGCAGGTAAACTGCTGAATCTTGTCCTGATGGATTTGTTCTCCTATGTTGTGCCATGCGTTTGTGAAGTGGTTGTTTTGTTTCCCCAATGTACAGATCTGCATTGTGCTGCATATACCACATTGCTTAGTTTGTGTTTGGGTGTTTTTATCCTTGGGGTGGGCAAGCTTCTTCCTTATTGTATTCTTGGGTTTAAAGTGTGCACATATTGTTGTGTTGGCTGAAGATCCTCCTGAGCTTTTCAGATATTCCTGCAGAATCTTGCAAGTCTGAATACGCTTTCCCCTCCCTCTTTATCTCTGTGGGAATTAGGGAGGGTGTTATTCTCAGATTACAGTTCTGTCCCAGACACAGATTTCTTTTATCTGACTATTGTCTCAGTATGGGCTCTTCCTCCTGTCCCTCAAGGCCATTCCCTCATCCACCTACAGATTTTCAGGTGAGGGTCTTTAAAAGCTCTACCTGAAGATACTAAGGATTGGATGCAGGCCTTTTACATGTAAAACTCGTATTCTTCAACATGGTGGTGCCAGATTGCCAGCTCTATACTTCTGTTGTGAGTCTGTTTACAAGATGTTTTACAACATCTTGTAAAAGATGTTGAGTGCTCCTTAGGTTGGGGTCAGCCACCATGTGTAAGATCATCATATAAGCTAGTCCAACATCTGTCCTTCCAGCTTTCACCATCCCTTCTCTGGAGATTTTAACTGCATTGACAAAAGCACAAGTTTAGAAGCAGCTTTGATAGGGCTCTCTTGGGTCCCACCCACCCGCCACCACTGCTCTTCAAATTACTAAGGCATTCAGTTGTTAAAAGACAAAACCTCAATGCCCCTACAATAGCAGTGCTGGTTGTAATGCTGAGGTCCCAAGAGATCGTTTCATGAGTGACCTTACCTAGGATTTGAACCCAGCCTCTCCCGAGGCAATTAGTGGAGTGCATTAGCACAAGATGTCACCAGAGCCCAATAAGAAAGCAACGACAATTTGTAATGGGCACAACATTTTCACGAAAGCTTTATGCCTGGCAATTATTTTTTACGATTACACCTTTAACGTGACTTATCCTTAAGGACAAATTGAAAAAAAAAACCCAAACAACCTTGTAACTAAGTGCCCCTTCTCTGCATCCAGAAAAACAAGGATCCTGTCTCTTGGGTGCTGGAAACAGGATGATGGGATTTGATCTTCCTTGAGCCAATCCTCAAACAGCAGGAGCTAGAGAGAAAGAAAGCCATAGATATTGTTTAAGATTTTCTTTTCTTAAAAAAAAAAAACGGCAAAGAAAAAAAGTGAGACAATTAGGAATAATAAAATTCTACATAAAGCCGAGATCTACATGTTCTAACACCCGGTAATTGCTAAATTGCTGAACCATCTGCTGACTTGCTTTACGTAAATTACCAGCTATATATAAGTCTCTGTGCATCACAGCCTTTCGGTGGCATAGACCTGATGACTTTGAATAGAGCTTGGGGACTCGTTAAGCCTCTTTTACGAAACTTTAATTGTTTTCTGTCTTATTCTGGGAAGGCAGGGATACAGGTGAAAGTTTTTTCCATTCTTTCCTTTACTAACTGCCCCTAAACATATTTTTGATTACTTTGCTTATAGGTGGTGGGATGTGAGGTGGGTGGCAATGGAGAAACACAATTTATGTTGTAAATCTTGCTTTCTGCCAGGAATATATTCAGAGAAAAACATTTTTTTTCCTTCTTACTCATGCAAGAAAGAGGGACAATTCTCTATCAATTCTTGCAAGAAAAAATGTAGAGAGGATCATCATCAATCTTAAATGACAATAAATGAGCATTTGACCTGTGTCTTCAACTAAGCTTGTCTACATCTCTTATTTAATAATGACATAAGATGTGATGTTATTGCCGCCATTCCATTTTATTGGTTTCACTGTCATGGCAGAACTACCAGTAAGAAATGCAGAGTGATGACACATAACAGATACCTCTGTTAACTCAATTCACTTTCATACCACTGCTTATTCTAGTCCCCAATCTTTGAGCAAGCAATTGGAACCTGTTCTACAATTGGCTTCACTTCTGCATCTCTCTGAACACGAAGAACATTCAGAAAAAGCAGTCAGTCAGTTAGTGCACTCCCCCAGTTGATCAATAGGAGGCTGCAAATGATATAATTCATTTCATTTTCATTTCATTTCATTTTATTAAATTTGTATACCGCCCTACTCCCGAAGGACTCAGGGCGGTGAACAGCCATAAAATAAAACAGATAGATACAAAATTTAAAATAGAGATAAAACTAATTAAATAAATTTGGCTGAACCAATTTTAAAACCCCAATAAATTAAAACCAAATTTAAAATTTCCATTTAAATTTCCATTTTTTCTGGCCTAGGCTTCCTGATATAGTAAAAAGCACACAATTAGTCCCCCAAACCCCCTTTTTTTATTTTAACGGCTGTGAATTCCTTTCATTCACAGCACGTGCTGAATCACCAAGAGTTTATAAATAGTCCAACAGAAGTCTGCCACAGTCCTTCGGATAAGGCTGGTAAACACCCACCTTTATCTTCTTTGACACGCTGCCAAAGACCTAATTGGCAATTATCTTGGCAAGGCCACACAGAGTCAAAAATGGAGCTTCAGGGCTGACTTCCGGTCTGGAGCCGCGGCGCCAAAGTTGGGGAAATAGCGGGCTCTAACAAGCCTGCGAAAACCCCAACTGACAAACCACCGTCTGATCGGTCTTCGGACCATCCCTCATCTTGTAGGGATGGGGGGGTGAAGAGGAGGGCCTCGGTGTGCCAAGAGGAACAGGCAAGTTCCTCGGAGGCCAGAGGGAATCTTCGAAGTCGGCGGTGGGAGTAGGCAGCCATGGCGGATGCCATAAAGCCGCGGCAGACCGGGACACAGGATCGTGCAGGAGAGAAGAAGAAGAAAGAGCAAATATCTCAAAGCCGGGTGAGTGACACCAACCCATGCAAAACAATAGGACTATTTGGCTTTTTTTTGGAAAAAAATAAGACCCCAACTTTAAATAGCGGCTACAGATCTGTGGGGCTTGAAGATCAAAAGGAAAAAAAATGGAAATAAAGACCCAAAACAGACTTTGTTTTAGTAAATTTGGAAGAATTGGCTTTTAATAATTTAGAAAAGTGACCCCCCCCTTTATTTGGAGTGGATTGGAGAAATGTATCTTTGGGAGTTTACACCTTTGAAAGTTAATGAAGCTAATGAAGAAAGACAGATGGATGGCTACATAATTGCCATGGAGTCTGCGGTGACTAAGCAGGAGAGTGGATTGAAAAGATTTCCCTTTCTCTCTCCATTTGGAAAAGAAACTTTTTAAGTGGCTTTTTACTTTGGATTACTTTGAAATTAACATTAGATCTATGGAATTTGGAGACATTTATTCTGTCCTGGATGATTTTAAGAAGAAAGAAGGAACATTTTGGACATTTGACAATGGAAATTAACAAGCTTAGCAAAAAAAAAAAAATTAGGTGTGGCGTAGGAAGAAAAGACAGGAAGTTGATGCATCACACATGGAACAGACATTATAAAGCATTAAAGGGACATACAAATTTTTTTAACTTGAACAGATGAACTTTGAAATGGAACATTTATGGACAGAGAGAAAAAGGAAGAAAAGGAAGAAATAAAGTAGATAAATTTAAATGTAACTAAATTGAAATGTAAAGTTTAAAGGCCTAAAGGTATATATGATTTTTGGATAAAAACAGGAGGGTTTTTGGAGTAATAAAAATAGAAAATAAGGGATGGCAATTAAAATAGAGGATGATATATGGGTGGTTAAAAACAATAAAGAAGAGTATATTTTAATGTGAGACAACTTTAAGAAAATTTACTGTTTGATATAATATGTTTTAATTTTAATATGCAAACAAATGCTAGAATGGTGATTATGTTTGATTAAGGTTTTATTGAACAAACTATAAGATACACAGATTTTAGCAACAAACTGTGATTTAATTTAACATATGCTGGAAATGATGATTATTATGAAATATATTGAGAATTAATTTGAAAGAGCATGTTGGGAAACTGACACAAAATAGATAACTATATTGTAAGAGAAAATTAAAATAAGAGAGATGGATACCAACTAGATAAGAGTTTGAGACTCGGAGGAAATACGTTGGAAACTAGTTAAAATGTTGGAAATCAGCCAAATATTTATAGGAGAGTTGGAGGAGAATATGCTGGAAATCAGCCAAACAAGAGTGGGAGCCCTGGAGGGGACTATGCTGGGAATCAGCCAAACAAGAGTGGGAGCCCTGGAGGGGACTATGCTGGAAATCAGCCAATAAAATGCTGGAAATCAGCCAAACAAATAGGTGGAGAGTTGGTGGAGATTATGCTGGAAAGTATGCTGGAAATTAGCTAATAATGGTGGTAGGCTTGGAGGAGACTATACTGGAAATTAGCCAAAAATAGTTGGTGTTTTGGAGGAGACTATGCTGGGAATCAGCCAAACATAATATGCTGGAAAACAGCCAAACAATAGAGGGAGGTATGGAAGAAAATATGCTAGAAATTAGTTTAAATAAAACATGTTTTTGTGATAAATCGGTGTAACATGGAAATTGTAATAGATGATAAGTGTTTTTAAGTGTGTTTAAGATACTAAGATTCGAGGAAAAGGGTCAAGAGATTAAGAATGAGATAGAATTTTGTTTTAGAAAGTGTAATAAAAATGGAGTTGTATTGAACCTGAAATTAAGATTTGTGGTGATAAAATTGTAAGGTAAATAATTGGAATAAGAGGTTAGAATATTGTTAAAAATTATTTTGACACTGATGGTAAAAGATACAAGGTGAAGAAGAACAAGATAAAATCAGGATTGACATATAGATATAAAAATGAGCGAAAGTTAGTTTGAAAGTAAAATTGTATTGATATAATGGATTTGTTTAGGTGGAGATGCTAGACTTTATGTTAAAATTTGTTTTTTTTTTATGTTTTGAATTTCTATCCGCAAAAGATGTAGTGGGAAATTGAATGGAGCTTGTTAAGGGAATGTAAGCGTGGTAACCATCTATGACCGGATCGAGACTTTGTTCTTAAAAGTTATATTTTATGTTTATGTTTGGGAAAAAAAATATTTACAAAAAAAAAACAAAAAAAACTGGAGCTTCAAAGTACAAACCGACACCATCCACAACGTTGCTTCCTGCAAAGACCCACGTGCCTTTGCTCTTCCTTTATGTTTTATGGGAGGGCCAATCATCTCCAAGCCTTACTCCCGAGTCGTCCCTTTTGTTTTAACTATTCTTGCCTTCTGGCAGCTCTGCGCATGCACACACTAGGAACAGGCTCCCCCTGTTCCTCTGCCTCTCTGATGTCTGACTCTGGAGGGTCTGGAGTCCGCACATAACTCCTAGATGGCCCTGGCCCCATCTCTGCCTCCGACGCAGAGCCCTCGTCCAAGCCTTCCCCAGACTCCAGGACTGGCCCATGTTCCTCCCCAGCCTCCTCACTGTCTGACTTTGCTGCCAACTCTGCAGGCTGCTGGCGGAGCACAACAGAGCTTTAACAAGCTTTAACAATCCCAAAGAAACAAAAATTCCCCCTATAAGCAAAAAGGAAATAAGAAATTGCTGGAACTCCTCTGCCATCCATTAGCTATGCAGTCTTAATTTATTTTTCTAGTTGCTTGCAAAACAAAGCAAAATTACTCGTTACTGTGAGGAGAACCTTCTTGGCTGCTTAGCAGCCATGCTTATTGCATTGAAAAGCAGTGCAAACTGGAAAGGCAAATTGTTGACAAATTCAAGCGAGGCACTTTCCCCAATAACATTAACAGTATTGCTTTTTGCTGTCGTGCTGGATGGGAGAAAAGGAAGTTATAGTAATGCCTATAGATGAGCAACAGGAAAAAGATGATGAAGCAGTGAGGGAGAGTAGGAAGGTAAAGTTTGCCTTGAGTTGAGTACTAGTAGACAAAGTGAGGCAACAGTTTTCACAAGCAGGATAACAGACCATATAATAGTGCTACAAACACCTACCAGTTTAGTGGTAAGTACTATAGTAGCTTTCTTCCAGTTTCAGATAAATTACTATATGTATGTATGTATGTATTTAGATAAATTACTGTACGCATATGTGTATGTATATATACACATATACAGTATATATGTATGTATATGTAATTCATTTATTTAATCTGCATGATGTAACTCTGAATGCATTCATACATATGTACTTAGATATTTACACATCTTTCTACATTGAATATTTGTGTAGACTTAATATGTTGTTTGTACGACTTAATCCTAATGTTACAGAGATTAGAAATAAATTAAATGTTTGCAGATACCACAAAACTCTTAAAATGGTAGCCAAGTTATTAAGGTGGGAATGAGGCAGCCCTTCTACCTGATGTGAGAACCGCCTTAGTAAAAAGCTGTGGCAGCATTTTGTAAACATTTTGGGCTATGGAAAAAGACATTGGCAAACATCATGCTGGGATTCAGGAGCTATGATGCTGAGAAGTTACATATTTCCTAGAATAATGTGGGAAAGATATATATTCATGGTTTTCATTATCGGCATCTCGTTTTTCTCTGCTGCACTGAATTAAAATTATTTTAACCCAGTGGAGCCGTATCACATGTCACTTGATCTAGCAGCTGATCATTCTTTTCCAGGCCTCGTGTGTCTTCAGGATATGTAAATCAGATCTAAGTTTTTTTAAAAGCAGAATTTTATTAATTATGTCTCATTTTCACTTTGCTCAGCAGATAACATGGTACACAGATGCCCCTTCTCCAACAGAAGGAAAAGCTTTTCAATCGTGCCTCACATTTATTTTATTTTATTTTATCCAAATCCAGGAAAGCACCTGAAATTTTAAATCTGATTTCAATTACGGAGTAGATAGGAATCATGTCACTAGAATTTAATCCAGACCAGACAGATGTATTTCTTGCCATTCAGAAGGCAGATAGGGGAACTGGACTTCACATAATTTGGGACTACATTCTTGCCAACCCAGTTTTGCAATATGATGTTATCTGGACACCTGAGTTTATGCATAGCCCAGCAGTATATGTTTTCTCAGCTAATGTTTGGTGTCAGCTGTGTCCATCTTCTTCTTCTTCTTCTTCTTCTTCTTCTTCTTCTTCTTGTGCCATATCCGTCATTGGACGTTGGGATCATGTTGGCAATCCACAAACTGTGTCCATACATCATACATTAAGGCATTATATCTGGCAACAGCGATACATACCTTAATTCAGACCTGGGCATTTGATGGCTTGTGGGCCACATCCAGGTCTTTGGCTGTCCCTGTGTGGCCCATGGCATCAGAGTCAGTGGGAGGGGCATCATCATGGGTGGGGCATCAACGGAGCATTGGGCATTGGCAGCAGTGGCCTTCCACAACAGTCCCAGTTTCTCATGTGCCCCCTTGGGAAAATTAATTGCCCATCCCTGATTTAATTTCATTTCATTCTTCTGAAATGTGCTGGATTAACATGAATCTCAGAATTGTATCTCTTTATAGCCCAGATACTTCTATGGAAGGGTCAAGACCTCCAGATGGTCTGCATAAATATCTCTGGACTGATACAGAAATGAACAATTTATGAGAGATCATAGAATAATAAGTAATATATTGGATGACTGGGACAAATATAGGAAGATAATACATCCAGATTTCCCCCCTTCGCTTAATTATTAAATGTCTACTTTTATGAAGAGGAAAACACCAAGACATTTGTTCAGTGGAAGGTTAATAGCTCATTTATTTTGCAAAATTGATTTATCAATTAAATGGAAGACGAAATCTTTTGAGATTCTTACTTTGTAATGATCTCGTTTACATGATTATTTTCAAATAACTCAAATAACAGCAGAAACAAGGGGAAATACCAAGAGACTTGACTTGAATTTGAATTGCTTCTAACATGTGATTTGGATCATTTGTTAGACCAAATTTATAAATTGTTGTGAAACATGCTTCAAAATCTGAACAAATTAGAGGTTTTGAGATTAAATGGATGCTGAATGAAATAAGAATGGAAAGTTTGGTGCAAAAAAAATTAAATTTACTCTATATATCATACTCAGAGAAAATCAGTTCAAGATGTTTTATCATTGGTATATCGCTATAATCTTAATTGCTAAAATGGATAATTCATGTTCTAACAATAACTGGAAATGTAAGGTACAAATCAATGTTACATGCAAGCCAGATAATTTTTTCATAATTGGTGACAATGTTTTAAAGCTCAATAATTCTGAAAAATGATTCATTCTATAATTAAACAAATTTTTAAAGTTGAATTCCCATTTCAGCCTGTGATATTCTTATTACAATTAATTAAACCATATATTATCTTTAGGTACACTGAGTTTGCTTTTTATATTCTAACTTTTTAAACAATATTATATGATTCTGGAAAAGGATACTGAATTCTCTTTGAAAGAATGGTTAACCAAGTTGTGTATGCTTTGCCATTGAAAATAGTTTTATACTTCTAAGTAAATCTGACTTAGCATTTCATTCAAAATGAGATTTTTTTTGGACTACCTCATCGGAAAATTTGTTTTTTGTTTAGCTACAGCATCCATACTTCAGTTTTATGGGATATTTACACTGAATAGATTTTCAGTGTTGACTCAGTCTATTATAGCTAATAATATTATTTGGTGGTTTATACTGTGTTGACCATGGCTCTTGATATTTAACCTTTTGTAAAGTTTAATGGTGAGTTTTAGTAATTTAAAGTGATATATTCAATCATTCATAATTTTACTAATGAAATACTAAAAAAAATCACCTTGACATTTGTTTACTCATTTGTGCTTTGTTTCTTTTTGTTTTCTATTTTGTATTTGTGTTGGTTTATATTCTTTCGCTAAAAGTTAAATAATAAAAAGAAAATTGCTGGATTTATAACTTTCTCTACTTTAGAATATTTCAGAAAGATCAGTTGATATACAACATTGAGCCAAACAATGGACTGAAGCTTGCTCATTTTCTAAAAATAATTTCAAGTGTTGTTTATAACTCTCTACCCTGTTTCCCCCAAAATAAGACATCCCCTGATAATAAGTCTAATTGGGCTTTTGAGCGCATGGCAGTAAGGCCAAATGCTTTTTTCAGGGTTCAAAAAAATATAAGACAGGGTCTTATTTTTGGGGAAACATGGTATATGACTAGGAAGTACTTTCTCATAATAAGCCTGCTCACATGAGGACCATTTGGTGAGAAGGGTCTTCTGAATGACTGTTCCAAGGCTTGGTTCTACCTCAGGGAGATCATGATGTTTTGCTCCAGACAACCTTTGAACGGTTACATCATCCTTATCGAAATAGCTTTTAACAATTGGAGCTTGTTTATTTAATAATTTGTGATGTGCTTTTTAACTGATTTTGATTTTAGATTTTTAATCACCCAGCCAAGCATTATTTTGCTGCAAAAAACAGTTTGATAAATAAATAAATTACAAAGTGGCCTATCAATATTTGCTCATCGGGTTCTTTTAGCTATTATATTCCAGTAGGCAGTTTTGAAGTTGAGTGTGTGTGTGTGTGTGTGTGTGTTTTAGTCAGTACTTCTTGATGCAGGATTGTAATGATCCTATTTTATGGTGTTACTTTATCACTTTCCCCTTTTGTGTTGCTGCAGTTTCTATTTTTTATTTGTATGCCACTCCAAGTTTAAAAATGAGGCTGCATCTGACCAAGTCCTTAAATAAAATACAAAAACCAACATTACTTGTGTTAAAAGATTAAAATCCAAAGAGCAGATCCATATCATGGGATAGAGATTACAAACAGGGTAAGTAGCTTGTTTCCATAGGATTTGGCAGCTGGCAATCCCCCTTGAATCGTTTTTCAGAAGCCTAAACTTCAAAATGCACATTTGCCATTCAGTACAAATCACATATTTCTGCTCCTGAATGCCATAAATCAGTATGTTATCAAAGCACTATAAAATCTTGTTCCCAAATCTGAGTGCATTCAGGATTTTAATACGCTCTGTGTGTGTACTCACTAAGCTGTAACTAGACAGAATGTTTAGTATTAATAGGTGTATTTAAGGGACATAGTCTTTACTGTGACATTACACATCGAATGCATAGTTATAACTAATATATTTTTTGCTTTCCTCAAGCAAAAAGGGGAAATTTTACCTAAATACTGTAGGAATTCTCAAGTTACCAGTAACACTGGTTTTAAATGAAAATTAAATAGCATCTCTGAAAAATTGGCAGAGGAAGAAAGGGATGTATTAAATCTGAATGAAAATAAAAATAAATGGAAATAAATTCAAAGAATGTTTAAGAATTGTTCTAGAAAGCAGCCCAGTCTTCTTAATTCAAGCAGCTTAATAATATCTTCCTCCACACAGTGCCAATTTCAGATTTTGTTGAGTAAGATGTTGTATTGTTAGATCCTTTTATTCATGAATTAAAAATCTAAAATGAGGAAGGAACATCCAATGCTTTTGAAATGCCAGCTTCCCATTACCTGGTGCTAGAAGAACAATAAATCAGCTGAAATTTGCCCTGCTTAAGGATGAGCATCTATCCACCTTAAGAAAAAAGAACAAATGTATCACCAAGAGAACAAAAAAGAGCAAATATTTGTATAAATATGAGTATGTTCCAGTAGATTGACAGAGGCATATATTTAGAAGTAATTACTGCAACATAAATGGAAATATCCTGAGGAAGATTATAATCAAATGATTTGACTTGTATCATTCTGCTGTTGTGGGTTATTTGATTCTTCTGTGGTGTTATTAGTATGTTCAAGGTGCTTCTCTATGATATTACTTAGAGTACTGTTTAAATTAGACTTTAAAACCTTTCAAATGAGAATATCTTCCGATAGAGGTCTATCCTTTGTAAAGGAGGATTCAGGGATAATGTAACTCACTCTCCTCTACTACCTAGTATTTGTAGCTAACTCTTAAATATCCAGGATCTCATAAAGTAAAGTTTCCAAAATTGTGAGGTGTCCCTTGGAGGGTGCAGACAGAGTCCAGGGCAGTATAAAGAATTCCACCTTTCTCAAAGGTTCATTGTATTGTTTACATTGTTCATTTGTGTTCATTTTGCTGTTTGGATCTTAGGAGATGTGATGGCAACATGTTTAGGAGTCGCTGCCTTAAAGCAGTAATGAGGAATTTCAAGCATCTCCCAGCACTGACCCACAAAGCATTCACAGCAAGATACGTCCCCTTCTCATATTTATTCTCTCCATTTCAGTAGGCTTCTCATATTCTACCCATGATTAAACCTTGATGTAGTTTTGTTGTTCTTTGAATCAACGTGCAGGTTGATAATCAAGATCCTGGGGGTTAAACCGTACTTGTCCCGGTGGTCTTTTTACATTGGCTGGTCCTCTTAATTGTTTCCCACCCATTGTTCAAGTTGCATCAACTTTCCTATCAGACGACATTCGCAACTGAGCTCAAGAGAACATGGGGAAACAGAAGAAGAATGGAGGAAATGTATTATGGAGAAGGGAGACTAGCATAAAAAAGGGTGAGGGAGTGAGGGAAGAACATCCAGACTAATGGATGTTATCCATCATTTCAACCGCTCTCAAAGGTTATATACCAGTGATGGCTAACCTCTTCCGGACCAAGTGCCCAAAGCGTGCATGTGCATCCGAACCCCCACAATGCAATGCGTGTGCGGCCCCTGTGCATGTGCCCCACCTCCCCATGCATGTGCACATGCCCCCTGCATGCCCCCTGCCCACGCGCATGCATGTGTGTCCCCTGCATGCCCCGCCCCCACATGCATGTGCATGCGGCTCCCCCGGATGTGCCCCGCCCCCCCATGCGCAGCAGAGACCCGAAGACCTGCTGAACTGGGGCAACAGCTTGCGTGCACACAGAGAGGGTGGTGTGTGCCACCTCTGGCACATGTGCCATCAGTTCGCCATCACGGTTATATGCTATCCACCATTTCAACTACTCTGAAAGATTATATACTGGTTTTTCTGTCTCCCATTCTTTCTTTCCTTTCCCCAAACATTTTTTGTAAAAAAAATGTCTGAATTTCAGAGATTTCACATATGCGAATATCTCCAGGTTATTTTATACACAGAAGGGGGGTAAATTGGAAAGACGGGAGGGAAAGAGTTCCCTCCTTTTGCACTTCCCCACCCCAGAGAGCCTCTGGAAAGTTGGAGGGGAAATGACAATTCCAAACAAGCCAACTTCTGAGGACTCCACTAAGCTGCCCTGCCCTCCCTACCGCTTTGGCAAAGAGGCATGTGGTCGGCCATTTTCCTGTCTGGCAATAAAGCAAGGAGTAATGTGGGCTCTCCAGAGCAGTCATTTAGTATTCATAGAATAGCAGAAAAGCAGGCACATCTGCTTAGCACAGCAAGTCCTGTCATATAACTGTCTCTCTCACTATCTGTCCATAAAGAATGTCCCGGAATTGGTGTAATTCAGAGAAATTAATGATAGCTTTATGTGGGAGTGCACCCCGGAGGCAGCTTAACACTTCATAGTCCATCTGATCAGTTATACGCAGGGCACCATAGCAACAATTTGGACCCCAGCCAGCTGCATTAAAGGTTATTACTGAAAACATGACCTGAAAACTAGATCTGCATTACAAGGCCCAATGAAAGAAGCGGGGGGGGGGGGAGAAGGAGGAGGAGAGATGAAGGGTGGGTGGAGAAAAAGACAGGAGAAAAAAATAAAATAAAAAGTGTGTGCGTGTGTGTTGGGGGGGGGAGGTGTTTGATAACAGAAAATAAAGTTTCAGCAGATGTACCGGCAAGCTCTCTGGTGAAAAATAAGATATCATTGCAAAGCTCTGTGATTCCGAAGATTCAAGGATTCAGAGTTGTAAATCCAAGGTTTCCCTTTCTCTGTCTTTTGGACTTCATGATACAATGGGGCAGAGTTAATTTTGGAACGGGACGGCAGGTTAAAGAAATGGACAAAATGAGCTTCAGTGTTATACATTCATGGTCCACAAAAAACAGGATTAGGATGATCAGTTTGGCAGAAGGGAATCCAATCAGATCTCTCCTTGACAGTTTGTTTTTTTAAATAGAATATTAGCCCTGGAAAACAGGAAACATACAGTATATGAGTCTATATATCATCTATCTTTGTATCTGTATATGTTCTAGACATCTCTCTCTATATGATATGAAGAAGAGGAAGAGGCAGTAAACAGATCAGTCTTGTCTTTTCTGCCTCTTTACTGAAGTTTTCCTGAACAGTGGCAGTGGTAGGATAGTGGATGATGGAAGACTTCAAACCCAACATGGTGGCTTAGGAGGTGGAGTTAATTATCCACTGTGCCACAGGGATTGGCAGACATACAAATCTAGCTATAAGTTTTCAGGCGACCCGGATTGTTATAATGCAGTTCTTCCAAATTACCCGTAGAGGTGATGGGCACTCCTTCATTGGAAGTGTTAGAAGTTAGATAGCCATCTGTCTGGGATGCTTTAATTTATATTCCAGCACCAAGCAAGGGGGTTGGATCCAATGGCTCCAACTCTATGATTCTACAAGCTTTGCCAGCCAATTTGCCCAACAACCTGTCCAGAAATATTCAGTTTCTATTCCTGATTTACAGATAAGAAATTTTGAGTGCAGGCAAACCAAATAATATAAGCCCAGGTTTTACTTTCTGCTGTCATTTGTTTGCTTCATCTAAGCCCTGAGATTCATGATCTACTGCAAATCACAAAGGAATCTACCAGTAGATCCCAGTCTTGCTCCTGCTTACTCCTGTAGTTGGTAAAGGCATCAGTATGGGAATTATATTTCTTATTAATTATAATAGAATCTGTGGAGAAGCAAAGAAAATCAATTTCTTTCTTTTCTCATTGTTCACATCTTGCGTTGTGTCTACATAGACTCTCCCAAAATGGTTAGAAGATAGATTAAAAACAAATAAAATGATATCACAATACAGTTGAGACTCTTAAATGGAGCTATATTGAGGGCCTGTATCTCTTTGCACTAGTGGGCAGATTGGGATGGTATATCCTCGATTTTATATACCTAGCACTGTTACCACGCTCCTTTTTTCTTCTTTCTGAAGGGAACAGCAGTTGTGAGGTTGTGCAGAAGAGTGTTGTGCATCTGTTAATATTTTTACACCAGAATTTTGGAAAGACAAACTATTCCTAAATCATAAAATGTTATTTTAATCTTTACTTTGCAATCATGAGAAAAAGGTATTAACATGTCAAAATTGTTAGCTTCAAAATGCATAATCCAATTTACTGCTATTTAATCAGTAGAAGAACTTTCCATGGGGAGCAGTGCTTTCACCCTTAGTGAATGCTCTATGCCCATTTCCCATCACCAGAATCAGAGTAGTTACATGGACATACAGAAATATCTATCACTCCTACACAAACGTGCTTCTTGGCATCTCCAAACTTTACATACATATTAAAATGCTAATTAGCAAGCAAAAAATATAAAATGACAGGCAGGGATAAAGCATGGAACTCATTTTAGAATAATCTTTTTGCATCTGAAACTCAAGAATTCTGATGTCAAACAATTATTTTAAAAGGTGCATTTCTTCTAAACTATTTAGTGTGAGATGGATTAGCATTAGAAGTCCTCCTTCACCTTCTCCCCCACACCTCTGGAAACTTGTTCTTCTGTTGGAATTTTGGAATTTATGTTCTTCTGTTCTGGATCTTCCCATATAAATGGATTATTGCCATCAAGAGGAAAACTGGATGAAAATGAGGTGCAGCATGAATTCACACCTAAAGGATGACATCATCTGGAATTACCCCTGTGGAATTCTACAGGTACAGTGCACATCGAAAAGTCAATTTACATGCTATATACTCTACCTGGAACTAAAGTCTCAGAATTATTTTTGCATAAGAAAAGAACAGCAGAAACAAAATCCTCTATAATAATCAAGGATATTAGTCCCAGGGACAGTAGGAACCAATGTTGCTGGTGGATTTACCTGCCTCAACTATATGAGAGTAAATATCAATACATCCAAGTCCTCACCTTGATCTAATGTAGAGTAGTAGAGGAGAGATTTCATTATATTTTTCAATAAGGACCAGAAGAAAATAAAACTTTACAGAAAGGTTGAAAGTGGATGGCTTTTCAGACTGGCTGTTCCTATACGTGAAATAAAAATAGCAAAGACTGTGGGTAGTTTATAGGAAGAGTGGCTGGTCTGACTATAACAGAAAAGGCTCAGTATGGGACACAATAAAATTTCATCTACATCTATGTAAATGGATGCAATTTCAAGACAAGAGCTTTTGTATCTAAGACATTAACACATATATACTGTATTATGAGAGTGGCATATTAAAAGTTCTATTTTCAAGAAAGCGATGCTGAAAAAAATAATTTGTAGCAGCAGGGTGCAAAGTTCAGACATTTCAAAAGCTTAATGAGACAAGAAAGCTTGGAGCATTCACTTAAAAAGGGGAAACTGACCAAACCTCCAATAGAAAGAGATTATACATGCTGTCTCATTTCTCAAATGTTCCTACTTTCAAGATAAATGGGTACAGAGAAAAGGCTCTGTTGTAACATGCTCAGGAGAGAATCATGCTGTACCGCGTATGCGAAAAACTAGATAAAGGTTGCAACAACTCATAGATAAGGGCTGCAACAATTCACTAGCAGCTAGGATTGTAGATCTTCCCAAATTTGGGCATTGCTTCCATGTATTACTTGTACTTACGTATGCATTACATGAGACATGCTGTAATATATTATTGGCTTAAGCTAACAAACCCCTCCTGCCTTTGTTTGTGTACAATAAAAGAGGCTCCCGGAGTCAGATCTGGGTCGTCTCATCCCGAGAAAACTCGTGTCCATGTCTTTTCTCAATATTGACCTCATGGGCGGCCCGCGGAAAACTCACATCTGGTGACCCCGACGTGATATCCGTGTCACCCACCCATCTCACCCCCGGCTGGGAATAGCCTCGCATCCAGGGACGGCCGTTGGTGAACGGAGCACCCTCCCACATCGTGAGTATGGGATCGGGCTTCTCGAAGGAACAGGCAGTTCATCTCAATGAACTTCGAGATATCTGCAAATTATCTAGTGTAATTCCAGGCGGCGGGTAAGCCGCTTCCCATTCCCCCGAAAAAATGTACTAAAATACATTTGGCAACATTATCCGGCTTATCCGGAAAAGGGCTCTTTAAAAGTGAAAGTGTGGAAGCATATAGGAACATGCCTCCACGAACCTCCCCGAGCCCTGGAAAAATTCTGGCACTCTGGAGATTGGCTATAGAGTGTTTAATTATGCATGAAAAAAAAAAAGAGCCTTCAGGACACTGATAATGGTTCCTTTTTAGATTAATGTCATCAAGGAATAGAAAATATAGCTCTGATGCCTTGGAAGAGCAACAATTAATTACAAGTCCTCCACCTGATTATAAAGTTAAAATTGTCACCTCAAAACCATCTTTAATTGAATCATCAGTTCCTTCTGAAGGAACTGGTAACACCCCCACTAAGCAGAATTCAAAGAAACAGTTAGACAAAAAAAGGGGGGGGTGGAATATAGAAGAAATTCCTATCGGCTGCAACTTTGCAAGTTTCTTCTGAATGTGCTTATCAAACCTTCAGAAAAATGCCTGTTTTTGGCAAGCGTCAACAAGCCTTCTCTAACATAAGGAAAAAAGCTACAAAGAACGCCACTTCTGAATGCCGAGGAGCAATTGTTGGGCTGGGAAAAGATCTTGATTTGGCAGATATGATTCAAGTGTGTCAGGATATAGGAACATTGTATAAAACCAATTTGTTAGCACTGCCTTATCATCAGGCAGCAAAACCTCAAGGAAAAGTGTAAAAATCCAAAAAGTGGGGGCATGTCTGTAACATCTTGCCCTCAAAACCCTGGTTATCATCGTATAGATGACATTTTAATTGGAGCACAAAAAATACAACCTAATTGGCTTTTTGAAATACAAAATGATTTATGTGTAAATGAATTGCACATTGCCCCAGAAAAAATACAGCTGTACACTCCTTATCTGTATGTGCAATTTCTTTCTGTTCCAGCTTTCCCTTGTATAAAGTTACCAAAAGTTATTTCCTTAGTAAATTTGCAACAATTACTGGGTACTATTAATTGGGTCCGCTCATATTTTTTTTACCTATGCATTTACTTAGCCCATTATTTGAGTTATTGACTAAAGGAAAAAAAAGCCAGGAGATTTAATTAACATCTTGAGTATTCAGTTTGTAGATTGGATCCCTCATAGAAATTGTCAGTTTGTTAATATTTCCTACTAGTAAGCTACCCACAGGAGTATTGGCTGCTTTAGAACAGCAAAAAGTATATTGTATTGAATGGCTTTATTTGTTTCATTACCATCTAAAAATGTTTTACCCTTTATCCAAGCTATTGCTGAAATTATAACCTTGGGGCATACTCCAGACTGTCGAAGAAATGGAACTGATTTAATAAATATTATTCTTTCTATCTCAAAATCTGACTTTTACTTTTCTATCTTAGCTTTCACACTTTTTCTCAACAACCTTTTAATCTGATCTCTGACTCTCAGTATGTTTCTCAGGCTGAAAAAAATAAATTGTTTATTGTTCTTCCCACCCGGGGTTTAGCAGGTAATAAAATTAAAACCTGTCTAAATGGGAAGACTCAGATAATTTGAACTGATCAACTTGAAGTGATTTCTGTTAAAAATATTTTGTTGATGTGCATCTATAATGATAGTGTGTGGAATTGTATGTGGTTGAATTAATTATGATATGCTTGGCTGGCCAGCAAATTGACTGGGCTTGAACTTAAGGCTTTGGAAAAACAGGCAATGGTTATGGGCCCAATATCACCTTTTGTGATTAAAACTGCTGCCTGAAATTTTTTCCACTGTTTTGGGGATAAGCTAGTTCATTGAAATAATTTGAATGACTGATTTGCATGGAGGACGTATTATACAAAAGGTCTGATTGCAGCACAGATGTGAATGGGTGTGTATGAAGTCATTTATTGGATTGCATGAAATGTAATTTTGTGTATAAGCATTTTTTTTTTCCTTTCTCTTCCTGTCCTCCCAGGAGGAGGGAGGCTCATCCATTTTAAAAAGTTTTTTCCTTTCTCTCACCCCCTCCTTTTTTTCCCTGGGAGGTGAGATGCACAAGAGGGGGGCTATGAGTTTTTGTTCTCTTCACCATTTTTTTTCTCTCAGAGAACCAGCCTGAGAAAGACGGGGTAAAGGGTGATATCTGATACCTGCCTTTGCAGTTTCAGAGTATTGACTCAAAATACCTCATTTAGATTGTTTGTTTTATTTTTGAAACTGTCTTTCTTACTTTTATGTTTTTATGTCATTAACACAGAGATGAGTTAGAGATTACAATATGTAGACAGAGAGATAAAATACTTAGGGCATTTAATTAATGAAAGAAGATAACACCTGAAGAGTTGAGGAAATTTCTAGGATTGACTGGATATTGTAGGCTGTGAATAGATAATTGTGCTATTTGTATGAAGACTGGTATGCAAAGAACCCAGTGTTACAGGGAATGTAAGGGTATGGCTTTGAGGGTTTTAACCCAGAAGTGGGGAGGGAAGAGAGAGTTAGTGAAGGAAAACAGAAAGTTGACTTTTGGAAGTAAGAGAAAGTGGTTGCATGTAAGAAAAGACATTTAGGTAAGTTGGTTTGCACAGACTTGGGCTGGCTTGGAAGTCAGAATGGCAGTGGGAAAAGGATTTGAATGTATAGTGTTATAAGGAGATTTGTTTATTGGAAGGTTATAGATATTGTGGGTGGCGGAGACAGAGATTTCCATCAAAATAAAAAAGCATTAGCGAAGCAATTTGGTCTCACGGCAGCCGAAGCGACTGCCATCATACAACAATGTCCTACCTGTAGTCAACAAGCTCATTCTATCCCTATGGGTGTAAACCCTAGAGGTCTCAAAGCTTGTGAAATTTGGCAAATGGACGTCACAAGGTACGACTCCTTTAAACCATGGAACTACCTGCATGTGACCATTGATACCTATTCTGGATTTATCATGGCATCCCCACAAAGGGGAAAAGCAACCAAACATGTAATAAATCATTGTATTCGGACTTCTGCATCGATGGGACGCCCAATTGAACTTAAAACTGACAATGGATCTGCATACACCAGTACTGCCTTTGCAGACTTTTGTAACAAGTGGTCCATCACACACAAATTTGGCTTATAAATTGAAAGAGGAAAAATGCCTCGGCCTCCCAGCCATGCAAAACAAACTCAATCCTTGCTTATATACTTTGAACTTTCTTAACCTGACTGGACAGCCTCCCACATCGGCTGCGACCCGTCATTTTTCTGCTTCTCCATCAGCTACCCCAAAACTGAAGGTTTATTTCCGCCAACTACCTGATCCTGCATGGAGAGGGCCCGCTGACCTTATTACCTGGGGCCGTGGATACGCTGCTGTCCAGGACAATGATCGCATCATTTGGATCCCCAGAAGACACGTAAGACCATTTCATTTACAACAAAAAGAAGGAGAAACCCCTCGTGCTGAGATTTAAGGAGAAAACAGCCTTGCTGAGTCCTCCTGGCAACAGACTCTCAACGCACAGCGGAAGATTCATCAGGAGGAAACTACCTTCACATTGTACATACACATTTTATTAGCTTTAATATAACACTTTCTTACACATACTAATGTTAGTAGAAGTTTGGGAGTGGGTATTGTGGGTAATTGTTTTTCTAATTTTGCTAGTAATTTTGTTTCACACGTATAAGTGACTATGATTTGTTTATGGCCTTGGACATTGTTAGCTTTGGGACTCTCAAGTGACCATGTAAGGAACATAAAATCCCCACATACATACACTTCAAGTCAAGTACGCTTCCGCCACAAACGCATTGTCTATGCACAAGGTCCTTACTTTCTACCTAAGTCTACTCCAACACCTAAGGTTCCCATATTGACATTTCCAGCTGAGGGGGGAGTGAATAAGGACAATGGGCCTCTGCAACAATTGCATAAAGGAGACTATATATCACGGATTCTGGAATTAAGTCACGATCTTGCATCTGTTGCCCCTACATCTCATGATCCTTCATGTCAGCAGCCTCTACATTCAATCATGATGGGACAGTAATAAAAGACATTCAAATAGCTGCTAATCGGACAAACTCCACTACTCCTATTTCCCAAACCACACCCACCACTGACACTGGGTGGCTCATTAAAAACTCAGATATCCAGAGGCATCTTGCCCAATCTCGGGTGGCAATGAACTATCGGGATCTTCATTTATTAAATAACTGGACAGTACATATGTTCAACGAGACTATCAAGGTGCTGAAGCTGATGAACAAAGAACTGGTTGAAATCAGGGAGGTGGTCTTACAAAACCGATATGCCTTAGATATTATGCTAGTAGCTACCTATGTATCTGATTATCAGTATAACATCACTCACACCATAGAACATATGGAAAAGTTGATCAAAAACAATCCCTTATCATCCAATGGATCTGGCGCCATTGACATCTGGACTGCTCTTTGGTCATGGCTCCCGGATGGTTCTTGGTTGAAATCAATTATGCCAACTATTGTATTTATAATCGTACTGCTTGTTTTGCTTTGTTGCTGTATCCAATGTCTCCCCTCCCTTCTGCAAATGTGCAAAGGTTTTATTCCCTCCAATAGGAAGGACGTCCTGATAAGTGAAACCACAGCCCTTCTGGAACTGGAGGAACAAATCAGGTGTGGTCAGAGAAGGTGCTTGGGACTTACAGGATAGGGCTTCCAGAATAACTCAGAGGTTACAAACTCCTGACGTGGTTTTCTTGGGTGCCTGGATCCGGATGGATTTACAATTTGTGCGAGCGATTTGTGGAAATGTATAACTGGAATACAACTCAGAAACTTGATGGCCTACCTCGCTTGACATCTCCTGGCCACTTTTCCACTAACTTTGTTCACCGTAATAAAAGGATGGGTGAGCTACAAACATTTGCAGAAACCGGATGGCTGAAGAACATATTGTCTACTGTACTCATGATCATTTCTTTGCTTATTTCTGTATGTTGTAGTATCCAATGTATTCCTGCTTTGTTTGCTATGATGACAAACATGTTTCCCAGGCATAAAGAGAACATCATAATAACAACACAGCTAACCTGTTGCAAAAAAAAAAATTAAAACAAAAAGTAGGAGATGTTGTAACATGCTCAGGAGAGAATCATGCTGTACCGCGTATGCGAAAAACTAGATAAAGGTTGCAACAACTCATAGATAAGGGCTGCAACAATTCACTAGCAGCTAGGATTGTAGATCTTCCCAAATTTGGGCATTGCTTCCATGTATTACTTGTACTTACGTATGCATTACATGAGACATGCTGTAATATATTATTGGCTTAAGCTAACAAACCCCTCCTGCCTTTGTTTGTGTACAATAAAAGAGGCTCCCGGAGTCAGATCTGGGTCGTCTCATCCCGAGAAAACTCGTGTCCATGTCTTTTCTCAATATTGACCTCATGGGCGGCCCGCGGAAAACTCACAAGGCTCCAGTAATGTTCATAAAAAGCAAGCAGATTCATGTGTTTCAGATCACCAGGAGATTAACTTGGGGCTGCTAAAGAATAGCTGATCAAAAACAACAGAATTCCTAGAGCTGTTCATTTTTGCAGGGTTTCATCCAGGGGTGAAATCCCGCAGGTTCTGACAGGTTCTGGAGAACCAGTAGCGGAAATTTTGAATAGTTTGGAGAACCGGTAGCAGAAATTATGAGTAGTTCGGGAAACTGGCAAATACCACCTCTGGCTGGCCCCAGAGTGGGGTGGGAATGGAGATTTTGCAATGTCTTTCCCCCAGGAGTGGGGAGGGAATGAGGATTTTGCAGTATCCTTCCGCTGCCAAGCCTGCCAAGCCATGCCCACAGAACCAGTAGTAAAAAAATTTGACTTCCACTACTGAACTATAAGGCCTTTGCATCCTATTTCATTTTCTCCATATTGGGGAACTGATGTTCAATGGAAAGCAGAATGACTACCAGTAGTGAACATTATCTTGTATGAAATCACTGAACATGGTCATATAAAGCTTTCTCAGATATCTTGATAAGTATTAAAAGAATGGAAGTCAAGATGGATGTGATAACTTTTCCCAGTGTTTCTTGTTTCTGTCACTAAAACTCAGCTCCAGATTTGTCAGGTGTAACATCACCTTTTTTTGCAATCTACTTTATGTATTTTGTAGAGCGTTACTACTTCAATGCCAAAGCAAGTGGGCTGTCAACCACATAGCGCATAAATACAGAAATAAGAGATTATGAAAAGTGAGTTCACAAATGGTAAATCAGAGTATTCCTTGATGTCTCTTGAAGATTCTCAAAGGTTTCCTGATTCAAAATGTGGGCATTCATCAAAGGAAATGAATTCTTGAATTTGATTCATGAACATAAAAAGCCTCATGCGTTTCAGTTCTACTCAGCAGTTTGATTACAGACTTCCTCTGGGAAGATCTTTGCTTTGGAACTGGAGTTCTGAGAAGGATATTAGAAGGTCAGTACCACCAAGGAAACATAGACATGACTCCTCCAAGAGTTCTGAAGGACAGTTCCAGGTGACTGCTTTCTGCTGTAACAGGAGCACAAAGCAGGAGACAGAAGAAAGCATTTTGGCAAAGATGCTTGTCTAAGTCTTATCCATTCTTCCTGCTTGGCGTAATACAAAGATGACCCTCAAATGGTGTCATGGTTGGAATATAAATGCCCAACTTTGCATTTCACTCATCCCTAGGTAAAGGTTCCCCTAGCACATATGTGCTAGTCGTTCCCAATTCTAGGGGGCGGTGCTCATCTCCGTTTCAAAGCCAAAGAGCCAGCGCTGTCCGAAGACATCTTCATGGTCATGTGGCCGGCGTGACTAAATGGCAAAGGCGCATGGAACGCTGTTACCTTCCCACCAAAGGTGGTCCCTATTTTTCTACTTCCATTTTTTATGTGCTTTTGAACTGCTAGGTTGGCAGAAGCTGGGACAAGTAACGGGAGCTCACCCCATTACGCGGCACTAGGGATTCGAACCGCTGAACTGCTGACCTTTCGATCTACAAGCTCAGTGTCTTAGCCACTGAGCCACCACGTCCCTTATTCACTCATCCCTAGATCACTGCAGAGGCAGCTTCTGCCTATTGTTTTCTTTGTCTTCTGTCTGATTCTCAGAGGCTGCCTGGACTAGTCTCTGCTGTTTTCTTGGCAAATTCATGTGATTCATCATGAGATAAGATTAGGGCTGAAGTTCTGTCTGTTTCTTTTTTGGCCATGGGCATGATGCCACTGATTTTTTTCCCAATTGATTATAATTCAAAAAGGCTATTTGTTTTTTGTTTTTTAGCAGTGAAGCATTCAGGCCTCTCTCATCATGCCAAAAGTTTATCCTACTTATCTTGCTAATCTACAGGTGGTAGAAATGGAGAGAGAAAGAGAGGCATGTGATTCTCCTGCCACTTTGCATCGTGGAAGGGAGAAGGAGGACAAGCGGAAGTTCTGGCTGTCAGGTCTCCAATCACACAGAGCAATGGGATCAAAGAACCGGTAGCAAAGAGCTGTCTTATCTCTGTTATCCTTATTGCCATGCATGGAAAAGAGAATTAGGGAGAAGGGAGAGAAGAAAAGCCAGTCCCTTTGGTGCCCGTTTTTTTCCTGGCACAGAAAATATCTGTTTCCCTTCATGATGTGTAAGTTCTCCAATTACATTCCACAGGAAAGAAAAGTGGTAGAGAAGCAGCTCTTCAAACAGCAGCTATTCACCCCCACTGGCTTAGGTGCTGTAGCATATAAGTCAGTGGTGGAATTCAATTTTATTTACTACCGGTTCTGTGGGCGTGGCTTGGTGGGCATGGTGTGGATTGGTGGGCGTGGTAGGGGAAGGATACTGCAAAATCCCCATTCTCTCCCCACTCCTGGGGGAAGGATATTGCAAAATCTCCATTCCCACTCCACACTGGGGCCAGCCAGAGGTGGTATTTGCCGGTTCTCCAAACTACTCAAAATTTCCGCTACCGGTTCTCCAGATCCTGTCAGAACCTGGTGAATAGCACCCCTGATATAAGTGCAGAGGCCTTCTTCTGGAAGACCACTAGACATATGTCATAAATGTCTCCCTAAGTATTTGGGAGTTGAAACACTATCAGCCTTGTGAGGTAATCCACATAGTAAGCCCACCCATATGAATTAATTGTACTTCATTGTCAGGTTACATTAACAGAATCTTGCAAGTCTAAAAATATGCTTCTCTGTGTTGCCTTGGATGCTTTTGATGTATGATGTATAAAAAGATCCTGGCAGTTTAGTTGCTGTAGGATCTATGCCATGATGGGGTTGCACTTACTTGTGTGTGGGGGTGTGGGGGTGGGGGGGCATCTACAGAAGAACTGTAGCTTTGCAATTCCACCATAAGGCTGCCCATGGTTTCATTGTAGGAAGCATTTCATGTGAAGAGAAGTGGAGAAAAGGTTCTTCAGACACTATTTAATGAGAAAAAAACAGCTCATTTGGATGCTATCCCTCCACTTCCTTTCCCACAGTGATGGCAGGAGAAGACAGGGATAAAGACATGGGCCCGAATGATTGCTTTGGTTAGGGTTAGCCTCTCCATTACAAAACTCACTGCAAAATCTGGCAATCCGAACAGAGGCCAGTTCCTGTTTCTGTCACACTTGGCTAAGTGTAGTAGTTTGCCCTCAGTCACTGATAATGGGCAATGACTCTTTCTGAGTGTCCTATAAAGTGAATTTGGATCCACACAGATAATAGCTTTACCAGATGGTTTTCTTTAATTGTTGCTACCGTGATCCACGCCTACTCGGCAGGCTTATAACAGAAGGATCTCTGGCATTATTCATATGCATTCTTTAATAAGGTGAGAGTATATTGTGATATTATTACAACCAACTGCTCCTGCTTTATAGTGTCACTTTTAAACTGAACTGTAATTCTTTACTGCTTCTCCATATACTGTAGTAGTAGAAACTTCTACTGTGCCTCTTTCCTTCATGTAGTAAAATATTAAAATGGTTCACAAGCATTAACTTGCTGGCCTGTCTTATAAGCTACCGTGGTTGGCCAGTGTTGTTATCCCCAAAGGTAGGACTTAGACTAGGAGTCTAGAAATCTGTCCAGACCATCTCTTGACTTCAGGGGATCCTGCAGGAAGAGCATGTATTTGGCCACTAACTTGTGGGGTATTTCTGGTTTGATGGTAACACTACTGCATCCGTTAACTGGAAAAAAATATATATACCACAGCCTCCCTGGCTAATAGAAGAGTTTCATGCAGGAGTGGGCTGCTGGGGGTTTGCATGGGTTTAGGAGAACCTCTAGCTAAGATTCTGTGCAGTTCGGAGAACCCCCAAATCCCACTCCTGGCTGGCCCCGCCCACCCCCTCACAGGATTCCCCCACACGGCCCATTTTAGATGTAGGTAAGTGCAGGACACGCGTGGAGGCTCGGGGAGGGTAAAAAACAGGCTTACCAGATGTTAGGGATGTTTCCGGCCTCTAGAGGGCTTCCGGAGCCTGGGGAGACTGTTTTCGCCTTCCCGGAGGCTCGAGGAAAGCCTCCGGAGCCCAGGGAGGGCAAAAACGCCCCACCCCACTGTGGTACAGGAGGCCAACTAGACCACACCCACCATGGCCATGCCCACCCAGCAACCTGGCAGAGAACCCCTTGTTAAAATTTTTGAAGCCCACGCCTGGTTTCATGATGTCTAGTAGAAGAGAATTTCATTATGTTCCTTGGGGAAAGTCAGATTTTATTTATTTTTGCATAAGACTAAGACCTGCTTTATAGTGTCACTTTTAAACTGAACTGTAATTCTTTACTGCTTCTCCATATACTGTGGTAGTAGAAACTTCTACTGCTCCTCTTCCTTCATGTAGTAAAATATTAAAATGGTTCACAAGCATTAACTTACTGACCTGTTTTATAAGCCGCTATGGTTGGCCAGTGTCATTATCCCCAAAGGTAGGGCTTAGTTAGATGCCTTCTGGATTTTGGGGACAATCACATTCAGAATTTCCTTAGCATTGATCCTGCTGCCTAGGATTCAGGGAAGTTTATTTCTTTATTTAGCAAATGTATTTGGTTGCCTGTGTTAATTCAATAACTCTGGGTAGCTAACACAGCATAGACAAAAACGCAATATAGAAACCATAGGCAACTCTAATTTAAACAATAATTGAGACTATTTATAAACAGCCTGATAGCATAAAGGTAAAGGTAAAGGTTCTCCTTGCACATATGTGCTAGTCGTTCCCGACTCTAGAGGGTGGTGCTCATCTCCGTTTCAAAGCCGAAGAGCCAGTGCTGCCCGAAGACGTCTCCATGGTCATGTAGCCAGCATGACTAAACGCCAAAGGCACTCGGAATGCTGTTACCTTCCTGCCAAAGGTGGTCTCTATTTTTCTACTTGCATTTTTTACTTGCTTTTGAACTGCTATCAGAAACTGGAACAAGTAACAGAAGCTCACCTCGTTCCATGACACTAGGGATTTGAACTGCTGAACTGACGACCTTTCGATAGCATATACGGTAGCAAAATACCTATACGGGTTCCACTCACATCCTGGCCCCAACACCTGAGGGAAAAGTCAGGTTTTCAAGGCTGTTTTCTAAAACATCTAGCAAGCACCACATTGCCTGTTGTTCATTTCTGCATGACCATTGCATCTGTTCTTCAACATTACAGATCTCCTGCCCCCTTTTGCACAAGGCCATGCCTTCCCAATACAGTACAATCACACACTGCTTCAAGAATAACCTGCTAGGGGCAGTTACCAATTGGATAAAAGTCTTTATTTGCTGCTCATTTGAGATGTGCTTCTCATAACCTGCCTCTGAAATTGTAGGACTATGGAAGCAGGCATACCACCCATTGGTCCATTTAGAAATTGCAATACAGTTAGCCCTTGAAATGCCTGCGGGTTTTAAACAATGTGCCTTCATGTGTAACTTTTTAAAGGATTCAATCTATCTGGCAGGAAAAAAAACCCATTTATTTACACACACTTACATAATTTAATTTATGCAAATGACCAGGTCATCTTCCCAACACGCGTATGTGCATCGGGCGACTGCTCCTATGGTTTCCGGCGCTCCCGTGTGTATGAAGACTAGCTGGCCGGTGCGCTGGAACCCGGAAGAGCAACAGATGATGATTCGCGTGCCCGGAGAGATGGCTTTGGGTGCCACTTCTGGCACGTATGCCATAGGTTTGCCGGGTCTAGTTTATTGAAAGGTGATTTGGGGAAGTAAAGGAGAAAGGCATATTTGTGGATTTTTTTCTGCTCCTTTGAGGAACATCTGGCCAGTTATAAGCAGTTAAAAGCCAAAGTCAAAAGAAAATTGAGTAAGATGTATATGATTGGGACTATTTCACCAACAAATGTAGACAGGGTTTTCTTATGTGGTGTTATATTTACACTGAATGGTTGATATTCTTAGATTTAGTTCTTAGATACTGGGTAGATGTTTCCAAGGAAACCTAAGGTGCGTGCGCTTCTTGCTGTGCTTTGCGTATGTCAAAGATAGAAAGAAGACTTTTGATAGTGCTTCTATGCAGTTACAAAATTATTTGATGGCTCTGGTGGAAGGCTTTGGTTGCATTTCAGCCTTTGTCTCACCTAAAATCAGATGTCTCTTATCACTGTTGTTGCCTTTCACTCCCTATTTTTGCATGGAGTTGTGCACTAGGATGGTGGCTCCTGCCTATTTTACACATTTTAATGTCTTGTTTGTCTCTGTGGCCAAGGTAAAAAAATTGCTTACTGGTTATGTTTCTTCATCTACTGTTATAAATGTCTGCTGTAGAATAATTTCATTTCACTGCCTTCCATTTTCTAGTTGCAGCTGAAACTTGTCAATTTGTCTTGTTTCTCCTGGTTCTTTTTCAGACACACACCACCCCCTCGATAAGAGTTTCTTTTTAATATATCGGTTTGATCAAAGATAGGATAGGACTGATGGAAGCAAATAACAAAGTGAACAGGTAGAGCATACCAAAAACATAAGATTTTTTTACAAAGCCAGTCTTTCATCAGCCATGATATGATGTGACTCCGTGCGGAAAGACTGGGCTAACGACCAGTTCAGAGTGTTTTTATTATTATAGTTTGACAGTTATATTTCTGCAGAAAAAAAATATATATTGGCAATTATATTTCTGCATGAGAAATGTAACTTGTTCGTGATGGCAATGAGTCCTGAACTGAAGGCTTCCCAAATGATGAAGTGTTTTGAAAACAAATGCATGATTTGGCCTGGGTTGATACCTACGAAATGGATAGCAGACTTGCTTTGAAAACACAACTCGACAAGATTATGGAAGAAACTTGCCACAATTTTCTTTTAGAATTAATTGGAATGATCTGCCAGCAAGAATTCCACTGTGGCACAGATGGCCATAAACTATGGAGTTGTCTAGAATCCATCATTTTTAGATAGCACTTTTTTGCACGGAACAGCATATATTTAAGAAAGATGCATAGGAAACAAACATATATTGGAGAAAACCACAAAGAAGCAAAAATAATGCCTCGCATAGAAACTTTCATCTAAAAAGTGTATAGTGGGAATAGCTGCATTAAAAGCAGACTCTATTAGAGAAAGCTGAATTTAAAGCTGCATTTATTAGGGAAATTTGCATGTGATGATGGTCACAGGTTTTTAAATAGTAATTAGTAAAATAATGCGATGGATTAGAGCAGCAGTTCTATAATGTGTTGGTTTTAGGATTTCTTCACATTCTTAAAAATAATTCAGGACCCCAAAGAGCTTTGGGGTATGTCAATTATGCCTATTGATATTTACTGCATTAAAAATGTAAACAGAGACATTTTAAAAATATTTATTTATTTGACTTCGCAGACCCCTGGAACAGTCTTGGTGATCCCCAGAGGTTCCCCAAAACACACTTTGAAAACCACAGGATTAGATTAAGGGGAATGACCTGAAGAGACAGGCAAGATTAGAACCCTAATAAAAGCTAACTAATACATTTAGCAGAATGAAGGGGTTCCCGCTTCTCTGCACATTTCCTTCAGTCACCTCCTTAGTCGTTCTCTCTGTATTCCAAATGGTTGTTGCAAGGAAAGGAATGTAGAAGCTGTGCAAACTTGTGGTTCTCCAGATGTTTCTGAACTTCAGTTCCCAGCATCTCTCATTGGTCATATTGGTTGGGACTATTGAGAGAGCAACACCTTGTTCCCACCCTAATCCAAACCCAAATTAAAAAAACTCTTTTCCATAGCTAGGTTCTGTTGAGTGTAACTCAACTCAAACCCTTCTTTTCAGGGATGGGCTTCAAAAATTTCAGCAAGGGGTTCTCTGCCTGGTTGCTGGGTGGGCATGGCCATGGTGGGCGTGGCCTAATCAGCCTCCTGCACCACGGTGGTGGTGGGGGGGGTATTTTTGCCCTCCCTGGGCTCCGGAGGCTTTCTTTGAGCCTCCGGGAGGGCGAAAACAGCTTCCCCAGGCTCCAGAGGCCGGAAATGGGCCTGTTTCAGGCCTTCCCAAACTTCCGGTAGGCCTGTTTTTCACCCTCCCCAAACCTCCACGCGCGCCCTGCACTTACCTGCATCCATAACAGGCCACGTGGAGACTCCTGGGAGGGGCGGGGCAGGGTGGGCAGGGCCAGCCAGGAGTGGGATTTGGGGGTTCTCCGAATTGTACAGAATCTTAGCTAAAGGTTCTCCCGAACCCCTGCGAACCCCCAGCAGCACACCCCTGCTTCTTTTCCCTTTTGGTTTTTGGACAAAACTCATCCTCCTCCTTTACTCTGGAATTACCACCAAGAGAGCCTTTCTTTCCTTGCATTTATATTCACCTCCCAAGTCATTGTGTTTATGAGGCAGCTTTAAATTGTTCCTAGGTGTATTGGTGTTCAAAACAGATAAGAGTCAACAGGTAACCCACTCAGTTCTAGAAGAAGGATGTAGATGAGATGGACCCTCTTGGCGTCTGTCATGGGTGATTTGGCCCAGTAGCTGCAGCAGCAAAACTGAGAAGACTAATTCTCTCTCCAGTTATTTCCATGCAACCTAATCCAACACCTTCCAAATGCATTAAATTACATTCTAAGCTTGCAAGAATGTTGGCCAGACTGGCTGAGAATTATTGAAGCTGCAGTCCAACATATCTGGAGGATAACATGACCTTTCGTAGAACTGCTGTATTTCCAAATTATTAAAACACTAAGCTATTGGAAATGTTGTATGTTTTTGCATCTGAGAAGGAAGGGGGGAAAATGCTCTTCTAACTCATAAAAAAGGCCTTGATTCTTCTGTCTTTTATCTTGATTCTTCAGTCTGACAATACTGCGAGAGGAACACAGTATATTTTGCAACCAATGTCCTTTTCAGTGCCTGATTCTTTTGCTTTGCTTTTTCATTTTTATACTGATTTCAAGGCAGGAAGGAAAAGCCATCTAACAGCAAATCAAATAACAGATCCATTTTCCTTTGCCATTGCAGCTCATCCACAAGAAAAACAAAAAGGTGGAGAGTTGTAGGATATTTTTGAAACTGTGTTGTACAGGAAGAGAAAAACTGAGTATAGAAGGAGGAGAAACAAAGAAACAGGGATATAAAGGAAAGGAGCAAATCAGTTGGGAACAGCTCCAAAGTCATATCTGAAAAAGGCAGAAGGGAACATATGACAATATCCATAAGTGATATCTCTCCTCTTTTCTTCTTGTTAGATAAAACCTTACATACTTTGCATTACAGTTGTTCTGTATGGCCAGTTTTTTCTTCAACAGATTTAAATTATTTTAGACTTTAAATGACAGGTTAGTACCTTATTGTATTGAATTTTTTATTTTGTAAACTACTAAGGAAAACTGGCTGTTAGGCACTATAGAAATGCAATATAATACAATTAAAAAAGCAGGAGGATCCATATTGTCAATGTGGAAATCAATAGAATGAAAAAGATTTTAATATTATTAATTTCATTATTTATTATGCTATCCAGTTGTTATTATTGTCACTGAATTTAAGTCTGGCATTACTAGGCATTACAGTACTTTCTCACTGAAGTGCAAACACACACACACATACAGAGAGAGAGAGAGAGACAGACAGACAGACAGACAGACAGAGACACAGAGACACACACAGAGAGAAACAGGGCTAGATTGGTTCTAGCAAGTTTTTATGACCACATCTCCAGCCCAAGAATTACAACAAGAATTACAATATCATACCAATAGCATATTTGGATTTTTCCCTTGACTGATCCAAATATTCCTCTCCAAAACTGTCACCCAGCATAGGCCTGCCAAAAGAAAAAGATGCTAGCTCTTAATTGGCCCCCAAAGTTCTTTGGATAAGGGAATGAAAATGAGGGCTACAGAGAAGAGACATATCTCTAAAGTTACACGTCTTTCTTACAGGTTTCAGTGGGACTACAAAGACCAACAAGCAATGAAGAAGGATGAAATGCACTGAATCCCATCGCTGGCTAACTTGTTTAATGTGGGAGAGTTGAGAATGTCTCTTAGCTTTCTCCTCCTCCATATCCCTGACCCATCTTCTCATTTCACCAAGTGTATAAAATAGTCCTAAAAAAGTTGTAGAAAGTTCAGACAAATTTGCGGAAAGAAAGATAAGGAAAGGTTACCTCTTTTTCATTTTAAGGTTAATGGCTTGTACTTTCTTCATTTGTTGGTTGTTATCGTTTTTTTGGCAGAAGCGGACTAAAACTTCCTAGAGGGCTTTTTCCAACATCCCATCTTTTCTCTAGCTATCGGACATTGTTCACTTTTACGAAGATTTATGATAACACCCATTGACTTTAGTTTATTTACAGTTGGTTATTTATGGTTGAATGTGCTAAAAGATAATGTTGATGACATTTACACAGCCAATTAGGCCATTTATTTTAGCTCCCATTTTTCAGATGGAAAGGATAAGGCAGAAGAAATGTGGTCAGTCTGAAAGCTTCACCGTTCTATCCTGGATTAAAATTAATTATGTGACTGATTTGAATGCAGAGGTGTGCAGGCATTTGCACACATATATACACACGATGGCCTTGAAGATCTTATATTTAGGATCATACAGAATAATACAGTTTGAACAAGAATACTCTTGAAAAATTTTCTGTGCTGGTTGTGGGTGGCAAAATGGATAAGTGGGAGAAATTCTTGCTGGGAGCAAAAAAAATGATTTTCTAGTAGTATTGATTGGAGTGAAAAAAAAAATCAGAAAATAGGTACACAAATTTATATGCTCTTAACGGGGCATAAAAGTGGGGAATGACAGATTCACAATTCCTGCTATAGAGTCTGCTGTTATAGATGGAAATGCCCTGTATAATGCAACCCTTAGATTATAGCTACTATGATGGTAAAAAGATTCTTCTTCTTCTTGTTGTTCCATATCCGTCATCGGACGTTGGTGATCATGTTGGTGATCCTATTTTTATCAACAGCCGCATGAAAAAGTGCTGCTGAGTTTTGTCCAAACCAGTCCCTTAGATTTTGAGGTAAAGAGATTAAAGTCTGTATTTCTCATTTCTGGTTTTGTGCTGGAGATGTACAGTAGGCCTATGATATTTGGTCCACAAAATTTGGACAACCACAGGTTTGGCAACAAAGAATTACAGAAAACTACCTCTTTGATGCCATCTAGTGATCATCTTGAGGTTGACAGCAAAGAATTGCGGAAAACTACCTCTTTGATGCCATCTAGTGATCATCTTGAGGTTGGCAGCAAAGAATTGCAGAAAACTACCTCTCTGATGCCATCTACTGATCATCTTGAGAAACCTTGAGAAGTAGTCCAGGCAAGAAGCATCATCAGGAGTAATAGTTCTAACTTTATTCTAAGGTCTCATTAACAGAATCTTGCAAGTCTGAAAATAACCCTTGCCTTTCTAACTTTTATTCTCCAGAAAACGAGGGAGGATCCCTTCTGAGATATGTTTGCTACCTCTCCTGCTTATCCATAGGTAGCAAATGTTTCATAGTATTTTAATTAAGACTTTAAGGGTCAGCTTATCTACAGATGGCCTTGTTCATGAATATATGTACGTAACTGCCTGGGTGATGCCCTTTGCCTCCCATCAATTTTTACTTTCCTATAAAAAATTATTTATAGGGCTTTTGATTTTTACAATATTTGCTGTACATGCAATGCCTGATAATACAGCTCTATCATAGATAGGCTGAGAAAATCCCAGGGGCCATTAGACAGCAATAAAGGACTATTTCTTGATTAGGATTTAATACCTGCCCTACTACATCATGATGCTCAAGGTGTCCAACAACAACCTCACAATTAAAATAATAATAGTAATTCAAGCATTAAAATAACCTTAAGACATTATAAAGTGTGATATGCACTGATGATATTAAATTGTAAGACAAACATTCGAAACACATTAAAAGCAAATTAGTGGAACCCCTCAAGTTTCAGGGGATGCCAGAATAAGCAGGCAAGTCCTTTGCTTTTTGTAGAAAGATGGAGATACCATGGAAGATACGACTTCCACACGTATTCTTCTGCCATCTCATAATTGAAGTAGGTTTAGCAAAGGAAGTCTATTCTGCAATCCATGAGAATTTCACCAACATGCTTTCTTGCTTTGAAATAAATTTTGAAAGCAAATTCTCCTTCCAGAATACCCAAATCACTTGAAGGCAGGACAAGAATCAAAGGATGGAATCTAATCAAGAAGAGAAGCAACCTAGAACTAAGGAGAAATTTCCTGGCAGTTAGAACAATTAATCAGAGGAATGACTTGCCATCAGAAGTTGTGGGTGCTTCAACACCGGAGGTTTTTAAGAAGAGATTGGACAACCATTTGTCCAAAATGGTATAGGTCCGTGATGGCGAACCTATGGCACGCATGCTGGAAGTGGCATGCAGAGCCATCTCTCTGCGCACACCAGCTGTTGCCTGTTGCTCTTTCGGGTTCCAGTACATGCCGGGAAGCTAAGCTTTTGGTTTCCAGTGCGTGCATGCACACTAGCTAACTGGTCTTCATGCGCACATGAGTGCCAGAAACCGGAGGACCAGGTGACCAGCATGCATGCACGTACCAGAAACCAGAACCTCAGCTTTCCGGCATGTGCCGAAACCCAGAGGAGCAATGGGTGACGGCTGGTGTGCCCGGAGAGATGGCTCTGCGTGCCACTTCCGGCACACGTGCTATAGGCTCGCCATCACAGCCCTATACCATTTTGGACAAATGATTGTCCAATCTTTTCTTAAAAACCTCCAATGTTGGAGCACCCACAACTTCTGACTTCCTGGCGCACGCATTCTGCTCTTCTGGTTTCCAGTGCTCCCTTGTGTGTGCACGCTCCCGTTTCGGCACTCAGTGCCAAAAAGGTTCACCAACACTGTTATAGGGTTTCCTGCTTGAGCAGGAGGTTGGACTAGAAGACCTCCAAGGTCCCTTCCAGCTCTGTTATTCTACTAAGGAAAGTGGAAGAATTTTTCTACAGGACACTAATTTTAGCAGCCATCCCTGGCTTTTCCTGAATTCTTTTTTCCCCTCTCTGTAGATCATAAACACTTCGAAACACATTTCCTTTGAGGCACCCAAAGTATGATCTCCTCCGTGTATGGCGTAGTGACAAAAACTGTGGCTGAACGAAAGGCCTGACAACCCCACTGAGCAACCGACAGGCCATGTGCATATTTCTGAGTTGATTTAGGAGTGCGCAGCAGAAGCAGACGGCGTGTTACAGCGGAGCGCTAAAATACAGCCGATGCTCCTCTCAGCAAGCAATGATACAGGCAATCTAGGCCAATTAAGGACAGCGTTTCTTATCAGCCTGGCAATATATCTCCACTTATTGGCGTGCCATGGCCTCTCCGTAACCCCACTGCAAGTCTGTGCTGCTTGAATACTTGTGGCTCTCCAGGGTAGGGAAGGGTACCTGGCTTGCTGTTTTGAGAAATGGAAGTTCAATGGGAGTCCAGGCACCCGTGGAAGGGACCCATGTCTATTGAGGGTGGACAAACCAACCCAACCTCTTCCATGAAGACCCCTATCCTTACCAACACCATCTATACCAGGGGTCCCCAACCCCCAGGCCGAGGCCCACTACTGGACCGCAGCTCATTTGGAACCGGGCTGCACAAGCAGTGGGAGCTTGTGTGTGTGACTGCCACTCACACACAATCACTCAAACTCTCCCCCCACCCGGCTGGGCTGCCAAACCAGAAAGCTTAGGAACTGCTCATCTATACTAATTCAGTATTATCTGCAATTTCATTTTCTAGGCCTGTTGCCAGTCTCTGAATCTTGGCGCCATCTCTAGGATGTTTTGGGTTACCCCTCCGTCCAATAGACAGGTTGACCAAGAATTTATTGCCCAGTGTCATCCATAAGCTAAATTGATCTAACCTCATTGCTTGGGGGGGGGGAGGTCTATATGATTTGTGTAAAGAACATTCAGTAAACATGAAACAAACTCATGAAATACTAACTGAATGGTAGGAGGGAAATGGAAAATTGTTCTGCTTGGATATGTTGGTGTGTATGGCTGGCTAGCCAGTTAGTCGGGTGGCATCAGGGGTGAAATCCAGCAGGTTCTGACAGGTTCTGGAGAACCGGTAGCGGAAAATTTGAGTAGTTCAGAGAACCGGCAAATACCACCTCTGGCTGGCCTCAGAGTGGGCTGGGAATGGGGATTTTGCAGTATCCTTCCCCCAGGAGTGGGGAGGGAATGGGGATTTTGCAATACCCTTCCCCTAGGAGTGGAGAGGGAATGGGGATTTTGTAATTATCCTTCCCCCAGGAGTGGGGAGGGAATGGGGATTTTGCAATATCCTTCCCCCAGGAGTGGGGAGGGAATGGGGATCTTGCAGTATCCTTCCCCTGCTATGCCCACCAAGCCATGCCCACCACGCCACACCACGCTCACCAAGCCACGCCCACAGAACTGGTAGTAAAAAAAAATGGATTTCACCACTGGGTGGCCTGCTCCCTAAAGAAAACACCCTGTACTGTACCATTTTATTTCAAATCTCACTTATGGAAATAAATTCAACCTCCCTGGGCAGAAGCACGCATATTTTGGAATATCTCTGAATAGAGGGTTCTTGGGACCAAAAGCAGGGCAGAGGGGATGCTACCAAGTGCTGCTAGAATATTCCCATTAGATAATTTATTTATTTATTTATTTATTTATTTATTTATTTATTTATTGCGATTTATATGCCGCCTTTCTCCCTAGGGACTCAAGGCGGCTTACAAAATGACAACTTCAATACAAATCACAATACAATACCAAATTAAAATCAGTAACCCAATTAAAAACGATTTAAAATTATACCAGTGTACCCCCAAACGGATCAGTTTAATTGGCGGAAGAGCCACGTCTTCAGCTCGCGACGGAAGGAAAGAAGGTCGGGGGCTGTCCTGAGCTCAGTGGGCAATCCATTCCAGAGGGTCGGGGCTCCCACAGAGAACGCCCTCCCCCTGGGGGTCGTCAGCCGACATTGTTTGGCCGACGGCACCCTGAGGAGGCCGACTCTGTGAGAGCGCACAGGACGATGGGAGAACGGCTGGAGATGGTCCTGCAAGTACCCCGGGCCTAAGCCATGAAGGGCTTTATAGGTGAGCACCAGCACCTTAAAACGTATCCGGAGTGCCACCGGTAGCCAGTGCAGCTCACGCAGGAGAGGTGTTACACGGGAGTATCTAGACGCCCCCGTAACTACCCGCGCGGCTGCATTTTGGACTAGCTGAAGCCTCCGGACACATCCCAAGGGCAGCCCCATGTAGAGGGTGTTACAGTAGTCCAACCTAGAGGTAACAAGGGCGTGAGTGACCGTGGCGAGGGCATCCCGGTCTAGGAACGGGCGCAACTGGCGCACAAGACGGACCTGTGCGAAGGCCCCCCTGGTTACGGCCGTCAGATGGTCATCTAAAGACAGCCGAGAATCCAGGAGGACACCCAAGTTGCGGACCCTGTCGGAGGGAGCAAGGATTTCACCTCCGATCATTAAGGATGGAACCTCCAGATCCCGGGATGCCGGCATCCACAGCCACTCAGTCTTGGAAGGGTTGAGTCTAAGCCTGTTCCTCCCCATCCAAACCCGCACCGCTTCCAGGCAGTGGGACATCACGGAAAGGGCATCCCTAGGGTGGTCAGGGGTGGAGATGTAAAGCTGGGTATCATCAGCATATTGATGATACCTCACCCCAAAACCACGGATGATCTCACCCAGCGGTTTCATATAGATATTAAAGAGCAGAGGGGAGAGAACCGATCCCTGAGGCACCCCACAAGTGAGAGGCCTCTGGGAGGATCCCTGACCCCCCGCCCAAACAGACTGCAGACGGCCCGAGAGATAGGAGGAGAACCACTGTAAAACAGTGCCTCCTAACCCTATCCCCCTGAGCCGCTGCAGCAGGATACCATGGTCGATGGTATCGAATGCCGCTGAGAGGTCAAGAAGGACCAGGATGGAGGAGCAACCCCCATCCCTGGCCCGCCAGAGATCATTTACTAGGGCGACCAATGCCGTTTCCGTGCTGTGGCCACGCCTGAAACCAGATTGGTAAGGATCCAGGTAGTCAGTTTCCTCCAGGAATTGAGGGAATTGCTGTGCCACCACGGACTCAACAACCTTCGCTAAAAAGCGAAGGTTGGAGACTGGACGGTAGTTGTTAAGTACGTCAGGATCCAGGTTAGGCTTCTTAAGGAGGGGTCGAACCACCGCCTCTTTAAGCGCAGCGGGAAAGACCCCTTCCTTTAGTGAAGCGTTGACAATAGCCTGGATCCAGTCTCCAGTCACCTCCCTGGCTGCCGAAACAAGCCAGGAGGGACAAGGGTCCAGTAAACATGTGGAAGACCCCAACCTACCCATAATCCTGTCCACGTCATCCAATGAAACAGGCTCAAACTCAACCCAGATGTCTCCACCGAGACTAGGCCCTGTCACCTCAACGGACTCTGTCCAGTCGGAGTCCAACCCGGTCCGAATCTGAGTGATTTTATCTTGCAGAAACTGTGCAAAATCCTCAGCACGGCCCTGTAAGGGGTCCTCCCTCGCTCCCTGATTAAGGAGGGAGCGGGTCACTCTAAACAGGGCTGCTGGGCGATTTTCTACAGATGCAATGAGAGTGGCGAAATAGTTACGTTTCGCCACTTCCATCGCCACAAGATAAGACCTAATATGGGTTCTTAGTTGTGTTCGGTCGGACTCGGATCGGGAGGATCTCCAACCACCCTCCAGGCGTCTTTTCCGACGCTTCATTTCCCTGAGCTCCACGGTAAACCAAGGAGCCGCCCGGGATCTGCGTCGGATCAGAGGCCGCAAAGGCGCGATTCGATCCAAGGACCCCACCGCAGCCTGTTCCCAGGCCGCGACAAGGGACTCAGATGAATCGTGGGCTAAGGAGGCGGGAAATGACCCAAGCTCCATCAGGAAACTTTCGGGTTCCATCAGGCGCCTGGGGCGGAACCATCTTACTGGTTCCACACCCCTGCGACGGGGGGTGGCGGAGGAAAAGTCGAGTCTAAGGAGGGAATGATCGGTCCATGACAGAGCGTCAATAGATAGAGTCCCCTCCCCACGATCATTTATCCACTGTCCAGAGAGAAAAATAAGGTCGAGTGTGTGTCCTCCAATATGAGTTGGGCCCTGTACAATCTGAGTCAGGTCCATGGCCGTCATGGAGGTCATGAACTCCCGCACCAACTCAGATGACTCACCGGCCGATGGCAGATAATGCTGGATGCAGAAGAATTGGACTGAATGGGAATGGGCATGACCCAGTGGAGCTACCTGTCAATCTCATGTTGCTAAATATGCTGTGTTCTAGGCTGCCTATTACCCTGCTGGAAGTTGTTATAGCTCTTTTATGAGAAGTGTCCTATGAATGGATTGTGGCATTCTGGTCATGAATTCCATTTCCTCATTGGCCATAAATGAAGCCATATAGCAGTGATGGCTAACCTTTTTGCCATCACGTGCCAAAAGCGGAGGGAGTGCAAGGAGGTTGTGCATGAGTGTGCTCACACCCATAATTCTATACGCCCCGCCCCCGTGCATGTGTGCGTGACACACCCCCACCGACCCCCGCGTGCTTCCCTTGCTTTTGGATGTGATGGCACGGTGGGCCCGGTAGGCCCGTTTTTTCCGCCCTCCCCAGGCTCCAGAGCCTTTCTAGGAGCCTAGGGAGGGCGAAAAATGGCCTTCTCCACCTCCCTAGAGGCCCTCTGGAGGCTGGAAATGGCCTGTTTGCTGACTTCCAGTGGGCCCGGAAGGCCCGAAAATCAGCTGGCCGATGCGCACGTGTGCCAGAGCTGAGCTTGCGTGCCCACTGATATGGCTCCGCGTGCCACCTGTGGCACGCGTGCCATAGGTTCGCCATCACGGCCATATAGCATATGGTGTTTTTGGTATTGTGTTACTAAATGCACCTCTCTTTTGCTTCTGTTTTTCTCTCCCCCACCCCTTCCCTTCTTTTTCTATTGGACTTATTTTTAAGCCCGAAGTAAGCAACCTCCTATACCCCAGGTATTTAGAATTATAAGTACCGTCAATCCCAGCCAGTATCATCACGATAAGTGGTGATGGAAGTTGTAAGGGCAACAAATGTATAGGGCAACACATTGAGTCCTTTCCAAAGCATCAAAACACAAAACAAGAAACAATGGTTGGAAACTAACCAAGGAGAGAAGCAACCTAGAACTAAGGAAGGTTGCTCCCGGTTCGCAAGAACCGGTAGTAAAAATTTGTAGAAGTTCCGAGAACCGGTAATAACATTGGCTGGCCACACCCCAGAACCGGTCCTTGGCCCAGTCGCCACTCACTTACCCCGCCCACCTCATCAGAGGCTTTTTAAAAAAAAACTTTTAAAAGCATTTTTTCTACAACCTCTTCAGCCAAAAAAATGCTTTTAAAAGTAAAAAAAAAAAGCCTCTGATGATCCCGTGGCTCAGCTGGGATCGGCAGAGGCTTTTCAAAGCATTTTTTTTTCCCGGCAATCTCTTAAGGTTGTAGAAAAAATGCTTTTAAAAGTTAAAAAAAAAAGTTGGCCATGCCTATCCAGTCACATTACCCCCCACCCAGCCACACCCCAAAAATAAGCCACGCCCACAGAACAGGTAGTAAAAAATTTTAGAACCCACCCCTGCAGTCAACCAATGGAATAGCTTGCTTTCAGACATTGTGGGTGCTCCATCACTGAAGGCTTTCAAAAAGAGGCTGGGCAACCATTTGTCTAAAATGATATAGGGTCTCCTGTTCAAGGAGTGGGTTGGAGTAGAAGACCTCTGAGGTCCCTTACAACTCTATTATTCTATGTTCTATTTTATTCTCTTGGAAGGGGAAGATACCATCCACACCAGAGGCACTAAATACTGCTACTTAACTACTGCAACAGAGAGGCAGTTTGGTGTAGTGGTTAAGGCATCAGGAAGAACCCTAAGTCTGCTGAGCCTGGATAGCTCAGCAGACTAATGCATTGTAATTTAACTTCAGCTGTCTGCAATTACTGTAAGTTCGAATCTCGCCAGGCTCAAGGTTGACTCAGACTTCCATCCTTTCTAAGGTAGGTAAATTGAGGACCCAGTTTGTGGGGGCAATAAGCTGACTTTGTAAAAATATACAAAAGTATGAAGGCTATTGCTTAGCGCATTGTAAGCCGCCCTGAGTCTCTGGAGAAGGGCGGCATATAAATCAAAATTAAAAAAAAAAAAGACATCCTAAATTCTAACCCATTTTGGGCATAAAGCCAGTTGGGTGACCTTTGGCTAATCACACTCCCTCAGCCCCAGGAAGGAAGTAATGGCAAACCACTTCTGAAAGACCTTGCCCAGAAAACAGCAGGGACCTGCCCAGGCAGTCTCTGCGAATTAGACACGACTGAACGTAAGAGAAAGAATGGAAGCACTACAGTACTACAGTTAGCAATCCTGAAAAGCAACTCAGGGATCCTTCCGAAAATCAGTTCCTATTTTGCAAGCCTGCAAAGCCTATTTGCATCCTTCATTCAGGTCTTTATGGTAGGTTAGGTCAGATAAAAAAACATGTCCCACAAGCAGTGGTGAAATTCAAATTTTTTTACTACCAGTCCTGTGGGCGTGGCTTGGTGGGTATGGTGTGGCTTGGTGGGCGTGGCAGGGGAAGGATACTGCAAAATCTCCATTCCCACCCCACTCCAGGGGAAGGATACTGCAAAATCCCCATTCCCTCCCCACTCTGGGGCCAGCCAGAGGTGGTATTTGCCGGTTCTCTGAACTACTCAAAATTTCCACTACCGGTTCTCCACAACCTGTCAGAACCTGCTGGATTTCACCCCTGCCCACAAGTAATATTGGAACTCTGCTTTATGGATTCAGGGCTTGAAAACCTGACATTTGTCCTCCCTCCCCCAGAGAGTGAGAGCAAAGCTAGTTTGTATTTTTTTGCTAATGTTTTCTTCCTGTCCTGGTCTTAAATAATGTTTGGTTGATTTCTTCAAGGTCATCTCTGTCATTCTCTGCATGAACACAATGGCTGAGCTCACCTGTCTCATCCAGCCAAAAAATGATTTCTTGAGTTTTGTTGTAGCACATTATGCCAAATTTGCCACTGTGATTTGCAATCCCGGTTGATGACTTGGCATGAACCCAACCAACTGTGACTTCTTCAACATTCCACAATTAAATAAATCATGGTTTATCACAGGAAGTAAGCAACCTATAGCATCCAAGAAATTGCTGAATGCCATCCCTTTGGAGCCATGGTGGCACAGCGATTAGAATGCAGTATTGCAGGCTAATTCAGCTCACTGCCCTGAGTTCGATCCTGACCGGCCCAAGGTTGACTCAGCCTTCTCTCCTTCCGAGGTGGGTAAAATGAGGAACCAGATTGTTGGGGTCAATAGGCTGACTTTGTAAACCACTTAGAGAGGGCTGTAAAGCACTGGGAAACAGTATATAAGTCTTAAGTGCTAAGAGCTATTGCTATGTTAGCATCCCTGTCCAATGGTCAAGGACGATTTGCCCCCGGAGATATGAAGGATATCGGATCTCCGGGCCTTTCGCCGTGCCCTAAAAACTTTTCCATCAAGCAGGGCTGGTGTGACCCCCCCCTTTTTTAGCTTTTTTTAGCTTTTTAAATTGTCAATGGGTTTGTTTTAAATTTTGGGCCAAAGTCATGTAATTCTTTTAAAAAATTTAAATTTTGTATTGGTATGTGTTTTAGTTCTGGCTGTGCACCGCCCTGAGTCCACTAGGAGAAGGGCGGTATACAAATTGAATAAAATAAATAAATAAATAAATAAATAAATAAATAAGGTTCCTAGGACTGCTGAGGATTGCACAGGTAGTCTTTGACTTACGACTGTAATCAGAGGTAGGTTTCAGCAGGTTCTGACCAGTTCTGGAGAACCGGTAATGGAAATTTTGAGTAGTTTGGAGAACCGGTAGTAAAAATTCTGACTGGCCCTGCCCCCATCTATTCTCTGCCTCCCAAGTCCCAACTGATCGGGAGGAAAAGGGGATTTTGCAGTATCCTTCTCCTGGAGTGGGGTGGGAATGGAGATTTTACAGTATCTTTCCCCTGCCATGCCCACCAAGCCACGCCCACCAAACCATGCCACACCCACCAAGCCACGCCCACAGAACTGGTATTAAAAAAATTTGAAACCCACCACTGACTGTAATGGATCCTGCTGGGGTTAAGTGAATGCTACTGTAGTTAAGCAAACTCATTGATCACAATGGTTGTTTTTACCACCCCCCCCAAATAATGGAAGTAAATGCTACTTTTGGGGAAAAACATCATAAATCATGATTGCAGGATGCTACAGGCCAGGTGACAAATGCCAGAAATGTGGTCACGTGACCATGGGGTGGGGGGTGGGCAGTAGTTGGAACTTTGGAACCCTAAGGGCCTTACAGGGAGGGGTTGTCATAACTTTAAACAGGTCACTGAGCAACTGGTTATAAGTCAAGGACTATGTATAGTTCAAACAGCTTAACCTCCCCCCCTTCACTCACTCAACTGTGATTTAAATGGATGCTTGAATCCAGCTTGTAACTTTTTTTTTTTTCTTGATGCTAGGACAAAATTCTGAGCAAACAGGAACATTTTCAAGAAGCGAAATGAGTCATGCGTTCCAAGGTTGCTTTCTAGGTGTCAAAAGCCACTCTGGCAAGGAACCAGTTTTCCAAAGAGGAGGGCTTCCAGGTCTGGCATTTTAGAGCCCCTTTTGGCAGGGGCTCTAAAATTCTCGCTTCCTCTGCCGATCCATTTGCAATTGAATCAGGAGAGGAATTCGCTTCCAGATTAGACTTTTATTGTGCAATTTCACAGCCTCATTCTCATAAATTTACAAGAGAGCCTGACATTACCTTCTTTTTGTAACCCTCAGGGGTCTTTCTCTCTCTCTCTCTCTTTCTTTCACTCTCTCTTTCTTTCTCTCTCTCTCTCTCTCTTTCTCTCCCCCGCTCTCTCTCCCTCCCTCCCTCTTTGTCCCCCCTCCCTCCCTCCCTCCTCCCTTTGCTCTGCCAGCTTTTCCTGTCCTTTTTATTTCCACCAAATAAAGAAAAGAAAAATCCTTTACAAGGGGGAGAATGACTTAGCTGCAGAATGCCTCTTGCCTGATATTAAAGCCGTCAGCTTGGAAGCACCTGAGGAGCCTCACATTTTGAGAATATGTGTTTCTTAGATTAATGCTGGGCGGGTTCACAAGGCCAATCATTCATAACACCCTTCAAGTGCCTTGCTTTAAGGCACCTCTGTAAAACTCACAATTATTATTAATTAGTATGAATGCAAGCATTGTTGTGTTTTTAAAATGCTATTTTCCTGCAGTTTCGAGATATGTTTGCATCCTGGTTAACTGAGGGAGGGGGGCACGTTCCCATGCTGGCCAATGGAAAATGAGGCTTTAAAAAGGCTCTTACGAGTAAAAAAAAACAAAAAAAAACAAAGCAGCAAAGGATATAAAAATAAAGGGACTTCTTTCTTTCCTGTCCTCAACATTATATCCCATATAATTTTCAATGGTAGCTTTTACATGAAGATTCTGAGAGGTGACAAAATACACTGCCACCTAGCGGTCATTCTAAAGTATTGTGCAATTCCAAACCATCAGAGAAGAGGGTCCATTGTAAAATCTTTTTACAATGTGTTGTGTTTTTTTTTTTTTTTACAAAGTTTTAGGAGAGTGTACATTGATTGCTCCAAACAGCAGTGATTTCCATCTCCTTCTGTAGGAAGTTATCACCCACCCCTCTCCTAGAAGAATGAAATATTTTAGGAAATATTAAAAAGGCAGAATATTATATTTCCCTGGATGAGAAATGGAGAAACATGTTTTAAAGACAAAGCAGCTTCCTGCCTCCCCCCCACCTTTGTAAATGGGCCATTAAGGCCTCAGCCAAGCTCACTCATTCTCCCCACCTTTGTCAATGGACCATCATCTGCAACACAATAGGACTCATCTAGCAACAGAAACTCACCACATGGCACCTGGGAAGATTACATCAGCCAGCAAGGCTAGCTAAGACCTCCACCCCCTGGGAGTCTGACAACCAAGCAGGATACTCTTCCTGTGCCCCAGGAAGTTCAGAACCCAGTGAGGGCATAAAACCAAGGCACGCTCAGCATCTCACCCCTTTTCTGCTCAGGAACTCAAACCATGTGATCCTGTCCACCATTTAAACCATCTTTCCAAGCAGTCTTCATGTTTCCAGTGTCTTTTCCCCTACTTGGAACTGACCCAGAAGGATATTTCTTCCAACATTTCTCTGACAGTGCTGAAAATAAGCTGGAAGGAAGGGCTCAAATGGCAGCACAGAAAGGACATGCCTAACAAACCCTAGCACCTCAAAGTTTCTTCGTGTGTCCTAAAGAGGCATCCTTGCTTGTGGCTTATTGATTCATCCTGTTTTCATTGCTTAGACAGGTAATCCTCGTTTAGTGATTACTAACAATCAACGGTGATTAAAAAAAACCCATTGTGACCAATACTCCCATTTATGACCTTCACAGGTCTGTAAAGCAATTGTGAAATTTTACTTACCAACCGCTTCACTTAGTGACTAAATTGTCAATCCCAATTGCAGCTATTAAATGAGGACTACTTAGACACTGTTTTAACCATTGTTGCCTGTTTTAAAAAAGTAAAAACCTCTTAACAAAGTGAGTGGGTAAGCAATAGAAATTCATCTGAAATATTTCTACTGTGAAATGAAATATCTCCCAATCTCTTTTGAGCTCTCTTAAACATTGCTGTGGGTTTACAACACATTTGCCTTTTCCAAGCTTCTAATGCAGGAGAGAACCAGGGAATCCCAGGGCTGTAGGTTAGGCTGGGAAAGTGAAGAATATCTTTGAAGAAGGTAATCTCAACTTGCTCTTCCTTCCAAGGAAAATGCCTGGACATTTTGAGGACAAGGCAAAACTAAGCTAAAAATTGTGCACAGTTCATTCCATGTATTTATTTAATTATGAAACATAGTTAATACTGTATATTTCACATTCCCTTTTTTGTTGATTTGAATTTCACTGATCCGAATTATTTCCATTTCATTGTTTTTCCCCTTCTGCTATGACAATGAAGAAAGAAACCCAGACCTGGATCTTTTGTGTGTGACAGCATTATGACCCCAGTTTTGTTATTGATATGGAGACTAAATGTGTCTTTGAAAGAGCAGAGATGATGATTGCAGCAAAGACTGAAGATCCAGTGAATAGACAGATTCTTTGGAACCTCCGCAGACAAGGATCAGGGATCAGTCATCTTACCATCTTACTTAACCAACAAAGCTATTAAAGATCTTCGGAACAACAAATTTGAAAAGCCACTTGGTAAGACTATATTCATTTCTGAACAAAAGAAAAATTAACTATATGTTTGAGTACTTGAATAATTTGAAGTAATGGCAAAAAGCTAAATACAGTTTCAATCTAAAAAAAGATATAAATAAAAGGACTCAAAGAAATTTGGAAAATTGAAACTTTTACTATAAAAAATTTCAAACTAAATATATATATATATATATATTTGTTTTCTCAGGTTTTCGCGGGTGTTTGTATGTAGGTCTTTGGTTATTCGGGTCTTCTCCCACGTAAAATTGGAAGTGTCTTGGCGACGTTTCGACGAAGTCTCATTCGTCATCTTCAGGCTGGTGTTCTCGGCTTCGTGCTTCCAGGAGCAATGTGAGATCTCAGCTGTCTCTTCCTTTTAACTGCTAGTGGGGGTGTGAGCTGATTGGGTGGGGACTTGGCTGTGTTCTGATTGGGTGGAGGTGTGTTCTGATTGGTTAGGGGCTTGGCTGTGCTCTGATTGGATGGGGGGTTGGTTGTGCTCTGATTGGATGGGGGTGTGTTCTGTTTGGGTGGGGGCTTGGTTGTGCTCAGCTTAGTCTGAGTTGCAGGGGGATTTGAGCTGGTGAGCTGCGTTGTTGTTGTTTGGCTTCGTGTTTGTGGCCGTGCGAGCTCTTCATGGTGGGTGTCAGTCTGCTTCATGTATGGATTGGAGGGGTTTAAAGTGGCTAATGATGCAGCTGCGGTCTGGCTTCTGGTCCTTGGTCGTGGCTCATTATCAGTGTGGGTTTGAGTCTGCTTTCTGCGTGGATGTGTGGTGGTGACATCCTGTGTGGCTCTCGTGAGTGTGGGTCTGGTGTCATTCGTCGTGTTAGGGACTCGTTTGTCAATAAGGGCGGGTTTCCAAATGGCTGGTAGGCGGGAGGTATCGTCTCGTTTGTTCATGCTGTGTGGGCGTTTTTCTATCTCGATGGCTTCTCTGATTATTCTGTTGTTAAAGTGTTCAGTTTTGGCGATAGTTCTGGTCTTTTTAAAGTCAATATCATGTCCTGTGGCTTTAAGGTGTTGGACCAGGGAAGAAGTTGGTTCCTCTTTTCTGACTGAGTTCTTGTGTTCTTCTATGCGTGCACTTATTCGTCTGTTGGTTTGTCCGATGTATGTGGTGGGGCAGGCGGTGCATGGGATTTCATATACTCCTTGATTTTCTAACTCAATTTTGTCTTTGGGGTTCCTTAGGATGGTGGATATTTTTCGGTTTGTGCAGAATGCTGTCTTGATGTTATGTTTGTGGAGGATTTTGCTTATTCTGTCTGTGGTGCCTTTTATGTATGGGAGGAGGGCTTTGCCGTTTTCTTGTTCTCTGTCTTGGATTTTAGTGGGGGTTTCTTTTTGGATTAGGTTGGTGATCTTATTTCTTTGGAATCCATTGGATGTTAGTACGTTAGTAAGAGTGTGTAGTTCGGTTTTTAGGTGTTGTTCGTCAGCTAAGCGTTTTGTTCTGGAAATGAGTGTCTTGGCTACAGAGTTGATCTGGGCAGGGTGGTGGTGTGAGAGTGCGTGCAGATAGCGGTTTGTGTGTGTTTTCTTCTGGTAGATAGTGTGTCCTAGGGAGCCATTGGATTTTCTGTAGACTAAGACATCCAGGAAGGGAAGTTGGTTGTTCGCTTCTGTTTCCATGGTGAACTGTATTTTGGGGTGTAGGCTGTTGAGGTGTGTGAGGAAGTTGTCCAGTTTTTCTTTCCCATGAGGCCAGATTATGAAGGTGTCGTCCACATATCTGAGCCAGAGTTTGGGTTTATGATCAGATTTTTCTAGAGCTTGGGTTTCAAAGTATTCCATATAGAGGTTGGCAATGACAGGTGAGAGGGGTGATCCCATGGGTGCTCCTTCTGTTTGTTTGTATTTCTGTCCATTATAGATGAAGTATGTGTTGGATAGGCAGTGGTTGGTCAGATCTAAGATGTGCTTGGGGGGGTTATATTTGTTTTGGATAACTGTCAAGGCCCTCTTCACCCAAGTACCAATCAAAGAAGCCTTGACATATATATATATATATATATATATATATATATATATATATATATATATATGTGTGTGTGTGTGTGTGTGTGTGTGTGTGTGTGTGTGTGTGTGTGTAGGTCTTTGGTTATTCGGGTCTTCTCACACGTAAAATTGGAAGTGTCTTGGCGACGTTTCGACGAAGTCTCATTCGTCATCTTCAGGCTGGTGTTCTCGGCTTCTTGCTCCTGGAAGCACGAAGCCGAGAACACCAGCCTGAAGATGACGAATGAGACTTCATCGAAACGTCGCCAAGACACTTCCAATTTTACGTGGGAGGAGACCCGAATAACCAAAGACCTACATACAAACACCTGCGAAAACCTGAGAAAACATATATATATATATATATATATATATATATATATATATATATATATATATATATATATGTATATATATATATATATGTATATATATATATATATATGTATATATATATATATATGTATATATATATATATGTATATATATATATATATATGTATATATATATATATATGTATATATATATATATATGTATATATATATATATATATATATATATATATATATATATATATATATATATATATATATATATATTATTCCCAGCTTTTCCATCCCATCCTCTCAGTTTTAATTGAATGCGGTTTTAATTGGGTTGTTTTAAATTTTGGGCCGAAATTATTTAATTGTTTTTTAAACTGTTTTTAAATTTTATATGCAATGTTTTATCTCGGCTGTACACCGCCCTGAGTCCCGCAGGAGATGGGCGGTATAGAAATAAAATAAAATAATAAAATAAAATAAAATAAAATAAAATAAAATAAAATAATAAAATAAAATAAAATAAAATAAAATAAAATAAAATAAAATAAAATAAAATAAATAAATAAATAAGTCATAACAAAGATTAATGATTTATAATTAAATTAGACACTGGAGGAGAGTAAAGATTCCAGGCAAAAAGGGGGAAAAAACCTTAGAAAGCTGCTTTTGGTTTTGATCAGTATTGGGATTTTAAAAATGATACAAAGTGCTATAATATTTCAAATACTAGGAAACAGTTGTGGAATGGGGCCAGAAATTAATTGCTACAATATCAGCAATATCAGTAACTATGTCTGCTTCTATAGATAGGCTATGTTCAAAAGATGTTAATAAAGGAATGATACATACAAAACAAAGCTTGTTTGATGCAGAAATATTGGATAAATATTTAATTAATTATTGGATAATTTAATAAAAAGTATAGATTAGAAGACAAAGAAGGCATTTAAAGTGAAAATACAAGTGATCCGCTAAGAAAATTGCCTAGATAAGAACTCATTACTGAATGTACAAAAGAAGTTGGCTGAATTTTTAAAAATTAAAGTGGAAATACAAATGATAAACCAAGAGAAGGACTTGGATCATGTCTTTTTTTTTAATACAAACAAACAAACAAATAAACATACAAACAAAATAACATACAAAAATAGATATTTACATCTTCTTTTCAACATCTTCGCATCAGTAATCTATATTTATACATTTTCTCTTTCTTATCTTAATCTATCTCTTATACATATATTCCTAGTATATCATATATTTATATTCTCTTAATCTAAATATTTTATTTACATTTAACATAAACAGGTACCTAGTTTCCTTTCCACAATTTATATCATCCCATTTGTTTCCATATTTCTCCACCTAATTTAACCATTGTTTAGTTTTCTTTTGTTTTCCCCCCCTTTTTTTCATTTTTCCCTTTCTCCTCCAACCATTTATACCATTTCTCCCAGACTAAGTAGTAATCTGTTTCATCTTTTTCTTGTATCTCCTTTGTGAGCTTATCTCTTTCCACACATTCCATAATTTTTCTAATCACCTTGTCTTCTGATGGTATGTCATTGTTTTTCCAGTTTTGGGTGAAAACTATTCATGCTGCTGTCAATATGTGAATAATTAAGTATCTTATTTCTTTTTCATATGGCCCGGTAATTATCATGTCTTTTTATTGGACTTACAAAACAAGCTTGTAGATGCCTCAAAGAAGCTTTTCCAGGGGACAAAGCAGAAGCGAGATCAAACCCTATGAACATTTGATGGAATAAACAATTAAGATTTTCAGAAGTAAAAGCAAGGCATATAAAGTTAGGTTTTTTGATCAATGTTAAAATAAGGCATGTTTTTATAAAGTTCTAGCAATCATTTATGGGCTTTTTGTTGACTTTAGGATTGAAAAGTTGATACCTTATTGATTTGCTTAGAGATAAGAGATGGGTTATGGGAAGAAGAGATGCCTGTTTGTAACTTATAGGTGGTGAAGAACTACCAAACTTCTTTATAATTGTGGTGATTTCTTTATATATTTCTTTTCTTTTCCTTTTCCTTTTCTTTGCTGTGATGTGACTGCAAGATGCTGCAATCAAGAAAAGTTGAAGCAATGCCCATTACTCATGCTTTATACATGATGGCCTTCCCAGTCTCTTGTGTTATAATTCATTCCATCCAATCTTAAACAGGTAGAACATTAAACAAGCATGAAATTGCTATCCCTGTAATCAATCCATATCTTGCCTACACACACACACTCACACAGAGTCTTCAACTTACAACAATTCATTTAGTGACTGTTTGAAGTTACAAGAACATTGAAAAAAGTGACTTATGATTATTTTTCACACCTACAACTATTGCAGCATCCCAATGATCAAAATATGTCTGCTTGGCAGCTGGTTCATATTTATGATGGTTGCGGTGTTTATTAGGAAGCCGCTATACTGACTCAGGATCTGTGTGGCCTGGGAAATCAGGTAATCCTGGAAGGCCAATCAGCTGAGTGAAAGATAAACCATGAAGTCTGGAGAACGGATGAAGATCCTGAAGACCGAAGAACAGCAAACACAATCTTAATATTAAAAAAAAAAAAAAAAAAAAAAAAACGGGTGGGAGTGGAATGATTTGGAATCTATAGTACAAGCCAGTTTAATTTTTTTTTTCTAGGCAAGATCCTAGAGCCCTGGTGGTGAACCTGTGGCACGCAGAGCCCTCTATGGGTACATGCGCCATTGCCCCAGCACAGAGTATGCAATAGGGTGCTGTCAGCAAGCCGGGGGCTCTTTCATCTCTCTGCTGTAGCTCCCTGTCAGGGGATCCTGTCATTGACTGGTCCCGCCCCTCGCCCTCCCCTCCCAGTCACCCCAAGGGAGTCTTTGAGGGCTGAATGTCGAGAGGCATGGATTTCCTCCACCTTCTGCGATCCCACCCTGCGCTGAAACGAACCAAACAGGCCAGGGTCTCCCTCCCTGCTAAGTGGCCCCACCAAGCCTGCTTGCAAACTCCACCAAGTGTGGCTCCAAACATTTGGCTTACGTGTCCATCCCGGCCAGTGCCAGGACGGGGAAGGCATGCACCCTGCCTGCTCCATTCTTGCCAGCCAGAGATGGGGCTCCGTGTCACTGCCTCCCAGCCGGAGTGCCATGTTTGTTTGCTTGTTGGTTGTCTCCGAGGAGGGAGCTGTGGTCTGGTGGCCCAGGCTCCTGCCACAGGGGGACAGAGGGAAGGGTGTGTGTGTCTCCCTGACAGGATCCAGGTTGGAGTTGCCTTATTTTGCGTGGATCTCTAATGCTTGGCTTTGCCTGCCAGCTTTCACTCCCCCTCCACAGCCCAAGAGGTTAGATTCACATGACACGTGAAGCTGGGTAGGAGAGCACAGGTAGATAGATAGATAGATGATAGATGGAGGGATGGAGGGATAGATAGATAGATGATAGATGAGACAGAGAGAGGGAAAGAAAGAGGGAGAAAGGGAGAGAAAGAAAAAGGGGAAGAGACAGGGAGGGAGGGAAACAAAGAGGCAGAGAGAAAGGGAGGGAAAGAGAAACGGGGCGGAGGGAAAGAGAGAAACAGAAAGAGGGGAGAAAGGGAGAGACAGAGAGAGAGAGGGAGGGAGGAAAAAAGGGAGGGAAAGATGATATTGCAAATGTTTTTCTTTTTTATTGTTGCTAAAGGTAATATTTCAAAGCAGAAAAAATGAAGGGGCATAAAAATGCATTTATCACGTTTTTCTTAGAACAATTAGCTGAACTCTGCCTTGTTTAGCATTATTTTAGGTAGTAAAACCTCATTATTGAGGTTAAATTGCCGTGTTGGCACTTTGCGATAAATAAATGAGTTTTGGGTTGCAGTTTGGGCACTCGGTCTCTAAAAGGTTCGCCATCACTGTCCTGAAGAATGCTTAGAAAAAAATACCATTGTTACCAAGCAGCATGCACGAGTTTGTCAGGGAGAATCCATGCCTTATTTTTAAAAAAACAAAAGAAACATTATCTATTTTAATAGATGAAGAGAATGCTGAGTTTGTAGTGCAGCTTAATGAAGTATTTGACAAGGTCTCTCAAACATCCTTCTTGACCAAATGGATAAATATGGGCTAGACAGTACTGCAGTTTGTGGGTTGCATTTTGGTTTGTTTAACCAAACTCACCCTAAAAGTATTAAAGCCTTCAACATCCTAGAAAAGAAGTATCAAGAAGAATCAGAGCTATTCATTATAGCAATGTTCCTTAAAGCTGTTTTGGGATTCCCCGTAATTTTTAAAAATAGCTCCTGAAAGAAAAAAGCCTAAGAAATACAGTACTAATCTAGAAAATGAAATGACAGGGTAGCTTTTTAAATGTTCAGATAATGTTAGGAGGTTTGCTCATATATCAGAGGATATCTAGGAGTTAGAATCCAACTGACTTTGAGAGAATTGAACAATGGGCCAAATCTGATAGGATAATGTTAAACTGAGATAAATTTAAGATCCTGCATCTTACGGAAAATCAAATTTATAGATACAGGACTGGGGAGATCTAGTTTGGCAACAATGCTTGTAAGAAGGATCTAGAAGTACTGGTTTACTGTATAAACATTGAAAAAACCCCATACTTTATGCCCATCTGCCGTTTTTCATGTGTAAAACATCTGTGTATATAAACACAAACTCCAAATCTCCTCCTTCAGACAGCTCCTTGGGCCTCAAACCAGTAAATAGGCATAACTTTGTACTGTGGAGAATGGAATTGGTCTGTCTGTACTAACTAAGGAAATATACAACTGCCCATGTTTCCCCAAAAATAAGACTGGGTCTTATATTATTTTTTGCTCCAAAAGACACATTAGGGCTTATTTTCCAGTTAGGTTTTATTTTGGGGAAAATACGGTACTAAATGTGTCCATCTGGCCGATGATCTTAACTGGGCTTATTTTTGGGGCAGGTCTTATATTACCAGCATTCTGAAAAATCAAGCTAGGGCTTCTTTTCCGGTTGAGTCTTATTTTCAGGGAAACACGAGTATGGAAAATTGATCTGCAGAAAACAAAAGCCCTTGTAATTTGGCAAGAAAAGACAGAACTATTCTGTCTTCTGAAGAAGAGAGCTGAGAAGAGAGCTGAGAAACTATTTCAAAAGATCAGTACTATCTGTCAAATATGCTCATCCCTAAATGCATAACTATCTGAAATATATAAACAATATTTGTCATTGTAATTCCTTAATGGGACATTGGGGTTGTAATTGGGTGGAGTGTTTGTGTTTGTGTTTGTGTGGCAATTCTATTTCCATTTTTTTTTAAAAAAAATCAGAATTGAACCCCAAAATTTTTAAAGTGAGAATTGAACACCAATATGTGCTCACTCCTAAGAGGAATGTATCTTTCAATATTGCACACAATGTGCATTTGATAGTTCTCTGCTGATCCCTTTTCTCCTTTGTCCAAACTGCATATGAAATCTCAGAAGCTTTAAAAACAATTTGTAACATATTAATAATATTAGGGTTCAGATTCCTCTTTTGGTATTCTCCTCATTGCTTACTCTATGGTTTAAAAAATGAGGATTTTCTATTTAGGAACTTTCAATGCCTTCCCCATGATCTTCAATTAACTTTGAACAACCATTTAGGTGGTGTCATTTGCCAGCTCATAAATCCCATAAAAGGTGAAGTCAGGTGGCAACGGGGCTGTGAGCAGGACAGAGGCATGTTCTGACTGTTTAAACAGGCACCATTGTACTTAAGCCAACAGTGGCTCTTTGGGTACTGGCTGGTAGGGGCAGGAGGCATAATATTACAATTACAAACCTTACACAGTTGCATTTTGTTTTTGCAAAGGCTGCTGGGTAGCCAAGTTTCAATCCAGGCATTTTAAAAATCAATTTAATTCTTAGGCTGGGACTGGACATCCCATGGTGTGTATTCAAGAATTCTGCAAATGTTTCTGGGCACATTGAATTCCCTGTGGGGGTGAGTGAATCCTTACAAGGACTTACCCATAGGGTACTTTGGTTTTGTTGGTGGTGGATCAACATGTTTTCTCTCCATGCAAGGGCTCTGATTGTGGAGCAGCACATAAATCATTGATTTACTCTGATCAGCAAAGATTAGGAGCAATTAATGGAATTTCCTGCCTTTTCATTTGGAACATCCAGTTTAGATTAAAAGATTAAAAAAAAAAAAAAGAAAACAGCAAAACACAACATCGTAAACAAAATTATGTTGCAGTAAGATAGCGTTTTCTTACAACAAAATGTGTCTGGCGGTTTAAAGATCAAGTACCATTTGCAAATATTCCCTGAAAATACAGGGAGGAAGCAGAGGTGGGATTCACTTACCTTCCCTACTGGTTTGCACCACTTCTGTGCATGCACACGGCCTTTTGCGCATGTGCAGTAGTCGCACATTGCATCCGGGCAGGTGGGCGGAGTCTCCTGCAGTCACCGCTACCGGTTCGCACGATCTGGAGAGAACCGGCTGAATCCCACCAGTTAGAGAGGAAGACCCTAAGAACTTAAGAGCAACCATCACAATTGCTTCCCTTCCTTTTCTTCCTTTTAATATAGGCAACAATCCCAAGTATTCTTGCCAATGATAAGAACCCATTCTGAACCAGCCTGGTGTCCTCCTGTGGTATTATTGTATTTTTCGGAGTATAAAACGCACCTTTTTCCCCCCAAAAAGAGGGTGAAAATCTGGCTGCGTCTTATATTCCGAATGTAGCCCCACTCAGCATCTCAAAGGGAGGTTTCAGAGGCTGAAAAAAGCATCAGAAACGAAGCTTCAGAAAAGAAGCCCCCAAACAGAGCTTCAGAAAAAAAGCCTCCAAACAGAGCTTCAGAAAAGAAGCCCCCAAACAAAGCTTCCGGCGTTTTTTTTTTCCGAAGCTCTGTTTTGGAGGCTTTCAGAGGCAGAAAAAAAAAGTTTTTTTCTGAAATGGAGTTTCAGAGGCAGAAAAAAAAGCAAAAAAAAAAAAAAAGCAAGGCACAGAGCTCACAACCAAGAAACCTGTTGCTAAAATTCACTTCTGGGAACAGCTGATTGGGGGTATTCCGGAAGGCCGATCCACCTGCCAATCAGCTTTTTTCTTATTTTCCTCCCCAAAAACTAAGGTGCGTCTTATATTCCGAAAAATACAGCATATCAAAAGGAAATATTATGGAAATGTTGGATCTTTGCCTCTCAGGCAAAGTTGTGTGTTTGTCTGCGTGTATTTCATTCTAACACTGCCTGCCTCCCCATTCCTGTGTCTGTCTTTTCTCTTCCACTGCTGTAATTTCAAAACTCAGTTACATTAGCTACTGCTGATCTTAACAGCTTAAATTAAAAAGCAATGTTCTGTACGTGTCTTGAAACCACCGCATTCAGTATCCTATGAAGCTTGACCGACATTGTGGGGGGGGGGCATCAGAGACAGATCCAATTAACAACCCCTCTCCTTTATTCTCCCCTGTTACTCCTTTTGCGTGTGCCTTGTTCTCCCAGTATTTAGACCCTGCAACATTTATGTTTTTAATAATGCCCATAATGACCTTGTGGATTTACATGAAGACTCTGCAAAGAAGATACAGGTTTGTCATTTGTCAAAAATCTTCTCAGGAAAGGAAGAAAAGGGAGGAGAGTTCTTTGTCTGTCATGCAATTTCTCTGGGCATGGAGACTTGGTATGTCAGATTAATTTGTGGGTGTAAATGAGGGGAAGAGACCGAGATGGAGAAGGCAAGTGTACACATTTAAGGCAAGGAAGGAGGGGGCGGAGAGTCATAATTAAAGCAGCTATGACATGGATGCAGGATCTATGTGTCTGGAAAGTAGCATTGATCCACAGAAAATTAATAGGGGACCACTTCCTCTTCAGGAAAGCTATTCGCAGTTAAAATGAGCTGCTGCATTTCTCTTCTATTTTGATTGTGGAAGCTTGTATTGTAACCAAAGCCTGGCAATCTCATAGCGGAGCCTTTGGGGTCAGAAAAAAAATCTAGTCCACTGCAGCAAAAACATTTTTTCCCAAAAGGCAACTGGATTTCCTTTGTTTTTTCTTGGAGACGTTTCGCTTCTCATCCAAGAAGCTTCAGAACTGAAGAAGCTCCTTGGATGAGAAATTTCAAGGAAAAACAAAGAAAGTTCAGTTGCCTTTAAAAAAAAACAAAACACCTTGGGGACAACCATGATCTGGATGATTGAGAATCTCCATATGTACTGTTGGAAGAAATGTCCATCTGGGTTCAGTTCCAAGTAGGGAAAAAGACACTAGATTCATGGAAGTTGCTTGGAAAGAGGGTTTATTGATGAACAGGATCACATGGCTTGAGGTCCTGGGCAGAAAAGGGCAGAGATGCTGAGAGTGCCTGGGTTTTATGCCCTCTGTTGGGCTTTGAATTTGAGCTTGTGTTCTGATTGGTTGTCAGATTCCCATGGGGCCATGCAGGGGTAACGTTGTAGGTTGTCTTTTGAGTCCCAGGCTTGGTTGACTCTTGCTGGGTGATGATGTAATGAAAGGGCTTTGGGCAATTCTTACTATGGCTCTGCCTGAAGGAGGTAGATCTTTGTTATGTAGAATAGACTGGCCCAGGCCTTACTGGCCCATTGACAAAGGTGGGGAGTGGGGGCTGAGTTTCTGCCTCCCTTTTAGGGGAAATATTCTGCCCTTCTAATATTTCCTAAAATATCTCATTTTCCTTGGAGAGGGGTGGGTGCTAACTTTCTACAGTACCAAATACAGTTTCTTAGACATTGGGTATATGAATTAGGGTAATCCCCAATCAAATTTTGCATAGGTGGGAAGCAGCAACTGATTCTGGCTGATTTCAAAAAAAGCTAGGGTTACATCTGCTTAGCATATTTCCTGGATGGGTCATTGTCAGGAAAGCCGAGAGTAACAACAACAACAACAACAACAACAACAACACCTTGGGGGAAAAAAAAGCAGTGGCAAGCATCTTCCATTCAGCTGCCAACAGAACGCATTGATGTGTCTGTGAAATTATGAGTTGAATTTGGCTCAAAGGAATCTTCTTAAAAGCTAATTTTTGAATGTGTAACAATTGAAGATCATGTTCAAATAAGTTCTTCTTTGGAGTTTCATTTCAATGTTTATTTTCTAAGGCAGAGAGGTAGGTAGAGGGCACCATGAGGACTAGTAGCTGTAAAGCAAATAATAATTTTTTGATTGAAATGTGTGGAGATTACTAAATCCCATGAGATCTTGATCTTCTCACATGAGATGATGTAGGATTTTTAGACAAAATGTGTGGCTTCTCAGGAATTAATTCCCCAAATTTACATGAGCCATTTTAGAAACATTTTTGAAGCCCAAACCATCATATTAGCTAGTGTTAGAAGAAATATCCTTCTGGGTTCAGCTCCAAGTGGGGAAAAAGACACTGGAAATATGGAGACTGCTTGGAAAGATGGTTTAATGGTGGACAGGATCACATGGTTTGAATTCCTGAACAGAAAAAGGAGCGAGATGCAGCGAGTCCCCGGGTTTTATGTCCTCTCTGTCTTTGAACTTCCCGGGGCCCAGAAAGAGTATCCTGATTGGTTGTCAGACTCCCAGGGGGTGGGGGTCTTAGCTAGCCTTGCTGGCTGATGTAATCTTCCCAGGTACTATGTGGTGAGTTTCTGTTGCTAGATGGGTCCTATTGTGTTAGTTTCTGTTGCTAGATGGGTCCTATTGTGTTGCAGATGATGGTCCATTGACAAAGATGGGAGGGAATTGAGTTTCTGCCACTGGCCCATTGACAAAGGGTGGTGGGGGGAAGAAGGTGGGAGCTGCTTCGTCTTTAAAACATGCTTCTCCAATTCTCATCCAGGGAAACATAATATTCTGCCTTTTTAATATTTCCTAAAATATTTCATTTTTCTAGGAAAGGGGTGGGTGCTAACTTCCTACACTAGCATCTGCTACCTGAAAAGCTTGCTAAATCTTGATCTAGGGACAAAGGACAGCTGATTTATGGGAGAGCAGGTTACTTAGTAAAAGTTAGAAAGTTTGTTCATGTCCTCTATAAGTATGTCTTCTATAACTAGAGGACATTAAAGGATGGGTGCTAATGACTACAAATGAACCTGGAATTTTCGCTGTAAGTTGTTGCGATTGTTAAGTAGGTCCCCAGGAGACGGGACTTGATTTTATGACTGCAATTGTGATGGTTGTAAAGCAAGTCACTATGTGATTAAGCAAATCATGTGGCTTTTAAGCAAACCATGTGGTCGTTAAGCAAATCCAACACGCTGGAAACTAGCAAAAACATCACAAATTGTGGTGACATAACTGCAGGATGTGACAACCAGTCATAAATGTGAGTTAGTTGCCCAGCACCCAAAATGTAATTATATGATTATGGGGCAGGTAGTAGTCGTAACTCTGAGGAAAAGTTGTACATAAATTTTGGGGGTTGGTCATAACTTTAAATGTTAATTAAAGTGAGAACTACTTTTAAGTGTTTTCCACAAAGCTAATGGAGGTTCCAGATGGTTTACTAGATAGGTACTTATTGAAATCCAATCTACGTATGGGATCACATCTGGCACATTAGTGAATATTTCCTTGTTTGTAAAAACCAAGACATTTTCAAATGACTGTATGGTACTGTCAACTCTGAAGCAAAGCTGGCTGAAGTCATCTTTTGCTGCCACATAGTTGTCATGAATCCTGAAAGGGGGAAGGAAGGGGGGGGGGGAGTACATAGACTGGCTAACAGCCAAAACAAAAAGTTTTCTTGTGGGAACCAAGGTCATCTCAACAGGTGGCAGTCTGAAGGAGGAGAGGAGTGACTTAGCAACCAGCCAGCTTTGCTCATTAGACAATGTGACTGATGACACCTGGGCGGGGGAAAATTTGCTATTTTAATTAGGGGAATTTTAATTTGCTTGTCTGAAAGTCACATGACCCCTGGGACATTATAACCATCATAAATATGAGTCAGTTGCCAAGTTTCTGAATTTTGATCAACTGACCCTGGGAATGCTGCAATGGTCGTTAAGTGTGAAAAATGGTCATAAATATATTTTTTCAGTGCCATTGGAACTTTGAACAGTCACTAAATGAACTGTTATAAGTAGAGGACTACTTGTACTCCGTTACCACCCCAACCCTACTGATCTTCTACGCTACATCTATAAGAATTTTTTTTTAAATCTGAGAATAGTAAATGCAACTAGAGCAAACTTGATTCTTTGTTACCTCAGAATCATGGTTGGATGAATCACTGCCATACTAGGCTTACCACACAAATGGAACGAGAAACATTGATCAAAGAAGTCGAAGTGTTTTATGTGACAGTTAAATAAAATATTTGAACTATGGATTAATTCATATAACCACTGAAATGCATGGCAGGTTAGGGGAAGGCGATCCTCAATCATTTCAGGGTACGCTACATTTGTTACAGAAAGGCACTGCTACGGGTTGAATTTTTCAGTCCTGATTTGATGTAAGAGCTCTCTTCTCCCCCCCACCCCCACCCCCACTTTCCTGCATCTTTTAAAATTGAAATAGTTATACCAATTTTATTTTAGCATTGATAAATGCTACATGCTTACAAGATTTCAGTGATTCTATTGTGAATCATTATTTTCATTCGTGACTTTTGAGAATACAGCATTGGAACTCAGCTGAATATATATATATATATATATATATATATATATATATATATATATATATATATATATGTTCCTTCCTTCATCCCTCCTTCTAAAGTAAATGTCTTGCTTATTTGGCTTAGGTCCGGGGTACTTTCAGGACCATCTCCTACCCGCCTCCCACCGTCCTGTCCGCTCACACAGGGCTGCCCTCCTCAGGGTACCGTCGACCGGCTGGCGACATCCAGGGGCAGAGCATTCTCTGTGGGCGCCCCTGCCCACTGGAATGAGTTACCCACCGAGCTCCGGATGGCGCCTGATCTCCGCTCCTTCCATCGAGGCCTAAAGACTTGGCTATTTCAACAAATGGGCTGATTCTGATTCTTGGCTTTTATTATTTATTTGTCTTTGTTTTAAATTGGTTTTAATTAGGATTTTCCTTTATTATTGTATGTTTTTTAATTTGTGTTCACCGCCCTGAGTCTTTTGGGAGAAGGGCGGCATATAAATATTTGTAAATAAAATAAATAAATAAATTTACCATTCTCACACCGTTTATGAAAATTGTCTTTTCCAATCATTTCAGTGGTCAATTTATTTGGATTATAGAGTGCAGGGGTGTCAAACTCAAGGCCCGGGGGCTGATCTGCCCACACGGTGCTTAGATTTGGCCCATGGGGTCACCCTGGAAACAGCAAAGGATCGGCCCGCAGTATCTCTTCCAGCAAAAACAGAGCTCGGGAGGGCCCTGTGCGACCCTACCAGGCTCTGTTTTTGGCCGAGACAGCCTCCTTCAGCCTCTGCCAGCAAAAATGGCAGAGGACTGCAGGAGGCAGTTGCAGCTGAAAACGGAGTCCGGGGGGCACACACGGCCCACCCGAGCTCCGTTTTTGCTGACAGGAGGTTGCAAGAGGCCATTGCAGCGGAAAACGAAGCTCAGGAGCCCGTTTTCGCCAGCAGAGCACTCAGGCCACCACAGGTGACCCCGACACAAGTGATGTCAAGCTGGCCATGCCCATCCCGGCCTCCGAGGTCAAATACAATCCTGATGTGACCCTCAATGAAATTGAGTTTGACACCCCTGATACAGGGTAAAGAAGAGAATTTAACAGAAGAAACAGCAATCCTCTTTAGGAAAGTTGAGACATTTTCTGAAGTGGCAGGGAAAACCTAGAGGAATGAGTGCCTTTTTGCAGGAAAACATATCATGACATCAAGACTGCAAAGTCCATTTAATCTTGGCCACCATGGTGATGGCTTTGAAGAGAAGAAGTCTTTGCTTCTCTATCAGCAGTGATAGAAACAGGTTGGGGATTGAGTCATATCCTGGTTTAGCTTCGTATGCAGAGGCTAAAAGAATAATGGAGTGGACCAAACTATTTGCAACAACATAGAGCACTATAAGATCGACTGTCCCTATAGATATTTATGATGATTTCAGTGTCCTGAAGTCATATGATCACCATTTGCAAACTTCATAACTGGCCTCTGACAAGCAAAGTCAATGGGGAAGTCACAAGTCTCAGACAGGTGATTCATGCTTAATGACCTACGAAGATTTGCTGTAAATTGCGGGCAGTCATGCAGTTTTCACTTTACAACTGTGTTACTTAGTGATGGAATTGCTGGTGCTAATTGTGATTGGCACATGAGGGCCACCTATATGTATGCAAATACACACAAGATATGGATATAAATATACACACAAGTGTTAGTGCAAAACAGGATTCCTTTTCAAGAGGTTCCCTTGTTTCTGGTTTTTTTTTTTTTTTTTAAATTAAGCAGCTACAATTCACCTCCTTCGCCCTGTTTCCTTCTTATTTTGACACCTCTTGGAACTCAGGCAGGTAGTTAAATAGAAATAGGGATTTTTCTCAAAGCTTTTTGATAAAAGGACAAACGAGGCCTGCACTTGGGTGGATTTGAGGGGTGTGGTGGAGGCAGATTGGTGGTGCTACTAAATAAGCTTGTCCCAGTTTTCCCCCCTTGGTTTATGTTCCTGGGCATTTTGCAGTCTTGCCATGTCTTTTCTACTGTTTAAAATAAAATCCATTGGCATCGATCAGAGGCAGAAGTGAATAAATGAAGCAGGTAACTGAGCCATGGAGAATTACCTTGGACTTTATGGCTCGTCCTCCTCTCCAGAACTATTAAACGGATCCCCACCTCCTTCTCTGGAGTTCCTGTTATAGCCCTTCATCTCCAGCAACTCCTCTTGCTGTGGAACATACCCCTAGCTTCTGACATAAAGCAGTGCTGGGGCTGAAGCAGGGATGAAATGCTACTGGTTCGGACCAGTTAGGCTGAATCAGTAGTGACAGCAGCGGTGGTTTGGAGAACTGGTAGCGGTGGCAGCGCAAAGCTCTGCCCACCCGCCTGGTTGTTGTTACTTCCTGGTTTTAACCGGGGAAGTAACCTGTTTTTTACCCTCTGTGCATGCGCAGAAGGGTTTGCGCATGTGCAGAGGGTCCAAGCATGCACATGTGCGCGTGGCACCTGCACTTCCGAACCGGTAGGGAACGTAAGTAGATTTCACCCCTGAGCTGAAGCATGCCTGGACATCTCTTCCTGACCCACAAAAGAGCCTTCCTAAAGTCATGGATGGATACATGGAGAAACGGAAGAAGCTTCTTTATACATGCTCAAACATACATTCATCTGGCTGTCATTTTTTTTTCCTAAAGTCATGTACAAAACTGTGAAAGAAACACTCTGAAATCTCCATTCTCTCTCTCTCTCTCTCTCTCTCTCTCTCTCTCTCTCTCTCTCTCTCTCTCTCTCTCTCCCTCTCCCCTTCTCCCTCTCTCTCACCCCTCTCTCTCACTCACACACACACACACATACACACACACACACACACACACACACACAGAAAAAAGATACCCTGTCAAAATGAAGACAACTTGGTCTCAATCAAACAGAAAAATGGTTGCTCATTAGAGGCGGCTGTATTTACTGGAAGATGCTCCAGCATTAAAAAAAAATGTCCTTTATCTGAAAAGCTATCTCACCCACATCTATTTTGCTTGCCAAAAGGAACCACAAAACAGGAGGGCTCATTTACACACTCCACACTATGAAAAGCTTCTATGCAGCACAAAGGGCCAGCTAGCTTGAGATCTCTTCAAACATTAAAAAAAAAAAAATGTTGCTTTTCTGCAGTATAAAGCTTGTTTGGAATGGTTCCACCGGCCTAGAAAAAAAAGCCATTTTTGTGAGACATCTCACAGGATGTTCTTAAAAGATCAGATGTTCCAAAATGTTGTGAGCTGTGGCTGTTCGAGAAGTGGCTGAGTGCAGAAATATCCCCAAGAAGCATATTTTCAGCATCTTATGTAACTTCACTACTGATACATGAAATACAAATAGTTAGAAGATAAAAGGAGGGAAAGGAAAGGGGAAAGTGGAAATGGTATGTGGGAATGACCTTGGCAGACAGATGGAAGAGCGGCAGATTAGGCAATGGTCAGATAAGAGGCGGCTGAGCCTGCAGAAGGAATGGGATATGACAAACATCTCAAATGGGACCCTCCCTAGTTTTTTGGACTATAATGTCAAGTGAGGAGAGGGGGAGAGATGTACTTTCAGATTCTCTTAATCTAACCTTACAGTAAAGTTAGAACTATCGGTAGTACTTCTGGGTGTGCTTGTTGTCTGGGCTACTTCGCAAGATTGACAAGAATTTTACAAATTTGTGTATGTATAGTTTAAGACAGGTGGTAGGTTTGGGTCTCTTTTTTTCTTTTTGATACAGGTTATCCTCAATGTACGACCACAATTGAGCCAACTTAGCAAATTTATGTTGCTAAGTGAAAAAAATTTGTTAAGTGACTTTTGCCCCATTTTATGACTTTTCTTGCCACAGTTGTTAAGTGAATCACTGCAGTTGTTAAATTAATAACACGGTTGTTAAGTGAATCTGGCTTCCCTATTGACTTTGCTTGTCTGAAGGTCGCAAAAGGGGATCACATGACCCCGGGATGCTGCAGTGGTCATTAGTGTGAAAAACGGACATATGTCACTTTTTTCAGTGCCATTGTAACTTTGAACAGTCACTAAATGAACTGTTGTAAGTCGAGGCCTAACAGTAACAATAAAATCTACCATGAGGCCACCTTTTCAGTAATCCTGATGACTCCTTTGTGACACAAAACTTTGCATTCTTCAAACATGTAACAGTAACAGAGTTGGAAGGGACCTTGGAGGTCATCTAGTCCAACCCCCTGCTGATGCAGGAGACCTGGGATTCGAACCGCCGAACCGCCAACCTTTCTGATCGACAAGCTCAGTGTTTTAGCCACTGAGCCACATAGAAGATTTTGTCAACTAAAATATATACCACAATATAAAAAAAGATATATTGAGACTCTGGAAAGAGTGCAGAACAGAGCAACAGAGATGATTAGGGGACAGGAGGCTAAAACACATGAAGAACGCTTGCAGGAATTGTGTATATTTAGTCTAGTGAAAAGAAGGACTATTGTTCTGCCCCAACTACGGGTTCCAAGAAGTGTAGCACACACAGAGAGCTCCCAAAACTCCGTTTAATACAAACAGACCCCTTTCAAAATGTAGGCTTTAACCACAAATGTCCTTATCAGCCTGCTATGAATTACAGAGATTAAACAAAGTCGACAAGGGTTGGCAATCAGCCCAGAAACCAAATTGTAACAAAAAACTCACTCTCAAAATGCTCTGCGTAGGACCAAACGTCGTTTCCAGCAACATTTGCTATCTGTGTGTGAACTTAAATAGGCTAAGGGAGTGGCCAATCAACCCCAAACCTTACTCTTGAGGAGACCTCCTCCTGAGTAGCCACTCCTACCTTTTGACAGCCCTGCGTGCTCGAGCATTGAGAAGAGGCTCCTCCACTTTACTCTCTTCACTTGAAGGAGCCTCTGGAGGTTCTGAAGGCCCTGGCTGAGTCTCTGCCTCTGGCACCACATCCTCTTCAGCCTCCTCGCTGTCCGACTCGAGCACCAGCTGCACAGGCTGCTGGCGCGACACCACACCAGCTTCCTCATCGTTGGGATCAGTCACAATCCGTGCAGGCCACTGGCGGGCCACAACAACTATGGGAGATATGATAGCACTGTTCCAGTATTTGAGGGGCTGCCACAAAGATGAGGGAGGCAAACTATTTTCCAAAGCACCGGAAGGCAAAACAAGAAGCAATGGGTGGAAACTAATCAAGGAGAGAAGCAGAACTAAGGAGAAACTTCCTAACAGTGAGACCAATTAACCAGTGGAACAGCTTGCCTTCAGAAGTTGTGGGTGCTCCATCACTGGAAGCTTTCAAGAAGAGACTGGACAGCCACCTGTCTGAAATAGTATAGGCTCAGCTCTGCTTTTTAAACAAGGGGTTGGACTAGATGATGTCCAAGGTCCCTTCCAACTCTGTTATTCTATGTTTGTTTTATTTTTTTAAGAATTGCCATCAGCTGCACTTTCGCATTCTCAGGCATCCTATTCTTTTTAAGTGGCTGCTTTGGTAAAAGAGGAGAAATGAGAAACAATCCTTCCTCCTCCTGTTTTAAAGATGAGATTTAAAACCAAAGTAATCCAATAATTGCAAGTCTGGGTTGTGTTTTTAGAGTCTTTGTTGTGATTATATGATACCAACTCTCTCTCTTTAAATTTTATGGGGCTCTCCATCTTCTCTTCCTGCTATAGCTCACCTGGATGCCTGGATACTGTAATTGTGTTCTTTTTAAAAACTCTGTGGCTTTCTCTTTCTACGCCCTTCCTTCGCCCACCTTCACCTTATTTTAATTCTGCCTTTCATTCTTTTCATGCAAGAGGATGCTAAGCCAAACCAAACCTTTTTCCTTCCCTGAGATAGGAAAAAAACACTTTCTGCATATATGTATGTGGAAGATCGCAGACCTCCGTGCAATTGCACACAGTGCCTGGAACAATAACTCTCTTGTCAGGAATAAGTTTCCAGCCAGTTCATTCTCCTCTCCCCTCCCCTCCCCAGCACCAATTCCCCACAACTTCTATCCTTTGAGTCACAAAATCACCATGGTCATAAATTTGCAGCTGCCACATTATCTGCATCCTGCCATCACTGAGTATATCAGCGCTTGTCTCAAATGCCTCTCTGGATGGAGCATTTTTCCGCATCTGCCAAAAAAGAAAAAGAAAGAAAGAAAAGGATTGTGTAGTGACAATAAACTGCCTCAAGCTGTAACAATCCGGTGCAGATTTGACTACCCTCCAGTTGCTCAGAACAACCTCAGTTTCTGATCCAGGGGAATAATAATGTTGGGATATGGCAGTTTATGGCAAAGTCCTTATGACTTTTTCCTTTCATTCCCTTCTTCTACCCAATCCACTGGGGTCCTTCAGAATTGTGCCTATCTTCAGCTTTTGCAACACTCTTAGGGGAGCTAGTTTGCCCCGTGACCTTGCCATTCCTCAGGAGACAGGAACCTCACCCCTGCTGGCTTCCCTTCTGATGCTTATCTTTAATTTATTGCAAACAAAGAATGGTGATGCCCCCTTGCCAGACATGGGCTGGCTTGGATCTGTGGAAATGCCTGCCAGTTTCTATAGCAAGATGATGGAAGCAGCACAAAGGGACGCTGGAATTCATTTTTTGCCTATTTAGGATGAGCTTAATTCAGTGTTCCTTTGCCTTCTGTAGGAGATGACCAGGCTAAGTCGGAGGGAGGGGTCAAACATGTCATAAGTCTGGAGTCCCTTCACACCCACAAGAGAGCCAAATCCAGGCCTCCTTGATTTCTGTTGACTCTTATCTACCGCCAATTTACCTTGACTGTTAGTAGTTCAGATTCTTGTTTAGAGATAGCGTGAAATAAATTTGTACTCATTTGAACAATTCTGTTTCCTGATTTCTTGCACCTGACGCCTTCTCCATCAGCAGGTGTGTTGGAATGAAAGGAAGGGAGGGAGGGAGGGAAGGAAGGAAGGAGGAGGAGACACCAAGCTGTTGCTAACAAATTCAAAGCCTGAATCCTAAAAGTGTTATTGAGCCACTTTAACAACAATTCCCCTATTTCTTTCTTCTCTTTAATTGTCTCTGTCTGCTATTTCTGTTGGACTATAGTGGTCAAAGTGTCCTTCTAATCCATGGACTTCAACTCCCAGGATAATCAGAAAAACCCTTCCTGCTGGGAATTCTGGGAGTTAAGTCCTCAAAATGTGAAAGAGGGCCAAACTGGGGGTGGCAAAGCAACAAAATCTTGTTGCACATCAAAATATATTTATTAGCTTTCTAAACCTCCACAGTCATGGGGCTCTGGGCAGCATACAAGAATAATTAAAGACACAACGGAAAAACATCTACAATATAACAGTATGAGAGAATCCAAATGTGAAGAACCAATAACATGGAGGCAGCAGTAGAACTCCTCCAATGGTGTTCTCTCAATTGTCCGGAAGTTTGTCAGGAAGAACTCCATTTTAACTTGCCTCTGAAAAGGTAGTATTATCAGAGCTAATCCAGCCTCTCCGGGAAGGCTGTTCCATAACATAGGGGCCATAACTGATCAACATCTCTTGTGGCCTCAGCCAGAGGGTGTATCCAATTTAAAATGGAGGCAGGAACAGCTGCTAGAAAACAAATATGGAAGGCCTGCAGAAACAGGTTCATGGCAGCCTTCAGAGAGCTGCAGGTGTGAAGCAAAGGCAGTGATGAAATTAAGTGCCATATCCTTGGCGAAAGGGTATTTTTCTGGAATAGTGGTCAGAGTTGCAGATTATCAGCTTATCTTCTCTAAGGCAAAGCATATGGTTTTCCCCTTGGGATTCCTGATGGTGGCACTTCAGAGCTGCCCCCGTCTGGCAGCTTCAGTTCATTTTCGTACCAGCTTTTCTCTTGAGCAAAACCCCAGGAAGCTAATAAAATATTTCATTAGAAGCCCAATACATTTCTTCCAAGCAATGGCCTTCTTCAGGGGCTGTAGAAATCTCTGAAAACAGTCCTTGTGATTGTTTAATGCAGCACTGACTGAGTTTATCTCTCAGACAAGGACGTTTTTGAGCAGAAAAAACATTGAGCTTACAATTAAATGTTTTAGCTGGGTTCTTATGAGTTTCCTTGGCTTTTTTCTGGGGGGTTTGTGTGAGATTGAGGCCTTGGGTAATGGTGATGGAAATAAAACAGGCCCAGGAATGTTCTTCAAAGCTTGTGCCGTGCATCTGGAGTCAAGGGTACCCAGAAAGCAAGGAAACAATTAAACAGAATGAAGTTTTGGATGCTGTGTAACTTGTAGAATCAGATCAGGAGCTAAAATGGTGGCATTGTCTTCCCAATTTTGTCAAGGCGTCTTAACCTCCTCAACTCTTGCTTTCTCTTCATCCATTTATGACATGGATCCTACAACTTGCATCCCATTTTTTTTGGTCACAGTTCCATTCCAAATGTGAATGCTTGTGATCTGCATCTCATCAGGTTGTGAGAAAATGAAGTAGATGCCGCTGTAAAACACTTTTCACAGTGGAATTGTCTACAATGATGCTAGCAATCTGGAGCTCACAGAATACAGGCTGTTGTTTATTTCTAAGCCTCTTGATTTCCACAAGTTGCTTTAGAAAATCTAATGTTTCATATTTATAATGATTTTCTCTCCCACTGTGGGTGTTAAATTAGTCGGAAAACAGCATTATCATCACTGTGAATGGTCATTATGCCTAACTGGTATACATGTTGGCTTTATCTAGAATCGTTGTAGATACCCACTGGCCATATTGTTTGCAATTTGTCCTTCTGTATTTATAACCGGTGTGTCTGCACACATAATATATCTGACCTGAAACTAATACATTATACGTCTGCTGAACAGGGTCCCAGTCTGCAGAAGCTTGTAATACAATACATTTTTAGACACGAAGATGCAGTAAGGAGTATTTGTTGATTTGGTTTCAGATGCCAAAGCTGATAGTCCCCTCCCACCACTAGATATGGATAGCATTCAGATGGTGCTAAAAAGGTTCAAATGTTTTCATGCATTACTTCAATCAGTCTTCCAGTAATCACGTAATTGGGTCATTTTTTCAACTGTAGGCAAATGATGTGGAACTCTTCTTAAAGTGGCATTTCCTAAAATGGCACCTGTGAGTTCTAGTCCTGCCTTAGGCATGAAAGCTAGCTAAGTGACCTTGGGCCAGTCACTCTCTCTTGGCCCAACTCATTTCGCAGGGTTATCATTGCGGTAAAAATAGAAGGAGGAAGCAGTATTAGGTATGTTCAACTTCACCGCCTTGAGTTATTTATAAAAACAATAAAGGTGAGATAAACATGCAACAAACAAACTAATAAAAGAAGGGTATTGTTTTATCATGGATGTGGTACAAGGATCATGATAATGCGAATCATTGCAACAGTACAGAACTGTCAGGATTTCCGTAAATTGAAAATGAGGTCTGAGATAATGAAAGAGCCAAGAGAAGGAATCCTGAATGAGGAAGTCTTTTTGTATTGTATTTAGAAAAGAAGATGCCTTAATCACTGGACCAGATTTTAATTCTTTGGGGCTGCATTTCTAAGATGGAATCCCAGGCTGATTTTCTCCTAAAAAACGACAAGAACCAGATGCCTTCAGCTGAGATGCAAGATTTATTGGACACAGAGATCTTTTGATGTCTTCACCTGGTCCTTCCATGATGGTCTGATTTCATGTTTACTTAATCTGTTAATATATGCAATGATTAAAAACCACGTATTAGTTAGTTCTGAACAGAAGAGGGGAAGAACTATGTTCATGTTACTCATTTGTCTTGTTGCAGCTGCCTCGTTGTTTTCTTGTGTTTTATTGATTGTATTATGCAGGAGAATTCACTGCTATATGTTATTATTTATTTTATTGGTGGTAATTTACGTATTTGTTGCAAGCTGCTTTTAAGGAGTGGGAAAGGCCAGATGGGATATAAAAGATCTGAATAAAAAGTAAAACAATTATAATATTAATATTGTCATGGGGCTAATCAAAGCAGAAAATATGAGTAATAAGAAAAGCAACAATCCTTTTGCAGATTTCACATATTGCTATAGTAGTTAGAAAAATTTAATCTCATCTAGATTACTTAAATATAGAATAGAATAGAATAGAATAGAATAGAATAGAATAGAATAGAATAGAATAGAATAGAATAGAATAGAATTTGTCTTGGTGCATATTCTCTCAGTGTACATAAAAGAAAAGATATCTTGTTGTGGCATCATATTTACCTCCTGTATTTTATTGCAAGAGTCGTGGTGGCACAGTGGTTAGAATGCAGTACTGCAGGCTAACTCACTGCTCACTCCAAGAGTTTGATTCTGAATGGCTCAAGGTTGACTCAGCTTTCCATCCTTCCGAGGTGGGTAAAATGAGGACCCAGATTGTTGGAGGCAAAATGCTGACTCTGTAAACCGCTTAGAGAGGGCTGTGAAGCGGTATATACATCTAAGTGCTATTGCTATTAGCATGATAACATTTTCTATGTCAGATCTAGAGATGAAAGAGACGTTTGTGCAATTCAAATATTTTTATCTTACACACTACTACATAAAACGCTTGTAAACGAAATCCAAATTCAACAAGATCTGACATTGTCTTTTAAGAGGCACTGGCAATCTTCCCTGGAAGTAGAAATCAATGGTGTCCATGATAAGACACTGAGCCCTCAGCTTAATTTAAATGTCACATGTTGCTGAACAATGCGATCCTGGGGCATTATGTGGTATCAAGGTAACAGTTGATGATACTCAGGACAAGGAGCAGTAAGGCAATTAAGAGAAGGCTTAAGGAGATAGCAATGTGGTCGTATTGGAGGCCAAGGCCTTGGCATTTGCTCAGGAATGCCAGAAGTTGGTGCTTGGAACCTATATAGTGCAATACAACTCTATATGAAGCATGGACCACAATTCCTTGTCATCTTGAATGTTTTCATTCAAAATGAAGTTTATTTCTTCTCTGAATTTGTGAATTGGACTGAACTAAAGTCTCAGAGAAATCTAGGTAGGGGTACCTACTATTACAATCTGCAAGGCTTTACTCAAACCCATCAGGACATGATTCAGCAGTCTATCTGAATTTAAAAGACGAAAGCCACTCTTTCAAAGGCAGCAAAGTCCACATTTTGGACAGAGAGGACCGCTGATTTGAAAAAGGGGTCAAAGAGGCCATCTGTGTCAAAATTGAACAGCCCTCTCTCAACAGAGGGGGAGAGGTATGACATCATCTATCTCCAGTCTACAACACAGTCCCTTCAACAATTCCAAGAAGGCTCCACACTCATTTGTACTACTCAGGTGACCCAGATTTTATTTATTTATTTATTTATTTATTTATTTATTTATTTATTTATTTATTTATTTATTTATTTATTTATTTATTTATTTATTTATTTATTTTGTATACCGCCTTTCTCCCAGAAGGGACTCAGGGCAGTGAACAGCCAAAATTAAAAATACATACAATACAAAAGTTAAGATAATTAAAAAGAATTAAATCATTGGCTTTCCAATTTAAATCCCCAAGTCTATAAAATTTAAAATCCCAATTAAGAACCATTTAGGCTAGGCCGGCTTGGTGGAATAAATAAGTCTTCAGGGCCTTACGGAGGGTACGGAGGTCCAGGATCAGTCGTATTCCAGGAGGCAGCTCGTTCCACAGGGCGGGTGCCCCCACAGAGAAGGCTCTCCCCCTGGGGGCCACCAGCCGACATTGGCTGACCGACGGCACCCTGAGGAGGCCCTCTCTGTGAGAGCGTATTGGCTGGTGGGGGGTTATCGGTAGCAGCAGGCGGTCTCGCAAATATCCTGGCCCTAAGCCATGGAGCACTTTAAAGATGAGGACCAATACCTTAAAGCACACCCAGAAGACCACTGGGAGCCAATGCAGCTCGCGCAGGAGAGGTGTTACATGGGAACGCCACATCACTCCCATAATCACCCGTGCGGCTGCATTCTGCACCAGCTGGAGCCTCCGGTTGCTCCTCAAGGGGAGCCCCATGTAGAGAGCGTTGCAGTAGTCCAGGAGTGATGTGACGAGGGCATGAGTGACCGTGCACAAGGAGTCCCGATCCAGAAAGGGGCGCAACTGGCATATCAGGCAGACCTGATAAAAAGCCCCCCTGGCCACGGCCGTCATATGCTCTTCTAAAGACAGCCGTGTGTCCAGGAGGACACCCAAGGTGCAAGCTCCCTCTGTGGGCTCTGTTTATCTGATGACACAGATAAACCTCCAGGTGGCCTTAACAACTCTCTAAAAGAATGCAAATGACCAGCTGTCTACAAGGAGTATAAATCCTTCCATTCCCCACCATCCAGTCAGAGCTGAAGAAGCTTCTTGGATGAGAAGCGAAACGTCTTCAAAGAAAAGCAAGAAAGTCCAGTTGCCTCTTGATAAGGCTTCTGTATCTTGCACTGATGGACCAACAGGTTGTTGTAGGCATTCAGGCAGAAAGAATAGTTATTCTTTGATAAAGGTTTGTGTATGTGCACATTTCTCCCATTTGAAGAATTTGTTGCCTCTGTATGGTTCCATTGGAAAGAATATATGTGGTTTAGGGTTGAACTGTTGGTTCTTAGTGTTCAGTGAGTTTGGTTAGCATCATCAGTGCAAAGGAAAGTGAGGTTTGCCAGTGGTTTATATCAGGGGTGGGCTGCTGGGGGTTCGCAGGGGTTTGGGAGAACCTCTAGCTAAGATTCTGTGCAGTTCGATCCCACTCCTGGCTGGCCCCACCCACCCCACCCCTCCCCTCCTAGGAGTCCCCACACAGCCTGCTTTGGATGCAGGTAACTACAGGGCACATGGAGGCTTGGGGAGGGCGAAAAACGGGCCTACTGGAAGTTCAGGAAGGAAGTTTGGGAAGGAAGTTTGGGAAATTTGAGCCTGTTTCCCGCCTCCAGAGGGCCTCTGGAGCCTGGGGAGGCCGTTTTCGCCCTCCCGGAGGCTTGAGGAAAGCCTCCAGAGCCAGGGGAGGCTGACTAGGCCATATCTACTAAAGCCACGCCCACCCAGCAACCAGGCAGAGAACCCCTTGCTAAAATGTTTGAAGCCCACCCCTGATTTATATAAAATATGGTTGGTGGATCTTTTGTGAGATTTTTTTTTAATGTTGTTGGCATTACTTTTTGGATGTTTGTTTCGTATGATTTCTGAATTATTTTTTTAATTGCCTTACACTGTATGCCTCTTAGAGTCAGGATGGAGTTGAGTGGATATTTTCATAACAACAACAGCAACAAACAACCACCATCAAACAACACTGAAGAATGCAGCGAACCTCTGGATTGCAATCAGGCTCTTTGGAGTCCTTCTCTTTTCTCTGTGTGCACAAACGATGATATGCTAGATAAGAAAGATGGCAGAAGAGAATGGGGCGGCATTATACCTGGTGTGTCAGGAATATGGAGGAAGGGGAATCAGACCCATGAGTCAGAATCAGTTCTCCAGTCTGGCACTACAGTAAAGTCTCTCAACTATTTTTCTCTCAAAAGTAAGATCTTCCAGGGCAGTCTACAGTAGGCTTCCTCCAAATAAAGAGATGGAGCTGTACAGTTAACACAGACTTATTCTCAATTATCAGAGATGAGAGAACAGGCCTGATCAACACCTTAAAGACCCACATTCTTTTATTTAGGCTCTTGGGATTATGGTGACTTCATTGACGATCCGTGAGGTGGTGAGGCAAAGTAGGTTGGCCTCCATGCAAGGTCCAAGGTTTCTTGTCAGCCAGTAAGTAGATCCGAAAGGGTGAGGTGAGGTTACACACCATCAGCATATAATTATATATTAAATTGGCCCCAGGACAGAAAGACCATGAAAATGTGTCTCATGGATCTTTATGCAGAACAGGCTTTGAAAAGGATGTCAGGGCCACGTGACATGTTCCTTCCATCTTGCCATTTTTTCTCATCAAATCAAGCAGCTGACAAGTTAGCGGCAAGTCACCCTCATAACTGCCTGCTTCCTACTCGCTAAACCAGTTGCTTCCAGATTTGTCTTCAGGACTTCCCGACATGACTCTGTGGTGGCTCCCTTTTCACCTCTCCCCTTCCTTCCTTCCTTCCTTCCTTCCTTCCTTCCTTCCTTCCTTCCTTCCTTCCTTCCTTCCTTCCTTCCTTCCTTCCTCAGCTACCAGCCGACACCTGAGCCGCGCCCAGAGCACATTAGCAGTCGGTTTGGATCACCAGCAATAAAGCGGTTAAGGGGGGGTGGTAAATCTGTGCCTGTAAAACCAGGAAGATGTCAGACGAGTCATCTCCCATCAATCAGGGTGTCATCTGATAGAGGAGAAATGGGTGATAAAAAGAAGCATTTTCGGAAATTATGTAGAATATTCCATTTGTGGAGTGCTGCAGTCGGGGCCGGAGCAGAATTTTAATCAGGGGGGCTGCGGTGATGGACTGCGGTGTGTCTACTGTTATAGTGTTGGCATCAATCATCCCGGCACAAAGGCGTGCACTCCGCGCACACTCACTCGAAGCAGCTGAGGCTGCCAGAAGCTGCAGGAAGATTCCAGGGAGGAAGTGGAGTGGGTGTGTAGCTGCCGGAAAAGCACAAGTGTGTGGCACAGAGGGAGAAGAATGAAAAGGCAGGAAAAAAAAGGGGAGGGTTGAGGGGAATAGGAAAAGGGCAGGGTATGTGCTGGAGCTTTCCTTTGGCAGGCATTCAGCAGCAACACAGAACTGGATTTTGTGCAAAAGAAAAAGCCACTTTCTTAAAAGTGACTGCATTAGCGTCTTCCAACTGGGTGCCCTCCAGAATTCTGGGAATTGTAGTTCTAATTCTTCTGGAAGGGCAGCAGTTTGGAGAAAAGCTAAAGCAAAGTCACAACCCAACAAGAAGAGGCGGGAAATATATAAAATGGATAGGGCACACCCGAGGGCTTCAGACCAACCAGCTCACCAGAGAGAAAGCTATGGTTACAGAATTATACAGAAGATCCATATTTGAAGAATATGCATCTTCAAAAAAAGAGACCCTCTAATGATTGTACAGCCTGGGCAAGCTAAAGTAAGGAGAGGCGATCCTTTAGATTTTTGGGTTCAAAACAGAACTACATAATAACCAGTCGCCACCAGCCCCAGAGGGCTCTTTCTTATTTTTTTACTGCATTTTCTAATGTGCTGAAATCAAAAATGATTCTTGGTAGTTTACAAGATAAATAGACCCACCCACCCAGCCATCCACCCCCCCACCCCACATCCACAGAACAACTAATTAAAAACATCTAAAATCAATACATCCTAAAAGCATCCAACACAATAAATGAGTCTACATTGATGGCTAATCTAAATTAAATGTTGTATGAAAGAAGCTGGGTTTTAGCAATTTTCCTAATATGATCAGAGATAGAACCAGTTTGATTTCTATTGGAAGGTTGCTCCTAAGAACTAGGAGCAACATTCTTTGAGAACTTACATTCTTTATGGCTCTGTTTAGAAGTTAAATTGGAGGTTTTTTTTCATTTATTTTTTGTAAGCAGTCCCTGGTCACCCGTTTAAATTTTACTCCGTAAGTACAGGAAGGTCTCAGGAACAGAAGCATTCAAGTTTTTTTTAATTTGGGGTGAATTTCTTCTGGTGCCTCATGTCAGCTTGATTGATAGCTTTGTTGTGAAAGAAGCAAAGGGTAGCCATCTAATGGTGACTTCTGTGCAACTCATTGAATATTTGCAGCTGTTTCCCCTTCTTGGCATAGTGCAACAAATTTAAATAAAGTTATGATGGAAAACCGACCAATCCATATTTCTTTTTATGAAGTGAGAAGGCTATTTAAAAAAAAGAAAAGAAATTGCCAAATTTAGAAATACTGTACTGCACATTCTGTAGTTTGATTGTATGTGCTGTATAAAGCCCCCACTATATTGTGGCTCTAACTTTATCTTAGAAGGGACCTTGGAGGTCTAATCCAATGCCCTGTCTAGGGAATCAACATAGCCTTCCAGCCTCTTTTCCACCATCTGACAAAACAAATGTGTTAGCTTTTCTATAGTTCATTAGAACAGCATATGCCTTCATGGATGAGTCCCTACTTCAAGCTTGGTGTCTCCTCTTCTTGCTCTGGAGGAGAATTCTGGAAGTTGTAGGTTCAACATGTTTGTTCATTTATATGTTAGATTTCTACCCTACCTTCTTGTCCAGGAGTGTAAGGTGGTCTTGTCCCTCTTGTTTGCCTTTACAGATGCTCCAACTCAGGAGGTTGGGCTCAGAGAGTAGGACTGAGGCAAAGTCACCCAGGAAGCTCCTGTGGCTAAGAGTACACTAGAACTTAGGTGTCTCCAGCATCAGTATCTTAACCATTACATCACACCACTCTCTAATATTGAGGAGGTACCAGATAGGGAACACTGGTGTCCCTCTCAGTATATGTGTCCTCACTTAATGGCCACTTTATGCAGCAACAATCTGAAGTTACAACACACCTCCCCTGAATTACCTATGACGCAGCTCTAGAGTTGCAACAACTGCAGATTGGGAACACCGGTGCCCCTCTCAGTATATGTAGTCCTTGCTTAATGACCAGTTACTTAGCAACAATTTGAAGTTGCAACACACCTCCCTAGAGCTACTTATGACCCAGTTCTGGAGTTGCAACAACTGCCCCAGTGGTGGTATTCAGCCGGTTCTATCCAGTTCAGGCAAACCGGGAACGAGGGCTGCAGGAGGCTCCGCCCACCCATTCGGACGTCATCACGTCCTGTCTTTTGATGTTCTGCACGTCCAGAAGGTCCAGTGCATGCGCAGAAGGTCTAGCACATGCGCAGAGGTGTTGTGCACAAGCAAAGCAAGCATGTGTGTGCGCTCACATTTGCGAATCGGTAGCAAAGGTAAGTCAATACCATCCCTGAACTGCCCTACCCTGTGGTCATATGATTGCATTTTGGGTGCATTTGGCTCACATTTACAGCTGTTTATGGCATCCTGTGGTTATGTAACCACAATTCTTAGCATTTTTTGCTGATTTCTGGCATTTACTTCTGGTTTCTGGCAAAAAATGTCCATTGAAGAAAATGGATTCATTTAACGATTGTGCTGTTTGGATGGGGTCGTGTGGTGACCACTGCTTAACCACCGTGATGTCTTATGACTGTAATTCTGGGCACAATTCCAGTCGTAAATCAAGTAATATCTTTCTAAGACTTCAAGTAGCCCATGCAAGCTCTGTTCATTCAAAATGTGAACATAAACACAGGAGGCTATGGGCAATGGATCTACCTGGCTTCTGCACCCTCACATGTGCCAATCTCAACCCCCATGCAGAAGTGCCTGAATGGGAGGGGGTATTAGAAAATAAAGGTATGTGTTGTGACAGTATGATCAGAGCAGTGGTGAAATTCAGCAGGTTCTGACAGGTTCTGGAGAACCGATAGCGGAAAGTTTGAGTAGTTCGGAGAACCGGCAAATGCCACCTCTGGATGGCCCCAGAATGGGGTGGGAATGGAGATTTTGCAATATCCTTCCCCTGGAGTGGGGAGGGAATGGGGATTTTGCTCCAGTAGGGCAAGGGGATTAAAGAATCATGCCAATGAATTCAGAAAAGTTTTATTACGGCAAAGAATCTGTTTCAGCAAAATTGTACAATAGTATCATAAAGAAACTGTAGAACACATTTTCCGAGATGCTTCTGGGCTGGTTTATTCACTTGAATACATTGTGATACGAAGTTATAAGAATGGTTTGTTACTGGTGAAGATGAAACTGAAATACTTTGGCCACCTAATGAGAAGGAAGGACTCACTGGAGAAGAGCCTAATGCTGGGAAAGATTGAGGGCAAAAGAAGAAGGGGACGGCAGAGAACGAGGTGGCTGGATGGAGTTACTGAAGCAGTAGGCGTGAGCTTAAATGGACTCCAGGGGATGGTAGAGGACAGGAAGGTCTGGAGGAATGTTGTCCATGGGGTCGCGATGGGTCAGACACAACTTCGCAACTAACAACAACTATGTCATTATAGCTGACACAAAGGCATGCATTGCAAAATAAGGTTGAATAAAACCAAAATGGCTTGCCAAGAAACTTTGCACAAGCTGTTTCTTTCAGTCTACCTACCCCACAACAAAAAGTTAGTAATATATTTGCAGTTGCTAGCTGCCACTAGCCTTCAGAGGCTCTTAAATCAGCATCAACTAGCAATAATAACTCTGATGCTACTTTTTTTCAAGTTTCTATTCCTTCACAAAGCATTCTTTGGGCCATTCTCTTTACAACTCTTGTTGAAATCTGTCTGTCCCAGCTACTTGATTTGTTCCAGTGTTCAAAATGTCTTCCTTTTCTCACTAACATTCCTAAACTCACCAATATCTAGACTGAAAACTTGTACAACATTTTGCTATTAATTGCTATTATCTTCAGTGTTACCATTCTCTTCTTTACAATGATTAGATTTTCATTCACTGTCTTCTGTAGAGCTTATTACAGGGGTGAAATCCAGGAGGTTCTGACAGATTCTGGAGAACCGGTAGCGGAAACTTTGAGTAGTTCAGAGAACTGGCAAATACCACCTCTGGCTGGCCCCAGAGTAGGGTGGGAATAGAGATTTTGCAATATCCTTCCCCCAGGAGTGGGGAGGTAATGGGGATTTTGCAGTATCCTTCCCCTGCCATGCCCACCAAGCCATACCCACAGAACCGGTAGTAAAGAAATTTGGATTTCACTACTGGCTTATTACCCTGTGCATGTGTGTTATCCACATTTATCATAACAATAACTCAGTATAGTATATTACCAAAAGGAAACCACCCTAATCAGAAGTACTACGGTATTCATTGCTAGAGTAAAACTTAAATTAGGATTTCCTCAGAGAATTACAGCTACCACATCTTACTTCCTCTAAGATTATATCACTGAATATACAGTATCCTGCTTTACCAGATATATCTTGCAATTTAAGAAAAGAATCTTGGTGATGAAATAGACATGAAGTTTTCCTGGCAATAGTATGATTAATAATTTGGTGAGCTTCTGTTGTTGTTTTTAATTCTTAGACTGGCCTAAAACCCAAGGATTTCCATATGAGTGCCCATCCAACTCAGACCTGATTCCACTTAGCTTCATTCGAGATCTACTATAGGCAGTTCAGTGTCCTACTTTTGCATTTAACTGTACAAATTATGATTGCCCTACAAAAAACCAGTAATCCTCCAGCTGCAGAATCCATACTAGCTGAGATTTTTGGGAATGGTAGTCGGTAGTTCGGAAAGCATCAGATTTTGCAGTGGTAGATTGAACACTTGGTACTACCATATTTTTCAGAGTATAAGACACACTTTCCCCCCCTAAAAGAGGGTAAAAATTTGGGTGCGTCTTATACACCAAATGTTGCCCCTCCCATCCGCCGGCCCCCACCCTTTGGCCTCTGCCTCCCAGCAATTTGCCTCCTTGCAGCAAACAGCAAACAGCCCATTTCAGTTTCAGCTTCAACACAGCCTGATTAGCACAAGCAGCTGATTGTCGGTTGGATCGGCCTCCTGACCATCAGCTATTTCAAGCTGCAGGGATTGCCATTGCCTATTGCCACCTCCGCGCGCCCCATTTTCGGCCTCTGCTGTTTGCTGCAAGGAGGCAAATTGCTGGGAGGCAGAGGCAGATTGTTTTTCCTTGTGCTAATCAGGCTGTGCTGAAAATGAAAATGAAACAGGCTGTTTGCTGCAAGGAGGCAAATTGCTGGGAGGCAGTTTTTTTTTTCTTGTGCTAATCAGGCTGTGCTGAAAATGAAAATGAAACAGGCTGTTTGCTGTTTGCTGCAAGGAGGCAAATTGCTGGGAGGCAGAGGCAGAGGCAGATTTTTTTTCTTGTTTTCCTCCCCAAAACAGGTAGGTGTGTCTTAAAGTCCAGAGTGTCTTATACGCTGAAAAATATAGTATATATCTGTATCAATCCTTTTTCTGTCATGCTTCCCAAATATTTGTATTCTGTTGAACTAATAAACACTTCATCTGCTCAGCATGAGCTGGGTTTTGCAATCTGTTTGCTTCAAATGTTCTGAAATATTATTTTTCTATGTTATATTAATTTCTTAGGTTCTTCTTTTTCAGAGAGAGAGAACCAGATATTTTCATTAAAGGCCAGCAGAATGAAGAGCCCAACTCTACTGTGAAATATATTCTTGGATTATACTATACCACTGCTAACTAAAGGTATTTGAACACTCTGTCCTTCCAGGTGACAAAGCACTCCCAGTGTGAAAGTGGAAAAGGGTAGAAAAAAAATAATCCCATATTTTGCTCTTGATCAGTGCCATTTTTCAATGGGAACTGGCTTCCCCATTGACTTTGCTTCTCAGAAGGTCGCATCCAAATTTTGATCATGTGACCATGGGGATGCTGCAATGGTCGTAAGTATATGAAAAACGGTCATATAAGTTACCTTTTTCAGGGCCATTGTAACTTTGAACAGTCACTAAATGAACTGTTGTAAATCGAGGATTACCTGTAGTGGGGTAACACCTATCCTTTTCAGATAGAGATCTGCTGACATCTTGTTCTTTCTGTGGGCATCCAACAAACAGTGTATGGATCTTATCCAATGACACCAAAAGCGGCAAACCATGTTCTTTTAGTGTATGGGTGTAAAATGTGCCATACCATGTTGCTGTCACGTGATGTTTCGCGATGTTTTTCCCATTCGCGGAGCTGGGGTGGGTGTGGCCTGCGCGTGATGCATCCCGCCCATGGGCCGCCAGTTTGACACCTCTGTTTTAGTGGAACTGTTTCTGTGATCCCCTGCTGTTATCTGGTTAGTTGGATGTGGGGTGGGCAATTTTTTCCTCTCCTTGATTTCTGGCAAAACAGAAAATCTGTTTCCCTCCTGATTTTCAAATATGTTTTTGTAGGGAATCTTAATAGATAAGCTAGCAGATGAGATGGTGCTGAAGAGTCTAACCCCCAATGACCAGATTGATCCAAGTTTAAGTAATATTATTTTAATTCCCCATAAAATGTTGACATTCGCCCAAAGTAGCTGTTAGGGAATATTTCTACAGACATAAATGGGCCAAAAGTACAAACTGCAGAGACATAACCAAAAACCCCCAACAACCTTAAAATGACTATCAAATCTCTCTCCCTGTTTTAAGGACTACTATTATCATCCTTTTATCTGCTCTCTTGCCAACCATGAGCTTCAGCTGCCAACTATCTTTTATCCCAGAATTCCACCCCCCACCTTCCCTCATGTCAATAAAAAGAAATTAACACTAGAGTGGCTGTTCCACTTTGGATGCTGCTCTGCTCAATAATAAATTTCTGCAAATATTCATAGTCTCTAAAACATCACTTGTCAGCCCCACTAGGTAGATCAGACCATGAAATCAACTTCACGGAAGCTAAAGCTACTTTTATTGAGATTGGCTAAAATAATAGACTCCTGGAAATCTGATTGTGCTGTGATTCCTTCACCTCCAATAAATTTGGGAGGAGTCTGTCTGAGTTATTTATAAATATTATCTGGTGCTCTGCACTAAAAAAACGCATCAGTCCCTTTTGCTTAGGTAGCATCATTTGCATATGCATATCAAGGTGAACTTTACGTCGGGGTGCCCAAATTTTAAACTTCTCAAGGTTGGACAGCCCTGCTCTACATCATCCTGGATTATGTGAAGGGATGGGCTTCAAAAATTTTACCAAGGGGTTCTCTGCCTGGTTGCTGGGTGGGTGTGGCCATGGTGAGCATGGCCTAGTTGGCCTCCTGCACCATGGTGGGGGGCATTTTTGCCCTCCCCTGGCTCCAAAGTCTTTTCTCAAGCCTCCAGGAGGATGAAAATGGCCTCCCCAGGCTCCTGAGGCCCTCTGGAGGCCAGAAACGGGCCTTCCCGAACTTCTAGTAGGCCCATTTTTTGCCCTCCCCGAGCCTCTGTGTGCGCTCTGCACTTACCTGCATCCAAAACAGGTCGCGTGTGGACTCCTGGGAGGGGCAGGGTGGCGTAGGCAAAGTCATCCAGGAGTGGGATTTGGGGGTTCTCCGAACTGGACAGAATCTTAGGTTCTCCCAAACTCCTGCGAACCCCCAGCAGCCCACCCCTGATTCTGCGTATGTGATTTTGAGTCACTTTTTGATTCCTAGTGCCTGGACAAGTCTGAATTTTTCTTGGCAAGATTTCAGAAGTGGTTTGCCATTGCCTGCTTCCTAGGGCTGAAAGAGATATTGCTCACTAACTTTCAGGTAGCTTCATGCTTAAGGTAAGATTAGAACTCATGGTACCTTGGTTTTCAGCTTGGTGCCTTAACCACTACACCAAGCTGGCTTTCATTACTTACATACAGTTGAGTATTCCTGTTCAGTTGTATTTATAACCCACAATGGGTAGCACAGTCTATTCCTTGTGGAGGCCTTCCAAAAGCAGCTTTGCTGTGCAGGTAGTCCTTGACTTACAATCACAAATTTAGGGTTGCCAGGTGTCCACTCTTTGAGCGGACAGTCCACTTTTTTCACATTATGTTCACTATTTTTTTTCACAAAATAGTGGACATTTTTTTTACTCAAAAGCTTTATGATGAAATGGTACGTAATCTAAAGTTGTACAGTCTAAGAGAATAAGGATAGGAGAATCGCGTTTTGTCTTTTTTTTTCATAAGTTAGAATGAAACAAAGATCGAATGCTCATTGCAATAATCACATTTTACACAACAGCGCAAAAAATGCATTAAAGCAGTTATCTTTTGATATCGAAAATGTAGTGCTGAAGGCTTTTGCCGAATTTTCGAATTCTGCGAAGAAACGAGAAGAGTTGAAATCATTTTTTGTTTTGCAAGTCAAAATTCCATGAAGTTTTGCTCCATGTTCCAACAAGTTGGTTAAGTTTGTTTAAAGCGGTCAAAAGACTTCTTTTAAACTGGATACCTCTAAAATCGTATTTTATTTCTCTTGGATCTGATGAGTGCCATAAAGTTATCTGGAACCTTATTTCGGATCAGGAAAATGAACTCGCAAAGGACGATGAACCAACAATTTCAGAATTGTATTTATATTTCACGCACTTCTTCATGTCAATAATGTAAGACACCCTACTGAAGCTGGAAAGCAAGAAAATTCTTGCATGTGATCTTCACATTATCATGTGTAAGCTGCGTGATTCTTTGCAAAAAAAATACGATGACCAGTTTTTTGGAATGAAAGTTTTATTTGCCTTACTTAAAAAACATTTGCCTGAGAATGCCGTGCAAAAGTTCAAGAAAGAAGCCATCAACGTGTATCAAAGAGCCATTGCGTACCTAGAAAAGTGGTATAATTTCACCGATTCAGTATATGAGACGCTAAGTAAAATACATACGACAGCAAAGTAAAATGTAATTTGATATTTTACATATTATTATAATATATTTGATGTTTTGAATTTTAAGTAAAGTTTTGAAGAGATTATTTTAATACATGTTAAAATGTTTGTAAGAAAATATATAATTTAATTGTAAAACATTTTTTAATTTTTTTACTACTTAACCCACCCCCCCGCTTGTCCGCTATTTTTTGGAAGCAGACCTGGCAACCCTAATCACAATTGACCCCCAAAATTTCTGTTGTTAAGTAAGACAGTTGTTACGTGAATTTGCCCCATTTTTATGACCTTATTGTCACAGTTATTAAGCAAATCACTGCAATTGTTAAGTTACCAACACGGTTGTTAAGTGAATCTGGCTTCTCCACTGACTTTGCTTGTCAAAGGTCTCAAAAGGTGATCACGTGACCCCAAGACACTGCAATCGTCACAAATACATGCAAGTTGCCAAGCGTCCGAATTTTGATCATGTGACCGTGGGGATGCTTGCAACAATCGTAAGTTTGAAAAACAGTCATAAGTCACCTTTTTCAGTGTTGTAACTTTGAACGGTCATAGATGAATGGTTGTAAGTGAAGAACTACTTATTCTTTTTTACGTTAAAAAAAACCTGTATTTTTATGGTGAATGGAAAAGCAGAGCCATTCCTGTTAGGGATATTTACAGAAAAATATACGAAGGAAATAAAATATTTGATACTACATATTTTAACAGCCGCTTACATAGTTTATGCCCAGAATTGGAAAAAAGAAATTATACCAACAGATGAAGAGTTAATAAAAAAAAATCTTGGAATGTGCCAAGATGGATAGATTAACAAAAGAACTTAAAGAAAAGGAGGACACAGACTATTAGATGATTTGGCATAAATGGGTATAAGTGGTTGGAGGAAAGGAAAAATGAGGAAGAAAAATAGGGGGAAATGATAGAAACGTTAAAAAATAAAGAATTTGTTTAAGCATAAGAATTAAGAAATTGTTATGAATGACAAGAAATATATTGTAAATAAAATGAAGGGGACAAGTAGTAAATTGGAATAATACAAAGAGAAATAAGGGGAAATTGTGAATAACAAAGAAAGACCATCACAAAATAGCTGTATTCATATATATGTTGTATGTCCTGTATTGTTGTATTATGCTATAATAAAAAAATAAAAAAAATAAAAAACCTGTATTTTTAAAGTAAATATTAATATTTTTATTGCAAAATTGGTGAGATCAGTGGCTGCTTTGGGCTGAATATGCTTATGAGATCTTTTTTTTTTCTTTTCTTTTTTTAAAGAAAACCACTGTGATTCATAAACTGGCAACCCAGTCTTTTTTTTTCCCTATAAACCTTTATTAACATTTAAAATCCAAAAATACAAGTTAAAATATATCTATAACAAAAATACATCCATAACAATTATACAATTCAACATCATTCTGAAGTACGAAATTCTTAACTTTGTTAATCTATTCCCTCATATTCCTACTTAATCGACATATTTAAATACATTTTGTATCTTATTTTATTCTATCCATTGATACCAATTTTCCCAAGTTAAGTTGTATTCCGAGTCTTCCTTATTATTTAGTTCTAAAGTAAGTTTGTCCATTTCTGCACATTCGAAAATTTTCTGGATTATTGCACAGTCTGTTGGTATAGTGGACATTTTCAGGCTTGCGCGAGTACAATTCTTGCTGCTGTAATTATATGAATAATTAAATATTTAATCCTTTTAGGGTAATTTCCTTTAATAATCCCCAGAAGAAACAGTTCAGGTTTCAATTCTATTTTACAGTGTGTGATTTCTTTTAGCCATTTTTGTATTTTAATCCAGAATTTTTTAACTTCTGGGCAAAGCCACCATACATGGAAGTAGTACCTTGAAGTTGTTTGCATTTTCAGCAATTAGGTTTTAGGTTGGGGTACATTTTTGCGAGTCTTGTTGGGACTGATGCCTACCAATAGAACATTTTATACTGGTTTTCTTTATATGCGGCAGATTTTGTTAATGTATACTTTTTCTCCCAAATTTTTTCCCAATCTTCTAACTCAATGTTGTGCCCAATATTTCTAGCCCATGCTATCATCGATCCCTTTACAATTTCTTCTTTTAAATCAAAATTTAATAAATAATTATATATTTTAGGTAGCAATTTCTCTTCCAGGCCTGTTAATAATTTAATGGCAACCCAGTCTTATCCCCAAAGCAAAAACTCAAATTTAGCAAAAGCCATCTGGATTTTCCCTGGGTGCACAGAACTGAAAACAACTGTTTTCTGGCACTTGAGGGAGAAGAGCCTCCATCCTTCTCTTCCCAGTCTGTAAAAGGTAAACAAACTGAATAACAAATCATTTATTACTCTTTTATGGCATTTGGAACAACTACCTGAGTGTCCTCTCTCTAACGTTGGGGCCTGCCCTGGCAAAATAGACCAGAGTTTATTTGCACTGTGCTTGAGTTTTACCGCTGCAGTCTACAAATACAGAAGGCCTCTCTCTGTCCAGTTCTTCTCCATAGAAAACCAGATGCCAGCAGGAAGCTTTCCAGCTTGGCTTTCTTGCCAAATTGTCTGTTTTATCCTTTTTTAATAGATTGCTTCCATCCCTTGCTGCAGGTTTAAGGTTTTAAAGCTCAGGTCCAAATTATTCATACCGAGCCTCAGCCTTGGATGGATGCATGTGTGTGTGTATACGTAGTTAGCACGCAAGACAATGCGGTTATAATTCTGTTTCTTCTCACCCTTGCGGCCTACTGTATTTCTCCTCTACAAATATAATTTGGAAATGCGATTTGGATATTATGTATAAATGCCCTTCGAATAGAGTAGGCCTGGGTGAATTTTTTGTCACCCTTCGGAAGCTGAAATCAGCATTAGGGCAGGGCTAAATTAACTGTGGTGCAAAGTGTGCTTTAGAGGAGGGCTATAGCCCATTTGCCACTCTTGCTGTAGTCAAATTATTCAGAAACCATCTATGGTGCTGGGGGGTATTAATAACATACTTCCTTTCTTTCTTTTTCAAATCCCCCACATCTGAGAAAATAGCAATGATTTGCTTGTCACAGGGCACACCCACACTTCCTGTTTAGCCTGTTGCTAGTTCAGGTTAACCACCTTTTCAGGGATACATGAGAAGACAATGTTGTAATCCAGGGGTGTCAAACTTGATTTCATTGAGGGCCGCATCAGGGTTGTGTTTGACCTCGGGGGGGGGGGGAGTGGGTGTGTGTGGCCAGCTTGACATCACTTGTGTCGGGGGCGTGGTGGCCCGAGCACTCTGCCAGCAAAAATGGGCTCCCGAGCTCCATTTTCGGCCGCGATGGTCTCCTACAGCCCTCTGCCAGTGAAAATGGAGCTCAGGGAGGCTGTCACGGCTGAAAACGGAGCCTGGAAGGGCCGCGTGCACTCCATTTTCACTGGCAGAGGCACCACGGGCCAGTCCTTCACTGTTTCCAGGGTAGCCTCACGTGCTAGATCTAAGCACGCAGACATTGAGTTTGACACCCCTGTTGTAATCCCTCCCACTGCTAACCCATTGCCAAAGTAAAAGAGTTTTTCTGACCAAGTTGCCTTAAATCTTTCAGAAGGGAGTGTTCCAATTTATGGTACAGGTAGTCCTCTCTTACTGGCCATAATTGGGCCTGACAACCTTGTTGCTAAGTGAGGTGGCTAAACAGAACATCACATGGCTGCGACAGAGTTAGTAATGCCATTTTCCCTCACAATCATTTAGCGAATCATCTCAGTTGTGATCGCCATTCGCAGTTTCACTGCTGGCTTCTCTGTTGACTCTAAACCAGCTGTGAAGTGCACAAATTGTGATCACGTGACCCGTGACTGCAGAATGCAGTGATGGTTGTAAAACACCCACAGGTTGTGAAATGCCTGAGTCTTGATCACATGGCCATAAGGATGCTGTAATGGTTGTAAGAGCTAGGACTTGTTTTTCAGCACTGTCAAAACCTTCAATAGTCACTAAACGTGGCAGTCATTAAGTTACGACTGCCTATAATAAACCAACACAGCTCAGAAAGGCTGGAAGGCTTGTGAGCTCTTAGCTGGTCATTGCCCTATGCTGCCATTTGCTCTTAGGCTGCTGGATAAGTAGGATTTGTGCTTCCTTTTCTCTATATGTACTGTATGTATTTTAAAAAATACAGTTAAAAAAGCTTGATGGAAAATCTTTATATTTTAGTAGTTTTACTTATCAGATTTAAAGCCGCTTGGCTCCAGAAGGACTCTGGGCAGTCTACTCTATAAATATTTTTTTAAAATAGAGTACACATGTCCAGACACAAATTCCAAACACTTCACCAAATGCACATGACCTGGCGTTCAACAACCACCCTACTCCAGACCCTGGGAGAACAGCCAGTTTTTTAAAGGAATTCTGGAACGCTATCAGGGTCAGAGCCATGTAGAAATAGAGTAACCGATCCAAGCGTGGCACAATGGCCAATGATTTTCCAGCTAGTGAAAGCTCATGCTGCATACAGCCTCCTGTTATTCCCAGTAAGCAGCCCTTCAGTTTTTCACCAAACCATGTTAAGCTTGCCCTTTCCACTCCCTTCCTACTGCATGGACAGTTCTCCTTGTCCCTGTGAGTTATAAAGTAAAATCTCTGAATAGGCTTCTAAACAAAGAGGAAGGAAGGAAGGAAGGAAGGAAGGAAGGAAGGAAGGAAGGAAGGAAGGAAGGATCTACTATGAAGTATTTCACTCTGATTTAAATGTGACCTACAACTGCTACTCTCATCTGTTCGCTCTCAGTGTTCCTGATTCTCAAGACTATATTATAGTGACCAAATATCCTGAGTTTGTCTAGCTTTAAGCCATGCAATCTACTGTCTATTTGGATCACTAACGGGACCACACAGATTTCATCTGGAGAACCGCCTAGCTCAGTGGTGAAAGATTGGACAAAACTAGGGTCAAGGAACACAATGGGGATAATGTAAGTGTGACCATCCCATTAGATTTTGTTAGCATCAGGAAGGCCCTTTCCTTACTTGTATTTTATATGGGTACCAGAAAGTAAAATCAAACTTCCTCCTTGATTGCAGGTCACTAGTCATGTTGAGGCCCCAGTTTAGATCTTAAATCCTCTCATGCCATTCTTTTGAGCTTCAGGAAATAACTATAGGTAGTCCTTAACTTACAACAATTCATTTAATGGCCATTCGAAGTAACAATGCCACTGAGAAAATGTGACTTATGATCATCTTTCATATTTATGACTGCTGCAACATCCACGTGGCTACATGATCAAAATTTGGGCGCATGGCAATGGTATGTATTTATGACACGTGCAATGTCTTAGGATAATGTCATTTGTAACTTTCTTACCTGGTTTCTGATAAGCAAAGAAAATGGGGGAAGCCAGATTCGCTTAATGACTGCATGATACACTTAACAGCTGCAGTGATTCGCTTAACAACTATGGCAAAAAAAGTTCGTAAAACGAGGCAAAACTCACTGAACAATTGCCCTGCTTAGCGACTGAAATTTTGGGTTCAATTGTGGTCACAAGTCAAGGACTATCTGTAGCTTTTCCTGTTTAATTCATAACAGAACAAATGTTTTCTATTAGCTTTTTCCTCTGTTGCATTGAATCAAAGTTTAATCAGATATTGATTGATATCCAGAGCAGATGCCTGCATCTTAAGAGGATGTTGAAAAAGGATGTATATATTGGTTATCTATCAGCAAATGTCAAAGGCTGACATGCTTTAAGGAGTCTTAATGGGGAAAGACGTCAGAACAAACAGAGGAATGAGTCTTGCTCTATGAGTCTTCCATGACTACAGGGCAGTGAATTTAACAGTTCCCCTCCCTGTACAGGTAGACCTCGATTTACGACCACAATTGAGTCCAAACTTTATATTGTTATGTGAGACATTTGTTAAGCGAGTTTTGCCCAAATTGTACGACCTTTTTTGCTGCAGTTGTTAAGTGAATCACTGCAGTGGTTAGTAACACAGTTGTTGAGTGAATCTGGCTTTCCCATGGACTTTGCTTGTCAGAAGTTCACAAAAGGGGGTCCACGATGTCGTAGCCATCATAAATATGAGTTGCCAAGCATCTGGATTTTGACGACATAACTATAGGGATGCTGCAACGGTCATAAGTGTGAAAAATAATTATGTCACTTTTTTCAATGCTGTTGCAACATTGAACAGTCACTAAATGAACTGTCGTAAGTCAAGGACTATCCGTATTTGTTTCGAGCACAACCTTCTAGCTTGGAAGAAGAGTAGCCATGGATGTCCTGCCTGAAATGAAATATGCAGCGAATTAATGAGTGTCTTTTATGCAAAATGTCAGTATTTTTTATTTGAGCAATAATATTTCTCAAGATTTAATTAGAAAAATAAATAATAAGTGTGTGTATTTGTAGGTAGAGAGGCATTTTCATAAGTATTTCTGTCCCCAGCTGAGACCTATGTCTGACAGTTGCACAATTGGGATGCAACCAGTGGTGGGCTGCAACCAATTTAACAACCAGTTCTGTGAGCACGTGCTTTGCGCACACGCGTGCGCTTCACGCACACACACACCTAACACACTTCCGTGCTGCATTCAAAATACAGCAATTTGAAGCTCAGCTGCTTACCTTCTAAGGCAGCCCCAGTAAGTAGAACAGCAGAGGTGTGCAAATCAGCTGAGCCAGAAAGAAGGAAATATAGGACAGGATAGGATGGGGCCGGATGGGCGGGGCCAGCTGATCATTGGAACTATCAGTTCGCTTGAACCAGTCCGAACCGGCAGCAGCCCACCACTGGATGCAACTCCCTACATTTGTAGGTGGAAGTTGTGTTTCTAAGATTACTCTCCTCCAGCTGCTCTCACCAGGCATTCATTAGGACTGTACCAGTGGTGAAATGCAGCTGGTTCTATCCAGCTTAGACGAACCGGTAGCGCCGGTGGTGGGAGGCTCCATCCACCCACCCGGACATCATCACGCCCCATTTTTGACCCTCTGCGCACACGCAGAAGGCTCTGCACAGGCGTGGAGGAGGCGCGCACGCTCACATTTGCGAACCAGTAGCGAAGGTAAGTGGATTTTACCCCTGAACTGTACGATGATTGAATCTGGACATTGGAGAGATTATTCACGGTCAATGGCTCTTTGCTGAATAATGTCAAAGAAGGACCCATGTTCCTTATGCCAGTGCGTCATATGACTAGACTAGTACTGTTTTGCCCCTTTGCAACTTTTAACTGCAAATCCACCCAAACAAGCAACTTTCCCTAAAGTCTTTCAGTCTTCCTGGCACCATATGTGCCTCCATATGGGCCTGGAGAAGGGAGGAGGGAGCAGGCGTGTGATTTGCTGGCAAGAAGCTTTGTCTCTCTCTCTCTTTAATAGCAAAACCTCTCTTGATGTTGTTTTGTTGCTTTTAATATGCATTAGGAAGAAAAAAAAACCACCTAAAACACCTACCTCCAAAAGCCACAGTTATGACTTCAATTATCATAAAATGGATTGCAATGTATTTACGGCAGCGGCATGCCAGGCAGCCTTCCGATTGCTCCAGGAGATAATTCCGAACCAAGTATCTAATGCTTATCTTGTATAATTGCTGTTTCATTCTTCCTTTTCTCTTCTGCCTCCCCCCCTCCCCAAACACCCTCCCCCCCCAAACAGCCTGACCTGTCCGCTTGTGCCGAGCCGTTTTATTAAAATTGCTCTGAGTTGGCGGCGAATTCATTAGCTGGGAATACGATGTAAAAGGCAGGATAGTGTAACATTTTAATTAGGCCTGAACAATAAACAAGCTAAATGAGGGGAGCATGGCTCCCTGGTGGACGGCCACCCGCCTTGAGGTTGTGAAGAATCATTACGTCTTCAGCCAATTTCATGCTGTCTCTGTGGAGAAGCCTCATTATTAAAAGGCAAGGGGTGTGCGTGAAATAAAGAAACCCCTGCTAGACATTTCCTCTCCCCATATTTCTCAGCCTACTTATGTGGTTGGTGTGATGTCCGGGCTTGCCAGGCAGTGCGGTGTGAGGTGGCTGTGTGTCACTCCCCACTCCACCACCACCACCTCCAGCAAGGCAGGACCCTTCGCCCAGGCAAAAAATGGTGGATTTCAACTGAAGATGTTACTTTGGAGCTTTGCCTCAGAAACTGATTTGGAGCCAGAGTTTAAAGTTGCATGGAATCATAGTGAAACCAACTGCTCTTTGGAGTGACCAGGCTGCAATCATTGTTACCATGGGGTGGGGGTGGGGTGGGGGTGGGGCTTAAAAAGTTTAGGTTGAGGAGAAACATGGAGAGAGAGGCCATTGTTCAGAGAAGTGGGGTCCTTGTTTTTCTCAGTGAAGACTCAAAGTTGTCTTGCCTCTTGAGGAAGCAAATGCTGTGAAATTAGAGCTGGAGGCAAGTGACTTTTGAAGCTGTTCAACCAGTTTGTTGGCATGGAAGTTGGATAGATGATTCTTTGGAAGTTCTCCAAGGAAAAGAAAACTTACGAACGAAGGCAAATATACGTGTCCCAGGATAATGTTGCAGGATCCAATCTGGATCGGTCACCAGGATGAGAGGTTTATGGTAATCTCCCAAACTTTCAGACTCATGTTGATGCCCATCCTTGGAAGATTAAACCTCTGGTCCTGGTGACTGACCTAGATCGGATCATGCAACATTATCCTGGGACACATATATTTGTCTTCATTTGTAACACATTCCGGTAGAGAGAAGTTCCCTGAGGATGGGCTCCAGCATAAGTCCGAAAGCTCAGAAGATTAAACCTCTGGTCCCAGTTCTTGGCGTTTCTTACCTGTCTATGCTGGATGAGTTAAACACAAAACTCAAACTTGGATTTAACTCAGTTTAATAACAGCTACCCAAAAACTCTTCAGCAAACACTGGATCTCTAAGTAAAAACAAAGTTTGAGCTGAGAACGTCTGCCACTCAGCTCTTTTTTATAAGTCCTCCTGCTGGTGTCTCTTTAATCAGCATCAGTTGCTATGTGGTTCGACTTTCGTCCCCTTGAATCTGCCGCTGGAGCATTGCATGGGTCACGGGCATATGACATCATCGATCTGTGTCCGCGTCTTCCACGCCACGACATCCTCAGCTCCGATAAGGGATTCCTGTCCCCAGCAGCCCACAGTCAATCTTACCGAGCTCCATTAATCCCACCACCTACATCTCTGCCTCTTTTGCCCCATCTCTACTGCCGTCACCAACACCCGTGCCCTTTATTGTGGTAGCAAAATGATTGGCTAGCTGGCGTTGCATTTGATTGCTCCTCCCATTCGGTAAGGTGTCGAGGAAGGTTGACGCTCAACACCGGTGACTCACCAGATTGGATTATGCAAAAGAGAACCTGTCCAACCAGAGGTGAGGTTCACATATTTATATCACCAGTTCGCCCCGTGCATGCACACAGGCTTCATGTTTTTGAGGCCGTGCATCCACCCGGCCTCAAAAATATGGCTAAATAGGACGACATAGTGCCAGGGTGGACATAGTGCACTACTACTGGTAGAGCCTGATGGGAGATGCTTTATCGTGACATCTACATAGGGATTAAATTGAAGTTGAGAAGCCAGAGAGGTCGCAGACTCTCAGAGAGACAATAGTGTGTTTGGGGATTGTTATGTGTGTTGGACCTGGTCTCTGGCTCAGTGGTGAGTTGCTCCTGGTTCACACCGGTTCGCAAGAACCGGTAGTAAAAATTTGTAGTAGTTCGGAGAACCAGTAATAACATTGGCTGGCCCTGCCCCCGAACTGGTCCTGGCCCTGTCGCCGCTCCCTTACCCTGCCCACCTCATCAGAGGCTTTTTTTTTTTAACTTTTAAAAGCATGTTTTCTACAACCTCTTCGGCCAAAAAAATGCTTTTAAAAGTAAAAAAAAAAAAAAAGCCTCTGATGATCACCAGGCTCAGCTGGGATCAGAGGTTTCTAAAAGCATTTTTTTCTGCAACCTCTTCAGCTGAAGAGGTTGTAGGAAAAAAATGCCTTTAAAAGCTTCTGGTGATCCCAGCTGAGTTGCCTGATCGTCAGAGGCTTCTAAAAGCATTTTTTTCTGCAACCTCTTCGGCTGAAGAGGTTGTAGGAAAAAAAGATGCCTTTACCATAATGATATGTACTGTATTTCCCCGAAAATAAGACCTCCCCCGAAAGTAAGCCCTTCCCAAAAAATAAACCCTTCCCTGAAAATAAGCCCTCCCCCGAAAGTAAGCCCTCCCTGAAAATATTTAACCACATGCGCAGCTGGTCCCCGCCATTTCCTCTGGTTAGGAATAGGGAGACAGAACTGGAAATCAGGTAAGATGGCAAGAGGAGCCCCGTCTTACTCCACATGCCCCAAAATGATAAGACCTCCCCGAAAATAAGGCCAAGCGCTTATTTCAGGGTTAAAAAAAAAATAAGAGAGGGTCTTATTTTCAGGGAAACACGGTAGGATAGGAATGACTTAGGAGACAGGAGGAAGAGTTGCAGCCTAGACCACAGCCTGATAAATGAAATCTGAGTCCGTAGGAGAAGAATATCCAGATATTCTATATATCCAGATACTTCTATTTATCCAAAGCACAGACCACAAAGACAAATCCTGATGGGGAGGAGGAGGTCCCCTCTCATAGATAGGAACCTGATGTAAAGGGAACCCTGTGAATCTGAAGCTGATTTATGAAGCTGACCCAATTGTGAGGTAGAACTGAATTAGCTTTCTTTCCATTAAAATATGATAGTTACATGTCAGTCAGCCAATAAGGCACTCTACATTACCAAAAGTGGTGACATTTCAATAACTACCATGAAGCAGTGAACATTTTCCTTACAAAAAGCGATTATAGCAGTGCATCAGCCTAAGACTCTCCCTTGTCTCTAATAATTACAAGTAAAACAGGGATGACAAAAATAGCCTGTCTTGCTCTAAGAAATAACTATCAGATCTGCATTTGTATCTTGGCTTAATCACACTCCAGAGTCCTGCGAACAACAGTAATAATACAAGGAACATTTATTTATTATAATTAAGCTAGATTCTATACAATTACAGTTACTGTAGCATAAATATTGAATGCAATTTCTCTAAGCAGATAAATTAATCATTTTATGAGTATATGCTAAACTCTACAACCCAGGAAAAAATGTATCTGAAAGCATAAAACAGGCGGATTCATGACACCAGTAGCAAGAAGGCAATGAAATAGAAGATGCAATTCACTGTAGATAAGAGCACAGCAATGCGTACATAGTTTGCGTTTATGTGGGTGTATATGAGGCATAATCCACAAATACATTAACATATATTTTGTACCTTAGTTGCCACTTGTCTCAGGTGTGAAGTCATCGAAATAAATGTCAGCAAAGAACATTAAGAAATTAAGGTGCCACAATGTTGTAAATTAGTTATATGTCTACATCTTGAATAGCATGTGATTTTCCATAGCTTGAAGTCAAAAGACAAATTCTTCCATTTAAGCCAGTATGGGAATTAAAAATGTAGAGAACTCTTTTAACAGGTCCCACACAATGATTTACAAACCCAGAGAGGTTTATAGAAATCATGCATGTTTTTTCCTCAATGGTACCCTCTTTTCTATCTCATACTTTTATTACTCATATATCACCTTTACTGTAATTTATTTATTGGTTCGATTTATATGCCACCCTTCTCCGGAGACTCAGGGCGGCTTACAATGCGTTAAGCAATAGCCTTCATACTTTTGTATATACCTGCTTAGTAGGGCTTTCGCCCTCCCCAAGCGGTGTTCTTTTTTATACAAAGTCAGCTTATTGCCCCCACAATCCGGGTCCTCATTTTACCTACCTCGAAAGGATGGAAGGCTGAGTCAATCTTGAGCCTGGTGAGATTTGAACTCACAGTAATTGCAGGCAGCTGGTGCTACTTAACAGCACTTTAGTCTGCTGTGCCACCAAGGCTCTTAATAAACTGTTCCTTACCCATCCATCTGTCCATCTTGCTTTTTCTTTGTTTTCTACCTTGTGCTGGATTTTGGATGGTAAGCTTCTTGAGAGGACTTTTATAACCCAGCTAATTTTCCTATGTCCAATTTATAAGATCTTCTAGAATAGGGATATGCATCTACAGGTAGTCCTCGACCTTATGACCACAATGGGCCCAAAATTTCTGTTGCTGAGACTGCTGTTAAATGAGTTTTGCCCCATTTTACAACCTTTCTTGTCCCAGTTGTTAAGTGAATCACTGCAGTTGTTACGTTAGTGATACTATCTGGTTTCCCCATTGACTTTGCTTGTCAGAAGGTTGCAAAAGGTGATCACATGACCCTGGGACACTACAACGGTGGTAAGTGTGAAAAACGGTCATAAGTCTCTTTTTTCAATACCATTGTAACTTTGTACAGTCACTAAATGAACTGTTGTAAGTTGAGGACTACCTGTATTTGGAGCTGGAATTGGGAAAGTTCTTCTTACTAACAAAAATTATTCTGCAAATGGTGGTAACTTGGATTGGAGCTGTTCAGGCTGGCCCTGCTCCTTCAAATAAAGATCTAAACCACACAATATGAACGTAGCAAACTTGGACTATAAATATAGCATGGCTTTTGCCTGTTGAGGTCAGGGTGCATTGATGGCAATTCAAATTTGAGTTCCAGTGTATAACTGTAAAGGACTTGGAACTGATATGTAACTATAATGCAGTTAAGAGCAGTAGTATAGTAGTATCAGAACTCTCTAAAATATGGCTTTACATAGGAAGAAACATTTTGCCTTCATAAGTTATTTAGAATAAAAATAGAATAACAGAGTTGGAAGAGACCTTGGAGGTCTTCTAATCCAACCCCCTGCTTAGGCAGGAAACCCTATGCCATTTCAGACAAATGGTTATCCAATCTCTTCTAAAAACTTCCAGTGTTGTTCCACCGGTTAATTGTTCTAACTGTCAGGAAATTTCTTCTTAGTTCTAGGTTGTTTCTCTCCTTGATTGGTTGCTTCTCTCCTTGTTACTGTTAATTTGCACTTACCATTCCCACCTAACCCCTACTACTACCCCATTCTACCATTCCTCATCAGCTGCAGCTAGCATTCAGATTAATTGTAAAACCTCACCTCAACACATGAAAAGTTGTGGGATGTTGCCGGTTTTTAAACCGGAATTCTCGAGCCTGCTGAACTAGAACTCCCTAAAATTCCTAGCCAATATGATCATAAGTCATGGTAACTGGTCTATTATACTGTATGTACCTAAAAATAGCTGATTTTGAATTTAAGACACCACTTTTAAGGGAAGATTAAAGAATATTTTACCATATTCTCAGAGAATCTAATGCAACTTACTCATCTTAATGGAAAATTCAGCAGGAAAACTGCAAGTTTTCTTTTTAGGAAAATGTAGTAGTTTTAATATGCAGAACTCAGTGGCTAATATAAGTATACAGTAAATTGTTTGAATGGATTCTTATTGCTAGCAAAACAACTCACTATTAAATTAAACCTTCCCATTGCTTTTATTTCAGGTGAATTTATTTTAAAACCAATATATTGTAATTAACAGAGAAAGTTTTTTTAAAAAAGTTGTGAGGTGCTGCTTCTTTAAACCATTGTGTTAAATGCTTGAGAACTAACGAGGATTGTGATGAAGACATGGTGTCACACAAGTATGTGTAGACCACAGGGTTTTTTTTTATCCCCAATCAATTTCTCTTTTTCCCATAGGTCAATTAAAGTCCTATCTACCAGTTTTTCAGCCAGTTGAAAAATAGTTTGGTGTAAAATGTGCTGCCTCCTTTGCCAATTTTAATCCTGCCACAAACATGAAGTCAGCAGCAAATGCAGAGTCTTTATCTGCAAGGCTGGTTTGGAATGGGATTGGTAGACTCTCTTTCTTCCCACCCAAGTTACCTGCTGGCTGGAAAACATCCACCAATCATGCTCCTTAACAAGGCCTAGAGTTTGACAGTGCTTGATCTGCAGATTCAAACATCTGTTAAAAAATGCTCCAGGCTTTGCATCCATTCCTGGCAGCTGATTTCCAGAAGGAAGAATCAGGGTGCTTAACCTCTTCAAAGAGTGGTAGTCTCTTCAGAGTCCCCAAATTTTCAATGTAGGCATCAATCCATGGGAATGCCATGGTGCCGCAGTGGTTAGAATGCAGTACTGCAGGGCTAACTCTCACTGCTTACTCCAGGAGTTCGATCTTGACCGGCTCAAGGTTGACTCAGCCTTTCATCCTTCCGAGGCCGGTCAAATGAGGACCCAGATTGTTGGGGGCAATAGGCTGACTCTGTAAACCGCTTAGAGAGAGAGACAACGTGCTGTGGGATAATGTAACAATTCTATTTAATTATTTAAAATAAATAAAAATATTTTTTTTTGCCATTCACATTTTATTCTGTTCCTCCTATTGCATCCTTTCTTTAATGATTCTATTCCATCATTTGTTTGATATTAGTGTAATTCTTGTCCCGCAGCGCGTTGTCCCACATCAAGATGGCTCTGGCGAGTTGTTCTGCAGCAAGTTGGCCGTGGCAGGTTGGCTGTAGCGAGTTAGTTGTGGTGAGTTGGCTGTGGCAATCATGTTGAATTGTCATAGACCCCAACAGACCCACTCATACCCGTACCTAGGCATTCTTCTCACCCCCAGTCCCCTCCCTCCTATTGTCTTCCCATTGAGTACTCTCATTTTTATCTTCATTTTGTCCCTAAGTAAGTGCTGACACTGTCACCTATCCTTTTTGATTTCCTTTAACTTTTAAGCTGGAACTTCTGAATGCTCTTCAAGGTTACCCCATGTGGAGCATGTTGTAGTAGTCCAAAGCCTTCCATCTTTTTTTGTGCAAGACATAATAACAGGTGGTGAAAACGTCTAAAGACACTTGATGGAGATTATTCCCAAATAATTATCTCCTGAATTGCAAGGCTTGGGTTTTGAGCTTCTAAAAACCAACACATCGCACGAGGAGACTTTCTTACTATGCCATTTGGTGTTGTTGTGGCCCGCCAGCGGCCTGCGCGGATCGTGGCTGATCCCGACAAAGAGGAGGCTGGTGTGGTGTCGCACCAGCAGCCTGCACAGCCAGCGCTCGCGTCAGACAATGAGGAGGCTGAAGAGGATGTGGTGCCAGAGGCAGAGACTCAGCCAGGGCCTTCAGAACCTCAAGAGGCTCCTTCAAGTGGAGAGAGCGAAGTGGAGGAGCCTCTCCTCAATGCTCGAGCACACAGGGCTGCCAAAAGGCAGGAGTGGTTACTCAGGAGGAGGAGGTCTACTTGAAAGTAGGGCTTGAAGATAATTGGCCACTCCCTTAGCCTATTTAAGTCGCATGCAGCTAGTGCTTTCTTGCTGGAAACAACTAGTATTTATTATCAGAGTATTTTGGTTTATCGTATCTTGTTTTCTGGGCTGGTTGCCAACCTTTGCTGGTCTTGTTTATTCTTGCTACTTAATAAATTTGATAAGGATCATTGGTGTTTGTCAATATCCTCGGAAATCTGGAGCTGGGGCAGAACAGGTGTCGAGGAACTTATCTCTTCTCTTCTCTTCTCTTCTTCTCCCTCCCCAGGTTGCATAAACTTCACATTAAGACTGATTGGATCTTAAATTGGATAGAGGCAGGGGTGCTATTCAGCAGGTTCTGACAGGTTCTGGAGAACTGGTAGTAGAAATTTTGAGGTAGTTTGGAGAACCAGCAAATACCACCTCTGGCTGGCCCCAGAGTGGGGTGGGAATGGAGATTTTGCAATATCCTTCCCCCAAGAGTGGAGTGGGAATGGAGATTTTGCAATATCCTTCCCCTGCCACACCCACCAAGCCATGCCCACAGAACCGGTAGTAAAAAAAAAAGAATTCCACCACTGGATAGAGGGACCCCAACCATTCTCCTTTGCTACCATGGCAACTCACAGGCCTTGCTTGTGCACCAGATGAGGGAGGCCATGTGTAAATTGAAGTAGCATGAACAGCAGTGGGTGTGGAGAAGATAGAGGCTGTGGGGTGGTTTCTGTTAGATCAGGCGCAGGAACAGAAGACGTGACCAGCTCGATACATGTAACAGCTTTATTTACAATGTAACAAGTAAAAGAAGACTGCTGGCGCGCTGCCGGAGCTCTCCTTATATTCGCTCCCGGCAGACGCACCGCCCCTAGACAGGGATTCAAATCTCCCGCCCGATGGCTGGCAGCCAATCAGGGCGGATGTCCTTATAAGGACATAACACTCCTCCCCCCTTAGTCTGGACTGTCAAATCTCGTCCACAAAAGTCACGTAATCACGCAGGTACGTAGGACGCCTCGGCACCCTAGCTGACCTGCGCAGTCTCACTTGTTCTCCGTCTCCGACCTGGATGGACGGGGCTCTGTCGTCTCCCGGCTCCCTCTCCGGAACCGGGCTTGGTTCGGCTGTCGAGTGAGCGGGGTCACCCCCAGCGCCTCCGGCCGGACCGCAGACCTTGGATGGCTGGTTCTGATGGTCTTCTTCCTGGCCTGTGGATCTGTCGCCTCGTCTCGGTGGCTCGGTTCCGACCCGGGAAGAGCGTCTGAGTCTCGGTAAGTCCATCGTTTGCTCCCCCCTGGTCTCCCGGACGCTGCGGTTCGGTTGCGGTTCGGCCTGGTGCCGGGTGGGTGGTGGTTCTGTTTGGTGCCCTCTGGACCGGCCCGCTGGCTGCGGGTGGTGCTGGCTTGTGTTGCGTTGTCCGACCTCGCAGGGGTGGTGTTGGTCTGCTAGGTCGGGCTGGCGTTGGTCTACCCCGTCTGGTCGGTGGTGGTCGACCTGGTCGGGCTGTTGTTGCGGCACTACCTCTGCGGGGCGGCGGAGGTCTCCCCTGCCGGGGTGGTGCAGGTCTACCTGGCCGGGTTGTTGTCGGCTTTCCCTTCCCCCTAGTCCCTGGTCTACCGTCGGGTGGTGCCTGGGGTCATCCGGGTCGGGGTGTTGTTTCCTGGCTGCCTCTTGTGATGGGCGGGGGTCCCTCTCGCCGGGGAGTCGTGTGCCACCCTTGCCCATGGGTTGGGGGGTGCCCGTCTTGGATGGGTCCCGGTCTACTCGCCTGGAACCGTGGTCTCCTTGGCTGGGCTGGCGTAGGCTGCTGTCACTGGTGGGGTGCGCCGCTCCTCCTCTGGGCAGGTACCGGTCTACTTGCGGGCTGGGTTGGTGGTCCCTGGCCCTGTTGTGCCCGGTGCCCACCTGGCTGGGTTGGTGGTGCCATCCCCCGTGCGGTTGGCCCCGGTCTACCTCGCTGGGCTGTCGACGTGACAGCATCTGGTAGTGGGCTGGGCCGACCTTGTCGGGGTGGTGCTGCTCTGCCTCGCAGGGGTGTGGTAGGCCTACCTCGTCAGGGTGTTGTAGGCCTACCTGGTCTGGGTGTGGTAGGTCTACCTCGCCGGGGTGTTGTAGGCCTACCTCGTCGGGGTGTTGTAGGCCTCCCTCGTCAGGCTGGTTTTCATGTGCTCCCCCCCACCTTTTTCGGAGTTGGTCGATGTGGCGTCTCGTGAACTGTCCATCTTCCAACTCGACGATGTAGGATTTGGGGCCGGTTGTGCTGGCAATCTTCCCTTTCAGCCATTTAGGAGAGCCGCTGAAATTTAGCGCGAAGATTGAATCTCCGTTGCTGAAGGCGCGAAGCGGGCGGCTGGCGGTTGCGGTCACTTCCGGGCTGTATTGGGGGTGCAGCCGGTCCAAGGGTGACCTCAACCTTCTGCCCATCAACAGTTCGGCCGGGCTCTTGTGGGTGGTGGCGTGTGGCGTGATGTGCTGGGTGAGGAGGAAGTTGTCTATGCGCTCTTGCCAGTCCCCCGGGCCCATCTTGGTGAGGGCCTCTTTGGTCAGTCGGACCATGCGTTCGGCTTGTCCGTTTCCGGCCGGCCTGTAGGGGGCGGACAGGGCGTGGCGGATGCCCAGTCCTGCCAGGAAGGACTCCATGGCCAGGGATGTGAGCTGGGGGCCATTGTCTGAGACCAGCACATCCGGTAGACCATGTGTGGCAAAAAGGCGGCGCAGGGCTCGGATCGTTGCGTCTGTTGTGGTAGATGCCATGGGCACCACCTCGAGCCATTTGGAGAAGGCATCTACCACGATGAGGAGGTGTCGCCCTTGCATCGGACCCGCGAAGTCGATGTGGATCCTCGACCAGGGGTTGCTGGGGGTCTCCCACTTCGCGACTTCGGATTGCGGCGGCGCTGGGCGAACTTCTTGGCACGGGTCACATCTGGAGACCCATTGTTCAATGTCTCTGTCCATGGAGGGCCACCAGACATAACTCCGTGCCAGGGCCTTCATGCGGACGATGCCCGGATGCCCCTTGTGCAGGGTCTCTAACGTCCGCCGTTGCAGAGTGCTTGGAATCAGCACCCTGTCTCCCCATAGCAGGCAGCCCTTTATGGTGGACAGCTCCTCCTGTTTCCTGGCGAACGGGCTGAACCTTTCCTCTGGCTTTTCCGCTGGCCACCCTCTGAGGATCCAGGACTTCACTTGGCGGAGTGTGGGGTCATTTTGGGTGTGGACGGCCACATCTGCGGATGACACCAGACAGCTGGCGTCGTCATCAATGTGAAGTAGGTGGAGCGTGGGGGCTGGGTCCTCGACCGGCTTCTTCGACGGGCATCTGCTGAGGGCGTCAGCGTTCCCTATGGCTGTGCCTGGCTGGTGCACGAGCCTATAGGAGTAGCCAGCTAGGAAGATGGCCCATCTCGTCATTCTTGGGGACATGAAGGTCGGGGTTGGTTGGTCGCCTGCGAGGAGTCCCAGGAGAGGCTTGTGGTCTGTGACTATGGTGAAACGTCTTCCGTAGAGGTATTCGTGGAAACGCTTCACTCCAGCCACGATGGCCAGGGCTTCTTTGTCCAGCTGGCTATAGTTCCGTTCTGCGCCGGACATAGTCTTTGAGAAGTACGCTATTGGGGCTTCCGAGCCATTGGGCAGTTCGTGGCTGAGAACTGCCCCCACCCCGTAAGGCGACGCGTCGCAGGTCAGTCTGATGGGGAGCGTCTCGCTGTATTGGATGAGGACGCTTTTGGACGTCAATAGTCCTTTGATGGCCCGGAATGCCGCTTCCTCTTCCTGGCCCCACTTCCAGGAAGCCGATTTCCCCAGCAGGCGGTGGAGTGGCTCAGCAACTGTGGCTTTCTGTTTTAAGAAAATGGCGTAGAAGTTGAGCAACCCAAGGAAAGCCTGAAGCTCCGTTTTGTTTTTTGGGCTTGGAGCTTCATGGATTGCTTCCACTTTTGATTTGGTGGGGTGTATGCCTGTGCTATCAATGAGGAAGCCCAGGAACTCGACTTCCTGTACTCCTATGATGCACTTGTCCCGCCTGACCCTCAAACCCTTGGCCTTGAACCGCTGCAGGACAAGCCTGAGCCTTTCAAGGAGTTGGGCTCTTGAGTCACCGGAGATGAGCACATCATCGAAGTAAGGCACCACCCCTGGAACGCCTTGGAGAAGGCGTTCCATCATGGATTGGAAGATGCCAGGGGCAGCGCTGACTCCAAATTGGAGGCGGTTACATTTAAATGCCCCTCTGTGCGTGACAATTGTTTGAGCCTCCGCCGTTTTGTCATCCACTGGCAGTTGCTGGTAAGCCTGGGCCAGGTCCAGTTTCGCAAAAATTGATCCAGATCCCAGGGAATGCAGCAGATGTTGCACCACTGGGACTGGGTATGCGCTCTGTGCCAACGCCTTGTTGATGGTGCAACGGTAGTCAGCACAGATGCGCACAGACCCATCATGCTTCAGTGGGGTCACAATGGGGGTCTCCCATGAGGCATGATCGATCGGTTCCAGGACACCCTGGGCGATCAGCTTATCCAGCTGTTCATCTACTTTAGGCCGCAGGGCAAATGGAACTCGGCGGGGCTTGAGCCTGATTGGGGTGATTCCCTTATCCAGATTAAAAGAGATTGGCCTCCCCACAAATTTTCCCAGCTTACCATCGAAGACTTCCTTGAACTCTTCGATGATGGAGTCGAGTTCGTCCCTGCGGATCTCGTGGATGCCCTGAAGTGAAAGTCCTAGCGGCTTGAACCACTCCACACCCAACAGGTTTGGTCGGCTGTGCTGCACGATGGTGATGGGTAGCTTTCCGTCGAAGTCATTGTACTTCACGTGGATGGTGGCTCTGCCTAGGATTTCAATGGGGTTCCCGTTGAAGTCCACAAGTTTGTCTTTCGGGGCTTTCAGCTGAGTCCTTTTGTATGCCGGTTTCAGCTGTTGTAGGTGCTGCCAGTCCATGATGGAGAAGGCGGATCCGGAGTCTACCTCCATTTTGCACGGGGACCCCTCTGCTATCAGCGTCACGTGGAACTTGGTGGTCCCCTCGTCGCTTGTGTGAGCAATGGTGGTGGTCTGGTGCACCGTTCTGTTTCGGGGATATTCCTCCTCCCCGCGCCGGGACTGGTTTGAGGACCGTTTGGATGTCCTCTGATTATCTTTGCGATTTTCCCGGAATCGTGGTCTGGGCGGTTCCGGGGCTGGGTCTGTGGCTCTGCAGGCCTCGGCGATGTGGCCCCTCTTCAGGCATCGGCGGCAGGTCGCGTCCCTCCATCTGCAGTTTGCCCTGGGGTGGTCGCCTCTGCAGCTGCCGCATCGCTCTCCCTGGTTGCCATGCTGTGGGTTTTCCCGCCTGGGGGGGCGGGACACCTTGTGGACAGCCATTTCCCCATCAGACTCGGATTGAGTGGTTGCCTCGTCTGATGAGGTCGGGCCCGACTTGTGGATCTTATGGATCCCTCTTGCTTTTACCATTGCGGCGGCTGCTTGCTCCGACGTTTCAGCCGCTGTTGCCTCGTCGAGGACGTCTTTAAGCGGGATCCTCTTCCTGCTGAGGAATTTCTTTTGCAGCCCCACATCTCGCATTCCAAAAACAATGCGGTCCCGGATGGCATTGTCCACATTGTCGAACTCACAGTTGGCAGCGAGTTGGCGGAGCGCTGCCACGAATTCCTTGATGGATTCACCTTCCCGCTGGTTTCTTTGCTGGAAGGTGAACCTGTTTGCGATGGGGGTGCCTGTAGGTGCATAGTGCTCCTGTAGGACTTCCTGCAGGTCGTTCCAGGACATCTCCTCGATGTCCCTGGGTGCCACGAGGTCAATCGCCATCTCCAGGACGTCCGATCCGCAATGAGCCAGGAAGAGGGCTCTTTTCCTCTCATCGTCGAGGTTCTGGTATCCATTGCCTCGCAGGAACTGCCGGAATCGGACCATGTATGACCTCCACTTCTCCCGGGATGGGTCGAACGGGTTCAGCGCGGTCATCGGGGCTTGCGGGGTAGCCATTCTGGAAGTCGCTGAGGTGTAGTGACTTCAGCTCGTTGGGCGATCGTGCCGTGAGTCTTTCTCAGGTTCTCTTCTCTAGTCCTTCGTCGCCAGTGTTAGATCAGGCGCAGGAACAGAAGACGTGACCAGCTCGATACATGTAACAGCTTTATTTACAATGTAACAAGTAAAAGAAGACTGCTGGCGCGCTGCCGGAGCTCTCCTTATATTCGCTCCCGGCAGACGCACCGCCCCTAGACAGGGATTCAAATCTCCCGCCCGATGGCTGGCAGCCAATCAGGGCGGATGTCCTTATAAGGACATAACAGTTTCCTTTCCTTTCTTTCCCTCTGCACTGGTTCGTGTGGAAAGTCAAAAGTTATAGACTAGGCACTTCACTGCTGCAATGAAAGGAGGCGTGTTTATATAGGTGCAATGTAAAAGATCTGGGCACTGTGAAGAACTGTAATGCAATACCATCTTCTTATGTTTCAAAGCTTCATTAAAAAAGAATTTGAAGTTGCTATGACATGCACCTTCTCAAATGTCATTCCTTCTGACATACAACCTTCGTCATTGATCTTGCAAACTGATCCATCTCTAGTTAGAGATAAATTTAATGGAGTTTAATCCTCAGTATTTGGATTGAAAACTACAGTTAAAAAACAAACCAGACCAGTGTACTTAAGTCGGTGATGGTCACCAAAGTTTCACAAATGCTCCAAGACGTTGGTTTGCTTCTTTTTTATCTTCTTTCACTTGTTCTGAGGTCAATTCCTAATGGAAGAAAAAGGTGCCGGAAATTAGTGCTGGAAAAATGTGGAGGCACCAACTGAATTTTGAGTATAAATCAGCTACAAGCTCCTAGATCAGCCTTTCATGCGACCTTTTATAATTGGACTCATCTGCCAAAATTCTGACAATTGGAAGGCGCCAAAGAGATAGTATAGAAAACCGCCACTCTGTGATGGCAATTTAGTGATCATTTTGAGTTTTATACCCCAGATCAGGCACTCCTAGTCTTTCTCAATGTTATATGTTCTCAAAATGTTGGAAGATGCAGGCTGGAGTTCACATACTTGAATTATTGCACTAGATTGAGAACTTCCATAAGAATTAGGTAACATCCATAAATTCATGCTGGAGTAGATATGCTTAAAGTTGTGTCCTAAACTGTGTTCTTCAAGAATCTCACAAATAATTTGAGATGGCATTCTTTTTAAGGACAGAAAATTGGAGGTCATCAGCTGAGAAACAGAGAGAGGCAGAAAAGGAGAGAATAGAGATGATAATAAACGTTTAAATCTCATAATATTGCAGGACATAGGCAGAGACAAGGTAATAATAGCATTTTTAGTGGAGTATAATTGCAGAGGCAGCACATACTTTTAAACCTCATGAATTGAGGACTGTAGTTGTGGTTTCTCCCCCATTGTGTTCCTTGACCCTCGTTTTGTCCAATCTTTCACCACTGAGCTGGGTGGTTCTCAAGATGAAATCTGTGGGGCCCAGTTAGTGATCCAAATGGACAGTAGGTTGCATGGCTTAAAGCTAGACAAACTCAGGATATTTGGCCACTATAATATAGTCTTGAGAATGAGGAACACTGAGAATGAACAGATGAGAGTAGCAGTTGTAGGTCACATTTAAGTCAGAATGAAATACTTCATAGTAGATCCTTCCTTCCTTCCTTCCTTCCTTCCTTCCTTCCTTCCTTCCTTCCTTCCTTCCTTCCTCCCTCCCTCCCTCCCTCCCTCCCTCCCTCCCTCCCTCCTTTGACTCAGTTTTGACTCCTGGCAGCTGTCTAGACATGTTCCTGGAGTTTTCATGGCCAGATTTCAGAACTGATTTGCCATTGCCTTCTTCCTAGGGCTGAGATAGAAAGACTGGTCCAAAGTCACCTAGATGACTACATGCCTAAAATGGGACTAGAACTCAGAGTCCCCATTTTCTAGCCTAGTGCCTTAACTACTACACCAAACTGTGTTTCACACAAAGGACTGATTTTTTTCTCCAACTTCTTTCTCTCTTTCTCAGTGTATTGGACTGCAACCCCTTATTCTCCAAAGTCACTTGTTTGGGATTTTTGGAGTTATAACTCCAATAAAGCTGGAGATACAGGTAGGGTGAGGTATGGCATGCAAGTGCAGGGCTCTGCCAACTTCCTTCTATTCTTTTCTATCCTGAGTCACTGAGTACAGGGAAGAAAGCCAGCTGGGTAAGAATCAAAAGCAAATGCTCAAACTGAATGATGTGTCCTTATGTTTTTGTTTACACAGGTAGTCCTTGTTTAGTTATCACAATTAGGACCAGCAACCTGGCCATTAAGCCAAAAGTCACTAACTAAAATTGCATGACTTTACAGTCATAACTTTACCATTTGCATACTTTACAATTCAGTTTTCCTTTGCTGTATGGATCTGCAAAGATAATAAATTTGAGGATTGGTTACTTTTTAAATCACCCCTGTGACTATGAACAGTTGCTAAACAAGGCAGGTGCTAACCAAGGATTACCTACAATGCCTTCTTTCTGGTTATGTTGAACATATGGGTGAGCGAGTTATCTTTGTCAATTGTGGCATGCGATGTGCTTGTTTATATACTTGCACTTGTGACTTTGTAAGAGTTATTTGAAGAGCCGTAGTGGCACAGTGGTTAGAATGCACTACTGCAGGTTACTTCTGCTGACTGCCGGTTGCCACTAGTTCGACAGTTCGAATCTCATCAGGCTTAAGGTTGACTCAGCCTTCCATCCTTCAGTAAAATGAGGAGCCAAATTGTTGGGGGCAAAATTCTGACTCTGTAAACTGCTTAGAGAGGGCTGTAAAAGCAGTCTGAAGTGGTATATAAGTCTAAGTGCTATTGTTCTACCAGGACTTTTCTCCATTACATTAAAAAAAACCCAACATCTCATTTTCAGCAAAGGGTTGGGCCATTGTGGCTCTCTATGGCAATGGCAATTACTGTAAGTTCGAATCTCACCAGGCTCAAGGTTGACTCAGCCTTCCATCCTTTCTAAGGTAGGTAAATTGAGGACCCAGTTGTGGGGGCAATAAGATGACTTTGTATAAATATACAAAAGTATGAAAGCTATTGCTTAATGCATTGTAAGCCGTCCTGAGTCTCCGGAGAAGGGCGGCATATAAATCAAATTAAAATGAGCCCGGTGGCTCAGCAGACTGATAGCATTGTAATTAACATCAACTGTCTGCAATTACCGTAAGTTCGAATCTCCCCAGGCTCAAAGTTGACTCAGCCTTCCATCCTTTCTAAGGTAGGTAAATTGAGGACCCAGTTGTTGGGGCAATAAGCTGACTTTGTATAAATATACAAAAGTATGAAAGCTATTGCTTAACGCATTGTAAGCTGCCCTGAGTCTCCGGAGAAGGGTGGCATATAAATCAAATTTTTTTTTAAAAAAATTCCCAATGCAAGCTGTGATCAGCGATGATGGGCATTGCAAACAACATTTGGTTGGTGAGTTGCACATTTCCCACTTTTATTTATATTCCTGCCCAAAGAAATTTAACCTGCTACCTCTCTGTATATTAAGGGAACAAGAACAGAATTACTGAAAAGATAAGAGGGAGCAAGGTGATAGTTTTCTTAGAATTTTACTTGGTTGCTTTTATAATCTACAGATGACAATAAATTAAACAGTTAAGAAGTTTCATCTCCTAATTACTGGAGATCAAGCTGTTTTTTCCATCAGTGAAGACTCTTTTCAACTTAGAAATCTAAGTGAAAAACAGGTTGCAAGAACAGCTACCTACCCCATTTTAAAATTTAAGTGTATTGGCAGTCCTCCACCAATTCAGGTTCCAACCCAGTGATTAAAAATTAACACACACAACCAGAATTTTGGGAAGTGCCAAAGCCTCTTTTTCACTGCTTTTTCTAATGCTGTTCTTACTTGTTATGAAAAGCAGCCTACCTATCCTCCACAGACTGCCCCCCCACCTTTCTAGCTTTTGCACATCGGGTTGCTGTGGCAACCTTAGTCGGATCCATCTCTACCTCATAAAAAAGATAAACCCTTGCCAATTTCAAGGATGGCGCATCTGATTAACTTGCACTCGACACCTCCCTGTGGAAGATAGTGGTATTTTTTTTTTTTTTTAAATTAGTCTGCAGAGCAAAGACTAAGATAAATGGAACCTGGTAATACTTTTCAGAAGGAGAACTGATTATAGCCCTCCCCAAAAAACATTTTTTTTTTGCATCAAAAATGTATAAAAGGCTAACAAGTTTATTATAGCATAAACTTTTATGGGTGAGGGTACTTGATGGCTCAGCGGTTAAGAAACTAAGTTTGCCAGTTGGAAAGCTGAGGGCCTGGGTTCTAGATACAAGCGCCTCTTCTCACATGCTTCCAAGTGGGCATCTGTTGTGGCCTGCTCTGCTGGCAGCAGACTTGGATGAGGAGGAGTTTGAGGAGGAACTTGGGCCAGTCCTGGAGTCTGAGGAAGGCGCTGATGGATGCTCTGCATTGAAAGCAGAGATAAAGCAGCTAAGACTCAGGAGACAGAGAATAGATGGGAGAAGGGCCAGTCAGAGGTGGTATTTACCGGTTCTCTGAACTACTCAAAATTTCTGCTACCGGTTCTTCAGAACTGGTCAGAACCTGCTGAAACCCATCTCTGGTTGAGAACCACTGGATTGGGTTACAGTTTTGAAAACAATGAGCATTTCCCCCCCGTGGGGTCTCAAATCAACAGTGGGTTTATACAGCAAAAATACCATAGTGAGCAGACCAAATTCCTCTAAATAGCCTCATATAAGGGTATGCGTAACACACATTAAAAAAGGAGCAGGGCTTTAACCATGCAGTTGCAGCTATCTGAAATTTTTTCATTCTGTCTCTCGTAAATATTCTGAACCTCTTTTATTGAAGCTTTCAAAAAGAACCACACTATTTGTAGTTCCTGAAATGTCAGTCTGAATCAGGACCGTATTGGGATGAGACATCTGATAGAATGGTCTATGCTACTCTGCCTGCACTAGTCTCAAAAAAGAACTATTGTGAATTAGTCCTATATATTTTATTAGGACATATCTTCCAGAAACCACTACTCAGGAAGTTGTATCTAGAAGAGGAAGTCCATTCTACTAACCAGAGCTCACTCTGCATATTTCTCTATCATGCCGCCATCAGCCATGAATATGATTTCAGGAGCTAAATATTGAACATTGGAAGGTGCCTCCTTTGTCATGAATTATTAGACAGCAGGGAGCCTAAATATTTTATGTCCAAAACTGAGCTCAAGTCTAGAAAATATTTTTAATATGAAAGATGGAAGTCCAGGCTAGCTAACTCTCCTCCCTGAAGGCTATGAAATTTGGGTTGTAGCACCACTAGATGGTTTCAAAGAGATATAAGAGAACCCTAGCTATTTGCTGCCATCCAGTGGCTATGTAGGCATTTGCAGCACAGATCTGACACCTACTTCCTCTTTGAGATGTTTTAAACCAAGGTACAACCTGGTGCCAAAATTGTCATGCATGGGGCATCAAATCAAAATGAAACTACCCACTATTGAATTTTTCATTTATAGATACTCTCATTGGGGTTAAAAATGTTTCCCACAGTCCTTTGATTATTTGTTCTGCTTGCTTCTTTATAATTTTTTCTTAATTGTTCTATTTTTAGTAATAGTATTTTATTGCCTTTTTTTATTATGTCTCAAAATATAACAGAATAACAAAATTGGAAGGGACCCTGGAGGTCTTCTAGTCCAACCTCCTGCTTAGGCAGGAAACCCTATAACATTTCAGACAAATGGTTATCCGATCTCTTCTTAAAAACTTCCAGTGTTGGAGCATTCACAACCTCTGGAGGCAAGTTGTTCCACTCATTAATTGTTCTAACTGTCAGGAAATTTCTCCTTAGTTCTAGGTTGCTTCTCTCCTTGATTAGTTTCCACTCATTGCTTAGTGTACCATCTACTACTGTGTTTCCCCGAAAATAAGACCCTGTCTTATATTTTTTTGAACCCTGAAATAAGTGTTGGCCTTATTGCCATGCACTCAAAAGCCCGATTGGGTTTATTATCGGGGGATGTCTTATTTTGGGGAAAACAGGGTAGTAGGCCAAGTTCAATCTCCTGTATTTACAATATTTTTAGGTTGTGTAAAAGATGCTTTCCCTTTGTCTTTCTCACAAAGAATAAAATAATATCTTGAGAAAATTCATAGAGGCACAATCATATTATCATTTTGAGTTGTCAATACTGGTTTTCCTTCTACTTTTCTTCTTGAATTCACTGTCAAAGAATGAGCAGCTGTTTGTTTAACTGCACTACAATTAACTGAGGGGAAATAAAGGAAGAATAAACTGCAGCAAGTGAGCATATGATGCAGGACTCTGAACAGGGTTGCTGCCCTTGAGCTGTGCTGTGAACTGGTGAGGAGGCCTCTATTCTTTGGTTTAAAGTGGGTTGCAGGGGCTTTGTGTAGGGGCAGGGAGAGTCAATCTGGATCTGATAGAATTAGGTAGAGACGAAGTGGATTTGACCTTGGTCATATCTGAAAGGTAGGCAGGAAAAGGGTGCAATGGTTTGTTAAGATTTATTTTCTTCACCACAATCTTTATATAATTGGCCCCTTTCTTTGTTCACTTTTTAATTTGTTCCCCCATTTCAAAAACTTTCACAAATAGGCCAAATTAAAAGGGAGAAAACAGTTTGGAATACTGCACAACACTAATAAAAATTGGGCTGCATCAATTACGTCCTGATTTATCTTTCAGGATCCACTGTATGGACTGGTGAAATGGACTGTGTTCCATGGAATCTTGTTCAATAATCCCACTTAAAAAAAATCTTAATACTTCTGGGCACAAAGCCCCTGATTTTTTTCTATTGTTTTTCATTTAATCTATTGAAGGAGGAAATATAAAGGAGAATTTCAGATTTCAAAAAAGGAGAAAGAAGGGGTGGGGAGTGCACTTACCTTATTAGGTGGCTGAAGGATGTGACTGAATTATATAAAAGTCTCTGAATTGCAATGCTCCAATTAAATTCCAAGGGAATACATCAAGAGATAATTTTTCCCTTGGGGCTTTTTAAGTAGTCCTGCTGCTCTACCACTATTAAGGGGGAGGCCTGTCCTTAAGACATTGGCGTAAGACTTCATCTTCCCTTGAAGCAATCAGTCTTCTCTGCTAACAAATTGGTCTGAAAATTTTGAAACGCCATTTGTGCTCCGATTTGGTTTTAAAGTGCACCAGAGTCTTAAATGTTTTTAATCCAAGGGAGGCTGCTGCAATTGTGGGTAGGAGGAAAGGAAGATTACAAACAGGAGCAATGATTTAAGGGAGAAAAATACTCTGCAACACGGGTTGTCTGTAGAAAATAGCCTCTGCCACAGTTTATGGATCTGTAGCCCACAGGCCTGCCTGCATTTATTGTTTCAGCTATGCTCAGCCAAGCACATCACTTGTAGCATCTGGCTGTGACTTTCAACTGCATCACTCGAACCCATCCCTCCCAGATGTTGAAGAGATGTTACTTTTTTGGTGTGTTTTTGTTTTTCAGCACCTGGGTTAGTATTTGGAGGCAAGATTTACTCCTCTCTGGATGTTCACTTTCATCATTTGAATAGTTTAGGCTGGACAGCCTTAGAAGAAATTGAATTGTATTCACCCTGGTGTTCAGAGGAATCAAAGCAAAGTCAGGGCTGGAAATCCTGGTTAATTTACACATGGTGCTATACTGTGTGTGGCAGGGGTGGGTTCTACTTACCTTTACTACTGGTCCGCATGCGCAGATCACCTATGATGACGTCCGGGTCAGTGGGTGGAGCCTCCCGCCAGTTTTACTACCGGTTCTTGTGAACCGGTCCGAACTGGGGGCAACCCACCACTGGTGTGTGGGCTTCTGGACCTTGGTATAGTCCAATTGTATGCATTGATTCTCAGAACTGTTACTTTTCAGAAGTTGGGATGCTAACTTGCTTTCTTTATTGATGGCTATGCCATGGACTGCTTAAGCCCTATTAAGACCCATTCTCCAAAGCACCTGAAGGCAAAACACGAAGAAATGGATGCAAATCAATCAAGGAGAGAAGCAACCTAGAATTAAGGAGAAATTTCTTGACACTTAAAAAAACAATTGATCAATAGAATAGTTTGGCTTCAGAAGATCTAGGTGATCCATCACTGGAGGTTTTAAAGAAGAGATTGGATGACCATTTATCTGAAATAGTATAGGGTCTCCTGTTCAAGTTGGACTAGATGACCTCCAAGGTCCCTTCCAACTCTGTTATTCTGTTAAGGCTCCCGCCACCACATCCCACTGGGCCCTTCAAAATTCCCCAGAAAAAACAAGGCTGAACTTTTGACTCCATGTTTTGGTTTTATTTTAGGGTTGGGGGGAATGGATTCCCTAAACACGGCCCATTTTTCCCCTTTGACAGGATTAAGGAGCATCATATTCAGTGGTGGGATTCAAATAATTTAACAACCGGTTCTCTGCCCTAATGACCAGCTGGGTAGGCGTGGCTTGGTGGTCATGTGACCATGTGGGCAGGGCCAATTCAACATCACTCACATCGATGGGCGCTTCGCCTTAGCTCTTACAATGTAATAAGGGTTAACCTGTAAGCAGGGCAATAAAGATTAGGCTAGAAACAACACCAGAATGTTTCCTTCCTGCCTTCCTTACAGGATTAGCCCTGTAAAATGGAAAAAAACAAAATAAGATTTCTTCCAACAACTGGTTTTCTGAACTGCTTAGAAGGTTAACAACCGGTTCCCCCGAATAGGTGCGAACTGGCTGAATCCCACCACTGATCATATTATTCCTATTCCCTCCTCCAACCCAAACATTAAAAAAAAAACCTGACCACCTTGACCCCCATCTACTGTACCATGGGCCATGCCGCCATTATAGCTTCATAGCAATAAAAGAAAGGGCAGCCCTTCAGGGGTTGCTCATCTCTGCTTCATAATCTGCTCGTAATAGGTGAATATAGCTTAGCATAGCAGAAACTTTCTATGCATTTGATACTATTTTGGCTTTGTTTTTTTGAGTTAGCCAGAGCAGGATCAGCCAGCCAGTCGTGGAAAAGATCTCCACCTGGGATTCTGAAGTGTTACTATCAGACAGATCTGAAAATCCTAATTTAGATGGAGAAGCAGCCTGACTTAATACAAGGCAGCTTCCCAGTATAACCAGCAATACATACATTCTGTGATATTTGTCTGCTTATTTTGCAATTCTGACATCATCAGTTCTACTGTTCCCATTGCCAATTCAGTCCTGTCTCTGTTGTGTTTGTTGGGAGTTCCTGCCAAGTGGTGCTTTCTTGAATCATTTGTTTAAGGCAGTGTGACTGTGGTTATTCCCCTTCAGCAAATCAGTACCCTGTGGGGAAAATACCCAATCATCAGGGATGAATAGCAGGAGCCCCAGAACTCTGCTTACCTTTAGGCTGGTTGATCCTTTTCCTCTCTTTTCCCATCCCATTTCAGCATCCAGGTTAAAATAAGGTAAAGTGGACTTAAGGAAAGACCCCAAGGCTTCAACAGGCCCAAGGAGAAAAGAGAGAAATCTTCCCCCATTGAGCAATCAGCTGTAAATGCTGGAGGAAAACAGGGCACAATCACCAACTTTGGTGAAAGCCAGGGGTGAAATCCAGCAGGTTCTGACAGATTCTGGAGAACCGGTAGCGGAAATTTTGAGTAGTTCGGAGAACCAGCAAATGCCACCTCTGGCTGACCCCAGAGTGGGGTGGGAATGGAGATTTTGCAATATCCTTCCCCCAGGAGTGGGGAGGGAATGGGGATTTTGCAGTATCCTTCCCCTGCCATGCCCATCAAGCCACGCCCACCAAGCCACGCCATGCTTACCAAGCCACACCCACAGAACCGGTAGTAAAAAAACTTGGATTTCACCACTGGTGAAAGCGTCTATTTTCCACAGCAGACATAAGATGGCTTCTGTAAGGGTGGAATTTTATGCATGCATTTACCTGAGTAAGCCTTGTTGGACAAATGGAACTTTAATTGTGAATAAAACATATACAAGTAATTCCTGACTATTACACCTGTATTTAAAAATGCATTTTTCTTGAGTGGCAGATGGTCCTATTTTCCTTTTGTTTGGTTTCAAGGGCTTTGGGTTTATTGCCCTCTTTCAGTGTCATGGGAAATTAATTTCCATCTCTAATTTTTTTAGTAGTGTGTGAATACCTTTTTTTGTGGCCCCCGCCAGGGGTGGGTTCTACTTACCTTTACTACCGGTTCGCAACGGGGTCGCGCGCTTGTGCTTGATTTGCTCGTGCGTGCAAGCGCTCTTCTGTGCATGCGCAGAAGCATTCTGATGACGCCGGGGTTGGTGGGTGGAGCCTCCCGCCAGTTTTACTACCGGTTCTATAGAACCGGTGTGAACCGGGGGCAACCCACCACTGCTCCCCCCATAGTTTGGCTAAGGCTGCAGCCCAAAATGTCTTCTATGCAACTATCAAAACCTCTCTCTTCATTTGTCTGCCCACCTCTTTTCTGGAGCTTCAGATATGATCTCTGTTTTTTTATTGAGCTGAAGCCAACATTTAGGGTTACGGTTCTCATAACCTTTTGACATCTAAAGCAGAGAAAGCTAACTGGGTGAGAACATGGTTAAACCCTGTTCCTTTGCCATTCTTCAGTTTGGCAAACAGCTACTCTTTTCCGACTCTTCTTTTAAAAGGGTATATTAAAAGGGTTTTATTGGTTGCTTTTCTGCATCTTATGTGGTTAATCCTTTTGTGCTTCAGTCATCATCAAACTAGTTTTCAAACTGAAGCACTTTTCTGCCAACCCTAAATGATTATTATTTTCATGCTCCACTCCTCTACTTCTAAAGGCCTTTCCCCCAAAGGCTATATAATATGCCAAGACTTTCTTCTCTGATTGCTAAGAAATAATATATTGCAAAATCCAGGTTTCTGAGCTTGGGTGACAGCGGGAATGGAAGTGACATTTATAAATACTTTATTAAGAATTAAATGATTAACTGAGATTGCTCTTTTCTTAATAAACTGGGGCTACAATATGGGCTCATTATGGAAATACCATAAATGCTTGTTACAAAGAGGCCTTCATTAATCATCTCCAGCCCAAGTTTGCGCCCGAGAGTTAATGAATGGAAACTGAATACAGATACAGTGAATTGATGTTGGTCAACTCTCAGGTTAGTTCTAGTTAAGGGAGAGCTCCTTCTTAAGGCTCTTATACCAACCACAGCATTAGATTGGAGGTGCCTTCACATAATTTCCCTCTAATATCATAGATATTGGTTTTTCCCCCCAGCAATACTTCTCTGGATTCTATGTACGACAAACTTTGTGTAAAAGGATTAATGGACTGTCGGAGTAATATCAGAGCAAATTAACCCAGCAGGATACAGATCTTGAGGTAACTGTTTTGGAAGAAAGAATTTTTTACCAGCATGGTTGAAAGAAAGGCTGCTGAAATTACGTTCCTCAGAAGGTTTCACGTCATCTCAGAAAGTTTCAATCAATTCAGTGGGTTTTTAAAACATTACAACTGCTAATTGATAAGGAACTTAACACACTGTGTATCTGCATAGCCATCCTTTTCTTCCCCCCCCCCGCCCCCCCTTGCCTTATCCCAGTGGTGGGATTCAAGTAATTTAACAACCGGTTTTCTGCCCTAATGATTTCTTCCAACAACCAGTTTGCCAAACTGCTCAGAAAGTTAACAACCGGTTCTCCCGAAGTGGTGCGAACTGGCTGAATCCCACCACTGCCTTATCCCCAAATTCCTCATCAGTTTAATCCCTCCATGCATCTGATGAAATAAGATACAGTTTCACAAAATCATATGCCTTTTTCCTTTCCTTTCCTTCCCTTCCCCTTCCCCTTCCTTTCTGCTTTGGTTCTATGTCTCTCATGGAATTCTATCAATGGTTTCCTGAAACAATTGAGAAAAAACTTCTCTAAGAGAGAAATAAGAGCATAAAAGAGATTAGTGTGCTCATATCGATTAATTTGAATTACCGTAAATCTAACTCCAGGTTAAATACAGTTCATCTGTATTTAAGGCAAATGTGAAGATGAATGGAATATGGAAGAAAACGCAGATGTTTTTAAAGACTTTGTAATAAATCTCCAGTAGCATATCATCCAAGTACCCAATACTGTATCTGCAGGATCCAAAACATATTGGATTTTCAAGCTTGGCATCTTTTTCATTCAACACTCAAAGCCCCTTTCTGCAATATGTAATTGTCCACCTAACCTTGGAGGGCTTTTGATTCAGAAAAAAATATTTCAGATCCCAACCAGCAGAGGGCAGTGCAGATTCATCTCCCAAATCAGCCTCTCTGCACTGTTCTACCATAGTGTTGACAACCGCGAATGTTGGAATGTTCACTATCCTGGGAAAATACCTTTTAAATACATCAAATTATTACCATCCCTCTAGGAATAATAGTGGGGTTTTTTTTAATTGCCCTATTTATTATGGAGTAATTTCCACCATTGGCCTTAATGTCTATTCCTTCTGGCATCATGGAGATGGTAGGTTAGGAAAAAGACTACAGATACTCCCAGCTTTGATTGAAACCCTTGTATTGCCAACATTTTTGATGAGGGGGTCAAAAAGTTTATCTGCTGGGCAATATGCCAAATGGGGGCAAGATTCCCTTACTGCTTATACTGGCCGATTTCTGGCTTCCCAGCAACTCTATCTGCTGAAGAGTGAATGGCTGGTGGTGTATGAGGAGGGAGAGGAGATTAATTAGCAATTAATGGACTCTAAGGCAGAGTTTTCAGTGCATTCATTTGCATAAAGAGAAGGGTAATGAACAGCGTTGGCACACATTAAACAAGACTAAGTCTTTCATTTTATTTGGGTGAGAAAGAGGGGACAGCCATAAAGACTGGAAAGCAAACACACAGAGTGAGTTTGCTTTGAGATGCAAAGAACTCTCAGAGCACAAAAAGGCAAATCATAGGCAAATTACCTCCAAGAAATTCTTTTGTTCAAGCTCTGTCTCTGTGCTTATGTTAGAAATATGTATGGATGAAGAAGTAATATGTACGGATGCAGATTAGATGACGTTATTGATGTTTTTGAACTTTGGTGTTGAAGAACACCAATTTCCTATTACTTATCTCCTCCCACTTATGACTATAACTATGTTGCTTGCATTTTTACAATTTATATTGTTCTGTTTGTTTCCTAGTATGATTTGATTGCTTATTAGTAACCTATGATTATCACTAAGTGTTGTATCTTATGATTCTTGATGAATGTTTTTTTTTCTTTTTCCTATTATGTACATTGAGCGCATATGCACCAAAGACAAATTCCTTGTGTGTCCAAACACACTTGGACAATAAAGGATTCTATTCTATTCTATTCTATTCTATTCTATTCTATTCTATTCTATTCTATTCTATTCTATTCTATTCTATTCTATTCTTCCATTCCATTTTTGGAAATCCAAAAATTGGTATTTGTGGAGGGAGTTCCATAAAAGTCTAGGTCTTTTGGATGTAATTTACAGGTTTGGTAGAATCCAGACTAGATTCCAAAGAAACATTTGCAGGATTTTGCCTATAGGCTACTTTTGGTGTTAAGGAGTACAGTTTCTTTGCCTCTAGCCAGGGGTGGGTTCTAAAATTTTTTACTACCGGTTCTGTGGGCGTGACTTATTTTGTGGGCGTAGCTTAAGGTGACCAGATTTTAACATTGGTAAAGAGGGACATTGTGGGTGTGGCTTATTTTGTGGGCGTGGCTAGCTGGTCATGTGACTGGGTGGGCGTGGCTAGCTGGTCATGTGACCGGGTGGCCATGGCTATGTGTATAGGGTAAGGTGAACAGATTTTAACATTGGTAAGAGGGACACCATTGTGGGCGTGGCTTATTGTGTGGGCGTGGCTTGGAGGCCATGTGACTGGGTGGGCGTGGCTAGCTGGTCATGTGACCGGGTGGCCATGGCTATGTGTATAGGGACTACTCAGAGGGCTGGAAAGTCATTTCTGACAGGTCCTCACACTTTTGACTGGTCCTCACACTTATGACCATCCTCACATTTATGCCCGTGCAGCATTCTTAACAACCACGTCACTCATTTCACAACTGCTTCTCTTCACCATGGTGACAAGATAGGGCAAAAACGTAAAATGTGAGGACAGTCGTAAGTTCGAGGACTGGTCAAAAATGCGAGGACCAGTCAAAAATAACTTTTTCAGCCCTCTGAGTAGTCCATATGCACAAAAGGACTAACCAGAGGGCTGAAAAAAGTCATTTCTGACAGGTCCTCGCACTTTTGACTGGTCCTCGCACTTATGACCATCCTCACATTTATGCCCGTGCAGCATTCTTAACAACCATGTCACTCATTTCACAACTGCTTCTCTTCAACATGGTGACAAGATAGGGCAAAAATGTAAAATGTGAGGACAGTCGTAAGTTCGAGGACTGGTCAAAAGTGTGAGGACCAGTCAAAAATAACTTTTTCAGCCCTCTGAGTAGTCCATATGCACAAAAGGACTAACCAGAGAGCTGAAAAAAGTCATTTCTGACAGGTCCTCACACTTTTGACTGGTCCTCACACTTATGACCATCCTCATATTTATGCCCATGCAGCATTCTTAACAACCATGTCACTCATTTCACAACTGCTTCTCTTCAACAAGGTGACAAGATAGGGCAAAAATGTAAAATGTGAGGACAGTCGTAAGTTCGAGGACTGGTCAAAAGTGTGAGGACCAGTCAAAAATAACTTTTTCAGCCCTCTGAGTAGTCCATATGCATTAAAGGATTACAGCAATAGAGAGGGATGAAGGAATGGAAATTAGAGTAGGAGTGAGGGTAAGAGAGGGAGGAAGAGAGGAGGAGAAGGAGAAAGAAAGAGGAAGTAGGGAGGAGAAAAAGAGGGTGGGGGGAAGAGAAAGTAAGAAGGAAAGAAAAGAGAGAGGTGGTAGGTTTGAGGAGAAAGATTGCTGTACAATAAAAAAGATGAAAGGGAAGAAAGCCAACCCCAAGCAAATATAAAGATATTAAGATAAAGAATGAATTGTTAAACTTTAAAGAATAAAAGAGAACAAATATGAATAAATAGCAATAATTAGAAACACACATACAAACATACAATGTATTTTCTTTGAACAGAGTATTTGCCGGTTCACAAATTTAAACAGTGTTTAGTCATTTCAATTAAATTTACAATTTCTATATTTCCTTTTTGCCATATTTATTCCTCATCTATTTTTTTTAAAAAAACAATATTACCCTTCATCCTCATCTCTAATCTTAATTAAATTCAATTTTTCCCTTCTATTCTATATTATACCCCTTCCCATTGTCATCTATTTTTATATCCATCCTCACATTGGTTAATTATGTAATATTACAGTTGTTTAATACAAATCAACATTTTAATATAAATCAATCAGTTATATAACTATCTTTTTTGTATATTAATCAATATGAACATGAATATTCCAATTATTTCCATGCAATCCAATTTCTTACAAATCAATTAATTATATTTACCAATAATAATAAACCAAATAATTTCCCCCATATATTCCTCCAAACCACAACTTAACCATTTCTGCTTTCAACACAATATACAATTAATAGTATCTCAATTATTACAATTCCCTAGTTAAATAGAGCTTTTTTTCTTTTGTGTTTTAAAATCTTGAACTCTCCTCTTTTGCCCTAAATTTCCCATTGTTTGCAGTTTTACACCTACCTTTTTTGGTGAGGAAAAAGAAAAAGAAATCTCTCTCTGCCTCATTTTGTCACGTTGCAGCAAAGACCCTGCTTTACTTTCAGTTTCTTTTTTTCAGCATAGCTAGGGGGAAAAAAATCTGCTCCAGCACTCTTTGCAGAGCCCTGCGCAAAACAGCTGAGAGCAAATCAGCTGAGAGTCGGGAGGCTGATCTAATCAACTTGTGCTAATTAACCTATACTGAAGCTGAAAGTGGCTGTTTTTTCTATTTTTGCAGGCACCGGTCTACTCATTTGTTTTCTTTTAACACTGATCAGCTGTAGGGCGGCCCTTTGAAGCCCCACGGCAAGAGTTTAAACAGTTTTTTTTCCCTCTAGCCATCAGCTGGGACTCAGGAGGCAGCAATAGATTGGGAGTGAGCGGGGTAAGCGAACGGCGACCGGACCGGGAACCGGTTCGGGGGTTTGGCCACCAATCTTATTACCGGTTCTCCGAACTATTACAATTTTTTACTACCGGTTCTTGAGAACCTGTGCAAACTGGGAGCAACCCACCACTGCCTCTAGCCCAGTGATGGCGAAACTTTTAGACACTGAGTGCCCAAACTGTGTGCGCACGCATGCCCAAACTGAAAGGTGTGTGTGCGAATGTGCACATGCGTGGACATGCACAGATGTGCGCATGTGCAGCAGAGACCTGAAGACCAGCTGGCCAGCAGGAGGTGGGGCATCCCAACACCGGCAGCGTGGCAAGAGGTAAGATCTTTTTCTTTCGTGAGCTTCTGTTTCATCATTTGCAGGAAAACAGAAACTCACAAAAGAAACGCCACGGAGATCTGACCTGCGGTGTGCCATAGGTTCGCCATCATGGTTCTACCTATTGCAATCAGCCACCCCCTCCTTTATTTTTATTCCCATGGCACCTTTTGTGACTACTTTTAGCCATTTGTTCAGGCACTAGCATGATCTGTAGTATTGTTGTAGTTGATTTTCCCATCAAAGTTTTCTTAGATTTTGATCTATCGCAGTTAGTGTTTTATAGCAGGGCCTCCACAGTAAATCATGGCCGTCCAAGTCATTTAAACCACTTATTCAGCTCTTGGCTTGACTTGTCAAAAGATATTCAGATGTGTTTTGGCTAGATTAGAATCTTTATTTCAGACAAGAACGAAGCCTTAAACGTAGCAGTTACTTGCTCACTGTAGTGCAAAGTATATAGAAACTGTTTGATTGTTTATTTGATGTAGCACCTGCTGCAACTGTGAGACGATCAATGGTTTACAGCAATAAAATGTAGGAAATAAAAACAGTAAAATATAGGAAATAAAAACTCACAATCAACAACTAAAATGACATAATTATAAAATCATAAAATCCAAAGACCATGGTATATTCATTCCTCCTAGGTATCTTGCTTCATTCGCACCAGCTTTGTTTTCAGGAGTTTCCGGAGAGCCAAAACTGTACAGGCCAGGTTCTGTTCAAGAGCCAATTTATTCCAAAATAAATTCCAAACAAGGGCTATGGAAAAACAGTGGTTTGAGGTTGCATGGAATGCAGTGGTGGGTTTCAACCGGTATAACAACCGGTTCGCTTTGCGAAACGCAGCCGCATTTCGTTTAAAAACAGCTGAGGCGTGGCAATCTACTCTGCCACACCTATCAGCTGGGCTAAAAACGAACAAATATAGGTAAGTATAGTGCAGGGGTGGGCGGGAGAGCCCAGCTGACGGTCAGAGCAAATCAGTCTCAGCTCACCATCGGAGAAACCGGTTTGCCCGAACCGGACCAAATAGGCGGAATCCCACCCCTGATGGAATGGAGCTTGTGAAATTGGGGGACAAGCAGAATTTGCTTGGGGCAAATAAGTCTACAGATTGATTCTGTTTTGGAACATACATATGTATATTCCAAAGATAGTCTAGATCTGTTTTTTTTTTCTTGCAAGGATATTTTTTGTTTATTTAATAAAAGAGCAAAGAAAAATATTAAAACAATAATGAAAAAAACCCACAGCAATAAAATAAAGGTAGTCCTCGACTTGCAACCACAATTGAACCCAACATTTCTGTTGCTAAGCAAGACAGTCGTTAAGTGTGTTTAAGAGTTGTTAAGTGAATCGCTGCAATGAATGAAGAACACAAGAACTCAGTTAGAAAAGAGGAACCAACTTCTTCCCTGGTCCAACACCTCAAAGCCACAGGACATGATATTGACTTTAAAAAGACCAGAACTATCGCCAAAACTGAACACTTCAACAACAGAATAATCAGAGAAGCCATCGAAATAGAGAAACATCCCCATAACATGAATAAACGTGATGATACCTCCCGCCTACCAGACATCTGGAAACTAGCCCTAGTCAACCAACGAACCCCAGCCACAAACATTGACACCAGACCCAGGATAACACATGATGCCACCACCAATCATCCTCACCAGATTCAAACCCAATCCCATCCCATAGACGAAATGCAGCCACCGTCCAGGGGCCAGACCGCGGCGGCATTGCCAGCTGCTGCGTCCCCCTCTGATCCCCACACAAAGCAAACTAACACACGCCATGAGCACATGTCAAGACCTCAGACTTGGAGCCAAACCAAAGCCCGGGATGTTGCATCACAGCCCTCTGCTCAAGACAATACATCACAGAATTCAGGATGTTACAACACTAAAGCTCAGGATGTTACAACACAGCCAACAACCCAGGATGTTGCAGCACAGGACTCAGGATGTCACAACACTGGAGCTCAGGATGCTGCCACACGGCCCATTACCCAGGTTGTTACAACACAAAAGCCTAATGGGCATACAGCTAGGACCTCGGCCACACAGGATGTTACGAAACAGTGACTAATCTGCAAACATCAACTCCATCAACTAATCAAGATGTAACAACACAGCCAACCAACCCGCTTACAACAAAAAAGCCAGCACTCCCCACCTCCCCACCAGTATTTATAGAGAGACAGCATCTCCGATCATGCTTTGCTCGCACATGCACGAAGCCGAAGACACCAGCCTGAAGATGATGAGTGGGACCTCATCGAAACGTCACCAAGATACTCTCAATCTTACACGGGAAAAGACCCGAATACACCAAGACTAGTCTCCTTAGTCTCCCAATGGGCAGCAGGGTGCTTGCTGCCTGCCTGAAAAAAGCCTAGAAACTAGTAGATTATGATTTCACTGAACTAGGGCTGCATAAAAATCTTGGTTTACATAGGAAGAACCTGGCTAAAGAGAAATACACATTAAAGCCTACGAAAAGGAAAGAAAACATATATATATATATATATGTTTTCTGAGGTTTTCGCGGGTGTTTGTATGTAGGTCTTTGGTTATTCGGGTTTTCTCCCGTGTAAAATTGGAGGTGTCTTGGCAATGTTTCGACAAAGTCTCATTCGTCATCTTCAGGTTGGTGTTCTCGGCTTCGTGCTTCTAGGAGCAATGTGTGTGATCGCAGCTGTTTCTTCCTTTTAACTGCCAGTGGGGGTGTGAACTGATTGGGTGGGAGCTTGGCTGTGTTCTGATTGGGTGGAGGTGTGTTCTGATTGGTTGGGGGTTTGGCTGTGCTCTGATTGGATGGGGGATTGGCTGTGCTCTGATTGGCTGGGTGTGTGTTCTGTTTAGGTGGGGGCTTGGTTGTGCTCGGGTTAGTCTGAGTAGCAGGGGGATTTGAGCTGGTGAGCTGTGTTGCTGTTGTTTGGCTTCATGTTCGTGGCCGTGCCATCTCTTCATATTGGGTGTCAGTCTGCTTCATGTATGGATTGGAGGGGTTTAAAGTGTCTAATGATGCAGCTGTGGTCTGGCTTCTGGTCCGTGGTCGTGCCTGATCATATGTGTGGGTTTGAGTCTGCTTTCTGCGTGGATGTGTGGTGGTTACATCCTGTGTGGCACTCGTGAGTGTGGGTCTGGTGTCATTCTTTGTGTTAGGGACTTATTTGTCAATAAGGGCGGGTTTCCAAATGGCTGGCAGGCGGGAAGTATCATCTCGTTTATTCAAAACTTCGCTAGTCATTGCCAAATATAGGGGTGGTACTCATTTCAATTTCAATTTCAAATCTTTATTGTCAGTGCACAACGTATGTATGATGAGATTGCTTGAGCTCCCTCAGTGCACCCCCCCAACACAATACAACTCACAGTGAAGACAGAAAATCCCTAACCTAATAAATCATATTAACAAAACACCCAGTCCTATTGCACCAGTGTGAACATGTTACACATTGCGCCGGCCCTGCAGTCCATCATACTACGTAGTTATGATGTTATTTCTCATTTAGGAGTCTGACAGCCCACGGATAAAAACTGTTCTTCAGCCTGTTTATGTGGCTGGCTATACTTCTATATCTCCTTCCTGATGATAGGAGGGTAAAGAAGTGATGACCAGGGTGAGAGTCTTCCCTGAAAATTTTTCTCACTCTTCTAAGGCAGCGAACCCTAGCGATCTCATCTAGTGGTATCAGGGGACAGCCTACGATGTTTTGTGCTGTGCTCACCACCCTCTGTAATGTTTTTCTATCCTCTGCTGTCAGACCGGCATGCCATACCATGATGCAATAAATGAGGATGCTTTCTATTGTGGACTGGTAAAAGGAGGCCATCAGTTGTTGTTCTACCCTGTTTTTATGCAAGATCCTAAGGAAATGGAGTTTCTGTTGGGCCTTTCTGGCCACCTGGATCGTGTTGTTTTTCCAGGTGAGGTCTTCACTTATGCTTCATCTTTGTTTCAAGGCCATTGAGCCAGTGCTGTTGGAAGACATGTGACCAGCATGACGACACAGAGTGCAGTTACCTTCCCACCAAAGTGGTACCTATTTATCTACTTATATTTCCATGCTTTCGGCAGGAGCTGAGGACAGGAGCTCACCCTATCACGTGGAGCTCAGGTCTCGAACCTGGGCTGCCAAGCTTTCCAGCCGACAGTCCCAGCGTCTTAACTGCTGAGCCACTCTGTCACCTTGTATATAGTTTTAATAAATAACATATTTTTAATTTCAGTTTCAATAAATAACCACATTTCATTGTAATTGTCCATAAATAACCCGTAAGCAGCTGATACATAAGTTACTAGCAACATCAGGTCTTCAATTCTTTGAGTAACTGGGGCCATACATTTTTCTTCCCAGTTTTGAAGGCTAGTCTCTTAGCAGTAATAAGAGCACAGTGGATTCCTGGATTGCAATTATCAGTTTTTCTCATTTCCTATGTTAAAAGATAAATATCATTTATTTGTTGCCACCCACTGGCAGTATTTACAACTACAACATTTATTAAGCTCTGAATTTGGACCAGCACGTTTCCAGCTTTCTTACACCTAATTTCTTACACCTAATTTATTAGAAGTGATCATTAAAACCTATGAAATAAAACACCCAACATTTGCCTTTATAAATGCTTGTTATTGATATGCCTATTTTGAAATCTGAATAAGGAAATAGAGTCCCCCAATTTGTTTAATCAACGGGAAAGCTTTCTTAATATCAGCATAAGCAATTTTGATACTCTTAAATGGCATCTTTTTCAACAAAAGAGAATATTTCATCTTTGTTGAATCTTTTATTTTATACATATGAAAAAGGTTTGAGTAAAGTCATTACATTGTTGGAGATGCAATGAGAATAGACTTCATTAAAGCATTTGTTTCTGTGATGTCCTACAGTTATTGTGTCTTGGGAGGTGGTAATATCATCCGTTAAATTGATTTTGAGACAAAAGGTTAATATTTTTTGGATGTCCATATCCTTGAGCCTCATACTATGATGTGGAACTACTAGATGTCCCTTCTCAGTTAATGAATACTTGGCGATCTCTTAATGCAATTGAGGATTGAGACACATCTAAGAAATGTTTTGCTTCTACCTGGGAACTGCTGATTCCTTTCTCACTAGCCTCATTCTTAGCACCTGAATATAAACCAAAAGCACCTTTTGTTACAGCTTGGCTATAACAAATTTAAATAATAAATAACTGGTGCCCATCAAAGAAATAAACATTTAGAAAAGGAGCCCCCCCCCCACCTCCCAGTAGTAAAACATTATGTATCAAAATGACATTAAAGCTAGATGCTTTAAAAAGAAAGATACTTGGTGCAATTCATTTTTAAAAGGGTACGTTATAGAGCATTATGTATGAAATTCCACTACAGGGGAAATTTGTACAGAAAATTAAATGTACAAATTGAAATGTCAAAAGAAGGAATTTTCCAGCTGTTGATTTAAAAAAAAAAAATGAAGAAAACAATATGTGAAGATCTGAATTAGGAACATCCTGTATTGCTGGGGAATTTTAGGAGTTGGAATGCCACACACCCTAAAGTTTATTTATTTATTTTATTTTGTCGAGTACATATTAGATAATATATATATATAAGTATAAGCGTGAATTGAATACATAAAATGAATACAATTAAAGAGAACATTAGGACAGGGACGGTAGGCACGCTGGTGCTCTTATGCACGCCCCTTACAGACCTCTTAGGAATGGGGTGAGGTCAACAGTAGACAGTCTTAGGTTAAAGTTTTGGGGGTTTGGGGATGAAACCACAGAGTCAGGTAGTGCATTCTAGGCATTGACCACTCTGTTACTGAAGTCATATTTTCTGCAATCGAGTTTGGAGTGGTTCACTTTAAGTTTGTATCTATTGTGTGCTCATGTATTGTTGTGGTTGAAGCTGAAGTAGTCATTGACAGGTAGGACATTGTAGCAGATGATTTTATGAGCTATGCTTAGATCATACCGAAGGCGGCATAGTTCTAAGGTTTCTAAGCCCAGAATTTCAAGTCTGGTGACATAGGGTATTTTGTTACGAGCAGAGGAGTGCAGGACTCTTCTTGTGAAATATTTCTAGACACACTCAATTGTATTAATGTCCAATATGCAGTGCGGGTTCCAGACAGATGAGCTGTATTCGAGAATTGTTGAATGAGCAAATGTTTTGTATGCTCTGGTTAGTAGTGTAACATTACCGGAGAAGAAGAAACAATGCTGAGAAACAATGCTCCTACCTATGAAGAGTTTGTTATGCTTGTTTTTAAGTGTTAATAGGGAATTCTACATTTGCCAGTTTTTGTTTCTTTTTTACTTTTAAGTCCTCTGTTTCGGGGAAAGAGCAATAAGTACAGTAAGCGTGCTGTGTGCTCATAGATGGATGCTTTTTAAATTTACAGCACCCTTCACGTGTGCACAAAAACACCATCTTGTTCACTTCTCCTGGTATCCGGTGTTTTCTTTATCTCTCTCTAGCAAAGGTTATATGATCACCCTGCAATCCATATATCCAGAGCTTAAGCACCCAGCCAGATTTACCGCTTTGATTTCCTTTCTGGGGTTGCATTAACAGTTAATGAGAAATTAGGCATTTAACACATCTGTGAATTATTCAGCACAATAAGATTGCAGAAGTGAGACCTGAATCTTAAAAGTACTCTCCACCCAATGGAAGGGGTGCTGCCTTGCTCCAACAGGCCATGCATACTTCTTGTCTGGAGAAGAGGAAAAGCCAGTGGAGATCCATTTGGAGGAGAAGGAAGTGGAAGATGGTGGAGTGTGTTGTTGTGCGACAATTGTGCCAAATGGAAACTGAACAAATTTTGCTTGCACTGTTGATGAGCCCTAATATATGGGGTTATTGAGGAGGACCTCAATAAAAAACTCAATTTCATTGAGAGCTCCATCAGGGCTGTGGTTGACCTCGGGGAGTGAGCATGGGTGTGGCCAACTGGGTGGGCATGGCCAGCTTGACGCCACTCATTGGGTGTGGCTGACTGGGTGTGGCCAGCTTGACGCCACTCCCCAAACTGCTGGCATGTTTCCTCTTCGCACTGGGTAGACCAGGCCGAAGCCACGCTGGCCCGATGTTTCCTCTTCACATTGTGTAGATGGGGCCGAAGCGATACATTGTGTAGACGTGGCCGGCCCCTTACATTTTCAAGGATGGCACTGTGGGCCAGATCCGGCCCACCGGCCTTGTGTTTGACACCCCTGATTTAAAGAGGCTCCCGCATTGACGGTAGGAGCTTCATTGGCTATTAGTTGTTAACTCCCACAGGTGCAAGTATTTATTACACATGTCCAAAAGGTCAAACGGTTGTTTGGATCAATAATGGCCCTCTGTTTCTGTTCTACAGCACAGCTTTCTGACACACACTCCTCCCCAGCATTATCACAAGAAATAGCACACACACAATCTCACAAATTATCATAGAAGAAACGATTTGGAAAAAAAACCCTGATCAGAGCAAATCAAATGAAATGACTTGGTTATGTTTCGGAGTTTCACTGCTAACTATTCATCTCCTGGAATGTCTAGCATGGATTTAAAACATCTGCAGGTAAAGCTTGATTTCTGGTGATGTACATCTTTAATTATATGCTGCCAAATTCACTTGAGTCATGATGGGTTCTCGGTAATAAAAACCTTCAGCAGAAACAATGAAAAACATTGTTACAATTTTGGCACAACAGAAATGAAAACGAAGAAGATAATCGTGACAAATATCTGGACATGTGGGACAGAGCTCTGTGCTAGCAGCTATTTTAAAAAGTTGCCAAATTGACACCAATCTGAACTCCAATAGGTGGAAGACTATTTCAACATATCTGCAGAGTTTTTGTGAGAATATCAGCAATCTGATAGCACATTTTCTGACCTACGCATTATATTAAAAGGCATCAACTTTTGTGACGAGGTAAGCTGCAGCTTCTGAAAGATTGTGCCTTTTAATAAAATTCGTTAGTCAGAAAAGGTCTTAGCAGTCTCCTGGTTTTTGCCACTGTAGACTAATGTGATTCTCCTCTTACAAAATTGACAACAGTGTGGAAGTGATTCACTACATTGCTTTCAAGGATTTTTAAAAAAAGAAAAAACCTTTCCAATCTAACTCTGGAATTTTTGATGGGGTCCCATCCAAATACTAACCAGGCCAAAACCTGCTTAGCTTTTCAAGATGCTAAGCAGAAGGTAACAGAAAGCCTGCATTTGTGATGGAATTCTCTAACGCTGGGTAAGAAAATGGATGCTTCCTAAACATTGCAGAACAAGAGTGGATGAACATGTCTGCAGTATTAAAATATTGTAAAGGATTGGCATCCTCTCTATTCAGCCAAGACTCAAAAGAGGAACATTTTGAGGTCGGTGCTTTAATGAATTTGTTGGTAAATGAAGCCAAGGTCTACTTGCCCAATTTCCATGGTTCTCTAACTTAACCCTATTTTTCCTTCCCATAAACCTCCTAACTTGATGAAAATCTTGCTTTCTTGGTTATGAGATGCTGAAAGGGGCTTGACAGTATTGCTATTGAAAAAAATGATATGAATTACTGCATCTCAATGATCTTGTGGTTGCTCCTGCATGGTGAACCATTGTATCATTGTAATAGGACCATTGTATTAAGATATATTACTATATTGTGATAAAAGAATTAAGGGGGGCATTATTATTATTATGGATGTTTTTAATTAGTTTCTTCTAGGACATTTTAATATTTGTATTTACCATGGAAGCTTTACAGTTTATATTTGTTTTGCTGCATATGACCAATGTGGTAGCTTGGTGGTGATGATGCTTGCTTTCCATTTGGAAGGTTGAGAGTTCAATCCTAAACTAGTGGCAAATATTTCTCTCTCAGGACACAAAAAAGAAATATCTGCTGTCAACTCCAGGTGGGCATCAGGAAGGGCATCCGGCCAGTAAACACTCACCTCCACTTCGTTGCCCTGACTCTATCCTGAATTAAGAGATTATAGTAAAAAGAAAAAAATATTTTACTGCATATGTGCCATGAATGGTAACCTACCAAGAAATGAAATAAAATTGATATTATGCTAATGGGAGAAATGAACAAATACATAAATAATGCTTTTTAGAGCTTTGTATGCAGATGTGGGGATCCACTTACTTGAGTTGGATACTGGCTCTGTACTTTCTGACCTCTGAAAATATCAGATGAGTGAAACAGTTTAAATCAGGGAAAATCCCAAAGGATAATTGGAAGCTGGAAGAGGTTCATAGATGAAAGACTGGGCTTATATTTGATTTTTGCCAGATGCAGTCTTTCCCCTGAGGAAAGTTAGCTTGTAAGCAAAAGAGTGTTAGATGTGGGACACCAGAATGATATAAGTAATGTAATGATAAGGAGTTGGTTCAGCTATGCCAACTGAGGTAGTCTGGTTTCTTAAATAGCCCAGAGTGTATATGCAAAGAATGGGGTAATTTCTGTAATTTTAGAAGACAGATTTAGCAATACACCTTTTTATTTATTTATTTATTTATTTATTTATTTATTTATTTATTTATTTATTTATTTATTTATTCATTCATTCATTCATTCATTCATTCATTCATTCATTCATTCATTCATTCATTCATTCGACTTCTATACCACCCTTTTCCCGAAGGACTCAGGGCGGTGTACAGCCATATTAAAAGTTCCATATTAAAATGTTACAAGTTCCAGTAGCTAGAGAACAATTATTGGCTCCTCCCCTTTTTTCTTCTTCTGTGTCATTAGGAGAAACTCACTCGACTGTGTTATAACTCTAAAATTTTCCTCATTACTCTGATGATTTTTCATGTCCCTGAAGAGCAGGACTCATGATATTTAACACGTTAGCTAAAGATTGCTATCCAAATGCTATCCATGCCAGGCCATATTTTATCTACCTTAGAAAAGTGGCTGGACAAATTTCAGAAGCTCTGCTATTGACTGATAGTCCCCAAGAAAGTAATAGGGTTTTTAAATTTATTTTAAATTTTGCCTTGGCTCATCTGGATTTACTGTATACGTATCTGCCTCTTCATTGGTCTTTGATTGAAATAAATGTTCTCTTGGTTGTTCTCTCAGTAGAGTGAAAGCGAGGCTGCTCCAGAAGTTCAGGAATTGTGTCCCTCCTATTTGGCCATGCTGACTGAGACTGCTGGAAGTTTGGTTCAATAACATGGGGAGAATCTCAGGTTCTAAAGATAGACTCTACACCTTCAGTTGGAATCAAAGTTGTCCTGAGGACTTTCATGCTGAAAGTGAATTATAGAATTCCAAGTGAGAAGTAGAAAGGCTGTCAGCTCTGTGGATGGAATTATGTCCTCCCTCCACAAGAGCTGAAGATCTCAAGGTAGTTAAGACTCAGAAGAGACTCACTATCTCACTCCTGCCCTCCAGCATTTGATGTGTAAGATACACATCACACATTACACAATGATACAGCTGGCCTAGCTGTAGTGGTGGGATTCTACCGGTTTGGACTAAACCGGATTCTACCGGTTTGGACTGGTCCGGGCGAACCGGCAGTTCCCATTTCTCTGTTGCTGTGAAAGTGGGCCTGCCCCCTGCCCCCCGGGTTATACTGACCTTTATTTCTGCTTCTGAAGCCCAGCTGATCAGGGACGGCAGATTGAATTGGCCCTCCTCAGCTGTTTTCCTTGCTCCTTTCCTTGTTTGCAACACGGAAGTTCAATTTTATGGAAACTGCGCACGCGCGCTCAGCAAACCAGTTGTTCAACCGGTAGGATCCCACCCCCGCCTGGCTGGGCGTCTCCTCTTTCTTGCTAATGTCATTGCTACCTTCTTTTCTTCCATCATCATCATCATCATCATCATCATCATCATCATCATTATTATTATTATTATTATTATTATTTCTATACCGCCCTTCTCCTGCGGGACTCAGGGCGGTGTACAGCCAAGATAAAACATAGCATATAAAATTTAAAAAACAATTTAAAAAACAATTAAATAATTTTGGCCCAAGATTAAAACAACCCAATTAAAACCGAATTCAATTAAAAACTGAGAGGATGGGATCAAGCCAGCCCGGCTTGATGGAATAAGTGTGTTTTCAGGGCCCGACGAAAAGTCCGGAGGTCTGATATCGTGCGTATCTCAGGGGGCAGGTCATTCCATAAAATTCTTAAAATTATCCTTTCCTCATTAGCCTTTCTTTCCTAAAAAGAAGTAGGTAGATTTTTTTTTTAAATCAGTGGCACATTATATAGATTGTCCCTCTTCTATCAGGCAGGAGCTGTCTCCTTGTACGGCTCTTAATAGGAAGTTTATAATTTACAATATTACATGGCGTACTTTGTAATAGCGATTTTGAAGAAGTGGGGAGCAATTGGGCAAAACCAAATGCAATAGAGACCTGACACCAGACTTTTATGGGAGCTTAAGATAGTTTGCTTCTCTTAGGATGCAGAAAATTGCAGTGCAGTGATCTTTATATAATCCCATTGGGTTGTCCTTTTGCACTTTTTAAAGCACCCTGGACTCATAACTGCAATAAAGCGTAGACAATACAAGATTTAGACTTGTTGACCTGCAATTGCGGGATTGTTCAGAAATGGCTGGGAAACACCAACACCAAGTGAGTTCAATCTATCTCGGGCATTTTCTTTGTTATTCATTCTTTTTATTAAAATTAAGTATCCTCCTCTAAGTCCTCATTCGTTCTTTTTCTTTTTAATTTCCTTGCTATGCTACGTAAAGGAGGAATTGTCTTTGCTTTCCCCAGGCATCAAAAATCTAGATTTATGGCTCTCCTCATGACTATAAAGACTCAGAGGCACTCTGCTCTCCATTTCATTCCCAATTCCTGCCTATGATGGGGTGAAGGTTCCAACATTTGAGGGGCTCCTACAAAAGTAAGAGGGTCAAACTATTTTCCAAAGCACCAAAAGGCAAGACAAGACACAATGGATGGAAACTAACCAAGGAGAGAAGCAACCTAGAACTAAGGAGAAATTTCCTAACGATAAGAACAACCAACCAATGGAATAGCTTGCCTCCAGAAGTTGTGGATGCTCCATCACTGAAGGCTTTCAAAAAGAGACTGGATAACCATTTGTCTGAAATGGTATCGGGTCTCCTGGTTGAGCAGGTGGTTGGACTAGAAGCCCTTCGAGATCCCTTCCAACTCTATTATTATATGTTCTATGAAGGTGAAGAAGAAGTTTGTTTTCCCTCCATAAGGATTATTTTATGCAGGAGCCCCTCCTGTGAAAATAGATAGACCTGGATTTGCCTGTATGCATGTGTGTCCAGTATGGTCTCAGATAGCCAATAGGAACACAGCAGCCTCTTCTACAAGATGTATCACCTCTGACGTCTCCTTGGTAGAGTTTGTAGGGCAAAAGCCAAAAAGCCTCAGGGCATCCTTAACTGGAAAAGTACCATTTACCAGTCTTTCTACAAGTAAGAGAAGAGCTTGGTTATGGGGACATAGCAAGTCTAGACTGTTGTGCTGCCTCTCAGACTGGAGGATAATGTGAGTTAAGATGGTTTATTTAATGTGCTGTATAATAATAATAAACTTTATTATTTGCGATGAAAGAAGTAACAACTAGGGTGAAGAAGAGCCTGCTGACTTCAGAGATTTCAGTTTAAGGATAAGTTTTTTGATAAAGTAAATAAAAATAAAATAAGTAAATTAAAAAATTAAAAATTCTGGGGAAAGGGATAACTCTGCCCAGCTCAGTTAGTACAAGACATTTCTCCCCCTTTTTTTTTTTCTCTGAAAGAGACAGCTCTCAGATCCTTTTAACAGACAACCACATGTGCTGTCTATAGATGGAGTCCTTAATAGATTCCACATGAGGCTACAGCTTGGCAAACATGCATAGAATCCAAGTGTGGAGATACATGAATTTTCATAATGCTTATGTAGCTCCTGGGCCCTGTAGGCAAAACTTTCAGTTGTTACTATAACAGATTATCCTCTGAGCTGGCCTGTACAGTGGAGAATTGATTCCTTATTTTCATACAGTGATCAATATGTGCAGTAAATGTTCCCCGCCCACCTACCTGTCTTCTTCTCTGAGTTACTCCATTTTCTTCTGATAGAACAAGAATGACAGAATAATACAGTTGGATGGGACTTTGGAGGTCTTCCAGTCCAACCCCCTGCTCAAGCGGGAGACCAGGGGTGAAATCCGGCAGGTTCTGACAGGTTCTGGAGAACCAGTAGTGGAAATTTTGAGTAGTTCGGAGAACCGGCAAATGCTACCTCTGCCTGGCCCCAGAGTGGGGTGGGAATGGAGTTTTTGCAATATCCTTCCCCCAGGAGTGGGAGGGAATGGGGATTTTGCAATATCTTTCCCCATGGAGTGGGATGGGAATGGAGATTTTACAATATCCTTCCCCTGCCACGCCCACCAAGCCATGCCCACCAAACCACACCACGCCCACCAAGCCACGCCCATAGAACTGGTAGTAAAAAAATTTGAATTTCAACACTGCGGGAGACCCTATACCAGTGATGGCTAACCTTTTTGCCATCGCGTGCCAGGAGAGGGGGGGCGGGGGAGGGTCACGCGTGCACATGCCCACGCGCATGCGTGCGCAACCCCCTCCCCCCCCCGCTCCTGGCACATGATGGCCTGGTAGGCCCGTTTTTCTTTCTTACCTGGTTCCAGATCTGTGTATCTCGGAAGGGCGAAAACAGCCTTTCCCATTCCCTTGGAGGCCCTACGGAGGCTGAAAGGGCCCATTTCCCAACTCCCGGTGGGACAGGAAGTGACATTTTTTGCTGTCTCCAGCCTCCAGAACCTCTCTAGGAGTCTGTAGGAGCCTCTCTAGGAGTCTCTGGAGGCTGGGGACAGGAAAAAATGTCACTTCCTGTCCCACTGGGAGTTGGGAAATGGGCCCTTTCAGCCTCCGTAGGGCCTCCAAGGGAGTAGGAAAGGCTGTTTTCGCCCTTCCCAGATACACAGAGAGGATCTGGAGCCAGGTAAGAAAGAAAAACGGGCCTTCCCCACCCCGCCCTCAGGCCCTCCAGAGGCAGGAAACAGCCTGTTTCCCTACTTCTGGTGGGCCCAGAATCAGCTGGCCGGTGGGTGCATGCGCCCCAGAGCTGAGCTGGCATGCCCACTAATATGGCTCCGCGTGCCACCTGTGGCACGTGTGCCATAGGTTCGCCATCACGGCCCTATACCATTTCAGATAAGTGGCTGCCCAATCGCTTCTTAAAAACTTCCAGTGATGAAGCACCCACAACTTCTGAAAACAAGCTGTTCTACTGATTAATTGTTCTCCCTGTCAGGAAATTTCCCCTTAGTTCTAGGTTACTTCTCTCTTTGTGGCAGCCTGTTTTCTCTTCCTTTGTTCTCAGAGCCTCCAACCATGTTACATGGCTTTGCAGCACAAAGGCAATACTGAGAGAGGAAGACTTTGGCAGCTGCAAAGAATCAGTGATGGGTATGCACAGCTGCAGCATAAGGTTTCCATTGGATCTGGGCACAGTTGGGGTGTTAAGGTATTGTCAGCGCTTGTGTGTGGCTGGAATGCTGGGTCCCTGGGATTGCAGCTGCAGGAGAGCTGGGTTTGCACACCTATGCACTTACACACACATGCACGCATATTGCCAGGGGGACAAAGGATTGTACAATTAGCCCCTGGGTTGTAGCAGCTGCATGGCATGATGTCTAAGCCCAACCTTGGCTAGTCGTGTGCTGCTGGATTGGGAGAGGGGAGCAGAATGGAGTTCGGAACTGATGCACAAACTGCAGATAATTATCTAGACAAGGATGAAGTGAGATGTTTGTTGGCTGCCACAATATGCTTCATTCCTTCTGCAAGGTAGCTATCCTTGTTCTTTGCGAACTTCACATGGAATACTTTCTTCTCTCAATCTCCTCCAGAGATTTTATTTAAACCACAATACTGATTATGGATAAGGACATCCTGTGGAGGATTAAAATCTCTACCTACAGGCAAGCTCTTAAAGGGTAGAAAAAAATGGCAAAAGCATGGAGAATAGTTCTCTCTATGGTTATTAGTCATGGGAGGGAGAGAGAATCTTCCCTTACTAAAAGCAGTATATCTCTGAATAGCAGGTGGAAGAGACAGATAATGGCCTACTTCTATCGCACCATACTTCTCAGGGCCCAGTGGCATGTATCTGGCTGCACTGAGAAAGTGTTTCCAAGGATTAATCGATCTTGGTCTCATTCAGAAAAATGGTTATGGGAATGAGCTTTCCTATACCACTCCTAGCATTGTCCACATATTTTTGTAAAAGAAGCAATGTGGGAAACGGTACTGTATTTCCAATAATAAATCAGGGCCACCTCTCAGATTTCATAAAGCTTCCCACCTTCCTTGTGGACCTCTTCGTGTTTAGCACACCTGTTTGACATTGAGCCAAGAATAATAATAGAAATTGCTATGGAAATTTCCTGACGAAACTCCCAAGATATTGTTATGGGACTGGATTTGGTTCACACATACATACATACATACATACATACATACATACATACACATGGCTCTAGCTTCAACTTCATAAAGCTGCATGCTATCACAGAAACATTAACTGATGTCCTTACTGTCCTCCAAGAGGGGCAAAGAGAAGTCTAGTCAGGTTATAAGTTGGACATCAACAGACAAACCATCAGCTTTGGGGAAATTCTAAAAAGTTGAATTACTGTTTGAAAAAATCTGTATGTCTTCCTCAGGAGATTATATTGTGGACAGTGCCTTTTGGGGTTATGGGCAAATCAGAAGGTTAGGAAAAATGATAGCAGCCAATCTTACCATTTACCTTGGAAGTTGAGTCCTGTTCCTTCATTATTTATTTATTTTGTTTGTTTGTTTTTTAACCTATCTTTTATGCAGCAACGATGATAAGGCTTGCTCTCCCACAACAGTTGCCCTATGTGTGTTAAAGCTTCCTTCCCCTACAACAATCACCCTGTGAAGTTGGGGTGAAAGCAGTGGTGGGATTCAGCCAGTTTGCACCACTTCGGGAGAACCGGTTGTTAACTTTCTGAGCAGTTTGGTAAACTGGTTGTTGGAAGAAATCATTAGGGCAGAGAACCGGTTGTTAAATTACTTGAATCCCACCACTGGGTGAGAGGAAATGACTGGACCAGGGGTGAAATGCTACCAGTTCGGACAGGTTCAGCTGAACCGGTAACAATGGCGGTGGGTGGTTTGGAGAACCAGTAGTGCTGGCAGCGCGAGGCTCCACCCACCCGCTTAGTCGTCGTTACTTTCTGGTTTTAACCAGGAAGTAACCTGTTTTTTACCCTCTGCACACGTGCAGAAGGGTTTGCGCATGCGCAGAGGGTCCGCACATGTATGTGACGTGTGCGTGCATGCGAGCAGAGCGAGTGCATGCAGCGCATACACTTCTGAACTGGTAAGGAAGGTAAGTAGATTTCATCCCTGGACTGGCCCCAAATAATCAAAGTATCTCCCTGCTTGTAGTCAAACATCTTAATCACATTCTATTTGGAGCGAGGCTGGACAATTAACCTTTTGTCAGTGCTTTAATTTGGGTTATTACAATGAGCAGGTGTTAGTATTTTAAATGGTCCCCTTCTTGACCATGCCTGCCAAATTCTGTCCCTGGAATAGAGATGACTTCATTGGATCTGCCTGTTAAAAGTTGACTCAGCCTTCCATCCTTCCGAGGTGGGTAAAATGAGGACCCAGATTGTTGGGGATAAAATGCTGACTCTGTAAATTGCTTAAAGAGCGCTGTAAAGCACTGTGAAGCGATATATAAGTCTAAGTGCTATTGCTAGTGCTAAGTATGTCAAATCCAATGGAAAAAATCAAGTGTGTCAATCCTCATCCATGATCTGCATTATCACAAATGTAGTGAAAGAGTGGCCCAGATTTTTGTAATCTAATAGGTTGCTGTACAGCAACTCCCAACATCCTAACCATCCTATTAGAGGTTGCAAATTATAGTTCTGCAACGTATATAAGTCTAAGTGCTATTGCTATTACAATTGCTATTTGGAAAGCCATAAATTGCCTATCCCTGGTTTTGAATTGTTATTTCTTGGATGGGTAAAGCTGCCCATTTTCTTTTCTCCCACACCTGAATAATTTTTCATGTTTGTTGTAACTTGTTTACGAAGAACTTCTCATATTTTATGAAGTTGTTAAAATGAGTAGCGCGAGCATGGGAGGAAGCACCATAGTTGTCCATGGGGAGTCATGGATAGGGTACTCCATGCCATAGTAAGGAGGGATGCAGGTGTCTGAATTGCTTTTCTGCTTCAAGAGACTATCTGGAGAAAGAGCCATAGCTCAGGGATAAATTGTATGGTTCTCCATGCAGAAGATTCACAATAAAAATAGCTATTAAAAAAAAAAGTGGATCCACCACCTCAAATTTAAAAAAATGATTGATGTTTTGGGGTTCCATTATCCCCCACCCTCAAATAAATGTTTCTTTCTTTTCAATCTTTCAATCTTTCACCTAGAAACATAAATTCCATCTGCTCCACTGTCCCCATTTTCTATTTCAATTAACTTTAAAGAAGCAAATTTGAGAAAAAGGTAAAGCTTCGAAGGACTGATTTGGAAGTAATACAACTTCATACCATGTTAGACGAAAGCATCGTTGTCAGAAGGAAGTTATGGTCTTCCAAAACTTTCTAGACCTAATTTTAGTTAGTCCCATGCAGCACAGTCACTGGTATCAGATGACAGATGTTGCCCTCTAATCAGGGTGCTGAGGGTTCACAGGGGTTCGAGAGAACCTCTAGCTAAGATTCTGTGCAGTTCGGAGAACCCCTAAATCCCACTCCCGGCTGGCCCCGCCCACCCCACTCCTCCCAGGAGTCCCCACGCAGCCTGTTTTGGATGTAGGTAAGTGCAGGGTGTGCGTGGAGGCTCGGGGAGAGCGAAAAACGGGGCTACCAGAAGTTCAGGAAGAGGGCCTCTGGAGCCTGGGGAGGCTGTTTTCGCCCTTCCGGAGGCTCAAGGAAAGCCTCCGGAGGGGGGACAGCAAAAAGCACCCCCCCCCCCGCCATGGTGCAGGAGGCCGACTAGGCCGTGGCCACCATGGGCACGCCCACCCAGCAACCGGGCAGAGAATCCCTTGCTGAACTTTTTGAAACCCACCCCTGCCTCTAATTCCTGAGAGAGCCATCCTATGCTTAAGATGCCTCCTTATGATTAAAAGCCTCAGATCTGTCCTATTTTAAAATGAGAAATGAATCTGGTGAGTCTGAAACCAGCAGTCCCCAGGTTGAAAATGTGTTATGCCCACATAGACCAGTTGTTTTCCAAGGCCAATAAAGAGAATGGTCAAGTTTCCTTTGACTCAGAAAGTTGGGAGGAAAAGGCTACAATTTCTCCTTTGGTGTAGACTTATTGGAGGACTTTGATTTCTGTGTACCATGTTGGTGTTTTTGTGATTTTAATCTTGTTTGAAATAAACCAACTGAGTTGTGTCCGAGAGTTCTGCATCAAAAGAAGCCTATTTCTGAATGAAGAGTTAATTCTCTGAAGAGTTGAGATTGATAGCTAAACTGTGTGTGAAGCTTGACCGATTCCTCCTTTCATAGTCTTTATGGAATCCACCAGCCCTAAAATGCTATTTGTCCAGGGCAGGCGGTATCATAGCTTCTGAAACTCTGATAATGATCAAAGGATTGTTTTGCCCCCTCAGATACTTTTTAAGTAAACACCATTCTATATGGTGTTTAAATACCATACTATAGGGCACTGCACACCAGAACAACTAGACACAAGGACAGTTTTTTCCCAAATACCATCACTCTCCTTAACAACTAATTCCCACAACACTGTCAAATAATTTACTAAAACTGTGTTACTATTATTCTTCTCTTCCTCACTAGTATCTATCTCTTCCCACTTATTACTATAACCATATTGCATGTATCTTTCAATTTATATTGTTTTTATTTGTTTCCTAGTACGATTTGATAGCTTATTAGTAACCTTGACTATCACTAAGTGTTGTATCTTTTTATTGTTGATGAATGTATTTCATTCTCCTTATGTACACTGAGAGCATATACACCAAAGACAAATTCCTTGTGTGTCCAATCACACTTGGCCAATAAAGAATTCTCTTCTCTTCTCTTCTCTTCTCTTCTCTTCTCTTCTCTTCTCTTCTCTTCTCTTCTCTTCTCTTCTCTTCTCTTCTCTTCTCTTCTCTTCTCTTCTCTTCTCTTCTCTTCTCTTCTCTTCTCTTCTCATCAGTGGTCTCTCTTTCTGCGTAGACACAGACACAAGATTCTCTCTATACTCTTATAATTCCCCTCCATTCCAATTGCTTTTCTTTCCTCTGCCTTTCTTAATTACAGTTTGTATTTGTTTACCAAACGGTGCAAATAACTATGTAATTGGTGTAATTGATGCACTACTAAAATATGCATCTCTTTAACAGCTTTTATGGTTTAACAAAAGTGAAATATTACAGTAATAAAAGAGAAATCATACAGAAGAAAGCCGACTCTTTCCTCTTCCTTTCTAGCCTGATTATTGTTGGTTTTTAAAGTCTACTTATTTATTTATTTATTTATTATTACATTTATATGCTGTCCATCTCCCTATCCGAAGCAGCTCTGGGTGGCTCTTTAGTTCTCTCTACCTTTCCTTCAAAGTGCTGGATAGCTAGCAACCACTTTTGTCTCTGTCCTGTCCACCTTCGATAGAATACCTCTAAAGCCATGATGGCGAATCTATGGCACACATGGCACAGGTGGCACCCAGAGCCCTCTCTGTGGGCATGTGAGCCGTTGCCCCAGCTCAGCTCCACCACGCATGTGTGCGTGCCTCCCGCTGGCCAGCTGGTTTTTGGGTCTCTGCTGCACATGCGTGGGGGGTGGGGCACATGCGGGAGACACTTGTGCCTGCTCAGGGGTGGGGCACATGTGCAGGGGTTGCATATGCATGCACGGGGGTGGGGCGCATTATGGCTTTCGGTACACAATGACAAAAAGGTTAGCCATCAGTGCTCTAAGGCATTTGATGGTACAGTGCCTTGATACCTGGAGTGGGTTGGTTTACCTCCTGACTGATATGATCAAGAATGTCCCAGTTACTCATAAATCACCTTTCAAGTGAATTTAACAGGGTCAGTTTTTTTATTTGCTTGAGACATGCCTGTTCTCCGATTTGAAATATGAAATTCAACAAATCAAACCTCCTCTCCTTGAATCCGTTTGCTCCCAAAGCAGCTAGCAAACAAGGGGTATGAGATAGAGAGCAGCTGCAAGAGGCTGAGCACCAGGGAAGGTGCCATTTTGCAGAAGAAGTATAGAGGGCACTGGTGTTCCAGTTATGCTTTCTCTATAGAGCTGTGTACCTTCTCGGCAAATCAGAGGGATGACTTTGAATTGCCAGGGCTGGAGAGAATATTCACATTACAGAAGAAGAAGAAGAAGAAAAAGAAAAAGACAGCAGCTGATTTACTTCTCTGACACAGAGCACTAAGGGCTATTTTGGGGGAACTTCTTGAAGCTCTTTGGGGAGGCAATTGTGGCTCCCAGCTATCAGATGGAAAATATCTGTAACATGGGAGCAACAGGGATTATACACAAATTAGAGAAAGAATATGCTGGGGCAGAATGGTTAACTTTAGAACGGTACCTGAAATTCATTATTTTTATTAATATGTACTCTTCCTCTAAAGGAAGGGTGCAGAATCTGATGTACCAGGACAGCATGTGCCCCCCCCCGGGGGGAGCAGATATTTTCCCCAAGATAGTAATTTTAAGACCACAGTAGGAGTATTATTCACCTCAGCTAGACTAATGTTATGAAATATTAATGACATTATAATATAATTGAAATTTAATCATTTAAAGGCTTTAAAAAAAATCTATCCACATTTTGAATGAACGAATGCCCTTTAAGGGGGTATGTTGAACAGGATGCCATTAAGGGCCTAATGTGGCCCTCCTCCTGGAAAAAAAAATAGTGTTGCTCTAAAGCAGAGGTGGGGAATGTTGGCCCCGTTTATGACTTGTGGACTTCAACTCCCAGAATTCCTGAGCCAGCATGGCTGACTCAGGAATTCTGGGAGTTGAAATCCACAAGTCATAAAAGGGCCATCGTTCTCCACCCATGTTCTAAAGCAGGCCTGTCAAACTTGCGGCCCGCAGGCTGGATGCGTCACACGCTGGCCACGCCCATGCCTGGTTTAGTGAAGGGGAAAAAAGTCGCGATACTCCCATGTAATTGACATTTCAAGAACCTTCATACCACTTGCATTTGAAAATTTCTGGCTGCTGCAGCATCACAACAGTTAGCTGCAATCACATGACCATGATTTTCAATATACTCTCTGCTAGTTCCCATTAGCAAAGTCAATGGGGAAGCCGGCAGGAAGTTGGAAGTCGCTCCCAGTCCCACTGCTTTTTTGCCCACCTGCGGTAGTTCTGTTTATCCGTTTATTTATTTTTATTTATTATAAAATGTATTGGCCGCCCATCTTACCTCAGGGCAACTCTGGGCGACTTACAATAATAAAAGGCTTAGCTAAAGGAATTTATCTGAAACTATGGTCATGGGTTCTCCAGTATGTGTACCAGAGGTGGGTTTCAGCAGGTTCTGACCAGTTCTGGAGAACCGGTAGCAGAAATTTTGAGTAGTTCGGAGAACTGGTAGTGGAAATTTTGAGTAGTTCGGAGTACCAGTAAATACCACCTCTGACTGCCCCCGCCCCCATCTATTCTCTGCCTCCCAAGTCCCAGCTGATCGGGAGAAAATGAGGATTTTGCAGTAACCTTCCCCTGGAGCGGGGTGGGAATGGAGATTTTACAGTATCCTCCACCGCCATGCCCACCAAGCCATACCACGCCCACCAAGCCACACCCACAGAACCGGTAGTAAAAAACTTTGAAACTCATCACTGATATGTATCCTTTGTAAGATATTTTTACATGCTAACTGACTGTTGACTTTCATATAGCCCTATAACATACTAAGGCAGGGTTCTCCAAACTTGACAACTTTAAGACTTGTGGACTTCAACTCCCAGAATTCCTCAGTCAGCAATCCACAAGTTTTAAAGTTGGTACAGTTTGAGATCCTGTATTAAGGAGCACTTTGTCAGCTTTGGAAGCCATATTACCACCGGACGCTTCCCTGCTGTCCCTCCCCAACCTCCTCACCATCTGACTCTGCTGCCAGATCCAGCGGATCACAACACTTGCTGCCACCTTCTTGTGTGTGGGAAAGTAGGAGGGGGGATTTAGTAGAGGGAAGATAGTTAGACAAAATAGCATTCTTCTTTTCAGTCAAGGTCATGACAATCCTGCATCTGGAGAAGGAGTGGTTGGAGTGATGTCTCGAAATGGGACAGATGGTGATTGGGCCATGTGATGGACTGATGGGACTGATGGGTGCAGGGGATGGATTTGGGGTGTTTGATTTACTGAGGGAAAACTGGAACTCTCAGATTCGAGTTTTATTTATTTATTTATTTATTTATTTATTTATTTATTTATTTATTTATTTATTTATTTATTTATTTATTTATTTATTTATTTATTTATTTATTTATTTATTTATTAGTTCAATTTATATGCCGCCCTTCTCCAAAGACTCAGGACGGCTTACAATGCACTTATAGCAATAGCCTTCATCCTTTTGTATATACCTGCTTATTAGGGCTTTTGGCCCCCCATAAGCGGTGTTTCTACAAAGTCAGTTTATTGCCCCCACAATCCGGGTCCTCAATTTACTTACCTTGGAAGGATGGAAGGCTGAATCAACCTTGAGCCTGGTGAGATTTGAACTCGCACTAATTGCAGGCAGTTGGCAGCTAAGTGCTACATAACAGCACTTAGTCCTCTGCACCACCGAGGCTGGTGTGCCAGTATACCTACTCTAATAAATGGAACTTTGAGAAAATGCTTGTCTCGGAGTTTGTAATTGGAGTTGGGTTTTTCTGGAACGCTGACATACTCATCAATATGTTCTGATCAGAGCACAATCTATTTGAATTTGAATTTAATTCAATATGAGTTTAGTTTTTCTTCCTGATCTTTCCTCCTCCCTTGTCCTGAAATGCACACATACACTCCATTTGCATCTCTCTTGCGTCTCTCTCGGAGATTCAGTGAAAACGTGATCCTTATAAAGGCCCCATGCTGCTGTCCATCTAAAATGTGGTCCCTTCTGTTTAGAAGCAGAAGCCACAGTACGTAAAGTGGACTCAAGGTCTGACTGATAGTCGAGACAACAGCCCAAAAGAGCTGTTCTTTCCCCACCCACCCACCCAAAGGCTTGCAGGATCTTCTTGAGGCTCTTCCTCCCCATCATCAAATGTTATCATAAAGAAGAAACAGTCCCACTGGGGGCGGTGGGGTGTGTGTGAAGCTATAACTTTTAGATGGATGCTGCTGGAAGGAGAATATAGAGGGCTATGCATGTGATAGAGAAATGCAAGCTAGTCGACTTAGTCCAGTGATGGATATGTAGCCTCCGTTAGGCTGAACCAGTGGCAGCCAAGGATCAGCCACTGATGGCTTTATTGGGCAAAGTGTTCCAGTTCTCTGATTTAAATGAATTACTAAATAATGCAATAATTATCCATCAGATCGTCTTTCCAAAATTTTCCTTGCTCTTCTTCCTGTTTGTAGCTTTGGGTTCCAGACTGGCAGCTGCATGTTCTAATTAGTACTTCCAGCATTGGCCTGGCCTGCGCTTAGCAACCTGTGTAGAATAATCTGTCGGGTCTTGTACTTGTTGGCAGCATACTAGACAGGGTTCCAATTATTGTGAAATCATCCTATCTAGTTTATGTCATTTATGGGAAGTCCAACGGTAATTGCTTTCTTCTGTTTATCATGTTTTTTGCACACACACGCACCCTTTGCCAGAAAAAACAAGACAAAACAAAGTGGAGGAGAAAAACAGAATGGTTGTTTTGATAGCTCAACTACAGATTCTTACAGGGGATCCATGCTACTATATTTCTTAATTTTGCAGGTAACAGCAGAGTGAGAAAGAAAGCTATTTCTTCATTATCTCATGAGATCGCACAGATAAAAAGTATAATAGTCCAAGATATGTCTATCGCTACTAAATCTTCTTGTGATCTAAAGACATTAATGGGATAGTGAGCTTTTAAAGATGAATTTGACTGAAACATAGTTCAAGACCATGCTATGCCTATTCTAGTACACCATTCCACATCATCCCACAAGCCACCTTTGGCAAGTCCCACCAGGGATATGCTTGTTATCAATGGCTAATTCATCTTTCTCCCGGGACTGTCCCATATTATGGAGTGCAGAACCACCAGGGTTAAAATAAACCTTCCGCTTATTACAATTTAGGAAAGGATATCAAAACATACTTATTTTCCTAAGCACCATGTTTTATAACTTCCATTATTTATTTAAACATTTATATATTCATTTTTAATGGATGTTAGTGATGTTTTTACTGTTCCTTGTAAGCTGCCCAGAGCTGTAAAAGGAATAGATGCTATATAAATTTTTAAAACAAATAAACAAACGAAACACAATTACACTAAAGCCAAATGTTCCTTTGTGTTCCTCTATGTATGGAATGTGTCAAAATCATTTATGCGCTGGAAGGGAAGGGAAGGGAAAGAAAAAGCAGATGTGGTTTTCCTTAAAACCCATGTATGCTGTGGATATAAATGAAAGCAAATGTGGAAATATTAATAATTATTAACCCAGAATTCTCACTTTGGACAGAAACGAACCAGGCTCAAATTATCCTACTTGGGACACATTGTGCAAAGACCTAACTTTCTGGAGAAGGATCATGCTGAGAGAGACAGAAGGAAAGAGAAAGAGGATGAAATCAGCTACAGTGGTGATGGGTGCACTTGTTGGAAGATCTGACAAATCAAGTTAGAATAGATCATCATGGATAAAATCTGTTTTCTGTGGTTTCTAGGAGTTGAAAACAATTTGATAGTTTATAATCAATCAATCAATCAGCAATACATCTTACAATAGCAGGGGAAGACTCTAAGAGCAGTGATAGGAGATAGAACCTTTCTACCTCCTAATTCATCTCTGATACAGAATTGCTTATGGGCAACTTCAAAGCCTCTCCTTGCTCTCACTTTTAAGATATGTCTAAACAGGATTTCTTTGAACTATGGTGCTGGAGAAGACTCCTGTGAGTCCCTTGGACTGCAAGGCAAACAAGCCGATCAGTCCTAGAAGAGATCAACCCTGACTGCTCTTTAGAAGGCCAGATCCTGAAGATGAAACTCAAATACTTTGGCCACTTAATGAGAAGGAAGGACTCACTGGAGAAGAGCCTAATGCTGGGAACGATTGAGGGCAAAAGAAGAAGGGGACGACAGAGAATGAGGTGGCTGGATGGAGTCACTGAAGCAGTCAGTGTGAGCTTAAATGGACTCCAGAGAATGTAGAGGACAGGAAGGCCTGGAGGAACATTGTCCATGGGGTCACGATGGGTCAGACATGACTTCGCAACTAACAACAACAACAAAACAGGATTTGGACTGGATCTCACCTTCCAACAGATGGATTGTCCTCTGACAGGCTTCCAAACAGAAGATGTAAATTCACACAACTTAGTTACATCCAATGTTTTACCTGTGTTCTGCTTAACTTAACTTAACTTAACTTAACTTAACTTAACTTAACTTAATTGAGCTGTTTTACTATAAGCCAGAAAGTTGCATCTGAAAAGGGCCAAATTCACCACATCTCCGAAATGTGGTAACAGAAATCACAAAGAGAAAGTATGCACCATGGCCATGGACAACACTGGTACTGCTCATAGGGACCCTGTTAGAAGTTCTGGCCACAATAATAAATGTGACCCCCATAACAGGGTCAGAAGCTACTTTTGAGAGACTGCTGTCCATACCGACTTCTTCAGGGAATGCCTAATATCCCATGAGTCCTTGCGCTGAAGAGTTCTGGGAAGCCAATACGTCATTAACCCCTTCCCCACGAGCTCAGCAATAGCAGTGGATTTGGCTTAGGTACTGCAGTCAATCACGTTCAGGAGATGTGTTCTGTGGATTGTCCTAGCAAGTGGATTCTGCAATGGAAAATCACTTATTTATTTATTTATTTATTTATTTATTTATTTATTTATTTATTTATTTATTCATTCATTCATTCATTCACTCACTTACTCACTCACTCACTTACTTACTTACTTACTTATTTCATCAAGCATGTATTTTATGAAAGATACAAGTGTAAACAAAATTATAAATACGTGAAAAGGATACGAATAAAAGAAAACATTAGGACAGGCACGGTAGGCACGCCGGTGCGCTTATGCATGCCCCTTTTTTTCCAGCTTTTCCTTGCAATGCTTTCCTTTGGATGGTTGACTAGACAGGAATTAGAATTGTTTCATCTCCAACTAGATCGTGATGCTCCCAGAATGGCTAACTGATGAACTGCAAACAAAGCTAGTAGCCATCTCTTTCTGGACTGCTGGCTGGCTGCGGGCTTATACTACTCATTTGCCATTCACTCAGTTTAGCATGCTGTCAGGAGTAGCCTTTCAACCCCCCCCCCTCCTCTTTTCCCCCAAGGAGGAAGTCATCCTGTTAAAAGGTAAGCTTGACTTTGGCCGAAGTTTGAAAAATAACCAACACTATCATCAGAGCATCATGATCATTGCTGCCCTTGGATTCAAGTTGGTTTCTTTTGCCAACACCTGACCCTTCCTCTTTTTTTTTTTTTGGCAGGGGAGGGCGATTGTACCATTGTACTAACGAAAGGAGGAGAGGAAGAATATTATCCCATTTTTATTGGCGTGACTCCACAGGCCCCTAAGATCTAATTATGGCTTATTAGAGGGTCTCGGTAGCTTTTAACAAGGCAGTGACATTTTTAAATTTTTTGCCTCAGCCACAGGAGACTCCTTCCATGAGGTCAGTGCTGGTTGATTTATGGCCATGTCTGCCTGTCTGGGTTACGCAACAGCCTCTCCCTTATGCAAGACTGGTGACTCACAAACTCAACGTGCTTCCTGCATAGCCAAAGCCCAACTTTGGAAATGGCTTCCTGTCAAACGTTTGAGCCACCATGTTCTCAAAGGAGAAGCATTTACTAATCTCTCTTTATAGCTCCCATCCAACAGAGACATTCCAGGTTGTTTTTGAAAGCATCATACCCAGATGCCGTTAATAGTTGAAGATTAGGTGAAAAATTTCCCCATTGCAGGACAGATCAGGTCCCTGACAGTTACCTTTCACAGATGCACTAAATTTTCAGGCTCCCAGGTTTCACCAGAATTGTATCCCTGGTAGTATCTACTTCAGTGGTGGGTTTCAAATTTTTTTACTACCGGTTCTCTGGGTGTGGCTCGGTGGTCATGGCATGGCGGTAGGCGTGGCAGGGGAAGGATACTGTAAATCTCCATTCCCACCTCACTCCAGGGGAAGGATACTGCAAAATCCCTATTTCTTCCCGATCAGCTGGGATTCAAGAGGCAGAGAATAGATGGGGGCGGGGCCAGTCAGAATTTTTACTACTGGTTCTCTGAACTACTCAAAATTTCTACTTCCGGTTCTCCAGAACTGATCAGAACCTGCTGAAACCCACCTCTAACCTACTTCCCTTTTAATTAATTTTCTTATTAATATTTCTGTGAGGTTTCACTTCCCATAATTTCTGAAAACATCTGAAATCTATTGCCAAGATACACTCTGAAGTTTATTGGAATATTGAAATATATCCATCTGGTAGTATTTAATCTGGAGAAGGCTCTTGAGAGTCTCCTTGGATTGCAAGGAGATCAAATCAGTCGATCTTAAAGGAATTCAACCTTGACTGTCCTTTGGAAGGACAGATACTAAAGCTGAAGCTCAAATACTCTGGTCAGCAAATGAGAGGAGAGGACTCATTGGAAAAGACTCTGATATTAGAAACGATTGAAGGCAAAAGGAGAAAGAGACAGCAGTGATAGTGTCATCCATGCAGTGGACATGAATTTGGGCAAGCTCTAGGAGAGAGTTGAGGACAGGGGGGCCTGGTGTGTTGTGGTCCATGGGGTTATGAGGGGTCAGACACCAGTTAGAGACTGAACAACAAAACAATTTGTGACCCTACCACTTCCCCCCTTGTTTTTTCAACATCCCCTTTTCTCCTTTCATGTCATATCTTTTAAACCTTAAGCCCCCACGCATTAACTCTCCCCCCTCCCTCGACTAATTCATAAACTCTTATCCTCCCTCAACTAATTCTATGGGTAACCTTGCCTGGAAACCTCTGAGACTGAAGAGCAGGATAGAAATGCTTCAACTAAAATATCATTTATTAAGAAAATATATATGATTACCTATCTTGAATAAATATCTCTGGGTTGCTAGCAATAAGATAAAACCCTTGTAAACCAAAATGTGTGTTTTTTTTGTTTTTTTTTAAATAACTAATGCAGTAACCAAGCCACTGCATAACTATCAACACATGAACACATGTTGGGCTCTGCTAACATCCTGGCCTAATGCCTAGGAGAAAAGCCAAGTCTTCGTGGTGTTTCAGAAGGCCAAGAACATTAGATCCTCTGGATCATGGGGGATCTCAGCTCTCTCTGAAGGAGGCTGTTCCATGAGGCAGGTGCCACAACAGAGAAGGCACATCTTCTGGGTACCCATAGATGGCACTGTTTCATAGAAGGGACTTTGAGCATACCACTCTGTTGGGTTGGGCAGAAATCGCTAGAGAGAAATTATGAGGATAATGATTTCAGTGCAAGTCCCAAAAAGAAGGGAGGGAGAGCTGGTTTTCTTTTCCTCGGTTGGCTCTGAAACTTTCCTCATCTTGCTCTTGCTCAGCTGAGATGACTGTGTGACCTAAGGGAACAACAACTGGAGCCATCTATATTTTTAAAAGTAGCTTTGGAATATTAAAGAATAGGAGAGAAAGACTTGCAGTTTCCTCTGTCCAATATTTTAAATTCAGTTTTAGTAGAGGTTTTTTTTTTTTTTTTTTTTAAAGGAATCGAGAAGTTCTGAAGTAAACCTTCTGCTTTCTTGAATTCCACCCACAGCCCCTTCTTGGAAGCTTCTGCACTGCTGAAGAGTCTTTGCCTGCTGAGGCTTCTTCTGTTTCAGGTGTGACTTTCATCTTTTTAAACTGGGGGGCAGGGGGGAGAGATGAACATGGCTGCTTCCTGCATGCCAACATGAAAGAAAACTAAATAAAAGGAAAACCACCCAGTGACAAAGATATTTTGGAAGTTCTGCCTTTGCCTGTAAATCTTCCACTATTGAAGCTTTCAGCAGCTCTTCTGTCACCAGATGAGTCGATCTGCAGAGAACATGTTGTGCTTGCAAAAAGTACCTACCAATTTCACTCAATGTTTTTAATCTGGTTTGAACTGCCCGATCAAGGAGATTTGATTTGGGACAAAGGGATTATGCACCATTTATGTAACGGAACTTGAGTTGAAACCAACTCTTTTAGTTTATTTTTCCTTATGGGGAGATGGAATAAACCAATTGAATCTTAGGCACAAAATTATTGAACGCCATTCCCAAATAAATAATAGACAATTGCCAAATTCTTGTTTCTGGCACAATCATGCCAGAACTAACATATTTTAAAAATCATGCCAAAATTACTGCATTAGTTTGGCTGGTTGATTTTTATTCGGATTTGATGGTGATGAATGCACATTGATAAATTACCAATGGTGTTATCCATATTGTAGGATGGAAACCAGTGCTGGGCCAGCTGCTATATCAACAGCTACATCCATCATAAATAAGCAACATGTACCTCTTAAACTGCATAATCAGCAGGCTGAGAGAACACGCTAATGGCAGGAAATAAAGCCCACTGCACAATCAGCTGCTTGGGGGAGGGGGACAAATCATTTGCTTTTCTTATTCATTTAATGCAATTTAGAGGCTGCCCAATTCCAGATGACTTTGATAGCTTTCAATAAACAATAAAAAAGGAAACATAAGCATTTCCAGGGCAGGTGATAGGAGGAAATTCAAGATCTGCTGTTCATAGCTTGGAATAAGAAGACAGTTTCCCTCTTCTTTCCCGTGAAGTAATGGAAGATTACAGGGAGGCAACCAAGGAGAGGAATGAGGCATGTGTCAGCATGTGTATTTTGGGGGGGGGGTGTATATGTGGAAAAATTGTATGAATCAGAGGTGAAATCTACTTACCTTCCTTACTGGTTCAGAAGTGCATGCACCACGTGCACATGTCACATGCGCAGATCCTTCTGTGCATGCGCAGAGGGTAAAAAACACATTACTTCCTGGTTAAAACCAGGAAGTAATGACACCCGGGAGGGTGGGCGGAGCCTCATACCGCCATCGCTACCGGCTATCTGAACCACCTGTCACAATCTTTTTTTTTTTTTTAAATTTGATTTATATGCCGCCCTTCTCCGGAGACTCAGGGCAGCTTACAATGCGTTAAGCAATAGCCTTCATTCTTTTGTATATTTTATACAAAGTTAGCTTATTGCCCCCACAAACTGGGTCCTCATTTCACCTACCTTAGAAAGGATGGAAGGCTGAGTCAACCTTGAGCCTTGGAGAGATTCGAACCAGCAGTAATTGCAGGCAGCTGGTCTTAATAACCAGCTTAATAACAGGGTGCCTTAGACCACTGTACTATCAATCGCTACCGGATCGCCTGATCCAGTCCGAACCGGGAGCATTTCACCCCTGGTATGAATGTGAAGGGAGGTACACGTATCTACTAATCTGCCAACATCCATGGAAGGCACATGGAGCTCAAGGAAGCAGAATTTATTCCAGAAAAGGAGGCCTGCTTGTGAATTGCATTGGATTATGAGAGAATTATCTATGGACATCTGGAAGTTTTTTGTTTGTTTGTTTTTTTGAGATAACAAATTGGATTTAATTATGCAGTTTAACAGACTACCTATTTTTAAGTTATCTGAATACCCACTTCTAGAGATACTTCTGTCAAAGCAGATGTTTTCAAATGCATGATCTTCTATTTTTTTGAGATGATAATTGTATGCATATATAAAAAACATGCGAATTAATAGATATGCAATGTCCACTCTAGTATTAGTATTAATACCAGAAGCCCTTCAGCATGCATATGTGTGAAGTGTTTATAACTGACCAGATGAAATGTTGCCAACAGACACACACACACACACACAAAATCCCAAATTAAAATTTGTGAATATTGCAACATAATAAAGTGGAGTTCTCTCCCTCTTCCTTTGTGATAACATCCTCTGAGCAATGATATATCTACATTGTTCTTTCTTTCGTTCTCGCAGAATAGACTAAAACAGGTTGCTAGCTTGCCACTCTTTACAAATGATTTACCATTTGCTGTTACTTATTCATATATTTATTTAGAAAATTTATATGCCACCCACTCCCTTGACAGCTCTGGACAGCTTTAAAGAAGCAACAATAAAAGCCTCTATAAAAGCCACATTAAAAATAGGCTGCTGCTGTGTTCTCCCTTGCACCAAATGTCAGCACAAACCGGGCCTGGAAATAGCTTCCCTCTGCTGTCTTCTCACAGGTCCTCATCCCCGGAGTGGGACAGGCTTAAGTTCACCTGAACTGCACTGGTTTTAAAGTAGTTTCCCCCTCCTGACTGATGGGGTTTTGATTTTTAATGTATTTTAATATGCGTTTAATATGTATTTTAACATGTTTCTTACTTGGATTGAGATTGTGTATTTTAATTGTTGTGAGCCGCCCTGAGTCCTATGGAGATAGGGCGGCATATAAATCTAATAAAAATAAAAATAAATAAAAATAAAATCTGTTTGGCTTTCTCATCCCCTTGAAGGTAAGTCAGGTGGATATAGGGCCTGGGAACAGAGGCAAGAAAGACAGGATAAGAATTGGCAGGGGAAATAGCAATAGCAATAGCACTTAGACTTATATACTGCTTCACAGTGCTTTACAGCCTTCTCTAAGCAGTTTACAGAGTCAGCCTATTGCCCCCAACAATCTGGGTCCTCATTTGACCGACCTCGGAAGGGTGGAAGGCTGAGTCAACCTTGAGCCTGGTGAGATTCGGTCTGCCAAACTGCTGGCAGCCAGTAATCAGCAGAAGTAACCTGCAGTACTGCATTCTAACCACTGTGCCATCACGGCTCTTGATGCAAGTGTCTGCCAACTTAAGGATGGGTGGAGTGCGCTATAACCTTAAGGTGTCCCAATTTGATACGTTGAGTTTACCTTCAGAAATTCACACCAACATACTGTAGCTATTACTCGATAGTGTTTTTCTTCTTTTTCCAATGTATCTCTTAGTATGAACTTTTGTCAAATCTGATAAATCTAAAAGTAAAGAGCCACGGTGGTGCAGCGGTTAGAACGCAGTACTACAGGCTACTTCTGCTGATCACCAGTTGCCAGCAGTTTGGCAGATCGAATCTCACCAGGCTCAAGGTTGACTCAGCCTTTCATCCTTCCGAGGTGGGTAAAATGAGGACCCAGATTGTTGGGGGCAATAGGCTGATTCTGTAAACCGCTCAGAGAGGATTGTAAAGCACTGTGAAGCGGTATATAAATCTAAGTGCTATTGCTATTGCTATTATCTGCACCGCCTGGTTGTCCCCACAACAGAATGGGGCAGCAATCATTTATGGAGGATAGGAATGAATGATGTTCCCCTGTGTCCCCCCCTCCCCCCCCCCCCCGTGAATATGATTTCTGGGTTCAAGTTACTTGCTTTGCTTTCACTCTGTCTGGTTTGCCTGTTTGGCCTTTAATTTCTTCTAGGACAATCTTGTACTTTTTGGATGCTTTCCAGAGATAGGAAAGCTCCTTGTATGAACTGCAGAAGATTATTACTGAAACAACAAGAACAAAAACCTCAGCAAAAAAGCAGGTCACTTGGGAAAAGAAAAATAGTAATTTAAACCAACAAAACAACCTCAAATTCTCATTATGTCGGACAAGGGTTATAACCCTGGACTCGGGAGAAGGACCCATTATCACAAGCAACTGCAGCAGAATATTTTGAGGAAAAGCTGGGAAAACAGCAATAAATAAAAGTTTGTTTTAAAAGGGATGTTGCCCCCCCCATATGTGCATTTGATGCTCACCCACATACGCATGAGCGCATACACACATGTAAGTATACATGACCAGTTTTACCTGCTCACAGGAAGGAAAACGATTGGCCACTGCTTTGCTGGAGCAAAAGATGTGAGGATACAGGAGAAGGAAACTGTCCAATGAGAGATTGTGACTGCTTGCAGTCCTAAGTGACTACTGCACCTTGTACACTGCCACCAAGTGTCTCTGTGAGGTATTGCTAAAAGAATTATTGGGAGAAATTGGAAAAAATAATATTACTCCTAATACTAAGGATCACATTCATGAGATGTATAATCTACCTGTTTTTCAAAAGGCAATTGTATCTACTAATCAAGTAAACGGTGCAGTATGTTTCGCGTTGGCATAGATTTTAAATTTTGTAGCAACTGAGTGTTGTTACTTATTCTTTAGCTTAGAAAAGTCAACTACTGTTTTACAGATATATAATGTATATGTGATATTATATGTGAGAATAGAATAGGAATGGAATGGAATGGAATGGAATGGAATGGAATGGAATAGAATAGAACAGAACAGAACAGAACAGAACAGAACAGAACAGAATAGAATAGATTTATTTGGCCAAGTGTGATTAGACAAACAAGGAATTTGTCTCCTGTGCAGAAGTTCTCAAGCTACATGCAAAGCAGCAGAGTAATAACAAAAATAATATAATACCAAAAAGAGGGAGTAGTAGAGAAGATGAAAAGGATCATCATAATATTACAGCCATACAAAATGGGCAAATATACTTAGACATAAAACAGTATACTGTGAAGATTAGGTGTTCAGCAGAGTGATGACACAAGGGAAAAAAACCTGTCCCTATCTCTAGATGTTTTGCCATGCAATCCCCTATATTGGTGTATTGAGGGGAAAAGTTGAAATAGATTATGTCCAGGATATGAGGGGGTCTGTTGATATTTTCCCAGCCCTCCTTCTCACCTGTGCAATATACAAGTCTTCAATGGAAGGCAGGCTGGTTGCAATTGTTTTTTCTGCAGATCTAACTATCCATTGAAGTCTGCATCTGTCCTGCTAAGTTGCTGTACCAAAGACAGTTTTCGAAGTACAGATGACAGTGTTAATATTTCTTCTGTAGAATTGTATGAACAGCTCCTAGGGCAATCTGAACCTCCTGAATTGACGCAGGAAGAACATTCTTTGTTGTGCTTTTTTAATGATGGTTCTAATATTAGGTGTCCTTTTCAAATCCTGGGAGATAATAGAACCCCAAAACTTGAAAGATTCTACTGCTGATACTGTGCTGTCAAATATAGTAAGAGATGGAAGAGTAGGAGGGCTTTTCCTGAAATTCACTCTCATCTCTACAGTTTTAAGCAGGTTCAGCTCGGATTGTTCTGGCTGCTCCGCAGGGCCGGTTCAACCTCCCGCCTATTTGCAGACTCATCACAGTCTCCAATGAGACCAATGACTGTTGTATCATCTGCAAACTTCAGTCCTTCAACAGAGGGATCTTTAGAGATACAATCGTTGTACAGGGAGAAAAGAGTAATGGAGAGAGAGCACACAGCCCTGGGCGCGATTGTGCTAACCGACCGAGTGCTCAATGTAATTTTCTCTAGCTTCACCTGTTGCTAGTTTGTAACCCTAACAACGATTGAAATTCTTATTATGAGTTCAGTTTGCTTCATCAGATATATGAAGAGTTGCAAACCTCACTGTGTTCAATGAGGCTTACTTTCTAGTTCATTTAGGATTACAGCCTTTCTCTGCATTATACAGTGCGTGTGTGTATGTGTGTACACATTACACACACACACACACACACACAAAAGGATACACATTGCGGAAGAGAAGGAAGCAGAGCCTCCTTCAGTAAGCCACAAAGCAGTCTTTGCTTACGCTTATGCAACATTCTTCAAAAAATATTATACTTTCCCCCAAGTATTAAGGATCATCAGATTGACAATTAAAAGGAACAATCATCAGTAAATTATTATAGTTACTGACGGCTGTTCCTTTTAATTGTCGATCTGCTGATCCTTAATAATCATCAAAGTACACAAAATGGTAGCCTTGGTGTTAGCAGTATAGCACTTATTCCCAGTCTGGCAAATCTTTCTCACACCTCTCCTCTTACCATCCTTTCTGCCTTGTTTCCCCACCCAAGAGCTTCTTCGAATGCCTAGAACAATGAGCCACCAGTGTCTTATGTAGCTGTCTGCTCCCAAGGATGGATTATTATACAACAATAGATTCACTCCGTGAGTGATTCATGACATTCTTTCTTCTCCACAACATTAAGGAGTCAGTGATCCTTGAATATCTTGAGTCAGAGAAAGAATGTGAGATTGAATGGGGGCAAAAGGACAGAATCATCAAGTTTTCCAAGAATTCGGCTTTCCACCTGGCACACACATTCTTTCTCGCACACACAGACCACAAAATGGGTGAAGACAAATACCATAGGGTACTACTGGGAAGAGATGCTGGAAAACACGGAGGGCATGTGTGTGTAGGTGCTCTCTTCTCTCTGTCTGCCGATTCATTTATTAAATATAAAGACATGAAATATTTGTATTACTAATGGATAGAAAATAAACCATGAGTACATGTAGATTTTAAAAAGTAACAGCATCAGGATAGAATTAAAACCAAAAAGTTACTAACAGCTATTTCCTTTTTTTTCTTAACCACATTAATTACAAGTTGAACAAGACGTTACACTTTTTTTCCTATTGATTATGGAATTTTCTTACCTAGGCATGGCATGGATACTTTAATTTAATTTTCACTCAATTTCTCATTTTTCAGTGTATAAATTTGAAATAAAAGGGTGTGTGAAAATTAATGTGATATATTTTTGCGTGTATTTCTTCTTAAAAGAGACATTTTTGTGCATTTTTCATCATGAGGCCACTTTTTGCCGAGGATTTTGTCTGACATGCCTTGTCTGCATAATTTTCCTCACATTCATTTTTATGTGTTCCTTACGTGCAAGCTGTATTGTAGAATTTTAAATTGTGAATTTCAGGATGGAAATATGAAGCAATATGCATAAAGTTTTGGTGGAAATATAGGTCATTTATGTAACATTTCAGACCAAAGTTATTCAACATTCAAATTTAGAAATACATTTTACAAATCAAATCAACACTAAAATTACCACTTCTCACTACTCTGATAAGTTACAGGATTTCTTTTCTTCACTGTCCAATCACATGTTCCATTATATTAGATAAAAATTAAAACTATAATGAGCATTCTATCTTAATACTGGACTAACATTATATTCAGTATTTGGGGGTAGGGGGAAGGCAGATATTTCATTTCATTTCTTTTATTTTCAGGCCTAGCTCCAAATTAAATATTTTTGGAAATTAAATATTGGCTTTTTAATTGCAAGTTGAGCCTTTGATGGCTGAATTATTGTGTAATTGTTCACATCCAAGAGGGGTGAAAAACACACCTAGGCGTAAAATATGGCACAATAAATCCTTGCCCTATTGTGTCTTATTGCTTAATTAGTCCATGTAATTACATGCTTTAGAATAACCAAAATGGGACTGCGCCATGTGACTCATTAAAGCAGAGGCACATTAGGAGCTGCTAAGCGAAGTGCAAAGTGAAAGCGATTCTGCCACCTGGTTTCATGGACCAATAATGGTCAAGAGCTTTGATGAGAGGAAAGTGAAAAACTCCAGGAGCCAGCTGAGCAGAAACGAGCAAAAACTGCCCGCTGAAACCTGTAATGTGTTTTTAATTGGATCTCTTGTCCTAACCCAGTTTGAAACAAGATTGGCAAATGGAGTGGAGGAAGCAAGGTTCCGTTTCAAGAAACAGCTGGGAATGAATTTTGCTTGGAGTTGTATTCAGGAAGACACGGAAGGAGACAGAAATGTGTAAAACAGCATGGAGGGGAAAGGAGGTGTGACCGCAAAGTAATAGGATGAGGCAATAACAGTTTTCCTAGACTTTGTTTAATTAATAGCCAAATCTGTTTCCTTAATTAGTACTGAGAGCTAGAAATGAGCATTGATGGTCTGTGATGGCTTGTAACTACCAGCTAATGGGAACACCAAGGGGGCCTTAGCAGCCACTACAAGAGATAACAAGGATTAGCTAAATTCTGCTATAAAGTTGTTTGTTTGGAAATCCAATCCACCTGTTCAGTTCACACGAGGAATCCAGTTTATGAGTTTACAGTACATGCTGAGCTCTGCAAAGTCTATTCTTTAGCACGTTTTCGGTTCGGTTATGTGTTGTGAATTCTTATGGATGTGGGAAGGCTGCAAAATGAGGTGACATGGATATAATACTGGAAAGGTTGAACTGTTTGACTTTCTTGTTCTTGTTATTAGCACATACATAGGAAAGATAATGGACTTTTGCATTTAGGATCACTGTTGTCCATCAAGGAGTGGGGGAGGGGGGGCAAAATCTAAAAGATGCCAGATGGCACTGTAGAGATTGAAGGCTAACACTTTTGGTATAACACCAAGATTCACAGGAAAGGGGCAGGGCTTGTATCCACCATGGTGCTGCATCCACCATTTTGCAGATTTTGACCCCTCCTTCTGGATGCTGTAGTGCAGGGTCCTGATGCATATACTTACTATAGATCATTGTATTTGTGTATTACACTAATTATTGCCTATTCATAGATTCTTACCAACATATTTTAAATGTGCCTCCCTGAAAATGCATTTTAGTTAGGAGCCCTGGTGGCGCAGCAGACTAAAGCACTGTTATTAACATCAGCTGCCTGCAATTACTCCAAGTTCAAATCTCACCAGGCTCAAGGTTGACTCAGCCTTCCATCCTTTCTAAGGTAGGTAAAAAGAGGACCCGGATTGTGGGGGCAATAAAATGACTTTGTATAAAATAGAACACCGCTTGGGGGGGGGCAAAAAAGCCCTACTAAGCAGGTATATACAAAAGTATGAAGGCTATTGCTTAACGCAATGTAAGCTGCCCTGAGTCTCAGGAGAAGGGCAGCATATAAATAAATTAAAAAAAAAAAGTTACACAGAAAACATATTAGCCTTGATGCTTCCTTCCATCATAGGTATCATCAGTATAACAATAGCAATAGCACTTAGACTTATATACCGCTTCACAGTGCTTTACAGCTCTCTCTAAGCGGTTTACAGAGTCAGCATGTTGCCCCCAACAATCTGGGTCCTCATTTTACCCACCTCGGAAGGATGGAAGGCTGAGTCATCCTTGAGCCTGTGAGAATCGAACTGCCAAACTGCTAGCAGCCGGTGATCAGCAGAAGTAGCCTGCAGTACTGCATTCTAACCACTGCGCCACTACGGCTCTTTGTCCCCAAAAATAAAAGTATGTCCCAAAAATGCTTTTTCAAGAGGCAACTGGACTTTCCGGTTTTTCTCTGAAGATGTTTCACTTCTCATCCATCTGAAGAGCTGAAGAAGCTTCTTGGATGGGAAGCAAAATGACTTCAAAGAAAACCAGAAAGTCCAGTTGCCTATTGAAAAAGCACGTTTAAGACATACCATGACCCGGATGATTGAGAGTCTCCATAGACATATCATCAGTATGATGAGGATATGCAGCTGCATCTCTTCACCCCAACCAAATAGGAATCGCAGTGGAAGTTCTGAAGCTTGCGAGGGACTGGTTGGGATGGAATCGACTCTCAAGATAGATTCAAGATTCTGTCTTCAATTCCAACAAGATTGAGTTGTCGTTGGAATAGAAATCTTATGACTCCATGGATATTTCAGCCACTGCACTGGACGGGGTTGCACTGTTCTGAAAGAGCTAGAATGCAATTCGTGGCTTCCCCTAGATCCATGATGGCGAACCTATGGCACGTGTGCCACAGGTGGCACGCAGAGCCATATTGATGGGCACACGAGCTCAGCTCTGTTCGGGCCTTCTGGGCCCACCAGAAGTAGGGAAACAGACTGTTTCCTGCCTCCAGAGGGGCTGGAGGGGGTAAGGAAGGCCCATTTTTTTGCTCTCCTCAGGCTCCAGAGCCTTTCTAGGAGCTTGGGGAGGGCGAAAACGGCCTTCCCCACCCCCCCAGAGGCCCTCTGGAGGCTGGAAACTGTCCATTTGCCAACTTCTGGTGGGACCGGAAGGCCCATTTTTTGCTCTCCCCAGGCTCCAGAGCCTTTCTAGGAGCCTGAGGAGGATGAAAACAGTCTTCCCCACCCCACCCCACCTGAGATAACGGGCCATTTCTGGCCTCCGGAGGGCCAGAGTGGGGGGGGGGGACACTATTTTCACCCTCCTCAGGCTCCTAGAAAGGCTCTGGAGCCTGGGGAAAGCAAAAAACGAGCCTACTGGGCCCACCATGCCATCATGTGCCAAAAGCGGGGGGAGTGCAGGGGTGGCGTGCACACATGCATGGGGGTGGGGTGCATAGAATTATGGGTGTGGGCACATGTGCACATGACCCCCCCCCCCACGCTCAACCCACTTTTGGCACACAATGGCAAAAGCCATCACTTCACTGCCCTAGATGCTTGATCTCAGCTGAAACAGCAGATAGGACTTATGGCCAGGAGAGCCTTTAGCCAGCTTTGGTGGCTCCATCACCTGCATCTATTCTTGGAGCAGGTAGTGAAGATAGTCTCTCATACTCTTGTCATTTCTCAGACTGCTGCAGTTTGCTTTCCATCAGGTACCCTTGAGGATGCTACAGCTGGCACAGAATGAATCCGCCGGCCTGCTAATGGCATTAACCAGTTTAACAGAATGTCACCAATTTGACAAAAGCTGCAAAGTTTGCCAGGAGATTTTGGAGCCCAATTCAATGATCAATAAAGCCCTAAGCAACTTGGGTTCTTTGCTTCCTGAGAAATGGATCTTTGTCTCCATTTCTTCACCTAGCTTTTGGAATTGGTTAGGTCACTTCTCACCCTCTCTCCTTTTTCTTTTCAAAAGGTTGTTAAAATTATCCTCTTACACTGAACCTTCAGTGGAGGAGAATTTAATTGAAACTAACGGAGAGGGTTGGGGGGAATTAATCTGGTACTCCTTTTAAAGATGCTTTCTGTAAGCTGCTGTGTAAGCTGCAGGAAATCACTCGAGTAGGTGGTATATAAATTATAATAAATAAATCATAATAAATAAACGAGGTAATGCGAGTGAAATTTGTGACAGCAATAACAGATCACAGGGCCAGAAGAAAACCCGTACCTGGCATTTGCGGTTGACAAAGATGGATAGCAATTAAATTTGAGTGTAAGTATTGTAATGTAGGATGTATGTTGCACGAGGAAGAATCTATTGTTGCTTCTACACTTTACATCTTCATTTTCCCAGCATGCCTGGGGTAGGTAAGGATGTGGAAGTAAATTCAGCTCATCTCAGTTTTTTATTTTTATTAATGTCATATTTAACTTGCATGTACATGGAGGGAGCATATTTCTCATATGCATCTGTGTTTGCATCTTCGCCTAATACACTGCTAAAGGGAACACAAGCAGAATGCATCCGAGATCTGAATGAATGAAATAGCCTTATTAAATACTTTGTTTATTACCTACCATCTGGAACGAGCTTCCCCCAGAGATACGGAAGATCCCGGACCTGCGCACGTTTCGCCGTGCTCTCAAAACTTTTCTATTTCAGCAAGCTGGCCTGGCCTAACTCCCCTCTTTTAAATTCTTAAATTTTAAATTTTTGAATTCGTGATTTTATAAATTGGGTGTTTTAATCTGTGTTTCGGCCGAAATATTTAATAATTTTAAGGGATTTTTAATATTTGTATTGTCTGTATTTTATCTTGGCTGTTCACCGCCCTGAGTCCTTCGGGAGTAGGGCGGTATAGAAATTTGATTAATAAATAAATAATAAATTAATAAATAAATACAGTAGTTTTGTGTTCCCTTTAATTGTTTGAGCAGTGTATAAACTACTGTATGTAAAGAACAAAGTATTTAATAAGGCTATTTCATTCATTCAGATCTCGGATGTCTTCTGCTTCTGTTCCCTTTATTTTTTTTGAGCAGTATATATACATGTCTTTGTGGACAATTTCTCTGAAATAACATTTCTTGTGCATTATTTTAATGATAGCCTGTATTTTGGAACAGATTTTAACTGAAAAACAGAATAACGGAGTTGGAAGAGACCTTGGAGTTCTTTTAGTCCAACCCTATACCATTTCAGACAAATGTTGGTCCAGTCTTCTTAAAAACCTCCAGTGTTGGAGCATTCACAACTTCGGAAGGCAAGCCATCCCCCCTGATCAATTGGTCTAACTGTTAGGAAATTTCTCCTTAGTTCTAGGTTGGTTCTCTCCTTGATTAGTTTCCATCCATTCCTTCTTGTCCTGCCTTCAGGTGCTTTGCAGAATTGGTTGACTCCTTCTTCTTTGTGGCAACCCCTGAGATATTGCAACATTGCTGTCATGTCACCCCTAGTCCTTCTTTTCATTAAACTTGACATACCCAATTCCAGCATTTTAACACTTTCTTCTATTTCTAATTCATCTTCTCTCAAAATGCTCAGGGTGAAATACAATCAATGAAAAAGTTCAACTATATGATAGACAGATAGATCTTTCTAAGTGGCTGAGAGTCGCCTTATAAGAGAGATGGATAGCACAGAAAGTTAATACATAACTAAAATAAACACATAGATGTACACTAACCCACTGTCGATAGCTTTGCTGTGGAATTATTTCTTGGACTTGAGAAATCAGTATGGGGAATGAAGAAGTCATTTCACAGCAGCTCCCTACCTGTCAAACACAACATAAATTGAATCAACCTTTAGATGTGCTGGGCCAAGTGCACCATTCCTTGTGATAGTGCAGTGACATCAAGATCTGATTTGTTACCCAGATTATCTATGTGCTTATCACCCCCTAAGGAGGAGCTTGACTTAATTCGTGTTCCCTGGTAATGTACAGGAAGTCCTCGTATAGTGGCCACAAGTGGAACTGGCAATTTGGTCATTAAGCATAATGGCTGCTATGTGAAACATCACAACTTTACTATCTTACTTCAGCTTAGCTTGTTTTAGAGACTTGTGAAAGTTGCAAACGCAAGAGTTGGTCACAAAGTTACTTTTTCATCACTGTTGTAACTACAAAGGGTCATTAAACAAGGCAGTCGCCAAATGAGGACTACTGCGATTAAGCCCATTCTGATTTCCTTCCTATTTTTGATATATGCTAACTTTAAGGCATGTGCTTGGTGACTTCCAGTACATTTTGCATGGCAATAGACAACATAATACGCTTCGGGATGGATACCGCATGCCTCAGAGTTGTGGCCATTTTCCCTTAGAGTTGTCTGAAGGGAAATGAGTAAAATGTTTCTGTGAGCTCCAGCAGAAGTTAAAGACAGCTTTCTGACTTGCTGAATGCACAATGGGTTGCAGAATTTTATATCTGTGTGCATGTTGTATAGCAATGGCCCCAAAGCTGTGCATTTATTTTGCAGGATGGCAGGGCTTGGGAAGGCAAGAACTCTTTGCAAATTCTGCTTGAAATATTCTATTCCCTCAGCCCTAAGCCTCATATTTATCTGTGTTCATTTTGTAATCAGGGTTTTGAAGGCCACTGTGAAGGTTCTTTGCCAAACGTTTATAGCCAAAGCTGTGAAAGAACATTTTTCATCCAATATTAAACTGCCGCTGGTTGGGTGAGGTATGCAGGAGGCAATTAGATGTTTAACATGTGTAGTTAGCTAAAACACAGACATAACCTTTCATGCATACCTTGATACAGTTGGACTGGAGATTTCAGGGCCAAAAGGTGCCTTATGAGATCATTAAGACTAGCCTTGCCCTGCCTGCCTGGGAATTACAGGATTCACTGCCCAACCTAACTCACAGCTTAATTGTGCAGGAAAAAATTAAGATAGGAGCTAAGCTCACTACGTTGAGCTGGGGGAAAGGTAGCATATAAAAAGAAGATAAAAATTATAATTAGGAATGGAGACGATATTCCATTTGCTTTTTAATGTGAATCCGTTTAAATCATCCTCTCCAAAATAATGTGTGAAGCAGAACATGATTATTCTTTTTATTATTATAATTATTCCTTTGAATTTTGCAATGCAGTTTGCAACTATACAAAACTGCATACATTCTGTAAAATACATGGATAAATGCATAAGAATTTTAATGTTGACTTTGAATTCAAATAATGGTAATGGTTATGGAGAAGGGACCCAACGTGTAGTTCAGAAAATGAAAAAGTTTTAGACACTGAAACTGATACATGTGTAAACCCTAAAAGTAATGAGTTAATGCCTAGTTTTATCTATATGCTACTAATGCCCTCATTGACATGACCTTTAACTGGGCAAAATGATGTATCACAGAGCAATCATTTTTGAACCAACATACCTCAAATCGGCTAACTTACAGAATGCGTCCAAAATCTGGGACTCCCAAGGCAATGAAATTTGGGAAAGTTGTAGTTACTTCAGTGTTACTGTCTGCCTCAGGGCTGGAGGGCTGTTGCTACTGTCATGTAATATTTATTTTCAAAGTTCTATGACAGTTTCCTAGCCAATCTGGCAATCCTTTGCACCCTCCCATACCCAGCATTAGCTACTTATCTTTTGGTAGGACAGGGAAGTGAAGGGAGATTTCCAGAGGTGGTATTCAGCCGTTCAGGCGAGCCAGTAGCGGCGATTGCAGTTGGGCCTGCCCCCCCCGCTCCCCCCGCCCCGGCTCCAAGTCATGCTATTTAGGCACGCTTTTGAGGCCGGGCGCCAGGTGTGGGTTCTATTTACCTTTACTACCGGTTCACAGTAGGGCTGCGCGTGCGCTTGCTTCGCTCATCTGCACATATGCATGCTCTTCTGCACATGCGCAGAAGCGTTTTGGTGATGTTGGGATCGGTGGGCGGGGCCTCCCGCCAGTTTTACTACTGGTTCTATAGAACCAGTGTGAACTGGGGGCAACCCACGACTGCCGGGCACTTGCACGGAAGGTGCGCGAGCGATCAAAGTGAATGCATGGAAGGCCAGGCACATGCACGAACAGCACATATGCATGCGGCAAAACGGTGGTAAAAGTAAGTGAAACCCAGCCCTGGAGATTTCTGATGCTTCTTGCCAAAACCTCCTTTGAAAGTGCTCCAATTTGTCATCCTCATTTTTTAATTGTTTGTCCAGATTTCATCCCAATGATCAGGATAAAGTAGACTGGAACAATCACATCCTGGAATCTTATTATCTTATCCTCTTACCAGTGGTGGGTTGCCCCTGATTCAGACCGGTTCGCAAGAACCGGTAGTAAAACTGGCGGGAGGCCCTGCCCACCGCTCCAGATGTCATCATCAGCGATCTGCGCATGCGTGATCCCGTTGCGAACCAGTAGTAAAGGTAAGTAGAACCCACCCCTGCCTCTTACGTTCCTGTTGATGCAATCCAGCACAGAGTTCCCCTTTTTAGCAGTTATAAAGCCAACCAGTCAAGCTTTATTTACAGTCCAAAACCAAGTCACAAAATCTGAAAAATACAGTACCCCATTGTAAGTGACTATAAGAAGTACACATGATATATGAAAGGAAGAAAACTTATAAAGGTAACTTTTCATAGAAGGAACTAAACAGTGTCTATAAGGTAAGATTACAAAGAAAAATTTTCGTACTGATTTCAAAACATCTAGATATTGGTCTTTAAATAAGAATGGCCCCTTTTCTCATCACAAGTAAAGTTTAGCAGACTAAAGAGCAGAATAGCCGAAACTCTATTTTTTTCCCCAGACCTCCTACATCTTTAACTAAGTGTTTCCTGATGGCAATTCTTACCTATTTTGTTGCTCCTTCTCAATGCTGTTATGGAATCAATGCAAAGATTTTGCTGCTTGAATAAGTTGTTTAAGTTGTTTTAGTATTAATTTCTCTTTTAAAAAGAAGGGCAAGGGGGAGAGGGAGAAAAACTTTAATTTCTTCTTTCTAATTTAGTTCTCTTCCCCACTTTTTTTTTTTTTTTTTTAAAAAGCAAAATAGTATTATTTCCTCCCTGGCTGAATCACTTTTATTGGTATCATTGGAGAACTATCTCCGTATTTGGAGGTTTGGCCATAAGCAAACATTGTCTACAGACCAGGGTGTCTTATGGCTCGCGCTAACTCATTCAGAACACCATTAATACACATTACTTCCTCTTTGGAAGCAAGCTTTCATTCATCAGAGTAAAAATTTTGGGTTGGTGTGCCAAGGGACAAATTATACGGAATTAATGTGTACATTTTCCAGCCATCATTTTGGTTTTTTTTAAGGAAAAGCAGCTGCAAGAGAATGCAGTTTTATGGGTCATTAGGGTGATGGTGATGGGCAGGAGCTGCTGCATTTGTTTACCTGCTAGTTTTTTATTTGGACTTTTCTTTGGCTCCTTTCTGCCCCTTACAGAAACTGAAGGGGTCTTGAAATTAAAAAAAAAAAAAAAACAGCTAAGAGATATTTTAAGAATAAGCGGAAGTGTAATATTGTTTTGTTCCTTTAGCACAGGGATGTCAAACTCGATTCATTGAGGGCCACATCAGGGTTGTGTTTGACCTGGGGGGCGTGGCCAGGGGGGGCGTGATCAGCATGACATCACTTGTGTCGGGGGGGGCGCCTGTGGCGGCCCGAATGCTCTGCCAGTGAAAACGGGCTTCCGAGCTCTGTTTTAGGCTGGGATGGCCTCCTGCAACCCTCTGCCAGAGAAAACAGAGCTCGGGGGGGGGGGCAGCCCTTGCAACCTGCATTTTCGCAGGCTGAAGCACACAGGCTGGTCCTTTGCTGTTTCCATGGTGGCCACGCAGGCCAAATCTAAGCACCCTGTGGGCCGGATTCGACCCCCAGGCCTTGAGTTTGACACCCCTGCTCTAACACCATTAACAGACTTAACATTCAGTTTTCATACATTTAGAGGTGGTATTCAGCAGGTTCTGACCAGTTCTGGAGAACCGGTAGCGGAAATTTTGAGTAGTTCGGAGAACCAGTAAATGCCACCTCTGACTGGCCCCGCCCCCATCTATTCTCTGCCTCCTGAGTCCCAGCTGATCAGGAGGAAATGGGGATTTTGCAGTGTCCTTCCCCTGGAGTGGGGAGGGAATGGAGATTGTATAGTATCCTTCCCCTGTCACGCCCACCAAGCCACGCCCACCAAGCTATGCCACACCCACCAAGCCACATTGCATATGAATCAGCAAAATAGAATGGCAAATGCTCCAGTAACTGATTTGACTCATGAGTTCTCTAAGTCTGCATTATCATGATACTACCTAGTAGACTAGTAATGTCAGACAGTGGCATAAGGCGTTTGCCTCCCCAAAATGACAGGAAAAGGTAATTGTGTTGTGATGTAGCAACAGTTTTGGCCCATTTCTTGGAAAATAATGAATCTGGGAAGTGATGAGGAAAAGCATTGTGTGATTACAGCAGAAATATGTGGAAAAACATATCCCTTGCAAGGCTAATTACACCCTTAGGGAGTAATTTATTGAGATGGATGGCTATAGAAATCAGTCAAACAAACATCTATGGAGATTCTGAGTCATCCAGGTCATGGTTATCCCAAAAGTGTTTTTTCAAACTGAGAAAGAACTGAAGAAGCTTCTTGGATGAGAAGTGAAATGTCTCCAAGGAAAAACAAAGAAAGTCCAGTTGCCTTTTGAAAAAGTAACTTTGGGACAGTCAGACAAACAAACAAACAATGATAGAATAAGGGGAAGTGGGATAGAAATATTTTCTTTTATGTATGCCAAATATTTGGTAGCAACCACTCCAGGAAGTTTTAGAAGTTTTTCAGAACATCAACCCATCAATTGGCCAATAATTTAAACATGTATTTTTAAATTAATAAACAATGTATGATTAAATTAAATTGGAATATTTTGGAGTTAACCTTCCCTTTTTCAGATATATACTACTATCCAGAGTGCTATGATGTTGGACAAGGTTCTGCTATATAATATAATTATGCAAACCTATAATGTGCAGAAAATGTTGACCAGTCAGAGGTAAGCAATAATGGTATGTCCTTTGGGAATGTCTACAGCTACTCTCCACTCTTATGCATCAGATTAGAAGTTGACAAAACTCCCTATCAAAACAAGTGATTTCCTCACCCACGCCCCAACTTTTATATCTTTTCTACAACAGATGGCAGTAAGGAAACATCAGTGCAGAAAAATAATGCTCCAGACACAGCATTTAAACCCTGATAAACCCTTCAAGTAGATGAAACATGACATTGTAATGTTAAACTGGCATATTACAGAAGTCAAGTTGGAATATGCAGTGTTTCACTATCTCGGGAAACCACAAAGAAGAGGGGGGGGGGTCAACCAGGGGTGAAATCCAGCAGGTTCTGACAGATTCTGGTAGCGGAAATTTTGAGTAGTTTGGAGAACCGGCAAATACCACCTCTGGCTGGTCCTAGAGTCAGGTGGGAATGGAGATTTTGCAATATGTTTCCCCCAGGAGTGGGGAGGGAATGGGAATTTTGAGTATCCTTCCCCTGGAGTGGGGAGGGAATGGAGATTTTGCAGTATCCTTCCCCTGCCACACCCACAAGCCATGCCCACCAAGCCACAACATGCCCACCAAGCCACGCCCACAGAACCGGCAGTAAAAAAAATTGAATTTCACCACTGGGTCAACCTATTCTCCAAAGCACCTGAAGGCAGGACAAGAAGCAATGGATGGAAAATAATCAAGGAGAGAAGCAACCTAGAACTAAGGAGAAATTTCCTGACAGTAAAAACAGTTAATCAGTGGAATCACTTGCCTCCAGAAGTTGTGGGTGCTCCAACACTGGAGATTTTAAAGAAGAGATTGAACAACCGTTTGTTTGAAATGGTGTAGGGTTTTCTGCCTGAGCAGGGGGTTGGACTAGAAGACCTCCAAGGTCCCTCCCAACTCGGTTATTCTGTTCTGTTTCTATATGACTGTATACATGAAGGAGGATAAATTCTAAACCAGGCATTCACAAAAACTGGGGGGAGGGAGAACATTGGTTGCCAGTGGCTGTAATACCCTGGTTTTAAGTGGAAGTGAAAGTGCAGGTGGCAGAAAAAGAAATATCTTCCTTGGAAAATGATTTGCCTTATCCGCTGCAGAAGATATCCTTGATGCAATAATAATTAGTAATAGAAATAGAATAACAGAGTTGGAAGGGTCCTTGGAGATCTTCTAGTCCAACCCGCTGCTTAGGCAGGAAACCCTACACCACTTCAGACAAATGGTTATCCAACTTCTTCTTAAAAACTTCCAGTGTTGGAACATTCACAACTTCTGGAGGCAAGTTTTTCAACGGATTAATTGTTCTTACTGTCAGGAAATTTCTCCTTTGTTCTAAGTTGCTTCTCTCCTTGATTAGTTTCCATCCATTGCTTCTTGTTCTACCCTCAGGTGCTTTGGAGAATAGCTTGATTCCCTCTTCTTTGTGGCAGTCCCTGAGATATTGGAACACTGCTATCATGTCTCCCCTAGTCCTTCTTTTCATTAAACTAGACATACCCAGTTCCTGCAACCGTTCTTTAAATGTTTTAGCCTCCAGTCCCCTAATCATCTTTGTTGCTCTTCTCTGCACTCTTTCTAGAGTCTCCACATCTTTTTTACATCGTGGTGACCAAAACTGAATGCAATATTCCAAGTGTGGCCTTACCAAGGCATTATAAAATGGTATTAACACTTCACATGATCTTGATTCAATCCCTCTTTTATGCAGCCTAGAACTGAGTTGGCTTTTTTGGCAGCTGCTGCACACTGCTGTTTGTAGCATTGCAAATATGCAAGTTAAAAAACAGTGCTTCATTTCTAGTTTACCTAAGAAACAAGCAGCGGAGACTGATGGATTAATAGCAGATTCCCACCTCACTCCCTGCACACCTTGTTCCTTTCCTCCCCTTCTATTTACCACAAGTTATAATTTTACTGCTGTATATATTTGCATTGTTTATTGCTTTTAACTTTGTAAATTGCTCAGAATCACTTTGTTGCTGGATGCAAATAAATTTAATAATTAATAAATTGTGTGACAAAGCCATGCTATTATTTCTCATTTTTTAAAAAAGTCTTTCCAAGAGGAAAGGGTGGAAAGGAACAGTGCCTTTCTTACTCAGATATTCAGGTCCCAGGTGGAATAATTTCTGATTCAGAAATGGATCTTGTAATTGGTGCATTCCACCAAGTTCTAGGACTGAAGCAGCCATTAATGCCTTCAAGGCACAATATTGTACAGATAGTTCTCAACGTACAACCATAATTGAGCCCAAAGTTTATGTTGCTAAGTGAGAAATTTGTTAAGTGAGTTTTGCCCCATTTTATGACTTTTCTTGCCACATTTGTTAAGTGAATCACTGCATTCTTAAATTTAGTAACATGGTTGTTAAGTGAACCTGGTTTCCCCATTGATTTTCCTTGTTAGAAGGTTGCAAAAGGGGATCATAAGACTCTGGCACACTGCAACCGTCATAAATGTGAGTCAGTTGTCAGGCATCCAAATGTAAAGTCACATGACCATGGAGATGCTGCAACAGCATGAAAAATGGTTCCGTCACTTTTTTCGGTGCCGTTGTCACTTTGAATCGTCATTACATGAACTGTTGAAAGTTGAGGACTACCTGTATAGCCTGAATGAGGGTCCTCTTTGGTCTGGCAGATGTTGCCTTCTACCATCAGAATGGATGGTGGAAAGGACCCTGTCTTGGTACTCTTACAGTACATGGGAGTGCATCCATGCATTTTCATTCATCTTTACGGACACATCTCTGACAAGTAGAGCTTTAGCCAGGCTGGCAATATTGTTCTAATGGATGAAAGTTCTGTCACAACATCCCACATTTATTTTGGGTCAACTTAAAGTGTTGTATATATATATCTAGTGCTCTTGTCTCCTATTATCCCACAACAACAACCCTATGAGATAGGTTGAGTTGTGAGAGAGAGACTGGCCCAAAGTCACCCAACCAAGCTAAAAGAAGACCAGAACTCGCAGTCCTTTGGTTTCTAACCTGGTGCTTTAAACATTAGACCAGGGGTCAGCAACCTGCGGCTCTGGAGCCGCATGTGGCTCTTACATCCCTCTGCTGTGACTCCCTGTTGCCGGTCAGCTCCACAATTGATAGGGCTTTTGGTTAGGACAGATAGAGGAAAAAGGATGCCATACTAGGAGGAGACTAGGAAACAATCAATATAAATATAAATCTCAGGGATACAAGTAACGAAGTTACAGTCATGCAGTCACAAGTGGGAGGAGATGGGCAACAGGAATGATGAGAACCGGACTTCCGGTCGGTTCCAGAATTGAATGGGGGGCTTCCGGTTAGGAGCTTTGTGGCTCTTTGAGTGTTTAAGGTTGCCGACCCCTGCATTAGACCAAACTGGCTCTCTGCATTGGCTCTGTCTCCGGGTCTCAGCCTTGAAAGGTAGTCCAGACAAGAAGCATGCCAGAAGTACTAGCTCTATCTTTATTATAAAGTTACATTAACAGAATCGTGCAAGCCTGAAAGTACATTTCTCCCTCCTTGCCTTTGTATTCCAAGATATTAGGAATGTTTTGTCAAGTTCTGAGCACATCAGGAGATTCAGGAAGTTCAAATGAGAATAAAGATTTATTGCAAGCTTAAGCTCTCTACAAGAATCTGACCAGTCAAAGAAAATGAGTGGGAGATAAGAAAGGCATTCAAGGTGAACTGGACATAGATCTCTTATGGGCGTCCAGGGACTCATGATTTATGACCCGTTCGACCCCCTCCCTCAGCTCAGCCTGGTCATCTCCTGCACAGTCCTTTTGATGGCTCAGCTTCCTTCTGCCCATTCAGCCCATTTAGCTGTTTCTTATCTAACTATTGTCTACTTTGTGACTCTTCCTTCTCTCTCCCAAGGCCATTCCCACGTACCGTTGCACCAGGCTTCCCGAGTGAGTTGTGCTTGCTTTGTATCCCATTATGAACAATGCCTTCACCTGTATTCCCTAAGGCTGTATGGCAGTGGCCAAACCTGTATCCTATGTGGCTTCTTGTTTGGTGCATGCCACTTGATGTCTTTCCGAGCCCTATAACAGTTCTGAAGGATTTGCTGCAAAGCCTGCCCTCTTTTTATTCTTTGCAGGGACATAAACTACATTTATTACTTGGTTAAAATAACAGGAAGCTGAATACCCCAGCACCTTAATGGGGTATTTACACTTCTTGATTTGCCTTCCCACCTGCTTTCCTTCCCCCTGCACTTCCACTTCTCCCTGGGCCAACCCCCTCCCCCAGCACTCAGAAGGCCCGTAATCAGATCTCCATCTCAGATCTTCCTTAAAAGCTGTCATGTTCAATTGCTTTATTAGATGATAATATATCACTTTCGCTTCCCTTTGCCAAGACTACTTTCAAGAGCTTGTATCATAAAAAAGCACAAATAAAATATTATGGCTGTCTCTTTATGCGTGAGCTGGTATTTTCCAAGGATAATTGGGGCGTGTTCCGGGCCTTACATGAACCTAGAAACAAGAAGCCGGGCCACAAGTCAAATAGCTGAGCAGCAGGTAGAGCATAGAAATGCGGAATGACAGAGACAAAGAGAGAGAGAGAAACACAGGGTCTTCTCTCTACCTCATTCCTGTCATTAAAACCTCCTTGGCAGCTGGCCATCCGTTTCTAACTGCTGGACCACGGCTGGCCGAAACTGAGAGGGGAGGGGCAGGCAGCTGGTGGATGCATTCCTATGTCAAATCCTTCCTCCCATAACAATGAGGAAGTGAGGCAGCTGGAGAAATGGAGGGGCATAGTTATTCTACTCTGAGAAACCAGCTGGGTTGTGGGGCACCCCTGGTCATTTACCTCCCCATTTGCAACAGGGATGGGGCCTACCCTAATCAACAATTGGTTACTGGTAGCAATAGCACTTAGAATTATATACCGCTTCACAGTGCTTTACAGTCCTCTCTAAGTGGTTTACAGAGTCAGCATATTGCCCCAAACAATCTGGGTCCCCATTTTACCAACCTTGGAAGGATGGAAGGCTGAGTCTACCTTGAGCCAGTGAGGTTCGAATCCTTGGCTGTGGGCAGAGTTAGCCTGCAAAACTGCGTTTTAACCACTGCGCCACCACAGTTATTATCTCTTATTCTATCCTATCTTATTCTATCCTATCTTATCCCATCCCATCCCATTAACTCAACTGCAAGTACCTTTTCCTTCTCCTCCTCCTCCAATTCAGCCAGAATGCTGGACTCTAATCCAGAATGCTACCTTGTTCTCAAACGTATGTTCTCAAACTCAAGAGTATGTTTCAATGGGAGCTCTGGGGGTACAGGGGGTAATTTGCAGGGATCCAGATCACAAAAACACAGAGATGAGCAGTCCAAGCCTTCTGTTGCAAATGACAAGCTCTTTGCTCAACTTTAGCCTGCTGGGCCTTCGTATGTTCCTCAAAGAAAGAATTCAATAACTGCCTTGCCCAATCAGATCAAACCTGCTGATTTATACTCAGATATCACATCTCTTTTCTTGTGATCCCCTCCCTTTTAGAATTCAGCTGCAGATTGCGGGGTACCTGACATGGGAATCTAGAATCAGATACCCATTAACAATGACATTTCTCTGCCAGAAGCTTCTTATCATGGACTAGATTATTTAGCGGCCAACCATCAAAGATAGCTAGGCACTAACAGTCCATTTCTTCTATCCCGCTGACTGGTTGGCCAATAGGAATTATGGGCAGGTTCCCTAGGACCAACCTTTTCATTCCTGACCCTCATGTTTGCATTTTTATCTCCCCCCCCTTTAAAGTTTTCATAGAACACTGAAGTTGTAACTCTCTTTTCTGTATGTTTGCAGTGTCACAACAGCTAAGAAAGCACTCATAGATTTCCTGCTCATTCTTCCCTGCAGTGTTGCCTTAATTTCCAGTTTCCCCTGCTGTGTGGCATATCTGAAGATTTGTTTGTCAAAGTAGATGAGGGAGGATTCCCCCCCACCCCAACAGGAATGGGGGAGCTATCTCAGCAGTCTTATTTCCTGATGTATCACGTGGAAGTTCTTTCCAAAGCCATAAGAACTGACAACTCTTCCCAACAAGTGCTATTAAAATGCATTTCCTAGTGGCTCAGCCGACAGAAAATTTTTCAAGTTCTTCTTGTCTTGGAATGAGTTCTCTGTGGTCAAGGGTGGAAGGAAATTTCCCTGACCACTTTCACCCCACAATACCTACCTCTGATGGAAGCCTAGAGAAAGCTGCCATAAGGATTTTGTGGCAAGAAGTCCCTTCCTTCAGGCTATCTAGCAGAGATCACACTGGCCAGCTATGTGCCTTACAAAAAACAGATGTCCGTGAAGGAGCAAGCCAGCCATGACCAAGGAGCTGTGGCTTCTTGTTTGTCTCAGGTGGAGTAGACGTCAATGATAATAATACTATTTTTAATGGATACGCCATCTGCTCTGGATGCCTCCCTGAACTGATCTTGTCAATTTTTTATTTTATTTTTTATTTATTTATTTGTCAAGCACGTATTAGATAATATATATAAGTATAAGCATGAATTAAATATGTAAAATGAATACAAATAAAGGGAACATTTGGACAGGGACAGTAGCAGTGGTGGGTTTCAAAAATTTTTACTACGAGTTCTGTGGGTGTGGCTTGGTGGACGTGGCTTGGTGGGCATGGCAGGGGAAGGATACTGTAAAATCTCCATTCCCACCCCACTCCAGAGGAAGGATAATGTAAAATCTCCATTTCCTTCTAATCAGCTGGGACTTGGGAGGCAGAGAATAGATGGGGACAGGGCCAGTCAGAATTTTTACTACCAGTTCTCCAAACTACTCAAAATTTCCGCTACCAGTTCTCCAGAACTGGTCAGAACCTGCTGAAACCCACCTCTGAATGGTAGGCATGCTGGTGCTCTTATGCACGTCCCTTACAGACCTCTTAGGAATGGGGTGAGGTCAACAGTAGACAGTCTTAGGTTAAAATTTTGGGGTTTTAGGGATGAAACCACAGAGTCAGGTAGTGCATTCCAGGCATTGACCACTCTGTTGTTGAAGTTGTATTTTCTGCAATTGAGTTTGGCACGGTTCACTTTAAGTTTGTATCTATTATGTGCTCATGTATTGTTGTGGTTGAAGCTGAAGTAGTCATTGACAGGTAGGACATTGTAGCAGCTCATTTTATGAGCTACGCTTAGGTCATACCGAAGGCAGCATAGTTCTAAGGTTTCTAAACCCAGAATTTCAAGTCTGGTGGCATAAGGTATTTTGTTGTGAGCAGAGGAGTGAAGGACTCTTCTTGTGAAATATTTCTAGACACACTCAATTGTATTAATGCCCGATATGCAGTGCGGGTTCCAGGCAGATGAGCTGTATTCGAGAATTGGTCTAGCAAATTTTTGTATGCTCTGGTTAGTAATATAATATTACTGGAGAAGAAGCTATGTAAGATTAGATTTACAACTCTTAATGTCTTTTTGGCGATGTTGTTACAGTGGGCTTTGGCACTTAGATCATTAGATATGAGCACTCCAATTTGCCAAGTAACCCAGGATACACTTAAAACGAACAAATATCTGCCACCAATTGACACCTGAAAACATCAGGCTATCATTGACTGAAATTGGAAATATCCACATGACAACCAATGGATCGCCCTTAGCAAGGATATCTTTACTACATTTCTTTTAAAGATTAACCTAACAATTCGGCAGCTGAGAACAAGGAGGTTCAAGAGCTTTGTCAATCTCCAGTAAACTTCATTCTAATTTGAACAAGAGAAGACCAGAGCCTGGAAGGGCAGGACAGCTGGAATATATACGGTTAGGGGAGAGGTATGTATGGCTTACACAATGTATAGCCCTGTAATGGTGAACCTATGGCATGCGTGCCAGAGGTGTCACACAGAGTCCTCTCTGTGGACACATGCGCCATCGCCAGCTGCTCTTCCGGGTTCTGTCGCGTGCACGTGCACCAGCCAACTGCTCTCTTCCCGGTTCTGGTGCATGGAACCCGGAAGAGAGCAGCTGGCTGGTGCACATGCATGCGACAGAACCCGGAAGAGCAGCTGGCTGGTATGCATGTGTGTGGTGGCCAGCTGCTCTCTTCCGGGTTCCAGCGCTCCGGCATGCATGCACACTCCATTTTGGCACTCAGTGCTGAAAAGGTTAACCATCACTGGTATAGCCTTTGAGTATTCAGATCAGTGGTGAAATGTAAAAGTTGTTACTACCAGTTCTGTGGGCGTGGCTTGGTGGTGGTGGTGTAATATGACTGATGGGCGTGGCCAATTTTTTTTTTAACTTTTAAAAGCATTTTTTTCTACAATCTCTTCAGCTGAAGAGGTTGTAAAAAATGCTTTTAAAAGCCTCTGACGATCCCAGCTGACTTGCCTAATCGGCAGAGGCTTTGTTTTTACTTTTAAAAGCATTTTTTTTGGCCGAAGAGGTTGTAGAAAAAATGCTTTTAAAAATTAAAAAAAAAGCCTCTGATGATTGCGCGGCTCAGCTGGGCAAGGGGGTGGGGAGGGATTTTTGCTACCGGTTCTCCGAACCCCCCGCCTATCGGATTGGGCGATCCGGTCTGAACCGGGAGCATTTCACCCCTGATTCAGATGAACACAAGAACAGGCTATAATATGTTGTCTTAAATTGAAGGTATCACCGTTCCACGGGGTTAGTTGGCCTGGCTTCCACTTTTGTGAGTGCTGGTCCTTGACACTCTTCTTCTCACACTTTGGTTCAATACCAAAGTAGGTGTCATCCTTGGCCAACATTAAAAATTCTCTTAACTTCATCTTGCTAAAATTTAATTTTTGTTGCCCCTGGAAATCTAGACATACTTGTTTTTTTTTTAATTATTATTATTATTATTATTATTATTATTATTATTATTATTATTATTATTATTTGAGTTTAGAGAAAATTGTTCCCAAGCACTGTTTCAGCCTCAGGTAATACTGTACTGTTTACTTGAATCTATCACTTTTGAGGCAGAATGCATGCTAGGATAGGGAAGGAAAACAATACATCAACTTTATAAATCAATTTGTGCTATGCGTGGCCCACAGCACAAACGATGTCCCTATTTTGGATCTTGACAAGTTGAAATGTGGGATGTAAGGACAAGACTGTGGGGTGGTGGGCAGGTGGGTGGCAGATACTGACTTTCTGACCAGCAATAGATAATTAGTAATATATATCCCATTGGAGCCAACTACGCATCACAGCATAGTTATTGTAGATATTTCTGGAGGCTGGCAACAGCATCAACTACAGAATCATCTCCAAAGTGATCTGTTCTACAGCTACTTTCCAAGTAGAGGGAATTTACAGTGGATAGATCACCTCTTTTATCTTAGTCCAACCTTAATGGGCTGGGCTACAATAGCCATAAATCACACGCACATGGAATTTATGGACAGCATCCAAAGGGTGGCAGATTGAGAAAAGTTGCCCTATGTTTTTATGCTCTCTCCGTGAAAGAGAGCGCGAGAAAGAGGTTTATATTTGTTTTTATTAGTTCTTAAGAAAAACAATCAGATTTTGATAACAAGTCCTGGTCCTCCTGCCCAATTCAAGAAGGCCAGGATTTGGCCCTGGCATGCCTGCAGAGGAATCATGCCATAATTTCATTTTACAGCTCTGTCAATAGAGACTTCTCTGATCCATGCAATTTATGAGGGTAGCTTTCGGATTTTATTGCTTCATTCTCACCCTCCAAAATGTGTAGTCACAACAACAGATTTGGGGGTGTGTGGGGGAGGGGGGGAAAGGGAGAATATGACTTTTTCGTGCTCCCAATAACACAAGTGCACAGGCAATGTGCTAGAATACCAGTTTGAAGGATAGCTTGGGGACTTTTGATATTTTTTTAAGGAAGAAGAAGATTAAATAAGAATCAGGTCTGTTTCGAAGTATCCCTTTCTTCTTTTCCACAGGAGACTCAACAAGACTGCAAAGGACGCCAACAAGGCAAACAAATCCAGAAAGTACAGCATCCTTTGGCATTTGTACCAGTTAGATTACAGAGATTAGACTAGACTAGACTAAGAGAATAACAGAGTTGGAAGGGACCTTGGAGGTCTTCTAGTCCAACCCCCTGCTCAGGCAGAAAACCCTACACACCATTTCAGACAAATGGTTGTCCAATCTCTTTGTACAAACCTCTGCTGTTGGAGCATTTGCAACTTCTGGAGCAGGGGTGAAATGCTCCCGGTTCGGACCAGATCGCCTGCGGTTCAGCTGGGATCATCAGACCCTTTTGAAAGCATTTTTTCTACAACCTCTTCAGCTAAAGAGATTGTAGAAAAAATGCTTTAAAAACAAAAAAGGTGGCCACGCCCACCCAGTCACATTTTCCTCCCCCCACTAAGCCACGCCCACAGAACCGGTAGTAACAAATTTTACATTTCACCACTGTTCTGCAGGCAAGTTGTTCCACTGATTAATGGTTCTAACTGTCAGGAAATTTCTCCGTAGTTTTAGGTTGCTTCTCTCCTTGATTAGTTTCCATCCATTGCTTCTTGTCCTGCCTTCAGGTGCTTTGGAGAATAGCTTGACCCCCTCTTTTTTGTGTTAATCAGAGGTGGGTTTCAGCAGCTTCTGACCTGTTCTGAAGAACCGGTAGCAGAAATTTTGAGTAGTTTGGAAAACCAGTAAATACCACCTCTGACTGGCCCCACCCCCATCTATTATCTGCCTCAGGAGTCCCCTGGAGTGGGGTGGGAATGGAGATTTTACAGTATCCTTCCCCTGCCACGCCCACCAAGCCACACCACGCCCACCAAGCCACGCCCACAGAACCGGTAGTAAAAAAAAAAATTTGAATCCCACCACTGGTGTTAATCTCTGAGATATTGAAACTAGACTAGATTAGATTCCCATTTTAGTCTGGTGGTTAAGACATCAGACTAGAAATCTGGAGATGGTGAGTTATAGTGCCACTTTGGGCACGAAACTGTCTGGGTGATCTTGGGTCAGCTACTCTCTCTCCGCCCTAGGAAGGTAGCAATGGCAACGGTTGGTTTAGTGACTGCTCAAAGTTACAACGACCCTGAAAAATGTGATTTATTACCATTTTTCACACTTACGACTGTTGTAGCACCCTCATGGGGACATGATCAAAATTCAGATGCTTGGCTACTGACTCATATTTATGGCAGTCGTGTCATCCTCTTTTGTGACCTTCCGATATGCAAAGACCATGGGGATGACAGTTTCACTTAACAACTGTGTTACTAATGTAACAACTGCAGTGATTCACTTAACAACTGTGGCAAGAAAAGTCGTAAAATGGGACAAAATTCACTTAGCAAACATCTCACTTAACAACATAAATTGTGGGCTCAGTTGTGGTCATGAGTCGAGGACTGCCTGTACAGGGACTTGTCCAAAAGCTAACTGGAACACACACACACACACACACACACACACACACACACACAGAGAGAGAGAGAGAGAGAGAGAGAGAGAGAGAGAGAGAGGGAGAGAGAGAGAGAGAGATTGGAGGTATCTTCCTGTATGTAACTCTGGTAGAGAAGTAACACAGTGGGAATAGTAGGGCTGGCTCAGCTGAGGCAATTCTGATATGCTAAGTTTCCTATGCCCTGAGAATTTTTCAATTTGAAAATGCTCCCTCCCCCAATCTCCAATTTCTATGCTTGACTTGAACAATCTCATAAAATCCTGCCATGAGAGTTTCCTGAATGTGTAGATTAGTCATTAGTTTCACAATCGTATAACAATTGTCCATTATGTTTGAGCACAGAAGTTTAATTTTACTTTACACCTATTCCTGTGTAATGTTGGCAATTAACTTCTAATGGGCCTAATATCTTCTGACACAGATACAAAACTGGGAACTCGCTGGCTCTTGCTTTTTAAATGAAAATTGAGTCATTCCCCCCTACATGGATAAATGGTTTCACCAACTTAAGAGGCTGTTAGAAGAAACACGTCGTGGCGAAATGGATGAACAGAACGATGGGTCAGGCTGTCAACATAGCCACCAGTTAGGATTGTTGGGGGAGGGATGGAGAATGCATACATGTGGGGGGGGGGGTTGTTTATTGTGGAAGTTGTGATCTGCAAGGTTCACGGTTGCTTTATTGTTGTTCCCACCTTTGGAGTATAGTGAAGTGCGATAGCTTCAAGAATCTGCCTTTTGGTCTTCTAAAGAGCCATGAAAAGGAAGAGGGGTAACAATAAGTGAATACAGCTTGTGGGGTGGGAAAAGAATCCAAGCAATACATTAAAGACCTTTTACTACTTTTCCTCTGGCCACTTTTTTTTTTTTTTTTTTTTTTGCTATTTTCCCATGATATTGCCTTTAAGTAATTCCCAGCCCATGCTCTAAAATAGAAGTGTCAAACTCGATTTCATTGAGGGCCACATTGTGTTGATCTTGGGGGGCTCTGGGGACCGTGGCCGGGGTGGGCGTGGCCAGGTCTACATCATTCATGTCGGGGGCACCTGTGGTGGCCTTAGCACTCTGCCAGCAAAAATGGGCTCCCAAGCTCCATTTTCAGTGCGCAGCCTCCTGCGCCCCTCTGACAGCAAAAACGGAGCTCGCGAGGGCCACACGCAGCCCTCCCGAGCTCCATTTTCACTGGCAGAAGCACCGTGGGCCAGTCCTTGGCTGTTTTCAGGGTGGCCCCTTGGGCCGGATCCAGCCCCCGGGCCTTGAGTTTGACATCCCTGCTCTAAATCAAGGGTGGGCAACTAAGACCCCTTTATGGCCTGTGGACATCAACTCCTAGAATTCCATGCTGGCTCAGGAATTCTGGGAGTTGAAGTTCACAGATCATAAAGAAGCCATAGTTCCCCATCTCTGCTCTAAATAGTCATTTTCTTTATGGGTATTTTAATAGCACTTTCCCCCTTATTCTGGCACCCTTCAAGAACAGTCTCAAAGTGTGCAATCTATATTGGATTTTTCCATTCTTTTTCTTCAAGGGAAGTCAAACAACTGTAGTGATTTAAAACAGAGAAAATAAATAGGGGCTGGCAACGGGGTGGACATTTCATGCTGATATTGTTTTCTGCCCATTTAAGGACAGGTGGAGAGTCCTTCAAGCCCTTAAGGAGTGAGTGGACTTCAACTCCCAGGATTTCCCAGCCAGCCTACTGGTTGGAGACTTCTGAGAGCTGAAGTCCACCTGTCTTAAAGTTGCTAAGATTGAAAAACACTTTACACAAGTTGGCACCCAACTATTCCCAAACATCCAAAGAGGTGGTGAACGTTGCAAGATCTTGAAAAGTTTCTTTAATTAACAGCCATAGGCTACTAGAGTTAATTATGCCCCAAGAAAATAAATATGCATTTTGAGGAGAGGGATTCGTAACAAACCTCTCTAGTGTAACAAGTCAAATCTTCTTTTGGGAAAATAAGAGGGCTCAGCTTGCATTTTGGTCATTTGGTTAGTCAGATCATCCTGCATTATGGGTTTCTAATGGGGAGCCAGAAATACAGGGTGTCTTACAGTAGTTACGATCCTTGTCTATGTTTGGACTTAATGTGAGGTCATTAGTATCAGGATAGCGTAGCCACAACTGGCCCCCAGCCGATGAGTGAAAGAGGACAGAGAAGTGATCTCTATATCTAAACTTCTGGAGAGGACATCAGTCAGAACAACCTCTTTTCTGCTTTCTTTTGGACTGCAGCCAAGGTGACTTAACTAGTTTAACTTAACTCTCCCTTAATGTGAGTCCAGCCAAACAATCTAAAAAAGGCATAAAGATTCAAGTGTAACATCATGCTGTGATGAATGCTGCATCAATATTTGGCTGATAGGATTAAGTACCTTGAAATCTGTATGCTGTACTGTCCGTGTCATCTGTACCAAATTACAATATGTCAAAGTAATGACAAACATACAGTGATAATCATATACTTGTTGTCATTTGCCCCGGACACCATGTACACCAATACTTCATCTAGAGCAATGGATCTTGGCTGTAGGTGTGCATGTTCATTAAACTTAGTTCTCTTAAATCATATTCATCAGACCAAGAGAGAAGCAATGTAATATATAACACATTCTCTATAATCTATACCCTGCCCTGGGTTATGAGAAAGGACAGACTGTTTCCAATGGAAGTACAGGGGGAAACTACTTGTCTTGAGTAGCGACTACATAAATATATTCAGCAAAGTTGCATCCAGGAGAAGATGTGCAATGGTTAATACAACAACCTGAAGTTATATGCAGACATCACAGGAATGGGGCTGATGGACATTGCATAAAGGAATTATATCGACTATTTACCTTCATGTGCCAAAAATATGTTAATAGAGATGATTCTGAAGATGCTCAATGTAACAATGAAATTATGATTTGCAACACACCAATTATCATCTGACATCTATCCTGAATTCACCTTGAGAAAGAAATTCACAACAGTGGCAATGCTGAAGAAGTCTGCGAGAGGGGAACTTGCTTTGAGAAAGGCAGGAGAAGAACCGAGCCCTTTCATCTAATTTACCTCCCTAAATCCCATCTCAGCCACTCCACTCTGTGGACTTTTAAAGTACGGTCATGATCACCTGAAACTGAGTGCTTCTTTTCCTTTCTCTGGGCTTCCATCATCTGTACGCCTTGTGACACAGAAGATACTTGACTGCCAGGCAAATTATACTTGGAGAAAAAGGCATCTGGGAATGTTTTAGCCCAGACTTTCCTGAAGTTTTCTGATCCTAAAGTCTAGGTTCAGTAGCAGCAACCTGGTCTAGTTCCAGGTGATTTTGCAGACTTGGATATAACTACTGTAGCTTAGCTTCCTCCTCCAGCTATTGCTAGTCCATCAGAGGTGGGTTTCAGCAGGTTCTGACCAGTTCTGGAGAACCGGTAGCGGAAAATTTGAGTAGTTTGGAGAACTGGTAAATACCACCTGTGACTGGCCCCACCCCCATCTATTCTCTGCCTCCTGAGTCTCAGCTGATCGGGAGGAAATGGAGATTTTACAGTATCCTTCCCCTGCCATGCCCACCAAGCCAATGTTTCTCAACCTTGGCCATTTTAAGATGTGTGGTCTTCAACTCCCAGAATTCATCAGCCAGCATGCTAATTGAGGGATTCTGGGACTTGAAGTCCACACATTTTAAAGTGGGCCAAGGTTGAAAAACACTAGTTTGGATATTGGAGAAAGGTGGTGTGGGTGGGGGTGGGGGACACCAACAAGTAGGACTAAGAAGTCGTGGATATCTTTCCATAATACAAAAAGAAGCAAAAGGGAGAAATAGTGGGAGATTTCTAATTGATGCCTCAAATCAGTCAGATGAAAAAGCCAGAATATATACATGAAAAGTGTTTGAAATCTGAGAATTAGGTTAGTACCAGACATGAAGCGATAGATTTTTTCTCATCTGTATCATGCTTTGGTAAAAGCATATTATCATCAGCATAATGATTTTCATTTTGGGCAGTATAATTCAATATTTTTTGGCAGGCCTTGCTTGATACTTGATAACCAAGTGTTGCAATCCATATAGAGATGATACATTGGGGATTTGGGTTCCTTCACATTATTATTTTTGCCTTCTCCCCTGATTGCAGCTGGCTGGAAAGGATTAACAATGCAGACCCCGATTTATATATTTGTTCAGTGGACAACGGATAATACAATGTAAAAGTATTGTAAAATGCACCATAAAATCAAAGAAACACAGGTGCAAACAGTCATAAAGCAGCATTAACATTTAAAATTGCACACAGGGTTAAGAGCATGATGGAACAGTAAAAGTCTTTCTTGCCAGTCTGAATTGAAACTAAGACATGGCCCTTTCATTGCCCTCAGAAAGGAAATTCACAGCTGGAGCACTGCTACCAAAAAGGCCCTGTTTTAAGACCTCACCTATCTATAGCTGTGGGATATATAACAGAACCCCAATTATGTCTGCAAATGTATGATTTAGTTATACATTTGCAGCAGTGGTGGGTTGCTACCGGTTCGGCCCAGATCGGGCGAACTGGTAGCGGCAGGGGTGGGAGGCTCTGCCCACCCGCTCGGACGCTTCTGTGCATGCGCAGAAGCATTGCGCGCATGCCCACGAGTGAACCAGTAGCGATGGGTTTTGAAACCCGCCCCTGATTTGCAGACATAATTACTTTAGGAAGGAGGCAGCCTTTTAAAGACCAAAAGCCAACCTATATGGAAATTAAGGTAAGTCACTGTAGGTTTTCCGTATACATGCATACTCTATGGAACTGTCTTTCTTTATAAGAAGTATATTGTAGGAATGCCTCTCTCTCTCCCCCCTCTTGTCGCTTCTCTCTATATATATTTCTCTCTTTCCCTCCCTCCCTCCCTCCCTCTCTCTCCGTCTTTGAGTCAGTCTTGACATGACTCAAAGAAAGTACATGAAGAAGTCCATGCAATTTTTTCCCGCATCATTTTTCCAAAGTGGTTTCCATCTTCCGAAGAAGAAGTGTTTTGATTTTCTTCAAAAGGCTGAAAGAAAGTGAGTGGCCCAAGGTCACTCAGCTGGCTTTGTACCTAAGGTGGGACTAGAACAGGAGTGGGCAATTGTGGCTCTTTTACAACCTGTGGACTTCAACTCCCAGAATTCCCGAGACAGCTTGGCTTGGCTGTCTCAGGAATTCTGGGAGTTGAAGTCCACAGGTTGTAAAAGAGCCACAATTGCCCACCCCTGGACTAGAACTTACAAGGTCCTGGTTTCTGTCTTTAACCAAATTGACTTCTTAACCAAATCCCCTCAAAACAAGCCATCCTTCTTTCCTTAGATGCTGTCTCAACACAGACTGTGCTTCAAAAAAAAAAAAAGGGGGGGGGGGTATTTACAACATATCCTGTTTACAACAATTCCGATATAGTCCAGTTAGGTGCAAGGTGTCACTGTCAGATATGTTGGAGATCTGCAAGTTCTAAAATTCTGAGCTGGCATTATGGAAAAGCAGAAGACAAGGAAAATGGAATGAATTCTGTGCTTTTTCTTGGAGAAAGAACAAAGGCATAGAAAAGGCTGAGATCTAAGGGCCCAGAATGATCTTATTCCCCATAGACAATGAATTGAAATTATTTATCTAGTTAGGAAATAGTTAGGAGATCTAGAGTTGCGGTGTTGCAGTGGTTATAATGCAGTATTGCAGGCTGACTCTGCCGACTGCCAGGAGTTCAGTCCTGATGGGCTCAAGGTTGATTCAGCCTTCCATCCTTCTGAGGTCGGTAAAATGAGGACCTAGATTGTTGGGGGCAAGATGCTGACTCTATAAACTGCTTAGAGAGGGCTGTAAAGCACTGTGAACCAGTATGTACGTCTAAGTGCTAGTACTATTGCTAGGATTGTAATTCTAGCAATTCCTAAAGTGGCATTCCTCCCAATATCAGTGGCTGTTATTGAAGATGATGATATTGGGGGTGGGGGGTGGGGAGAGATTGTAGGCTGAATCTTTACTAAAACATGAGTCAGATTGATCATCCTTCCCTCTTTCCAGAAAGATGAGGGACAGGGGGTGATTGGTGGAAGAAAATTATCATCTTCTTCACAAATCACAATTCCCCAAGTGCACTGGGGGAAGACGTGACAGTTAACCTTGTGTAAAACCCAATATAAGCTTATTGACAGAGTTGAATCTTTCTTCTGTTCCTGCGCTGTCTTTTTCTAGTTGTGAGATTTATTGTGTAAATTGGATAATTTAATGACTCTCGGTAGCTAGGCTTTGCTGTTTAATGATAGTAAATTAGATTATAAAAAACCCAAGAATCAATTTGAACTATATTTTAATGATCAGCTACATTATTCTTCTTGGTAATGGCAATGGTAATTTGTTTTTGCATATTATTCAAAGGCTGAGCCTTGACTATTTCTTAAGTTGTAAAATGCAAAACTCTTTATGGATAAATAAAATGCAGAAGGCAGGGGAGGATGTGAAGGCTCAGTATACCCGTTCATTTCCCAGCGTAGATCCTGTTGTGATCCTGAGTTCAGTGCAAGCTGATTCATATGGAGGCTTTCCTGTCTTGTTCCTTATTCCAGAACAGTGTTGTGGACTTATATCTCTGGAATCTTCACAACACTCTACTCCTGTGAAAAAGCAGCCCAAACAGTCACCGAATACCACAGGGAGAGTTGTGCCATGAAGCAACAGGGGGAGGTAGAGCATGTGGCACTAAGAAGTCTCCACTGCCACCACAGCTAGTCAGCTGCTCAGCCAGGTTGATTCTAGGTTTGGAGGTTCTGACATACATACTGGAGAGCCCAGTTTGAAAAAATAATCAGTCTGAATGAAAGTCCCCAAAGGACTGGGAAGGTACCTGTGCTGCTAGGTACAAGCCAAGGGGTGAGAGGATTGAGGGAAACCCACACTAGATTCTAGATTCAAGCTGATAGGTGCTAGGCTGATTCTACTCGATAAGAGTCACAGGGCTGTGATATTGGCTGAAGTGTTTTAGATGTACCCATAACACAACAGTGTTGTGGTCCGCCAGCGGAGCGGGCAGCGGAGTCGGACAGTGAGGAGGCTGGGGAGGAACATGGGCCAGTCCTGGAATCTGGGGAAGGCTCAGACGAGGGCTCTGTGTCGGAGGCAGAAATGGGGCCAGGGCCATCTGGGAGTTATGCGCGGACTCCGGAGCCTCCAGAGTCAGATATCAGAGAGGCAGAGGAACAGGAGGAGCCTATTCCTAGTACACACATGCGCAGAGTTGCCAGAAGGCAAGAACAGTTAAAACTAAAGGGGCAACTTGGGAGTAAGGCCTGGAGATTATTGGCCCCTCCCATAAGGCTTAAAAGAGGAGCAAAGGCACGTGGACCCTTTGCAGGAAAGCAACATTGTTAATTCTGTTCCCAGTTGGCATCTCTGTTTGATTCTGGAATCCGTGTGGCTTTGCCAAGTAGGTCTTTGGCAGAGTGTCAAGGGAGATAAAAGTTGATGATTATCCTGAAGGACTTCTCCCGAATGACTTTTTGCAACTAATTGGGACTCAGCTGTGAATGAACGTAATTCACAGCTGTTGCAATAAAAGAGGTTTTTGGGACTATTTGTGTGTTTTAATGACTCAGGAAGCCTAGGTCACAACAAACAGCTATGTAGTTTGCCTATTTAACGCTACCTTTAAAACTGGAATAGCTAAGGATGACTACCCTGGTATGGGTTGGGAATGAGATGAAGGCAGTATCTTGCGAACATGGTAGAAAAAAGAGGATTGTGGGACATGTTTAAGTTGTGGAAAGGTATAACGGGGAAAGGAGTACAGTATTTCTATCATCTGCTGTGAGAAGCTTATTTTAGCCTTGCAATTTACACAAGGGTTTGTCCAGACAAACAGAAGAGTTATTTGGCAATTGATCTTTTCTCTTCCCAATCCTCCCATCCTTCAGATTGTCTTGATTTTCCTTCTTCATTGATAAAGTTTCTGCACTTACTTCAGTGTGAAAAAAAATGCATACAGATTAGTTTAGATTTTAAATTATCTGGTACTGTAGCATTTCTGTGCAACTCTAATAGTGTGAACCTTGGGAGACAGGGGAAAGAGCCACAGCCCAGGCAGAGAAGAGGTAGCTCAGACTGCAGAAGGTAAGGTTGGCTGCTTTCCAGATATATCTGGAAAAAGATAGGAAGGAAGAAAAGTGCTTGTATTATACCATAAGAGAGTCTTGGTTTGTTTAACTGGTAGCCATTCTCCAATAGATTGAAGACAGCAGTCATTTCCAATTAGGAAAAATTTCTATTAGTTCATTAAGCCAGGGATCCCTAACCCGCAGGCCGCAGCCCACTACCAGGGCACTGCCATTTCAAAACCGGGCCATGGAAGAGATGGGCAAACATATGCTCATGAAGCTCCACTCACATTAGCGGAGGGTACTTGCGCTCATACACAAAGTCCATTTGCTCGAACGGAGCTTTCTGCACGAGTGCAAATGCCTGCCACTCACGCGAGTGAAGCTTTGTGTACAAGCGCAAGCTCCCTCCACTCGTGCACGAAGCTCCATTCATGTGAGTAGAGGGCGCACATGCTCACCATTCGCACAAATGGAGCTGTGTGTATGCACATGCTCTTGCCACTTACACATTCCCCCACCCCTGTACCTGGCCAGGCCGCCATGCTGGAAAGGTTGGTGACCACTGCATTAAGCAACATTCATAGAATATTTTCATGGTGGGATAGAAGGTTAATACAGCCCTTCCTTTCTGAAAAGGTACATGAGCTGATGGCAGAGTCCTGATCTACATTCAAACAACCTCTACAGCAACTTTGTCCTATTTGAGTGGATATCGTCTCCCAGCTTCAAGGAAGGATAGAAATTCTGGGACCTGAACCTAATCCAACCCATCAGAAGCTGTCTATCAGTAAGCTTCCCATTATTTTCTGGACTCTGGCTGAATTCATCTTGATTGACATGTGAATTGATATGTTACGATTGACCTGTGAGTCGACTGAGGAAATTCCTCAAAACAGACAGCTGCCCATGGATCTGAAGGTTTCCAATTCTATCTCCTTGACTATCCTTTATCATCCTAAAAATTCATGTATCTCTTTAATGTCCTTCTTTAAAAACAAACAAACAAACAGAAAAGAGTTTTTAAAATGTGAATAAATTGAACACTGGGTAAAATCTTCTCGTTTGAAATGTCACATTACAACTTTGGATGGCAAAAATAAGGAATGTGGGAGCATCTTCTGATAACATTCAGCTTCAAATATGGTTATTTATTTCATATGGTATAGCAAAATGAAGCATGGTGCATAAAATTCACAGAAACAACACATGAAATGTGTATCAAAATATAAAAGAGCAGAGCAGTGAATCATTTTAAAATCACACAGGGCAAGTGATGAATAAAATTATGAATAGAATTAAATTATGTATGAGCAGTTGCTGAAGTGACTAAACCTATGGTTGGATATCTAGATTGTTTAGCAATTGGACAGCAGTGCCTTCTAGATGATGTATTTCATGCTGGGATTCAGGGAACTTTCTAAGGGGGCATTCCATCGCAACATAATGTAAAATTTGTGGGAAGTTCCTATAGTTACAGTTAGGATTATCAACCAGCCCTCATTTATATTTTCAGTATTGGCACCTGCCATAGTTAGTTCAGATCTGGTTGAGCACTGTCCAGATTTTCCTTAGGAGATAAAGCTGAAGGGACATTATACTCGAGCTGACACTAAATTAAACAAATCTGGGTTAGAAGTTGCCCATTCCTGGTGCCATGCTATCTCAATGTAAATATGTGGGTGTTTGGATAAAATAAAACTCCCTTTTTTATGACCCTGTAATCTCTTAATTTGGGGTAGATTCAGGGCGACCGATTGGAGCTGAGCGTTTACTGGCCAGATGCCCTTCCTGACACCACACGGAGTTCATAGTAAATATTTTTTTTTCTTTGCACCCTAAGAGAGAAATATCTGCCAAGCCCTAGAATTGGACTCTCAATCTTCTGAGTGGGAAACAAGCATCACCACTAGGCCACCACGCAGCTCTGTTTGGATAGTAATATAGATAGAATAAAAACCAGGAACAATATTCTTCATAAACTTTCTGGCACCAGTTAGGGAGTGAGTGTTACTGTTCTTAGGATATCAGGTCTTCCTTTGGTATATTTGGTGGCTGAGTATCGATTCGTGTGGTTAAACAGTGCCCATACAAAAGCACTGGATTCACAGCTTAATTACACTATGAGGCTAATATCAGGAACTATTAAATCAACACCTACTGGTATTATCTAGCACCGTGATGGCGAACCTATGGCACGCGTGCCACAGGTGGCACGCGGAGCCATATTAGTGGGCACGCCAGCTCAGCTCTGGGGTGCATGCGCGCGCCGGCCAGCTGATTTTCGGGCCTTCTGGGCCCACCAGAAGTAGGGAAACAGGCTGTTTCCTGCCTCTGAAGGGCCGGGGGGGGGGGAGGCCCATTTTTCTTTCTTACCAGGCTCCAGATCCTCTCTATTTATTTGGGAAGCGCGAAAACAGCCTTTCCCACTCCCTTGGAGGCCCTACAGAGGCTGAAAGGGCCCATTTCCCGACTCCCGGTGGGACAGAAAGTGACCTTTTTTTTTTTTTTTAAATTGATTTATATGCCACCCTTCTCCGGAGACTCAGGGCAGCTTACAATGCGTTAAGCAATAGCCTTCATACTTTTGTATATTTATACAAAGTCAGCTTATTGCCCCCACAAACTGGGTCCTCAATTTACCTACCTTAGAAAGGATGGAAGGCTGAGTCAACCTTGAGCCTGGTGAGATTCGAACTTACAGTAATTGCAGACAGCTGGTGTTAATCACAATGCTATCAGTCTGCTGAGCCACCAGGCCCGCTTTTGCTGTCCCCAGCCTCCAGAGACTCCTAGAGAGGCTCCTAGAGACTCCTAGAGAGGCTCCTAGAGACTCCTAGAGAGGCTCCTAGAGACCCCTAGAGAGGTTCTGGAGGCTGGGGACAGCAAAAAATGTCACTTCCTGTCCCATCAGGAGTCAGGAAATGGGCCCTTTCAGCCTCCGTAGGGCCTCCAAGGGAGTGGGAAAGGCTATTTTCGCCCTTCCCAGATAAATAGAGAGGATCTGGAACCAGGTAAGAAAGAAAAACGGGCCTACCATGCCATCATGTGCCAGGAGCGGGGGGGGGGGGTTGCATGCACATGTGCGTGGGCACGTGCACACGTGACCCTCCCCCCCTTCCTGGCACGCGATGGCAAAAAGGTTAGCTATCACTGATCTAGCATACCACCACCCATCTAAGAAGACAATCAGCCTTAAAAGAGGAATGACAAAAACTATCATTACCTATACATGAGGACCACCACGATCAAAAATATTCAGATTCAAATCTCAGAATCTGCGGTGGAAACTTCAAATATTGTAACAACCGATTTGATGGAACTCTTGATTCCTAACAGATTGCCAGATTTTTATTCAGTGTTTTTGGACTTCACAAAACATATTTTGTATATTTTGGAATGGGTTCATCTTTTGGCATTAAGTTTTGACCTGTAAGCAAAACTACTATAGTTCAAACTTGAACATAATTATTGCAGCATATAAAGTCAAGCAGTTTCCAAGCTTACCCAGGAGAAGGTCATATTATCTCCTCACGCCTCTCCCCATCATTTTTCTGTCATGTGCCAAACATACCAGCAGGGTCTGGAAAAGGGCCTCTCAAGCATCTTAGCTCAGTCATAAGGTTGGAATTTGGCCATTGCTCAAGCTGCTAAGAAACAAAACGTTTAGGTTTGGAGTTGATTTCTATGTTTTTATAAAACACAATTTGATCTGTCTATAATCACGAAGCTAAAAAGAGAGAGAGAGAGAGGGAGAGGGAGCAGAGTCAAAGAAATAAACAAACAAAAACCATTGGCCTGTGCATATAGGCCGATTCATGGAGTTGGCCTGTCTCATGCCTGCTGAGATGAGTCAGCTGCCAAGCTTAGAAGTGGCTTCGCTTCTGCATCCTCAAAGCATCTGCAAGTAAAGGGAAAATCAGAGTTTTGCCAATAAATTGCTGACAAAGGAATATAGCCCAAAGAGCATGTTTTAATATCCTTGGATTGTTCCATGCAGAGCTTTGGTTTCCTTTTGTGTCCCCCACCCCTCACAACAGGAAGCAGTGCAGAAGTCTTATCTCTGGAAAAACCTTGGCAGTGCATGATGTATGGGGTGCTTTGGGCAGGCATACAGTTTGCTCTTTCAACTGCATTGTTTTCTTTCCAATCTAAAGAGTAGATGTCCTTGGGACATCTGATTGACGTCTCTGGGAATTAGATGGGCCTACCTTGCTCACCCAGGTATCCTGCGGGTTTTATTACACTGGGATACTCATCTTCCCCAGTGAGCAAACCCAATGACAATGTTGGCAGAGGATTATATCAGTTGTCATTTGACCTACTTGAAGGAGGCTAGTTTGAAGAAAGGTGAGATCCAGCAGAGTGATTTTAGAGATGTTCTTCTCATAGAGAAGCAGAAGTCTTCTCTTCCCAAGCCTGCAAATTTGGACTACACTCACAAGGTCATGCTGCCTGGGATTACAGACCTTGAAGTCTAACACATCTGGAGAACATCAAATCACAGAAGGCTGCACAGATGGAAAAGATAATCTTTTCCTGTTGTTGTCATGATATTTGTGTTTCTCTTCCAGGAAAAGCTAACATCACAGCCTTGGGAGGATTGTGTGATGGGATGGGACGCTAGCGTGATACTTTCTTTTCTTTCTCTCTTTCTCCTCAACTACTACATAGCAATGTGGTTGTTTCACCTTTTCAGGAGGTTCTTCTATTTCGTAGCAGGGGAAAGTTATTATTCAATAAAATCCAATTATCAATTACATACCCAATTGAATTACTTTACATTACTGCATGCTCGATTAGTACGGCAAGCATGGTCCAATCTCGACGTCTTAAACCTCCTTCTATGATGGGTTCCAGTTTGGGTGAAAGAAAATTTGGAAATGATGCAGCTGCCTTTCCCTCCATAATCTCCCAATTTCCCTGTTTTATTTCTCAGCAATGAGCTCAGCAACTCCCAAAGGTGTTTTCAGAGTTGGAAGGGACCTTGCAGGTCATTGAGTCCAACACCCTGCCCAAGCAGGAGACCCTACATCTGCCTCTACCTAGGATTGAACTCACAACCTCCTGATTGTGAAGCAAGAGCTCCACCTCAAGATGTTTCACTTCTCATCCAAGAAGCTTCTTCAGTTCTGACTGAATGATGGAGAATGGGTTATACAGTATTCCTTGCAGTTGTTGAATATGCAAGTAGGAGTGAGTCTTACATCAGCCTTCACTCATTGGTTCATTTTCCCACCAGTGGGAAAATGAACAAGTGTCAGTGGCTGACAGGCTGGACAGCTCCCGGTAAAAGGAGCTGCAGCCTCGGGCAGTTCTCAGTTCATAGTTATTCTGTTGTTGTTCCCTGTTGCCTGGAATAAACAGTTGTTTTACTTCACTACGATCGTCCTGTCTCTATTCGTGTCTGGACCTAACAGCACTCATGTAGTCCTCTTTCTGAGAGTCATGGAGCCAACTTGGAGGTTTATCTATGCCCTCAGGGTCACCTGAATCCTGTAGTCTGCATGGTTTTTTTCCTGGAAATCCTTTCATACTCCTGGACCATTCGAAAGGTGTTCATTCCAAAGTGCATAGCTAATTGTCTATAGAGATTCTCAGTTATCCATGTCATGGTTGAACTGAAGAAACTTCTTGGATGAGAAACAAAATGTCTTCTAGCAAAAAAGAGAAAGCCTTTTGAAAGAAAGCACAGCAAATGCATACAAAGGAAGAGTGTATTACAGGCAACTCGCCATTGTCCTTTCCCTGCATGTAGATATCAAGGTTTCAATTACCTCCCCAAAGCTCTTCCAGTAAAGGGCTCTGACTCTCATTATTCTGCAGCCTCTTGTAATTATACAGTTGCATGGAACAGATTAAAGCTTCATGGTCACTAGTGAAAATGGGGATGAGAAGTCCACATACTTTACAGCATATTGAATCCCAAAGCCTTTTTATAGTCCCTATTATCCTGGGAGATTGTATTACCAAACTATCCAATCGGGGAGGCACAATAACTTATTGATTTTCAGTTGGGAACAAAATTATAAAGTGAACTTTATAAAGTGCAACATTCCTTCTCCCAAAACTCCCAACATACAAACACACACACACAAACACACACTTACACCCAAGTCTGCCCAAAATCTCATAAATTGCCATCCACACAAGGCCCTCCTCACTGTGTATTTTGGAATCTTTAAATACGTGTGGACTTTCCTTCTGCTTTCTAATTACCCAAAGTTATTGACCCTGGAATAAAAGTGTATCATAACGGGTTTTTTTCCATTTTTGTTTCAGGCCTGTTAACTAAGACACGCAACAAGAGGCAAAACTCTAGTGATAAAAAATGATGACATTCAAGATTTTTTTCCCTTCAATCTCCCAGGGTTCCTAAGAACATGTATTAGAACATGGAATATAGTGCACTATTCAGTCAGTCCCAATCACTTATGTGCAACATTTAGCAGCAAACCTTTTCAGGTAGATCAGAAGAACGCTGGCTAGTTTATTTATTTATTTGATATAATTTATATATCCACAGAGCACTCAGGGCAACATGCAAAATCCCAATAAAAATAGCAATGGAACTATCAAAGCAAAGTAATCATAGCTATAAGACTTTAAAAAAAAAGAAAACGGGAAGCATTTTTCACAGTAAAATCAAAATGGCATGAAAAACTTGATAAAAAGACATAATCTTCCCCGCTAATATAAAACATGATGGAGCCTCAGGGAGCTCTCTTCATGCAGGAACTCAATAATTGAGGACTAGCTTCAGAAAAGCCCTATCCTGCTTTAAACTGGCCTTCCCTACTCTGGAAACCCTGCAGATGTGTGGACTTCAACTCCCAGGATTCCATTGCTGAGAATTCTGTGAGGTGAATTCTGCATATCTAGACTGTTCTTAGGCTCTGGAACACTGCTGCAGATTTTAATTAATATTTTTTTTTTTTTGCAATTAGTTAAGAATGCCAGGAGAAGACTTCAAAAAAGATGCATATATATATACCTCCTACTCCTCCCATATTGGGGTAGACCAGGTGCTTCGACAGAAAAACACTTAATCTCACCCCTGGCTCAAGCTGATAAAGGGAGGAGAACTTGTGGCTCAGAGGTTAATACAACTGCCTGATATGCAGGCAGCCCAAGTTTGAATCCGAGTAACGGTATGGCTAGCTGATGAGAGCTAAATAGCTTGAAATAGATTATACTAGTCTCCCTTTATTTCTTTATCAGTGAAATATAAATTTGGCATAAAATGGTTTGTCATGAATGCGACTGCTTGAGGGCTCCTGGGCTGGAGCTGAAAGGTGAAAGGGAAGCAGTATGCTTCCTCCCGTATTGGGGTAGACCAATTCCCTACCAAGTGACATGGTGTGATTGTGCATCACTTCATAAACCCTAACTTTCCATTGTTCTTCGCATAAATTGGTTCTATTTTGAAATGTGTCAGTTAAGCTATTGCTCAGAAAGCACCCTGCCTTTTCTTTCTAAACTTTTCTGAACCACATTATTAACTGTAAGAACAACACTGTTTCAATGATTTTTTTTCAAAAAGTCTGTTAACTTTCTAATTCCTTATTTAATGAAACATTATTTTAGAAGCAATACTTCACGTTTCACACACCCATATGGCAGTCCTGAGTGTTGCCTCCATAGAAAAGAACTGTGTGTTGAAAGGCAACTATGCGCTGTAGGAAGTTAGCACCCACCCATCTCCTAGAAGAATGAAATATTCTAGGAAATATTAAAAAGGCAGAATATTATACCTCCCTGGATGAGAAAAGGAGAAACATGCTCTTGGCAAGCAGCCCCCACCTTTGTTAATAGTCCTAGAAAGACTGGGCCATCCTATCTACAGGACAGAAGGCTGGGCCAGCTTATCTACAACACAAAAGACCTTCATCCTCAGGACATAATAGGATTAGCCCTCTACCCATCTCACCACATGGCACCTGGGAAGATTACATCAACCATAAGGTGACCAGATTTTAACATTGGTAAAGAGGGACATTGTGGGCATGGCTTATTTTGTGGGCGTGGTTAGCTGGTCATGTGACCGGGTGGGCGTGGCTAGCTGGTCATGTGACCGGGTGGCCATGGCTATGTGTATAGGGTAAGGTGAACAGATTTTAACATTGGTAAGAGGGACACCATTGTGGGCGTGGCTTATTGTGTGGGCGTGGCTTGGAGGCCATGTGACTGGGTGGGCGTGGCTAGCTGGTCATGTGACCGGGTGGCCATGGCTATGTGTATAGGGACTACTCAGAGGGCTGGAAAGTCATTTCTGACAGGTCCTCACACTTTTGACTGGTCCTCACACTTATGACCATCCTCACATTTATGCCCATGCAGCATTCTTAACAACCATGTCACTCATTTCACAACTGCTTCTCTTCACCATGATGACAAGATAGGGCAAAAATGTAAAATGTGAGGACAGTCGTAAGTTCGAGGACTGGTCAAAAGTGCGAGGACCAGTCAAAAATAACTTTTTCAGCCCTCTGAGTAGTCCATATGCACAAAAGGACTAACCAGAGGGCTGAAAAAAGTCATTTCTGACAGGTCCTCGCACTTTTGACTGGTCCTCACACTTATGACCATCCTCACATTTATGCCCGTGCAGCATTCTTAACAACCATGTCACTCATTTCACAACTGCTTCTCTTCACCATGATGACAAGATAGGGCAAAAATGTAAAATGTGAGGACAGTCGTAAGTTCGAGGACTGGTCAAAAGTGCGAGGACCAGTCAAAAATAACTTTTTCAGCCCTCTGAGTAGTCCATATGCATAAAAGGATACAGTAATTGAGAGGGATGAAGGAAGGGAAGGGAAATTAGAGTAGGAGTGACGGTTAAGAGAGGGAGGAAGAGAGGAGGAGAAGGAGAAAGGAAGAGGAAGTAGGGAGGAGAAGAAGAGGGGGGAAGAGAAAGTAAGAAGGAAAGAAAAGAGAGGTGGTAGGTTTGAGGAGAAAGATTGCTGTACAATAAAAAAGATGAAAGGGAAGAAAGCCAACCCCAAACAAATATAAAGATATTAAGATAAAGAATGAATTGTTAAACTTTAAAGAATAAAAGAGAACAAATATGAATAAATAGCAATAATTAGAAACACACATACATACAATGTATTTTCTTTGAACAGAATATTTGGCTGGTTCACAAATTTAAACAGTGTTTAGTCATTTCAATTAAATTTACAATTTCTATATTTCCTTTTTGCCATATTTATTCCTCATCTATTTTTTTAAAAAAACAATATTACCCTTCATCCTCATCTCTAATCTTAATCAAATTCAATTTTTCCCTTCTATTCTATTTTATACCCCTTCCCATTGTCATCTATTTTTATATCCATCCTCACATTGGTTAATTATGTAATTATGTAATACAGTTGTTTAATACAAATTCAACATTTTAATATAAATCAATTAGTTATCTAACTATCTTTTTTGTATATTAATCAATATGAACATGAATATTCCAATTATTTCCATGCAATCCAATTTCTTACAAATCAATTAATTATACTTACCAATAATAATAAACCAAATAATTTCCCCCATATATTCCTCCAAACCACAACTTAACCATTTCTGCTTTCAACACAGTATACAATTAATAATATCTCAATTATTACAATTCCCTAGTTAAAAAGAGCTTTTTTTTCTTTTGTGTTTTAAAATCTTGAACTCTCCTCTTTTGCCCTAAATAATTTTCCATTGTTTGCACTTACCTTTTTTGGTGAGGAAAAGGAAAATAAATCTGCTGCCTAATTTTCCAACGTTGCAAGCAAACCGCAAAGCCAACAGCCTGTTTTACTTTCACTTTCGTTTTGAGCTTGGTTTGCACAAAGAGAAAAAAAAACTGAGCAATTTAGCAAGAGCAGAGCCCTGTGCAAATCAGCTGAGAGGGGGAAGCCGAGCTAATCAACGTAGGGCGGCCCTTTGAAGCCCCGCGGCAAGAGTTTAAACAGGTTTTTTCCCTCTAGCCATCAGCGGGGATTCAGGAGGCAGCCGGGAACCAGGAGGCAGAATGAAAAATCGGGACTTTTTTAAAACGCCGCGGGACGCGGGACAAATTGCTCAAAAGCGGGACTGTCCCGCCAAAAGCGGGACGTCTGGTCACCTTAATCAACCAGCAAGATTCAACCAAACCTGGAACTCAAGACAACCTACAAAGTTGCTCCTGCATGGGCCCATGGGAGCCTGACAACCAATCAGAATACATTTCTTTCACAGGAACATAAAGCAAGTTCAAAGCCCAAGAGAGGGTATAAATATATCTCACTCTCCACTCCATGTGGTCAGCTACCCAGGACTTCAAACCCTGTGGTCCTGTTCACCATTAAACCATCCTTCCAAGCAGTCTCCATGTTTCCAGTGTCTTTCTCCCCACTTGGAATTGAAGCCAGATGGACATTTCTTCCAACAGCACCATTGTACTGATGCAGGACAATATATGCAGACAGTGAACGTGGTCTATCTAATAATCTTTCCATTTTGTTCCTTTTTCTTTTGCTTTTCCTAACCAACAGAAACATTTGCAGTGGGTGTCTAGAACCTATAATTTCAGTCTCACTACTCTGTTTGGCCACAACACTGTCTTGGAGGAAAAAAACGGGCCAAGAATATCTTTTGGGGGGGGGGGAAATATGGTTCCAGGGCCTACGGAAATTCTCCCTTCCTTCCATGAGATTGTAAGTGCATGCTATTATCAGCAGCCAAGACAGCTCTATTACAGAACATGGAAAAGGTCATCATAATTAAGACTGATTTTTATTTATAAAGCACCAGTCAACTCCCATCTCTCATGGCCTAGTCACTGGAGGCTCAGTAGAGACAGTTTAAAGGGACCATTAACAGAAAGTCATGGTAGCATAGTTCATGCAGTCCCCTTTCCAGGCATATATTCTGGGTTATTAATTAATGAGGACCGTCAAGGGGGCTATTATCAAACCAATGACAGCTCCTGATTGATGTGACAAGGGCAGCATAAATGCAGGAAAGAAAGAGAAGAGCTCTATCAAAGGGAGGCATCTCCATAGGAAGCAGCCGTCGATCATCACTGATGACATTTTTGGGGTGTTGTTTATCAAGATGCATTTGTCAGTCAGTGCACTGTTTGGTCCCGGGAGCTGTAATTTCCATTGGTTCCCCTGATATTGGCAGCCAGAAACAGTTGCTTTGTGAGGAAAAGCAACAAAATTCATGGGATTTCCTCTGAGGTAAGTATAGTTGAAACTACCCATTGGGTTTCTCCTGGGTTCTTCTTCTTTGTGAGGTATGTTCAGTTTGGATTTTCTTTGAGTGTCTCGATTTTGGAACCAGGCCTGTGCTTCTCATTGGCCTCTGAGGGCCCCTAGAAAGATTGACCCCACCCAGAAGGGCAGCGTCATGGATGTTAGCAGTGGTGGAATTCAAATTTTTTTTAATACCGGTTCTGTGGGCCTGGCTTGGTGGGCATGGTGTGGCTTGGTGGGCGTGGTGTGGCTTGGCAGGGGAAGGATACTGCAAAATCCACATTCCCTCCCCACTCCTGGGGGAAGTATATTGCAAAATCTCCATTCCAACCCCACTGTGGGGCCAGCCAGAGGTGGCATTTGCCGGTTCTCCAAACTACTAAAAATTTCTGCTACCAGTTCTCCAGAACCTGTCAGAACCTGCTGAATTTCACCCCTGGATGTAAGCCTTTTAGGGGAAGCTAGGGAGATTAAAGGAGTGGGAAAAACTCTGCTTTTGCTTCTTAACCCACCCACCCCAAAAGCTCACAATTTTGTGGTGGGGATCAACGTTTTGAGGTGGTTCCAAGAAGCATGCCCCTTAAACTCCCATTCCATTCCTTGAGAAAAATTTAAATCTTTGGTGTTCCTTTGGGGTACTCTGTGGGTTGCATCCCACATATTGCAACCATCCACAGGTGGTTCCTCCCTGCTGTATAAAATTGGCCTCCTCAGGAATGCATTTCATTTACAGCTTCTCCTCCCCTCTGCTGGTTTCCACCATCCTCTTCTCTAGTACTCTGTCTCCCTGACTGCTTTTCTACAATCCCTTCCTTTCTTAAATCTTGCCGAAGTTTCAGCTGGGTTGGACAATCTTTGGGTTGTCTATGGTTATATTTGTACAACATGCATTTCTTGCTTTACTGAATTAACCCATTTCCTTGATTTGTGAAGCCATAGCAAAACCAAACCCAGCCGAGGAAGCTGTCTGAATGCAGCTGCAAACTTTTTCACCCGCATGGTTAAACATCCTGCGTGAACCAAGCCCAACTGTAGTTCTACTGATCTGAGGATGTTTCCTATCTCTAGTTAAATTTCAGTCAATATGTTTGTGCATGTTCTATGACCTCACAATAATTCATTTTTGGATGATGTCAGAGGAAATTGAAGTGAAGTGCCTAGGAACACTGAGTTTAGATCTCATCCATAGCTAAATAACACGTTTGCTCCAGAATGTGTAGAATTCTATTCTTTTTTTTTTTTAATTCAGGCGCTCTCTTTCAGTATTCCTACACAAATATTTTCTCCATCACAGTAAAATAGCACCATGAGAAACACAACAGTTAAGCCTCTGGGAGCAAGAACTGTCATTTTCAGAGATACATCTGACCAACTTTGACTAAATCGTGCATTTTGAGAGCCAATGAGATGTCATACGTAGATACCGTGATGAGGTTATATGGAGCTAGGTAAATTTTGTCTATCTTGTAGAATCATTATGAAAGTAAAATGGAAGGAACCTCCTTCCCCTGTTGAAGGAAGATAAACATATTTAGTAAAACCGAATCATTGGGGTGGTTGATTCAAAACCAGTTATGTTTGAGCATCAATAATATTCCTCAACTGATTTTTGTTTCTACTTCTAAGCAAGTGTTATAATAAACATGCTCTGAGATGCATTCTGGGCAGAAAATAAGAGAGAAAGTAGAAAAGGAAGTGATTTTGTAAATGACCCTAGAGAATACAGGCAGTCCGCGACTTACGACCACAATTGAGCCCAAAATTTATGCTGCTAAGTGAGAAACCTATTAAAGGAGTTTTGCCTCATTTTATGACTTTTCTTGCCACACTTATAAAGTGAATCACTGCAGTTATTCAATTAGTAACACAGTTGTTAAATGAATCTGGCTTCCCGGTTGACTTTGCTTATCAGAAAGTCAAAAAAGGGGATCATATGACTCTGGGACACTGCAACTATCATAAATACGAATCAATTGTCAAGCATTTGAATCTGAATCACATGACCATGGGGATGCTGCAACGGTCATAATTGTGAAAAATGGTCAAAATCACTTTTTTCAGTGCTGTTGTACCTTTGAACAGTCATTAAATGAACCGTTGTAAGTCAAGAACTGCCTGTACGTTTTTTTGGGGGGGTGGGGCAAAAGTTGCAATTCAGCCTTGAGCACTTTTGACTAAAGTTTGTGGATAGGAGCAACAGGCTGAGCAGGTATTACCAATCAGTGTATAGGTAATCCTCAACCTACAACCACAATTGAGCCCAAAATTTATGTTATTAAGTGAGAAATTTATTAAGTGACTTTTGCCCCATTTTATGACCTTTTTTTTGCCACATTGGTTAAGCGAATCAGTGCAGTTGTTAAATTAGTAACACGGGTCGTTAAATGAATCTCTTTTCCCCCATTGACTTTGCTTGTCAGAAGGTTGCAAACAAGGATCACATGACTCTGGGACACTGCAACCGTCATAAATGTGAGTCAGCTGTCAAGCATCCGAATGTAAATCACATGCTGCAACGTTCATAAGTATGAAAATGGTCAGAAGTCACTTTTTTCAGTGCGGTTGCAACTTCGGACACTAAACTAACTGTTTTAAGTTGAGGACTACCTGTATAACTAAAGGCTGAGTCTGTATAAAACCACTGCTTCCTAAATCTGTAGGAGGATAGGTAACAGGGGAGAGCCAGAAAGGTACATCTGGTAAACCAGTGGTGAAATCCAAATTTTTTTACTACCGGTTCTGTGGGCGTGGCTTAGTGGGTGTGGCTTGGTGGGCATGGCAGGGGAAGGATATTGCAAAATCTCCATTCCCACCCCACTCTGGGGCCATCCAGAGGTGGCATTTGCCGGTTCTCCGAACTGCTCAAAATTTCTGCTACCGGTTCTCCAGAACCTGTCAGAACCTGCTGGATTTCATCCTTGCTGGTAACCCAGGGCTTTCTGAGGATGTGACCCTTGGCAGGAGCTTGATGATGTCAAACCAATATTGGTCTTATACTGGGAACACTTTTCATACTGGAGTAGAGTATATGTGCTTCTGATAGCCATACCAGAGTCAAGTTGGCCTCATGAGCAATGTTTGAAGCATCCCTAACTGGCATTGTGAACAGGGAACAGGATAGGACATCAGTCAAGTTTACGCATCCATGAAGGAGTTAAAGCATGAATGTTAATATTGGCGGTATCAAATCACTTCCCAGAGCGGGTGGGACTCAGACAAATGGGGCACGAGTAGGAGGGCAGATGGGGAGAAAGGCTGGAGCTGAACGCAAGGGGAAAAGACGTGAATCTGAAGCTCCCGGTAATGGGTTCCATGGTTACGGTTGTCTAGGCAACCGCGACACATATCCATTTCTCTGCGCAGGGGTTGAAAGTGAATGACAATTTGGAGAGCTGCGAGCCCCGGGAATGTAGGGGGCCTTAAAGAAGATTGATAGGAAAATCAATGCCTTATAAAAAGAGAGAGAGGTGACTGCTCCACTTTGAAGACAGGTGCTGATTCGTCCAGCAAAGCCAGGAGGTGTAGAAAACAGACAATGAAAGCAGCTGGGGAATAGTTTCTCCCCAATCCCCCTTTTGCACCTTTCTCCGAAGCCCAGTCGAAAAATTGCCACCTGCTTCCCTCCCTCCCATCCCGGCACCTCGGTCGTATGCACGGGATGGCAAACTGGCCATAAATTTTTTTACTATCCTAGTTCTTCATTCAGGAAATAACAGGTTCATAAACAGTCCAGACAGTATGGAGCTCCAATTCCAAGCAAGCCATCTCTCTCTCTCTCTTTCTCTCTCCCTCTGTCTCCTATCCCTCTTACAACAACTTTACTGGGCGTTTCTAAGGAGCCAGCAGGCCCACGATTCACCCACTCTCATTTTTTTTCCCCATCTGCAATTTCTGAGGGGAGTTACTGTTTGTGAGGGGCGGGTTGAAAGGACCCCCAGTTTAAAGATAGGCATATAGGCCTGGTGCTCCTGGCAGTAGGGAAGCAATTCCTGCTAGGTTTTTCTTTCTCTTTTGCTGGAATCTCTGCTCTTAGGTGACCATTGGGAAATATAGAGTTCATTCTAGGCTACGGTATTATCAGGAATCCACACAACGTGTGGATGTAAAATCTCAGATCTGGGGAAAGCTTATGAATGCTGTGGTAAGTGTTTGTTTTCAATGTCTTTCTTTCTCTCTCTCTCTCTCCCTCCCTTCCCCTCCCTCCCTCTTTCTTTCTTTCTTTCTTTCTTTCTTTCTTTCTTTCTTTCTTTCTTTCTTTCTTTCTTTCTTTCTTCCTTTCTTTTTCTTTCTTTCTCTCTCTCCTTCCCTCTCCCTCCCTCTTCCTTTCTTCCTTTCCTTCCTTCCTTCCTTTCTCTTTCTTTCTTTCTTAATTTCTTTCTCTCTCTCCCTCCCTCTCCTCCCTGTTTCTTTCTTTCTTTCTTTCTTTCTTTCTTTCTTTCTTTCTTTCTTTCTTTCTTTCTTTCTTTCTTTCCTTCCTTCCTTCCTTCCTTTCTTTTTCTTCCTTTCTTTCTTTCTCTCTCTCTCCTTCCCTCCCCCTCCCTCTTTCTTTCTTTCCTTCCTTCCTTCCTTTCTCTTTCTTTCTTTCTTAATTTCTTTCTCTCTCTCCCTCCCTCCCTCCCCTCTTTCTTTCTTTCTTTCTTTCTTTCTTTCTTTCTTTCTTTCTTTCTTTCTTTCTTTCTTTCTTTCTTTCTCCCTTTTATTAGATTTTTATCCCAGCTTTATAACGCAAGGCAGTGAACATACCTAATGCTTCCTCCTCCTCCTATTTTTCCCACAACAACCCTGTGAGGTAAATAGGGCAGAGAGTAACTGGCCCAAAGTCACCCAATTTCATGTTAAAGTGGGACTAGAATTCACATCTCCTGGTTTGTTTGTTCTTTAGCTTGGAGCCTTAAGCACTAGGCCACACTGGCTCTCCAAATATATATCCTAGAATTTGAATCAGCCCATTTAGCTTTCTTCCCCAATATCCTAGTTTGAGTGAAATAAATGCAGTTTGCGGAGTTTTAGAAATTAAATGGCAGCCAAGATCTATTTGTACCTCTTCTTTCCAGAAGGCTTGAAAATCTGGGTGCATGTTGTCTCAATTATTTGCATCTGAGGTTGCCAAGTTTGGATTTTCCAGTAAATTTACATGGCTGGCACCCAGGCACATACACACGGAGCCAGGAAAGAACCCAAATGTCCTCCTTGTCTTGCAGGTTTGGTTTTAGGAGAAGCTCTTAGAGGAAGGATTGGGTTCAGACATGAGAAAATTAACTACAAAAAATCAAGTTTCTAGAGGGCAGTGGATTACAATTCCCATCAGCCCCAGCCTGCATGGTTAGCAGTCTGGAGAGTGTTAAACAGCAGCCTCAGGAACTCTGGAGGCATCAAGTTGGAAAAAACGAGGCTAAACACCTAATGCTACTCTCACGCCATTAAACCAGCAGCTTCCTGAAGCCAGCTTAGAGCTTCACCAAATTGGGATATAAATGGAATAAGTAGCCAATTTATTGTTAGGTTCTTACTCTCTTCCATTGTCCCATCTCTTTAGTTATTCCATCCCATCCATCATTTTATCTGACTCGTTTTCCTATTTATTCCTTCTCCACGCATTCGGTTACTATGTTCCTGAAGCGCAACAACCTATTTTCAAAAGGAGGCACCCACTTTTAGCGTTCCTTTCTTCCCAAGTGGGATCTGATATATGGGGGGGTTGTTTTAAAAGCCATTTGGCAAAACGTTCTTCTAGCTTGTTATTTTAATAATGCTTTCCCTCCCCCTTTTCTTTCTTTCTTTACTGGCAGGAGTGACTACTTTGAGGCCTCTGGATGAAATGGATCCCCTGCTTCTTTTCTGGAACCACGAAACCTCTGGCACTGTAGCTGCTGAAATTCACAGTGTTTCCACTTGAGTTGAGCATGCCATTCCCAGATTGGTTCTGCATCCCTGGGATACCAGCCTTTTCTTGGAAGTTCAACATGCACATATAATAAAACATGGGGGATTGAGTAAGAGAGAAATAATGCCAAATGGTAAGCATTAGTCGGCTCTGCAGTTTAATAACTCTGTAAATTAACTTTTTGCCCGCTCTAAATAATTTCACTGCATTCTTAAATTCTTAAATTCTTTTTTTTTTTTTTGGTAAATTCTCTTCTTTGCCCTCCCTCCAGCATTCCTCTTGTAGAAAGTTAGGGATTTTATTTTTCAGGTTGACTCAACCAACTAAATGTTCTTTGGGATGGGTGGATGGGTGAATGGATGGATGGAGGAAAGAAGGAAAGGAAAGGGAAGGAAGGGAAGGGAAGGGAAGGGAAGGGAAAGGAAGGAAGGAAGGAAGGAAGGAAGGAAGGAAGGAAGGAAGGAAGGAAGGAAGGAAGGAAGGAAGGAAGGAAGGAAGGAGGGGTAAAATCCAGCAGGTTCTGACAGGTTCTGGAGAACCGGTAGCGGAAATTATGAGTAGTTCGAGAACTGGCAAATACCACCTCTGGCTGATCCCAGAGTGGGGTGGGAATGGAGATTTTGCAGTATCCTTCCCCTGCCATGCCCACCAAGCCACACCCACCAAGCCACACCACACCCACCAAGCCACGCCCACAGAACCGGTAGTAAAAAAAATTGAATTTCACCACTGGAAGGAAGGAAGTCTTTTTCTTCATGTAAAGTATTAAATGTGCCCTGGTCCCTGTTCACTTGACAGGAAGTCACAATCAAACTATGAGCACCCGCTGAAGCCCCTTGGCATGTGCCTGTGATCCTAATGTCCCCTTGTTGCCATGAAATGTCCTTTTTTTATTGGGACAGAAGTGGGAAATTATTGAATCTCCCTGGAATAATCATGATAATTTACAGGGTTATTAAACTGCTAATGCTGAATTGATACTTCTAATTCCCACTCTTAGAGCCATCTTGAAGAGACCTGAGGGAGCTTCGGTGCTCCTTGTGGAAAACCTTCTGTGATTTAAGCCCCCATGGGAATTAGAAATCATTTTCCTTCAGCACTTGGGAGTGCACAATACACAATTGATATTTTTATGTCTTCCTACTAGCAATGAGACACATCCTGGGAAGTATCACCAACAGACTTTGTCTTCCTCTGAAGGACACTGGAAGCTTTTTACAGCTGAATCCAAAGAATCTCCCAGAATGTCGGTTTAAAACCAGAGTTTCTGATGCCTTTTCAAGTGCCGCCAAACCAAGCAATTAGAATTTGTGCTGATGACAGGGTAGACATGTCTCATGATTAATGTTGGGCAATGTCACACGCTCCATTTGCTTATGACTTCTCCTTGAGATGCTTTTCCTTAGTTTTTGAGTCAAAGGGAAAAGGCAGAATGCTGGCAACCAGCAAGGGTGCCTCTTACTGACCTGATCCTTAGGGCCTCAGGATGCAACCGAGTCCCTGCCTCATCTATATTGACTGGCCGTTCAATTAACCATCGGAGGAGGGGGGATTCTGAGATATCTGCATCTTGTTTGAATCGATGCTAAATGAGTTTAAATGTAGCTTAATAGTGAGGCATGTGTGAATCAATACAATTCTTGTTGGTGAAATTATTAGTATTGGAGAAGAAAGCATGGAGAAACCGATTCTGTCAGGAAGTGATTGAAAACAGAGATCAGATTGAATAAGGAGAATGTTACTTCTTCCAGCATCTTATTCAAGACAGAATTATTTCTATAAAGAAATATAGATTTTTTTTACTTACATACATACATACATACATACATACATACATACATACATACATATATCTGAATTTGACGGATTGTTTCAAATTACTTATTTCAATAGAGATTCTATGGTTCATTATAAAGGTGATTTTCCTACTTTCCATCTTAAAGTTGGAGAAAAAAGATCCAACTTCAGGAGTCTCCTGAAAGCCCCCCTCCCCCAGTATCAGAATTCTGGTGTTTTGAGAATAAAAAAAGGGGGAAGAAGTAAAAATAAAACCCTGTTCAATGTGGGTGTTTGGGAGCCACTGGACATCAGAGACATCCAGGCTTCCTCTGCAAAGCATTGGACATACGCAAACTCAGAGTGAGTGAATCCTCAAGCATCCAATTATTAAGGATGCTTCTTAAATCCGACATTTTTCTGTAAATCCAATGTGGATGTAGGTGAGAATGTCAGAAACACTAATGGAGAAACAAGCAGGTGACACTTGTGAGACAAGCCCTGAGTTCTACAGAATTATCTTACCAACTTTAGTCAACAACTTAGTTTACTGTCTCCTCTATTTTACCAGCCTCAGTCAACTGAAACATTAATGGGTTTGTCCTGAAATTTTTTTGCTTATATATAGCAGAACACAAAACACAAACCAAATTTGGAACCTTCCCAAAGTCTTAACAGAATAAGAGTGGTGGAAGGGACTTTGGAGGTCTTCTAGTCCAACCCCCTGCTCAAGCAGGAAACCCTATACCGTTTCAGACAAATGGTTGTCCAATCTCTTCTTAAAAAACCTCCAGGGTTTAGCACCTACAACTTCTGGAGGCAAGTCATTCCTCCAGAAGTTTTGGGTGCTCCAACACTGGAAGTGATGGAAAGGTAATAGCAATAAGAATTCTTACTGTCACCTTTCCCTTCTTACGACTAGAAGTGCCCATTAGGAAGTTCTACTTTTGGGAAATCACATGGAAGAAGTCCTTGCTGCAACTATTTTCTCACCCTTTACTTCTGGGGATCAGATTGGCAGCAGGGTAAAGGAAGAGCCACGGCCACTGGGTCCCTTCCCTAATTTAGGCTTAGGCATAGGAACCTGAGGCAAAAGAACAGCTACATTTCCACTGCAGTCCTCTGGTCCAAGCATACTTGAAGACCAGACTGAGAGGCTGACTTCAATACCTTTTTGTTTGAATCACCCATTATCATCACTAGCCCTATTGGTTTAATAATGGAGAACAAGAATCCACAAAACATCAACAAATCCCTTTTTACAATTAGGAAAGCCACTTTCCCGGCCCTGTGACAGATATCATGTCTGCTCCCAAAATTCCAAATGTATTCATTGGCCTAGAAAAGGAAAAGAGCTTTAACACAGATTCCAGACACACAACAGCTAGTAGTACATGCTCTATCTTCTGCTAGCAATCTATTTCAAAAGCTGTTGATCACGATTTCCCTTTCAGAAATGCCAGTGGTGAAATCCAATTTTTTTTACTACCGGTTCTGTGAGCGTGGCTTGGTGGATGTGGCAGGGGAAGGGTACCGCAAAATCTCCATTCCCACCCCACTCCAGGGGAAGGATATTGCAAAATCTCCATTCCCACCCCATTCTGGGGCCAGCCAGAGGTGGTATTTGCCAGTTCTCCGAACTACTCAAAATTTACGCTGCCGGTTCTCCAGAACCTTTCAGAACCTACTGGATTTCACCCCTGAGAAATGCTGCTTTGGGCTCTGCAAGAGAGATATCACAACCGAGTGGACAGAATACAAGCTTGCATGCAGAAGATCCCAAGTTCAAGGACTGGGTCTCCCATTTAAAGTTGTCTGAGATGCTGGAATGTTTTTGAGAAAGCAGAAACTCCTAGATTAGATACATAAGTAGTCCAAAGCAAACTGTGTGGCTGTGTTTTTCTATGTCTTATTTGCTAGAAGATAAGGACCCCCCTCCCCACTTTTCCTCTCCAGATCTACTGTTCCCAGAAGACAAACCTACGGAGTGATCTGAAAGCCTTATGCAAAATGTGGAAAGTTGAGAGAGAGTTGTGCATTTCTTTATATTCCTTCCCTCTTCCCTCGTGCACTATTGATGAATTAAGCTTTCAAAAGCATGGAAAGTCAAAATGAATTGACTTCAGCAATTGTAGCTCAATCCTAAGGAGCCCCTTTCTGAAGACAACCAAGAGAGTGCTTTGCAGATCAATAATTGATCTTCTTGTCCTATCTCTTTTTCCCTTGGATGGGTCATTAGGCAGGAAAGTTAGAAAGCGGGCAAATGCTGGTTTCTATGGAAACAACAGAAATCTGCATTTCTTCCAATTCAGCGGGGAAGCTGCAATTTGTATGCAAAAGACACGCACCTTTGTAACCAAGACAGAAAGGTGAAAGAACAGCAAGGCTTACCCCCACCTGGACCTGCAAAGAAGAAGGGGGAAAAAAAGATAGAAAGAAGCAAGGGTTTAATCTACAGGTAGGATGCTTCATAGTGGAGAATATTATTTTCTTTTATTTAGTGCTCTCTTATAAGTGCCACGGGAAAGATTTCAATCACAAAGAAGATTGCCAAACAGAAAATGTATAAAACTAGAGTGTAAAGTTACTTTCTCCAGCTGGGGGCCTTCCATATATCTTAGGGCTATGGCTCCCAGAATTCCCAGTGACCAAAGTCTGTAGCCAGTTTGAGCCCTGATCTCCAAACATTTCTTTTAAAAAAAAAACCCACCAGATTGGGTATACTGGTATAAACCAATGCAAGAGCTGATTCAGTGTAGTGGTTAAGGCACCAGGCTAGAAACTGGGAGACTGTGAGTTCTAGTTCTGCTTATGCGCAAAGCCAGTTGAGTGACCTTAAACCAGTCCTTTTCTCTCATCTCTAGGAAACCACTTCTGATCAGACTTGCCAGAAACACTGCAGGGACTAGTTCAGATGATTGACAGATGTCAACACTGACTCAAAGTCACCAAGCAAGTGGAAGGGGGTTCGGTATTTGACCCTTGTCAAAGGCTTAGTAAATCACAAATTATTTCTAGGTTTAGTCATGAGTTCTAAATCATGCATTTCCCACTCTAAGATGGGAATTTTCTGTTATAGATCTGGATGAGAGAAAATCTGGGTTCAGGATCTGGTACCACAGCCAAGCTTCTTTAAGCAAATCACTGTTTCTCAAACTAACTCATAATTATTTTGTTTTTACAGCTTGACACTGAGTTGCCTGTAGGACAGCATCTCTTCCTTGGTTTAAACCTCTGAAGCATTGCCTTGAATTGCCTGATAACAATTGCTTTCAGTGGGATGCCTGCTTGGAGACACATTATGAAGCAAAGGAAGATTGGTGAAAATGCTTTAGCAGGAAGAAGGAGTCCCTTTTCCTCTCCCCATTGAAATGACATGCATGGCACATGGGATTAACAGCCTTTGTGGGAAAAGCTAAAAAGCCTCTTTAAATTTGGCATAGGAGTGTGCTGCCTATAATGACACACCTGATGACTTCTCCTAATGTTTGATACCAAATAAAATAACCTGGTTTCCTCTAAATATTTTGGACTTCATCTTACCTCAACCCCATGCTACATGGTAGAGATAAGAGACTATGGTGAATGTCATCTGAAAATTTTACGAATTCCCAGCATCTGAAAGATAACCCAGCCCAATGCTTTGCCTCATGCTGAAGTAATGGATTCCTACCCTTAGGATAAAAGATCTTCAACTCTTACATTTGATGCTTCTGAGCTATAATCGTGAGCTTTAGATGAGATCTTGTGCTGGAGAGGAGAATAGCTTTGAATGGTTCAACTGGTATAGGCTGGTTGCGCAGCTTTTGGGAAAACAATGCAAAATTTAACCTTTACCAATAACGAGAGAAATTAAGTAACAGAATGTGGAAGCACTCAGCATTTGTCACTCACTGAACAATGAATTAAATCTGATCAGAGTCTGTGTGCTGGAGTGGGTGGCATAAATGAATGAATGAATGAATGAATGAATGAATGAATGAATGAATAAATAAATAAATAAATATCCCCATTGTCCAGTCATGTGCTGTGCTACAGTGTGATAATGCTATATTGTTACCGCAGGTATCTGTCCCTCTCTCCCCCCTCCCTCCCTCCCTCCTTCCCTCTCTCTCTCTCTCTCTCTCTCTCTCTCTCTCTCTTTCTCTCTTTCTCCTCTCTCTCCCTCCAGTATATCTGTTTTATGTTGTCTCAGTCACAGAGCAAATCTTGGCACCTGATTCAATAGAATTAAAAATGCAAGTAAAAAATAACAAGTAAAAATAACAGAAGAACCTCAGAGACGTCAAGGTGTGCACTGAGGAAGGATCACTAAACTATTGGTGGGGGAGAAGATTGGTGACCCCTCATGGGCAGCTACCATTTTTGGGTTTTGTTTTTTTTAGCACCATCTTCCTAGTGATGTTAACATGTCTTCCAAGGGTGTCAGAACACTGCTGTTGATGGATGCTTCTCAGCCCAGTGCGATGCTTTTAAAATATATGGATAAAAAGGTAGGGCAAAACTCTATCCACCTACTTTTCTACCAATGGGGCTGGGAGGGGGAATCCAATGAAAATAATTTTCCATTTATTAATACATCTTTTTACAATAAACTAGTACATTTCATGGACCAGGCTGCTGGCAAGTGGAATTTTGGTCTTTACTAAAAGCTACCAGCAGATGGCAGCACCAGTGGAATAAGCTGCACAAAGCAAGCATAGTTGTCCCCAAAATTAGCACCTCAAATCCAGAGGACTAATTAATCAATTAGTCTGGCATAGTGCTGACTCTGTCTTTATTACCCACCGACAATCTCCTATTATAGATAGGCATTTTTTTCTCAATAGTAGTTGGGTGATGAGTTTTTTCAATGCACTGACTGCTACTGGTCATGGTTATACAGTGCTACAAAAAATATGCCAAATTGCAACTTCTCTTAGTAATTAAGTGGTCCCTTGTCACAAGCAGCATAAGCCAAGAGACTGAGAAGCAAAGCCAGATGCAAAAGAGGGTTAGGATAGTTAGTAATAATGTAGTAGATATAATATTAATCAAATAATATTATCCGCAACATAGCTGCCCAGGCCACAGCTGTTGATTTCTTTCTGGGCAACTAAATCTATGTTGGGTTTTGCCACTTCAGCTGCAGACCAAGGCACGTCTGATGGGACATATAAAAATATTCTTTGCCCCAGTAAATTATAAAGGAGGTTATCACAAAATGTTCTAATCTTCAAAGTTTCAGTCTTTCATTTCTCCAAAGAAAGTCTATCATCTCTGTCCCTATCTCTATAATCTCTATCTCTATTGTCTCTATTTCTCTCTATTTATTGTCTCTCTCTCTCTGTCTCTTTCTCCCTCTCTATGTCGCTCATCTCTCTCATATCTATTTCTATCATTCTCTCTCTCTCTCTCTCCCTCTCTGTCTCTCCCCCCTCCCTCCCTCTCCCCTCTCTCCAACTTGGCTGATAAATTAGTACCAGCATCTTACTTATTGGTTGGTCAGGAACAGATGGATGATGTAGACAGAACTTTGTTAATGCACCTGCAAGCTTTTTTCTGCTCCATCACATATTCATCACATTCAACATTTTTCTTCTTCTTTTAGACCCCCCCCCCAAACTTAACTTGCATCCCATGCTGTGCTGAAAGTATGTGGCTCTGTGTAGCAGCACAGAAGTATACAAAATAACATCAGAGTTGCCCAAATGGGCCCCACTCCCTGAATAAATAATAAAACCTGTAGATGTACAGCTCTATGAAACCCATTCTTGTTAGGACCATCAAACACCACCCCCACCCCCGAAATACAGTAATTGGGGACATAACCAGCCATACATCTCTCCCCCTGTTTAAATCAGTAAATAGTTCCAGCATACAGACAGGTCTAGCATGTTGTTGAAAGGTTGCTGTATATATATTCAAAAACAGGTTTGCTAGTCTTCCAAAAGCTTGTGCACCCGTGCAGATGACACTATGTAAAGCCTAATCAGCATTTTTTTTCAATAGCCAGCTGTGCATTACATAAACAGATGCCTCGGGGCATGTCAAGTATCTGGTTTCTCTTGCAACCCAACCCAAAATGGCCCTCAAGGGCAAGGTCCAATGGCCAGGAAGAGAGGGGGAATAAATATTGGAACTTTCAGTAGCTAATAGGAGCTGGCAAGAACTACCACCTGACTGCAACATTGCCAGCACCGTCAGTGAGGCATTAGAAATTGTTCATAAGATATCAGGCGTGAAAGAACAGGGCTTGCTCCATTCCCTTAACCATCTTAGTGGTCTCTAGTTCTCCTACATTCCTTTTGATGTATGGTGACCAGTACTACAAATGTTATTTCATATGTAATTTTACTGTTGATTTATGTAAGGGCATTATAATATCGGCACGACTGTTTCCGGTACTATTTCTTACTAATTCTTAACATGTCATGGGCCTCTATTTACAGCAGATGCACAATTTAACTATTTACCATTTCTCCAGGATACTTTATCAGTTACTGTTAGATCTGATCCCATTATTAGCATGAGGGGTTAGGATTTGGGGCACCAATGTTCATCACTCCAAAGCACCTGACGGCAGGACAAGAAGCAATGGGTGGAAACTAATCAAGGAGAGAAGCAACCTAGAACTAAGGAGAAATTTCCTGACAGTGAGAACAGTTAATCAGAGGAACAACTTACTTGCAGAAGTTGTGAATGCTCCAACACTGGAAGTTTTTAAGAAGAGATTGGATAACCATTTGTCTGAAATGGTATGGGGTTTCCTGCCTAAGCACAGGGATGGACCCTTCCAACTCTGCTATTCTATTCTATTCTATTCTATTCTATTCTATTCTATTCTATTCTATTCTATTCTATTCTATTCTATTCTATTCTATTCTATTCTATTTTTTTTTTAATTTGATTTATATGCTGCCCTTCTCCGGAGACTCAGGGCGGCTTACAATGCGTTAAGCAATAGCCTTCATACTTTTGTATATTTATACAAAGTCAGCTTATTGCCCCCACAAACTGGGTCCTCATTTCACCTACCTTAGAAAGGATGGAAGGCTGAGTCAACCTTGAGCCTTGGAGAGATTCAAACCAGCAGTAAATTGCAGGCAGCTGTGTTAATAACAGGGTGCGTAGACCACTGTACTATCAAGGCTCTGTACTATCAAGGCTATTCTATTCTATTCTATTCTATTCTATTCTATTCTATTCTATTCTATTCTATTCTATTCTATTCTATTCTATTCTATTCCTGTTCTGCTTGCTCATGTCAAAATTTGACATCTCAAATTTTGAAGGCCACTCTTCTAATGTGCAGAAGTCCCCATGGAGCTCTTTGTAGCCCTTATTGTTTTTTAACAGTCTGAACAATTCAGTGTTATCAGCAAATGCGGCTAGTCCATTACTCACACCTGATTCCAGATCATTTATAAATATGTTGAAAAGCACCCATTCTAGGACAGAATCTGGGGGCTTCACTAGTTGCATTCCTCCATTGTGAGAAATATTCTTTTATTATTTATTTTCTATTCTTTAACCAGTCATTTCTCCAGAGAACCTGCCCTTTTATTCCATGACTATAAAACCTCATGAGAAGCTTTTGAACTTTATTGAAGACTTTTTGAAAATGTAGATAGACGGTGTCTGCTCGCTTACGCTTATCCTCATGTTTATTAATACCCTCAAAAATTCTAGTATAACTAATATACTTACCATGTTGGGTATGCTTGAATGAGGCCTGTGTTTCTAAGTGTTTGGTAATTTTATGTTTAACAGCAGTGTCCACTACCTTTCCCAGAAGAGATATCAGGTGACGGGTCTATAATTCCCTGGATCTCCTCCTAAGCCATTCCTTTAAAAATGGAATTACACTGGCCAGTTTTCAGTCCCCAACTACCAAGGTCAAATGTAGATATAGGTCGTATATTTTTTTTTAGCTAGGAAGTCCACACTGTCAACTTTAAACTCCTTAATACCCCTTACTTTCTAGAAGAGAAAGCAACATCATGGAAAGTAGTATGGTACTACTATGGTAGTATGCAGGCTGGATTGAAGAAGAATTCATGATAACTAATTCAATAGTCAATTTAATCAGAGGCCTCTGCTGAGTTGGATGGAGAGGTATCAGTACAGAATTCAGTACTCTCAAAGCTTTTTTCAGCAGAAACATTTCTGACTTATCGGTGCAGATTAGATGAACATTACAAGAAAGATTATGGGAAAACGAAAGAAAGAAAAGAAAATGGGAGACACAGTGAAGCCAGCAACACAAGTAAGTGCCAGGAGGGCTTGAAACTTGTTTAGAAGTAGACTTCTTCTTCAAAACACACACACACACACACACACACACACACACACACACACACATTAAATAAAATTAATTTCAATTAGCAATAGCACTTAGGCTTATATACTGCTTCCTAGTGCTTTACGAGGGATGCGGTGGCTCAGTGGCTAAGATGCTGAGCTTGTCAATCAAAAGGTCCGCAGTTCAGCGGTTCGACTCCCTAGTGCCACGTAACGGGGTGAGCTCCCATTACTTGTCCCAGCTTCTGCCAACCCAGCAGTTCAAAAGCACGTTAAAAATGCAAGTAGAAAAATAGGGACCACCTTTTGTGGGAAGGTAACAGCGTTCCGTGCGCCTTTGGCATTTAGTCATGCCAGCCACATGACCACGGAGACGTCTTTGGACAATGGTGGCTCTTCTCCTTTATGAGCACTGCCCCCTAGAGTCGGGAAGAACTAGCACATATGTGCGAGGGGAACCTTTACCTTTACCTTTAGTGCTTTACAGCCCTCTCTAAGCGGTTTACAGTCAGCATTTTGCCCAGTCAGGATCAAACTGACTCCTTGCAATACTGCATTCTCACCACTATGTCACCACCAGCCCGTAGTAAATCAGGTAACACTTGCCTTAACCAACCATGTGTTGAGTTGCCTTGCCATGTCTAAAACTGGGACGGTCTCCTCATTTTGGGGCTATGTAGAGGAACCAATTATTCTTGGGCTGTCAATATTGAGACAAATTCAGCACCCTGCTCTCCTTTTGGGTTGCACCTGCTTCTCCAGTTCATCAGGTGCTGAGAAAGATGTAGCTGTAAATTACAGGTTGCTGATTGTGCCACAGACATTGGTCTCATGTCTTTCTGGAAAACTCCAACAGTGGCATCTTTGCGCTAGTCCCTCCCTCCCTCCCTTGAATGTGGAGTAGGATAAAGATCCCCCGCCTTTATTATGGTAGAGCTTTTTTTTTTTTTTTTTAAATGCTATTGAATATTAAATTTAAATGAATGTTAGCTAATTTTAAATTAAATATTAAAATTAAGTATTAATATTTTAACATGTTAATTAAATAAGCATTAAAATATTATTATCATTTAAATATTATATATTATTTGGGGAGCAGATAGTCAGAAAATCACTGAGAACTTCTAGATGGTATGCAGATTTAATCTGGGATCATGATGACCTCTCAGCAATCAAAAGACACCATCACTTATCTATGGGCATGATACAAAGACAGAAATCCCATTCTTCCCCATGTTTTTTCCACAGCTGGGAAACGAGTGTTAATGTGCAATAAATACTGTTACTTGAATAGTTTGATTCAGGAGCCATGGTGGCACAGTGTTTAGAATACAGTATTGCAAGCTAATTCTGCTGGCTGCCATCAGTTCGATTCTGACCGGTTCAGGGTTGACTCAGCCTTCCATCCTTCCGAGGTCCATAGAATGAAGACCCAAATTGTTGGGGACAAAATGCTGACTCTGTAAACTGCTTAGAGAGGGCTGTAAAGCACTGTGAAGCGGTATATAAGTCTAAGTGCTATTGCTAATTGAAATTAATTTTATTTAAATGTGTGTGTGTGTGTCACAGACATTGATTCTGCTTTTTTGTGCTTGAAGTGATGATCTGAGCTTCCAGAGGCATCCTGCCCCAAAAAAACCCAAGGTCGTGGCAATAGTGATGCAATCAGTCTTTCATCTCTTTTTATTGTGCAGATGAAACTGGGACAGTTCAAAAAGTGTCATCCAGCCAGTGCAACTAACCTCTATGTTCACAGATAGTCTTTTTTATTCATGTTTTTGTTATTTGTTAAGGATGCACATCGAATGAATGATGATGGGCCTGAAGAGGATTGCTTAAAGCGGTCTTTGGTGGTTTCCTTTGTTTAGGTGGATGTAGGCAAAAATAATTGGCAATGGCAATAAAGAAAGTGGGACAGACGGAAGTTTACATTTTTGTAGTTGGCTGACAAAAATAATCTGCACCAATTCCAAAGCAAGCTCCTGATGGAACAAAGACTGCTATTAAATCAGTGATGTCTGTATGAATGACCATCAGGTCTCTTCTTAACCTGAATTTGTGAAAACCACTCTCCTCCTTTCTTCCTCTGTCTTCTCTGGACCTGGAAGAACTATCATAACAATCTCTGAAAATTATGCATGGCGAATTCTACCATGCAGCAAAGTGCAAAGGTTGACCAGGTGATGAAACATAGCAGGATAGAGAAGGAATCAGAAGCTGAATGGTCCAGTGAAATGTTAGGGAAATACCACCCTGGTTTGGGTCAATTCAACACAATATTTCAGGCAGCAGTAAAATAGAGTGGAGGAATCTTTTGTACGCCCATAAATATATTGTAGTGTACACCTGGGATCTATTAAAATCACAAAGAGTTCCCGCTACATCTAGTCAAAAGTCTGTCTACTCTGGTGTTTCGTTACCCATGATAGCCAACTGTTTTTCTTTGACAACCAACAACCACATTCTCCACACTATGTTTCATATATATCAGGAGTCTGTCTGTATTACAAAGAATGGAAAAACCATAGTTATATTAGATGAAATTCATATTTCCAACTAGGGGATCCAATAGCCATCTGTCTCTTCTCCTTTTCAAGAAGCTTTGGGAGACCTCCTACCAGTGGTGGGTTTCAAAAAATTTTACTACTGGTTTACTACTCCTACTACTGGGTATGGCTTGGTGAGTGTGGCATGGCTTAATGGGCGTGGCTTGGTGGGCATGGGAGGGGAAGGATACTGTAAAATCTCCATTCCCTCCCCAATCCAGGGGAAGGTTACTGCAAAATCCCCATTTCCTCCCGATCAGCTGGGACTCGGGAGGCAGAGAATAGATGGGGGCGGGGCCAGTCAGAATTTTTACTACCGGTTCTCCGAACTACTCAAAATTTCCACTACCGGTTCTCCAGAACTGGTCAGAACTTGCTGAAACCCACCACTGTCTCCTACCCAATGCAAATTCTTTATTCAGTAAGTTCCAATGTGACCTTCCACAAATAGAGGTCACAATTATCTGCTTTCTGTGTGAGATTTTAAAAACAAATTTGCTTCATCAAAGATCTTGGAAATCCAAAAGCTTGCGACTATGTTATAAATTATAATAAATATCTTGGGTAGAGACTGTGAAATTCAAAGAATCATTCTGATTCTGATTCTGGTGGGGTAAATACACAGCCATAAAACTATTCTCTATCACTAGCCGTGAATTTCTCCAATCTTCTTTCAACACCCTTCAGGTTCATATCATTGGACATCATGACTTCTTGGGACAGCGAATTTTATAATACGACTCTGCATTGTGAAGAAGCCCCTTCGTTCTGTCTGATCACAAATGAACTGGGTCAAATACGTCTTCTCACAGAGACCTATGCTCATTCAGGGTTAAGAACATCAGATGAAGAATTAAACTGAGACCATTATGCCTTCTTGATAGTTTGCGTTCCTTCAGAATGTGGGGCCCTAAGAAAAGATGCACTTTGAGGATCTCACATATACTTCTGGATGCTTTACCCAGTGACCCATAATTTTTTTTTTCTCTTTACCTTCCTACTTTCTCCTTTTCCATTTTCTCCATTTCCCATCATATTGGCTTCCAGACATTGGGACATAATTCTTTCCCCCTTCAAGTTTTGAAAGATTTGGAGTGCACACAAGAACAAAGCACGAAAGGCTGTGTTTCTCCAAAGGGTGTTGAAGAGAAAGAAAATGTGGAATAGGTATAGGACAGGACTTCTGTTTTTTTTTAAAAAAAAGTTCCTACACTTTATGGACTCATGGTCTCCACAGTCTTCTGGATGGTGTCCAATCTTTTTCACATAAATTCTGCTCCTCGTCAACAGCCCAAAAAACTCAGGAGGAATTGACCCTCAGTTTTGCAGTGGTCCCTTTATCAACCCAGTCATAAAAAGTCATTCGTTTCTTGACAAACAATGTCAATTCCCAAGAGTAATTACCCAAATCTTTTGCCTTGCTGAGTTATTTTCCCTCTGCTCTTAAAATTGCCTTCTAAGAATAAGAAACAATGAAAAATCTATATAGTTTTTTTCCTGATGGCTTCTATTACCGCAACCCTTCCGGGCTGTTCATCAATTCTGGCAATCTTGATTTAGCACTGATTTTTTTCCCTCACTCTGTCTGTGGAAGAAAGTGAACATCTCTGAAATGACTTTCTGAATAGATCCTGAGTTTCAGAAACACACAGCCGGCTGTTTTGTTTTCCAAAGGATTATCGGGCAGAAGACCAGTTGAGAAAAAGCATTTTGCCACTTGCTAGTGTTCCCTCTCACTTTAGAGGGTACATTTCATCAATGGCCCCCTGACTCATATTGTAGCAATAAACCATTTTTTCTTAAGTACCCTCCTTAGCCTCTTAAATTTTTCATTTTTTATTTCAGTTGCCTGACACATTCAGGGAGGGCTCGTTCATAATCCCGTTCCATTCCACATATGCCTCAGTCTGCATGTTTTAAAAATGGCAAGCATCCATTTGAATATATCATTATGCAAGCAGTCCCCTCACATCCAGTTTCTAGCACACACCTGTGGAACCATTCCTTTTGTATTTGTATTTGTGCTTTGGTTATTTCTGGGTGCCTTGGTTGTTGGACTGAATAAAAAGGCAAATTATAAGTAGAAGAACTAAAGATGAATTTCTTACCAATTTTTGTCAGGAAATAAAAAGAAATAGTTGCATTGGGTGTTTATCAGGACCGGCCTATTAATATTAAAAATAACACTGCCACACCCCCATGTCATTATGATTTCACCTGTGCTTTTGCCCCCTTGAAAATTTTCTTTCTCCTACTCTGCAATACAGGTACCAGTAGTCCTCAACGTACAACCATTCATTTAGTGACCATTTGAAGTTACAACCGCACTGAAAAAGGTAACTTATGACCATTTTTCAGACTTATAACCATTGCAGCATCCCCATGGTTACATGACTTACATTTGGATCAGGGGTGAAATCCAGCAGGTTCTAAAATTTTGAGTAGTTTGGAGAACCGGTAGTGGAGATTTTGAGTAGTTTGGAGAACCGGCAAATACCACTTCTGGCTGGCCCCAGAGTGGGGTGGGAATGGAGATTTTGCAAAATCCTTCCCCCAGGAGTGGGGAGGGAATGGGGATTTTGCAGTATCCTTCCCCTGTCACGCCCACCAAGCCACACCCACAGAACCGTTGGTAAAAAAAAATTGGATTTCACCACTGATTTGGATGCTTGGCAACTGGTTTATATTTATGGTAGTTGCGGTGTTCCCTTTTGTGACCTTTCGACAAGCAAAATTAATGGGGAAGCCAGATTCACTTAACAACCGTGCTACTAACTTAACAGTTACAGTGATTCACTTTAACAACAGTGGCAAGAAAGTGGGACAAAACTCACTTGGCTTAGCCACATAAATTTTGGGCTCAGCTGTGATCGAGGACTACCTGTAATAGCCCTTAGAGGGACTACACAAATAATCCTCACCCCCCCACTCTCCACATCCATCAATTTAAAACCTTTAAAAAAAAAAAAAGATTCGCAAACATTATAGGGAGAGATCTTTTCTTTTTTTTTTTAAAAAAAGAAAACATTGAGCACCAGAGGTTAAAATATGACTTGACAGCACAAATAAAAATTGATAAATTTAAAAGGCGAGGGAGAGTTTTAAAAAAGTCTTCATTTACTGCCATCATAAGAGTTAGAGGCCTTTGATGTGAAGCCTCTTCCGTGGGTCTATGCCCAACCTACTGTACCATGAAAGGATGCTTCAAGGCAGAGTTTGAGATTATGAATTATGTGGGAAGAGGATCTTTCAGCATCTAGGAAACCAAACTGAACAGGCTTTACACTTAGGACCGAGCACTTTTGACACAGAAGTAGAGAAAGAACCAGTGAAAATCATACTACCTGTATGTTGCGTGATGTGATTAACACTTCCCATCCCTTCAGCAGTTTAAGGAACATATTGTGGAAAATATAGACAAAAGAGTTTTGCTAGAAAAGAAATCCACTTTATATTTTAGGCATCTGGGTTAGGTCAGATTAAGAAAACTAGCTTCTAGTGACAGATAGTCCGGTAAACAATTGCAGAGTTGTGGGATGTTGCAAAAAACGCCTTCTCCTTTGTGTTTCCTAATATGAGTGGAGAGCTTGTTTTGCAGATTTTAAATTGTGGGTGGACCAGTAGGATTAATCTGGTCCTTCAGACTGAAAATATGAGTGGTGTATGTGTAAATTGAGGAGGTACAAAAACTCTTACACCCATTTTCATAGTCATATATATACACACACACAGTCCCCATGCAACAACGTAGTATCCGGAAGCTTCAAAATGCCAGGGCTGCTGAGAGGATAATTAAGTGCTGGAACAAGACTAATATGGGCCCCCTCACCTCATTTCATAAACTGAAATGGAATATAAAATATATTCATGAACGAAATGAAACTAAACTTGCAAACTTAAATAAATCAGTAATGAAATTAAAATTCAATAAATTACATTACATAAAAAACTGTTCACAGATTAATAAAGGTTTTGTCAAACGAGGCTGCAAGGCGGTCTTGCTATAGACACGAAGTATAGAGTATGAAGTATATATCCAATATCGTTTTTCTTTTTAAAATATTCGGTTGAGCTCCATGGGCCCTGGAACAATGTACTGGCTGCACTCCCCTCTCCTCAGGCCTACAAAATGCCATGTGTCACCTCTCCTGCAGGAGCTGCATTGGCTGACAGTTTGCTTCCAGGTCCAGTTAAAGTTCCCGGTTGTCCCTTTCAAAGCCCCACATAGTTGGGACCAAGTTATTTGAAGGGCCATATTTTCCCAATTACATGTATTTAAGGTGACCAACTTTTTTACAATGAGAAGGAGGACACAAATAAATTGAAGGGAAAAAAAAGAAGTGAGTCTAATCGGTGCGTGTGTGCTGTGTCGTGTTTCGGTAAGACGTAAGCAAAGCCACTTGTGCATGACGCACTCTTGCGCGTGGCGCACTCTCTCAAAACAATTCTCCTGTGTGGAGCACATGCGTCTCATAATCATGTCTCACCGCACTGTACCGTGTGATGTGACGTATTTGTATTTGATATGACAAATCGTCATGTTAAATACAAATACATCACATCACACGCAACGGATCAGATCGGCATCAATCAAACACGGAGATTTACAGATTAGTCTTCAAACATCGAAAAGGGGGACATGTAGGAGGACACTTTTCGAGAGAGGACAGAACCTACAAAAGAAGGACTGACCTCCCTAAAGGAGGACAATCGGTCACCTTAATGTATCCAATCTACCACAACAAGGTCCATCTGGCGGGACCAAGAAGAAGGGCCTTCTCTGTGGTGGCTCCCACCCTGCAGAGATAAGATTGCCCCCCCCCCCCCTCAGTTTGACATTCTTTTGCAAGGCCCTGAAGACACTGTTCTGCCTTGGAACCCCAGAATTATATGGAGCCCATCAAGTGGCTCGTTTGATAGTTATCGTTGGGGAGAGGAGTATGGCTTTTTGTGTTGTTTTTGCATTGGGATTTTATCTTTGTAAGCTGCCCAGAGTCACTGGAAGTTATTATATTGGGAGGCCATATAATTTTTCTTAAATATATAAAATAAACAAAAAATGAGATTTTAATCATAAACAATTTTCCTTATGACCAAAAGTTCCAAAGGTGTTTTTTCAAGAGGCAATTGGACTTCTAAAGAATGCAAATGACCAGCTGTCTGCAAGGAGTATAAATCCTTCTACTTTCCACCATCCAGTTAGAACTGAAGAAGCTTCTTGGATGAAAAGCAAAATGTCTTCAAAGAAAAACAAGAAAGTCCAGTTGCCTCTTGAGAAAGCACCTTTGACAACTATGACCTGGATGACTGAGAATCTCTGTAGATGCTTAAGACCAAAACTATTATTCTAGAAGAAATTCCTTAATGTATGTTCTCCCTTCATTTTTTTATTATATTATTTTTTTATTATATTTTTATTATATTCATTATACTTTTTTTAATTTATTTAAATGAAATTCTTTATAAAAATAGTACATTTGACAATACCAAGAAGCAATCAAAGGTTTTACAATAAGGCACTTTGCACATGTTTTTGGTATGCTTTTAAAGAGATGGGAAAACCATTCTTCAGCTCCTGGAACTGCAACTCCCAGCAGCCATATATTCATTATACTTAATTTAAAAAAAAAGTCAAACAATGATCATGCCTATAACATTAACATTCAAGACAGTAATTACTGTTGATAGAATATACACTTTTTCTTTTCTATATTTAATTCTCTAAGGCACCTACATAATAGAATATCAGGAATCTAAGTATATTACATAAATATCATTGTATTGAAATAACATATTGTATTAAAACTGAGAAAATGGAGCAATCGAACTTTTATATGGCTAGATTTAATAACATTTTAAAGGATTGAGTAGTTGTATTTTAATTTTTAATGGATATACTTTTAGTTTCTATAAATGTCATTTGTGTATTCATTATACTATATATAGGTTTTCTAATTTTATTAGCACTGCTATATTTTTAATTGTACTTTGTCATATGTTTTGGTTGTTATTTCACACACACACACTTATGTGTACAAACACACACAAACAGCCACCACCACACCAAAAAATTTAGGAGAAGTAAATACTCAAGAGAAAACAAACAAAAGGCTGTACTTTATTTATTTATTTATTTATTTATTTATTTATTTATTTATTTATTTATTTATTTATTTATTTATTTATTTATTTATTTTATTACATTTATATGCTGCTGGTGTCACTATGAAAAGTGAACCTGCTGCCCAGAAGTTATTCTTCATCTATGTTTCTCACCAGGGAGTTTCCCTTCAAGGTCAGATATCTGAACTGTAGAAAGTTAGCACCCACCCCTCTCCTAGTAGAATGAAATATTCTAGGAAATATTAAAAAAGCAGAATATTATATTTCCCTGGATGAAAAATGGAGAAACATGTGATTTGAGGCAGGAAGCAGACTCACTCTTAATAGCCCCCACCCTCCTTAATAGCCCACAGCAGATGTCAGCACTTAAGAGATAAAGAGATGGCTAGGTCTATTCATAAGCAAATACCCTTACCCAAGATCCAACAAAGCTAGGATTAGCCCTCAGCCACAATAGGAAGTGCCCAAAGCCCCTTCATTACATCACCCAGCAAGATTCAACCAAGCCTGGGACACAGACAGTCTACAAAGTTAGCTAAGACCTCCGCCCCTTGGGAGTCTGACAGCCAATAGGATACGTGCCCTTGCCACAGGAACAGGAAGCTCAGGTTCAAAACCCAAGAGAGGGTATAAATTACACGCACTCTTCACTCCATATGTTCAACTGCACCAGGACCATGTGCTTAATGGTTCTGCTCCATTAAATCATCCTTCCAAGCAGCCTCTATGTTTCCAGTGTCCTTCTCCCCACTTGGAAATGAACCCAGATGGACATTTCTTCCAACAGAACCAGTGGTGGGATTCAAATTTTTTAACTACTGGTTCTGTGTGCGTGGCTTGGTGGGCGTGGCAGGGGAAGGATACTGTAAAATCTCCATTCCTACCCCATTCCAGGGGAAGGTTACTGTAAAATCCCCATTTCCTCCCGATCAGCTGGGACTCGGGAGGCAGAGAATAGATGGGGGCGGGGCCAGTTAGAGGTGGTATTTACCGGTTCTCCGAACTACTCAAAATTTCCGCTACTGGTTCTCCAGAACTTGTCAGAACCTGCTGAATACTACGTCTGAACAGAACATACTTGGGAAAAGATTGCTTTGCTCATTTTGGTCTGCTCTGTGATTCAAAAAACATAAATGAGGCTTTTGAAAAGGGCTTTGCTCCTCTCGGCTGCTGCTTGTGCTATGAATCAAACAACCCCATGTTCTTTGGGGAGCCACATTCATCACTGATTGCATTTTTCACACCCTCACACACGATGATGGGCAAAACGTGCAACTCATTAGGGACAGATGCAGAATTGTTATTGTTGTTCTCCTTTCTTCCTCGCTCTCTCACATATACGCTCCATTCCAGGCGCCTCTCTTGATGTGCCTCTTGAGGGAAAGGGGCAAATTGGTGGATTACAAAGGAAGAAAGTTTAATAGATTTTCTGTCTGGCTAACAGTAACCAGGAGAATCCCCTTTCTTAACCGAGGGTGCACGATCCACCCGTTCTATCCGATAGAAGTGATTTAGCTGAGTTTAGGTTGCCCAGTGGAAAATGACAGTGATCTCCTACAAAATGAGAAACACAAACTGGGTGGCCATCTGGGGCCTCTCCCAGGCAATGGGTTTTTCAGAAGCTGATAGATTGGCAAGTGGGGAGAAAGTACCTGTGTCTTTAACTAGGCCCTTTAAGTGAATTATAGCGGCAGGGAGAAGCCTCTGTAGGTTGCTGGGAAGGCAGTTGCAGAGAGATTGTAATGGGTACATACTAGAAAGTCCTAGAAAGGAACAAGCGCAGGGACTTAATCCAGGCAGTTGCCAGGAGTCAACACTGACTGAAAGATGTAAACACACACAAAAAGCCAAGAGGATCCTCACAGTTTTTCATAAAGCCAAAACTGTTGCAGGGCCAGGGAGGAAGAGAGGAGGCAATGTACAGGGATGACCTTGTTCAATTGTGGGGTGTACCAATTTATTAGGTGTTTTAAAGCAGCTACTAAAATGATGGTTGCAGAGGATGTTCTGATAGCTATAGCGATCCTTAATCATTTTAGCAGCTAATAAACGTGGATCTAGATTTACTTTGATGGGCAGCAATATTTACAGGAATAAAAAATATTTTAACAACATATACCTTTGTGTGATCTATGGGTAATCCCTCCTTTTCATGAATTGAAGCAAAAGATTTGGCCCCATTTGCCTGTTGCTGTCAATTCAGGTGCAGCATTTATAATGAAGACTAGGGCTATCTACACTTTTTTCTTGGGTAACAGCACATAAATAAACCCATTACCCATCACAACAGAGAATTTAAATTGACTTAAAGATTGCCAGGAGTACTAAAATATATTCAAAAATCTCCCTAACTATTCCCGTTAAGATGAAAAATGGATGAAATTACCAATGGTCATTGGTTGAAATGTCATAAAGATTATTCAATGTACATAAATAAACAATTATAAGATCATTAAATTTAGATAATTAAATAACTATTTAATGTATAGAAAAGTAATCTATAAAATTTGAAACTATGTAAATACGGATGATACCGATACTGGAACGCTGTAGAGAGTGGAAATGTGGTGTAAAGGTTGAAACCGCCCTGAGTCCGAACGGAGAAGAGCGGTATAGAAATCTGATGAAATAAATAAATAAATAAATAAAAATATGTTTAATAAAAATATTTTTTAAAAAAGATTATTCAATGATGCTGTTTTTAAAATACAGGAAGTTCTCTAATTATGACCATTCATTCAGTGACTGTTCAGAGTTATGATGCTGCTGAAGAAAATGACTTACAACTAAACCCTGAAGTTTGTTAAGACTTTCTGATAAATAATTTTGGGTAATGAAAGAAAAACTTTGGGTAGCAATGCCTTACCTATTGTGTACACGAATGCTCTGTTTTTCATTGTACAATTACCAGTGTAACAGTCTGCATCCTTATTGATGAAATATAGCAGAGAATTTGTTCAATTTACAAAATAATCTGATTCAACTCTTTTAAATCAATACTTGCCGTGAAATAATAGTTATGCTTACATATTTGCATGTTTTTGAATTTTGCAATGCAATGTTTTTTTTCTTTTAAGCCTATTAGGGCCAAGTCTACAGAAAAATGCATTGGTTCATAAAAATAATTTTGTAAAATGCACGATGGTGGGGAAATTTGCAAACTTAGCAGACAGAAATGTATAGCTTTGGAGAAATTGGCATAATAAATAGATTACACACACACACACACATACACAGAGAGAGAGAGAGAGAGAGAGAGAGAGAGGGAGGGAGGGAGGGAGGGAGGGAGGGAGAGAGAGAGCAACCTCAAACTCATGCAGCAATAGGATACGTTGGATTTATCATGCTGCTGCATCTAAATTCCTGTTAAATGTGTTCAAGGATCGTGCCCAATAACTCCATAAGCAGATATTCATTAAATCAGGTATTGTTTATTAATGAAGCATCTTATCATTACAGGTACAAGTCTGGAACTGAGGCAGGACCACATGGCTGATCCTTAAGTACCCCCTGGGCGTGGCTAAGGTAAGGAGGGGTTGTTGGGTGAGGGTGGACCTTGGGGGTTGGCTTGTCCAGCCCCCCTGCCTCTAGCTCTGGGTCAGAGGCAAGGCATTTATTCCTGACAGTTCCTTTAGCTAACACCCAACTCCTTCTATCCTACCTCCTCCAAACTGTAGACATACACAACAGCATGCCTGCTTATTCTATTCTCCAGTTCCAGCTTTGATTGCTGAAAGTCCTACACAGGAGGGCTTTCTAAGCATCAAGATGTGATCTCCAGATGTTTTGGTACCTGCATTCGATCTTTCTGCTTTATTAAAAAGATGAGGGGTGAGAAAGGGAAACTCCCTCAGATCAAGCTGAGTGTATCTATGCAATGCTACAAAAATGATTTGTCACCGACTTTTTCGGGGATGAAGTTTTTTTCAATCTGCAAGAAACTATGGGTAGAACATTAGATTTCATTATGGTTAAATAATAAATTGTATATCATTCGCATCAAGACACTATTATTGTCCAGGAGATTGCCATCATCACTAACAAGAAAGTGAGTCCACCATTTTGTGCTATTTTGGGTGGTCTTAAAAAAGTATCGCCTACTTGATGATGAGGATGATGGACATTTTAGTTTTTTAGAAGTTTGCTTCTGAATATCTCCACCCTGTAGAAAGCTCGCCTTTTGTCAGTCTGTTTTGTTTGCTCTGCTTCTGGAGGGCTATCGTATCCAGGATGCAAAACCTCAGATGAACACCAGATGGCAGCAAAGAGAAAGAACCAGTTGATGCCATCTAATGGTCACTTCGATTCTTGCAGCTCAAATGTAGTAGCCCTACTTTCTCAGTGGCTCCTAGGATGAGATTTAGAAACATAAGAGAAAATCCAGGTACAACATTGATTTGGAAGTTCCATCTATGTTGTGGTGAACTAGGATAATCTGGGCAAGAACAGAGCAGGTGAGGCAAACAAGTGAGTTCTGAGGCAAGCTTCCAAGCTTTTCTTCTTTCTTTTAGCAGCTACCAATGCAAATTTTAAAATTTACCAGGCAACTAATACTGCTGTGACTTGCTAGTAAAAAGCAAAAAAACCCGCATGTATATCGGACATTGAGTCAGGAGGGTGGGGGGGTGGGGGGGGGAATATAGATGTGCTTAAATATACTTTGAGCAAAACACTTTATTTTCATAGATTTCTTTTTATTTTTATTTTAAAGGAGCATTTATTTATTTTAAAAAGCCATTCCACCTTTATTTCATCCTGTCATTACTTCTTAGGGTATTTTAATGACCGCCCTAGTATTGAACCATTTGTTGACATAAACTTTGAGAAAACCTTGGGAAATTCCAGATGACTGCAGGGAAAAGGAAAAATGGTCCTGATCTTCAAAAAGAGAGAAAAGCAAGATCCAGGTGACTCCAGACCAATCTACTCCAGACCAATCAAACAGATTGATCTGTAAGGACTTTCAAAACAGTTTGGTAATTTTATCCCAGATCAATGCAGACTTGTCAAAAATATGTCTTTGCACATGAGCTTTATCTCATTTTTGGATTGGAGACTTTCGTTAACAGTATACTGTTGCAATACTTCATGACGTTCTGAGGAAAATGTTAATTATGTATGGACTGAATGGTACTACATTTCAGGGGTGGGTTCTACATTTTTTTACTACCGGTTCTGTGGGTGTGGCTTATTTTGTGGACAGGGCTTGATGGTCATGTGACAATTCTTTAGGATTTAGCAGAGGTACTGGTCTACCAGGCTTTTAACTGCTTGCAGAGCTGTACCCGTCTACTCATTTGTTTTTGGAGGCACTGGCCTACCACCACACTGCCCTTTAACACTGATCAGCTGTAGGGCAGCCCTTTGAAGCCCTGGGGCAAGAGTTTAAACAGTTTTTTTCCTTCTAGCCGATCAGCTGGGACTCAGGTGGCAGCAATAGATTGGGGGGGGGCAAATAAAAGGTAAGAATAACACGGGGGGATGGGGGGGCAGAACCGGTTCGGTGATGGCATATCATCACCGCTACCGGCTCGGCGGAACCGGGTGGAACCGGGAGGAACCCACCACTGCTATATTTCTCTATCATCTCTCTCTCTCTCTCCCACTCCCCCTCTCTCTTCTCTCTCTCTTCCCTCCCTCCCTCCCTCCTCTCTCTCTTCTCTCTCTCTCTTCTCTCTCTTCTCTCTCTTCTCTCTCCCTCCCTCCCTCCTCTCTCTCTTCTCTCTCTCTCTTCTCTCTCTCTCCCTCCCTCCCTCTCTCTCATCTCATCTCTCTCTCCCCCTCTCTCTTCTCTCTCTCTTCCTCCCTCTCCCCCTCTCTCTTCTCTCTCTCTTCCCTCCCACCCTCCCTCTTCTCTCTCTCTTCTCTCTCTGGCCATGAAGACATAGGAGGAGGGAAGGAGAGAAAGATAGGGAGGGAGAGAGAGGGGAACAGTACTGGAATTCTATTTTTTTTTTACTAACGGTTCTGTGGACATGGCTTGGTGGGCGTGGTGTGGCTTGGTGGGCGTGGCAGTGGAAGGATATTGCAAAATCTCCATTCTTACCCCACTCCAGGGGAAGAAAACTGCAAAATCCCCATTCCCTCCCCACTCCTGGGGGAGAATATTGCAAAATCTTCATTCCCACCCCACTCTGGGGCCAACCAGAGGTGGTATTTGCCGGTTCTCTGAACTACTCAAAATTTCCGCTACCGGTTCTCCAGAACCTGTCAGAATCTTCTGAATAGCACCCCTGGATTGGTTGCTATTTCTGAGGCAAGACCATTTCACAGGATGGCCATGAGGACATAGGAGGAGGGAGGGAGAGAAAGAGGGAGAGGGAGAGGGAGGAGGAGAAGGAGGGGGAGAGGGAGAGAGGATATTCTGGGAGTAGGTCTTCAGGACATACACGAGCTGGAATAAGTTCTTTGCTTTGGAACAGTGAAATGCCAGGGTTAGAGCTTATATCCTCCCCACCCCATGTATTTGCATAGTTTTGCCTGCCTGTGTTCTAGTGGAATATGAATATAATAAATAAAAACTTTAAAATCATTTACACATTTTTTCCTCTATGAGCATAGTTCCTTGCTAGCAGCATACATCGGCTAAAGGAGATTATATATGAAAAAGCATGAGTCTTTAGGAACTACCAGATTACAAGCACCAACTAACCTTGACCAATCCAACAATAACTGAAGGAGCTCCAGTATTCCAGTCTTATTACTGTAAATTCTCATATGGGCCATTTGGCCTCTGTAATGTCTCTAATGTATTTAGGATGGCTGGTGGAGAAATATCTTGCTTTTGAAAATGTATTATTTTATCTCACATATAAAATCACAGTACGAAAAAGGAAAAAAAAAGGAAAAAGAAAATCATCTTATAAAGCCACCATAAAATCAGTGAAGCTTTCACTGCAGTCATAAAATTCATCCAGTGCGTATGTTGAAGGAAAAAAAAGAAAGAGAGAAAGAAAGGAAAGGAAACTCAAACCTTTCTCTTTTTTTGGTCTGTTTTTCTAAAGACAAAAAGAGAAAGCAATTCGGGCAAAGGAATTTGGTGACTGGGATGCTATGGCAGGAAAGAGCCTTATAGGAGAAAAATCTTGCCCCCAAGCTTTGGGGCGTGAAGAGGTTGTATACATTTATAAATGTCACCTTCTTCCTACCAGACATTTGCAATAAAAAAAAAGAAGAATTAAAACTCATCATAAAACCAAAGTCAAAGGGGAATTCCATAATTCAACGACAGAACTCTAGGATTCAATCTGAACCAACTTCAGGTAGAGGCTAAGAAAGATCTCTGTCTGAAGAACCTAACATGGAATTAAACCTCACATGGAATCACAGCTTCGTAGTTCACAAAACTCCAATCAGAGGAGTCTGCAGGGTGGGGTCAGTGACAGTGCAATCTGAGCATTGCTTTTAACCTACAGGTAGTCCTCGACTTACGACCACAAATGAGCCCAAAATTTCCATTCTTAAGTGAGACGTTTGTTAAGTGAGTTTTGCTCCATTTCACGACCTGCCTGTAGGTTCGCCATCACGGTCTTAGAGAGTTGTTGAGGCCACAGACAAACCTCCAAGTGGCCTCAACGACTCTCTAAAAAGAATGCAAATGACCAGCTGTCTACAAAGAATATAAATCCTTCCATTCCAGTCAGAGCTGAAGAAGCCTTTTAGATGAGAAGCGAAACGTCTTCAAAGAAAAAAACAAGAAAGTCCAGTTGCCTTTTGAGAAAGCACCTTTGCATCGATGTTGCTATCTAAAAGGTCCTATCCCATGTGTCCTCAAAGCTAAAATCTTTAGGTAGTACAACATATTCAATGTCTCTAGCGGTGCTGCAAATTGCATGCAGGTTCCTATGACAGGAAACACTCTTTCAAATAGCCAACTCTACACTATTTTGGAGCTTTATGGGTCAAACTCACTAAACTGAATTGTTTCCAAGAACAAACCTGAAGCCTAGTAACTTAACCCAAAAAGGCCTACAATAAGAATGCTTCATAAAAGTCCAAGCACTGCTTTTAACACCGGCTATAGTTTTTTTGTATGGGAGAAATGTCATAGATCTGGAATATAATAAATGTAATCATCTGCACAGATCTATACGATGTGGAACAGGCATACTTTATGTTGTGGCCAATGACTGTCTTTGTACTAGTTGAAAATCCTTTTGATTTGTTGGATGGAGTAGTAACAACTCCTCAGTTGCATTTCACTCAGTGCCCTGCAATTCCTGAAAAGTTATTTTATATTGGGGGATCCTAATTTAGCATCCTTCAGAACAGTATAGAAAATGTTACAATTCCAATCTGTCAGATTTGCTTAGCTTTTTCATGAACTGATGCTAGGTAAATCAAGGAGACCGCTCAGGTTTGATTATAATTTCCATAGTACCTCCCATTAAGATTCTGAAAATATTTTTGATAAAGGTACAAATATAAAACTAAATGTGGGGAAAATGTTACAACAAATGAAATGATAATATCAAGATATGACAAATATCGGAGGAGTAAGAGGAAAAAAAGATGTATTCAGATGATACACTGATTGAATAATTATATATTGTAAGTATGCGTGTTTATAAAATAAAAACTTAAAAAAAAAAGATTCTGAAAATATTCCTTGATATGCTTCTAAATATTTGCATCTTCATCCAATGTGGCCATTCATTGTTCTTGCTATCATAATTTTAAATTACTGTTATTGTTGTTTCTACTAATTAATGATCCTGCATATATTGTATTTCTCCGAGAAGCATTTATGGTTCTCTGCTTCCTTTTGACTTTAAGGTAGGTTAATCCAGGAGTGAAATTCAATTTTTTTTACTACCAGTTCTGTGGGCGTGACTTGGTGGGCATGGCTTGGTGGGCGTGGCTTGGTGGACATGCCAGGGGAAGGATAGTGCAAAATCTCCATTCCCACCCCACTCCAGGGGAAGGATAGCAATAGCAATAGCACTTAGACGTATACACCATTTCACAGCACTTTCCAGCCTTCTCTAAGCGGTTTACAGAGTCAGCATATTGCCCCCAACAATCTGGGTCCTCATTTTACCGACTTCGGAAGGATGGAAGGCTGAGTCAACCTTGAACCTGGTGAGATTCGATCTGTCAAACTGCTGGCAGCCAGTGATCAGCAGAAGGATACTGCAAAATCCCCACTCCCACCCCACTCTGGGGCCAGCCAGAGGTGGTATTTGCCAGTTCTCCGAACTACTCAAAATTTCCGCTACCGGTTCTCCAGAACCTGTCAGAACCTGCTGGATTTCACCCCTGGGTTAATCGACAGACAAATGATTCACTCAAGGTTGCCCTGCGAACTTTTAAGTTGGAATAGAATGTAGACCAGGGCTTCCTTAGTTTACAAGTGAGATTCAACCACACGACACTACACTGTTATACAGTACACTTCTGTACTATTTATAATCTCTTTGCTTTGATAAGAATATTTCAGAGAAAAATGGCCCAATGTTTTTTGATGGGTAGTGATTGCTCCCCCCACAATACATCCCTCTACATGCAGAGATGAGAAGATGGCCAGATGGCCAACAGCATCAGTCACTGGATTAAAATTTCTAGAAGGGCTTCATTGACTCCATCAAGTATCCTCCATTAGGTTCCATGGGGATATAGTTAGAAACTGAACTCTAGCAGGCTTTGTCCTCGCTTGGACCACCCTGAGTGGCAATGGCCAGTCATTCCCCCCTCCTTTTTTTTTTCTGGATTAAGTCTGCTGTGCCTCTTATTTATATAAGTGGAGAGTAGACAAAAGGGGAAGACGGAAATTGTCTTCTAAGGCTCTTATCTGGGGTCACTTTTTCTTTAGGTTTTGGGGTTTGCGATTTTAACTAACCATATCAGTGTGGCATTCTTTTCTTTCTCTAGTGATTGAATATTCTTTTGGGGTGGTTTTTTTTTTTCACTCAGTGAATTGTTTAGAAGAGAGGATGAGAAGCTGCAAAAATTAACAACAATCTATTGCTTCTGTCAAGCCTTAGAAACAAGCAAGCTTAAAAAAAAACCCTACTCTTTGTCTTGTTTTTTTTTTCCTCTAGTCTCTTTCAGTTAAAATCACCCAAAGTATTTCTTGTTACAAAAGCAGGTAGAACATTTTCAGACAAGAGAATGATTTTAAGTTGGCAGTGTCCCTTTAATATTTCATTTTTATTTCCTGTTGTAAATGACAAATTGTTCTGAATTTTATATCACATCCCTCCAGGCAAACTGGTCATGGGATATATGTTTTGTCTTTTTGTCCTCTTTCCCCCGCCTTTTCTTTTTGGGTTTTCTTGGGAAAAAAGCCATAAAACCCTATAATAAAAAAATTTAAAATTCTCAAACAGATACTCTACTAATGAGCACCTTTGAGATGCCAATAAAAACAGGCAAGAGAAGAGAGGATATGCAGAAAAGGACCCAAGGTTATGTGTAATTTGTCTTAGCGGAAACAAATCAAACCAGCATTCAGCCCAAGTTTCTCTGCTGACAAGGACTGCTGGATTTCTACAACCTGTTTAATGTGATACTTACAAAAGAAATGTCCGTGCAGTTCCTTGTTTTCACATGCTGCTTGACTCGTGCTAATCAGGCGAAGGAACAGAGTCTGATTCAGAGAACGATTCTCTGCTCTAAGGATATCCAATGCTCTCAGGTGTTTCGGACTATTATTCACATATATTCCCAGCTTGCAGGAATGATTTAGGCAATTACAGTCCAAAACACTGCGAGAGCATGCTAATTTGTTAATTGGTCAAGCCTGTTCAAACATGGATCTTCATGTGTGCACTGAACATTTAATATTGAAAATGATGTAGTTGACTGACAGCTGACAACCTCCTGCATGATGACCGTTCCTTGATTGGTGCTCTTTATTAAATATGCCCAGCGATGAAATCCAGCAGGTTCTGACAGGTTCTGGAGAACCGGTAGCGGAAATTTTGAGTAGTTTGGAGAACTGGCAAATACCACCTCTGGCTGGTCCCAGAATGGGGTGGGAATGGGGATTTTGCAGTATCCTTCCCTTGGAGTGGGGTGGGAATGGAGATTTTGCAGTATCCTTCCCCTGGAATGGGATGGGAATGGAGATTTTGCAGTATCCTTCCCCTGCCACGCCCACCAAGCCACACCCACCAAGCCACACCCACAGAACTGGTAGTATAAAAATTTGAATTTCACCACTGAATATGCCCCTTTACTGGCAGGGATGTATACAAATTTATGCATAAGATAAGTCTCAACTCTTTTTTTTTTCTCCAGCATCTGGAATATGCCTTCTTTGATATGTCCTGTTACGAAAGCTCTCTTTATAATTAATTGCATTTTGTCTTCTGAGAAAACAAAATGGCTTATGCAGAGTCTTTCCTTACTTTCCCCCAAAACAATAACCTTCTAATGTAGACTGGGCTGAAAGGGAGTGACCGATTCAAAGTCAGTACTGAGCTCCAATCTAAATTCATCACTTCAACCATTACGTTATACTGGCACCACTTCTTTATCCAGCTGGCATAGAACATATGAACCCCCATTTATTATGGGAACATAGAAACAAGGAAGGGTCCATAAACTGAGCCCTCTTCCTGAAAGATGAGGCCTACTACTACTACTACTACTAGTAGTAGTAGTAATACTATTACATTCATGTCGGGAGCACCAAAACACTTCTGGGATGAGAGAATTGGTCAGTGACATCACCGTTCCTTGGGGGATACCCAGTTGGGGTCCTTTCATGTCCCCATTAAGCCTTCCATCACAGGGCAACCAGGTTTTGAACACGAGCCTGCCGATCATCAGCCCAGCATCCTAATCACCCCTCCCAGATGGGGCTCTGACATCTGCCCAAATAAGCCAAGCTGAGGCACCTTCTCACTGCTTCCTCTGTGGGCTCTAGGGAATGGAGCATGCTAATTTTTCTACCACTACCATCCCATCAAATAAATTTTCCAGTTCTACTGGCTGAGTTTATGAGCCAGCTCTTCTTGTCTGCTTCTCCATTCATGGAGAGAAAATGTACAGAAGTAGAGTTAGGGTTAGTGGATGATATATGGATCTATCATACCCATCCACCAAATGACTTCCTTCAAGGTACAGAATAGAGAGGGTGAGAGCTATTCTATTCTGCTGACGTTATGTACAAAACAGAATTAAAGCTGTAATAACCAAAGGCCATTTCCTCTGGGACTTTTATAACTGCTCACAATATTCTTTCCACTGGAAGGTTCTGTGCAAGAGCAACATACGTCGAATGGCACAACCAAGTAATTGGTCTTTTGTACCGGAACATCTGCACAGTGAATGAGCTACAGCTGTGATGGCGAACCTATGGCACGAGTGCCAGAGGTGGCACACAACACCCTCTCTGTGGGCACATGAGCCGTCACCCCAGTTCAGCTCCACCATGCATGCACACATGCATCCCGCTAGCCAGTTGGTCTTTGGGTCTCTGCCACGAATGCATGGGGGGCGGGGGGGCACATGCACATGCGGGGACGTGTGCATGTGGGGGGGCATGGCACGTGCGGGGGGCATGTGCGCATGCATTGGGGGGCGGGGCACATGCATGGGGACATGCACGCATTGTATTTTGGGGGTTTGGCCACTCGGTCCAGAAAAGGTTAGCCATCACTGGGCTACAGCTTCCCAGATCCAGATGGGAGATCCAATAGAAGGTAATGGAGAATAAGAGGGTTGTGTAACTTCCAAATCCAGATGGAGAGGCAGATACTAGCTGATCAACCAGTCATAGAAGACAGTGGCAGTGATAGATATAGTGGTGTCAAGCGATAGCAACATCAGGAAGAAGGAAGATGAGAAACTGGAGAGATTTTAAGGCCTGGAGAAGGAACTAAAGAGGATGTAAAAAGTAAAAGTCAAAGTGGTCCTGGTAGTGGTGGGAGTACTCAGGGCTATGACTCCTAAGCTTGAAGAATAGCTCCAACATATCCCAGGAACAACGTCACAGCTCTCTGCCCAGAAGAATGCAAGATTGAGAAAGGCACATACCATCCATAGGAGTGAGAAGTGATTTTTTTTTAATAGCAATAGCAGCAGCTATTATGGTAGCTACTTAGACTTATATACCGCTTCACAGTGCTTTAAACTCTGTAAACTGCTCTCTCTAAGCAGTTTACAGAGTCATCCTATTGCCCCCAACAATCTGGATGCTCATTTTACCCACCTCGGAAGGAGGGAAGGCTGGGTCAACCTTGAGCCTGGTGAGATTCGGTCTGCCAAACTGCTGGCAGCCAGTAATCAGCAGAAGTAACCTGCAGTACTGCATTCTAACCACTGTTCTAAGACACTCTTGATGCAAGTGTCTGCCAACTTAAGGATGGGTGGAGTGCGCTATAACCTTAAGGTGTCCCAATTTGATACATTGAACTGCCAAACTGCTGACAGTGAGCAGAATTAGCCTGCAGTACTGCATTCTAACCACTGTGCCATGATGGCTCTTAAGATATAAAAATATACCTCCTATACACTATCTATATACGGATACATGAAACATATCCATATCTAGAAATATACAAATAATATAGATTCCCTGCTTGTTGTTCATGTCCCACTCTTCCTGCCTTTGTTTACCTTTTGTCCCATTTTGCCAGTTAATTGTTTTTGATGTTCACTGACCTTTAATTTTTTTAAAAAAACTTGAAGCTACACTTTTGCTGGCTGAACCGAGTGGCATACGTGTTTGATCTGTTCTTAAAATGTGGATTGACTGGGAGTACGCTGGATGTACACTAAACTGGAAATTACCCAAAGTAATTTTCCAAGAGTTGGAAGTAAGAGTTTGAGATTCTACACTCTGCCAGTAAAAGAAACAAGGATGCGCTGTTGAGAATGACATAGTGACTCACTTCTCAGTGGTCTCTTTCCAAACATTACAAACTCTGTTAGTTCAGCCCTGTAGTGAAAACTCAGCAGAATCCACCCTAGAACAACATCTTACATCATGCTGTTGACATGAACCAAATGTAGTGGAGGCCCTTTCTTGAGACAGAAGAGAAGATAAGGTAAAAGTAAAGGTTCCCCTCGCACATATGTGCTAGTCGTTCCTGACTCTAGGGGGTGGTGCTCATCTCTGTTTCAAAGCCAAAGAGCCAGCACTGTCCGAAGATGTCTCCATGGTCATGTGGCTGGCATGACTAAGTACCAAAGGCGCACGGAACGCTGTAACCTTCCCACCAAAGGTGGTCCCTATTTTTCTACTTGCATTTTTTACATGCTTTCGAACTGCTAGGTTGGCAGAAGCTGGGACAAGTAACGGGCGCTCACCCCATTACGCGGCGCTAGGGATTCGAACCGCTGAACTGCTGACCTTTCGATCGACAAGCTCAGTGTCTTAGCCACTCTCCCTAGAAGAGAAGATACCAACCATGAATTCATTAAGTAGAAAAAGTGGTATCTATACGTTGTTTCTTCAGTAGGATTTCCATTCAAGATAAACTGGAACCCCTAAAATTATTTCTGCAGGAGTGCGCAAGCAGAAACCTCCTTGTCTGACTGCAATGGCATTGGCTACCAGTTAATTTGATGCTTTATTCATTCCAACCTGGTACAGGTAGATTCAGTCGAGTTATGACCACAATTGAGCCCCAAATTGATGTTGCTAAGTGAAACATTTGTTAAGTGAGTTATGCCCCATTTTACAATTTTTCTTGCCACATTTGTTAAGTGAATGGCTGCCGTTGTTAAATTAGTAACACGGTTGTTAAGTGAATCTGGATTCCCCATTGACTTTGCTCGTCAGAAGGTCAAAAAAGCTGATCACGTGACCCTGGGGGAACATGGCGACTGTCATAAATATGAACCAATTGCCAAGCATCTGAATTTTGATCATGTAACCATGGGGTTGCTGCAACGGTCGTAAGTGTGAAAAACAGTCATAAGTCACTTTATTCAGTGCCAACGGTCACTACATGAACTGTTGTAAGTCGAGGGCTACCTGTATCGACCTGGAGGCTATCCATCTTATTCTATAGCACACCGTTAGAAGGCATTGTCTGCTGGAAGTAGACATTCTGGTCCATATCCCAGGGTTAGAAAAGCAGAAATGAAGAAGGAAGAGCAAGCAATTTCACTAATGAAGGTAATAAGCAGGGCTAGAGTAACAGGTTGTCTGGCACTGCAGGGTATTTGTTAAAACCCAGGTAAGGGGACTGACTATTAATCGGTTGGTTCTTCTTGTAGTCAACAGGTGTGAAACCTGCAGCATCACATTGCCGTCACGTGATGTTTCGTGACATTTTTCCCCTTCGTGGAGCTGAGGTGGTCATGGCCTGCGTGTGATGCATTCAGCTCGCAGGCCGCCAGTTTGACACCCCTGTTGTAGTCATTTGCTACAGGGGTGGGTTCTAAATTTTTTTACTACCGGTTCTGTGGGCGTGGCTTATTTTGTGGGCGTGGCTTGATGGTCATGTGACAATTCTTTAGGATTTAGCAGAGGTATTGGTCTACCAGGCTTTTAACTGCTTGCAGAGCTGTACCGATCTACCCATTTATTTTTTCAGGCACTGATCTACTCATGTATTTTTGCAGACACTGATGTACCTATTTATTTTTGCAGGCACCGGTCTACTCATTTGTTTTCTTTTAACACTGATCAGCTGTAGGGCGGCCCTTTGAAGCCCCACGGCAAGAGTTTAAACAGTGTTTTCCCCTCTAGCCATCAGCTGGGACTCAGGAGGCAGCAATAGATTGGGGGTGGGGCCAAATAAAAGGTAAGAATAACGCGGGAGGTGGGTAGGGGTGCGGGGGGGCAGGGTGCGGGGGGGCAGAACCGGTTTGGTGACATCTTATCGTCACCGCTACCGGCTCAGCGGAACCGGGCAGAACCGGGAGGAACCCACCACAGATTTGCTATTTGCCTGCCTTTTCTTGTGTAACCCTCTTTTTTTTTTAAGACAAGTTTTATTTTAAAAATTTCCTTTCATCATACATATTTTATGAACAGAGTGTTGACCAGGTCACGACTTATACATTTTATATATAATCAAAATCATCATTATAATATATCTTAATCTTCCCGTTTTTTCCAATATTTATCTCTTTTGTATGTCCTTTGTTACAAATTTATCATTTTTCTCCATCTCTTCTTATTTCAACTTCTGCCATATTATTTTCTTTCCATCATTTTTTATCATTTTCAATTTTATATTTAAATTATATCACTTTACGCTTTATGCTTCTTCTCAATTACAATTACTCCAGTTGTTTACATTCTTTCTTCATTTCCGGAAGTAATTCCTTCCTTCTACCCGATCGTTAATAGTAAAATATTCATCTTAATTTACATTGTTATCAAAATTAATGATATTCTTAGATTACTTATTTTCACCTTTCCATCTGCTGTGGTTTATCACAAACCTGTTCTATTCCTTCTTCTTTGCAAAAATAGTCACTCTCATAATTTCAACATTGTTATTCTCTTTACAATTAACATTTTAAATATTCATTTTAATTTACATTGATATCAAAATTAATAATATTGTCAAATTGCTTATTTTCACATTTCTATCTATTGAGATTTAGTGTAGAAAAACTCTATTCATTCATCTTTATCATATATTCACTTATAATCATTTTCCACCATATCATATTTTTTCAACTTCTACCATATTACTCTTTCATATTTCTTTATCATTTCATTTTCAATGCTTTCATCTAGCTAGCATCACAGTATATCCAGGGGTGAAATGCTCCCGGTTCGGACCTGCTCGGGCGAGTAGGTAGCGATGGTGGCAGGCAATTCAGAGAACCGGTAGCAAAAATCCCTGCCCCCACCCCCCCCATGCCCAGCTGAGCCGTGCGATCATCAGAGCCTTTTTTTTCTTTTTAAATGGCTCTGACCAGCCAAGCTCTGACGATCCCAGCTGAGTTGCCTGCCGATCAGGCAACTCAGCTGGGATCGTCAGAGCCTTTTGAAAGCATTTTTTTACATGGTTTTACATGTAAAAAATGGTTTTAAAAGTAAAAAAAAAAAAAATTGGCCACACCCACCCAGTCACATTACCCCACCACCACCAAGCCACGCCCACAGAACCGGTAATAACAAATATTAGATTTCACCCCTGAGTATATCCTATAATTCTTCTCTTTTACCACTACTATAACAATTAAAATTCCATTCTAATTTTAAAAACTATCAGAAATACTATTATTATTATATTGTCTACTTTCCCATTCCCATTTATTGATCTACCTCATTTATATTTGCCAATTCTTACCCCATCATCCTTCATCTTTAACCATCATCTTTAAATCTTTTTAGCATCCCCTTTTCTAATAATTTTTTGCACGACCCTTTATCTCTCTATAACGTCTTGTGTAACCTTCTTGATATGCTTTTTTTTTTACTCCTTCTAAATTTGGCCTGAGAAATAAGAATTAGCCCAGCACACATTCTTGGATAAGAATGTCCTAATGTACTAACACTCTAGTGTACTATTTCCCTCTGGTCCTTAGATAATCATATTTATTGTCCATCTACCTGAAATCTCTCTTAACTCCACATAGCAAAGTGATGGCTGATATTCCATATACAGTGTGTGTCAGTGGTGGGTTGCCCCTGGTTCGCACCGGTTCTATAGAACCGGTAGTAAAACCGGCGGGAGGCTCCGCCCACTGACCCCGATGTCATCAGAATGCTTCTGTGCATGCTCAGAAGAGCACGTGCGCGGCCCCGTTGCGAACTGGTAGTAAAGGTAAGTAGAACCCACCCCGGTGTGTGTGTGTGTGTGTGTATGTATATGTATGTATATATATGGAATAATAACTCATGTGTGTGTGTGTGTGTGTGTGTGTATGAAGAGTTCTATCTATCTATCCTTACTACTGCTAATGGTTTAAAATTGCTGCCTTCAGTATATTCAAATAAGATCTCCCTGACTATTAGCTCAGCTGTTAACATATAATGGACTGTTTGTGGATATTCCAATTGCTTACAAGTTTGAAAAATTGCCAGACTGTGTGATAATAACTTAATAGCTGCCTTGGTTAGCGATGGAAATTCTGGTCTCGTCCCAGTTCTGATTGAGAACTACCTGTACTGTATTTCTTTGAATCCTGTGAGGTTCAGAGAGAACAACTGATTTTAAGAAACCAAAAGGGTCAATAACACGGTATGGGTGAAACAATACCAATGCCAACATTTACAGTTAAGTATTGGTGATGGTATATCATCCAATATCTCGGATATCTATTCATGGATAATCAAGTGCGCTTAATAACAGTTTACCTGTGATGAAAGATGGCTGATTAATGTTTGTGCCTAGGAAATTCAGTTTTAGCCCTGCAAGCTGTGAATAAAAGAGGCAGGATTTCATTAACGTAGTCGTGGATATACTGAATCCATTTTAAATGCAGAATAGAAAAGATAAATCATCTCAGAGCCGGCTTAGCACTGGCAGTATGGCAGAGAATATGCCTGAATCTGTTTTCTCTGTATTAAGATTATGATTAAATAATAAATAGTGAGAAGTGTAACTTATTGTCATATTACAACAGACGTCTCAAACCTGGTATCATCATGATGTGCTAGTAGCTGGATACTTGCAGCTCATCATGCTTGTATTACACTAGATACAAAATCCATGTGCTAGCAGCTATGAAGTTTTGAGGTCTTTCTTAAAGAATTTATTTTGAAATTTAATGAAACAGAAGGGACATTCACACAAACCAAATCTGATCCAGATATACCTGATATCCAGTTTTGGTCATCACGATGTAAAAAAGATGTTGAGATTCTAGAAAGAGTGCAGAGAAGCGCAACGAAGATGATTAGGGGACTGGAGGCGAAAACATATAAAGAACAGTTGCTGGAATTGGGTATGTCCAGTTTGATGAAAAGAAGGGCTAGGGGTGATATGATAGCAATGTTCCAATATCTCAGGGTCTGCCACAAAGAAGAGGGAGTCAAGCTATTCTCTAAAGCACCTGAGGACAGGACAAAAAGCAATGGATGGAAACTAATCAAGGAGAGAAACAACCTAGAACTAAGAAGAAATTTCCTGACTGTTAGAACAATTAACCAGTGGAACAACTTGCCTCCAGAAGTTGTGAATTCTCCAACACTGGAAGTTTTTAAGAAGAGATTGGACAAACATCTGTCTGAAATGGTATAGGGTTTCCTGCCCAAACTGGAGATTGGACTAGAAGACCTCCAAGGTCCCTTCCAATTCTTTCACCTTTCCAGGCATTGGGTAGCAGGCTCAAAGTTGTTTACAGACAACCATCCAGCCTGAAGTGGATTCTCACAAGCAACAACAGGACCACAATGTTAATGCTGGAACCAAATTTTGCAACACACCCAGATATCTAATTTTGCCCATATATCTATTACCAAAACTACCATCATAAAGCTTTTTAGTTTGATATATACCGGCATCTGCTAGCAATGCCCTTATGTTTCCACCTAAGACAAATGGGACAAACTTTGTGCAAAAGGATTAATCAACACTAGTTTGACATCTGGACTCACAACAAGGACAAAGTAATATTCAGAGCATTTCGACCTGCCAGGATGCTCTGTTGCAGTGACTTCAAAGTGACCATTGTAGAAAAATGAGACAGGAAAACCATGTCTGTGCAACCAACTGCTGAACTCACATACATCAAAAAGTTTCAGGCTCTCTCAATAGGTCTCAACAATGGGATTTTAACACTTTACAATTGTTGATTGATACAGGACCTGTAATCTGTCTCCCATGTAACCTTCATTTGTGTAACCAATCTGTCTTCTTTACCCTTCCACCCTTCTCAATTTAACTCTATATCAATTTAGGTTCCCCAGGAGGCTTCATCATGCAGCTGGTGAAAACATGCCTTTTAATAAAATGTGTTGGTTGGCAAAGGTGCTACTACTGGACCTCTCTTGTTTTGATCCCAGGATGAAATGAGAAAGACACCCCACATTATTTTCCAGGTAATGCAATAAGAAAAACAGGGCTGATGAATCTAAAAGTAAAGATGCATTTTAATTTAGCTGGTAAGCACAAATATGCTCTCTGTTTTTCCCCCCTATGAAATGGTGGAGCTCTGCTCTGCTCTGCTCTCCTGGACCTTGTTGGAAGTTTGGAGAGAAGAAAATGATGTCAAAAATAGAAAGGATGTGCAATGACAGGTATGAAATGAATTCAGGAAGTCCAGGGCTAATACAGAGGGCAGAGGCTGGGACAGAAATGGCTATGAAAGTGGCTAACTGGTGATCAGAAGGAAAGGAGTAGGTCAGTGGTGGAATTCAATATTTTTTACTACCGGTTCTGTGGGTGTGGCTTGGTGGGCGTGGTGTGGCTTGGTGGGTGTGGCTGCAAAATCCCCATTCCCTCCCCACTCCTGAAGGAAGGATATTGCAAAATCTCCATTCCCACTCCACTCTGGGGCCAGGGCAGAGGTGGCATTTGCCGGTTCTCCAAACTGCTCAAAATTTCCACTACCAGTTCTCCAGAACCTGTCAGAACCTGCTAAATAGCACCCCTGGAGTAGGTCCATGTCTCCCACTAATCCCAAAGCATGTCACGGAGGTTCAGGGGAAATTTGGCGTCCTCAAGACATGATTGTGATTACGGGAATGTGGAAGCTGGGACAGAGCCTAACAGAAAGGCTATTCACATTTTAATTTATTCAGTTGAGCTGTGTGTTTTTTCAACTACACATCTCAAAAGATGTTAGCAGTGTCGTTGTGATGTTTTTAAAACGTATCTTTCAACAATAAAAACATTTTGATTATAACCAGTCTCTAGTTTATCCTCCCTCCCTCCCTCCCTCCCTCCCTCCATCACTATATTAATACAACCAACAACCAAATTGGGGAATTAGGGAAAAAATGGGGAGATAAAGGAGATGATTTTCCCTGTCTCCATTTTCCTGACTTGGGCGCTAGAAACCCAGTGCCTTGGGATCGACTAGACATAACCACCTTGTATCTTTTTCTGCAGGGATTTCACAATATTTCCTGGTATGTGTGTATGCCCGTGTATGTATATGCACATAGGTATAATTAATATATGTATATCGTGTGTATATATGTGTATACAGTATGTGTATATAGTATGTACATACACATGCACATACATACATACGGTACTGTGTATGTATATATACCCCTTATACATCTGTCAAAAACACTTGAATAAATGGGTGTCTGAGAGGTACGTTCTCAAGTGCCTGAGAGTCATTAACTCTGTTGCAAATCCCTCATGAGAATTTTCCAGCTCAAAAACCTCCTTGCTCACCCTTAGCATAATGATCATGATATAAAAAAAACTAATTATATTTTATTTGCCCATCAAAAGAAAATATGACTTGCCCTGGGCAAGCAGGGAAGAACAGCAGAAAAATTGGGTGGCGTGCAGAGCTTTACATAAACTATTTGAATGTTCTATCTCTTCAAGAAAAGGTTTTCTAGCAAAAATTCTCTTGTCCAAATCATACTGGAAGAGGTCTCTGAAGAAAAGCAGCGGTCTTGTTTGATCTGGCACCAGATCGAGATAGGTTGGGACTCTGAGCCAATCAGATTGCCAATCTGGCATATGACATTAATCATGCTGCCTGAGGATTCTGGGAGTTGTAGTTCCATTTAGAAAATCAATGATAATTGATCTAGGCATATTGTGATGATATCCTGGTTAAAGGAGCACAGGCTGATTCAGTCTCATGTGGTTAGGATCAGAGGTGGGCTGCTGCCGGTTCGGACCAGTTCGCCTGAATCAGTTGTTCCTATTCTGCGCGGTTCAAAGAACCGGCAAATCAGATCACCAGCTGGCCCTGCCCGCCCATTTTCCAGGCCATTTTTGGCCGTTTTTCGGGCTGTTTTCAGGCCATTTTTCAGTCCAAAAAACAGATTAAAAAATGACCTGAAAATGGCCCAAAAAAGGTGGCTGCAAGAGGAAGAGAAGCCGGGTGAGCCAGGTGTCCCGGGTCCCCTTGTCCCTGAAGCAGCAACTTTGCGAAGATGGAGAGGGAGAAGGGGGGAGCATTTCTGTGTGCTCCTGTTTCTGTGTGGCACTCTCCCTTCAATGCTAGCGGTTGCCTCTGCCCCCTTCTCCTCTCCCTCTCCACTGCTGGGTGATCCTGTGCAAAGAAGGGGGCTAGCAGAGAGGAGAGAGTGTGAGGTTGCTGCTTCTGGGATGAGGGGACCCGGGAAGTGTCTGGGTCCAGCTTACCCAGCTTTTCCTCTCGCAGCCATCTCTCTCTCTCTCTCTCTCTCTCTCTCTCTCTCTCTCTCTCTCTCTCTCTCTCTCTCTCTCTCTCTCTCTCTCTCGCACACACACTCACACACACACACATACACACACACACATGCACACACACACACAAACAGGTTGGATCATTCTTTCCTCCTGCCCCCCTCACCGGAGACCCCTGGATTCCCACCCCAACCTTTCCTGTCCCATACAGGTACCACCCACGCAAGTGACGTATTGTTGGTCACACTCACTCAGTCACATGACTCTCCAGCCACGCCCACCCAGCCAGTCTTGAGGGCAGAGAACCGGTTGTTAAAAAATTTGGAGCCCACCACTGGTTAGGATGCTGGGTTGACAAGCAGCAAGCCTGCATTTGAGACCTGAATGCTGTCGTGGGGCGGTGTGAGCGCCTGTCCTTTGCTCCAGCTCTTGCCAGGGACATGAAAGGAGCCCCTAACTGGGCATTCTCTGGGCAACAATATCATTGTTGACATAGGCAGCCTTTGAGTTATGGTCATACTCCAACAATGTGGTCTAATTAAATCAACCCGGAAGCCCGGATGTGATCCTAGGCTAGACCATTTTTTCCCCCATTTGTGCCTGGGAAAAACCAAAGCTTTCAGCAATCAGATATGTTCCTGGTTTACTCAGATTCTTCTGGCTACATCTATCCCACCCCTGGGGTCCAACAATGACGTCACTACTTGCAGTTTTCTCTCTAAGCAGAGCAGGGCATTCATACTACCCCATAGCTACTCTCTGAAGGATGCTGAGGTCTATTGTTCTTCTGGTGAAACTTTCATGTAATGAAGCCATTCAAGTTACAGAGTGGATTAGTCAACTGGTGCGCAGATATCAAATAATTCTATAAATTGGGTGTGAGGAGGAGTATAACCAACTATGCATTTCAATTTAGTCACTTTTAGATCTTTAACAACGTTATTTATTGATCACTGTCTACCTAGCTGTCTATCTACCTTGGGTTCAATGTGGTTTTATAGTACAGTAATTGCCATCCAGAATGTTTATTAGCAGGGCTAAGTAAAAATGGACACATCAATAATGGCTCTATAGTAAAAGCATGATTTAATCAAAACCAAATTATATTCACTGCCTCAGCGCCGTTCTGCCATTATTTCGAGATAGGAAATGAAGGCTGCAATCCTGGGCACAATTCCATTAGGCAGCACGTAGGCATTGACTTCTGAATAAATTTGCATTGGATTCTGCTGTGAAGCTACAATTCTGTGCACACCTATTAATCCCCATAGAATAAAGTGGAACTTCTGATGAAAGCACAATGTGTTTAGCTACATAATCTGCTTAGACTAATGTTTAGCCAGATGCGAAAGGCTGGGCGAGCAGGGTACCTTGGAGGAAATTGCTGGCTCTTATATTCCTTCCCTCAAAGACAACAATGGAACACCCTGAGGTTTCAGAAAGCACTGGAATATTTAATCCTAAATTATTATCGCCCTCCATAAAGGATGTTATTTTATTGAATTGCAAGGGATGGAACACTAGGACATAAAACTGATAAATGAATGGGAGTCCTAGAAGAGGCTTTGTTAGTCAATCATGCTTACCAAAAGCCATCTATCTGGCAGCCGGAGGCAAGTGGAATATTCCCCCAAGCAATCAAGTAAAGAAGATTTTGAAAACGAAGAGCCACATTTAAACAAGTCACTCTTTGCACGTTTGGATCTAAAGTGCAAATCAGAATTTAGAGTTATCAACCAGGATGCTTCCTTCCAACAGGTATCTGAGGGGGGAAAGTAGGTAGGAAAGTAGGAAAAGGTAAAGGTAAAGATTCCCCTCGCAGATATGTGCTAATCATTCCCGACTCTAGGGGGCGGTGCTAATCTCTGTTTCAAAGCCGAAGAGCCAGCCTGTCCGAAGACGTCTCCGTGGTCATGTGGCTGGCATGACTAAACGCCAAAGGCACACGGAACGCTGTTACCTTCACACCAAAGGTGGTCCCTATTTTTCTACTTGCATTTTTTACGTGCTTTCGAACTGCTAGGTTGCAGAAGCTGAGACAAGTAACAGGAGCTTACCCCATTATACGGCACTAGGGATTTGAACTGCTGAACTGCCGACCTTTTGATCAACAAGCTCAGCATCTTAGCCACTGAGCTAAGAAAAATGGCAGGTAAATGGTGTGATTGGTGCCCCGCCCCTTTTAGATGTCGGTCCTGTGTGTTAAAGAAAATTAAAAGGAGAGCTTCACTTGTACAGTCACACCTGCAATCTGGACTGTGGATGTTACTGGCATATCACAAAGTTTCTCCTATAATTTTAGGTTTAAACCAGGGGTGAAATCCCAATTTTTGCCCTCCCGGTTCTGTGGGTGTGGCTTGGTGGGCGTGGCAGGGGAAGGATATTGCAAAATCTGCATTCCCACCCCACTCTGGGGCCAGCAAGAGGTGATATTTGCCGGTTCTCTGAACTACTCAAAATTTCCGTTACCAGTTCTCCAGAACCTGTTAGAACCTGCTGGATTTCACACCTGTTGTAAACCAAATTTTTAAAAAATGTTAGAGCAATACATTTCAAATGAGAAAAGAAACATTCCACCTTCATCCAGTGACACCTACAATAATGTTCTTCCTACTTTGGAGAGAATTTGAATTTCCAGATACTTTCTCTTGTTGGCAGTTGGGGGTCTAAGACTTTATTAGTTCCGAGTTCAGGAAACTGTAGCCTCTGAAAGCCTTAAAAAGATAATGTGGTAATAACCTATGCTGTTGTTCAACATATGGGAGATGTTTAGACTAGCTCTAAAGTTGATCTCAGTTTCTCCCTCTAGGAGAAGGAACAAAAGATGTGCTCTCCAAGTAGGGCCACCCTTCCAGGTTCTGGAGAGGTTATCTATCTCCCTTTTGAGAATGGTGGGATTGATTGAATTATTTCAGTAATTGAGATGGTTAATAAATTGATTAAATAATTATATACATGAATTTAAGCCAAGGTTTATATGTTATTGTGTCACTTGAACCAACATGGCTCCGATTCTGGGTTTCTGGAAATTGCAGCTTGCCTTCAAGGTTTGTTTTAGATGATATGTTATGGGAATTTTTTGGAAATCAATAATTTGATTAAATTGTTGCGCCTGATAGGGAAGATAAGAGAAGGAAGACTGGCAGAATAACAGCCTGTGTACAATTGAGTCTTTTAGTTTAACATATTGTATTAACACAACCACTGGGTAATTATGAGATCAACCCATCCTATGTCCCATCCTATGGAAAAACTCATCCCAGAGGCAAGGCAGGCCCCCCATTCTCTAGGCCTTCTGGAAGAACATTAAGACTTGGCTCTGCCAACTGGCCCAGGGGTCCAAGAGTTCTATGGATGGTTGATGGACTGAAGGTGCCCCATCTGCCTTTTTAACTTCATAATTGTCTGTTTTAACTTGGTTTTGATCTTGTTTTTCACTTGTTTTTATCTATAGCTTCTATATCGTTTTACCGTTTTACCTGTAAACCATGCAAAGGCATGCAAGTGTGATGGGAATTTGATAGATAAATAAATAAATAAAAATATCTGCTTTCCTCCTAAGGCAGGGGTATCAAACTGGATTTCTTCGAGGGTCGGATCAGCATTGTAGTTCTCCTCTGCGGGCCGGCCGGGAAGGGAGGCAGGACAGACATCTCCTGCAGCACCCTGCTAGCCAAAACAGGGCGCAGTCAGGGGTGAAATCCAGCAGGTTCTGACAGGTTCTGGAGAACTGGTAGTGGAAATTTTGAGTAGTTTGGAGAACTGATAAATACCACCTCTGGCTGGCCCCAAAGTGGGGTGGGAATGGAGATTTTGCAATATCCTTCCCCTGCCGTGCCCACCAAGCCACGCCCACAGAACCGGTAGGGAAAAATTTTAAATTTCACCCCTGGGTGTAGGGGATCCAGCCCGCAGGCCTTGAGTTTGACACCCTGTCCTAAGGCATCTGATACAAGTAGACAGTGTGAAATGTGCATATGTGAGTTCCTTGAAGGAAGAATGGAATGAGAACACATCTCATCATCATTCAAATTAATCCTAATTAGACAAGCACACATCATGATAGTGGTTTATGGCCGTTTGACAGAATTTAGAGTTTCTGAAGAGAGCATTTGGTGAAGGGAATTAGCGTGTAATGCTTGTCCCATCTGGCTGCCCCTGTCTTCTCCTTGGATTTCCTTCTGCTTTTCTGACACTGGGGCACCATTCCTGGTGTGGGCTTAAGTCATTAAAAAAAGAGAGAGACAGGCAGAGAGAGGGAACAAGAACAGACAACACTAAGTCATAAATATGCCAGGTGCAGTTTTCCCAGCGGTCCTGACCTTGTGGAAGTTGGAAGGTACAGTGAAAAAGAAGGCCAAGGAGAGAAGGTGGAGACAGAGAGGGACACCCTCCCTTTCCCTCCCCCCTCCTGTGTGTGTGTGTGTGTGTGTGTGTGTGTGTGTGTGTGTGAGACACAAGTACTACAGCCTTGTTCTATCTAACTTTTATTCCAAGTTCACATTTTGTAGAGAGTGAAGGGAAACCTATTCAGCTACGTATGCGTCCTTAATAAAGAAACGTCAGATTTGGGCCAAGCTGTATTTGTGTGTGTGTGTGTGTGTGTGTGTGTGTGTGTGTGTGTGTGTGATGATCCACTTGTCATCTGTATTAATATTTAAAACTTCAATTAAGGGTGACAGTCACTGATCCTCCTAGATACAAGACCACTCTTTTTGTCCAATGGATGGCCATGGAAGGTGGCCACGGCCGAACACACCTGAACCACTTGCTGTCTGTGTAAAATTTAAGGATTGTGATGGGATAGAAATCAGAGGTGGGTTTCAGCAGGTTCTGATCAGTTCTGGAGAACCGGTAGCGGAAATTTTGAGTAGTTTGGAGAACCGGTAGTAAAAATTTTGACTGGCCCCACCCACATCTATTCTCTGCCTTCTGAGTCCCAGCAGATCGGGAGGAAATGGGGATTTTGCAGTAACCTTCCCCTGGATTGGGGAGGGAATGGAGATTTTACAGTATCCTTCCCCTGTCACGCCCACCAAGCCATGTCATGCCCAACAAGCCACACCCACAGAACCAGTAGTAAAAATTTTTGAAACCCACCACTGGTAGAAATTCATGCTTAATATATGGGTGTCCTTTCCAGCTGGCCTTCACTCTGGGCAACTGCTTGGAATAGTTCATGGAGTTTTTTTTTTGGCAAGATTTTTAGAAGTGATTTGTCCTTGCCTCCTTCCTGAGAAAGAAGATAAGGCCCAAGGTCACCCAGCTGGTTTCATGCCTAAGGGAAGACTAAAGTTACCTGATTTTTTTTTTTGGCTGCTGGCCAGCTCTGACATCAGAATACTAAAACTGGGCATACCATTGCTTTGCCCTTTTCTGAAGACTCTCTTTCCCTTTTAATGATATATCTAAAATCTATAATTAAAAGCTAAACCTGAAAGAGAAACAACAATTATTATATTTTAGAATTCAATCCTAATTAGGAAATTTGGGGGTTTATGAATTTCTAGCTTAGAAATTCACATAACAAAGAATGTCAGTAAGGGGAATTACCTTTCTAAATGGATTTTTGGATAATTTATATTAACAACCATATAAATTAGGGAAAGATGTGTACCAATTCTAAGCCAATGTGATTTAACAGAACATTTATGGGAAGGGCAACCATTACACTAAAAGTTCTGTTAAAATAGAATGCATATAATTTACACTCATTTTAGATAAATGCATAATCCCACCAATTGCATAAATTGACCGAATGACACCTATGATCCAGAAACTGAGCTATTTCTTAAGAAGGGTCTAGCGCTGTTTTTAAAGAATGCTAAACCTATATCCAAAAATAGTCCAGCTGACGCGTAGCAATCAAGAAGTAGCACCAGGTGACGTAAGAGGGATCTCTTTCGAATGAGCACCAATCATGTGGATATATGGAACCTGTACAAATCCTGACCAATGCTTAAGAAGGCACCAGTCAGGTGCTCAGTAGGAGCTTAGCAAATCCTAGTTCCAGACCACATCAACAACCACAAAGACATTGTCAACGCAGCATATTATTTTGTGTCTAGAGCAAAAATAGTTTTGTCTGGAGAGAGAAAGCGTTACTTTAATGCAGGGGTGGTAGTCACTTTGCTACCGGTTCGCAAATGTGAGTGCGCACGTTCACATGCGCAGAGCATCAAAAACGGGACGTGATGACATCCGGGCGGGTGGGTGGAGCCTCCCACAGCCACCGTTACCAGTTTGCCCAAACCGGATAGAACCGACTGAATGTCACCACTGCTTTAATGCTGGAACAGCTAAAGACAACCAGGCTACCTTGGTTATGATCTGGAAGGGAGACAGAGGCAGTTTCATGAAGATGTGATGAAGACCACATCTTCATAAAGACCAGGGCCTGTTTATGCTGTGGTTAAACTGGAGTCAGGATTAGCCCTTATTCTACCGCTTGGAAGCCTTCCAGCTGTTTTCTTGAGTTCCCCAGCACCAACCCTCTCTGCTGAGGAAGGAGAACCCTGTTTCCCATGTCGCCTGCTCCACATATCATAAAATTGGCTTACTATGTCTACATATGGTTGCCTATCACTGGTAAAATGATGGCGTCTTACTGGTGGGCATTTCTGCCCGCTTCTGTATCTGAAATGAGGAAAGGTATGAGACCCTCTTGTCCTTCTGCAAGAGGCTGAAGATGTGGCTCTGCCAGTTGGCTTGGGGCCCTAAAGGAGGGACAGCACAGTGGAGGTGGTAGTTTGACTAATAGCAGCTGCCACCTCCCTCTGCCCATGCATTCTTCCGGTTTCCTCCCCATTTTTTACTTTTAGTTATAATTTGTATTTTCATTATGATTTTATTAAGATTTTACATACACACACACACACACACACACACACACACACACACACAGAGAGAGAGAGAGAGAGAGAGATGGAGGGAGGGAGGGAGAGGGGGAGGGAGGGAGGGAGGAAGGGAGGGAGAGATGGAGGGAGGGAGAGGGAGGGAGGGAGAGAGGAGAAAGGGAGGAAGAGAGGGAGGGAGGGAGAGAGAGGGGGAGGAAGGGAGAGAGAGAGGGAGGGAGGGAGGGAGAGGGAGAGATTTTTATTTTGATGTTGTATGTCTTCCCTTGCAGCAAGATTGGCAACAAACAAATTTAATAAATAAAATAAAATAAAATCAGATAATAAAATAAATCTTAGGCAACAAAACATTTCAGGCCTGTGCTGGTGACTATTATACATGTTACTTTTAAATAAAATGAGAAGAAACTTGAGAGATCTGATTATCTATTCCCATAGTGCTACTAGAATCAGCCAAGCTAGACATTGTCTTGTTAATTAATTCAGTCTGGAAACTACCTGAGTCTTTTGGGTGCTGTTATCGCCACCACCCTTTTAGTGAAGGTTTCTGTTAGCAATGTTCATAGCATGGTATGCATTTTCTGCAGTTGGTCCCTTCCTTCCTTCCTTCCTTCCTTCCTTCCTTCCTTCCTTCCTTCCTTCCTTCCTTCCTTCCTCTCTATCACTATATAACAAATACATTTATAACATTTCATTCAACTAGTGCAATTTATGTAATTCACAAAAACACATCCTATAATAAATGTTAGTTTTGAAGGTGCCCTAGGACAAACATTTTGTTTTTAAATGATGGACTAGCACTTCCATCCCCCTGGAAATTGCTTTAAATGAGAAGAGTATTCTTAGAGCATCAGGGTTATCATTCTTTGCTTTATTGATTTGCACCATTTTTCTCCTGAACTGGCAATTGTAAGCACCACAGGTTGTCAGGGCAGTGATGCCTTTAGCACATTTTTTTCCCCTACCTCCTTTCGATAACTTTCCTTTCATTAAGATGATGAAACAGCTCTTCCACTTTATTTCAGAGGGGAAATCCATTTGAAGATTGTTGCCTGAGGCTACTATTGTCCAAAATTATCCTTGGGAGCATTATGAGGTTCCCATGCTCCTTTTTAATGAATAGATTACCTTTGACAACTGATTTTCTTGTGGGGAGGTGAATGTCCTAAACAATTTGGGTACTGTTGAGATCTTTAGGGTTGTAGTTCAGGCCCTTTTTCAAATAATCTTCCATCATCTTTTCCCCTTTGGGATAGAAATAGCAGGTTAAAGGGGAGGACCATCCATTGCTACTCTCGAAAACTATCTCTTTGGGGAGGGGAGAAAGAAGGAAAGAAGGAAGGAAGGAAAAGAAAGAAAGAAATAGCAATAGCACTTAGACTTATATAACTGCTCGTGCTTTATAGCCCTCTCAAAGCAGTTTATTGCATATTGCCCCCAACAATCTGGGTGCTCATTTTACCAACTTTGGAAGGATGAAAGGCTGAGTCAACCTAGAGCTGGTGAGACTCGAACTGCCAAACTGCTGGCAACGGGCAATCAGCAGAATTAGCAGGAAGGAAGGAAGGAAAGAAGGAAAAGAAAGGAAGGAAAAGAAAGGAAGGAAAAGAAAGGAAGGAAGGAAAGAAAGAAAAAAGGAAGGAAGGAAGGAAGGAAGGAAGGAAGGAAGGAAGGAAGGAAGGATGGATTCAGATCACTCCATACGATCTGTTGTTCTACGATTTGTTCTAGATTCAGCCGTTAGCTTTAATATTGTTTCCAAATTTTGACTTTATCATGCTGGTCACATACCAGTAGTAGTCAATCATCCACCTTCATATGCTCTTGTTCTTGTTGTGTATTGTGGTTTGCTTTGGTTCATTATTTCCAAAATCCAATATCAGTTGTATAGTCAAGAGAACTCTTGATCTGCTTGATTTGCAGATATATATATTTTACTTCTGTAGAGGAATGGCAGCTAAAGTCCTCCTTCATATTATAACACATTATTACTGGCAGACTTATGTTGTATTCTTCTCTGTCTTTGGTCCAGTTTGCCTCTTTATAGAATAAGAATGCTGCCCTCAACAATGGAGCTCCAGGCCTGATGGCGTAACTGGACTTGAGGCCCTTCTGGAATATCAAAAGGATGGAGTTATTCTATTTGGGGGAGTGAATGTTCCATAAGTTGGGTGCCACAGAAGAGAAAGCACATCTCTTGGGGCCCATCAAATGTAGTTCCCTAGCTGATGGTACCTGCAGCATTCCCCTCTCTGCCAGATCTAATGGGGTGGGCTTATGTACAGTAACCAGGAAGAGATGGTCCCTCAGATAGCCCAGTCTGATGTCATGAAGGGCTTTCAAGATTAAAACAAGCACCTTGAATTGGAAGCGAACTGGTAGCTCACGCAATCAAGGCAGCTCACAGAGGAAAGGTATAACACTCTTCTAGGAGCACAGATAACATTAAAAGTAACAACTTTGCAGCAATTTTTAGATAAGATTTGGGAGCTTTATGTGGCCATGAAAGTTCAGCCTTTATACTCCTGGCTCAAATTGCTTCAAAATTTCACATAGAATCCTCAGATATTCTTAGAAAATTGGAATAGTGGGGGGGTTGCAGCCCATCCTGGAAATATATCCATGTATATCCAGAGCCGGTTTGATGCAGTGATTAAGGCACCAGACTAGAAACTGGGGTGTAGGAGTTCAAGTTCTAGTCCTGCCTTAGGCATCTTGAACCAGTCCTTTTCTCTCAACTCTAAGAAGGATATATCTATAGGTATACACACACACACACACACACACACACACACAGGTAGTCCTTGACTTAAAAACCACCATTGAGCCCAAAATTTATGTTGCCAAGTGAGACATTTATTAAGTGAGTTTTACAACCCCATTTTACAACCTTTCTTGCCACATTGTTAAGTGAATCATTGCAATTGTTCAGTTAGTAACGGGGTTGTTAAGTGAATCTGGCATCTCCATTGACTTTGCTTGTCAGAAAGTCTCAAAAGCTGATCATGTGACTCCAGTACACTGCAATTGTCATAGATATGAGTCAGTTGCCAAGTATCTGAATTTTGATCACATGACCAAGGGTCATGCAACAACTGTAAGTGTGAAAAACATCATAAGTTGCTTTTTTCAGTGCCATTGTAACTTTGAACAGTCACTGAATGAACTGTTGTAATTCGAGGACTACCTGTACATATACAGTACATACCTATCTATCTATCTATCTATCTATCTATCTATCTATCTATCTATCTCATCTCTCTTTCTATCTCTCTCTCTTTCTCAGCTGAGATACTTAGAAAGCACCCCTGAAGGCTAGGACACCAAAAGAAAATAATTTCATCACTTTGCTTCCACAACCTACCATGATGCTCACTTTGTGAATAGATAAGCTTTTCATGGCAGCCATTTTGCAAGTGTCCACAACAGGCTATCAAAATATCAAGTATGGCCCTGCCATCTCCAATTTGCCTATCCCAGTCATACATTGCCATGTTCACTGGATGACTTTGGTTTGCTTAATCTCTCCAGTCCAATCTTCTTTATAGGGATGTTACTGATGGGACAAAATGAAGGAAGATCCCTTGAATTCTTAGAATAAATATGGGATACACATTGAAATCATAATCAACAATATTTTTCCCCTTCAGACAAACATAACCCAGAAAGAGCTCAACAGTCATGGAATAGAGACTGAAAGTTGGAAAAGGAGAATACAATAGAGTGGAAGGGATAAGCAAAGTGTTTTTCTTCTGGATAGGCTTCTTCTACTGGTGTTACACTACAACATTTTGTTGGGCTTTAAGTTGTAACTGATACTACCTGCTGTCAGATTGATAGTAAGGAACCAACTAGGTCAGCGATGGCAAACCTGAGTGCCAAAAAGGGAGTGCACGCTCGTCTGGGCTGCAACCTGGAAGAGGAGCTGCCCAGGGGGCATGCACACGCTGGAAAATCAACTTCCGTTTTCCAGCACGCACATGCACATGGGCCAGCTAGTCTCCCAGTTATTGGCATGCATGCACACCAGAGGTGGGTTTCAGCAGGTTCTGACCAGTTCTAGAGAACCAATAGTGGAAATTTTGAGTAGTTCGGAGAACTGGTAGTAAAAATTCTGACTGGCCCCGCCCCCATCTATTCTCTGCCTCCCGAGTCCCAGCTGATCGGGAGGAAACTGGGATTTTGCAGTAACCTTTCCCTGGATTGAGGAGGGAATGGAGATTTTACAGTATCCTTCCCCTGGAGTGGGGAGGGAATGGAGATTTTATAGTATCCTTCCCCTGCCATGCCCACCAAGCCATGCCCACCAAGTCATGTCACGCCCACCAAGCCATGCCCACAGAACTGGTAGTAAAATTTTTTGAAACCCACTACTGATGCACACGCAACGATCAGCTGGCCGGTGCACATGCTCACACTGGAAAATGGAAGACCAGCTCTTCCCGTTTCCAGCACTGCTGCACATATGAAGGCCAGCTGATCGTCTCGTGTACACGCGCACCAGAAACCCAGAACAGGAACAGGCGACACTGTGCATGCCAGGTGACATGGCTCCCCGTGCCAATTTGGGCATGCGTGCCATCATGGAACTAGGTTAATCATGCCAGCCAGCTACATCATACACTAAGAGTCACAAGTGCTCGATCCCAGCATATCTGGACTAGTGGCTGATCTCATAAGTGTGTGGCTTGAAGTTTTTAAGATATAGAAAGATGCGAGAGTTGGGATCTGAAAGCTTCTTCCACAAAGCAAGTGAAATTTCACAAAATTATGAAATAAACTTTCAGGATATTCTAACCCTCTCTACTCATGCTTGGAATTTAGCAGTTACGGTGAGCTGTATAGTGAAGCCTGGGGAAATCTCATCTTTCAGAAGTGTGTAAAAATGAGATAATCCCTTAAACAAATATTAATGTGAAAATAATGAGCTATGATAATTATGCAGTGGTGTTAGCCAGATGGTTATTTTTAATTCCCCCTCCAAAGACGTGTCTTCAAATCCAAACACAGAACAATAGAAGATGATATACATCATTCTTGTTTCTAGCGAGCTCGTTTCATTACAAATTGTCGCTGTTATATTTAAACAATATAATTAGTATTTTTTTTTACATCTTCAGTTTGCTTTTCAAATAACGATGACATTATTTGGAAGTGATTTCAGGAAAGAAAATGTTGCTGGTGAAGTAACAGATGTCTAGCATTTTCCAGCTGTTACTCTGTCTACAGCAGTAAGGGAATTATCTTTTGCATGTATTTGCATAATTGTTTCATACAATGGGAAGTCCAGTCTTCTAAGGTAGGAATGGATAAATTTGCCCATTTGGATCAGTTTCTCCATTTTTATGACCAAAACAGAACTTGTCCCTCAATTGGGAAAAACACTCCCATGTTAAAAATTCCTATTTGTTTATTTATTTTTAAATTTCACCTAATGTAAAGAGTTTTGTATATGCTTTGCTTAGCTTCAAGTGTTTTTGGCAATCTATTCAATTTAAGCACTTACAATTTAATTTATTTAATCCAGTTTTAATCCAGTTGCTCCTTCTGACATTTCAGGGTGGCTACATTGTGGCTTTCAAGCCAGAAACCTTCTCTATAGGAAGTTACTGAATTGGACAAATGTTATTTATGTGGCCTTTGGAACAACCATTTTGAATGTCCTGCTTTGATAAATAACTGGGGGCTGACATTAAACAACCTTGTTTAAGTATCCTTGTTTTCTGTATACTGTCTATGTCAGAGATAGTTTAATAGTGGCCCTTATTAGTACAGTACAGCACAGCACAGCACAGCACAGTGATCTTTACAGACAGAAATGTAACTCAGGAGTTGGGCCATGATCAGTGGTGGGATTCAGCCAGTTCGCACCACTTCGGGCAAACCGGTTGTTAACTTTCTGAGCAGTTTGGCAAACTGGTTGTGGGAAGAAATCATTAGGGCAGAGAACCGGTTGTTAAATTATTTGAATCCCACCACTGGCCATGATCATATGTGATTTGGTCTTAACTTCTTTTGGTTGGATTTTATGCTGATCAACAGAATGGTTAATATTTCTTGGATCAATTGCTAATGTTACAGATGCATGTGTTGTTCTTGGTTATCTTCATTATTTCAAACCTCTCAATATATCAGGAATAATGGGGCTTTATTTGTTATGGGAGTTGCAGCTATTGATGGTTGATACATCCTACCTGTCATGTTTGAATTCTCCTCCTCCTCTTCCTCCTCCTCCTCTTCCTCCTCCTCCTCTTCCTCTTCCTCCTTCTCCTCCTCCTTTTGGTCATATGGGAAGCACATGGATTTCAAACAGTTTGGTTAACATTTTGGAGTTGCTTTGTGTATAAAACAATTTCTTTCTCCACCCACCACTCCATTTTAAAAAAAATGTTCTTGTTGATTCTGTAGCTATGTAGATCCTTTAAATCTCTTATATACATTTATATATTTAAAAAAAACATTTGCATAATAACAATATTTGGAAAAGGCTTAGCTAGACAGAATGATCGAGTGAGTGATCAGGGAGCTATCTGAATGAGAGACGGAGAGATTTATAGAAATTCGGGTAATATGAGATAATTGCCCCCCCCCATAGTTTAAACCTCAACAATCTTGTAAAACATCCTGACAAAATAGAGTGTCATCGTCATTTTCCCAATAAGCTTTAGGGACAGTAAAAAAAATAGCACTCACTGCTACTTATTTCTATAATATCTGATGTGAAATGCGAGACTGACTTCCAAGTTAGATTGAAATGTGAATTAGGTCAAATATTTACTTCTTTCATAAGAAGAGGAAAGAAAAGAGACAGTAATAGTGGTTGCAAAGTATTCCTCTCCAAAACCAGACAACATTCACTTGTTTTGTTAGGCATTGCGTGCTCCCCAGATGTGTTGCTCATGTTTTTGATTGTGCACAGGGGTGTGAATTGCTTTGGAGGCAGATCCCACCCCATTAGAAGAACAACATAGCTGAGTTGAAGTCTCTGAGGATATTATAAAAGGAAGCTGAGATGGAGGAGAGCATCTTCTGCTCTCATTTTTGGTACCCTCCAGCAGACCCTTTCAATCTCTTCTCTGTGTACCCTCCATGTTTCCCATGGCAAACCTACACTGTTCTCCCTTATGCCTAGAGGAGAGATATTTTTTTCTTTTGGCTGCTAATTCAGAGACCTTTCCATTTAATTTTGTCCTGATTTTGGATCAGCAGTATTGCTCCCTGCTGTTGGCATCCTGCTATGCAGATTCTGATCACTAGATGGAGAGAGATAACAGTTTCATAAAGTGTGAAATCCAGAGCATCAGACAAAGTCCAACTCTTTGTGTCTCCTTCCTTGCTGACTGGCATTTTCTGCTCATCCCTCCCATTTTGGTCGTTGTTCTCTGTTTGCATTGAAACAGCAATTTTCTTCCCATTGAAGAACCTTCCCAGGCGAACAAGGATTTTTTCCCCCTCAAACATGCATTGTCGGGTTTTTTGATCTTCATGAATACAAATATTCCACATTTATATGACATTGCTATAATCCCTGAACAGTGTTTCCCTATACCAAAAAAAACTAGAGATATGTTATCAATAAGCTTGATCTACATGTCCAGATTTTAATGATATATTATAGGGAACACACATGCACAGATGTGGGAAACTGAAACAGCTGGTGTTCATTCATGCGACAGACAGTATCTGTATGCATAGACAGGCAGGGCATCTGCTTCTCAGACATACTACTACAAGCTCAGGGACAAGTAGAGTCATCCTTTACCTGTAGACTAACATGGATCCCCAAAGGTTGAAGCCATCCCACATCCATGGGCTGCCAGAATTGGCTTAGTTCCCTCTGTGCTGGCTGGGGGATTCTGGGAGTTGAAGTCCACCCATCTTCAAGCTACCAAGGTTGAGAAACACTGCTCTAGAGGGAAGTGATCAGAATTAGGTCTAATATTAATGATCTGTGGCTATAAAGTTACAGAGATCCCCAGTGGTGAAATCCTCTGCAGATTGCCACTGGTTTGCTTCCCGCGCATGTGCACTGTGCACCAAACACATGCTGTGAGTTAGTTAGTTAGTTTATTAAATTTCTATACCGCCCTTCTCCCAAAGGACTCAGGGCGGTGTACAGCCATGTTAAAACACACATAAACTCACAAAATTTAAAAACAATTTAAAATGACTATATTAAATTTGGCCCACAAAGTTAAAAATTGACAAACAACCCAATTTAAAATTCATATTCTAAGCCAGCCCGGTCTGTTGGAACAACAGGGTCTTAAGGGCACGGCAAAAGGTACGAAGGTCGGGGATCATACGTACCTCCATGGGCAGGTCATTCCAGAGGGCAGGTGCCCCCACAGAGAAGGCTCTCCCTGGGTGTCGCCAGTCAGCATTGTTGGCCGACAGCACCCTGAGAAGTCCTTCTCTGTGGGAGCGTATTGGCCGGTGGGAGGCTACCGGTGGCAGAAGGCGATCTTGTACATACCCACGTCCTAAGGCATGGAGCGCTTTAAAGGTGGTAACCAACACCTTGAATCGTACCCAGAAGACCACCGGGAGCCAGTGCAGCTCGCGCAGGAGAGGTGTTACATGGGTGCACTGTGTCGCACCCATAATTACCCATGCGGCTGCATTCTGGACCAGTTGGAGCCTCCAGGTGCTCTTCAAGGGGAGCCCCATGTAGAGAGCATTACAGTAGTCCAGATGGGACAGGACGAGGGCGTGAGTGACCGTGCGCAAGCCGTCCCAGTCCAGAAAGGGACGCAACTGGTAAATCAGGTGAACCTGATAGAAAGCTCCCCTGTCCACAGCCGTCATATGGTCTTCTAAAGACAGCTGTGCATCCAGGAGAACACCCAAGTTGCGAGCCCTCTCTGAGGGGGTCAGGATCTCGCCCCCAATAGTCAGCGATGGAGCTAGCTGGCTATATCAGGACGCCGGAAACCACAGCCACTTGGTCTTGAAAGGGTTGAGTCTCAGCTTGTTTCTCCCCATCTAGATCCGTATGGCTTCCAGGCACCAGGACATCACGTCAAGGGCATCATGTTATCAGCAGGAAAATAGTATCCACTGGAACGCCGCTCTACCAAAGGAGATTTTCGTATTACCTATTCATATTACCTATTTTACTAATTAATTATATATACTTATTAACTACACAGTAAAGTGCATTCTCTGTAACAAAGATAGGTAACTTTCCTGAGCCAGTAGGCCCATTTAAAAATCTGAACAGATGCCATGGGCACTCTGCCCAAAAGACTGCTAGCAACCTGGGGGATGTGGTCATCCAATTTTCAGAAGGCACCCTGGAGAGGTTGGCTCCGTGTTCCGCCCGCCCACTTCAGATTCTCCGTATTACCATTGGAATTTGGAGGACAGATAGCCCCAAACTGCATCCTCATCTCATTTTTATTTTCTAAGAATGCCTGCGGTGTAAGAGATGATTATGTAAATAAAAGTTAGAGACTGACACCTTATTTACAACAAGCCAGCTTCCCTTATACTTTTAATTTAAAAATCTTGTGAAAAATCAAAGTCATATTGACAAAATGACTGGCAGCAATTTCCCCTCCCCACCCAAAAAAACTCCCCAGTCCCAAGGTCACAATAGTGCTCCCAGATATAAATATATATATTTCCTCCTGTAGTTGCTTTTTAAATAAAAGTATGGGCCTAGAAACTCAGGAGACTGTGAGCTCTAGTTTTGCCTTGGGGATGAAAGCCAGCTGGGTGACTTTGAGCCAAACACTCTCTCTCAGCTCATCCCATCCCACAGGTTTGTTTGTTGTGGGGAAAACAGGAGGAGGAAGGACTAAACTAATAAAGGCAGAATAAAAATCCTTAATATAATTATAATAAATATATATTGATATGATATGATATTGTTACATTATATCTAATTTATTATACCCATTTCCCCAAAAATAAGACCCTGTCTTATATTTTTTTAACCCCGAAATAAGCGCTTGGCCTTATTTTCAGGGAGGTCTTATTATTTTGGCACACGTGGAGCAAGATGGGGCTCCCCTTGCCATCTTATCTGATTTCCAGCTCTGCGTTTAAATATTTTCGGGGAGGGCTTTTTTTCGGGGGGAGGCTTATTTTAGTGCATGCGCTCAAAAGCCCAATTGGGCTTATTATCAGGGGATGTCTTATTTTTGGGGAAACAGGGTATATGCCATTATGCCACTTCAATACATAGCAAATCATATCAACAAAAGTTGCATTGGTTTGTTTGCTCACTTGCAGGTCTCATATGTGCTCAAATGCAAAAGAGCCTCTACTCGTAACAAACTTTCCGTAATGTGGACAGGAAGAAAGCAAATCTTATTTCTTCCACAGGATGAGAACTCTGCTTGCCTCTGAGACCCTCCCAAATGTATCTTGCTGGTGATACACAGTATATTACGATGTTCCAACAACATTGCAACACTTAAAGTGCATTAATTTCAGTTTTTCTCATTATATCAGGAAGAACAAACTATTTAGCCTAGGGGTCTATACCATAATGAAATCCCAGGAAGTATCTTTTTCTCTCTGTGTATCTGTCTCCCACACACAAACACATATATACAAGTATAGAAATAGATGTTGTATATCCTGAATGTGGAACAACTCTCTCTCTCTCTCTCTCTCACTCACTCTCACTCTCACTCACTCACTCACAAACATACACATACACCACAAGGACACAAAACACAAGCACACACAAAAGGAGATAAAGATATAGATCTTGTATATCCTGAATGTGGAACATGTCATGGCAGTTTACAAAATACAGAAACCATAAAACAGTTCACAATTTATAAACTGACATGTCGCACTTAAAACATCAATCAGGTAACAACAATGTCTGCTAGTCACATAGAAGAGTTTGTTCTGTTCTTCCCTGCCACTATGACAAGGAGCTTTTCATCATGTAAGTTTCTAGCTCCTTTGCTCCACCAGTCTCAACATGGAATTTCACCCCGAATCACATCCTAGCATCCGTTTTTACATTTGAGTCAAAAAAATTTTTTTGCTCCTAAACGGCTTTTTTTCTAACCATGGCATCACGCATTTTCTTCCTCGGGCAGCAAAAATACTCGATTTTTCAAAACAGCTAATAAAAATATTTTTAAGCATGGAATTCCATCCCAAATCATATCCTAGCATCCGTTTTTACATTTGACATTTTAAAAAGGTTTTAAAAAGCTTTTGAGTTAAAAAAAAAAATTGCTCCTGGGCAGCTTTTTTTCTGACCGCGGCATCATGCGTTTTCCTCCTCGGGCAGCAAAAACACTCGATTTTGAAAAGCAGGAAATAACAACATTTTTAAACATGGAATTCCACCCCGAATCACATCCTAGCATCCGTTTTTACATTTGAGTCAAAAAAATTTTTTTGCTCCTAAACGGCTTTTTTTCTAACCGCGGCATCACGCGTTTTCTTCCTCTGACAGCAAAAATACTCGATTTTTCAAAACAGCTAATAAAAATATTTTTAAGCATGGAATTCCATCCCAAATCATATCCTAGCATCCGTTTTTACATTTGACATTTTAAAAAGGTTTTAAAAAGCTTTTGAGTTAAAAAAAAAAATTGCTCCTGGGCAGCTTTTTTTCTGACCGCGGCATCATGCGTTTTCCTCCTCGGGCAGCAAAAACACTCGATTTTGAAAAGCAGGAAATAACAACATTTTTAAACATGGAATTCCACCCCGAATCACATCCTAGCATCCGTTTTTACATTTGAGTCAAAAAAATTTTTTTGCTCCTAAACGGCTTTTTTTCTAACCGCGGCATCACGCGTTTTCTTCCTCTGACAGCAAAAACACTCGATTTTCAAAATCAGGAAATAACAACATTTTTAAATATGGAATTCCACCCCGAATCACATCCTAGCATCCGTTCTTTCATTTGAGTCAAAAAAAATTTTTTTGTCCTGAGCAGCTTTTTTTCTGACCGCAGCATCACGCATTTTCTTCCTTGGACAGCAAAAACACTCAATTTTTAAAAGCAGGAAATAACAAAATTTTTAAACATGGAATTCCACCCCGAATCACATCCTAGCATCAATTCTTACATTTCAGTCAAAAAATTTTTTTTCGTCCTGAGCAGCTTTTTTTCTGACCGCGGCATCACGCGTTTTCTTCCGCTGGAAGCAAAAACACTCGATTTTCAAAATCAGGAAATAACAATATTTTTAAACATGGAATTCCACCCCGAATCACATCCTAGCATCCGTTCTTTCATTTGAGTCAAAACAATTTTTTTCCTCCTGAGCAGATTTTTTTCTGACTGAGGCATCACGCGTTTTCTTCCTCTGGCAGCAAAAACACTCGATTTTCAAAAGCAGGAAATAACAACATTTTTAAACATGGAATTCCACCCCGAATTACATCCTAGCATCCGTTTTTACATTTGACATTTTAAAAAGGTTTTAAAAAGCTTTTGAGGTAAAAAAAAAATTGCTCCTGGGCAGCTTTTTTTCTGACCGCGGCATCACGCGTTTTCTTCCCGGGCAGCAAAAACACTCGATTTTCAAACGCAGGAAATAACATTTTTAAACATGGAATTCCACCCCGAATCACATCCTAGCATCCGTTCTTTCATTTGAGTCAAAAAAAATTTTTTCCTCCTGGGCAGCTTTTTTTCTGACTGAGGCATCACACGTTTTCTTCCTCTGGCAGCAAAAACACTCGATTTTCAAAAGCAGGAAATAACAAGATTTTTAAACATGGAATTCCACCCCGAATCACATTCTAGCATCCGTTCTTTCATTTGAGTCAAAAAAATTTTTTTCCTCCTGGGCAGATTTTTTTCTGACTGCGGCATCACGCGTTTTCTTCCTCGGGGAGCAAAAACACAAAATTTTTAAAAACAGCTAATAATAACATTTTTAAGCATGGAATTCCACCCCGAATCACATTCTAGCATCCGTTATTACATTTGAGTAAAAAAAAAAATTTTTGCTCCTGGGCAGATTTTTTTCTGACCGCGGCATCACACGTTTTCTTCCTCGGCGAGCAAAAACACTCGATTTTTAAAAACAGCTAATAATATCATTTTTAAGCATGGAATTCCACCCCGAATCACATTCTAGCATCCGTTGTTACATTTGAGTCAAAAAAATATTTTTGGTCCTGGGCAGCTTTTTTTCTGACCGCGGCATCACGCGTTTTCTTCCTCGGGGAGCAAAAACACTCGATTTTTAAAAACAGCTAATAATAACATTTTTAAGCATGGAATTCCACCCCGAATCACATTCTAGCATCCGTTGTTACATTTGAGTCAAAAAAAAAATTTTTGGTTCCTGGGAAGCTTTTTTTCTGACCGCGGCATCACGCGTTTTCTTCCTCGGGGAGCAAAAAGACTCGATTTTTAAAAACAGCTAATAATAACATTTTTAAGCATGGAATTCCACCCCGAATCACATTCTAGCATCCGTTATTACATTTGAGTCAAAAAAAAAATTTTTGCTCCTGGGTAGATTTTTTTCTGACCGCGGCATCACGCGTTTTCTTCCTCGGGCAGCAAAAAGACTCGATTTTTAAAAACAGCTAATAATATCATTTTTAAGCATGGAATTCCACCACGAATCACATTCTAGCATCCGTTGTTACATTTGAGTCAAAAAAATATTTTTGGTCCTGGGCAGCTTTTTTTCTGACCGCGGCATCACACGTTTTCTTCCGCGGGGAGCAAAAACACTCGATTTTTAAAAACAGCTAATAATAACATTTTTAAGCATGGAATTCCACCCCGAATCACATTCTAGCATCCCTTGTTACATTTGAGTCAAAAAAATTTTCTTGGTCCTGGACAGCTTTTTTTCTGACCGCGGCATCACGCGTTTTCTTCCTCGGGGAGCAAAAAGACTCGATTTTTAAAAACAGCTAATAATATCATTTTTAAGCATGGAATTCCACCCCGAATCACATTCTAGCATCCGTTATTACATTTGAGTCAAAAAAAATTTTTTTGCTCCTGGGCAGATTTTTTTCTGACCGCGGCATCACGCGGTTTCTTCCTCGGGGAGCAAAAACACTCGGTTTTTAAAAACAGCTAATAATAACATTTTTAAGCATGGAATTCCACCCCGAATCACATTCTAGCATCCGTTGTTACATTTGAGTCAAAAAAATATTTTTGGTTCTGGGCAGCTTTTTTTCTGACCGCGGCATCACACGTTTTCTTCCTCGGGGAGCAAAAACACTCGATTTTTAAAAACAGCTAATAATAACATTTTGAAGCATGGAATTCCACCCCGAATCACATTCTAGCATCTGTTGTTACATTTGAGTCAAAAAAAATTTTTTGGTCCTGGGCAGCTTTTTTTTTTTCCGCGGCATCACGCGTTTTCTTCCTCGGGGAGCAAAAACACTCGATTTTTAAAAACAGCTAATAATAACATTTTTAAGCATGGAATTCCACCCCGAATCACATTCTAGCATCCGTTATTACATTTGAGTCAAAAAAATTTTTTTTGCTCCTGGGCAGATTTTTTTCTGACCGCGGCATCACGCGTTTTCTTCCTCGGGCAGCAAAAACACTCGGTTTTTAAAAACAGCTAATAATAACATTTTTAAGCATGGAATTCCACCCCGAATCACATTCTAGCATCCGTTGTTACATTTGAGTCAAAAAAATATTTTTGGTCCTGGCAGCTTTTTTTCTGACCGCGGCATCACACGTTTTCTTCCTCAGGGAGCAAAAACACTCGATTTTTAAAAACAGCTAATAATAACATTTTTAAGCATGGAATTCCACCCCGAATCACATTCTAGCATCCGTTGTTACATTTGAGTCAAAAAAATTTTTTTGGTCCTCGGCAGCTTTTTTTCTGACCGCGGCATCACGCGTTTTCTTCCTCGGGGAGCAAAAACACTCGATTTTTAAAAACAGCTAATAATAACATTTTTAAGCATGGAATTCCACCCCGAATCACATTCTAGCATCCGTTATTACATTTGAGTCAAAAAAAATTTTTTTGCTCCTGGGCAGATTTTTTTCTGACCGTGGCATCACGCGTTTTCTTCCTCGGGCAGCAAAAAGACTCGATTTTTAAAAACAGCTAATAATATCATTTTTAAGCATGGAATTCCACCCCGAATCACATTCTAGCATCCCTTGTTACATTTGAGTCAAAAAAAATTTTTTCGTCCTGGGCAGCTTTTTTTCTGACCGCGGCATCACGCATTTTCTACCTCGGGGAGCAAAAACACTCGATTTTTAAAAACAGCGAATAATAACATTTTGAAGCATGGAATTCCACCCCGAATCACATTCTAGCATCTGTTGTTACATTTGAGTCAAAAAAAATTTTTTGGTCCTGGGCAGCTTTTTTTTTTTCCGCGGCATCACGCGTTTTCTTCCTCGGGGAGCAAAAACACTCGATTTTTAAAAACAGCTAATAATAACATTTTTAAGCATGGAATTCCACCCCGAATCACATTCTAGCATCCGTTATTACATTTGAGTCAAAAAAATTTTTTTTGCTCCTGGGCAGATTTTTTTCTGACCGCGGCATGACGCGTTTTCTTCCTCGGGGAGCAAAAACACTCGATTTTTAAAAACAGCTAATAATAACATTTTTAAGCATGGAATTCCACCCCGAATCACATTCTAGCATCCGTTATTACATTTGAGTCGAAAAAAATTTTTTTGCTCCTGGGCAGATTTTTTTCTGACCGCGGCATCACGCGTTTTCTTCCTCGGGCAGCAAAAACACTCGGTTTTTAAAAACAGCTAATAATAACATTTTTAAGCATGGAATTCCACCCCGAATCACATTCTAGCATCCGTTGTTACATTTGAGTCAAAAAAATATTTTTGGTCCTGGCAGCTTTTTTTCTGACCGCGGCATCACACGTTTTCTTCCTCAGGGAGCAAAAACACTCGATTTTTAAAAACAGCTAATAATAACATTTTTAAGCATGGAATTCCACCCCGAATCACATTCTAGCATCCGTTGTTACATTTGAGTCAAAAAAATTTTTTTGGTCCTCGGCAGCTTTTTTTCTGACCGCGGCATCACGCGTTTTCTTCCTCGGGGAGCAAAAACACTCGATTTTTAAAAACAGCTAATAATAACATTTTTAAGCATGGAATTCCACCCCGAATCACATTCTAGCATCTGTTATTACATTTGAGTCAAAAAAAATTTTTTTGCTCCTGGGCAGCTTTTTTTCTGACCGCGGCATCACGCGTTTTCTTCCTCGGGCAGCAAAAACAGTCGATTTTTAAAAACAGCTAATAATAACATTTTTAAGCATGGAATTCCACCCCGAATCACATTCTAGCATCCGTTGTTACATTTGAGTCAAAAAAAAAATTTTTGGTCCGGGTCAGCTCTTTTTCTGACCGCGGCATCACAGGTTTTCTTCCTCGGGCAGCAAAAACAGTCGATTTTTAAAAACAGCTAATAATAACATTTTTAAGCATGGAATTCCACCCCGAATCACATTCTAGCATCCGTTATTACATTTGAGTCAAAAAAAAATTTTTTGCTCCTGGGCAGATTTTTTTCTGACCGCGGCATCACGCGTTTTCTTCCTCGGGGAGCAAAAACACTCAATTTTTAAAAACAGCGAATAATAACATTTATAAGCATGGAATTCCACCCCGAATCACATTCTAGCATCCGTTGTTACATTTGAGTCAAAAAAAAATTTTTTGCTCCTGGGCAGCTTTTTTTCTGACCGCGGCATCACGCGTTTTCTTCCTCGGGGAGCAAAAAGACTCGATTTTTAAAAACAGCTAATAATATCATTTTTAAGCATGGAATTCCACCTCGAATCACATTCTAGCATCCGTTGTTACATTTGAGTCAAAAAAATATTTTTGGTCCTGGGCAGCTTTTTTTCTGACCGCGGCATCACGCGTTTTCTTCCTCGGGGAGCAAAAACACTCGATTTTTAAAAACAGCTAATAATAACATTTTTAAGCATGGAATTCCACCCCGGATCACATTCTAGCATCTGTTGTTACATTTGAGTCAAAAAAATATTTTTGGTCCTGGGCAGCTTTTTTTCTGAACGCGGCATCACGCGTTTTCTACCTCGGGGAGCAAAAACACTCGATTATTAAAAACAGCTAATAATAACATTTATAAGCATGGAATTCCACCCCGAATCACATTCTAGCATCCGTTGTTATATTTGAGTCAAAAAAAATTTTTTGGTCCTGGGCAGCTTTTTTTCTAACCGCGGCATCACGCGTTTTGTTCCTCGGGGAGCAAAAACACTTGATTTTTAAAAATAGCTAATAATAACATTTTTAAGCATGGAATTCCACCCCGAATCACATTCTAGCATCCGTTATTACATTTGAGTCAAAAAAAATTTTTTTGCTCCTGGGCAGATTTTTTTCTGACCGCGGCATCACGCGGTTTCTTCCTCGGGCAGCAAAAACACTCGGTTTTTAAAAACAGCTAATAATAACATTTTTAAGCATGGAATTCCACCCCGAATCACATTCTAGCATCCGTTGTTACATTTGAGTCAAAAAAAAAATTTTTGGTCCGGGTCAGCTCTTTTTCTGACCGCGGCATCACAGGTTTTCTTCCTCGGGCAGCAAAAACAGTCGATTTTTAAAAACAGCTAATAATAACATTTTTAAGCATGGAATTCCACCCCGAATCACATTCTAGCATCCGTTATTACATTTGAGTCAAAAAAAATTTTTTTGCTCCTGGGCAGATTTTTTTCTGACCGCGGCATCACACGATTTCTTCCTCGGGCAGCAAAAACACTCGATGTTTAAAAACAGCTAATAATAACATTTTTAAGCATGGAATTCCACCCCGGATCACATTCTAGCATCCGTTGTTACATTTGAGTCAAAAAAAATTTTTTGGTCCTGGGCAGCTTTTTTTCTGACCGCGACATCACGCGTTTTCTTCCTCGGCAGCAAAAACAGTCGATTTTTAAAAACAGGTAATAATAACATTTATAAGCATGGAATTCCACCCCGAATCACATTCTAGCATCCGTTATTACATTTGAGTCGAAAAAAATTTTTTTGCTCCTGGGCAGATTTTTTTCTGACCGCGGCATCACGCGTTTTCTTCCTCGGGGAGCAAAAACACTCGATTTTTAAAAACAGCTAATAATAACATTTTGAAGCATGGAATTCCACCCCGAATCACATTCTAGCATCCGTTGTTACATTTGAGTCAAAAAAAAAATTTTTGGTCCGGGTCAGCTCTTTTTCTGACCGCGGCATCACAGGTTTTCTTCCTCGGGCAGCAAAAACAGTCGATTTTTAAAAACAGCTAATAATAACATTTTTAAGCATGGAATTCCACCCCGAATCACATTCTAGCATCCGTTATTACATTTGAGTCAAAAAAATTTTTTTTGCTCCTGGGCAGATTTTTTTCTGACCGCGGCATCACGCGTTTTCTTCCTCGGGCAGCAAAAACACTCGGTTTTTAAAAACAGCTAATAATAACATTTTTAAGCATGGAATTCCACCCCGAATCACATTCTAGCATCCGTTGTTACATTTGAGTCAAAAAAATATTTTTGGTCCTGGCAGCTTTTTTTCTGACCGCGGCATCACACGTTTTCTTCCTCAGGGAGCAAAAACACTCGATTTTTAAAAACAGCTAATAATAACATTTTTAAGCATGGAATTCCACCCCGAATCACATTCTAGCATCCGTTGTTACATTTGAGTCAAAAAAATTTTTTTGGTCCTCGGCAGCTTTTTTTCTGACCGCGGCATCACGCGTTTTCTTCCTCGGGGAGCAAAAACACTCGATTTTTAAAAACAGCTAATAATAACATTTTTAAGCATGGAATTCCACCCCGAATCACATTCTAGCATCCGTTATTACATTTGAGTCAAAAAAAATTTTTTTGCTCCTGGGCAGATTTTTTTCTGACCGTGGCATCACGCGTTTTCTTCCTCGGGCAGCAAAAAGACTCGATTTTTAAAAACAGCTAATAATATCATTTTTAAGCATGGAATTCCACCCCGAATCACATTCTAGCATCCCTTGTTACATTTGAGTCAAAAAAAATTTTTTCGTCCTGGGCAGCTTTTTTTCTGACCGCGGCATCACGCATTTTCTACCTCGGGGAGCAAAAACACTCGATTTTTAAAAACAGCGAATAATAACATTTTGAAGCATGGAATTCCACCCCGAATCACATTCTAGCATCTGTTGTTACATTTGAGTCAAAAAAAATTTTTTGGTCCTGGGCAGCTTTTTTTCTGACCGCGGCATCACGCGTTTTCTTCCTCGGGCAGCAAAAACAGTCGATTTTTAAAAACAGCTAATAATAACATTTTTAAGCATGGAATTCCACCCCGAATCACATTCTAGCATCTGTTGTTACATTTGAGTCAAAAAAAATTTTTTGGTCCTGGGCAGCTTTTTTTTTTTCCGCGGCATCACGCGTTTTCTTCCTCGGGGAGCAAAAACACTCGATTTTTAAAAACAGCTAATAATAACATTTTTAAGCATGGAATTCCACCCCGAATCACATTCTAGCATCCGTTATTACATTTGAGTCAAAAAAATTTTTTTTGCTCCTGGGCAGATTTTTTTCTGACCGCGGCATGACGCGTTTTCTTCCTCGGGGAGCAAAAACACTCGATTTTTAAAAACAGCTAATAATAACATTTTTAAGCATGGAATTCCACCCCGAATCACATTCTAGCATCCGTTATTACATTTGAGTCGAAAAAAATTTTTTTGCTCCTGGGCAGATTTTTTTCTGACCGCGGCATCACGCGTTTTCTTCCTCGGGCAGCAAAAACACTCGGTTTTTAAAAACAGCTAATAATAACATTTTTAAGCATGGAATTCCACCCCGAATCACATTCTAGCATCCGTTGTTACATTTGAGTCAAAAAAATATTTTTGGTCCTGGCAGCTTTTTTTCTGACCGCGGCATCACACGTTTTCTTCCTCAGGGAGCAAAAACACTCGATTTTTAAAAACAGCTAATAATAACATTTTTAAGCATGGAATTCCACCCCGAATCACATTCTAGCATCCGTTGTTACATTTGAGTCAAAAAAATTTTTTTGGTCCTCGGCAGCTTTTTTTCTGACCGCGGCATCACGCGTTTTCTTCCTCGGGGAGCAAAAACACTCGATTTTTAAAAACAGCTAATAATAACATTTTTAAGCATGGAATTCCACCCCGAATCACATTCTAGCATCTGTTATTACATTTGAGTCAAAAAAAATTTTTTTGCTCCTGGGCAGCTTTTTTTCTGACCGCGGCATCACGCGTTTTCTTCCTCGGGCAGCAAAAACAGTCGATTTTTAAAAACAGCTAATAATAACATTTTTAAGCATGGAATTCCACCCCGAATCACATTCTAGCATCCGTTGTTATATTTGAGTCAAAAAAAATTTTTTGGTCCTGGGCAGCTTTTTTTCTAACCGCGGCATCACGCGTTTTGTTCCTCGGGGAGCAAAAACACTTGATTTTTAAAAATAGCTAATAATAACATTTTTAAGCATGGAATTCCACCCCGAATCACATTCTAGCATCCGTTATTACATTTGAGTCAAAAAAAATTTTTTTGCTCCTGGGCAGATTTTTTTCTGACCGCGGCATCACGCGGTTTCTTCCTCGGGCAGCAAAAACACTCGGTTTTTAAAAACAGCTAATAATAACATTTTTAAGCATGGAATTCCACCCCGAATCACATTCTAGCATCCGTTGTTACATTTGAGTCAAAAAAAAAATTTTTGGTCCGGGTCAGCTCTTTTTCTGACCGCGGCATCACAGGTTTTCTTCCTCGGGCAGCAAAAACAGTCGATTTTTAAAAACAGCTAATAATAACATTTTTAAGCATGGAATTCCACCCCGAATCACATTCTAGCATCCGTTATTACATTTGAGTCAAAAAAAATTTTTTTGCTCCTGGGCAGATTTTTTTCTGACCGCGGCATCACACGATTTCTTCCTCGGGCAGCAAAAACACTCGATGTTTAAAAACAGCTAATAATAACATTTTTAAGCATGGAATTCCACCCCGGATCACATTCTAGCATCCGTTGTTACATTTGAGTCAAAAAAAATTTTTTGGTCCTGGGCAGCTTTTTTTCTGACCGCGACATCACGCGTTTTCTTCCTCGGCAGCAAAAACAGTCGATTTTTAAAAACAGGTAATAATAACATTTATAAGCATGGAATTCCACCCCGAATCACATTCTAGCATCCGTTATTACATTTGAGTCGAAAAAAATTTTTTTGCTCCTGGGCAGATTTTTTTCTGACCGCGGCATCACGCGTTTTCTTCCTCGGGGAGCAAAAACACTCGATTTTTAAAAACAGCTAATAATAACATTTTGAAGCATGGAATTCCACCCCGAATCACATTCTAGCATCCGTTGTTACATTTGAGTCAAAAAAAAAATTTTTGGTCCGGGTCAGCTCTTTTTCTGACCGCGGCATCACAGGTTTTCTTCCTCGGGCAGCAAAAACAGTCGATTTTTAAAAACAGCTAATAATAACATTTTTAAGCATGGAATTCCACCCCGAATCACATTCTAGCATCCGTTATTACATTTGAGTCAAAAAAATTTTTTTTGCTCCTGGGCAGATTTTTTTCTGACCGCGGCATCACGCGTTTTCTTCCTCGGGCAGCAAAAACACTCGGTTTTTAAAAACAGCTAATAATAACATTTTTAAGCATGGAATTCCACCCCGAATCACATTCTAGCATCCGTTGTTACATTTGAGTCAAAAAAATATTTTTGGTCCTGGCAGCTTTTTTTCTGACCGCGGCATCACACGTTTTCTTCCTCAGGGAGCAAAAACACTCGATTTTTAAAAACAGCTAATAATAACATTTTTAAGCATGGAATTCCACCCCGAATCACATTCTAGCATCCGTTGTTACATTTGAGTCAAAAAAATTTTTTTGGTCCTCGGCAGCTTTTTTTCTGACCGCGGCATCACGCGTTTTCTTCCTCGGGGAGCAAAAACACTCGATTTTTAAAAACAGCTAATAATAACATTTTTAAGCATGGAATTCCACCCCGAATCACATTCTAGCATCCGTTATTACATTTGAGTCAAAAAAAATTTTTTTGCTCCTGGGCAGATTTTTTTCTGACCGTGGCATCACGCGTTTTCTTCCTCGGGCAGCAAAAAGACTCGATTTTTAAAAACAGCTAATAATATCATTTTTAAGCATGGAATTCCACCCCGAATCACATTCTAGCATCCCTTGTTACATTTGAGTCAAAAAAAATTTTTTCGTCCTGGGCAGCTTTTTTTCTGACCGCGGCATCACGCATTTTCTACCTCGGGGAGCAAAAACACTCGATTTTTAAAAACAGCGAATAATAACATTTTGAAGCATGGAATTCCACCCCGAATCACATTCTAGCATCTGTTGTTACATTTGAGTCAAAAAAAATTTTTTGGTCCTGGGCAGCTTTTTTTCTGACCGCGGCATCACGCGTTTTCTTCCTCGGGCAGCAAAAACAGTCGATTTTTAAAAACAGCTAATAATAACATTTTTAAGCATGGAATTCCACCCCGAATCACATTCTAGCATCTGTTGTTACATTTGAGTCAAAAAAAATTTTTTGGTCCTGGGCAGCTTTTTTTTTTTCCGCGGCATCACGCGTTTTCTTCCTCGGGGAGCAAAAACACTCGATTTTTAAAAACAGCTAATAATAACATTTTTAAGCATGGAATTCCACCCCGAATCACATTCTAACATCCGTTATTACATTTGAGTCAAAAAAATTTTTTTTGCTCCTGGGCAGATTTTTTTCTGACCGCGGCATGACGCGTTTTCTTCCTCGGGGAGCAAAAACACTCGATTTTTAAAAACAGCTAATAATAACATTTTTAAGCATGGAATTCCACCCCGAATCACATTCTAGCATCCGTTATTACATTTGAGTCGAAAAAAATTTTTTTGCTCCTGGGCAGATTTTTTTCTGACCGCGGCATCACGCGTTTTCTTCCTCGGGCAGCAAAAACACTCGGTTTTTAAAAACAGCTAATAATAACATTTTTAAGCATGGAATTCCACCCCGAATCACATTCTAGCATCCGTTGTTACATTTGAGTCAAAAAAATATTTTTGGTCCTGGCAGCTTTTTTTTCTGACCGCGGCATCACACGTTTTCTTCCTCAGGGAGCAAAAACACTCGATTTTTAAAAACAGCTAATAATAACATTTTTAAGCATGGAATTCCACCCCGAATCACATTCTAGCATCCGTTGTTACATTTGAGTCAAAAAAATTTTTTTGGTCCTCGGCAGCTTTTTTTCTGACCGCGGCATCACGCGTTTTCTTCCTCGGGGAGCAAAAACACTCGATTTTTAAAAACAGCTAATAATAACATTTTTAAGCATGGAATTCCACCCCGAATCACATTCTAGCATCTGTTATTACATTTGAGTCAAAAAAAATTTTTTTGCTCCTGGGCAGCTTTTTTTCTGACCGCGGCATCACGCGTTTTCTTCCTCGGGCAGCAAAAACAGTCGATTTTTAAAAACAGCTAATAATAACATTTTTAAGCATGGAATTCCACCCCGAATCACATTCTAGCATCCGTTGTTACATTTGAGTCAAAAAAAAAATTTTTGGTCCGGGTCAGCTCTTTTTCTGACCGCGGCATCACAGGTTTTCTTCCTCGGGCAGCAAAAACAGTCGATTTTTAAAAACAGCTAATAATAACATTTTTAAGCATGGAATTCCACCCCGAATCACATTCTAGCATCCGTTATTACATTTGAGTCAAAAAAAAATTTTTTGCTCCTGGGCAGATTTTTTTCTGACCGCGGCATCACGCGTTTTCTTCCTCGGGGAGCAAAAACACTCAATTTTTAAAAACAGCGAATAATAACATTTATAAGCATGGAATTCCACCCCGAATCACATTCTAGCATCCGTTGTTACATTTGAGTCAAAAAAAATTTTTTTGCTCCTGGGCAGCTTTTTTTCTGACCGCGGCATCACGCGTTTTCTTCCTCGGGGAGCAAAAAGACTCGATTTTTAAAAACAGCTAATAATATCATTTTTAAGCATGGAATTCCACCTCGAATCACATTCTAGCATCCGTTGTTACATTTGAGTCAAAAAAATATTTTTGGTCCTGGGCAGCTTTTTTTCTGACCGCGGCATCACGCGTTTTCTTCCTCGGGGAGCAAAAACACTCGATTTTTAAAAACAGCTAATAATAACATTTTTAAGCATGGAATTCCACCCCGGATCACATTCTAGCATCTGTTGTTACATTTGAGTCAAAAAAATATTTTTGGTCCTGGGCAGCTTTTTTTCTGAACGCGGCATCACGCGTTTTCTACCTCGGGGAGCAAAAACACTCGATTATTAAAAACAGCTAATAATAACATTTATAAGCATGGAATTCCACCCCGAATCACATTCTAGCATCCGTTGTTATATTTGAGTCAAAAAAAATTTTTTGGTCCTGGGCAGCTTTTTTTCTAACCGCGGCATCACGCGTTTTGTTCCTCGGGGAGCAAAAACACTTGATTTTTAAAAATAGCTAATAATAACATTTTTAAGCATGGAATTCCACCCCGAATCACATTCTAGCATCCGTTATTACATTTGAGTCAAAAAAAATTTTTTTGCTCCTGGGCAGATTTTTTCTGACCGCGGCATCACGCGGTTTCTTCCTCGGGCAGCAAAAACACTCGGTTTTTAAAAACAGCTAATAATAACATTTTTAAGCATGGAATTCCACCCCGAATCACATTCTAGCATCCGTTGTTACATTTGAGTCAAAAAAAAAATTTTTGGTCCGGGTCAGCTCTTTTTCTGACCGCGGCATCACAGGTTTTCTTCCTCGGGCAGCAAAAACAGTCGATTTTTAAAAACAGCTAATAATAACATTTTTAAGCATGGAATTCCACCCCGAATCACATTCTAGCATCCGTTATTACATTTGAGTCAAAAAAAATTTTTTTGCTCCTGGGCAGATTTTTTTCTGACCGCGGCATCACACGATTTCTTCCTCGGGCAGCAAAAACACTCAATTTTTAAAAACAGCGAATAATAACATTTATAAGCATGGAATTCCACCCCGAATCACATTCTAGCATCCGTTGTTACATTTGAGTCAAAAAAAAAATTTTTTGCTCCTGGGCAGCTTTTTTTCTGACCGCGGCATCACGCGTTTTCTTCCTCGGGGAGCAAAAAGACTCGATTTTTAAAAACAGCTAATAATATCATTTTTAAGCATGGAATTCCACCTCGAATCACATTCTAGCATCCGTTGTTACATTTGAGTCAAAAAAATATTTTTGGTCCTGGGCAGCTTTTTTTCTGACCGCGGCATCACGCGTTTTCTTCCTCGGGGAGCAAAAACACTCGATTTTTAAAAACAGCTAATAATAACATTTTTAAGCATGGAATTCCACCCCGGATCACATTCTAGCATCTGTTGTTACATTTGAGTCAAAAAAATATTTTTGGTCCTGGGCAGCTTTTTTTCTGAACGCGGCATCACGCGTTTTCTACCTCGGGGAGCAAAAACACTCGATTATTAAAAACAGCTAATAATAACATTTATAAGCATGGAATTCCACCCCGAATCACATTCTAGCATCCGTTGTTATATTTGAGTCAAAAAAAATTTTTTGGTCCTGGGCAGCTTTTTTTCTAACCGCGGCATCACGCGTTTTGTTCCTCGGGGAGCAAAAACACTTGATTTTTAAAAATAGCTAATAATAACATTTTTAAGCATGGAATTCCACCCCGAATCACATTCTAGCATCCGTTATTACATTTGAGTCAAAAAAAATTTTTTTGCTCCTGGGCAGATTTTTTCTGACCGCGGCATCACGCGGTTTCTTCCTCGGGCAGCAAAAACACTCGGTTTTTAAAAACAGCTAATAATAACATTTTTAAGCATGGAATTCCACCCCGAATCACATTCTAGCATCCGTTGTTACATTTGAGTCAAAAAAAAAATTTTTGGTCCGGGTCAGCTCTTTTTCTGACCGCGGCATCACAGGTTTTCTTCCTCGGGCAGCAAAAACAGTCGATTTTTAAAAACAGCTAATAATAACATTTTTAAGCATGGAATTCCACCCCGAATCACATTCTAGCATCCGTTATTACATTTGAGTCAAAAAAAATTTTTTTGCTCCTGGGCAGATTTTTTTCTGACCGCGGCATCACACGATTTCTTCCTCGGGCAGCAAAAACACTCGATGTTTAAAAACAGCTAATAATAACATTTTTAAGCATGGAATTCCACCCCGGATCACATTCTAGCATCCGTTGTTACATTTGAGTCAAAAAAAATTTTTTGGTCCTGGGCAGCTTTTTTTCTGACCGCGACATCACGCGTTTTCTTCCTCGGCAGCAAAAACAGTCGATTTTTAAAAACAGGTAATAATAACATTTATAAGCATGGAATTCCACCCCGAATCACATTCTAGCATCCGTTATTACATTTGAGTCGAAAAAAATTTTTTTGCTCCTGGGCAGATTTTTTTCTGACCGCGGCATCACGCGTTTTCTTCCTCGGGGAGCAAAAACACTCGATTTTTAAAAACAGCTAATAATAACATTTTGAAGCATGGAATTCCACCCCGAATCACATTCTAGCATCCGTTGTTACATTTGAGTCAAAAAAAAAATTTTTGGTCCGGGTCAGCTCTTTTTCTGACCGCGGCATCACAGGTTTTCTTCCTCGGGCAGCAAAAACAGTCGATTTTTAAAAACAGCTAATAATAACATTTTTAAGCATGGAATTCCACCCCGAATCACATTCTAGCATCCGTTATTACATTTGAGTCAAAAAAAATTTTTTTGCTCCTGGGCAGATTTTTTTCTGACCGCGGCATCACACGTTTTCTTCCTCGGGGAGCAAAAACACTCGATTTTTAAAAACAGCGAATAATAACATTTTTAAGCATGGAATTCCACCCCGAATCACATTCTAGCATCCGTTATTACATTTGAGTCAAAAAAAAAATTTTTGCTCCTGGGCAGATTTTTTTCTGACCGCGGCATCACGCGTTTTCTTCCTCGGGCAGCAAAAAGACTCGATTTTTAAAAACAGCTAATAATATCATTTTTAAGCATGGAATTCCACCACGAATCACATTCTAGCATCCGTTGTTACATTTGAGTCAAAAAAATATTTTTGGTCCTGGGCAGCTTTTTTTCTGAACGCGGCATCACGCGTTTTCTACCTCGGGGAGCAAAAACACTCGATTTTTAAAAACAGCTAATAATAACATTTATAAGCATGGAATTCCACCCCGAATCACATTCTAGCATCCGTTGTTATATTTGAGTCAAAAAAAATTTTTTGGTCCTGGGCAGGTTTTTTTCTGACCGCGGCATCACGCGTTTTGTTCCTCGGGGAGCAAAAACACTTGATTTTTAAAAATAGCTAATAATAACATTTTTAAGCATGGAATTCCACCCCGAATCACATTCTAGCATCCGTTATTACATTTGAGTCAAAAAAAATTTTTTTGCTCCTGGGCAGATTTTTTTCTGACCGCGGCATCACGCGGTTTCTTCCTCGGGCAGCAAAAACACTCGGTTTTTAAAAACAGCTAATAATAACATTTTTAAGCATGGAATTCCACCCCGAATCACATTCTAGCATCCGTTGTTACATTTGAGTCAAAAAAAAAATTTTTGGTCCGGGTCAGCTCTTTTTCTGACCGCGGCATCACAGGTTTTCTTCCTCGGGCAGCAAAAACAGTCGATTTTTAAAAACAGCTAATAATAACATTTTTAAGCATGGAATTCCACCCCGAATCACATTCTAGCATCCGTTATTACATTTGAGTCAAAAAAAATTTTTTTGCTCCTGGGCAGATTTTTTTCTGACCGCGGCATCACACGATTTCTTCCTCGGGCAGCAAAAACACTCGATGTTTAAAAACAGCTAATAATAAACATTTTTAAGCATGGAATTCCACCCCGGATCACATTCTAGCATCCGTTGTTACATTTGAGTCAAAAAAAATTTTTTGGTCCTGGGCAGCTTTTTTTCTGACCGCGACATCCACGCGTTTTCTTCCTCGGCAGCAAAAACAGTCGATTTTTAAAAACAGGTAATAATAACATTTATAAGCATGGAATTCCACCCCGAATCACATTCTAGCATCCGTTATTACATTTGAGTCGAAAAAAATTTTTTTGCTTCTGGGCAGATTTTTTTCTGACCGCGGCATCACGCGTTTTCTTCCTCGGGGAGCAAAAAACACCTCGATTTTTAAAACAGCTAATAATAACATTTTGAAGCATGGAATTCCACCCCGAATCACATTCTAGCATCCGTTGTTACATTTGAGTCAAAAAAAAAATTTTTGGTCCGGGTCAGCTCTTTTTCTGACCGCGGCATCACAGGTTTTCTTCCTCGGGCAGCAAAAAGACTCGATTTTTAAAAACAGCTAATAATATCATTTTTAAGCATGGAATTCCACCACGAATCACATTCTAGCATCCGTTGTTACATTTTGAGTCAAAAAAATATTTTTGGTCCTGGGCAGCTTTTTTTCTGACCGCGGCATCACACGTTTTCTTCCGCGGGGAGCAAAAACACTCGATTTTTAAAAACAGCTAATAATAACATTTTTAAGCATGGAATTCCACCCCGAATCACATTCTAGCATCCCTTGTTACATTTGAGTCAAAAAAATTTTCTTGGTCCTGGGCAGCTTTTTTTCTGACCGCGGCATCACGCGTTTTCTTCCTCGGGGAGCAAAAAGACTCGATTTTTAAAAACAGCTAATAATATCATTTTTAAGCATGGAATTCCACCCCGAATCACATTCTAGCATCCGTTGTTACATTTGAGTCAAAAAAATATTTTTGGTCCTGGGCAGCTTTTTTTCTGACCGCGGGCATCACGCGTTTTCTTCCTCGTGGAGCAAAAACACTCGATTTTAAAAACAGCTAATAATAACATTTTTAAGCATGGAATTCCACCCCGGATCACATTCTAGCATCCGTTGTTACATTTGAGTCAAAAAAAATTTTTTGGTCCTGGGCAGCTTTTTTTCTGACCGCGGCATCACGCCTTTTCTTCCTCGGGGAGCAAAAACACTCGATTTTTAAAAACAGCTAATAATAACATTTATAAGCATGGAATTCCACCCCGAATCACATTCTAGCATCCGTTGTTATATTTGAGTCAAAAAAAATTTTTTGGTCCTGGGCAGCTTTTTTTCTGACCGCGGCATCACGCGTTTTGTTCCTCGGGGAGCAAAAACACTCAATTTTTAAAAACAGCTAATAATAACATTTTTAAGCATGGAATTCCACCCCGAATCACATTCTAGCATCCGTTATTACATTTCAGTCGAAAAAAATTTTTTTTGCTCCTGGGCAGATTTTTTTCTGACCGCGGCATCACACGTTTTCTTCCTCGGGCAGCAAAAACACTTCGGTTTTTAAAAACAGCTAATAATAACATTTTTAAGCATGGAATTCCACCCCGAATCACATTCTAGCATCCGTTGTTACATTTGAGTCAAAAAAATTTTTTTGGTCCTCGGCAGCTTTTTTTCTGACCGCGGCATCACGCGTTTTCTTCCTCGGGGAGCAAAAAACACTCGATTTTTAAAAACAGCTAATAATAACATTTTTAAGCATGGAATTCCACCCCGAATCACATTCTAGCATCCGTTATTACATTTGAGTCAAAAAAAATTTTTTTGCTCCTGGGCAGATTTTTTTCTGACCGTGGCATCACGTGTTTTCTTCCTCGGGCAGCAAAAAGACTCGATTTTTAAAAACAGCTAATAATATCATTTTTAAGCATGGAATTCCACCCCGAATCACATTCTAGCATCCCTTGTTACATTTGAGTCAAAAAAAATTTTTTTCGTCCTGGGCAGCTTTTTTTCTGACCGCGGCATCACGCATTTTCTACCTCGGGGAGCAAAAACACTCGATTTTTAAAAACAGCTAATAATAACATTTTGAAGCATGGAATTTCCCACCCCGAATCACATTCTAGGCATCTGTTGTTACATTTGAGTCAAAAAAAATTTTTTGGTCCTGGGCAGCTTTTTTTCTGACTGCAGCATCACGCGTTTCTTCCTCGGCGGAGCAAAAACACTCGATTTTTAAAAACAGCTAATAATAACATTTTTAAGCATGGAATTCCACCCCGAATCACATTCTAGCATCCGTTATTACATTTGAGTCAAAAAAAATTTTTTTGCTCCTGGGCAGATTTTTTTCTGACCGCGGCATCACGCGTTTTCTTCCTCGGGGAGCAAAAACACTCGATTTTTAAAAACAGCTAATAATAACATTTTTAAGCATGGAATTCCACCCCGAATCACATTCTAGCATCCGTTATTACATTTGAGTCAAAAAAATTTTTTTTTGCTCCTGGGGCAGATTTTTTTCTGACCGAGCGGCATCACACGTTTCTTCCTCGGGGAGCAAAAACATTCGATTTTTAAAAACAGCTAATAATAACATTTTGAAGCATGGAATTCCACCCCGAATCACATTCTAGCATCCGTTATTACATTTGAGTCGAAAAAAAATTTTTTTGCTCCTGGGCAGATTTTTTTCTGACCGCGGCATCACGCGTTTTCTTCCTCGGGGAGCAAAAACACTCGATTTTTAAAAACAGCTAATAATAACATTTTTAAGCATGGAATTCCACCCCGAATCACATTCTAGCATCCGTTGTTATATTTGAGTCAAAAAAAAATTTTTTGGTCCTGGGCAGCTTTTTTTCTGACCGCGGCATCACGCGTTTTCTTCCTCGGGAGCAAAAACACTTGATTTTTAAAAACAGCTAATAATAACATTTTTAAGCATGGAATTCCACCCCGAATCACATTCTAGCATCCGTTATTACATTTGAGTCAAAAAAAATTTTTTTGCTCCTGGGCAGATTTTTTTCTGACCGCGGGCATCACGCGTTTTCCTCCTCGGGGAGCAAAAACACTCGATTTTTAAAAACAGCTAATAATAACATTTTTAAGCATGGAATTCCACCCCGAATCACATTCTAGCATCCGTTATTACATTTGAGTCAAAAAAAATTTTTTTGCTCCTGGGCAGATTTTTTTCTGACCGCGGCATCACGCGTTTTCCTCCTCGGGGAGCAAAAACACTCGATTTTTAAAAACAGCTAATAATAACATTTTTTAAGCATGGAATTCCACCCCCGAATCACATTCTAGCATCCGTTATTACATTTGAGTCAAAAAAAATTTTTTTGCTCCTGGGCAGATTTTTTTTCTGACCGCGGGCATCACGCGTTTTTCCTCCTCGGGAGCAAAAACACTCGATTTTTAAAAACAGCTAATAATAACATTTTTAAGCATGGAATTCCACCCCGAATCACATTCTAGCATCCGTTATTACATTTGAGTCAAAAAATTTTTTTTTTGCTCCTGGGCAGATTTTTTTCTGACCGCGGCATCACACGTTTTCTTCCTCGGGGAGCAAAAACACTCGATTTTTAAAAAACAGCTAATAATATCATTTTTAAGCATGGAATTCCACCCCGAATCACATTCTAGCATCTGTTGTTACATTTGAGTCAAAAAAATATTTTTGGTCCTGGGCAGCTTTTTTTCTGACCGCGGCATCACGCGTTTTCTACCTCGGGGAGCAAAAACACTCGATTTTTAAAAACAGCTAATAATAACATTTTTAAGCATGGAATTCCACCCCGAATCACATTCTAGCATCCATTATTACATTTGAGTCAAAAAAAAAATTTTTTGCTCCTGGGCAGATTTTTTTTCTGACTGCGGCATCACACGTTTCTTCCACGGAGAGCAAAAACACTCGATTTTTAAAAACAGCTAATAATAACATTTTTAAGCATGGAATTCCACCCCGAATCACATTCTAGCATCCGTTGTTACATTTGAGTCAAAAAAATATTTTTGGTCCTGGGCAGCTTTTTTTATGACCGCGGGCATCACGCGTTTTCTTCCTCGGGGAGCAAAAACACTCGATTTTTAAAAACAGCTAATAATAACATTTTTAAGCATGGAATTCCACACCCGAATCACATTCTAGCATCCGTTATTACATTTGAGTCAAAAAAAAATTCTTTGCTCCTGGGCAGATTTTTTTCTGACCGCGGCATCATGCGTTTTCTTCCTCGGGGAGCAAAAACAATCGATTTTTAAAAACAGCTAATAATATCATTTTTAAGCATGGAATTCCACCCCGAATCACATTCTAGCATCCGGTTGTTACATTTGAGTCAACAAAATATTTTTCGTCCTGGGCAGCTTTTTTTCTGACCGCGGCATCACGCGTTTTCTTCCTCGGGGAGCAAAAAACACTCGATTTTTAAAAACTGATAATAATAACATTTTTAAGCATGGAATTCCACCCCGAATCACATTCTAGCATCCGTTGTTACATTTGAGTCAAAAAAAATATTTTTGGTCCTGGGCAGCTCTTTTTCTGACTGCGGCATCACACGTTTTCTTCCTCGGAGAGCAAAAACACTCGATTGTTAAAAAAAGCTAATAATAACATTTTTAAGCATGGAATTCCACCCCGAATCACATTCTAGCATCCGTTGTTACATTTGAGTCAAAAAAATATTTTTGGTCCTGGGCAGGTTTTTTTCTGACCGCGGCATCACGCGTTTTCTTCCTCGGGGAGCAAAAACACTCGATTTTTAAAAACAGCTAATAATAAACATTTTTAAGCATGGAATTCCAACCCCGAATCACATTCTAGCATCCGTTGTTATATTTGAGTCAAAAAAATATTTTTGGTCCTGGGGCAGCTTTTTTTCTGACCGCGGCATCACGTGTTTTCGTCCTCGGGGAGCAAAAACACTCCATTTTAAAAAACAGCTAATAATAACATTTTTAAGCATGGAAATTCCACCCCGAATCACATTCTAGCATCCGTTATTACATTTGAGTCAAAAAAATTTTTTTGGTCCGGGTCAGCTGTTTTTCTGACCGCGGCATCACAGGTTTTCTTCCTCGGGCAGCAAAAACAGGTCGATTTTTAAAAACAGGTAATAATAACATTTATAAGCATGGAATTCCACCCCGAATCACATTCTAGCATCCGTTATTACATTTGAGTCAAAAAAAATTTTTTGGTTCCTGGGAAGCATTTTTTTTCTGACCGCGGCATCACGCGTTTTCTTCCTCGGGGAGCAAAAAGACTCGATTTTTAAAAACAGCTAATAATAACATTTTGAAGCATGGAATTCCACCCCGAATCACATTCTAGCATCCGTTATTACATTTGAGTCGAAAAAAATTTTTTTGCTCCTGGGCAGATTTTTTTTCTGACCGCGGCATCACGCGTTTTCTTCCTCGGGGAGCAAAAACACTCGATTTTTAAAAACAGCTAATAATAACATTTATAAGCATGGAATTCCACCCCGAATCACATTCTAGCATCCGTTGTTATATTTGAGTCAAAAAAAATTTTTTGGTCCTGGGCAGCTTTTGTTCTGACCGCGGCATCACGCGTTTTCTCTTCCTCGGAGAGCAAAAACACTCGATTTTTAAAAAACAGCTAATAATAACATTTTTAAGCATGGAATTCCACCCCGAATCACATTCTAGCATCCGTTGTTACATTTGAGTCAAAAAAAAATTTTTTGGTCCTGGGCAGCTTTTTTTCTGACCGCGGCATCACGCGTTTTCTTCCTCGGGGAGCAAAAACACTCAATTTTTAAAAACAGCTAATAATAACATTTCTAAGCATGGAATTCCACCCCGAATCACATTCTAGCATCCGTTGTTACATTTGAGTCAAAAAAAATTTTTTGGTCCTGGGCAGCTTTTTTTCTGACCGCGGCATCACGCGTTTTCTTCCTCGGGGAGCAAAAACACTCGATTTTTAAAAACAGCTAATAATAACATTTTTTAAGCATGGAATTCCCCCCCGAATCACATTCTAGCATCTGTTATTACATTTGAGTCAAAAAAATTTTTTTGCTCCTGGGCAGATTTTTTCTGACCGCGGCATCAAGCGTTTTCTTCCTCGGGGGAGCAAAAACACTCGATTATTAAAAACAGCTAATAATAACATTTATAAGCATGGAATTCCACTCCGAATCACATTCTAGCATCCGTTGTTACATTTGAGTCAAAAAAATTTTTTTGGTCCTTGGCAGCTTTTTTTCTGACCGCCGGCATCACGCGTTTTCTTCCTCGGGGAGCAAAAACACTCAATTTTTAAAAACAGCTAATAATAACATTTCTAAGCATGGAATTCCACCCCGAATCACATTCTAGCATCCGTTGTTACATTTGAGTCAAAAAAAATTTTTTGGTTCCTGGGAAGCTTTTTTTCTGACCGCGGGCATCACGCGTTTTTCTTCCTCGGGGAGCAAAAAGACTCGATTTTTAAAAACAGCTAATAATAACATTTTATAAGCATGGAATTCCACCCCGAATCACATTCTAGCATCCGTTATTACATTTGAGTCAAAAAAAAAATTTTTGCTCCTGGGCAGATTTTTTTCTGACCGCGGCATCACGCGTTTTCTTCCTCGGGCAGCAAAAAGACTCGATTTTTAAAAACAGCTAATAATATCATTTTTAAGCATGGAATTCCACCCCGAATCACATTCTAGCGTCCGTTGTTACATTTGAGTCAAAAAAATTTTTTTTGCTCCTGGGCAGATTTTTTTCTGACCGCTGGCATCACGCGTTTTCTTCCTTGGGCAGTAAAAACACTCGGTTTTTAAAAACAGCTAATAATAACATTTATAAGCATGGAATTCCACCCCGAATCACATTCTAGCATCCGTATTACATTTGAGTCGAAAAAAATTTTTTTGGTCCGGGTCAGCTGTTTTTCTGACCGCGGCATCACAGGTTTTCTTCCTCGGGGAGCAAAAACACTCGATTTTTAAAAACAGTTAAATAATAACATTTATAAGCATGGAATTCCCCCCCCGAATCACATTCTAGCATCCGTTGTTATATTTGAGTCAAAAAAAAAATTTTTTGGTCCTGGGCAGCTTTTGTTCTGACCGCGGCATTAAGCGTTTTCTTCCTCGGGGAGCAAAAACACTCGATTATTAAAAACAGCTAATAATAACATTTATAAGCATGGAATTCCACTCCGAATCACATTCCTAGCATCCGTTGTTACATTTGAGTCAAAAAAATTTTTTTGGTCCTTGGCAGCTTTTTTTCTGACCGCGGCATCACGCGTTTTCTTCCTCGGGGAGCAAAAAACACTCAATTTTTAAAAACAGCTAATAATAACATTTCTAAGCATGGAATTCCACCCCGAATCACATTCTAGCATCCGTTGTTACATTTGAGTCAAAAAAAATTTTTTGGTTCCTGGGAAGCTTTTTTTCTGACCGCGGCATCACGCGTTTTCTTCCTCGGGGAGCAAAAAGACTCGATTTTTAAAAACAGCTAATAATAACATTTATAAGCATGGAATTCCACCCCGAATCACATTCTAGCATCCGTTATACATTTGAGTCAAAAAAAAAAATTTTTGCTCCTGGGCAGATTTTTTTTCTGACCGCGGCATCACGCGTTTTCTTCCTTGGGCAGCAAAAAGACTCGATTTTTAAAAACAGCTAATAATATCATTTTTAAGCATGGAATTCCACCCCGAATCACATTCTAGCGTCCGTTGTTACATTTGAGTCAAAAAAAATTTTTTTTGCTCCTGGGCAGATTTTTTTCTGACCGCGGCATCACGCGTTTTCTTCCTTGGGCAGTAAAAACAATCGGTTTTTAAAAACAGCTAATAATAACATTTATAAGCATGGAATTCCACCCCGAATCACATTCTAGCATCCGTTATTACATTTGAGTCGAAAAAAATTTTTTTGGTCCGGGTCAGCTGTTTTTCTGACCGCCGGCATCACAGGTTTTCTTCCTCGGGGGAGCAAAAACACTCGATTTTTAAAAACAGTTAATAATAACATTTATAAGCATGGAATTCCACCCCGAATCACATTCTAGCATCCGTTGTTATATTTGAGTCAAAAAAAATTTTTTGGTCCTGGGCAGCTTTTGTTCTGACCGCGGCATCACGCGTTTTCTTCCTCGGAGAGCAAAAAGACTCGATTTTTAAAAACAGCTAATAATAACATTTTTAAGCATGGAATTCCACCCCGAATCACATTCTAGCATCCGTTGTTACATTTGAGTCAAAAAAAATTTTTGGTCCTGGGCAGCTTTTTTTCTGACCGCGGCATCACGCGTTTTCTTCCTCGGGGAGCAAAAACACTCGATTTTTAAAAACAGCTAATAATAACATTTTTAAGCATGGAATTCCACCCCGAATCACATTCTAGCATCCGTTGTTACATTTGAGTCAAAAAAATATTTTTGGTCCTGGGCAGCTTTTTTTCTGACCGCGGCATCACGCGTTTTCGTCCTCGGGGAGCAAAAACACTCCATTTTTAAAAACAGCTAATAAATACATTTTTAAGCATGGGATTTCCACCCCGAATCACATTCTAGCATCCGTTGTTACATTTGAGTCAAAAAAATATTTTTGGTCCTGGGCAGCTTTTTTTCTGACCGCGGCATCATACGTTTTCTTCCTCGGGGAGCAAAAAGACTCGATTTTTAAAAACAGCTAATAATATCATTTTTAAGCATGGAATTCCACCCCGAATCACATTCTAAGCGTCCGTTGTTACATTTGAGTCAAAAAAAATTTTTTTGCTCCTGGGCAGATTTTTTTCTGACCGCGGCATCACGCGTTTTTCCTCGGGCAGTAAAAACACTCGGTTTTTAAAAACAGCTAATAATAACATTTTGAAGCATGGAATTCCACCCCGAATCACATTCTAGCATCCGTTGTTACATTTGAGTCCAAAAAAAATTTTTTGGTCCGGGTCATCTGTTTTTCTGACCGCGGCATCACAGGTTTTCTTCCTCGGGCAGCAAAAACAGTCGATTTTTAAAAACAGGTAATATTAACATTTATAAGCATGGAATTCCCACCCCGAATCACATTCTAGCATCCGTTATTACATTTGAGGTCAAAAAAAATTTTTTGGTTCCTGGGAAGTTTTTTTTTCTGACCGCGGCATCACAACCGTTTTCTTCCTCGGGGAGCAAAAAGACTCGATTTTTAAAAACAGCTAATAATAACATTTTTAAGCATGGAATTCCACCCCGAATCACATTCTAGCATCCGTTGTTACACTTGAGTCAAAAAAAATTTTTTGGTCCTGGGCAGCTTTTTTTCTGACCGCGGCATCACGCGTTTTCTTCCTCGGGGAGCAAAAACACTCGATTTTTAAAAACAGCTAATAATAACATTTTTAAGCATGGAATTCCACCCCGAATCACATTCTAGCATCCGTTATTACATTTGAGTCAAAAAAAAAATTCTTTGCTCCTGGGCAGATTTTTTTCTGACCGCGGCATCATGCGTTTTCTTCCTCGGGGAGCAAAAACAATCGATTTTTAAAAACAGCTAATAATATCATTTTTAAGGATGGAATTCCACCCCGAATCACATTCTAGCATCCGTTGTTACATTTGAGTCAACAAAATATTTTTCGTCCTGGGCAGCTTTTTTTCTGACCGCGGCATCACGCGTTTTCTTCCTCGGGGAGCAAAAACACTCGATTTTTAAAAACTGATAATAATAACATTTTTAAGCATGGAATTCCACCACTAATCACATTCTAGCATCCGTTATCCATTTGAGTCAAAAAAAATTTTTTTGCTCCTGGGCAGATTTTTTTTTTCACCGCGGCATCACGCGTTTTCTTCCTCGGGGAGCAAAAACACTTGATTTTTAAAAACAGCTAATAATAACATTTTGAAGCATGGAATTCCACCCCGAATCACATTCTAGCATCCGTTCTTACATTTGAGTCAAAAAAAATTTTTTGCTCCTGGGCAGATTTTTTTTTTCACCGCGGCATCACGCGTTTTCGTCCTCGGGGAGCAAAAACACTCGATTTTTAAAAACAGCTAATAATAACATTTTGAAGCATGGAATTCCACCCCGAATCACATTCTAGCATCCGTTGTTACATTTGAGTCAAAAAAAAATTTTTTGGTCCGGGTCATCTGTTTTTCTGACCCGCCGGCATCACAGGTTTTCTTCCTCGGGCAGCAAAAACAGTCGATTTTTAAAAACAGGTAATATTAACATTTATAAGCATGGAATTCCACCCCGAATCACATTCTAGCATCCGTTATTACATTTGAGTCAAAAAAAATTTTTTGGTTCCTGGGAAGTTTTTTTTCTGACCGCGGCATCACACGTTTTCTTCCTCGGGGAGCAAAAAGACTCGATTTTTAAAAACAGCTAATAATAACATTTTTAAGCATGGAATTCCACCCCGAATCACATTCTAGCATCCGTTGTTACACTTGAGTCAAAAAAATTTTTTGGTCCTGGGCAGCTTTTTTTCTGACCGCGGCATCACGCGTTTTCTTCCTCGGGGAGCAAAAACACTCGATTTTTAAAAAACAGCTAATAATAACATTTTTAAGCATGGAATTCCACCCCCGAATCACATTCTAGCATCCGTTATTACATTTGAGTCAAAAAAAAATTCTTTGCTCCTGGGCAGATTTTTTTCTGACCGCGGGCATCATGCGTTTTCTTCCTCGGGGAGCAAAAACAATCGATTTTTAAAAACAGCTAATAATATCATTTTTAAGGATGGAATTCCACCCCGAATCACATTCTAGCATCCGTTGTTACATTTGAGTCAACAAAATATTTTTCGTCCTGGGCAGCTTTTTTTCTGACCGCGGCATCACGCGTTTTCTTCCTCGGGGAGCAAAAACACTCGATTTTTAAAAACTGATAATAATAACATTTTTAAGCATGGAATTCCACCACTAATCACATTCTAGCATCCGTTATTCCATTTGAGTCAAAAAAAATTTTTTTGCTCCTGGGCAGATTTTTTTTTTCACCGCGGCATCACGCGTTTTCTTCCTCGGGGAGCAAAAACACTTGATTTTTAAAAACAGCTAATAATAACATTTTGAAGCATGGAATTCCACCCCGAATCACATTCTAGCATCCGTTCTTACATTTGAGTCAAAAAAAATTTTTTGCTCCTGGGCAGATTTTTTTTTTCAACCGCGGCATCACGCGTTTTCGTCCTCGGGGAGCAAAAACACTCCGATTTTTAAAAACAGCTAATAATAACATTTTGAAGCATGGAATTCCACCCCGAATCACATTCTAGCATCCGTTATTATATTTGAGTCAAAAAAAAATTTTTTGCTCTTGGGCAGATTTTTTTCTGACCGCGGCATCACGCATTTTCTTCCTCGGGGAGCAAAAACACTCGATTTTTAAAAACAGCTAATAATAACATTTTGAAGCATGGAATTCCACCCCGAATCACATTCTAGCATCCGTTGTTACATTTGAGTCAAAAAAATATTTTTGGTCTTGGGCAGCTCTTTTTCTGACTGCGGCATCACACGTTTTCTTCCTCGGAGAGCAAAAAACACTCGATTATTAAAAAAAGCTAATAATAACATTTTTAAGCATGGAATTCCACCCCGAATCACATTCTAGCATCCGTTGTTACATTTGAGTCAAAAAAATATTTTTGGTCCTGGGCAGGTTTTTTTCTGACCGCAGGCATCACGCGTTTTCTTCCTCGGGGAGCAAAAACACTCGATTTTTAAAAACAGCTAATAATAACATTTTTAAGCATGGAATTCCACCCCGGAATCACATTCTAGCATCCGTTGTTATATTTGAGTCAAAAAAAATATTTTTGGTCCTGGGCAGCTTTTTTTCTGACCGCGGCATCACGTGTTTTCGTCCTCGGGGAGCAAAAACACTCCATTTTAAAAAACAGCTAATAATAACATTTTTAAGCATGGAATTCCACCCCGAATCACATTCTAGCATCCGTTATTACATTTGAGTCAAAAAAATTTTTTTGGTCCGGGTCAGCTGTTTTTCTAACCGCGGCATCACAGGTTTTCTTCCTCGGGCAGCAAAAACAGTCGATTTTTAAAAACAGGTAATAATAACATTTATAAGCATGGAATTCCACCCCGAATCACATTCTAGCATCCGTTATTACATTTGAGTCAAAAAAAATTTTTTGGTTCCTGGGAAGCTTTTTTTCTGACCGCGGCATCACGCGTTTTCTTCCTCGGGGAGCAAAAAGACTCGATTTTTTAAAAACAGCTATAATAACATTTTGAAGCATGGAATTCCACCCCGAATCACATTCTAGCATCCGTTATTACATTTGAGTCGAAAAAAAATTTTTTGCTCCTGGGCAGATTTTTTTTCTGACCGCGGCATCACGCGTTTTCTTCCTCGGGGAGCAAAAAACACTCGATTTTTAAAAACAGCTAATAATAACATTTATAAGCATGGAATTCCACCCCGAATCACATTCTAGCATCCGTTGTTATATTTGAGTCAAAAAAAATTTTTTGGTCCTGGGCAGCTTTTGTTCTGACCGCGGGCATCACGCGTTTTCTTCCTCGGAGAGCAAAAACACTCGATTTTTAAAAACAGCTAATAATAACATTTTTAAGCATGGAATTCCACCCCGAATCACATTCTAGCATCCGTTGTTACATTTGAGTCAAAAAAAAATTTTTTGGTCCTGGGCAGCTTTTTTTCTGACCGCGGCATCACGCGTTTTCTTCCTCGGGGAGCAAAAACACTCGATTTTTAAAAACAGCTAATAATAACATTTTTAAGCATGGGAATTCCCCCCCCGAATCACATTCTAGCATCTGTTATTACATTTGAGTCAAAAAAATTTTTTTGCTCCTGGGCAGATTTTTTCTGACCGCGGCATCAAGCGTTTTCTTCCTCGGGGAGCAAAAACACTCGATTATTAAAAACAGCTAATAATAACATTTATAAGCATGGAATTCCACTCCGAATCACATTCTAGCATCCCGTTGTTACATTTGAGTCAAAAAAATTTTTTTGGTCCTTGGCAGCTTTTTTTCTGACCGCGGCATCACGCGTTTTCTTCCTCGGGGAGCAAAAACACTCAATTTTTAAAAACAGCTAATAATAACATTTCTAAGCATGGAATTCCACCCCGAATCACATTCTAGCATCCGTTGTTACATTTGAGTCAAAAAAAAATTTTTGGTTCCTGGGAAGCTTTTTTTTCTGACCGCAGGCATCACGCGTTTTCTTCCTCGGGGAGCAAAAAGACTCGATTTTTAAAAACAGCTAATAATAACATTTATAAGCATGGAATTCCACCCCGAATCACATTCTAGCATCCGTTATTACATTTGAGTCAAAAAAAAAAATTTTTGCTCCTGGGCAGATTTTTTTCTGACCGCGGCATCACGCGTTTTCTTCCTCGGGCAGCAAAAAGACTCGATTTTTAAAAACAGCTAATAATATCATTTTTTAAGCATGGAATTCCACCCCGAATCACATTCTAGCGTCCGTTGTTACATTTGAGTCAAAAAAATTTTTTTTGCTCCTGGGGCAGATTTTTTTCTGACCGCGGCATCACGCGTTTTCTTCCTTGGGCAGTAAAAACACTCGGTTTTTAAAAACAGCTAATAATAACATTTTGAAGCATGGAATTCCACCCCGAATCACATTCTAGCATCCGTTGTTACATTTGAGTCAAAAAAAATTTTTTGGTCCGGGTCAGCTGTTTTTCTGACCGCGGCATCACAGGTTTTCTTCCTCGGGCAGCAAAAACAGTCGATTTTTAAAAACAGGTAATAATAACATTTATAAGCATGGAATTCCACCCCGAATCACATTCTAGCATCCGTTATTACATTTGAGTCGAAAAAAATTTTTTTGGTCCGGGTCAGCTGTTTTTCTGACCGCGGCATCACAGGTTTTCTTCCTCGGGGAGCAAAAACACTCGATTTTTAAAAACAGTTAATAATAACATTTATAAGCATGGAATTCCACCCCGAATCACATTCTAGCATCCGTTGTTATATTTGAGTCAAAAAAAATTTTTTGGTCCTGGGCAGCTTTTGTTCTGACCACGGCATCACGCGTTTTCTTCCTCGGAGAGCAAAAAGACTCGATTTTTAAAAACAGCTAATAATAACATTTTTAAGCATGGAATTCCACCCCGAATCACATTCTAGCATCCGTTGTTACATTTGAGTCAAAAAAATATTTTTGGTCCTGGGCAGCTTTTTTTCTGACCGCGGCATCACGCGTTTTCTTCCTCGGGGAGCAAAAACACTCGATTTTAAAAACAGCTAATAATAACATTTTTAAGCATGGGATTCCACCCCGAATCACATTCTAGCATCCGTTGTTACATTTGAGTCAAAAAAATTTTTTTGGTCCGGGTCAGCTGTTTTTCTGACCGCGGCATCACAGGTTTTCTTCCTCGGGCAGCAAAAACACTCGATTTTTAAAAACAGCTAATATTAACATTTATAAGCATGGAATTCCACCCCGAATCACATTCTAGCATCCGTTATTACATTTGAGTCAAAAAAAAATTTTTGGTTCCTGGGAAGTTTTTTTTCTGACCGCGGCATCACAACGTTTTCTTCCTCGGGGAGCAAAAAGACTCGATTTTTAAAAACAGCTAATAATAACATTTTTAAGCATGGAATTCCACCCCGAATCACATTCTAGCATCCGTTATTACATATGAGTCATAAAAAAAATTTTTGCTCCTGGGCAGATTTTTTTCTGACCGCCGGCATCACGCGTTTTCTTCCTCGGGGAGCAAAAACACTCGATTTTTAAAAACAGCTAATAATAACATTTTTAAGCATGGAATTCCACCCCCGAATCACATTCTAGCATCCGTTGTTACATTTGAGTCAAAAAAAATATTTTTGGTCCTGGGCAGCTGTTTTTCTGACTGCGGCATCACGCGTTTTCGTCCTCGGGGAGCAAAAACACTCCATTTTTAAAAACAGCTAATAATAACATTTTTAAGCATGGAATTCCACCCCGAATCACATTTTAGCATCCGTTATTACATTTGAGTCAAAAAAAAATTTTTTTGCTCCTGGGCAGATTTTTTTCTGACCGCGGCATCAAGCGTTTTCTTCCTCGGGGAGCAAAAACACTCGATTATTAAAAACAGCTAATAATAACATTTATAAGCATGGAATTCCACCCTTATAAGCATGGAATTCCACCCCGAATCACATTCTAGCATCCGTTGTTACATTTGAGTCAAAAAAAATTTTTTGGTCCTTGGCAGCTTTTTTTCTGACCGCGGCATCACGCGTTTTCTTCCTCGGGGAGCAAAAACACTCAATTTTTAAAAACAGCTAATAATAACATTTTTAAGCATGGAATTCCACCCCGAATCACATTCTAGCATCCGTTGTTACATTTGAGTCAAAAAAAATTTTTTGGTTCCTGGGAAGCTTTTTTTCTGACCGCGGCATCACACGTTTTCTTCCTCGGGGAGCAAAAAGACTCGATTTTTAAAAACAGCTAATAATATCATTTTTAAGCATGGAATTCCACCCCGAATCACATTCTAGCGTCCGTTGTTACATTTGAGTCAAAAAAATTTTTTTTGCTCCTGGGCAGATTTTTTTCTGACCGCGGCATCACGCGTTTTCTTCCTCGGGCAGTAAAAACACTCGGTTTTTAAAAACAGCTAATAATAGCATCTTGAAGCATGGAATTCCACCCCGAATCACATTCTAGCATCCGTTGTTACATTTGAGTCAAAAAAAATTTTTTGGTCCTTGGCAGCTTTTTTTCTGACCGCGGCATCACGCGTTTTCTTCCTCGGGGAGCAAAAACACTCAATTTTTAAAAACAGCTAATAATAACATTTTTAAGCATGGAATTCCACCCCGAATCACATTCTAGCGTCCGTTGTTACATTTGAGTCAAAAAAAATTTTTTTTGCTCCTGGGCAGATTTTTTTCTGACCGCGGCATCACGCGTTTTCTTCCTCACGGAGCAAAAACACTCGGTTTTTAAAAACAGCTAATAATAGCATTTTGAAGCATGGAATTCCACCCCGAATCACATTCTAGCATCCGTTGTTACCTTTGAGTCAAAAAAATTTTTTTGGTCCGGGTCAGCTGTTTTTCTGACCGCGGCATCACAGGTTTTCTTCCTCGGGCAGCAAAAACAGTCGGTTTTTAAAAACAGGTAATATTAACATTTATAAGCATGGAATTCCACCCCGAATCACATTCTAGCATCCGTTATTACATTTGAGTCAAAAAAAAATTTTTTGGTTCCTGGGAAGCTTTTTTTCTGACCGCGGTATCACGCCTTTTCTTCCTCGGGGAGCAAAAAGACTCGATTTTTAAAAACAGTTAATAATAACATTTTTAAGCATGGAATTCCACCCCGAATCACATTCTAGCATCCGTTATTACATATGAGTCAAAAAAAAATTTTTTGCTCCTGGGCAGATTTTTTTCTGACCGCGGCATCACGCGTTTTCTTCCTCGGGGAGCAAAAACACTCGATTTTTAAAAACAGCTAATAATAACATTTTTAAGCATGGAATTCCACCCCGAATCACATTCTAGCATCCGTTGTTACATTTGAGTCAAAAAAATATTTTTGGTCCTGGGCAGCTTTTTTTCTGACTGCGGCATCACGCGTTTCTTCGTCCTCCGGGGAGCAAAAACACTCCATTTTTAAAAACAGCTAATAATAACATTTTTAAGCATGGAATTCCACCCCGAATCACATTTTAGCATCCGTTATTACATTTGAGTCAAAAAAAAATTTTTTGCTCCTGGGCAGATTTTTTTCTGACCGCGGCATCACGCGTTTTCTTCCTCACGGAGCAAAAACACTCGATTTTTAAAAACAGCTAATAATAACATTTTTAAGCATGGAATTCCACCCCAAATCACATTCTAGCATCCGTTGTTACATTTGAGTCAAAAAAAAATTTTTGGTCCTGGGCAGATTTTTTTCTGACCGCGGCATCACGCGTTTTCTTCCTCGGGCAGTAAAAACACTCGGTTTTTAAAAACAGCTAATAATAACATTTTGAAGCATGGAATTCCACCCCGAATCACATTCTAGCATCCGTTGTTACATTTGAGTCAAAAAAAAATTTTTGGTCCGGGTCAGCTGTTTTTCTGACCGCGGCATCACAGGTTTTCTTCCTCGGGCAGCAAAAACAGTCGATTTTTAAAAACAGGTAATAATAACATTTATAAGCATGGAATTCCACCCCGAATCATATTCTAGCATCCGTTATTACATTTGAGTCGAAAAAAATTTTTTTGGTCCGGGTCAGCTGTTTTTCTGACCGCGGCATCACAGGTTTTCTTCCTCGGGGAGCAAAAACAGTCGATTTTTAAAAACAGCTAATAATAACATTTATAAGCATGGAATTCCACCCCGAATCACATTCTAGCATCCGTTATTACATTTGAGTCGAAAAAATTTTTTTTGCTCCTGGGCAGCTTTTTTTCTGACCGCGGCATCACGCGTTTTCTTCCTCGGGGAGCAAAAACACTCGATTTTTAAAAACAGCTAATAATAACATTTTTAAGCATGGAATTCCACCCCGAATCACATTCTAGCATCTGTTATTACATTTGAGTCAAAAAAATTTTTTTGCTCCTGGGCAGATTTTTTCTGACCGCGGCATCAAGCGTTTTCTTCCTCGGGGAGCAAAAACACTCGATTATTAAAAACAGCTAATAATAACATTTATAAGCATGGAATTCCACTCCGAATCACATTCTAGCATCCGTTGTTACATTTGAGTCAAAAAAATTTTTTTGGTCCTTGGCAGCTTTTTTTCTGACCGCGGCATCACGCGTTTTCTTCCTCGGGGAGCAAAAACACTCGGTTTTTAAAAACAGCTAATAATAACATTTTTAAGCATGGAATTCCACCCCGAATCACATTCTAGCATCCGTTGTTACATTTGAGTCAAAAAAATTTTTTTGGTCCTGGGCAGCTTTTTTTCTGACCGCGGCATCACGCGTTTTCTTCCTCGGGGAGCACAAACACTCGATTTTTAAAAACAGCTAATAATAACATTTTTAAGCATGGAATTCCACCCCGAATCACATTCTAGCATCCGTTGTTATATTTGAGTCAAAAAAAATTTTTTGCTCCTGGGCAGATTTTTTTCTGACCGCGGCATCACGCGTTTTCTTCCTCGGGGAGCAAAAACACTCGGTTTTTAAAAACAGCTAATAATAACATTTTTAAGCATGGAATTCCACCCCGAATCACATTCTAGCATCCGTTATTACATTTGAGTCAAAAAATTTTTTTTTGCTCCTGGGCAGATTTTTTTCTGACCGCGGCATCACGCGTTTTCTTCCTCGGGCAGCAAAAACACTCGGTTTTTAAAAACAGGTAATAATAACATTTTGAAGCATGGAATTCCACCCCGAATCACATTCTAGCATCCGTTGTTACATTTGAGTCAAAAAAATATTTTTGGTCCTGGGCAGCTTTTTTTCTGACCGCGGCATCACACGTTTTCTTCCTCGGGGAGCAAAAAGACTCGAGTTTTAAAAACAGCGAATAATAACATTTTTAAGCATGGAATTCCACCCCGAATCACATTCTAGCATCCATTGTTACATTTGAGTCAAAAAAATTTTTTTGGTCCTGGGCAGCTTTTTTTCTGACCGCGGCATCACGCGTTTTCTTCCTCGGGGAGCAAAAACACTCGATTTTTAAAAACAGCTAATAATATCATTTTTAAGCATGGAATTCCACCCCGAATCACATTCTAGCATCTGTTGTTACATTTGAGTCAAAAAAATATTTTTGGTCCTGGGCAGCTTTTTTTCTGACCGCGGCATCACGCGTTTTCTACCTCGGGGAGCAAAAACACTCGATTTTTAAAAACAGCTAATAATAACATTTTTAAGCATGGAATTCCACCCCGAATCACATTCTAGCATCCGTTATTACATTTGAGTCAAAAAAAATTTTTTTGCTCCTGGGCAGATTTTTTTCTGACTGCGGCATCACACGTTTCCTTCCTCGGAGAGCAAAAACACTCGATTTTTAAAAACAGCTAATAATAACATTTTTAAGCATGGAATTCCACCCCGAATCACATTCTAGCATCCGTTGTTACATTTGAGTCAAAAAAATATTTTTGGTCCTGGGCAGCTTTTTTTATGACCGCGGCATCACGCGTTTTCATCATCGGGGAGCAAAAACACTCCATTTTTAAAAACAGCTAATAATAACATTTTTAAGCATGGAATTCCACCCCGAATCACATTTTAGCATCCGTTATTACATTTGAGTCAAAAAAAAATTTTTTGCTCCTGGGCAGATTTTTTTCTGACCGCGGCATCACGCGTTTTCTTCCTCAGGGAGCAAAAACACTCGATTTTTAAAAACAGCTAATAATAACATTTTTAAGCATGGAATTCCACCCCGAATCACATTCTAGCATCCGTTGTTACACTTGAGTCAAAAAAAAATTTTTGGTCCTGGGCAGCTTTTTTTCTGACCGCGGCATCACGCGTTTTCTTCCTCGGGGAGCAAAAACACTCGATTTTTAAAAACAGCTAATAATAACATTTTTAAGCATGGAATTCCACCCCGAATCACATTCTAGCATCCGTTATTACATTTGAGTCAAAAAAAAATTCTTTGCTCCTGGGCAGATTTTTTTCTGACCGCGGCATCATGCGTTTTCTTCCTCGGGGAGCAAAAACAATCGATTTTTAAAAACAGCTAATAATATCATTTTTAAGCATGGAATTCCACCCCGAATCACATTCTAGCATCCATTGTTACATTTGAGTCAACAAAATATTTTTCGTCCTGGGCAGCTTTTTTTCTGACCGCGGCATCACGCGTTTTCTTCCTCGGGGAGCAAAAACACTCGATTTTTAAAAACTGATAATAATAACATTTTTAAGCATGGAATTCCACCACTAATCACATTCTAGCATCCGTTATTCCATTTGAGTCAAAAAAAATTTTTTTGCTCCTGGGCAGATTTTTTTTTTCACCGCGGCATCACGCGTTTTCTTCCTCGGGGAGCAAAAACACTTGATTTTTAAAAACAGCTAATAATAACATTTTGAAGCATGGAATTCCACCCCGAATCACATTCTAGCATCCGTTCTTACATTTGAGTCAAAAAAAATTTTTTGGTCCTGGGCAGATTTTTTTTTTTCACCGCGGCATCACGCGTTTTCGTCCTTGGGGAGCAAAAACACTCGATTTTTAAAAACAGCTAATAATAACATTTTGAAGCATGGAATTCCACCCCGAATCACATTCTAGCATCCGTTATTATATTTGAGTCAAAAAAAAATTTTTTGCTCCTGGGCAGATTTTTTTCTGACCGCGGCATCACGCATTTTCTTCCTCGGGGAGCAAAAACACTCGATTTTTAAAAACAGCTAATAATAACATTTTTAAGCATGGAATTCCACCCCGAATCACATTCTAGCATCCGTTATTACATTTGAGTCAAAAAAAATTTTTTGGTTCCTGGGAAGCTTTTTTTCTGACCGCGGCATCACGCGTTTTCTTCCTCGGGGAGCAAAAAGACTCGATTTTTAAAAACAGCTAATAATAACATTTTGAAGCATGGAATTCCACCCCGAATCACATTCTAGCATCCGTTATTACATTTGAGTCGAAAAAAATTTTTTTGCTCCTGGGCAGATTTTTTTCTGACCGCGGCATCACGCGTTTTCTTCCTCGGGGAGCAAAAACACTCGATTTTTAAAAACAGCTAATAATAACATTTATAAGCATGGAATTCCACCCCGAATCACATTCTAGCATCCGTTGTTATATTTGAGTCAAAAAAAATTTTTTGGTCCTGGGCAGCTTTTGTTCTGACCGCGGCATCACGCGTTTTCTTCCTCGGAGAGCAAAAACACTCGATTTTTAAAAACAGCTAATAATAACATTTTTAAGCATGGAATTCCACCCCGAATCACATTCTAGCATCCGTTGTTACATTTGAGTCAAAAAAAAATTTTTTGGTCCTGGGCAGCTTTTTTTCTGACCGCGGCATCACGCGTTTTCTTCCTCGGGGAGCAAAAACACTCGATTTTTAAAAACAGCTAATAATAACATTTTTAAGCATGGAATTCCCCCCCGAATCACATTCTAGCATCTGTTATTACATTTGAGTCAAAAAAAATTTTTTGCTCCTGGGCAGATTTTTTCTGACCGCGGCATCAAGCGTTTTCTTCCTCGGGGAGCAAAAACACTCGATTATTAAAAACAGCTAATAATAACATTTATAAGCATGGAATTCCACCCCGAATCACATTTCAGCGTCCGTTGTTACATTTGAGTCAAAAAAATTTTTTTTGCTCCTGGGCAGATTTTTTTCTGACCGCGGCATCACGCGTTTTCTTCCTTGGGCAGTAAAAACACTCGGTTTTTAAAAACAGCTAATAATAACATTTTGAAGCATGGAATTCCACCCCGAATCACATTCTAGCATCCGTTGTTACATTTGAGTCAAAAAAAATTTTTTGGTCCGGGTCAGCTGTTTTTCTGACCGCGGCATCACAGGTTTTCTTCCTCGGGCAGCAAAAACAGTCGATTTTTAAAAACAGGTAATAATAACATTTATAAGCATGGAATTCCACCCCGAATCACATTCTAGCATCCGTTATTACATTTGAGTCGAAAAAAATTTTTTTGGTCCGGGTCAGCTGTTTTTCTGACCGCGGCATCACAGGTTTTCTTCCTCGGGGAGCAAAAACACTCGATTTTTAAAAACAGTTAATAATAACATTTATAAGCATGGAATTCCACCCCGAATCACATTCTAGCATCCGTTGTTATATTTGAGTCAAAAAAAATTTTTTGGTCCTGGGCAGCTTTTGTTCTGACCGCGGCATCACGCGTTTTCTTCCTCGGAGAGCAAAAAGACTCGATTTTTAAAAACAGCTAATAATAACATTTTTAAGCATGGAATTCCACCCCGAATCACATTCTAGCATCCGTTGTTACATTTGAGTCAAAAAAAAATTTTTGGTCCTGGGCAGCTTTTTTTCTGACCGCGGCATCACGCGTTTTCTTCCTCGGGGAGCAAAAACACTCGATTTTTAAAAACAGCTAATAATAACATTTTTAAGCATGGAATTCCACCCCGAATCACATTCTAGCATCCGTTGTTACATTTGAGTCAAAAAAATATTTTTGGTCCTGGGCAGCTTTTTTTCTGACCGCGGCATCACGCGTTTTCGTCCTCGGGGAGCAAAAACACTCCATTTTTAAAAACAGCTAATAATAACATTTTTAAGCATGGGATTCCACCCCGAATCACATTCTAGCATCCGTTGTTACATTTGAGTCAAAAAAATTTTTTTGGTTCCTGGGAAGCTTTTTTTCTGACCGCGGCATCACGCGTTTTCTTCCTCGGGGAGCAAAAAGACTCGATTTTTAAAAAAAGCTAATAATAACATTTTTAAGCATGGAATTCCACCCCGAATCACATTCTAGCATCCGTTATTACATTTGAGTCAAAAAAAAATTTTTTGCTCCTGGGCAGATTTTTTTCTGATCGCGGCATCACGCGTTTTCTTCCTCGGGCAGTAAAAACACTCGGTTTTTAAAAACAGCTAATAATAACATTTTGAAGCATGGAATTCCACCCCGAATCACATTCTAGCATCCGTTGTTACATTTGAGTCAAAAAAAATTTTTTGGTCCGGGTCAGCTGTTTTTCTGACCGCGGCATCACAGGTTTTCTTCCTCGGGCAGCAAAAACAGTCGATTTTTAAAAACAGGTAATATTAACATTTATAAGCATGGAATTCCACCCCCGAATCACATTCTAGCATCCGTTATTACATTTGAGTCAAAAAAAATTTTTTGGTTCCTGGGAAGTTTTTTTTCTGACCGCGGCATCACACGTTTTCTTCCTCGGGGAGCAAAAAGACTCGATTTTTAAAAACAGCTAATAATAACATTTTTAAGCATGGAATTCCACCCCGAATCACATTCTAGCATCCGTTATTACATATGAGTCAAAAAAAAAATTTTTGCTCCTGGGCAGATTTTTTTCTGACCGCGGCATCACGCGTTTTCTTCCTCGGGGAGCAAAAACACTCGATTTTTAAAAACAGCTAATAATAACATTTTTAAGCATGGAATTCCACCCCGAATCACATTCTAGCATCCGTTGTTACATTTGAGTCAAAAAAATATTTTTGGTCCTGGGCAGCTGTTTTTCTGACTGCGGCATCACGCGTTTTCGTCCTCGGGGAGCAAAAACACTCCATTTTTAAAAACAGCTAATAATAACATTTTTAAGCATGGAATTCCACCCCGAATCACATTTTAGCATCCGTTATTACATATGAGTCAAAAAAAATTTTTTTGCTCCTGGGCAGATTTTTTTCTGACCGCGGCATCAAGCGTTTTCTTCCTCGGGGAGCAAAAACACTCGATTATTAAAAACAGCTAATAATAACATTTATAAGCATGGAATTCCACCCCGAATCACATTCTAGCATCCGTTGTTACATTTGAGTCAAAAAAAATTTTTTGGTCCTTGGCAGCTTTTTTTCTGACCGCGGCATCACGCGTTTTCTTCCTCGGGGAGCAAAAACACTCAATTTTTAAAAACAGCTAATAATAACATTTTTAAGCATGGAATTCCACCCCGAATCACATTCTAGCATCCGTTGTTACATTTGAGTCAAAAAAAATTTTTTGGTTCCTGGGAAGCTTTTTTTCTGACCGCGGCATCACGCGTTTTCTTCCTCGGGGAGCAAAAAGACTCGATTTTTAAAAAAAGCTAATAATAACATTTTTAAGCATGGAATTCCACCCCGAATCACATTCTAGCATCCGTTATTACATTTGAGTCAAAAAAAAAATTTTTGCTCCTGGGCAGATTTTTTTCTGACCGCGGCATCACGCGTTTTCTTCCTCGGGCAGCAAAAAGACTCGATTTTTAAAAACAGCTAATAATATCATTTTTAAGCATGGAATTCCACCACGAATCACATTCTAGCATCCGTTGTTACATTTGAGTCAAAAAAATATTTTTGGTCCTGGGCAGCATTTTTTCTGACCGCGGCATCACACGTTTTCTTCCTCGGGGAGCAAAAAGACTCGATTTTTAAAAACAGCTAATAATATCATTTTTAAGCATGGAATTCCACCCCGAATCACATTCTAGCGTCCGTTGTTACATTTGAGTCAAAAAAATTTTTTTTGCTCCTGGGCAGATTTTTTTCTGACCGCGGCATCACGCGTTTTCTTCCTCGGGCAGTAAAAACACTCGGTTTTTAAAAACAGCTAATAATAACATTTTGAAGCATGGAATTCCACCCCGAATCACATTCTAGCATCCGTTGTTACATTTGAGTCAAAAAAATTTTTTTGGTCCGGGTCAGCTGTTTTTCTGACCGCGGCATCACAGGTTTTCTTCCTCGGGCAGCAAAAACAGTCGGTTTTTAAAAACAGGTAATATTAACATTTATAAGCATGGAATTCCACCCCGAATCACATTCTAGCATCCGTTATTACATTTGAGTCAAAAAAAATTTTTTGGTTCCTGGGAAGCTTTTTTTCTGACCGCGGCATCACGCGTTTTCTTCCTCGGGGAGCAAAAAGACTCGATTTTTAAAAACAGCTAATAATAACATTTTTAAGCATGGAATTCCACCCCGAATCACATTCTAGCATCCGTTATTACATATGAGTCAAAAAAAAAATTTTTGCTCCTGGGCAGATTTTTTTCTGACCGCGGCATCACGCGTTTTCTTCCTCGGGGAGCAAAAACACTCGATTTTTAAAGACAGCTAATAATAACATTTTTAAGCATGGAATTCCACCCCGAATCACATTCTAGCATCCGTTGTTACATTTGAGTCAAAAAAATATTTTTGCTCCTGGGCAGCTTTTTTTCTGACTGCGGCATCACGCGTTTTCGTCCTCGGGGAGCAAAAACACTCCATTTTTAAAAACAGCTAATAATAACATTTTTAAGCATGGAATTCCACCCCGAATCACATTTTAGCATCCGTTATTACATTTGAGTCAAAAAAAAATTTTTTGCTCCTGGGCAGATTTTTTTCTGACCGCGGCATCACGCGTTTTCTTCCTCAGGGAGCAAAAACACTCGGTTTTTAAAAACAGCTAATAATAACATTTTGAAGCTTGGAATTCCACCCCGAATCACATTCTAGCATCCGTTGTTACATTTGAGTCAAAAAAAATTTTTTGGTCCGGGTCAGCTGTTTTTCTGACCGCGGCATCACAGGTTTTCTTCCTCGGGCAGCAAAAACAGTCGATTTTTAAAAACAGGTAATAATAACATTTATAAGCATGGAATTCCACCCCGAATCACATTCTAGCATCCGTTATTACATTTGAGTCGAAAAAAATTTTTTTGGTCCGGGTCAGCTGTTTTTCTGACCGCGGCATCACAGGTTTTCTTCCTCGGGGAGCAAAAACAGTCGATTTTTAAAAACAGCTAATAATAACATTTATAAGCATGGAATTCCACCCCGAATCACATTCTAGCATCCGTTATTACATTTGAGTCGAAAAAAATTTTTTTGCTCCTGGGCAGCTTTTTTTCTGACCGCCGGCATCACGCGTTTTCTTCCTCGGGGAGCAAAAACACTCGATTTTTAAAAACAGCTAATAATAACATTTTTAAGCATGGAATTCCACCCCGAATCACATTCTAGCATCTGTTATTACATTTGAGTCAAAAAAATTTTTTTGCTCCTGGGCAGATTTTTTCTGACCGCGGCATCAAGCGTTTTCTTCCTCGGGGAGCAAAAACACTCGATTATTAAAAACAGCTAATAATAACATTTATAAGCATGGAATTCCACTCCGAATCACATTCTAGCATCCGTTGTTACATTTGAGTCAAAAAAATTTTTTTGGTCCTTGGCAGCTTTTTTTCTGACCGCGGCATCACGCGTTTTCTTCCTCGGGGAGCAAAAACACTCAATTTTTAAAAACAGCTAATAATAACATTTCTAAGCATGGAATTCCACCCCGAATCACATTCTAGCATCCGTTGTTACATTTGAGTCAAAAAAATATTTTTGGTCCTGGGCAGCTGTTTTTCTGACTGCGGCATCACGCGTTTTCGTCCTCGGGGAGCAAAAACACTCCATTTTTAAAAACAGCTAATAATAACATTTTTAAGCATGGAATTCCACCCCGAATCACATTTTAGCATCCGTTGTTACATTTGAGTCAAAAAAATTTTTTTGGTCCGGGTCAGCTGTTTTTCTGACCGCGGCATCACAGGTTTTCTTCCTCGGGCAGCAAAAACAGTCGGTTTTTAAAAACAGGTAATATTAACATTTATAAGCATGGAATTCCACCCCGAATCACATTCTAGCATCCGTTATTACATTTGAGTCAAAAAAAATTTTTTTGCTCCTGGGCAGATTTTTTTCTGACCGCGGCATCAAGCGTTTTCTTCCTCGGGGAGCAAAAACACTCGATTATTAAAAACAGCTAATAATAACATTTATAAGCATGGAATTCCACCCCGAATCACATTCTAGCATCCGTTGTTACATTTGAGTCAAAAAAAATTTTTTGGTCCTTGGCAGCTTTTTTTCTGACCGCGGCATCACGCGTTTTCTTCCTCGGGGAGCAAAAACACTCAATTTTTAAAAACAGCTAATAATAACATTTTTAAGCATGGAATTCCATCCCGAATCACATTCTAGCATCCGTTGTTACATTTGAGTCAAAAAAAATTTTTTGGTTCCTGGGAAGCTTTTTTTCTGACCGCGGCATCACGCGTTTTCTTCCTCGGGGAGCAAAAAGACTCGATTTTTAAAAAAAGCTAATAATAACATTTTTAAGCATGGAATTCCACCCCGAATCACATTCTAGCATCCGTTATTACATTTGAGTCAAAAAAAAAATTTTTGCTCCTGGGCAGATTTTTTTCTGACCGCGGCATCACGCGTTTTCTTCCTCGGGCAGCAAAAAGACTCGATTTTTAAAAACAGCTAATAATATCATTTTTAAGCATGGAATTCCACCACGAATCACATTCTAGTATCCGTTGTTACATTTGAGTCAAAAAAATATTTTTGGTCCTCGGCAGCATTTTTTCTGACCGCGGCATCACACGTTTTCTTCCTCGGGGAGCAAAAAGACTCGATTTTTAAAAACAGCTAATAATATCATTTTTAAGCATGGAATTCCACCCCGAATCACATTCTAGCGTCCGTTGTTACATTTGAGTCAAAAAAATTTTTTTTGCTCCTGGGCAGATTTTTTTCTGACCGCGGCATCACGCGTTTTCTTCCTCGGGCAGTAAAAACACTCGGTTTTTAAAAACAGCTAATAATAACATTTTGAAGCATGGAATTCCACCCCGAATCACATTCTAGCATCCGTTGTTACATTTGAGTCAAAAAAATTTTTTTGGTCCGGGTCAGCTGTTTTTCTGACCGCGGCATCACAGGTTTTCTTCCTCGGGCAGCAAAAACAGTCGGTTTTTAAAAACAGGTAATATTAACATTTATAAGCATGGAATTCCACCCCGAATCACATTCTAGCATCCGTTATTACATTTGAGTCAAAAAAAATTTTTTGGTTCCTGGGAAGCTTTTTTTCTGACCGCGGCATCACGCGTTTTCTTCCTCGGGGAGCAAAAAGACTCGATTTTTAAAAACAGTTAATAATAACATTTTTAAGCATGGAATTCCACCCCGAATCACATTCTAGCATCCGTTATTACATATGAGTCAAAAAAAAAATTTTTGCTCCTGGGCAGATTTTTTTCTGACCGCGGCATCACGCGTTTTCTTCCTCGGGGAGCAAAAACACTCGATTTTTAAAAACAGCTAATAATAACATTTTTAAGCATGGAATTCCACCCCGAATCACATTCTAGCATCCGTTGTTACATTTGAGTCAAAAAAATATTTTTGGTCCTGGGCAGCTTTTTTTCTGACTGCGGCATCACGCGTTTTCGTCCTCGGGGAGCAAAAACACTCCATTTTTAAAAACAGCTAATAATAACATTTTTAAGCATGGAATTCCACCCCGAATCACATTTTAGCATCCGTTATTACATTTGAGTCAAAAAAAAATTTTTTGCTCCTGGGCAGATTTTTTTCTGACCGCGGCATCACGCGTTTTCTTCCTCAGGGAGCAAAAACACTCGATTATTAAAAACAGCTAATAATAACATTTTTAAGCATGGAATTCCACCCCAAATCACATTCTAGCATCCGTTGTTACATTTGAGTCAAAAAAAAATTTTTGGTCCTGGGCAGATTTTTTTCTGACCGCGGCATCACGCGTTTTCTTCCTCGGGCAGTAAAAACACTCGGTTTTTAAAAACAGCTAATAATAACATTTTGAAGCATGGAATTCCACCCCGAATCACATTCTAGCATCCGTTGTTACATTTGAGTCAAAAAAAATTTTTTGGTCCGGGTCAGCTGTTTTTCTGACCGCGGCATCACAGGTTTTCTTCCTCGGGCAGCAAAAACAGTCGATTTTTAAAAACAGGTAATAATAACATTTATAAGCATGGAATTCCACCCCGAATCACATTCTAGCATCCGTTATTACATTTGAGTCGAAAAAAATTTTTTTGGTCCGGGTCAGCTGTTTTTCTGACCGCGGCATCACAGGTTTTCTTCCTCGGGGAGCAAAAACAGTCGATTTTTAAAAACAGCTAATAATAACATTTATAAGCATGGAATTCCACCCCGAATCACATTCTAGCATCCGTTGTTACATTTGAGTCAAAAAAATATTTTTGGTCCTGGGCAGCATTTTTTCTGACCGCGGCATCACACGTTTTCTTCCTCGGGGAGCAAAAAGACTCGATTTTTAAAAACAGCTAATAATATCATTTTTAAGCATGGAATTCCACCCCGAATCACATTCTAGCGTCCGTTGTTACATTTGAGTCAAAAAAATTTTTTTTGCTCCTGGGCAGATTTTTTTCTGACCGCGGCATCACGCGTTTTCTTCCTCGGGCAGTAAAAACACTCGGTTTTTAAAAACAGCTAATAATAACATTTTGAAGCATGGAATTCCACCCCGAATCACATTCTAGCATCCGTTGTTACATTTGAGTCAAAAAAATTTTTTTGGTCCGGGTCAGCTGTTTTTCTGACCGCGGCATCACAGGTTTTCTTCCTCGGGCAGCAAAAACAGTCGGTTTTTAAAAACAGGTAATATTAACATTTATAAGCATGGAATTCCACCCCGAATCACATTCTAGCATCCGTTATTACATTTGAGTCAAAAAAAATTTTTTGGTTCCTGGGAAGCTTTTTTTCTGACCGCGGCATCACGCGTTTTCTTCCTCGGGGAGCAAAAAGACTCGATTTTTAAAAACAGTTAATAATAACATTTTTAAGCATGGAATTCCACCCCGAATCACATTCTAGCATCCGTTATTACATATGAGTCAAAAAAAAAATTTTTGCTCCTGGGCAGATTTTTTTCTGACCGCGGCATCACGCGTTTTCTTCCTCGGGGAGCAAAAACACTCGATTTTTAAAAACAGCTAATAATAACATTTTTAAGCATGGAATTCCACCCCGAATCACATTCTAGCATCCGTTGTTACATTTGAGTCAAAAAAATATTTTTGGTCCTGGGCAGCTTTTTTTCTGACTGCGGCATCACGCGTTTTCGTCCTCGGGGAGCAAAAACACTCCATTTTTAAAAACAGCTAATAATAACATTTTTAAGCATGGAATTCCACCCCGAATCACATTTTAGCATCCGTTATTACATTTGAGTCAAAAAAAAATTTTTTGCTCCTGGGCAGATTTTTTTCTGACCGCGGCATCACGCGTTTTCTTCCTCAGGGAGCAAAAACACTCGATTTTTAAAAACAGCTAATAATAACATTTTTAAGCATGGAATTCCACCCCAAATCACATTCTAGCATCCGTTGTTACATTTGAGTCAAAAAAAAATTTTTGGTCCTGGGCAGATTTTTTTCTGACCGCGGCATCACGCGTTTTCTTCCTCGGGCAGTAAAAACACTCGGTTTTTAAAAACAGCTAATAATAACATTTTGAAGCATGGAATTCCACCCCGAATCACATTCTAGCATCCGTTGTTACATTTGAGTCAAAAAAAATTTTTTGGTCCGGGTCAGCTGTTTTTCTGACCGCGGCATCACAGGTTTTCTTCCTCGGGCAGCAAAAACAGTCGATTTTTAAAAACAGGTAATAATAACATTTATAAGCATGGAATTCCACCCCGAATCACATTCTAGCATCCGTTATTACATTTGAGTCGAAAAAAATTTTTTTGGTCCGGGTCAGCTGTTTTTCTGACCGCGGCATCACAGGTTTTCTTCCTCGGGGAGCAAAAACAGTCGATTTTTAAAAACAGCTAATAATAACATTTATAAGCATGGAATTCCACCCCGAATCACATTCTAGCATCCGTTATTACATTTGAGTCAAAAAAATTTTTTTGCTCCTGGGCAGATTTTTTCTGACCGCGGCATCAAGCGTTTTCTTCCTCGGGGAGCAAAAACACTCGATTATTAAAAACAGCTAATAATAACATTTATAAGCATGGAATTCCACTCCGAATCACATTCTAGCATCCGTTGTTACATTTGAGTCAAAAAAAAAATTTTTGCTCCTGGGCAGATTTTTTTCTGACCGCGGCATCACGCGTTTTCTTCCTCGGGCAGCAAAAAGACTCGATTTTTAAAAACAGCTAATAATATCATTTTTAAGCATGGAATTCCACCACGAATCACATTCTAGTATCCGTTGTTACATTTGAGTCAAAAAAATATTTTTGGTCCTCGGCAGCATTTTTTCTGACCGCGGCATCACACGTTTTCTTCCTCGGGGAGCAAAAAGACTCGATTTTTAAAAACAGCTAATAATATCATTTTTAAGCATGGAATTCCACCCCGAATCACATTCTAGCGTCCGTTGTTACATTTGAGTCAAAAAAATTTTTTTTGCTCCTGGGCAGATTTTTTTCTGACCGCGGCATCACGCGTTTTCTTCCTCGGGCAGTAAAAACACTCGGTTTTTAAAAACAGCTAATAATAACATTTTGAAGCATGGAATTCCACCCCGAATCACATTCTAGCATCCGTTGTTACATTTGAGTCAAAAAAATTTTTTTGGTCCGGGTCAGCTGTTTTTCTGACCGCGGCATCACAGGTTTTCTTCCTCGGGCAGCAAAAACAGTCGGTTTTTAAAAACAGGTAATATTAACATTTATAAGCATGGAATTCCACCCCGAATCACATTCTAGCATCCGTTATTACATTTGAGTCAAAAAAAATTTTTTGGTTCCTGGGAAGCTTTTTTTCTGACCGCGGCATCACGCGTTTTCTTCCTCGGGGAGCAAAAAGACTCGATTTTTAAAAACAGTTAATAATAACATTTTTAAGCATGGAATTCCACCCCGAATCACATTCTAGCATCCGTTATTACATATGAGTCAAAAAAAAAATTTTTGCTCCTGGGCAGATTTTTTTCTGACCGCGGCATCACGCGTTTTCTTCCTCGGGGAGCAAAAACACTCGATTTTTAAAAACAGCTAATAATAACATTTTTAAGCATGGAATTCCACCCCGAATCACATTCTAGCATCCGTTGTTACATTTGAGTCAAAAAAATATTTTTGGTCCTGGGCAGCTTTTTTTCTGACTGCGGCATCACGCGTTTTCGTCCTCGGGGAGCAAAAACACTCCATTTTTAAAAACAGCTAATAATAACATTTTTAAGCATGGAATTCCACCCCGAATCACATTTTAGCATCCGTTATTACATTTGAGTCAAAAAAAAATTTTTTGCTCCTGGGCAGATTTTTTTCTGACCGCGGCATCACGCGTTTTCTTCCTCAGGGAGCAAAAACACTCGATTTTTAAAAACAGCTAATAATAACATTTTTAAGCATGGAATTCCACCCCAAATCACATTCTAGCATCCGTTGTTACATTTGAGTCAAAAAAAAATTTTTGGTCCTGGGCAGATTTTTTTCTGACCGCGGCATCACGCGTTTTCTTCCTCGGGCAGTAAAAACACTCGGTTTTTAAAAACAGCTAATCATAACATTTTGAAGCATGGAATTCCACCCCGAATCACATTCTAGCATCCGTTGTTACATTTGAGTCAAAAAAAATTTTTTGGTCCGGGTCAGCTGTTTTTCTGACCGCGGCATCACAGGTTTTCTTCCTCGGGCAGCAAAAACAGTCGATTTTTAAAAACAGGTAATAATAACATTTATAAGCATGGAATTCCACCCCGAATCACATTCTAGCATCCGTTATTACATTTGAGTCGAAAAAAATTTTTTTGGTCCGGGTCAGCTGTTTTTCTGACCGCGGCATCACAGGTTTTCTTCCTCGGGGAGCAAAAACAGTCGATTTTTAAAAACAGCTAATAATAACATTTATAAGCATGGAATTCCACCCCGAATCACATTCTAGCATCCGTTATTACATTTGAGTCAAAAAAATTTTTTTGCTCCTGGGCAGATTTTTTCTGACCGCGGCATCAAGCGTTTTCTTCCTCGGGGAGCAAAAACACTCGATTATTAAAAACAGCTAATAATAACATTTATAAGCATGGAATTCCACTCCGAATCACATTCTAGCATCCGTTGTTACATTTGAGTCAAAAAAAAAATTTTTGCTCCTGGGCAGATTTTTTTCTGACCGCGGCATCACGCGTTTTCTTCCTCGGGCAGCAAAAAGACTCGATTTTTCAAAACAGCTAATAATATCATTTTTAAGCATGGAATTCCACCACGAATCACATTCTAGTATCCGTTGTTACATTTGAGTCAAAAAAATATTTTTGGTCCTCGGCAGCATTTTTTCTGACCGCGGCATCACACGTTTTCTTCCTCGGGGAGCAAAAAGACTCGATTTTTAAAAACAGCTAATAATATCATTTTTAAGCATGGAATTCCACCCCGAATCACATTCTAGCGTCCGTTGTTACATTTGAGTCAAAAAAATTTTTTTTGCTCCTGGGCAGATTTTTTTCTGACCGCGGCATCACGCGTTTTCTTCCTCGGGCAGTAAAAACACTCGGTTTTTAAAAACAGCTAATAATAACATTTTGAAGCATGGAATTCCACCCCGAATCACATTCTAGCATCCGTTGTTACATTTGAGTCAAAAAAATTTTTTTGGTCCGGGTCAGCTGTTTTTCTGACCGCGGCATCACAGGTTTTCTTCCTCGGGCAGCAAAAACAGTCGGTTTTTAAAAACAGGTAATATTAACATTTATAAGCATGGAATTCCACCCCGAATCACATTCTAGCATCCGTTATTACATTTGAGTCAAAAAAAATTTTTTGGTTCCTGGGAAGCTTTTTTTCTGACCGCGGCATCACGCGTTTTCTTCCTCGGGGAGCAAAAAGACTCGATTTTTAAAAACAGTTAATAATAACATTTTTAAGCATGGAATTCCACCCCGAATCACATTCTAGCATCCGTTATTACATATGAGTCAAAAAAAAAATTTTTGCTCCTGGGCAGATTTTTTTCTGACCGCGGCATCACGCGTTTTCTTCCTCGGGGAGCAAAAACACTCGATTTTTAAAAACAGCTAATAATAACATTTTTAAGCATGGAATTCCACCCCGAATCACATTCTAGCATCCGTTGTTACATTTGAGTCAAAAAAATATTTTTGGTCCTGGGCAGCTTTTTTTCTGACTGCGGCATCACGCGTTTTCGTCCTCGGGGAGCAAAAACACTCCATTTTTAAAAACAGCTAATAATAACATTTTTAAGCATGGAATTCCACCCCGAATCACATTTTAGCATCCGTTATTACATTTGAGTCAAAAAAAAATTTTTTGCTCCTGGGCAGATTTTTTTCTGACCGCGGCATCACGCGTTTTCTTCCTCAGGGAGCAAAAACACTCGATTATTAAAAACAGCTAATAATAACATTTTTAAGCATGGAATTCCACCCCAAATCACATTCTAGCATCCGTTGTTACATTTGAGTCAAAAAAAAATTTTTGGTCCTGGGCAGATTTTTTTCTGACCGCGGCATCACGCGTTTTCTTCCTCGGGCAGTAAAAACACTCGGTTTTTAAAAACAGCTAATAATAACATTTTGAAGCATGGAATTCCACCCCGAATCACATTCTAGCATCCGTTGTTACATTTGAGTCAAAAAAAATTTTTTGGTCCGGGTCAGCTGTTTTTCTGACCGCGGCATCACAGGTTTTCTTCCTCGGGCAGCAAAAACAGTCGATTTTTAAAAACAGGTAATAATAACATTTATAAGCATGGAATTCCACCCCGAATCACATTCTAGCATCCGTTATTACATTTGAGTCGAAAAAAATTTTTTTGGTCCGGGTCAGCTGTTTTTCTGACCGCGGCATCACAGGTTTTCTTCCTCGGGGAGCAAAAACAGTCGATTTTTAAAAACAGCTAATAATAACATTTATAAGCATGGAATTCCACCCCGAATCACATTCTAGCATCCGTTGTTACATTTGAGTCAAAAAAATATTTTTGGTCCTGGGCAGCATTTTTTCTGACCGCGGCATCACACGTTTTCTTCCTCGGGGAGCAAAAAGACTCGATTTTTAAAAACAGCTAATAATATCATTTTTAAGCATGGAATTCCACCCCGAATCACATTCTAGCGTCCGTTGTTACATTTGAGTCAAAAAAATTTTTTTTGCTCCTGGGCAGATTTTTTTCTGACCGCGGCATCACGCGTTTTCTTCCTCGGGCAGTAAAAACACTCGGTTTTTAAAAACAGCTAATAATAACATTTTGAAGCATGGAATTCCACCCCGAATCACATTCTAGCATCCGTTGTTACATTTGAGTCAAAAAAATTTTTTTGGTCCGGGTCAGCTGTTTTTCTGACCGCGGCATCACAGGTTTTCTTCCTCGGGCAGCAAAAACAGTCGGTTTTTAAAAACAGGTAATATTAACATTTATAAGCATGGAATTCCACCCCGAATCACATTCTAGCATCCGTTATTACATTTGAGTCAAAAAAAATTTTTTGGTTCCTGGGAAGCTTTTTTTCTGACCGCGGCATCACGCGTTTTCTTCCTCGGGGAGCAAAAAGACTCGATTTTTAAAAACAGTTAATAATAACATTTTTAAGCATGGAATTCCACCCCGAATCACATTCTAGCATCCGTTATTACATATGAGTCAAAAAAAAAATTTTTGCTCCTGGGCAGATTTTTTTCTGACCGCGGCATCACGCGTTTTCTTCCTCGGGGAGCAAAAACACTCGATTTTTAAAAACAGCTAATAATAACATTTTTAAGCATGGAATTCCACCCCGAATCACATTCTAGCATCCGTTGTTACATTTGAGTCAAAAAAATATTTTTGGTCCTGGGCAGCTTTTTTTCTGACTGCGGCATCACGCGTTTTCGTCCTCGGGGAGCAAAAACACTCCATTTTTAAAAACAGCTAATAATAACATTTTTAAGCATGGAATTCCACCCCGAATCACATTTTAGCATCCGTTATTACATTTGAGTCAAAAAAAAATTTTTTGCTCCTGGGCAGATTTTTTTCTGACCGCGGCATCACGCGTTTTCTTCCTCAGGGAGCAAAAACACTCGATTTTTAAAAACAGCTAATAATAACATTTTTAAGCATGGAATTCCACCCCAAATCACATTCTAGCATCCGTTGTTACATTTGAGTCAAAAAAAAATTTTTGGTCCTGGGCAGATTTTTTTCTGACCGCGGCATCACGCGTTTTCTTCCTCGGGCAGTAAAAACACTCGGTTTTTAAAAACAGCTAATAATAACATTTTGAAGCATGGAATTCCACCCCGAATCACATTCTAGCATCCGTTGTTACATTTGAGTCAAAAAAAATTTTTTGGTCCGGGTCAGCTGTTTTTCTGACCGCGGCATCACAGGTTTTCTTCCTCGGGCAGCAAAAACAGTCGATTTTTAAAAACAGGTAATAATAACATTTATAAGCATGGAATTCCACCCCGAATCACATTCTAGCATCCGTTATTACATTTGAGTCGAAAAAAATTTTTTTGGTCCGGGTCAGCTGTTTTTCTGACCGCGGCATCACAGGTTTTCTTCCTCGGGGAGCAAAAACAGTCGATTTTTAAAAACAGCTAATAATAACATTTATAAGCATGGAATTCCACCCCGAATCACATTCTAGCATCCGTTATTACATTTGAGTCAAAAAAATTTTTTTGCTCCTGGGCAGATTTTTTCTGACCGCGGCATCAAGCGTTTTCTTCCTCGGGGAGCAAAAACACTCGATTATTAAAAACAGCTAATAATAACATTTATAAGCATGGAATTCCACTCCGAATCACATTCTAGCATCCGTTGTTACATTTGAGTCAAAAAAATTTTTTTGGTCCTTGGCAGCTTTTTTTCTGACCGCGGCATCACGCGTTTTCTTCCTCGGGGAGCAAAAACACTCAATTTTTAAAAACAGCTAATAATAACATTTCTAAGCATGGAATTCCACCCCGAATCACATTCTAGCATCCGTTGTTACATTTGAGTCAAAAAAAATTTTTTGGTTCCTGGGAAGCTTTTTTTCTGACCGCGGCATCACGCGTTTTCTTCCTCGGGGAGCAAAAAGACTCGATTTTTAAAAACAGCTAATAATAACATTTATAAGCATGGAATTCCACCCCGAATCACATTCTAGCATCCGTTATTACATTTGAGTCAAAAAAAAATTTTTTGCTCCTGGGCAGATTTTTTTATGACCGCGGCATCACGCGTTTTCTTCCTCGGGCAGCAAAAAGACTCGATTTTTAAAAACAGCTAATAATATCATTTTTAAGCATGGAATTCCACCCCGAATCACATTCTAGCGTCCGTTGTTACATTTGAGTCAAAAAAATTTTTTTTGCTCCTGGGCAGATTTTTTTCTGACCGCGGCATCACGCGTTTTCTTCCTTGGGCAGTAAAAACACTCGGTTTTTAAAAACAGCTAATAATAACATTTTGAAGCATGGAATTCCACCCCGAATCACATTCTAGCATCCGTTGTTACATTTGAGTCAAAAAAAATTTTTTGGTCCGGGTCAGCTGTTTTTCTGACCGCGGCATCACAGGTTTTCTTCCTCGGGCAGCAAAAACAGTCGATTTTTAAAAACAGGTAATAATAACATTTATAAGCATGGAATTCCACCCCGAATCACATTCTAGCATCCGTTATTACATTTGAGTCGAAAAAAATTTTTTGGGTCTGGGTCAGCTGTTTTTCTGACCGCGGCATCACAGGTTTTCTTCCTCGGGGAGCAAAAACACTCGATTTTTAAAAACAGTTAATAATAACTTTTATAAGCATGGAATTCCACCCCGAATCACATTCTAGCATCCGTTGTTATATTTGAGTCAAAAAAAATTTTTTGGTCCTGGGCAGCTTTTGTTCTGACCGCGGCATCACGCGTTTTCTTCCTCGGAGAGCAAAAAGACTCGATTTTTAAAAACAGCTAATAATAACATTTTTAAGCATGGAATTCCACCCCGAATCACATTCTAGCATCCGTTGTTACATTTGAGTCAAAAAAAAATTTTTGGTCCTGGGCAGCTTTTTTTCTGACCGCGGCATCACGCGTTTTCTTCCTCGGGGAGCAAAAACACTCGATTTTTAAAAACAGCTAATAATAACATTTTTAAGCATGGAATTCCACCCCGAATCACATTCTAGCATCCGTTGTTACATTTGAGTCAAAAAAATATTTTTGGTCCTGGGCAGCTTTTTTTCTGACCGCGGCATCACGCGTTTTCGTCCTCGGGGAGCAAAAACACTCCATTTTTAAAAACAGCTAATAATAACATTTTTAAGCATGGGATTCCACCCCGAATCACATTCTAGCATCCGTTGTTACATTTGAGTCAAAAAAATTTTTTTGGTTCCTGGGAAGCTTTTTTTCTGACCGCGGCATCACGCTGTCAGCGTTCCAAATTAGGCTTTCTTCCAGCGCTGACATAACAAGTTGAAGCAGAAAGAGCGGAAGCTTGATTTATTGCTGAGATGAACTTTTACCTAGTTCTGTATATACAGATAGGGTTTCCTGGGAGACGAGGGTGGGGGCGGCATTCCTGTGAAAAGAACGTGCCGGGATGTAGAGATGGATCTGTATGATGGCCAATGGGACGTTGGGGCTGGAGAGCGGAAGAGGAGGGGTTTGGAAGGAGGGGCCAGTTTGGCTACAAATTGAGTCAGAAATGTCGGAGTCTGCTATGCTTAAAAATAAAGTTGCTCAGTTCAGAGGGAAGTTCGATGGTGACCCAGACAACCTCGCCCAATTCCTCGATTCAGCTGAGATATACATAGAGCGGTTCGGACACCTCTACCCTTTCCCCAGAGCCCTAGTGAATGCTATCTCGGAAGGGCTGGAGGGAGAAGCAAAGAAGTGGTCAGCATCACTCTACAAATACAGGGCCCCCCAGCTACAAGATGCGGATGGGTTCTTGCAACTATTGAGAGCCCATTATGAAGAGGAGGAGGAGGACCCCTATGTGGAAGACGAGCTCAGAAACCTAATGCAGAGGGGGAAGCCTATCAGAGAGCATATCCGTGAATTCAGGAGAGTCATTGGGACACTGCCTCCCCTACCAGAGCGATTGCTGGTGTATTTTTTTAGAACAAGCCTAGATAAAAGAATTTCCCAAGTGACTGCCTATCGTGACATCCCAAACCGACTCGCTGAATGGTTCCGGGTAGCGATAAAAGTCGACAGAGGGCTGCGGGCGAGTGACACGTCAAAACCACCAGAGGGAAAGGAGAGAGGCCGACCAGACCAGGGGCCACTCAATAGACGAGAAACCCCAACATCACAGCCCTCCTACAGACCAACTGCCCCACGGAGCCCACTGAAATGCTACAGATGTGGGGGAAGCGGCCACATAGCAGCAAGATGTGGAACGCCTAGACCGGGACCCGATCCACCACCCAAAGCACGGCCGGAACGAGGGCCCAAGCGCGTCACCCACGTACTGCAGGAAGCTCCCCAAGTCCCTGAGTTCTTCGCTCATCTGACCGAAACCAGAGGAATCCCAGATGAGAGAGATCAGTTCCCCGAACCCTATGACACGGAAGACGAAGGCGAGGATGACCCGATGGTGAGTGGACCCGTCCACCCTTTTCTTTTCCCCATACGCCTAACAGCCCCCAAAACAGGGGCCCAAGAGACTTTCCAAGCCCTAATAGACTCGGGTAGCACACGGTGCCTAATCAACCTACCCACAGTTCTAAAATTGGGAATCCGAGCTAAACAGCTCAAACAACCAATTCGCTTCGAGCAAGTTGATGGGTCCTTAGTGGGAGGAACATATGCCACACATTTGACTGAACCCGTGAGACTAGAACTCGCAGATCACTGGGAGACGATCCGCTTCATAATAGCCCCCAAGATGACAGAACCAGTCATATTGGGACTCTCATGGCTCGACAAATGGGGCCCCAACCCTTGCCGCCCCGACCAGAAGAATTCCCTCCCACGCTGAAACCCCAAAGCAGCCCTCCACTACAGAAGAAAACACCACCAACACAAGGGCCCCTCCCAGAAGGTGCAGCAAAACAATTGGCAGCCGCACCCACCACTGCTTGTAACGCAAACCAGATCCCAAGGGAGTACCAAGACCTTGCAGGGGTATTCAGCGAGGCCGAGTGTGACATTCTGCCCCCCCACCGCGAGACCGATTGTGCCATCGAGATTATCCCAGGAGCGAAACTACCCAAACCAAAAATGTATGCTATGACGCCCCGAGAAATGCAGGAAATGCGGGACTACATAGACAAAAACTTACAAAGGGGATTTATTGAGCCAGTGAAACCAAGGGTAGCGGCGCCGGTCATGTTTAAAGAGAAAAAGGACGGCTCCATGAGACTGGTGGTCGACTTTCGAAGTATCAATGCTGTTTGCGTACACAACTTGTACCCCCTCCCCCTCATGAAAGACATGTTAGCCCACCTAGCTAAAGGGAAGGTTTTCACCAAACTAGACCTTCGAGAAGCTTATTACCGAGTACGCATAAGGGCAGGAGATGAATGGAAAACAGCATTCAACTGCCCCCTGGGTAGTTTCCAGTTTAAAGTAATGCCTTTTGGATTGCAAGGAGCCCCGGCAGTGTTCATGCAGTTAATAAACGAAGTCTTACATGAACACCTTTACAAAGGGGTCCTCGTCTACCTGGACGATATTCTTATCTACACGGAGACCATAGACGAACATATACCCCTTGTCCGCCAAGTACTGGAAAAACTGCTACGGGCAAACCTATATGTCAAACTGCCAAAATGCGATTTCCACCAATCACGGCTAGACTACCTGGGCTACCGAGTATCAAATGAGGGAATAGAGATGGACCCAGCCAAGGTCCAATCAGTTCTACAATGGCAGCCCCCTCGCACCCGCAGACAACTGCAAAGTTTTCTAGGTTTTGCGAATTTCTACAGACAATTCATCCCCTCGTTTGCGAAGATTGCCAAACCTTTGACAGACCTCCTAAAGACAGGAAGCCCAGCGATGAAACCTCGCCCGGGACAACCCCTACAGTGGGACCTGACCTGCCAACAGGCATTTGAGACGCTAAAAGGACTGTTCGCGAAAGAACCTGTCTTAAAACACCCGGATCCAGAACAGCCTTTTGTCATCCAAGCAGACGCAAGTGATGTGGCAGTAGGAGCCGTGTTACTCCAAAAGAACAACCAAGGGGATCTACAACCCTGCGCCTACACCTCCCGCAAACTCACCGATACGGAGAGGCGATGGGCGGCGTGGGAGAAGGAAGCGTTTGCAGTAAGGTGGGCCTTGTTGACCTGGCGGCACCTTCTAGAGGGAGGCCAGAAACCATTTGAAGTCTGGACTGATCATAAAAACCTAGAGGCCCTAAAAACCCCACGAAAACTGTCGCCCAGGCAAGTGCGGTGGGCACAATACTTCAATCGTTTCAATTTCGAGCTTAAGCACATCCCAGGTGGGAGAAATTTCCTGGCTGATGCCCTCTCCCGGATGCCCCAATACAACAGTGAGCGGGAGCAGGTAGTGAATGCCATCAGCCCCTCCACCCAAGCTGCGGCCCAAGTGATCACCAGACGGCAACGACGTGACCAGCAAGGCCAACTTGCAAGTGACTTAACTGCAAAATTAAAAAATGAAACGCTGACAGACCCCTGGTATCGGGACAATCAACATCTCTTGACAAAAAGAGATGAACTAGCATGGAGGGGGACAAAGCTCTATGTCCCACAGAGTTTACGCATCCTGATTCTCAAGAGGAGCCACGATGTTAAACCAGCAGGACACTTCGGGTTCCTAAAGACTCTGCACCTAGTACGGAGGCAGTTCTGGTGGCCACATATGAGAAAGGACGTAGACAGTTATGTAAAAAGCTGCACCATTTGTGCCACGATGAAGACAAGGCCAGGGTGCCCGCCTGGATTGTTGCAACCAGTAGCTGAGCCAACAAGACCATGGGAGGAGATTGCAATGGACTTTATAGTAGACCTACCGAGGAGCAGTGGAAATACAGTGATCTGGACTGTAATAGACTTATTCTCCAAACAGGCACACTTCATTCCTTGTAGTGGACTGCCTTCAGCCCGTCAGTTATCCAAACTGTTCCTGAAACACATTTACCGCCTACATGGAGTCCCCAGGAGAATCATTTCCGACAGAGGGGTCCAGTTCACAGCAAAGTTCTGGAGGGAGTTTCTACGGTCCATAGGTTCATCCCAAGGGCTCAGCTCAGCATTTCACCCGAGCACCAATGGGGGGGCAGAAAGACTGAACGCTATGATAGAACAGTATTTAAGATGCTACGTCGACTACCAGCAGTCCAATTGGGCAGACCTCCTATCTTTTGCGGAGGTTGCATATAATAATGCTGTCCACAGCAGCACGGGGCTAACCCCGTTCAAAATAGTGAGTGGCATGGATTTTGTTCCCATGCCAGAATACCCGAGGGAGCCCCCTTCCTCAGTCAGTTTGACCGACTGGATGGCAATGTTGAGACAAACGTGGGAAAATGTTAAGAGGGCGCTGGCAAAGGCGGCTCAATCTTATAAGGACCAAGCAGACAAGCACCGAACTCCCCAAAGACCATTTCAGCTAGGAGAGAAAGTTTACCTCTCCACCAAGTACTTGAGACTTAGACTCCCGAGCAGGAAATTAGGCCCAAAATTTATAGGACCATTTCCTATAATAAAAATAATCAACCCCGTTACAGTGCAATTGCAGTTGCCACGGCTTTTGGGGAAAATTCACCCCGTTTTTCACAGTAGCCTTCTAAAACCTGTAGTGGGGTCTACTTTAAGGCCAATGCCACGTGAACCCCCTGGGCCCCTGGTTGTTGGGGGCCAAACGCACTACGAAGTGCAGCGGATTCTTGATTCAAGATGGCACAGGGGGCGCCTTCAGTACTTAATTAAATGGAAGGGTTACCCATTGTCAGAGGCTTCCTGGGTGAAGAGCGCAAACATCCAAGCTGATCGCCTTATAGCAAAATTCCATGCAGACCACCCGGGAAAGCCGGGAGGGGGGGTGCACAGCCAGGGAGGGGCTGATGAGACTAATCTTGTTGTGTTTTCCCTATGGGATAGGTGATGTTGCAGAAGTGAAGGGAGAGGGGCCGGATGTCAGCGTTCCAAATTAGGCTTTCTTCCAGCGCTGACATAACAAGTTGAAGCAGAAAGAGCGGAAGCTTGATTTATTGCTGAGATGAACTTTTACCTAGTTCTGTATATACAGATAGGGTTTCCTGGGAGACGAGGGTGGGGGCGGCATTCCTGTGAAAAGAACGTGCCGGGATGTAGAGATGGATCTGTATGATGGCCAATGGGACGTTGGGGCTGGAGAGCGGAAGAGGAGGGGGTTGGAAGGAGGGGCCAGTTTGGCTACAAATTGAGTCAGAAATGTCGGAGTCTGCTATGCTTAAAAATAAAATGTTTCATTAGACAGCCTGCGCTTGAGAATGAAGTTTATTCAATATAGCACCGAAACCTGACACACGCGTTTTCTTCCTCGGGGAGCAAAAAGACTCGATTTTTAAAAAAAGCTAATAATAACATTTTTAAGCATGGAATTCCACCCCGAATCACATTCTAGCATCCGTTATTACATTTGAGTCAAAAAAAAAATTTTTGCTCCTGGGCAGTTTTTTTTCTGACCGCGGCATCACGCGTTTTCTTCCTCGGGCAGCAAAAAGACTCGATTTTTAAAAACAGCTAATAATATCATTTTTAAGCATGGAATTCCACCCCGAATCACATTCTAGCATCCGTTGTTACATTTGAGTCAAAAAAATATTTTTGGTCCTGGGCAGCTTTTTTTCTGACCGCGGCATCACACGTTTTCTTCCTCGGGGAGCAAAAAGACTCGATTTTTAAAAACAGCTAATAATATCATTTTTAAGCATGGAATTCCACCCCGAATCACATTCTAGCGTCCGTTGTTACATTTGAGTCAAAAAAAATTTTTTTGCTCCTGGGCAGATTTTTTTCTGACCGCGGCATCACAGGTTTTCTTCCTCGGGCAGCAAAAACAGTCGATTTTTAAAAACAGGTAATATTAACATTTATAAGCATGGAATTCCACCCCGAATCACATTCTAGCATCCGTTATTACATTTGAGTCAAAAAAAATTTTTTGGTTCCTGGGAAGTTTTTTTTCTGACCGCGGCATCACACGTTTTCTTCCTCGGGGAGCAAAAAGACTCGATTTTTAAAAACAGCTAATAATAACATTTTTAAGCATGGAATTCCACCCCGAATCACATTCTAGCATCCGTTATTACATATGAGTCAAAAAAAAAATTTTTGCTCCTGGGCAGATTTTTTTCTGACCGCGGCATCACGCGTTTTCTTCCTCGGGGAGCAAAAACACTCGATTTTTAAAAACAGCTAATAATAACATTTTTAAGCATGGAATTCCACCCCGAATCACATTCTAGCATCCGTTGTTACATTTGAGTCAAAAAAATATTTTTGGTCCTGGGCAGCTGTTTTTCTGACTGCGGCATCACGCGTTTTCGTCCTCGGGGAGCAAAAACACTCCATTTTTAAAAACAGCTAATAATAACATTTTTAAGCATGGAATTCCACCCCGAATCACATTTTAGCATCCGTTATTACATTTGAGTCAAAAAAAATTTTTTTGCTCCTGGGCAGATTTTTTTCTGACCGCGGCATCAAGCGTTTTCTTCCTCGGGGAGCAAAAACACTCGATTATTAAAAACAGCTAATAATAACATTTATAAGCATGGAATTCCACCCCGAATCACATTCTAGCATCCGTTGTTACATTTGAGTCAAAAAAAATTTTTTGGTCCTTGGCAGCTTTTTTTCTGACCGCGGCATCACGCGTTTTCTTCCTCGGGGAGCAAAAACACTCAATTTTTAAAAACAGCTAATAATAACATTTTTAAGCATGGAATTCCACCCCGAATCACATTCTAGCATCCGTTGTTACATTTGAGTCAAAAAAAATTTTTTGGTTCCTGGGAAGCTTTTTTTCTGACCGCGGCATCACGCGTTTTCTTCCTCGGGGAGCAAAAAGACTCGATTTTTAAAAAAAGCTAATAATAACATTTTTAAGCATGGAATTCCACCCCGAATCACATTCTAGCGTCCGTTGTTACATTTGAGTCAAAAAAAATTTTTTTGCTCCTGGGCAGATTTTTTTCTGACCGCGGCATCACGCGTTTTCTTCCTCGGGCAGTAAAAACACTCGGTTTTTAAAAACAGCTAATAATAACATTTTTAAGCATGGAATTCCACCCCGAATCACATTCTAGCATCCGTTGTTACATTTGAGTCAAAAAAATATTTTTGGTCCTGGGCAGCTTTTTTTCTGACCGCGGCATCACGCGTTTTCTTCCTCGGGGAGCAAAAACACTCAATTTTTAAAAACAGCTAATAATAACATTTTTAAGCATGGGATTCCACCCCGAATCACATTCTAGCATCCGTTGTTACATTTGAGTCAAAAAAAATTTTTTTGCTCCTGGGCAGATTTTTTTCTGACCGCGGCATCACGCGTTTTCTTCCTCGGGCAGTAAAAACACTCGGTTTTTAAAAACAGCTAATAATAACATTTTGAAGCATGGAATTCCACCCCGAATCACATTCTAGCATCCGTTGTTACATTTGAGTCAAAAAAAATTTTTTGGTTCCTGGGAAGTTTTTTTTCTGACCGCGGCATCACACGTTTTCTTCCTCGGGGAGCAAAAAGACTCGATTTTTAAAAACAGCTAATAATAACATTTTTAAGCATGGAATTCCACCCCGAATCACATTCTAGCATCCGTTATTACATATGAGTCAAAAAAAAAATTTTTGCTCCTGGGCAGATTTTTTTCTGACCGTGGCATCACGCGTTTTCTTCCTCGGGGAGCAAAAACACTCGATTTTTAAAAACAGCTAATAATAACATTTTTAAGCATGGAATTCCACCCCGAATCACATTCTAGCATCCGTTGTTACATTTGAGTCAAAAAAATATTTTTGGTCCTGGGCAGCTGTTTTTCTGACTGCGGCATCACGCGTTTTCGTCCTCGGGGAGCAAAAACACTCCATTTTTAAAAACAGCTAATAATAACATTTTTAAGCATGGAATTCCACCCCGAATCACATTTTAGCATCCGTTATTACATTTGAGTCAAAAAAAATTTTTTTGCTCCTGGGCAGATTTTTTTCTGACCGCGGCATCAAGCGTTTTCTTCCTCGGGGAGCAAAAACACTCGATTATTAAAAACAGCTAATAATAACATTTATAAGCATGGAATTCCACCCCGAATCACATTCTAGCATCCGTTGTTACATTTGAGTCAAAAAAATATTTTTGGTCCTGGGCAGCTGTTTTTCTGACTGCGGCATCACGCGTTTTCGTCCTCGGGGAGCAAAAACACTCCATTTTTAAAAACAGCTAATAATAACATTTTTAAGCATGGAATTCCACCCCGAATCACATTTTAGCATCCGTTATTACATTTGAGTCAAAAAAAATTTTTTTGCTCCTGGGCAGATTTTTTTCTGACCGCGGCATCAAGCGTTTTCTTCCTCGGGGAGCAAAAACACTCGATTATTAAAAACAGCTAATAATAACATTTATAAGCATGGAATTCCACCCCGAATCACATTCTAGCATCCGTTGTTACATTTGAGTCAAAAAAAATTTTTTGGTCCTTGGCAGCTTTTTTTCTGACCGCGGCATCACGCGTTTTCTTCCTCGGGGAGCAAAAACACTCAATTTTTAAAAACAGCTAATAATAACATTTTTAAGCATGGAATTCCACCCCGAATCACATTCTAGCATCCGTTGTTACATTTGAGTCAAAAAAAATTTTTTGGTTCCTGGGAAGCTTTTTTTCTGACCGCGGCATCACGCGTTTTCTTCCTCGGGGAGCAAAAAGACTCGATTTTTAAAAAAAGCTAATAATAACATTTTTAAGCATGGAATTCCACCCCGAATCACATTCTAGCATCCGTTATTACATTTGAGTCAAAAAAAAAATTTTTGCTCCTGGGCAGATTTTTTTCTGACCGCGGCATCACGCGTTTTCTTCCTCGGGCAGCAAAAAGACTCGATTTTTAAAAACAGCTAATAATATCATTTTTAAGCATGGAATTCCACCACGAATCACATTCTAGCATCCGTTGTTACATTTGAGTCAAAAAAATATTTTTGGTCCTGGGCAGCTTTTTTTCTGACCGCGGCATCACACGTTTTCTTCCTCGGGGAGCAAAAAGACTCGATTTTTAAAAACAGCTAATAATATCATTTTTAAGCATGGAATTCCACCCCGAATCACATTCTAGCGTCCGTTGTTACATTTGAGTCAAAAAAAATTTTTTTGCTCCTGGGCAGATTTTTTTCTGACCGCGGCATCACGCGTTTTCTTCCTCGGGCAGTAAAAACACTCGGTTTTTAAAAACAGCTAATAATAACATTTTGAAGCATGGAATTCCACCCCGAATCACATTCTAGCATCCGTTGTTACATTTGAGTCAAAAAAAATTTTTTTGGTCCGGGTCAGCTGTTTTTCTGACCGCGGCATCACAGGTTTTCTTCCTCGGGCAGCAAAAACAGTCGGTTTTTAAAAACAGGTAATATTAACATTTATAAGCATGGAATTCCACCCCGAATCACATTCTAGCATCCGTTATTACATTTGAGTCGAAAAAAATTTTTTTGGTCCGGGTCAGCTGTTTTTCTGACCGCGGCATCACAGGTTTTCTTCCTCGGGGAGCAAAAACAGTCGATTTTTAAAAACAGCTAATAATAACATTTATAAGCATGGAATTCCACCCCGAATCACATTCTAGCATCCGTTATTACATTTGAGTCGAAAAAAATTTTTTTGCTCCTGGGCAGATTTTTTTTCTGACCGCGGCATCACGCGTTTTCTTCCTCGGGGAGCAAAAACACTCGATTTTTAAAAACAGCTAATAATAACATTTTTAAGCATGGAATTCCACCCCAAATCACATTCTAGCATCCGTTGTTACATTTGAGTCAAAAAAATATTTTTGGTCCTGGGCAGCTTTTTTTCTGACTGCGGCATCACGCGTTTTCGTCCTCGGGGAGCAAAAACACTCCATTTTTAAAAACAGCTAATAATAACATTTTTAAGCATGGAATTCCACCCCGAATCACATTTTAGCATCCGTTATTACATTTGAGTCAAAAAAAATTTTTTTGCTCCTGGGCAGATTTTTTTCTGACCGCGGCATCACGCGTTTTCTTCCTCAGGGAGCAAAAACACTCTATTTTTAAAAACAGCTAATAATAACATTTTTAAGCATGGAATTCCACCCCAAATCACATTCTAGCATCCGTTGTTACATTTGAGTCAAAAAAAAATTTTTGGTCCTGGGCAGATTTTTTTCTGACCGCGGCATCACGCGTTTTCTTCCTCGGGCAGTAAAAACACTCGGTTTTTAAAAACAGCTAATAATAACATTTTGAAGCATGGAATTCCACCCCGAATCACATTCTAGCATCCGTTGTTACATTTGAGTCAAAAAAAATTTTTTGGTCCGGGTCAGCTGTTTTTCTGACCGCGGCATCACAGGTTTTCTTCCTCGGGCAGCAAAAACAGTCGATTTTTAAAAACAGGTAATAATGACATTTATAAGCATGGAATTCCACCCCGAATCACATTCTAGCATCCGTTATTACATTTGAGTCGAAAAAAAATTTTTTTGGTCCGGGTCAGCTGTTTTTCTGACCGCGGCATCACAGGTTTTCTTCCTCGGGGAGCAAAAACAGTCGATTTTTAAAAACAGCTAATAATAACATTTATAAGCATGGAATTCCACCCCGAATCACATTCTAGCATCCGTTATTACATTTGAGTCGAAAAAAATTTTTTTGCTCCTGGGCAGATTTTTTTCTGACCGCGGCATCACGCGTTTTCGTCCTCGGGGAGCAAAAACACTCAATTTTTAAAAACAGCTAATAATAACATTTTTAAGCATGGAATTCCACCCCGAATCACATTTTAGCATCCGTTATTACATTTGAGTCAAAAAAAATTTTTTTGCTCCTGGGCAGATTTTTTTCTGACCGCGGCATCAAGCGTTTTCTTCCTCGGGGAGCAAAAACACTCGATTATTAAAAACAGCTAATAATAACATTTATAAGCATGGAATTCCACCCCGAATCACATTCTAGCATCCGTTGTTACATTTGAGTCAAAAAAAATTTTTTGGTCCTTGGCAGCTTTTTTTCTGACCGCGGCATCACGCGTTTTCTTCCTCGGGGAGCAAAAACACTCAATTTTTAAAAACAGCTAATAATAACATTTTTAAGCATGGAATTCCACCCCGAATCACATTCTAGCATCCGTTGTTACATTTGAGTCAAAAAAAATTTTTTGGTTCCTGGGAAGCTTTTTTTCTGACCGCGGCATCACGCGTTTTCTTCCTCGGGGAGCAAAAAGACTCGATTTTTAAAAAAAGCTAATAATAACATTTTTAAGCATGGAATTCCACCCCGAATCACATTCTAGCATCCGTTATTACATTTGAGTCAAAAAAAAAATTTTTGCTCCTGGGCAGATTTTTTTCTGACCGCGGCATCACGCGTTTTCTTCCTCGGGCAGCAAAAAGACTCGATTTTTAAAAACAGCTAATAATATCATTTTTAAGCATGGAATTCCACCACGAATCACATTCTAGCATCCGTTGTTACATTTGAGTCAAAAAAATATTTTTGGTCCTGGGCAGCTTTTTTTCTGACCGCGGCATCACACGTTTTCTTCCTCGGGGAGCAAAAAGACTCGATTTTTAAAAACAGCTAATAATATCATTTTTAAGCATGGAATTCCACCCCGAATCACATTCTAGCGTCCGTTGTTACATTTGAGTCAAAAAAATTTTGTTTGCTCCTGGGCAGATTTTTTTCTGACCGCGGCATCACGCGTTTTCTTCCTCGGGCAGTAAAAACACTCGGTTTTTAAAAACAGCTAATAATAACATTTTGAAGCATGGAATTCCACCCCGAATCACATTCTAGCATCCGTTGTTACATTTGAGTCAAAAAAAATTTTTTGGTCCGGGTCAGCTGTTTTTCTGACCGCGGCATCACAGGTTTTCTTCCTCGGGCAGCAAAAACAGTCGGTTTTTAAAAACAGGTAATATTAACATTTATAAGCATGGAATTCCACCCCGAATCACATTCTAGCATCCGTTATTACATTTGAGTCGAAAAAAATTTTTTTGGTCCGGGTCAGCTGTTTTTCTGACCGCGGCATCACGCGTTTTCTTCCTCGGGGAGCAAAAACACTCTATTTTTAAAAACAGCTAATAATAACATTTTTAAGCATGGAATTCCACCCCAAATCACATTCTAGCATCCGTTGTTACATTTGAGTCAAAAAAAATTTTTTGGTCCGGGTCAGCTGTTTTTCTGACCGCGGCATCACAGGTTTTCTTCCTCGGGCAGCAAAAACAGTCGATTTTTAAAAACAGGTAATAATGACATTTATAAGCATGGAATTCCACCCCGAATCACATTCTAGCATCCGTTATTACATTTGAGTCAAAAAAAATTTTTTTGGTCCGGGTCAGCTGTTTTTCTGACCGCGGCATCACAGGTTTTCTTCCTCGGGGAGCAAAAACAGTCGATTTTTAAAAACAGCTAATAATAACATTTATAAGCATGGAATTCCACCCCGAATCACATTCTAGCATCCGTTATTACATTTGAGTCGAAAAAAATTTTTTTGCTCCTGGGCAGATTTTTTTCTGACCGCGGCATCACGCGTTTTCTTCCTCGGGGAGCAAAAACACTCGATTTTTAAAAACAGCTAATAATAACATTTATAAGCATGGAATTCCACCCCGAATCACATTCTAGCATCCGTTGTTATATTTGAGTCAAAAAAATTTTTTTGGTCCTGGGCAGCTTTTGTTCTGACCGCGGCATCACGCGTTTTCTTCCTCGGAGAGCAAAAACACTCGATTTTTGAAAACAGCTAATAATAACATTTTTAAGCATGGAATTCCACCCCGAATCACATTCTAGCATCCGTTGTTACATTTGAGTCAAAAAAAAATTTTTGGTCCTGGGCAGCTTTTTTTCTGACCGCGGCATCACGCGTTTTCTTCCTCGGGGAGCAAAAACACTCGATTTTTAAAAACAGCTAATAATAACATTTTTAAGCATGGAATTCCACCCCGAATCACATTCTAGCATCCGTTGTTACATTTGAGTCAAAAAAATATTTTTGGTCCTGGGCAGCTTTTTTCTGACTGCGGCATCACGCGTTTTCGTCCTCGGGGAGCAAAAACACTCAATTTTTAAAAACAGCTAATAATAACATTTTTAAGCATGGGATTCCACCCCGAATCACATTCTAGCATCCGTTGTTACATTTGAGTCAAAAAAAATTTTTTGGTTCCTGGGAAGCTTTTTTTCTGACCGCGGCATCACGTGTTTTCTTCCTCGGGGAGCAAAAATACTCGATTTTTAAAAACAGCTAATAATAACATTTTTAAGCATGGAATTCCACCCCGAATCACATTCTAGCATCCGTTATTACATTTGAGTCAAAAAAAAAATTTTTGCTCCTGGGAAGATTTTTTTCTGACCGCGGCATCACGCGTTTTCTTCCTCGGGCAGCAAAAAGACTCGATTTTTAAAAACAGCTAATAATATCATTTTTAAGCATGGAATTCCACCACGAATCACATTCTAGCATCCGTTGTTACATTTGAGTCAAAAAAATATTTTTGGTCCTGGGCAGCTTTTTTTCTGACCGCCGGCATCACACATTTTCTTCCTCGGGGAGCAAAAAGACTCGATTTTTAAAAACAGCTAATAATATCATTTAAAGCATGGAATTCCACCCCGAATCACATTCTAGCATCCGTTATTACATTTGAGTCAAAAAAAAATTTTTGCTCCTGGGCAGATTTTTTTCTGACCGCGGCATCACGTGTTTTCTTCCTCGGGCAGTAAAAACACTCGATTTTTAAAAACAGCTAATAATAACATTTTGAAGCATGGAATTCCACCCCGAATCACATTCTAGCATCCGTTGTTACATTTGAGTCAAAAAAAATTTTTTGGTCCGGGGTCAGCTGTTTTTCTGACCGCGGCATCACAGGTTTTCTTCCTCGGGCAGCAAAAACAGTCGATTTTTAAAAACAGGTAATAATAACATTTATAAGCATGGAATTCCACCCCGAATCACATTCTAGCATCCGTTGTTACATTTGAGTAAAAAAAAATTTTTTGGTCCGGGTCAGCTGTTTTTCTGACCGCGGCATCACAGGTTTTCTTCTCGGGCAGCAAAAACAGTCGATTTTTAAAAACAGGTAATAATAACATTTATAAGCATGGAATTCCACCCCGAACCACATTCTAGCATCCGTTATTACATTTGAGTCAAAAAAAATTTTTTGGTTCCTGGGAAGCTTTTTTTCTGACCGCGGCATCACGCGTTTTCTTCCTCGGGGAGCAAAAAGACTCGATTTTTTAAAACAGCTAATAATATCATTTTTAAGCATGGAATTCCACCCCGAATCACATTCTAGCGTCCGTTGTTACATTTGAGTCAAAAAAAAATTTTTTGCTCCTTGGCAGATTTTTTTCTGACCGCGGCATCACGCGTTTTCTTCCTCGGGCAGTAAAAACACTCGGTTTTTAAAAACAGCTAATAATAACATTTTGAAGCATGGAATTCCACCCCGAATCACATTCTAGCATCCGTTGTTACATTTGAGTCAAAAAAATTTTTTCGGTCCGGGTCAGCTGTTTTTCTGACCGCAGCATCACAGGTTTTCTTCCTCGGGCAGCAAAAACAGTCGATATTTAAAAACAGGTAATAATAACATTTATAAGCATGGAATTCCACCCCGAATCACATTCTAGCATCCGTTAATACATTTGAGTCGAAAAAAAATTTTTTTGCTCCTGGGCAGATTTTTTTCTGACCGCGGCATCACGCGTTTTCTTCCTCGGGGAGCAAAAACACTCGATTTTAAAAACAGCTAATAATAACATTTTTAAGCATGGAATTCCACCCCGAATCACATTCTAGCATCCGTTATTACATTTGAGTCAAAAAAAAATTCTTTGCTCCTGGGCAGATTTTTTTCTGACCGCGGCATCACGCGTTTTCTTCCTCGGGCAGCAAAAAGACTCGATTTTTAAAAACAGCTAATAATATCATTTTTAAGCATGGAATTCCACCCCGAATCACATTCTAGCGTCCGTTGTTACATTTGAGTCAAAAAAATTTTTTTTGCTCCTGCGCAGATTTTTTTCTGACCGCGGCTTCACGCGTTTTCTTCCTCGGGCAGTAAAAACACTCGGTTTTTAAAAACAGCTAATAATAACATTTTGAAGCATGGAATTCCACCCCGAATCACATTCTACATCCGTTGTTACATTTGAGTCAAAAAAAATTTTTCGGTCCGGGGTCAGCTGTTTTTCTGACCGCGGCATCACAGGTTTTCTTCCTCGGGCAGCAAAAACAGTCGATATTTAAAAACAGGTAATAATAACATTTATAAGCATGGAATTCCACCCTGAATCACATTCTAGCATCCGTTATTACATTTGAGTCGAAAAAATTTTTTTTGCTCCTGGGCAGATTTTTTTCTGACCGCGGCATCACGCGTTTTCTTCCTCGGGGAGCAAAAACACTCCATTTTTAAAAACAGCTAATAATAACATTTTTACACATGGAATTCCACCCCGAGTCACTTTCTAGCATCTGTTATTACATTTGAGTCAAAAAAAATTTTTTTGCTCCTGGGCAGATTTTTTCTGACCGCGGCATCAAGCGTTTTCTTCCTCGGGGAGCAAAAACACTCGATTATTAAAAACAGCTAATAATAACATTTATAAGCATGGAATTCCACCCCGAATCACATTCTAGCATCCGTTGTTACATTTGAGTCAAAAAAATTTTTTTGGTCCTTGGCAGCTTTTTTTCTGACCGCGGCATCACGCGGTTTCTTCCTCGGGGAGCAAAAACACTCGATTTTTAAAAACAGCTAATAATAACATTTTTAAGCATGGAATTCCACCCCGAATCACATTCTAGCATCCATTATTACATTTGAGTCAAAAAAAAATTCTTTGCTCCTGGGCAGATATTTTTCTGACCGCGGCATCACGCGTTTTCTTCCTTGGGGAGCAAAAACAATCGATTTTTAAAAACAGCTAATAATAACATTTTTAAGCATGGAATTCCACCCCGAATCACATTCTAGCATCCGTTGTTACATTTGAGTCAAAAAAATATTTTTGGTCCTGGGCAGATTTTTTTCTGACCGCGGAATCACGCGTTTTCTTCCTCGGGGAGCAAAAACACTCAATTTTTAAAAACAGCTAATAATAACATTTTTAAGCATGGAATTCCACCCCCGAATCACATTCTAGCATCCGTTGTTACATTTGAGTCAAAAAAAAATTTTTGGTCCTGGGCAGCTTTTTTTCTGACCGCGGCATCACGCGTTTTCTTCCTCGGGGAGCAAAAACACTCGATTTTTAAAAACAGCTAATAATAACATTTTTAAGCATGGAATTCCACCCCAAATCACATTCTAGCATCCGTTATTACATTTGAGTCAAAAAAAAAATTTTTGCTCCTGGGCAGATTTTTTTCTGACCGCGGCATCACGCGTTTTCTTCCTCGGGCAGCAAAAAGACTCGATTTTTAAAAAACAGCTAATGATATCATTTTTAAGCATGGAATTCCACCACGAATCACATTTTAGCATCCGTTGTTACATTTGAGTCAAAAAAATATTTTTGGTCCTGGGCAGCTTTTTTTCTGACCGCGGCATCACGCGTTTTCTTCCTCTGGGAGCAAAAACACTCGATTTTTAAAAGCAGGGAATAACATCATTTTTAAACAAGGAATTCCACGCCGAATCACATCCTAGCATCCATTCTTTCATTTGAGTCAAAAAAAATTTTTTCGTCCTGAGCAGCTTTTTTTCTGACCGCGGCATCACGAGTTTTCTTCCTCGGGGAGCAAAAACACTCCATTTTTAAAAACAGCTAATAATAACATTTTTACACATGGAATTCCACCCCGAATCACATTCTAGCATCTGTTATTACATTTGAGTCAAAACAAATTCTTTGCTCCTGGGCAGATTTTTTTCTGACCGCGGCATCACGCGTTTTCTTCCTCGGGGAGCAAAAACAATCGATTTTTAAAAACAGCTAATAATAACATTTTTAAGCATTGAATTCCACCCCGAATCACATTCTAGCGTCCGTTGTTACATTTGAGTCAAAAAAATATTTTTGGTCCTGGGCAGCTTTTTTTCTGACCGCGGAATCACGCGTTTTCTTCCTCGGGGAGCAAAAACACTCAATTTTTAAAAACAGCTAATAATAACATTTTTAACCATGGAATTCCACCCCGAATCACATTCTAGCATCCGTTGTTACATTTGAGTCAAAAAAAATTTTTTGGTCCTGGGCAGCTTTTTTTCTGACCGCGGCATCACGCGTTTTCTTCCTCGGGGAGCAAAAACACTCCATTTTTAAAAACAGCTAATAATAACATTTTTACACATGGAATTCGACCCCGAATCACATTCTAGCATCTGTTATTACATTTGAGTCAAAACAAATTCTTTGCTCCTGGGCAGATTTTTTTCTGACCGCGGCATCACACGTTTTCTTCCTCGGGGAGCAAAAACAATCGATTTTTAAAAACAGCTAATAATAACATTTTTAAGCATTGAATTCCACCCCGAATCACATTCCAACGTCCGTTGTTACATTTGAGTCAAAAAAATATTTTTGGTCCTGGGCAGCTTTTTTTCTGACCGCGGAATCACGCGTTTTCTTCCTCGGGGAGCAAAAACACTCCATTTTTAAAAACAGCTAATAATAACATTTTTAAGCATGGAATTCCACCTCGAATCACATTCTAGCATCCGTTGTTACATTTGAGTCAAAAAAAAATTTTTGGTCCTGGGCAGCTTTTTTTCTGACCGCGGCATCACGCGTTTTCTTCCTCGGGGAGCAAAAAGACTCGATTTTTAAAAACAGCTAATAATAACATTTTTAAGCATGGAATTCCACCCCAAATCACATTCTAGCATCCGTTATTACATTTGAGTCAAAAAAAAATTTTTGCTCCTGGGCAGATTTTTTTCTGACCGCGGCATCACGCGTATTCTTCCTTGGGCAACAAAAAGAATCGATTTTTAAAAACAGCTAATGATATCATTTTTAAGCATGGAATTCCACCACGAATCACATTCTAGCATCCGTTGTTACATTTGAGTCAAAAAAATATTTTTGGTCCTGGGCAGCTTTTTTTCTGACCGCGGCATCACACGTTTTCTTCCTCGGGCAGCAAAAACACTCGATTTTTAAAAACAGCTAATAATAACATTTTTAAGCATGGAATTCCACCCCGAATCACATTCTAGCATCCGTTATTACATTTGAGTCAAAAAAAACTTTTTTGCTCCTGGCCAGATTTTTTTCTGACCGCGGCATCACGCGTTTTCTTCCTCAGGGAGCAAAAACACTCGATTTTTAAAAACAGGTAATAATAACATTTTTAAGCATGGAATTCCACCCCGAATCACATTCTAGCATCCGTTGTTACATTTGAGTCAAAAAAAAATTTTTGGTCCTGGGCAGCTTTTTTTCTGACCGCGGCATCACGCGTTTCCTTCCTCGGGGAGCAAAAACACTCGATTTTTAAAAACAGCTAATAATAACATTTTTAAGCATGGAATTCCACCCCGAATCACATTCTAGCATCCGTTGTTACATTTGAGTCAAAAAAAAATTTTTGGTCCTCGGCAGCTTTTTTTCTGACCGCGGCATCACGCGTTTTCTTCCTCGGGGAGCAAAAACACTCCATTTTTAAAAACAGCTAATAATAACATTTTTACACATGGAATTCCACCCCGAATCACATTCTAGCATCTGTTATTACATTTGAGTCAAAACAAATTCTTTGCTCCTGGGCAGATTTTTTTCTGACCGCGGCATCACGCGTTTTCTTCCTCGGGGAGCAAAAACAATCGATTTTTAAAAACAGCTAATAATAACATTTTTAAGCGTTGAATTCCACCCCGAATCACATTCTAGCATCCGTTGTTACATTTGAGTCAAAAAAATATTTTTGGTCCTGGGCAGCTTTTTTTCTGACCGCGGAATCACGCGTTTTCTTCCTCGGGGAGCAAAAACACTCCATTTTTAAAAACAGCTAATAATAACATTTTTAAGCATGGAATTCCACCTCGAATCACATTCTAGCATCCATTGTTACATTTGAGTCAAAAAAAAATTTTTGGTCCTGGGCAGCTTTTTTTCTGACCGCGGCATCACGCGTTTTCTTCCTCGGGGAGCAAAAAGACTCGATTTTTAAAAACAGCTAATAATAACATTTTTAAGCATGGAATTCCACCCCAAATCACATTCTAGCATCCGTTATTACATTTGAGTCAAAAAAAAATTTTTGCTCCTGGGCAGATTTTTTTCTGACCGCGGCATCACGCGTTTTCTTCCTTGGGCAAGAAAAAGAATCGATTTTTAAAAACAGCTAATGATATCATTTTTAAGCATGGAATTCCACCACGAATCACATTCTAGCATCCGTTGTTACATTTGAGTCTAAAAAATATTTTTGGTCCTGGGCAGCTTTTTTTCTGACCGCGGCATCACACGTTTTCTTCCTCGGGCAGCAAAAACACTCGATTTTTAAAAACAGCTAATAATAACATTTTTAAGCATGGAATTCCACCCCGAATCACATTCTAGCATCCGTTATTACATTTGAGTCAAAAAAAACTTTTTTGCTCCTGGCCAGATTTTTTTCTGACCGCGGCATCACGCGTTTTCTTCCTCAGGGAGCAAAAACACTCGATTTTTAAAAACAGGTAATAATAACATTTTTAAGCATGGAATTCCACCCCGAATCACATTCTAGCATCCGTTGTTACATTTGAGTCAAAAAAAAATTTTTGGTCCTGGGCAGCTTTTTTTCTGACCGCGGCATCACGCGTTTCCTTCCTCGGGGAGCAAAAACACTCGATTTTTAAAAACAGCTAATAATAACATTTTTAAGCATGGAATTCCACCCCGAATCACATTCTAGCATCCGTTGTTACATTTGAGTCAAAAAAAATTTTTTGGTCCTCGGCAGCTTTTTTTCTGACCGCGGCATCACGCGTTTTCTTCCTCGGGGAGCAAAAACACTCGATTTTTAAAAACAGCTAATAATAACATTTTTAAGCATGGAATTCCATCCCGAATCACATTCTAGCATCCGTTGTTACATTTGAGTCAAAAAAATATTTTTGGTCCTGGGCAGCTTTTTTTCTGACCGCGGAATCACGCGTTTTCTTCCTCGGGGAGCAAAAACACTCCATTTTTAAAAACAGGTAATATTAACATTTATAAGCATGGAATTCCACCCCGAATCACTTTCTAGCATCCGTTGTTACATTTGAGTCAAAAAAATTTTTTTGGTCCTTGGCAGCTTTTTTTCTGACCGCGGCATCACGCGTTTTCTTCCTCGGGCAGCAAAAAGACTCGATTTTTAAAAACAGCTAATGATATCATTTTTAAGCATGGAATTCCACCACGAATCACATTCTAGCATCCGTTGTTACATTTGAGTCAAAAAAAATTTTTTGGTCCTGGGCAGCTTTTTTTCTGACCGCGGCATCACGCGTTTTCTGCCTCGGGGAGCAAAAACACTCCATTTTTAAAAACAGCTAATAATAACATTTTTACACATGGAATTCCACCCCGAATCACATTCTAGCATCCGTTATTACATTTGAGTCAAAAAAAAATTCTTTGCTCCTGGGCAGATTTTTTTCTGACCGCGGCATCACGCGTTTTCTTCTTCGGGGAGCAAAAACACTCGATTTTTAAAAACAGCTAATAATAACATTTTTAAGCATGGAATTCCACCCCGAATCACATTCTAGCATCCGTTGTTACATTTGAGTCAAAAAAAATTTTTTGGTCCTGGGCAGCTTTTTTTCTGACCGCGGCATCACGCGTTTTCTTCCTCGGGGAGCAAAAACACCCGATTTTTAAAAACAGCTAATAATAACATTTTTAAGCATGGAATTCCACCCCGAATCACATTCTAGCATCCGTTATTACATTTGAGTCAAAAAAAAATTTTTTGATCCTGGGCAGATTTTTTTCTGACCGCGGCATCACGCGTTTTTTCCTCGGGGAGCAAAAACACTCGATTTTTAAAAACAGCTAATAATAACATTTTTAAGCATGGAATTCCACCCCGAATCACATTCTAGCATCCGTTGTTACATTTGAGTCAAAAAAAAATTTTTTGCTCCTGGGCAGATTTTTTTCTGACCGCGGCATCACGCGTTTTCTTCCTCGGAGAGCAGAAACACTCGATTTTTAAAAACAGCTAATAATAACATTTTTAAGCATGGAATTCCACCCCGAATCACATTCTAGCATCCGTTATTACATTTGAGTCAATAAAAAATTCTTTGCTCCTGGGCAGATTTTTTTCTGACCGCGGCATCACGCGTTTTCTTCCTCGGGCAGCAAAAACACTCGATTTTTAAAAACAGCTAATAATATCATTTTTAAGCATGAAATTCCACCACGAATCACATTCTAGCATCCGTTGTTACATTTGAGTCAAAAAAATATTTTTGGTCCTGGGCAGCTTTTTTTCTGACCGCGGCATCAAGCGTTTTCTTCCTCTGGCAGCAAAAACACTCGATTTTTAAAAGCAGGGAATAACATCATTTTTAAACAAGGAATTCCACCCCGAATCACATCCTAGCATCCATTCTTTCATTTGAGTCAAAAAAATTTTTTTATCCTGAGCAGCTTTTTTTCTGACCGCGGCATCACGCGTTTTCTTCCTAGGCGAGCAAAAAGACTCGATTTTTAAAAACAGCTAATAATAACATTTTAAAGCATGGAATTCCACCCCAAATCACATTCTAGCATCCGTTATTACATTTGAGTCAAAAAAAAAATTTTTGCTCCTGGGCAGATTTTTTTCTGACGCATCACGCGTTTTCTTCCTCGGGCAGCAAAAAGACTCGATTTTTAAAAACAGCTAATGATATCATTTTTAAGCATGGAATTCCACCACGAATCACATTCTAGCATCCGTTGTTACATTTGAGTCAAAAAAATATTTTTGGTCCTGGGCAGCTTTTTTTCTGACCACGGCATCACACGTTTTCTTCCTCGGGGAGCAAAAACACTCGATTTTTAAAAACAGCTAATAATAACATTTTTAAGCATGGAATTCCACCCCGAATCACATTCTAGCATCCGTTATTACATTTGAGTCAAAAAAAATTTTTTTGATCCTGGGCAGATTTTTTTCTGACCGCGGCATCACGTGTTTTTTCCTCGGGGAGCAAAAACACTCGATTTTTAAAAACAGCTAATAATAACATTTTTAAGCATGGAATTCCACCCCGAATCACATTCTAGCATCCGTTGTTACATTTGAGTCAAAAAAAATTTTTTTGCTCCTGGGCAGATTTTTTTCTGACCGCGGCATCACGTGTTTTCTTCCTCGGGGAGCAGAAACACTCGATTTTTAAAAACAGCTAATAATAACATTTTTAAGCATGGAATTCCACCCCGAATCACATTCTAGCATCCGTTATTACATTTGAGTCAAAAAAAATTTTTTTGCTCCTGGGCAGATTTTTTTCTGACCGCGGCATCACGCATTTTCTTCCTCGGGCAGCAAAAACACTCGATTTTTAAAAACAGCTAATAATATCATTTTTAAGCATGGAATTCCACCCCGAATCACATTCTAGCATCCGTTGTTACATTTGAGTCAAAACAATATTTTTGGTCCTGGGCAGCTTTTTTTCTGACCGCGGCATCACGCGTTTTCTTCCTCGGGCCTCAAAAACACTCGATTTTCAAAAGAAGGAAATAACAACATTTTTAAACATGGAATTCCACCCCGAATCACATTCTAGCATCCGTTGTTACATTTGAGTCAAAAAAAAATTTTTGGTCCTGGGCAGCTTTTTTTCTGACCGCGGCATCACGCGTTTTCTGCCTCGGGGAGCAAAAACACTCCATTTTTAAAAACAGCTAATAATAACATTTTTACACATGGAATTCCACCCCGAATCACATTCTAGCATCCGTTATTACATTTGAGTCAAAAAAAAATTCTTTGCTCCTGGGCAGATTTTTTTCTGACCGCGGCATCACGCGTTTTCTTCCTCGGGGAGCAAAAACACTCGATTTTTAAAAACAGCTAATAATAACATTTTTAAGCATGGAATTCCACCCCGAATCACATTCTAGCATCCGTTGTTACATTTGAGTCAAAAAAAATTTTTTGGTCCTGGGCAGCTTTTTTTCTGACCGCGGCATCACGCGTTTTTCTTCCTCGGGGAGCAAAAACACTCGATTTTTAAAAACAGCTAATAATAACATTTTTAAGCATGGAATTCCACCCCGAATCACATTCTAGCATCCGTTATTACATTTGAGTCAAAAAAAATTTTTTTGATCCTGGGCAGATTTTTTTCTGACCGCGGCATCACGTGTTTTTTCATCGGGGAGCAAAAACACTCGATTTTTAAAAACAGCTAATAATAACATTTTTAAGCATGGAATTCCACCCCGAATCACATTCTAGCATCTGTTGTTACATTTGAGTCAAAAAAAATTTTTTTGCTCCTGGGCAGATTTTTTTCTGACCGCGGCATCACGTGTTTTCTTCCTCGGGGAGCAGAAACACTCGATTTTTAAAAACAGCTAATAATAACATTTTTAAGCATGGAATTCCACCCCGAATCACATTCTAGCATCCGTTATTACATTTGAGTCAAAAAAAATTTTTTTGCTCCTGGGCAGATTTTTTTCTGACCGCGGCATCACGCATTTTCTTCCTCGGGCAGCAAAAACACTCGATTTTTAAAAGCAGGGAATAACATCATTTTTAAACAAGGAATTCCACCCCGAATCACATCCTAGCATCCATTCTTTCATTTGAGTCAAAAAAATTTTTTTATCCTGAGCAGCTTTTTTTCTGACCGCGGCATCACGCGTTTTCTTCCTAGGCGAGCAAAAAGACTCGATTTTTAAAAAACAGCTAATAATAACATTTTAAAGCATGGAATTCCACCCCAAATCACATTCTAGCATCCGTTATTACATTTGAGTCAAAAAAAAATTTTTTGCTCCTGGGCAGATTTTTTTCTGACCGCGGCATCACGCGTTTTCTTCCTCGGGCAGCAAAAAGACTCGATTTTTAAAAACAGCTAATGATATCATTTTTAAGCATGGAATTCCACCACGAATCACATTCTAGCATCCGTTGTTACATTTGAGTCAAAAAAATATTTTTGGTCCTGGGCAGCTTTTTTTCTGACCGCGGCATCACGCGTTTTCTTCCTCGGGGAGCAAAAACACTCGATTTTTAAAAACAGCTAATAATAACATTTTTAAGCATGGAATTCCACCCCGAATCACATTCTAGCATCCGTTATTACATTTGAGTCAAAAAAAAAATTTTTGCTCCTGGGCAGATTTTTTTCTGACCGCGGCATCACGCGTTTTCTTCCTCGGGGAGCAAAAAGACTCGATTTTTGAAAACAGCTAATAATATCATTTTTAAGCATGGAATTCCACCCCGAATCACATTCTAGCATCCATTGTTACATTTGAGTCAAAACAATATTTTTGGTCCTGGGCAGCTTTTTTTCTGACCGCGGCATCACGCGTTTTCTTCCTCGGGCCTCAAAAACACTCGATTTTCAAAAGAAGGAAATAACAACATTTTTAAACATGGAATTCCACCCCGAATCACATTCTAGCATCCGTTGTTACATTTGAGTCAAAAAAAATTTTTTGGTCCTGGGCAGCTTTTTTTCTGACCGCGGCATCACGCGTTTTCTGCCTCGGGGAGCAAAAACACTCCATTTTTAAAAAGAGCTAATAATAACATTTTTACACATGGAATTCCACCCCGAATCACATTCTAGCATCCGTTATTACATTTGAGTCAAAAAAAAATTCTTTGCTCCTGGGCAGATTTTTTTCTGACCGCGGCATGACGCGTTTTCTTCCTCGGGGAGCAAAAACACTCGATTTTTAAAAACAGCTAATAATAACATTTTTAAGCATGGAATTCCACCCCGAATCACATTCTAGCATCCGTTGTTACATTTGAGTCAAAAAAAAATTTTTGGTCCTGGGCAGCTTTTTTTCTGACCGCGGTATCACGCGTTTTCTGCCTCGGGGAGCAAAAACACTCCATTTTGAAAAACAGCTAATAATAACATTTTTACACATGGAATTCCACCCGGAATCACATTCTAGCATCCGTTATTACATTTGAGTCAAAAAAAATTCTTTGCTCCTGGGCAGATTTTTTTCTGACCGCGGCATCACGCGTTTTCTTCCTCGGGGAGCAAAAACACTCGATTTTTAAAAACAGCTAATAATAACATTTTTAAGCATGGAATTCCACCCCGAATCACATTCTAGCATCCATTATTACATTTGAGTCAAAAAAAAATTTTTTTTGCTCCTCGGCAGGTTTTTTTCTGACCGCGGCATCACACGTTTTCTTCCTCGGGCAGCAAAAAGACTCGATTTTTAAAAACAGCTAATAATATCATTTTTAAGCATGGAATTCCACCACGAATCACATTCTAGCATCCGTTGTTACATTTGAGTCAAAAAAATTTTTTTGGTCCCGGGCAGCTTTTTTTCTGACCCCGGCATCACGCGTTTTCTTCCTCGGGGAGCAAAAACACTCGATTTTTAAAAACAGCTAATAATAACATTTTTAAGCATGGAATTCCACCCCGAATCACATTCTAGCATCCGTTATTACATTTGAGTCAAAAAAAAAAATTTTTGCTCCTGGGCAGATTTTTTTCCGACTGCGGCATCACGCGTTTTCTTCCTCGGGCAGCAAAAAGACTCGATTTTTGAAAACAGCTAATAATATCATTTTTAAGCATGGAATTCCACCCCGAATCACATTCTAGCATCCGTTGTTACATTTGAGTCAAAACAATATTTTTGGTCCTGGGCAGCTTTTTTTCTGACCGCGGCATCACGCGTTTTCTTCCTCGGGCCTCAAAAACACTCGATTTTCAAAAGAAGGAAATAACAACATTTTTAAACATGGAATTCCACCCCGAATCACATCCTAACATCCGTTTTTCATTTGAGTCAAAAAAAATTTTTTTGCTCCTGGGCAGCTCTTTTTCTGACCGCGGCATCACAGGTTTTCTTCCTCGGGCAGCAAAAACACTCGATTTTTAAAAACAGCTAATAATAACATTTTTAAGCATGGAATTCCACCCCGAATCACATTCTAGCATCCGTTGTTACATTTGAGTCAAAAAAAATTTTTTGGTCCTGGGCAGCTTTTTTTGTGACCGCGGCATCACGCGTTTTCTTCCTCGGGGAGCAGAAACACTCCATTTTTAAAAACAGCTAATAATAACATTTTTACACATGGAATTCCACCCCGAATCACATTCTAGCATCCGTTATTACATTTGAGTCAAAAAAAAATTCTTTGCTGCTGGGCAGATTTTTTTCTGACCGCGGCATGACGCGTTTTCTTCCTCAGGGTGCAAAAACACTCAATTTTTAAAAACAGCTAATAATAACATTTTTAAGCATGGAATTCCACCCCGAATCACATTCTAGCATCCGTTGTTACATTTGAGTCAAAAAAATATTTTTGGTCCTGGGCAGCTTTTTTTCTGACCGTGGAATCACGCGTTTTCTTCCTCAGGGTGCAAAAACACTCAATTTTTAAAAACAGCTAATAATAACATTTTTAAGCATGGAATTCCACCCCGAATCAAATTCTAGCATCCGTTGTTACATTTGAGTCAAAAAAAATTTTTTGGTCCTGGGCAGCTTTTTTTCTGACCGCGGCATCACGCGTTTTCTTCCTCGGGGAGCAAAAAGACTCGATTTTTAAAAACAGCTAATAATAACATTTTTAAGCATGGAATTCCACCCCGAATCACATTCTAGCATCCGTTATTACATTTGAGTCAAAAAAAATTTTTTTTGCTCCTGGGCAGATTTTTTTCTGACTGCGGCATCACGCTTTTTCTTCCTCGGGCCTCAAAAACACTCGATTTTCAAAAGAAGGTAATAACAACATTTCTAAACATGGAATTCCACCCCGAATCACATCCTAACATCCGTTTTTCATTTGAGTCAAAAAAAATTTTTTGCTCCTGGGCAGCTCTTTTTCTGACTGCAGCATCACAGGTTTTCTTCCTCGGGCAGCAAAAACACTCGATTTTTAAAAACAGCTAATAATAACATTTTTAAGCATGGAATTCCACCCCGAATCACATTCTAGCATCCGTTGTTACATTTGAGTCAAAAAAAATTTTTTTGGTCCTGGGCAGATTTTTTTCTGACCGCGGCATCACGCGTTTTCTTCCTCAGGGAACAAAAACACTCGATTTTTAAAAACAGCTAATAATAACATTTATAAGCATGGAATTCCACCCCGAATCACATTCTAGCATCCGTTATTACATTTGAGTCAAAAAAAATTTTTTTTGCTCCTGGGCAGATTTTTTTCTGACCGCGGCATGACGCGTTTTCTTCCTCAGGGTGCAAAAACACTCAATTTTTAAAAACAGCTAATAATAACATTTTTAAGCATGGAATTCCACCCCGAATCACATTCTAGCATCCATTATTACATTTGAGTCAAAAAAAAAAATTTTTGCTCCTCGGCAGGTTTTTTTCTGACCGCAGCATCACGCGTTTTCTTCCTCGGGCAGCAAAAAGACTCAATTTTTAAAAACAGCTAATAATAACATTTTTAAGCATGGAATTCCACCCCGAATCACATTCTAGCATCCGTTATTACATTTGAGTAAAAAAGAAATTTTTTTCTCCTGGGCAGATTTTTTTCTGACTGCGGCATCACGCTTTTTCTTCCTCGGGCCTCAAAAACACTCGATTTTCAAAAGAAGGTAATAACAACATTTTTAAACATGGAATTCCACCCCGAATCACATCCTAACATCCGTTTTTCATTTGAGTCAAAAAAAATTTTTTGCTCCTGGGCAGCTCTTTTTCTGACCGCAGCATCACAGGTTTTCTTCCTCGGGCAGCAAAAACACTCGATTTTTAAAAACAGCTAATAATAACATTTTTAAGCATGGAATTCCACCCCGAATCACATTCTAGCATCCGTTGTTACATTTGAGTCAAAAAAAATTTTTTTGGTCCTGGGCAGATTTTTTTCTGACCGCGGCATCACGCGTTTTCTTCCTCAGGGAGCAAAAACACTCGATTTTTAAAAACAGCTAATAATAACATTTATAAGCATGGAATTCCACCCCGAATCACATTCTAGCATCCGTTATTACATTTGAGTCAAAAAAAATTTTTTTTGCTCCTGGGCAGATTTTTTTCTGACCGCGGCATCACAGGTTTTCTTCCTCGGGCAGCAAAAACACTCGATTTTTAAAAACAGCTAATATTAACATTTTGAAGCATGGAATTCCACCCCGAATCACATTCTAGCATCCGTTGTTACATTTCAGTCAAAAAAAAATTTTTTGCTACTGGGCAGATTTTTTTCTGACCGCGGCATCACGCGTTTTCTTCCTCGGGGAGCAAAAACACTCGATTTTTAAAAACAGCTAATAATAACATTTTTAAGCATGGAATTCCACCCCGAATCACATTCTAGCATCCGTTATTACATTTGAGTCAAAAAAAATTTTTTTGCTCCTGGGGAGATTTTTTTCTGACCGCGGCATCAACCGTTTTCTTCCTCGGGCAGCAAAAACACTCGATTTTTAAAAACAGCTAATAATAACATTTATAAGCATGGAATTCCACCCCGAATCACATTCTAGCATCCGTTATTACATTTGAGTCAAAAAAAAATTTTTTGGTCCTGGGCAGCTTTATTTTTCACCGCGGCATCACGCGTTTTCTTCCTCGGGGAGCAAAAACACTCGATTTTTAAAAACAGCTAATAATAACATTTTTAAGCATGGAATTCCACCACGAATCACATTCTAGCATCCATTGTTACATTTGAGTCAAAAATAAATTTTTGGTCCGGGGCATCTCTTTTTCTGACCGTGGCATCACAGGTTTTCTTCCTCGGGCAGCAAAAACAGTCGATTTTTAAAAACAGGTAATAATAACATTTATAAGCATGGAATTCCACCCCGAATCACATTCTAGCATCCGTTATTACATTTGAGTCGAAAAAATTTTTTTTGCTCCTGGACAGATTTTTTTCTGACCGCGGCATCACGCGTTTTCTTCCTCGGGGAGCAAAAACACTCGATTTTTAAAAACAGCTAATAATAACATTTATAAGCATGGAATTCCACCCCGAATCACATTCTAGCATCCGTTATTACATTTGAGTCAAAAAAAATTTTGTTGCTCCTGGACAGATTTTTTTCTGACCGCGGCATCACGCGTTTTCTTCCTCGGGGAGCAAAAACACTCGATTTTTAAAAACAGCTAATAATAACATTTTTAAGCATGGAATTCCACCCCGAATCACATTCTAGCATCCGTTGTTACATTTGAGTCAAAAAAAATTTTTTGGTCCTGGGCAGCTTTTTTTCTGACCGCGGCATCACGCGTTTTCTTCCTCGGGGAGCAAAAACACTCCATTTTAAAAAACAGCTAATAATAACATTTTTACACATGGAATTCCACCCCGAATCACATTCTAGCATCCGTTGTTACATTTGAGTCAAAAAAAAATTTTTGGTCCTGGGCAGCTTTTTTTCTGACCGCGGCATCACGCGTTTTCTTCCTCGGGGAGCAAAAACACTCCATTTTAAAAAACAGCTAATAATAACATTTTTAAGCATGGAATTCCACCCCGAATCACATTCTAGCATCCGTTATTACATTTGAGTCAAAAAAAAAAATTTTGCTCCTGGGGAGATTTTTTTCTGACCGCGGCATCACGCGTTTTCTTCCTCGGGGAGCAAAAACACTCGATTTTTAAAAACAGCTAATAATAACATTTATAAGCATGGAATTCCACCCCGAATCACATTCTAGCATCCGTTATTACATTTGAGTCAAAAAAAATTTTGTTGCTCCTGGGCAGATTTTTTTCTGACCGCGGCATCACGCGTTTTCTTCCTCGGGGAGCAAAAACACTCGATTTTTAAAAACAGCTAATAATAACATTTTTAAGCATGGAATTCCACCCCGAATCACATTCTCGCATCCGTTATTACATTTGAGTCAAAAAAAATTTTTTTGCTCCTGGGCAGATTTTTTTCTGACTGCGGCATCACACGTTTTCTTCCTCGGGGAGCAAAAACACTCGATTTTTAAAAACAGCTAATAATAACATTTATAAGCATGGAATTCCACCCCGAATCACATTCTAGCATCCGTTATTACATTTGAGTCAAAAAAAATTTTGTTGCTCCTGGGCAGATTTTTTTCTGACCGCGGCATCACGCGTTTTCTTCCTCGGGGAGCAAAAACACTCGATTTTTAAAAACAGCTAATAATAACATTTTTAAGCATGGAATTCCACCCCGAATCACATTCTCGCATCCGTTATTACATTTGAGTCAAAAAAAATTTTTTTGCTCCTGGGCAGATTTTTTTCTGACTGCGGCATCACGCGTTTTCTTCCTCGGAGAGCAAAAACACTCGATTTTTAAAAACAGCTAATAATAACATTTTTAAGCATGGAATTCCACCCCGAATCACATTCTAGCATCCGTTGTTACATTTGAGTCAAAAAAAAATTTTTGGTCCTGGGCAGCTTTTTTTCTGACCGCGGCATCACGCGTTTTCTTCCTCGGGGAGCAAAAACACTCCATTTTAAAAAACAGCTAATAATAACATTTTTACACATGGAATTCCACCCCGAATCACATTCTAGCATCCGTTGTTACATTTGAGTCAAAAAAAAATTTTTGGTCCTGGGCAGCTTTTTTTCTGACCGCGGCATCACGCGTTTTCTTCCTCGGGGAGCAAAAACACTCGATTTTTAAAAACAGCTAATAATAACATTTATAAGCATGGAATTCCACCCCAAATCACATTCTAGCATCCGTTGTTACATTTGAGTCAAAAAAAATATTTTCGTCCTGGGCAGCTTTTTTTTTGACCGCGGCATCCCGCGTTTTCTTCCTCGGGGAGCAAAAACACTCGACTTTTAAAAAGAGCTAATAATAACATTTTTAAGCATGGAATTCCACCCCGAATCACATTCTAGCATCCATTGTTCCATTTGAGTCAAAAAAAAATTTTTGGTCCGGGGCAGCTTTTTTTCTGACCGCGGCATCACGCGTTTTCTTCCTCAGGGAGCAAAAACACTCGATTTTTAAAAACAGCTAATAATAACATTTATAAGCATGGAATTCCACCCCGAATCACATTCTAGCATCCGTTATTACATTTGAGTCAAAAAAAATTTTTTTGGTCCTGGGCAGCTTTTTTTCTGACCGCGGCATCACGCGTTTTCTTCCTCGGGGAGCAAAAACAGTCGATTTTTAAAAACAGCTAATAATAACATTTTTAAGCATGGAATTCCACCCCGAATCACATTCTAGCATCCGTTGTTACATTTGAGTCAAAAAAAATTTTTTTGCTCCTGGGCAGATTTTTTTCTGACCGCGGCATCACGCGTTTTCTTCCTCTGGCAGTAAAAACACTCGATTTTTAAAAGCAGGGAATAACATCATTTTTAAACAAGGAATTCCACCCCGAATCACATCCTAGCATCCATTCTTTCATTTGAGTCAAAATAAATTTTTTGCTCCTGGGCAGCTCTTTTTCTGACCGCAGCATCACAGGTTTTCTTCCTCGGGCCTCAAAAACACTCGATTTTCAAAAGAAGGAAATAACAACATTTTTAAACATGGAATTACACCCCGAATCACATCCTAACATCCGTTTTTCATTTGAGTCAAAAAAAATTTTTTGCTCCTGGGCAGCTCTTTTTCTGACCGCAGCATCACAGGTTTTCTTCCTCGGGCAGCAAAAACACTCGATTTTTAAAAACAGCTAATAATAACATTTATAAGCATGGAATTCCACCCCGAATCACATTCTAGCATCCGTTATTACATTTGAGTCAAAAAAAATTTTTTTTGCTCCTGGGCAGATTTTTTTCTGACCGCGGCATCACAGGTTTTCTTCCTCGGGCAGCAAAAACACTCGATTTTTAAAAACAGCTAATAATAACATTTTGAAGCATGGAATTCCACCCCGAATCACATTCTAGCATCCGTTGTTACATTTCAGTCAAAAAAAAATTTTTTGCTCCTGGGCAGATTTTTTTCTGACCGCGGCATCACGCGTTTTCTTCCTCGGGGAGCAAAAACACTCGATTTTTAAAAACAGCTAATAATAACATTTTTAAGCATGGAATTCCACCCCTTATCACATTCTAGCATCCGTTATTACATTTGAGTCAAAAAAAAATTTTTTGCTCCTGGGGAGATTTTTTTCTGACCGCGGCATCAACCGTTTTCTTCCTCGGGCAGCAAAAACACTCGATTTTTAAAAACAGCTAATAATAACATTTATAAGCATGGAATTCCACCCCGAATCACATTCTAGCATCCGTTATTACATTTGAGTCAAAAAAAAAATTTTTTGGTCCTGGGCAGCTTTTTTTTTCACCGCGGCATCACGCGTTTTCTTCCTCGGGGAGCAAAAACACTCGATTTTTAAAAACAGCTAATAATAACATTTTTAAGCATGGAATTCCACCACGAATCACATTCTAGCATCCATTGTTACATTTGAGTCAAAAATAAATTTTTGGTCCGGGGCATCTCTTTTTCTGACCGCGGCATCACAGGTTTTCTTCCTCGGGCAGCAAAAACAGTCGATTTTTAAAAACAGGTAATAATAACATTTATAAGCATGGAATTCCACCCCGAATCACATTCTAGCATCCGTTATTACATTTGAGTCGAAAAAATTTTTTTTGCTCCTGGACAGATTTTTTTCTGACCGCGGCATCACGCGTTTTCTTCCTCGGGGAGCAAAAACACTCGATTTTTAAAAACAGCTAATAATAACATTTATAAGCATGGAATTCCACCCCGAATCACATTCTAGCATCCGTTATTACATTTGAGTCAAAAAAAATTTTGTTGCTCCTGGACAGATTTTTTTCTGACCGCGGCATCACGCGTTTTCTTCCTCGGGGAGCAAAAACACTCGATTTTTAAAAACAGCTAATAATAACATTTTTAAGCATGGAATTCCACCCCGAATCACATTCTAGCATCCGTTATTACATTTGAGTCAAAAAAAATTTTTTTGCTCCTGGGCAGCTTTTTTTCTGACCGCGGCATCACGCGTTTTCTTCCTCGGGGAGCAAAAACACTCCATTTTAAAAAACAGCTAATAATAACATTTTTACACATGGAATTCCACCCCGAATCACATTCTAGCATCCGTTGTTACATTTGAGTCAAAAAAAAATTTTTGGTCCTGGGCAGCTTTTTTTCTGACCGCGGCATCACGCGTTTTCTTCCTCGGGGAGCAAAAACACTCGATTTTTAAAAACAGCTAATAATAACATTTTTAAGCATGGAATTCCACCCCGAATCACATTCTAGCATCCGTTATTACATTTGAGTCAAAAAAATTTTTTTTGCTCCTGGGCAGATTTTTTTCTGACCGCGGCATCACGCGTTTTCTTCCTCGGGGAGCAAAAACACTCGATTTTTAAAAACAGCTAATAATAACATTTTCAAGCATGGTATTCCACCCCGAATCACATTCTAGCATCCGTTGTTACATTTGAGTCAAAAAAAAACTTTTTGCTCCTGGGCAGATTTTTTTCTGACCGCGGCATCACGCGTTTTCTTCCTCGGGGAGCAAAAACACTCGATTTTTAAAAACAGCTAATAATAACATTTTTAAGCATGGAATTCCACCCCGAATCACATTCTCGCATCCGTTATTACATTTGAGTCAAAAAAAATTTTTTTGCTCCTGGGCAGATTTTTTTCTGACTGCGGCATTACACGTTTTCTTCCTCGGAGAGCAAAAACACTCGATTTTTAAAAACAGCTAATAATAACATTTATAAGCATGGAATTCCACCCCGAATCACATTCTAGCATCCGTTGTTACATTTGAGTCAAAAAAAAATTTTTGGTCCTGGGCAGCTTTTTTTCTGACCGCGGCATCACGCGTTTTCTTCCTCGGGGAGCAAAAACACTCGATTTTTAAAAACAGCTAATAATAACATTTTTAAGCATGGAATTCCACCCCGGATCACATTCTAGCATCCGTTGTTACATTTGAGTCAAAAAAATTTTTTTGGTTCTGGGCACCTTTTTTTCTGACCGTGGCATCACGCGTTTTCTTCCTCGGGGAGCAAAAACACTCGATTTTTAAAAACAGCTAATAATAACATTTTTAAGCATGGAATTCCACCCCGAATCACATTCTAGCATCCGTTGTTACATTTGAGTCAAAAAAATATTTTTGGTCCTTGGCAGCTTTTTTTCTGACCGCGGCATCACACGTTTTCTTCCTCGGGGAGCAAAAACACTCGATTTTTAAAAACAGCTAATAATAACATTGTTAAGCATGGAATTCCACCCCGAATCACATTCTAGCATCCGTTGTTACATTTGAGTCAAAAAAATATTTTTGGTCCTGGGCAGCTTTTTTTCTGACCGCGGCATCACGCGTTTTCTTCCTCGGGGAACAAAAACACTCGATTTTTAAAAACAGCTAATAATAACATTTTTAAGCATGGAATTCCACCCCGAATCACATTCTAGCATCCGTTGTTACATTTGAGTCAAAAAAATATTTTTGGTCCTGGGCAGATTTTTTTCTGACCGCGGCATCACGCGTTTTCTTCCTCGGGCAGCAAAAACACTCGATTTTTAAAAACAGCTAATAATAACATTTTTAAGCATGGAATTCCACCCCGAATCACATTCTAGCATCCGTTATTACATTTGAGTCAAAAAAAATTTTGTTGCTCCTGGGCAGATTTTTTTCTGACCGCGGCATCACGCGTTTTCTTCCTCGGGGAGCAAAAACACTCGACTTTTAAAAACAGTTAATAATAACATTTTTAAGCATGGAATTCCACCCCGAATCACATTCTAGCATCCGTTATTACATTTGAGTCAAAAAAAATTTTTTTGCTCCTGGGCAGATTTTTTTCTGACTGCGGCATCACACGTTTTCTTCCTCGGAGAGCAAAAACACTCGATTTTTAAAAACAGCTAATAATAACATTTTTAAGCATGGAATTCCACCCCGAATCACATTCTAGCATCCGTTGTTACATTTGAGTCAAAAAAAAATTTTTGGTCCTGGGCAGCTTTTTTTCTGACCGCGGCATCACGCGTTTTCTTCCTCGGGCAGCAAAAACACTCGATTTTTAAAAACAGCTAATAATAACATTTTTAAGCATGGAATTCCACCCCGAATCACATTCTAGCATCCGTTGTTACATTTGAGTCAAAAAAAAATTTTTGGTCCTGGGCAGCTTTTTTTCTGACCGCGGCATCACGCGTTTTCTTCCTCGGGGAGCAAAAACACTCGATTTTCAAAAACAGCTAATAATAACATTTATAAGCATGGAATTCCACCCCGAATCACATTCTAGCATCCATTGTTACATTTGAGTCAAAAAAAAATTTTTGGTCCGGGGCAGCTCTTTCTCTGACTGCGGCATCACAGGTTTTCTTCCTCGGGCAGCAAAAACAGTCGATTTTTAAAAACAGGTAATAATAACATTTATAAGCATGGAATTCCACCCCGAATCACATTCTAGCATCCGTTATTACATTTGAGTCGAAAAAATTTTTTTTGCTCCTGGACAGATTTTTTTCTGACCGCGGCATCACGCGTTTTCTTCCTCGGGGAGCAAAAACACTCGATTTTTAAAAACAGCTAATAATAACATTTATAAGCATGGAATTCCACCCCGAATCACATTCTAGCATCCGTTATTACATTTGAGTCAAAAAAAATTTTGTTGCTACTGGGCAGATTTTTTTCTGACCGGGGAGCAAAAACACTCGATTTTTAAAAACAGCTAATCATAACATTTTTAAGCATGGAATTCCACCCCGAATCACATTCTAGCATCCGTTATTACATTTGAGTCAGAAAAAATTTTTTTGCTCCTGGGCAGATTTTTTTCTGACTGCGGCATCACACGTTTTCTTCCTCGGAGAGCAAAAACACTCAATTTTTAAAAACAGCTAATAATAACATTTTTAAGCATGGAATTCCACCCCGAATCACATTCTAGCATCCGTTGTTACATTTGAGTCAAAAAAAATTTTTGGTCCTGGGCAGCTTTTTTTCTGACCGCGGCATCACGCGTTTTCTTCCTCGGGGAGCAAAAACACTCGATTTTTAAAAACAGCTAATAATAACATTTATAAGCATGGAATTCCACCCCGAATCACATTCTAGCATCCGTTGTTACATTTGAGTCAAAAAAAAATATTTTCGTCCTGGGCAGCTTTTTTTCTGACCGCGGCATCACGCGTTTTCTTCCTCGGGGAGCAAAAACAATCAATTTTTAAAAACAGCTAATAATAACATTTTGAAGCATGGAATTCCACCCCGAATCACATTCTAGCATCTGTTGTTACATTTGAGTCAAAAAAAAATTTTTGGTCCTGGGCAGCTGTTTTTCTGACCACGGCATCACGCGTTTTCTTCCTCGGGGAGCAAAAAGACTCGATTTTTAAAAACAGCTAATAATAACATTTTTAAGCATGGAATTCCACCCCGAATCACATTCTAGCATCCGTTGTTACATTTGAGTCAAAAAAAATTTTTTGGTCCTGGGCAGCTTTTTTTCTGACCGCGGGCATCACGCGTTCTCTTCCTCGGGGAGCAAAAACACTCGATTTTTAAAAACAGCTAATAATAACATTTTTAAGCATGGAATTCCACCCCGAATCATGTTCTAGCATCGGTTATTACATTTGAGTCAAAAAAAATTTTTTTGCTCCTGGGCAGATTTTTTTCTGACCGCGGCATCACGCGTTTTCTTCCTCGGGCAGCAAAAAGACTCGATTTTTAAAAACAGCTAATAATATCATTTTTAAGTATTGAATTCCACCCCGAATCACATTTTAGCATCCGTTGTTACATATGAGTCAAAAAAATATTTTTGGTCCTGGGCAGCATTTTTTCTGACCGCGGCATCACGCGTTTTCTTCCTCGGGGAGCAAAAACACTCGATGTTTAAAAACAACTAATAATAACATTGTTAAGCATGGAATTCCACCCCGAATCACATTCTAGCATCCGTTGTTACATTTGAGTCAAAAAAATATTTTTGGTCCTGGGCAGCATTTTTTCTGACCGCGGCATCACGCGTTTTCTTCCTCGGGCAGCAAAAACACTCGATTTTTAAAAACAGCTAATAATAACATTTTTAAGCATGGAATTCCACCCCGAATCACATTCTAGCATCCGTTGTTACATTTGAGTCAAAAAAATATTTTTGGTCCTGGGCAGCTTTTTTTCTGACCGCGGCATCACGCGTTTTCTTCCTCGGGGAGCAAAAACACTCGATTTTTAAAAACAGCTAATAATAACATTTTTAAGCATGGAATTCCACCCCGAATCACATTCTAGCATCCGTTGTTACATTTGAGTCAAAAAAATATTTTTGGTCCTGGGCAGATTTTTTTCTGACCGCGGCATCACGCGTTTTCTTCCTCCGGCAGCAAAAACACTCGATTTTTAAAAACAGCTAATAATAACATTTTTAAGTATGGAATTCCACCCCGAATCACATTCTAGCATCCGTTATTACATTTGAGTCGAAAAAATTTTTTTTGCTCCTGGACAGATTTTTTTCTGACCGCGGCATCCCGCGTTTTCTTCCTCGGGGAGCAAAAACACTCGATTTTGAAAAACAGCTAATAATAACATTTATAAGCATGGAATTCCACCCCGAATCACATTCTAGCATCCGTTATTACATTTGAGTCAAAAAAAAATTTGTTGCTCCTGGGCAGATTTTTTTCTGACCGCGGCATCACGCGTTTTCTTCCTCGGGGAGCAAAAACACTCGATTTTTAAAAACAGCTAATAATAACATTTTAAAACATGGAATTCCACCCCGAATCACATTCTAGCATCCGTTATTACATTTGAGTCAAAAAAAATTTTTTTGCTCCTGGGCAGATTTTTTTCTGACTGCGGCATCACACGTTTTCTTCCTCGGAGAGCAAAAACACTCGATTTTTAAAAACAGCTAATAATAACATTTTTAAGCATGGAATTCCACCCCGAATCACATTCTAGCATCCGTTGTTACATTTGAGTCAAAAAAAATTTTTTGGTCCTGGGCAGCTTTTTTTCTGACCACGGCATCACGCGTTTTCTTCCTCGGGGAGCAAAAACACTCGATTTTTAAAAACAGCTAATAATAACATTTTTAAGCATGGAATTCCACCCCGAATCACATTCTAGCATCCGTTGTTACATTTGAGTCAAAAAAATATTTTTGGTCCTGGGCAGATTTTTTTCTGACCGCGGCATCACGCGTTTTCGTCCTCGTGGAGCAAAAACACTCGATTTTTAAAAACAGCTTATAATAACATTTTTAAGCATGGAATTCCACCCCGAATCACATTCTAGCATCCGTTATTACATTTGAGTAAAAAAAAATTTTTTTGCTCCTGGGCAGATTTTTTTTTGACCGCGGCATCCCACGTTTTCTTCCTCGGGGAGCAAAAACACTCGACTTTTAAAAACAGCTAATAATAACATTTTTAAGCATGGAATTCCACCCCGAATCACATTCTAGCATCCATTGTTACATTTGAGTCAAAAATAAATTTTTGGTCCCGGGTATCTCTTTTTCTGACCGCGGCATCACAGGTTTTCTTCCTCGGGCAGCAAAAACAGTCGATTTTTAAAAACAGCTAATAATAACATTTTTAAGCATGGAATTCCACCCCGAATCACATTCTAGCATCCGTTGTTACATTTGAGTCAAAAAAAATTTTTTGGTCCTGGGCAGCTTTTTTTCTGACCGCGGCATCACGCGTTTTCTTCCTCGGGGAGCAAAAACACTCGATTTTTAAAAACAGCTAATAATAACATTTTTAAGCATGGAATTCCACCCCGAATCATGTTCTAGCATCGGTTATTACATTTGAGTCAAAAAAAATTTTTTTGCTCCTGGGCAGATTTTTTTCTGACCGCGGCATCACGCGTTTTCTTCCTCGGGCAGCAAAAAGACTCGATTTTTAAAAACAGCTAATAATATCATTTTTAAGCATTGAATTCCACCCCGAATCACATTTTAGCATCCGTTGTTACATATGAGTCAAAAAAATATTTTTGGTCCTGGGCAGCATTTTTTCTGACCGCGGCATCACGCGTTTTCTTCCTCGGGGAGCAAAAACACTCGATTTTTAAAAACAGCTAATAATAACATTGTTAAGCATGGAATTCCACCCCGAATCACATTCTAGCATCCGTTGTTACATTTGAGTCAAAAAAATATTTTTGGTCCTGGGCAGCATTTTTTCTGACCGCGGCATCACGCGTTTTCTTCCTCGGGGAGCAAAAACACTCGATTTTTAAAAACAGCTAATAATAACATTTTTAAGCATGGAATTCCACCCCGAATCACATTCTAGCATCCGTTGTTACATTTGAGTCAAAAAAATATTTTTGGTCCTGGGCAGCTTTTTTTCTGACCGCGGCATCACGCGTTTTCTTCCTCGGGGAGCAAAAACACTCGATTTTTAAAAACAGCTAATAATAACATTGTTAAGCATGGAATTCCACCCCGAATCACATTCTAGCATCCGTTGTTACATTTGAGTCAAAAAAATATTTTTGGTCCTGGGCAGCATTTTTTCTGACCGCGGCATCACGCGTTTTCTTCCTCGGGGAGCAAAAACACTCGATTTTTAAAAACAGCTAATAATAACATTTTTAAGCATGGAATTCCACCCCGAATCACATTCTAGCATCCGTTGTTACATTTGAGTCAAAAAAATATTTTTGGTCCTGGGCAGCTGTTTTTCTGACCACGGCATCACGCGTTTTCTTCCTCGGGGAGCAAAAAGACTCGATTTTTAAAAACAGCTAATAATAACATTTTTAAGCATGGAATTCCACCCCGAATCACATTCTAGCATCCGTTGTTACATTTGAGTCAAAAAAAATTTTTTGGTCCTGGGCAGCTGTTTTTCTGACCACGGCATCACGCGTTTTCTTCCTCGGGGAGCAAAAACACTCGATTTTTAAAAACAGCTAATAATAACATTTTTAAGCATGGAATTCCACCCCGAATCATGTTCTAGCATTGGTTATTACATTTGAGTCAAAAAAAATTTTTTTGCTCCTGGGCAGATTTTTTCCTGACCGCGGCATCACGCGTTTTCTTCCTCGGGCAGCAAAAAGACTCGATTTTTAAAAACAGCTAATAATATCATTTTTAAGCATTGAATTCCACCCCGAATCACATTTTAGCATCCGTTGTTACATATGAGTCAAAAAAATATTTTTGGTCCTGGGCAGCATTTTTTCTGACCGCGGCATCACGCGTTTTCTTCCTCGGGGAGCAAAAACACTCGATTTTTAAAAACAGCTAATAATAACATTGTTAAGCATGGAATTCCACCCCGAATCACATTCTAGCATCCGTTGTTACATTTGAGTCAAAAAAATATTTTTGGTCCTGGGCAGCATTTTTTCTGACCGCGGCATCACGCGTTTTCTTCCTCGGGGAACAAAAACACTCGATTTTTAAAAACAGCTAATAATAACATTTTTAAGCATGGAATTCCACCCCGAATCACATTCTAGCATCCGTTGTTACATTTGAGTCAAAAAAATATTTTTGGTCCTGGGCAGCTTTTTTTCTGACCGCGGCATCACGCGTTTTCTTCCTCGGGGAGCAAAAAGACTCGATTTTTAAAAACAGCTTATAATAACATTTTTAAGCATGGAATTCCACCCCGAATCACATTCTAGCATCCGTTATTACATTTGAGTAAAAAAAAATTTTTTTGCTCCTGGGCAGATTTTTTTCTGACCGCGGCATCACGCGTTTTCTTCCTCGGGGAGCAAAAACACTCGATTTTTAAAAACAGCTAATAATAACATTTTTAAGCATGGAATTCCACCCCGAATCACATTCTAGCATCCGTTATTACATTTGAGTCAAAAAAAATTTTTTTGCTCCTGGGCAGATTTTTTTCTGACTGCGGCATCACACGTTTTCTTCCTCGGGCAGCAAAAAGACTCGATTTTTAAAAACAGCTAATAATATCATTTTTAAGCATTGAATTCCACCCCGAATCACATTTTAGCATCCGTTGTTACATATGAGTCAAAAAAATATTTTTGGTCCTGGGCAGCATTTTTTCTGACCGCGGCATCACGCGTTTTCTTCCTCGGGGAGCAAAAACACTCGATTTTTAAAAACAGCTAATAATAACATTGTTAAGCATGGAATTCCACCCCGAATCACATTCTAGCATCCGTTATTACATTTGAGTCAAAAAAAATTTTTTTGCTCCTGGGCAGATTTTTTTCTGACTGCGGCATCACACGTTTTCTTCCTCGGGCAGCAAAAAGACTCGATTTTTAAAAACAGCTAATAATATCATTTTTAAGCATTGAATTCCACCCCGAATCACATTTTAGCATCCGTTGTTACATATGAGTCAAAAAAATATTTTTGGTCCTGGGCAGCATTTTTTCTGACCACGGCATCACGCGTTTTCTTCCTCGGGGAGCAAAAACACTCGATTTTTAAAAACAGCTAATAATAACATTGTTAAGCATGGAATTCCACCCCGAATCACATTCTAGCATCCGTTGTTACATTTGAGTCAAAAAAATATTTTTGGTCCTGGGCAGCATTTTTTCTGACCGCGGCATCACGCGTTTTCTTCCTCGGGGAGCAAAAACACTCGATTTTTAAAAACAGCTAATAATAACATTTTTAAGCATGGAATTCCACCCCGAATCACATTCTAGCATCCGTTGTTACATTTGAGTCAAAAAAAATTTTGTTGCTCCTGGGCAGATTTTTTTCTGACCGCGGCATCACGCGTTTTCTTCCTCAGGGAGCAAAAACACTCGATTTTTAAAAACAGCTAATAATAACATTTTTAAGCATGGAATTCCACCCCGAATCACATTCTAGCATCCGTTATTACATTTGAGTCAAAAAAAAATTTTTTGCTCCTGGGCAGATTTTTTTCTGACTGCGGCATCACACGTTTTCTTCCTCGGAGAGCAAAAACACTCGATTTTTAAAAACAGCTAATAATAACATTTTTAAGCATGGAATTCCACCCCGAATCACATTCTAGCATCCGTTGTTACATTTGAGTCAAAAAAAAATTTTTGGTCCTGGGCAGCTTTTTTTCTGACCGCGGCATCACGCGTTTTCTTCCTCGGGCAGCAAAAACACTCGATTTTTAAAAACAGCTAATAATAACATTTTTAAGCATGGAATTCCACCCCGAATCACATTCTAGCATCCGTTGTTACATTTGAGTCAAAAAAAAATTTTTGGTCCTGGGCAGCTTTTTTTCTGACCACGGCATCACGCGTTTTCTTCCTCGGGGAGCAAAAACACTCGATTTTTAAAAACAGCTAATAATAACATTTATAAGCATGGAATTCCACCCCGAATCACATTCTAGCATCCGTTGTTACATTTGAGTCAAAAAAAATATTTTCGTCCTGGGCAGCTTTTTTTCTGACCGCGGCATCACGCGTTTTCTTCCTCGGGGAGCAAAAACACTCGATTTTTAAAAACAGCTAATAATAACATTTTTAAGCATGGAATTCCACCCCGAATCATGTTCTAGCATCGGTTATTACATTTGAGTCAAAAAAAATTTTTTTGCTCCTGGGCAGATTTTTTTCTGACCGCGGCATCACGCGTTTTCTTCCTCGGGCAGCAAAAAGACTCGATTTTTAAAAACAGCTAATAATATCATTTTTAAGCATTGAATTCCACCCCGAATCACATTTTAGCATCCGTTGTTACATATGAGTCAAAAAAATATTTTTGGTCCTGGGCAGCATTTTTTCTGACCGCGGCATCACGCGTTTTCTTCCTCGGGGAGCAAAAACACTCGATTTTTAAAAACAGCTAATAATAACATTGTTAAGCATGGAATTCCACCCCGAATCACATTCTAGCATCCGTTGTTACATTTGAGTCAAAAAAATATTTTTGGTCCTGGGCAGCATTTTTTCTGACCGCGGCATCACGCGTTTTCTTCCTCGGGGAGCAAAAACACTCGATTTTTAAAAACAGCTAATAATAACATTTTTAAGCATGGAATTCCACCCCGAATCACATTATAGCATCCGTTGTTACATTTGAGTCAAAAAAATATTTTTGGTCCTGGGCAGCTTTTTTTCTGACCGCGGCATCACGCGTTTTCTTCCTCGGGGAGCAAAAACACTCGATTTTTAAAAACAGCTAATAATAACATTGTTAAGCATGGAATTCCACCCCGAATCACATTCTAGCATCCGTTGTTACATTTGAGTCAAAAAAATATTTTTGGTCCTGGGCAGCATTTTTTCTGACCGCGGCATCACGCGTTTTCTTCCTCGGGGAGCAAAAACACTCGATTTTTAAAAACAGCTAATAATAACATTTTTAAGCATGGAATTCCACCCCGAATCACATTCTAGCATCCGTTGTTACATTTGAGTCAAAAAAATATTTTTGGTCCTGGGCAGCTGTTTTTCTGACCACGGCATCACGCGTTTTCTTCCTCGGGGAGCAAAAAGACTCGATTTTTAAAAACAGCTAATAATAACATTTTTAAGCATGGAATTCCACCCCGAATCACATTCTAGCATCCGTTGTTACATTTGAGTCAAAAAAAATTTTTTGGTCCTGGGCAGCTTTTTTTCTGACCGCGGCATCACGCGTTTTCTTCCTCGGGGAGCAAAAACACTCGATTTTTAAAAACAGCTAATAATAACATTTTTAAGCATGGAATTCCACCCCGAATCATGTTCTAGCATTGGTTATTACATTTGAGTCAAAAAAAATTTTTTTGCTCCTGGGCAGATTTTTTCCTGACCGCGGCATCACGCGTTTTCTTCCTCGGGCAGCAAAAAGACTCGATTTTTAAAAACAGCTAATAATATCATTTTTAAGCATTGAATTCCACCCCGAATCACATTTTAGCATCCGTTGTTACATATGAGTCAAAAAAATATTTTTGGTCCTGGGCAGCATTTTTTCTGACCGCGGCATCACGCGTTTTCTTCCTCGGGGAGCAAAAACACTCGATTTTTAAAAACAGCTAATAATAACATTGTTAAGCATGGAATTCCACCCCGAATCACATTCTAGCATCCGTTGTTACATTTGAGTCAAAAAAATATTTTTGGTCCTGGGCAGCATTTTTTCTGACCGCGGCATCACGCGTTTTCTTCCTCGGGGAACAAAAACACTCGATTTTTAAAAACAGCTAATAATAACATTTTTAAGCATGGAATTCCACCCCGAATCACATTCTAGCATCCGTTGTTACATTTGAGTCAAAAAAATATTTTTGGTCCTGGGCAGCTTTTTTTCTGACCGCGGCATCACGCGTTTTCTTCCTCGGGGAGCAAAAACACTCGATTTTTAAAAACAGCTTATAATAACATTTTTAAGCATGGAATTCCACCCCGAATCACATTCTAGCATCCGTTATTACATTTGAGTAAAAAAAAATTTTTTTGCTCCTGGGCAGATTTTTTTCTGACCGCGGCATCACGCGTTTTCTTCCTCGGGGAGCAAAAACACTCGATTTTTAAAAACAGCTAATAATAACATTTTTAAGCATGGAATTCCACCCCGAATCACATTCTAGCATCCGTTATTACATTTGAGTCAAAAAAAATTTTTTTGCTCCTGGGCAGATTTTTTTCTGACTGCGGCATCACACGTTTTCTTCCTCGGGCAGCAAAAAGACTCGATTTTTAAAAACAGCTAATAATATCATTTTTAAGCATTGAATTCCACCCCGAATCACATTTTAGCATCCGTTGTTACATTTGAGTCAAAAAAATATTTTTGGTCCTGGGCAGCATTTTTTCTGACCGCGGCATCACGCGTTTTCTTCCTCGGGGAGCAAAAACACTCGATTTTTAAAAACAGCTAATAATAACATTGTTAAGCATGGAATTCCACCCCGAATCACATTCTAGCATCCGTTATTACATTTGAGTCAAAAAAAATTTTTTTGCTCCTGGGCAGATTTTTTTCTGACTGCGGCATCACACGTTTTCTTCCTCGGGCAGCAAAAAGACTCGATTTTTAAAAACAGCTAATAATATCATTTTTAAGCATTGAATTCCACCCCGAATCACATTTTAGCATCCGTTGTTACATATGAGTCAAAAAAATATTTTTGGTCCTGGGCAGCATTTTTTCTGACCACGGCATCACGCGTTTTCTTCCTCGGGGAGCAAAAACACTCGATTTTTAAAAACAGCTAATAATAACATTGTTAAGCATGGAATTCCACCCCGAATCACATTCTAGCATCCGTTGTTACATTTGAGTCAAAAAAATATTTTTGGTCCTGGGCAGCATTTTTTCTGACCGCGGCATCACGCGTTTTCTTCCTCGGGGAGCAAAAACACTCGATTTTTAAAAACAGCTAATAATAACATTTTTAAGCATGGAATTCCACCCCGAATCACATTCTAGCATCCGTTGTTACATTTGAGTCAAAAAAAATTTTGTTGCTCCTGGGCAGATTTTTTTCTGACCGCGGCATCACGCGTTTTCTTCCTCAGGGAGCAAAAACACTCGATTTTTAAAAACAGCTAATAATAACATTTTTAAGCATGGAATTCCACCCCGAATCACATTCTAGCATCCGTTATTACATTTGAGTCAAAAAAAAATTTTTTGCTCCTGGGCAGATTTTTTTCTGACTGCGGCATCACACGTTTTCTTCCTCGGAGAGCAAAAACACTCGATTTTTAAAAACAGCTAATAATAACATTTTTAAGCATGGAATTCCACCCCGAATCACATTCTAGCATCCGTTGTTACATTTGAGTCAAAAAAAAATTTTTGGTCCTGGGCAGCTTTTTTTCTGACCGCGGCATCACGCGTTTTCTTCCTCGGGCAGCAAAAACACTCGATTTTTAAAAACAGCTAATAATAACATTTTTAAGCATGGAATTCCACCCCGAATCACATTCTAGCATCCGTTGTTACATTTGAGTCAAAAAAAAATTTTTGGTCCTGGGCAGCTTTTTTTCTGACCACGGCATCACGCGTTTTCTTCCTCGGGGAGCAAAAACACTCGATTTTTAAAAACAGCTAATAATAACATTTATAAGCATGGAATTCCACCCCGAATCACATTCTAGCATCCGTTGTTACATTTGAGTCAAAAAAAATATTTTCGTCCTGGGCAGCTTTTTTTCTGACCGCGGCATCACGCGTTTTCTTCCTCGGGGAGCAAAAACACTCGATTTTTAAAAACAGCTAATAATAACATTTTTAAGCATGGAATTCCACCCCGAATCACATTCTAGCATCCGTTGTTACATTTGAGTCAAAAAAATATTTTTGGTCCTGGGCAGATTTTTTTCTGACCGCGGCATCACGCGTTTTCTTCCTCGGGGAGCAAAAACACTCGATTTTTAAAAACAGCTAATAATAACATTTTTAAGCATGGAATTCCACCCCGAATCACATTCTAGCATCCGTTGTTACATTTGAGTCAAAAAAATATTTTTGGTCCTGGGCAGCTTTTTTTCTGACCGCGGCATCACGCGTTTTCTTCCTCGGGGAGCAAAAACACTCGATTTTTAAAAACAGCTAATAATAACATTTATAAGCATGGAATTCCACCCCGAATCACATTCTAGCATCCGTTATTACATTTGAGTCAAAAAAAATTTTGTTGCTCCTGGGCAGATTTTTTTCTGACCGCGGCATCACGCGTTTTCTTCCTCGGGGAGCAAAAACACTCGATTTTTAAAAACAGCTAATAATAACATTTTTAAGCATGGAATTCCACCCCGAATCACATTCTAGCATCCGTTATTACATTTGAGTCAAAAAAAATTTTTTTGCTCCTGGGCAGATTTTTTTCTGACTGCGGCATCACACGTTTTCTTCCTCGGGCAGCAAAAAGACTCGATTTTTAAAAACAGCTAATAATATCATTTTTAAGCATTGAATTCCACCCCGAATCACATTTTAGCATCCGTTGTTACATATGAGTCAAAAAAAATATTTTTGGTCCTGGGCAGCATTTTTTCTGACCGCGGCATCACGCGTTTTCTTCCTCGGGGAGCAAAAACACTCGATTTTTAAAAACAGCTAATAATAACATTGTTAAGCATGGAATTCCACCCCGAATCACATTCTAGCATCCGTTGTTACATTTGAGTCAAAAAAATATTTTTGGTCCTGGGCAGCATTTTTTCTGACCGCGGCATCACGCGTTTTCTTCCTCGGGGAGCAAAAACACTCGATTTTTAAAAACAGCTAATAATAACATTTTTAAGCATGGAATTCCACCCCGAATCACATTCTAGCATCCGTTGTTACATTTGAGTCAAAAAAATATTTTTGGTCCTGGGCAGCTTTTTTTCTGACCGCGGCATCACGCGTTTTCTTCCTCGGGGAGCAAAAACACTCGATTTTTAAAAACAGCTTATAATAACATTTTTAAGCATGGAATTCCACCCCGAATCACATTCTAGCATCCGTTATTACATTTGAGTCAAAAAAATTTTTTTTGCTCCTGGGCAGATTTTTTTCTGACTGCGGCATCACACGTTTTCTTCCTCGGAGAGCAAAAACACTCGATTTTTAAAAACAGCTAATAATAACATTTTTAAGCATGGAATTCCACCCCGAATCACATTCTAGCATCCGTTGTTACATTTGAGTCAAAAAAAAATTTTTGGTCCTGGGCAGCTTTTTTTCTGACCGCGGCATCACGCGTTTTCTTCCTCGGGGAGCAAAAACACTCGATTTTTAAAAACAGCTAATAATAACATTTATAAGCATGGAATTCCACCCCGAATCACATTCTAGCATCCGTTGTTACATTTGAGTCAAAAAAAATATTTTCGTCCTGGGCAGCATTTTTTCTGACCGCGGCATCACGCGTTTTCTTCCTCGGGGAGCAAAAACACTCGATTTTTAAAAACAGCTAATAATAACATTTTTAAGCATGGAATTCCACCCCGAATCACATTCTAGCATCCGTTGTTACATTTGAGTCAAAAAAATATTTTTGGTCCTGGGCAGATTTTTTTCTGACCGCGGCATCACGCGTTTTCGTCCTCGGGGAGCAAAAACACTCGATTTTTAAAAACAGCTAATAATAACATTTTTAAGCATGGAATTCCACCCCGAATCACATTCTAGCATCCGTTATTACATTTGAGTCAAAAAAAATTTTTTTGCTCCTGGGCAGATTTTTTTCTGACTGCGGCATCACACGTTTTCTTCCTCGGGCAACAAAAAGACTCGATTTTTAAAAACAGCTAATAATATCATTTTTAAGCATTGAATTCCACCCCGAATCACATTTTAGCATCCGTTGTTACATATGAGTCAAAAAAATATTTTTGGTCCTGGGCAGCATTTTTTCTGACCGCGGCATCACGCGTTTTCTTCCTCGGGGAGCAAAAACACTCGATTTTTAAAAACAGCTAATAATAACATTGTTAAGCATGGAATTCCACCCCGAATCACATTCTAGCATCCGTTGTTACATTTGAGTCAAAAAAATATTTTTGGCCCTGGGCAGCATTTTTTCTGACCGCGGCATCACGCGTTTTCTTCCTCGGGGAGCAAAAACACTCGATTTTTAAAAACAGCTAATAATAACATTTTTAAGCATGGAATTCCACCCCGAATCACATTCTAGCATCCGTTGTTACATTTGAGTCAAAAAAATATTTTTGGTCCTGGGCAGCTTTTTTTCTGACCGCGGCATCACGCGTTTTCTTCCTCGGGGAGCAAAAACACTCGATTTTTAAAAACAGCTAATAATAACATTTTTAAGCATGGAATTCCACCCCGAATCACATTCTAGCATCCGTTGTTACATTTGAGTCAAAAAAATATTTTTGGTCCTGGGCAGATTTTTTTCTGACCGCGGCATCACGCGTTTTCTTCCTCGGGCAGCAAAAACACTCGATTTTTAAAAACAGCTAATAATAACATTTTTAAGCATGGAATTCCACCCCGAATCACATTCTAGCATCCGTTATTACATTTGAGTAAAAAAAAAATTTTTTTGCTCCTGGGCAGATTTTTTTTTGACCGCGGCATCACGCGTTTTCTTCCTCGGGGAGCAAAAACACTCGATTTTTAAAAACAGCTAATAATAACATTTATAAGCATGGAATTCCACCCCGAATCACATTCTAGCATCCGTTATTACATTTGAGTCAAAAAAAATTTTGTTGCTCCTGGGCAGATTTTTTTCTGACCGCGGCATCACGCGTTTTCTTCCTCGGGGAGCAAAAACACTCGATTTTTAAAAACAGCTAATAATAACATTTTTAAGCATGGAATTCCACCCCGAATCACATTCTAGCATCTGTTATTACATTTGAGTCAAAAAAAATTTTTTTGCTCCTGGGCAGATTTTTTTCTGACTGCGGCATCACACGTTTTCTTCCTCGGAGAGCAAAAACACTCGATTTTTAAAAACAGCTAATAATAACATTTTTAAGCATGGAATTCCACCCCGAATCACATTCTAGCATCCGTTATTACATTTGAGTCGAAAAATTTTTTTTTGCTCCTGGACAGATTTTTTTCTGACCGCGGCATCACGCGTTTTCTTCCTCGGGGAGCAAAAACACTCGATTTTGAAAAACAGCTAATAATAACATTTATAAGCATGGAATTCCACCCCGAATCACATTCTAGCATCCGTTATTACATTTGAGTCAAAAAAAATTTTGTTGCTCCTGGGCAGATTTTTTTCTGACCGCGGCATCACGCGTTTTCTTCCTCGGGGAGCAAAAACACTCGATTTTTAAAAACAGCTAATAATAACATTTTTAAGCATGGAATTCCACCCCGAATCACATTCTAGCATCCGTTATTACATTTGAGTCAAAAAAAATTTTTTTGCTCCTGGGCAGATTTTTTTCTGACTGCGGCATCACACGTTTTCTTCCTCGGAGAGCAAAAACACTCGATTTTTAAAAACAGCTAATAATAACATTTTTAAGCATGGAATTCCACCCCGAATCACATTCTAGCATCCGTTGTTACATTTGAGTCAAAAAAAATTTTTTGGTCCTGGGCAGCTTTTTTTCTGACCGCGGCATCACGCGTTTTCTTCCTCGGGGAGCAAAAACACTCGATTTTTAAAAACAGCTAATAATAACATTTTTAAGCATGGAATTCCACCCCGAATCACATTCTAGCATCCGTTGTTACATTTGAGTCAAAAAAATATTTTTGGTCCTGGGCAGATTTTTTTCTGACCGCGGCATCACGCGTTTTCGTCCTCGGGGAGCAAAAACACTCGATTTTTAAAAACAGCTAATAATAACATTTTTAAGCATGGAATTCCACCCCGAATCACATTCTAGCATCCGTTATTACATTTGAGTCAAAAAAAATTTTTTTGCTCCTGGGCAGATTTTTTTCTGACTGCGGCATCACACGTTTTCTTCCTCGGAGAGCAAAAACACTCGATTTTTAAAAACAGCTAATAATAACATTTTTAAGCATGGAATTCCACCCCGAATCACATTCTAGCATCCGTTATTACATTTGAGTCGAAAAAATTTTTTTTCCTCCTGGACAGATTTTTTTCTGACCGCGGCATCACGCGTTTTCTTCCTCGGGGAGCAAAAACACTCGATTTTTAAAAACAGCTAATAATAAAATTTATAAGCATGGAATTCCACCCCGAATCACATTCTAGCATCCGTTATTACATTTGAGTCAAAAAAAATTTTTTTGCTCCTGGGCAGATTTTTTTCTGACTGCGGCATCACACGTTTTCTTCCTCGGAGAGCAAAAACACTCGATTTTTAAAAACAGCTAATAATAACATTTTTAAGCATGGAATTCCACCCCGAATCACATTATAGCATCCGTTGTTACATTTGAGTCAAAAAAAATTTTTTGGTCCTGGGCAGCTTTTTTTCTGACCGCGGCATCACGCGTTTTCTTCCTCGGGGAGCAAAAACACTCGATTTTTAAAAACAGCTAATAATAACATTTTTAAGCATGGAATTCCACCCCGAATCACATTCTAGCATCCGTTGTTACATTTGAGTCAAAAAAAATTTTTTGGTCCTGGGCAGCTTTTTTTCTGACCGCGGCATCACGCGTTTTCTTCCTCGGGGAGCAAAAACACTCGATTTTTAAAAACAGCTAATAATAACATTTTTAAGCATGGAATTCCACCCCGAATCATGTTCTAGCATCGGTTATTACATTTGAGTCAAAAAAAATTTTTTTGCTCCTGGGCAGATTTTTTTCTGACCGCGGCATCACGCGTTTTCTTCCTCGGGCAGCAAAAAGACTGAATTTTTAAAAACAGCTAATAATATCATTTTTAAGCATTGAATTCCACCCCGAATCACATTTTAGCATCCGTTGTTACATATGAGTCAAAAAAATATTTTTGGTCCTGGGCAGCATTTTTTCTGACCGCGGCATCACGCGTTTTCTTCCTCGGGGAGCAAAAACACTCGATTTTTAAAAACAGCTAATAATAACATTGTTAAGCATGGAATTCCACCCCGAATCACATTCTAGCATCCGTTGTTACATTTGAGTCAAAAAAATATTTTTGGTCCTGGGCAGCATTTTTTCTGACCGCGGCATCACGCGTTTTCTTCCTCGGGGAGCAAAAACACTCGATTTTTAAAAACAGCTAATAATAACATTTTTAAGCATGGAATTCCACCCCGAATCACATTCTAGCATCCGTTGTTACATTTGAGTCAAAAAAATATTTTTGGTCCTGGGCAGCTTTTTTTCTGACCGCGGCATCACGCGTTTTCTTCCTCGGGGAGCAAAAACACTCGATTTTTAAAAACAGCTAATAATATCATTTTTAAGCATTGAATTCCACCCCGAATCACATTTTAGCATCCGTTGTTACATATGAGTCAAAAAAATATTTTTGGTCCTGGGCAGCATTTTTTCTGACCGCGGCATCACGCGTTTTCTTCCTCGGGGAGCAAAAACAATCAATTTTTAAAAACAGCTAATAATAACATTTTGAAGCATGGAATTCCACCCCGAATCACATTCTAGCATCTGTTGTTACATTTGAGTCAAAAAAAAATTTTTGGTCCTGGGCAGCTGTTTTTCTGACCACGGCATCACGCGTTTTCTTCCTCGGGGAGCAAAAAGACTCGATTTTTAAAAACAGCTAATAATAACATTTTTAAGCATGGAATTCCACCCCGAATCACATTCTAGCATCCGTTGTTACATTTGAGTCAAAAAAATTTTTTTGGTCCTGGGCAGCTTTTTTTCTGACCGCGGCATCACGCGTTTTCTTCCTCGGGGAGCAAAAACACTCGATTTTTAAAAACAGCTAATAATAACATTTTTAAGCATGGAATTCCACCCCGAATCATGTTCTAGCATCGGTTATTACATTTGAGTCAAAAAAAATTTTTTTGCTCCAGGGCAGATTTTTTTCTGACCGCGGCATCACGCGTTTTCTTCCTCGGGCAGCAAAAAGACTGAATTTTTAAAAACAGCTAATAATGTCATTTTTAAGCATTGAATTCCACCCCGAATCACATTTTAGCATCCGTTGTTACATATGAGTCAAAAAAATATTTTTGGTCCTGGGCAGCATTTTTTCTGACCGCGGCATCACGCGTTTTCTTCCTCGGGGAGCAAAAACACTCGATTTTTAAAAACAGCTAATAATAACATTGTTAAGCATGGAATTCCACCCCGAATCACATTCTAGCATCCGTTGTTACATTTGAGTCAAAAAAAATATTTTCGTCCTGGGCAGCTTTTTTTCTGACCGCGGCATCACGCGTTTTCTTCCTCGGGGAGCAAAAACACTCCATTTTTAAAAACAGCTAATAATAACATTTTTACACATGGAATTCCACCCCGAATCACATTCTAGCATACGTTGTTACATTTGAGTCAAAAAAAAATTTTTGGTCCTGGGCAGCTTTTTTTCTGACCGCGGCATCACGCGTTTTCTTCCTCGGGGAGCAAAAACACTCGATTTTTAAAAACAGCTAATAATATCATTTTTAAGCATTGAATTCCACCCCGAATCACATTTTAGCATCCGTTGTTACATATGAGTCAAAAAAATATTTTTGGTCCTGGGCAGCATTTTTTCTGACCGCGGCATCACGCGTTTTCTTCCTCGGGGAGCAAAAACAATCAATTTTTAAAAACAGCTAATAATAACATTTTGAAGCATGGAATTCCACCCCGAATCACATTCTAGCATCTGTTGTTACATTTGAGTCAAAAAAAAATTTTTGGTCCTGGGCAGCTGTTTTTCTGACCACGGCATCACGCGTTTTCTTCCTCGGGGAGCAAAAACACTCGATTTTTAAAAACAGCTAATAATAACATTTTTAAGCATGGAATTCCACCCCGAATCATGTTCTAGCATCGGTTATTACATTTGAGTCAAAAAAAATTTTTTTGCTCCTGGGCAGATTTTTTTCTGACCGCGGCATCACGCGTTTTCTTCCTCGGGCAGCAAAAAGACTGAATTTTTAAAAACAGCTAATAATATCATTTTTAAGCATTGAATTCCACCCCGAATCACATTTTAGCATCCGTTGTTACATATGAGTCAAAAAAATATTTTTGGTCCTGGGCAGCATTTTTTCTGACCGCGGCATCACGCGTTTTCTTCCTCGGGGAGCAAAAACACTCGATTTTTAAAAACAGCTAATAATAACATTGTTAAGCATGGAATTCCACCCCGAATCACATTCTAGCATCCGTTGTTACATTTGAGTCAAAAAAATATTTTTGGTCCTGGGCAGCATTTTTTCTGACCGCGGCATCACGCGTTTTCTTCCTCGGGGAGCAAAAACACTCGATTTTTAAAAACAGCTAATAATAACATTTTTAAGCATGGAATTCCACCCCGAATCACATTCTAGCATCCGTTGTTACATTTGAGTCAAAAAAAATATTTTTGGTCCTGGGCAGATTTTTTTCTGACCGCGGCATCACGCGTTTTCTTCCTCGGGGAGCAAAAACACTCGATTTTTAAAAACAGCTAATAATATCATTTTTAAGCATTGAATTCCACCCCGAATCACATTTTAGCATCCGTTGTTACATATGAGTCAAAAAAAATTTTTTTGCTCCTGGGCAGATTTTTTTCTGACTGCGGCATCACACGTTTTCTTCCTCGGAGAGCAAAAACACTCGATTTTTAAAAACAGCTAATAATAACATTTTTAAGCATGGAATTCCACCCCGAATCACATTCTAGCATCCGTTATTACATTTGAGTCGAAAAAATTTTTTTTCCTCCTGGACAGATTTTTTTCTGACCGCGGCATCACGCGTTTTCTTCCTCGGGGAGCAAAAACACTCGATTTTTAAAAACAGCTAATAATAAAATTTATAAGCATGGAATTCCACCCCGAATCACATTCTAGCATCCGTTATTACATTTGAGTCAAAAAAAATTTTTTTGCTCCTGGGCAGATTTTTTTCTGACTGCGGCATCACACGTTTTCTTCCTCGGAGAGCAAAAACACTCGATTTTTAAAAACAGCTAATAATAACATTTTTAAGCATGGAATTCCACCCCGAATCACATTATAGCATCCGTTGTTACATTTGAGTCAAAAAAAATTTTTTGGTCCTGGGCAGCTTTTTTTCTGACCGCGGCATCACGCGTTTTCTTCCTCGGGGAGCAAAAACACTCGATTTTTAAAAACAGCTAATAATAACATTTTTAAGCATGGAATTCCACCCCGAATCACATTCTAGCATCCGTTGTTACATTTGAGTCAAAAAAAATTTTTTGGTCCTGGGCAGCTTTTTTTCTGACCGCGGCATCACGCGTTTTCTTCCTCGGGGAGCAAAAACACTCGATTTTTAAAAACAGCTAATAATAACATTTTTAAGCATGGAATTCCACCCCGAATCATGTTCTAGCATCGGTTATTACATTTGAGTCAAAAAAAATTTTTTTGCTCCTGGGCAGATTTTTTTCTGACCGCGGCATCACGGGTTTTCTTCCTCGGGCAGCAAAAAGACTGAATTTTTAAAAACAGCTAATAATATCATTTTTAAGCATTGAATTCCACCCCGAATCACATTTTAGCATCCGTTGTTACATATGAGTCAAAAAAATATTTTTGGTCCTGGGCAGCATTTTTTCTGACCGCGGCATCACGCGTTTTCTTCCTCGGGGAGCAAAAACACTCGATTTTTAAAAACAGCTAATAATAACATTGTTAAGCATGGAATTCCACCCCGAATCACATTCTAGCATCCGTTGTTACATTTGAGTCAAAAAAATATTTTTGGTCCGGGGCAGCATTTTTTCTGACCGCGGCATCACGCGTTTTCTTCCTCGGGGAGCAAAAACACTCGATTTTTAAAAACAGCTAATAATAACATTTTTAAGCATGGAATTCCACCCCGAATCACATTCTAGCATCCGTTGTTACATTTGAGTCAAAAAAATATTTTTGGTCCTGGGCAGCTTTTTTTCTGACCGCGGCATCACGCGTTTTCTTCCTCGGGGAGCAAAAACACTCGATTTTTAAAAACAGCTAATAATATCATTTTTAAGCATTGAATTCCACCCCGAATCACATTTTAGCATCCGTTGTTACATATGAGTCAAAAAAATATTTTTGGTCCTGGGCAGCATTTTTTCTGACCGCGGCATCACGCGTTTTCTTCCTCGGGGAGCAAAAACAATCAATTTTTAAAAACAGCTAATAATAACATTTTGAAGCATGGAATTCCACCCCGAATCACATTCTAGCATCTGTTGTTACATTTGAGTCAAAAAAAAAATTTTTGGTCCTGGGCAGCTGTTTTTCTGACCACGGCATCACGCGTTTTCTTCCTCGGGGAGCAAAAACACTCGATTTTTAAAAACAGCTAATAATAACATTTTTAAGCATGGAATTCCACCCCGAATCATGTTCTAGCATCGGTTATTACATTTGAGTCAAAAAAAATTTTTTTGCTCCAGGGCAGATTTTTTTCTGACCGCGGCATCACGCGTTTTCTTCCTCGTGCAGCAAAAAGACTGAATTTTTAAAAACAGCTAATAATATCATTTTTAAGCATTGAATTCCACCCCGAATCACATTTTAGCATCCGTTGTTACATATGAGTCAAAAAAATATTTTTGGTCCTGGGCAGCATTTTTTCTGACCGCGGCATCACGCGTTTTCTTCCTCGGGGAGCAAAAACACTCGATTTTTAAAAACAGCTAATAATAACATTGTTAAGCATGGAATTCCACCCCGAATCACATTCTAGCATCCGTTGTTACATTTGAGTCAAAAAAAATATTTTCGTCCTGGGCAGCTTTTTTTCTGACCGCGGCATCACGCGTTTTCTTCCTCGGGGAGCAAAAACACTCCATTTTTAAAAACAGCTAATAATAACATTTTTACACATGGAATTCCACCCCGAATCACATTCTAGCATACGTTGTTACATTTGAGTCAAAAAAAAATTTTTGGTCCTGGGCAGCTTTTTTTCTGACCGCGGCATCACGCGTTTTCTTCCTCGGGGAGCAAAAACACTCGATTTTTAAAAACAGCTAATAATATCATTTTTAAGCATTGAATTCCACCCCGAATCACATTTTAGCATCCGTTGTTACATATGAGTCAAAAAAATATTTTTGGTCCTGGGCAGCATTTTTTCTGACCGCGGCATCACGCGTTTTCTTCCTCGGGGAGCAAAAACAATCAATTTTTAAAAACAGCTAATAATAACATTTTGAAGCATGGAATTCCACCCCGAATCACATTCTAGCATCTGTTGTTACATTTGAGTCAAAAAAAAATTTTTGGTCCTGGGCAGCTGTTTTTCTGACCACGGCATCACGCGTTTTCTTCCTCGGGGAGCAAAAACACTCGATTTTTAAAAACAGCTAATAATAACATTTTTAAGCATGGAATTCCACCCCGAATCATGTTCTAGCATCGGTTATTACATTTGAGTCAAAAAAAATTTTTTTGCTCCTGGGCAGATTTTTTTCTGACCGCGGCATCACGCGTTTTCTTCCTCGGGCAGCAAAAAGACTGAATTTTTAAAAACAGCTAATAATATCATTTTTAAGCATTGAATTCCACCCCGAATCACATTTTAGCATCCGTTGTTACATATGAGTCAAAAAAATATTTTTGGTCCTGGGCAGCACTTTTTCTGACCGCGGCATCACGCGTTTTCTTCCTCGGGGAGCAAAAACACTCGATTTTTAAAAACAGCTAATAATAACATTTTTAAGCATGGAATTCCACCCCGAATCATGTTCTAGCATCGGTTATTACATTTGAGTCAAAAAAAATTTTTTTGCTCATGGGCAGATTTTTTTCTGACCGCGGCATCACGCGTTTTCTTCCTCGGGCAGCAAAAAGACTGAATTTTTAAAAACAGCTAATAATATCATTTTTAAGCATTGAATTCCACCCCGAATCACATTTTAGCATCCGTTGTTACATATGAGTCAAAAAAATATTTTTGGTCCTGGGCAGCATTTTTTCTGACCGCGGCATCACGCGTTTTCTTCCTCGGGGAGCAAAAACACTCGATTTTTAAAAACAGCTAATAATAACATTTTTAAGCATGGAATTCCACCCCGAATCACATTCTAGCATCCGTTGTTACATTTGAGTCAAAAAAATATTTTTGGTCCTGGGCAGCTTTTTTTCTGACCGCGGCATCACGCGTTTTCTTCCTCGGGGAGCAAAAACACTCGATTTTTAAAAACAGCTAATAATATCATTTTTAAGCATTGAATTCCACCCCGAATCACATTTTAGCATCCGTTGTTACATATGAGTCAAAAAAATATTTTTGGTCCTGGGCAGCATTTTTTCTGACCGCGGCATCACGCGTTTTCTTCCTCGGGGAGCAAAAACAATCAATTTTTAAAAACAGCTAATAATAACATTTTGAAGCATGGAATTCCACCCCGAATCACATTCTAGCATCTGTTGTTACATTTGAGTCAAAAAAAAATTTTTGGTCCTGGGCAGCTGTTTTTCTGACCACGGCATCACGCGTTTTCTTCCTCGGGGAGCAAAAAGACTCGATTTTTAAAAACAGCTAATAATAACATTTTTAAGCATGGAATTCCACCCCGAATCACATTCTAGCATCCGTTGTTACATTTGAGTCAAAAAAATTTTTTTGGTCCTGGGCAGCTTTTTTTCTGACCGCGGCATCACGCGTTTTCTTCCTCGGGGAGCAAAAACACTCGATTTTTAAAAACAGCTAATAATAACATTTTTAAGCATGGAATTCCACCCCGAATCATGTTCTAGCATCGGTTATTACATTTGAGTCAAAAAAAATTTTTTTGCTCCAGGGCAGATTTTTTTCTGACCGCGGCATCACGCGTTTTCTTCCTCGGGCAGCAAAAAGACTGAATTTTTAAAAACAGCTAATAATATCATTTTTAAGCATTGAATTCCACCCCGAATCACATTTTAGCATCCGTTGTTACATATGAGTCAAAAAAATATTTTTGGTCCTGGGCAGCATTTTTTCTGACCGCGGCATCACGCGTTTTCTTCCTCGGGGAGCAAAAACACTCGATTTTTAAAAACAGCTAATAATAACATTGTTAAGCATGGAATTCCACCCCGAATCACATTCTAGCATCCGTTGTTACATTTGAGTCAAAAAAAATATTTTCGTCCTGGGCAGCTTTTTTTCTGACCGCGGCATCACGCGTTTTCTTCCTCGGGGAGCAAAAACACTCCATTTTTAAAAACAGCTAATAATAACATTTTTACACATGGAATTCCACCCCGAATCACATTCTAGCATACGTTGTTACATTTGAGTCAAAAAAAAATTTTTGGTCCTGGGCAGCTTTTTTTCTGACCGCGGCATCACGCGTTTTCTTCCTCGGGGAGCAAAAACACTCGATTTTTAAAAACAGCTAATAATATCATTTTTAAGCATTGAATTCCACCCCGAATCACATTTTAGCATCCGTTGTTACATATGAGTCAAAAAAATATTTTTGGTCCTGGGCAGCATTTTTTCTGACCGCGGCATCACGCGTTTTCTTCCTCGGGGAGCAAAAACAATCAATTTTTAAAAACAGCTAATAATAACATTTTGAAGCATGGAATTCCACCCCGAATCACATTCTAGCATCTGTTGTTACATTTGAGTCAAAAAAAAATTTTTGGTCCTGGGCAGCTGTTTTTCTGACCACGGCATCACGCGTTTTCTTCCTCGGGGAGCAAAAACACTCGATTTTTAAAAACAGCTAATAATAACATTTTTAAGCATGGAATTCCACCCCGAATCATGTTCTAGCATCGGTTATTACATTTGAGTCAAAAAAAATTTTTTTGCTCCTGGGCAGATTTTTTTCTGACCGCGGCATCACGCGTTTTCTTCCTCGGGCAGCAAAAAGACTGAATTTTTAAAAACAGCTAATAATATCATTTTTAAGCATTGAATTCCACCCCGAATCACATTTTAGCATCCGTTGTTACATATGAGTCAAAAAAATATTTTTGGTCCTGGGCAGCACTTTTTCTGACCGCGGCATCACGCGTTTTCTTCCTCGGGGAGCAAAAACACTCGATTTTTAAAAACAGCTAATAATAACATTGCTAAGCATGGAATTCCACCCCGAATCACATTCTAGCATCCGTTGTTACATTTGAGTGAAAAAAATATTTTTGGTCCTGGGCAGCATTTTTTCTGACCGCGGCATCACGCGTTTTCTTCCTCGGGGAGCAAAAACACTCGATTTTTAAAACAGCTAATAATAACATTTTTAAGCATGGAATTCCACCCCGAATCACATTCTAGCATCCGTTGTTACATTTGAGTCAAAAAAATATTTTTGGTCCTGGGCAGCTTTTTTTCTGACCGCGGCATCACGCGTTTTCTTCCTCGGGGAGCAAAAACACTCGATTTTTAAAAACAGCTAATAATATCATTTTTAAGCATTGAATTCCACCCCGAATCACATTTTAGCATCCGTTGTTACATATGAGTCAAAAAATATTTTTGGTCCTGGGCAGCACTTTTTCTGACCGCGGCATCACGCGTTTTCTTCCTCGGGGAGCAAAAACACTCGATTTTTAAAAACAGCTAATAATAACATTGTTAAGCATGGAATTCCACCCCGAATCACATTCTAGCATCCGTTGTTACATTTGAGTGAAAAAAATATTTTTGGTCCTGGGCAGCATTTTTTCTGACCGCGGCATCACGCGTTTTCTTCCTCGGGGAGCAAAAACACTCGATTTTTAAAAACAGCTAATAATAACATTTTTAAGCATGGAATTCCACCCCGAATCACATTCTAGCATCCGTTGTTACATTTGAGTCAAAAAAATATTTTTGGTCCTGGGCAGCTTTTTTTCTGACCGCGGCATCACGCGTTTTCTTCCTCGGGGAGCAAAAACACTCGATTTTTAAAAACAGCTAATAATATCATTTTTAAGCATTGAATTCCACCCCGAATCACATTTTAGCATCCGTTGTTACATATGAGTCAAAAAAATATTTTTGGTCCTGGGCAGCATTTTTTCTGACCGCGGCATCACGCGTTTTCTTCCTCGGGGAGCAAAAACACTCGATTTTTAAAAACAGCTAATAATAACATTGTTAAGCATGGAATTCCACCCCGAATCACATTCTAGCATCCGTTGTTACATTTGAGTCAAAAAAATATTTTTGGTCCTGGGCAGCATTTTTTCTGACCGCGGCATCACGCGTTTTCTTCCTCGGGGAGCAAAAACACTCGATTTTTATAAACAGCTAATAATAACATTTTTAAGCATGGAATTCCACCCCGAATCACATTCTAGCATCCGTTGTTACATTTGAGTCAAAAAAATATTTTTGGTCCTGGGCAGATTTTTTTCTGACCGCGGCATCACGCGTTTTCTTCCTCGGGGAGCAAAAACACTCGATTTTTAAAAACAGCTAATAATATCATTTTTAAGCATTGAATTCCACCCCGAATCACATTTTAGCATCCGTTGTTACATATGAGTCAAAAAAATATTTTTGGTCCTGGGCAGCACTTTTTCTGACCGCGGCATCACGCGTTTTTCTTCCTCGGGGAGCAAAAACACTCGATTTTTAAAAACAGCTAATAATAACATTGTTAAGCATGGAATTCCACCCCGAATCACATTCTAGCATCCGTTGTTACATTTGAGTGAAAAAAATATTTTTGGTCCTGGGCAGCATTTTTTCTGACCGCGGCATCACGCGTTTTCTTCCTCGGGGAGCAAAAACACTCGATTTTTAAAAACAGCTAATAATAACATTTTTAAGCATGGAATTCCACCCCGAATCACATTCTAGCATCCGTTGTTACATTTGAGTCAAAAAAATATTTTTGGTCCTGGGCAGCTTTTTTTCTGACCGCGGCATCACGCGTTTTCTTCCTCGGGGAGCAAAAACACTCGATTTTTAAAAACAGCTAATAATATCATTTTTAAGCATTGAATTCCACCCCGAATCACATTTTAGCATCCGTTGTTACATATGAGTCAAAAAAATATTTTTGGTCCTGGGCAGCATTTTTTCTGACCGCGGCATCACGCGTTTTCTTCCTCGGGGAGCAAAAACACTCGATTTTTAAAAACAGCTAATAATAACATTGTTAAGCATGGAATTCCACCCCGAATCACATTCTAGCATCCGTTGTTACATTTGAGTCAAAAAAATATTTTTGGTCCTGGGCAGCATTTTTTCTGACCGCGGCATCACGCGTTTTCTTCCTCGGGGAGCAAAAACACTCGATTTTTAAAAACAGCTAATAATAACATTTTTAAGCATGGAATTCCACCCCGAATCACATTCTAGCATCCGTTGTTACATTTGAGTCAAAAAAATATTTTTGGTCCTGGGCAGCTTTTTTTCTGACCGCGGCATCACGCGTTTTCTTCCTCGGGGAGCAAAAACACTCGATTTTTAAAAACAGCTAATAATAACATTTTTAAGCATGGAATTCCACCCCGAATCACATTCTAGCATCCGTTTTTACATTTGAGTCAAAAAAATATTTTTGGTCCTGGGCAGATTTTTTTCTGACCGCGGCATCACGCGTTTTCTTCCTCGGGCAGCAAAAACACTCGATTTTTAAAAACAGCTAATAATAACATTTTTAAGCATGGAATTCCACCCCGAATCACATTCTAGCATCCGTTATTACATTTGAGTCGAAAAATTTTTTTTTTGCTCCTGGACAGATTTTTTTCTGACCGCGGCATCACGCGTTTTCTTCCTCGGGGAGCAAAAACACTCGATTTTGAAAAACAGCTAATAATAACATTTATAAGCATGGAATTCCACCCCGAATCACATTCTAGCATCCGTTATTACATTTGAGTCAAAAAAAATTTTGTTGCTCCTGGGCAGATTTTTTTCTGACCGCGGCATCACGCGTTTTCTTCCTCGGGCAGCAAAAAGACTCGATTTTTAAAAACAGCTAATAATATCATTTTTAAGCATTGAATTCCACCCCGAATCACATTTTAGCATCCGTTGTTACATATGAGTCAAAAAAATATTTTTGGTCCTGGGCAGCATTTTTTCTGACCGCGGCATCACGCGTTTTCTTCCTCGGGGAGCAAAAACACTCGATTTTTAAAAACAGCTAATAATAACATTGTTAAGCATGGAATTCCACCCCGAATCACATTCTAGCATCCGTTGTTACATTTGAGTCAAAAAAATATTTTTGGTCCTGGGCAGCATTTTTTCTGACCGCGGCATCACGCGTTTTCTTCCTCGGGGAGCAAAAACACTCGATTTTTAAAAACAGCTAATAATAACATTTTTAAGCATGGAATTCCACCCCGAATCACATTCTAGCATCCGTTGTTACATTTGAGTCAAAAAAATATTTTTGGTCCTGGGCAGATTTTTTTCTGACCGCGGCATCACGCGTTTTCTTCCTCGGGCAGCAAAAAACACTCGATTTTTAAAAACAGCTAATAATAACATTTTTAAGCATGGAATTCCACCCCGGATCACATTCTAGCATCCGTTGTTACATTTGAGTCAAAAAAATTTTTTTGGTCCTGGGCAGCTTTTTTTCTGACCGCGGCATCACGCGTTTTCTTCCTCGGGGAGCAAAAACACTCGATTTTTAAAAACAGCTAATAATAACATTTTTAAGCATGGAATTCCACCCCGAATCACATTCTAGCATCCGTTATTACATTTGAGTCAAAAAAAAATTTTTTGCTCCTGGGCAGATTTTTTTCTGACCGCGGCATCACGCGTTTTCTTCCTCGGGGAGCAAAAACACTCGATTTTTAAAAACAACTAATAATAACATTTTTAAGCATGGAATTCCACCCCGAATCACATTCTAGCATCCGTTATTACATTTGAGTCAAAAAAAATTTTTTTGCTCCTGGGCAGATTTTTTTCTGACCGCGGCATCACGGGTTTTCTTCCTCGGGGAGCAAAAAACACTCGATTTTTAAAAACAGCTAATAATAACATTTTGAAGCATGGAATTCCACCCCGAATCACATTCTAGCATCCGTTGTTACATTTCAGTCAAAAAAATTTTTTTGGTCCTGGGCAGCTTTTTTTCTGACCGCGGCATCACGCGTTTTCTTCCTCGGGGAGCAAAAACACTTGATTTTTAAAAACAGCTAATAATAACATTTTTAAGCATGGAATTCCACCCCGAATCACATCCTAGCATCCATTCTTTCATTTGAGTCAAAAAAATTTTTTCGTCTTGAGCAGCTTTTCTTCTGACCGCGGCATCACGTGTTTTCTTCCTCGGGCCTCAAAAACACTCGATTTTCAAAAGAAGGAAATAACAACATTTTTAAACATGGAATTCCACCCCGAATCACATCCTAACATCCGTTTTTCATTTGAGTCAAAAAAAATTTTTGGTCCTGGGCAGCTTTTTTTCTGACCGCGGCATCACGCGTTTTCTTCCTCGGGGAGCAAAAACACTCGATTTTTAAAAACAGCTAATAATAACATTTTTAAGCATGGAATTCCACCCCGAATCACATTCTAGCATCCGTTATTACATTTCAGTCAAAAAAATTTTTTTGGTCCTGGGCAGCTTTTTTTCTGACCGCGGCATCACGCGTTTTCTTCCTCGGGGAGCAAACACACTCGATTTTTAAAAACAGCTAATAATAACATTTTTAAGCATGGAATTCCACCCCGAATCACATTCTAGCATCCGTTGTTATATTTGAGTCAAAAAAAATTTTGTGGTCCTGGGCAGCTTTTTTTCTGACCGCGGCATCACGCGTTTTCTTCCTCGGGGAGCAAAAACACTCGATTTTTAAAAACAGCTAATAATAACATTTTTAAGCATGGAATTCCACCCCGAATCATGTTCTAGCATCCGTTATTACATTTGAGTCAAAAAAAATTTTTTTGCTCCTGGCCAGATTTTTTTCTGACCGCGGCATCACGCGTTTTCTTCTTCGGGCAGCAAAAAGACTCGATTTTTAAAAACAGCTAATAATATCATTTTTAAGCATTGAATTCCACCCCAAATCACATTTTGCATCCGTTGTTACATATGAGTCAAAAAAATATTTTTGGTCCTGGGCAGCTTTTTTTCTGACCGCGGCATCACGCGTTTTCTTCCTCGGGGAGCAAAAACACTCAATTTTTAAAAACAGCTAATAATAACATTTTTAAGCATGCAATTCCACCCCGGATCACATTCTAGCATCCGTTGTTACATTTGAGTCAAAAAAAAATTTTTGGTCCTGGGCAGCTTTTATTCTGACCGTGGCATCACGCGTTTTCTTCCTCGGGGAGCAAAAACACTCGATTTTTAAAAACAGCTAATAATAACATTTTTAAGCATGGAATTCCACCCCGAATCACATTCTAGCATCCGTTATTACATTTGAGTCAAAAAAATTTTTTTTTGCTCCTGGGCAGATTTTTTTCTGACCGCGGCATCACGCGTTTTCTTCCTCGGGCAGCAAAAACACTCGATTTTTAAAAACAGCTAATAATAACATTTTTAAGCATGGAATTCCACCCCGAATCACATTCTAGCATCCGTTGTTACATTTGAGTCAAAAAAAAGCAGCTTTTTTTCTGACCGCGGCATCACACGTTTTCTTCCTCGGGGAGCAAAAACACTCGATTTTTAAAAACAGCTAATAATAACATTGTTAAGCATGGAATTCCACCCCGAATCACATTCTAGCATCCGTTGTTACATTTGAGTCAAAAAAATATTTTGGTCCTGGGCAGCTTTTTTTCTGACCGCGGCATCACGCGTTTTCTTCCTCGGGGAGCAAAAACACTCGATTTTTAAAAACAGCTAATAATAACATTTTTAAGCATGGAATTCCACCCCGAATCACATTCTAGCATCCGTTATTACATTTCTAGTCAAAAAAATTTTTTTGGTCCTGGGCAGCTTTTTTTCTGACCGCGGCATCACGCGTTTTCTTCCTCGGGGAGCAAACACACTCGATTTTTAAAAACAGCTAATAATAACATTTTTAAGCATGGAATTCCACCCCGAATCACATTCTAGCATCCGTTGTTATATTTGAGTCAAAAAAAATTTTGTGGTCCTGGGCAGCTTTTTTTCTGACCGCTGGCATCACGCGTTTTCTTTCTCGGGGAGCAAAAACACTCGATTTTTAAAAACAGCTAATAATAACATTTTTAAGCATGGAATTCCACCCCGGAATCATGTTCTAGCATCCGTTATTACATTTGAGTCAAAAAAAATTTTTTTGCTCCTGGCCAGATTTTTTCTGACCGCGGCATCACGCGTTTTCTTCTTCGGGCAGCAAAAAGACTCGATTTTTAAAAACAGCCTAATAATATCATTTTTAAGCATTGAATTCCACCCCAAATCACATTTTGCATCCGTTGTTACATATGAGTCAAAAAAATATTTTTGGTCCTGGGCAGCTTTTTTTCTGACCGCGGCATCACGCGTTTTCTTCCTCGGGGAGCAAAAACACTCAATTTTTAAAAACAGCTAATAATAACATTTTTAAGCATGCAATTCCACCCCGGATCACATTCTAGCATCCGTTGTTACATTTGAGTCAAAAAAAAATTTTTGGTCCTGGGCAGCTTTTATTCTGACCGTGGCATCACCGGGGAGCAAAAACACTCGATTTTTAAAAACAGCTAATAAATAACATTTTTAAAGCATGGAATTCCACCCCGAATCACATCTAGCATCCGTTATTACATTTGAGTCAAAAAAATTTTTTTTGCTCCTGGGCAGATTTTTTTCTGACCGCGGCATCACGCGTTTTCTTCCTCGGGCAGCAAAAACACCACTCGATTTTTTAAAAACAGCTAATAATAACATTTTTAAGCATGGGAATTCCACCCCGAATCACATTCTAGCATCCGTTGTTACATTTGAGTCAAAAAAATATTTTTGGTCCTTGCAGCTTTTTTTTCTGACCGCGGCATCACACGTTTTCTTCCTCGGGGAGCAAAAACACTCGATTTTTAAAAACAGCTAATAATAACATTGTTAAGCATGGAATTCCACCCCGAATCACATTCTAGCATCCGTTGTTACATTTGAGTCAAAAAAATATTTTGGTCCTGGGCAGCTTTTTTTCTGACCGCGGCATCACGCGTTTTCTTCCTCGGGGAGCAAAAACACTCGATTTTTAAAAACAGCTAATAATAACATTTTTAAGCATGGAATTCCACCCCGAATCACATTCTAGCATCCGTTGTTACATTTGAGTCAAAAAATATTTTTGGTCCTGGGCAGATTTTTTTCTGACCGCAGCATCACGCGTTTTCGTCCTCGGGGAGCAAAAACACTCGACTTTTAAAAACAGCTAATAATAACATTTTTAAGCATGGAATTCCACCCCGAATCACATTCTAGCATCCATTGTTACATTTGAGTCAAAAAAAATTTTTTGGTCTGGGACAGCTCTTTTTCTGACCGCGGCATCACAGGTTTTCTTCCTCGGGCAGCAAAAACAGTCGATTTTTAAAAACAGGTAATAATAACATTTATAAGCATGGAATTCCACTCCGAATCACATTCTAGGCATCCGTTATTACATTTGAGTCGAAAAAATTTTTTTTGCTCCTGGACAGAGTTTTTTCTGACCGCGGCATCACGCGTTTTCTTCCTCGGGGAGCAAAAACACTCGATTTTTAAAAACAGCTTATAATAACATTTTTAAGCATGGAATTCCACCCTGAATCACATTCTAGCATCCGTTATTACATTTGAGTAAAAAAAAATTTTTTTGCTCCTGGGCAGATTTTTTTTTGACCGCGGCATCCCGCGTTTTCTTCCTCGGGGAGCAAAAACACTCGATTTTTAAAAACAGCTTATAATAACATTTTTAAGCATAGGAATTCCACCCTGATTCACATTCTAGCATCCGTTATTACATTTGAGTAAAAAAAAATTTTTTTGCTCCTGGGCAGATTTTTTTTTGACCGCGGCATCCCGCGTTTTCTTCCTCGGGGAGCAAAAAACACTCGACTTTTAAAAACAGCTAATAATAACATTTTTAAGCATGTAATTCCACCCCGATCACATTCTGGCATCCATTGTTCCATTTGAGTCAAAAAAAAAATTTTTGGGTCCGGGGCAGCTTTTTTTCTGACCGCGGCATCACGCGTTTTCGTCCTCGGGGAGCAAAAACACTCGATTTTTAAAACAGCTAATAATAACATTTTTAAGCATGGAATTCCACCCGAATCACATTCTAGCATCCGTTATTACATTTGAGTCAAAAAAAATTTTTTTTGCTCCTGGGCAGATTTTTTTCTGACCGCGGCATCACGCGTTTTCTTCCTCAGGGAGCAAAAACACTCGATTTTTAAAACAGCTAATAATAACATTTTTAAGCATGGAATTCCACCCCGAATCACATTCTAGCATCCGTTATTACATTTGAGTCAAAAAATTTTTTTTGCTCCTGGGCAGATTTTTTTCTGACCGCGGCATCACGCGTTTTCCTTCCTCGGGGAGCAAAAACACTCAATTTTAAAAACAGCTAATAATAACATTTTTAAGCATGGAATTCCACCCGAATCACATTCTAGCATCCGTTGTTACATTTGAGTCAAAAAAAATTTTTTGGTCCTGGGCAGCTTTTTTTCTGACCGCGGCATCAACGCGTTTTCTTCCTCGGGGAGCAAAAACACTCGATTTTTAAAAACAGCTAATAATAACATTTTTAAGCATGGAATTCCACCCCCGAATCACATTCTAGCATCCGTTATTACATTTGAGTCAAAAAAATTTTTTTTGCTCCTGGGCAGATTTTTTTCTGACCGCGGCATCCCGCGTTTTTCTTCCTCGGGGAGCAAAAACACTCGACTTTTAAAAACAGCTAATAATAACATTTTTAAGCATGTAATTCCACCCCCGAATCACATTCTGGCATCCATTGTTCCATTTGAGTCAAAAAAAAATTTTTGGTCCGGGCAAGCTTTTTTTCTGACCCGCGGCATCACGCGTTTTCGTCCTCGGGGAGCAAAAACACTCGATTTTTAAAAACAGCTAATAATAACATTTTTAAGCATGGAATTCCACCCCGAATCACATTCTAGCATCCGTTATTACATTTGAGTCAAAAAAAATTTTTTTTTGCTCCTGGGCAGATTTTATTTCTGACCGCGGCATCACGCGTTTTCTTCCTCGGGGAGGCAAAAACACTCGATTTTTTAAAAACAGCTAATAATAACATTTTTAAGCATGGAATTCCACCCCCGAATCACATTCTAGCATCCGTTATTACATTTGAGTCAAAAAAATTTTTTTTGCTCCTGGGCAGATTTTTTTCTGACCGCGGGCATCACGCGTTTTCTTCCTCGGGGAGCAAAAAACACTCGATTTTTAAAAACAGCTAATAATAACATTTTGAAGCATGGAATTCCACCCCGAATCACATTCTAGCATCCGTTGTTACATTTGAGTCAAAAAAAATTTTTTTGTTCCTGGGCAGATTTTTTTCTGACCGCGGCATCACGCGTTTTCTTCCTCGGGGAGCAAAAACACTCAATTTTTAAAAACAGCTAATAATAACATTTTTAGCATGGAATTCCACCCCGAATCACATTCTAGCATCCGTTGTTACATTTGAGTCAAAAAAAATTTTTTGGTCCTGGGCAGCTTTTTTTCTGACCGCGGCATCACGCGTTTTCTTCCTCGGGGAGCAAAAACACTCGATTTTTAAAAACAGCTAATAATAACATTTTTAAGCATGGAATTCCACCCCGAATCATGTTCTAGCATCCGTTATTACATTTGAGTCAAAAAAAATTTTTTTGGTCCTGGGCAGATTTTTTTCTGACCGCGGCATCACGCGTTTTCTTCTTCGGGCAGCAAAAAGACTCGATTTTTAAAAACAGCTAATAATATCATTTTTAAGCATTGAATTCCACCCCGAATCACATTTTAGCATCCGTTGTTTACATATGAGTCAAAAAAATATTTTTGGTCCTGGGCAGCTTTTTTTCTGACCGCGGCATGACGCGTTTTCCTTCCTCGGGGAGCAAAAACACTCGATTTTTAAAAACAGCTAATAATAACATTTTTAAGCATGGAATTCCACCCCGGATCACATTCTAGCATCCGTTGTTACATTTGAGTCAAAAAAATTTTTTGGTCCTGGGCAGCTTTTTTTCTGACCGTGGCATCACGCGTTTTCTTCCTCGGGGAGCAAAAACACTCGATTTTTAAAAACAGCTAATAATAACATTTTTAAGCATGGAATTCCACCCCGAATCACATTCTAGCATCCGTTATTACATTTGAGTCGAAAAAATTTTTTTTTGCTCCTGGACAGATTTTTTTCTGACCGCGGGCATCACGCGTTTTCTTCCTCGGGGAGCAAAAACACCTCGATTTTTAAAAACAGCTAATAATAACATTTATAAGCATGGAATTCCACCCCGAATCACATTCTAGCATCCGTTATTACATTTGAGTCAAAAAAAATTTTGTTGCTCCTGGGCAGATTTTTTTCTGACCGCGGCATCACGCGTTTTCTTCCTCGGGGAGCAAAAACACTCGATTTTTAAAAACAGCTAATAATAACATTTTTACACATGGAATTCCACCCCGAATCATATTCTAGCATCCGTTGTTACATTTGAGTCAAAAAAATATTTTTGGTCCTTGGCAGCTTTTTTTCTGACCGCGGCATCACGCGTTTTCTTCCTCGGGGAGCAAAAAGACTCGATTTTTAAAAACAGCTAATAATAACATTTTTAAGCATGGAATTCCACCCCGAATCACATTCTAGCATCCGTTGTTACATTTGAGTCAAAAAAATATTTTTGGTCCTGGGCAGATTTTTTTCTGACCGCGGCATCACGCGTTTTCGTCCTCGGGGAGCAAAAACACTCGATTTTTAAAAACAGCTAATAATAACATTTTAAAGCATGGAATTCCACCCCGAATCACATTCTAGCATCCGTTATTACATTTGCAGTCAAAAAAAATTTTTTGCTCCTGGGCAGATTTTTTTCTGACTGCGGCATCACACGTTTTCTTCCTCGGAGAGCAAAAAACACTCGATTTTTAAAAACAGCTAATAATAACATTTTTAAGCATGGAATTCCACCCCGAATCACATTCTAGCATCCGTTATTACATTTGAGTCGAAAAAATTTTTTTTGCTCCTGGACAGATTTTTTTTCTGACCGCCTGGCATCACGCGTTTTCTTCCTCCGGGGAGCAAAAACACTCGATTTTGAAAAACAGCTTATAATAAAATTTATAAGCATGGAATTCCACCCCGAATCACATTCTAGCATCCGTTATTACATTTGAGTCAAAAAAAATTTTTTTGCTCCTGGGCAGATTTTTTTCTGACTGCGGCATCACACGTTTTCTTCCTCGGAGAGCAAAAACACTCGATTTTTAAAAACAGCTAATAATAACATTTTTAAGCATGGAATTCCACCCCGAATCACATTCTAGCATCCGTTGTTACATTTGAGTCAAAAAAAATTTTTGGTCCTGGGCAGCTTTTTTTCTGACCGCGGCATCACGCGTTTTCTTCCTCGGGGAGCAAAAACACTCGATTTTTAAAAACAGCTAATAATAACATTTTTAAGCATGGAATTCCACCCCGAATCACATTCTAGCATCCGTTGTTACATTTGAGTCAAAAAAAATTTTTTGGTCCTGGGCAGCTTTTTTTCTGACCGCGGCATCACGCGTTTTCTTCCTCGGGGAGCAAAAACACTCGATTTTTAAAAACAGCTAATAATAACATTTTTAAGCATGGAATTCCACCCCGAATCATGTTCTAGCATCGGTTATTACATTTGAGTCAAAAAAAATTTTTTTGCTCCTGGGCAGATTTTTTTCTGACCGCGGGCATCACGCGTTTCTTCCTCGGGCAGCAAAAAGACTGAATTTTTAAAAACAGCTAATAATATCATTTTTAAGCATTGAATTCCACCCCGAATCACATTTTAGCATCCGTTGTTACATATGAGTCAAAAAAATATTTTTGGTCCTGGCAGCATTTTTTCTGACCGCGGCATCACGCGTTTTCATCCTCGGGGAGCAAAAACACTCGATTTTTAAAAACAGCTAATAATAACATTGTTAAGCATGGAATTCCACCCCGAATCACATTCTAGCATCCGTTGTTACATTTGAGTCAAAAAAATATTTTGGTCCTGGGCAGCATTTTTTCTGACCGCGGCATCACGCGTTTTTCTTCCTCGGGGAGCAAAAACACTCGATTTTTAAAAACAGCTAATAATAACATTTTTAAGCATGGAATTCCACCCCGAATCACATTCTAGCATCCGTTGTTACATTTGAGTCAAAAAAATATTTTTGGTCCTGGGCAGCTTTTTTTCTGACCGCGGCATCACGCGTTTTCTTCCTCGGGGAGCAAAAACACTCGATTTTTAAAAACAGCTAATAATATCATTTTTAAGCATTGAATTCCACCCCGAATCACATTTTAGCATCCGTTGTTACATATGAGTCAAAAAAAATATTTTTGGTCCTGGGCAGCATTTTTTCTGACCGCCGGCATCACGCGTTTTCTTCCTCGGGGAGCAAAAACAATCAATTTTTAAAACAGCTAATAATAACATTTTGAAGCATGGAATTCCACCCCGAATCACATTCTAGCATCTGTTGTTACATTTGAGTCAAAAAAAAATTTTTGGTCCTGGGCAGCTGTTTTTCTGACCACGGCATCACGCGTTTTCTTCCTCGGGGAGCAAAAAGACTCGATTTTTAAAAACAGCTAATAATAACATTTTTAAGCATGGAATTCCACCCCGAATCACATTCTAGCATCCGTTGTTACATTTGAGTCAAAAAAATTTTTTTGGTCCTGGGCAGCTTTTTTTCTGACCGCGGCATCACGCGTTTTCTTCCTCGGGGAGCAAAAACACTCGATTTTTAAAAACAGCTAATAATAACATTTTTAAGCATGGAATTCCACCCCGAATCATGTTCTAGCATCGGTTTATTACATTTGAGTCAAAAAATTTTTTTTTGCTCCTGGGCAGATTTTTTTCTGACCGCCGGCATCACGCGTTTTCTTCCTCGGGCAGCAAAAAGACTGAATTTTTAAAAACAGCTAATAATATCATTTTTAAGCGATTGAATTCCACCCCGAATCACATTTTAGCATCCGTTGTTACATATGAGTCAAAAAAATATTTTTGGTCCTGGGCAGCATTTTTTCTGACCGCGGCATCACGCGTTTTCTTCCTCGGGGAGCAAAAACACTCGATTTTTAAAAACAGCTAATAATAACATTTTTAAGCATGGAATTCCCACCCCGAATCATGTTCTAGCATCGGTTATTACATTTGAGTCAAAAAATTTTTTTTTGCTCCTGGGCAGATTTTTTTCTGACCGCGGCATCACGCGTTTTCTTCCTCGGGCAGCAAAAAGACTGAATTTTTAAAAACAGCTAATAATATCATTTTTAAGCATTGAATTCCACCCCGAATCACATTTTAGCATCCGTTGTTACATATGAGTCAAAAAAATATTTTTGGTCCTGGGCAGCATTTTTTCTGACCGCGGCATCACGCGTTTTCTTCCTCGGGGAGCAAAAACAATCAATTTTTAAAAACAGCTAATAATAACATTTTGAAGCATGGAATTCCACCCCGAATCACATTCTAGCATCTGTTGTTACATTTGAGTCAAAAAAAAATTTTTGGTCCTGGGCAGCTTTTTTTCTGACCGCGGCATCACGCGTTTTCTTCCTCGGGGAGCAAAAACACTCGATTTTTAAAAACAGCTAATAATAACATTTTTAAGCATGGAATTCCACCCCGAATCATGTTCTAGCATCGGTTATTACATTTGAGTCAAAAAAAATTTTTTTGCTCCTGGGCAGATTTTTTTCTGACCGCCGGCATCACGCGTTTTCTTCCTCGGGCAGCAAAAAGACTGAATTTTTAAAAACAGCTAATAATATCATTTTTAAGCATTGAATTCCACCCCGAATCACATTTTAGCATCCGTTGTTACATATGAGTCAAAAAAATATTTTTGGTCCTGGGCAGCATTTTTTCTGACCGCGGCATCACACGTTTTCTTCCTCGGGGAGCAAAAACACTCGATTTTTAAAAACAGCTAATAATAACATTGTTAAGCATGGAATTCCACCCCGAATCACATTCTAGCATCCGTTGTTACATTTGAGTCAAAAAAATATTTTTGGTCCTGGGCAGCATTTTTTCTGACCGCGGCATCACGCGTTTTCTTCCTCGGGGAGCAAAAACACTCGATTTTTAAAAACAGCTAATAATAACATTTTTAAGCATGGAATTCCACCCCGAATCACATTCTAGCATCCGTTGTTACATTTGAGTCAAAAAAATATTTTTGGTCCTGGGCAGCTTTTTTTCTGACCGCGGCATCACGCGTTTTCTTCCTCGGGGAGCAAAAACACTCGATTTTTAAAAACAGCTAATAATAACATTTTTAAGCATGGAATTCCACCCCGAATCACATTCTAGCATCCGTTTTTACATTTGAGTCAAAAAAATATTTTTGGTCCTGGGCAGATTTTTTTCTGACCGCGGCATCACGCGTTTTCTTCCTCGGGCAGCAAAAACACTCGATTTTTAAAAACAGCTAATAATAACATTTTTAAGCATGGAATTCCACCCCGAATCACATTCTAGCATCCGTTATTACATTTGAGTCGAAAAATTTTTTTTTGCTCCTGGACAGATTTTTTTCTGACCGCGGCATCACGCGTTTTCTTCCTCGGGGAGCAAAAACACTCGATTTTGAAAAACAGCTAATAATAACATTTATAAGCATGGAATTCCACCCCGAATCACATTCTAGCATCCGTTATTACATTTGAGTCAAAAAAAATTTTGTTGCTCCTGGGCAGATTTTTTTCTGACCGCGGCATCACGCGTTTTCTTCCTCGGGCAGCAAAAAGACTCGATTTTTAAAAACAGCTAATAATATCATTTTTAAGCATTGAATTCCACCCCGAATCACATTTTAGCATCCGTTGTTACATATGAGTCAAAAAAATATTTTTGGTCCTGGGCAGCATTTTTTCTGACCGCGGCATCACGCGTTTTCTTCCTCGGGGAGCAAAAACACTCGATTTTTAAAAACAGCTAATAATAACATTGTTAAGCATGGAATTCCACCCCGAATCACATTCTAGCATCCGTTGTTACATTTGAGTCAAAAAAATATTTTTGGTCCTGGGCAGCATTTTTTCTGACCGCGGCATCACGCGTTTTCTTCCTCGGGGAGCAAAAACACTCGATTTTTAAAAACAGCTAATAATAACATTTTTAAGCATGGAATTCCACCCCGAATCACATTCTAGCATCCGTTGTTACATTTGAGTCAAAAAAATATTTTTGGTCCTGGGCAGATTTTTTTCTGACCGCGGCATCACGCGTTTTCTTCCTCGGGCAGCAAAAACACTCGATTTTTAAAAACAGCTAATAATAACATTTTTAAGCATGGAATTCCACCCCGGATCACATTCTAGCATCCGTTGTTACATTTGAGTCAAAAAAATTTTTTTGGTCCTGGGCAGCTTTTTTTCTGACCGCGGCATCACGCGTTTTCTTCCTCGGGGAGCAAAAACACTCGATTTTTAAAAACAGCTAATAATAACATTTTTAAGCATGGAATTCCACCCCGAATCACATTCTAGCATCCGTTATTACATTTGAGTCAAAAAAAAATTTTTTGCTCCTGGGCAGATTTTTTTCTGACCGCGGCATCACGCGTTTTCTTCCTCGGGGAGCAAAAACACTCGATTTTTAAAAACAACTAATAATAACATTTTGAAGCATGGAATTCCACCCCGAATCACATTCTAGCATCCGTTGTTACATTTGAGTCAAAAAAAATTTTTTGGTCCTGGGCAGATTTTTTTCTGACCACTGCATCACGCGTTTTCTTCCTCGGGGAGCAAAAACACTCGATTTTTAAAAACAGCTAATAATAACATTTTGAAGCATGGAATTCCACCCCGAATCACATCCTAGCATCCATTCTTTCATTTGAGTCAAAAAAAATTTTTTTGCTCCTGGGCAGATTTTTTTCTGACCGCGGCATCACGCGTTTTCTTCCTCGGGCAGCAAAAACACTGAATTTTTAAAAACAGCTAATAATATCATTTTTAAGCATTGAATTCCACCCCGAATCACATTTTAGCATCCGTTGTTACATATGAGTCAAAAAAATATTTTTGGTCCTGGGCAGCTTTTTTTCTGACCGCGGCATCACGCGTTTTCTTCCTCGGGGAGCAAAAACACTCGATTTTTAAAAACAGCTAATAATAACATTTTTAAGCATGGAATTCCACCCCGAATCACATTCTAGCATCCGTTATTACATTTGAGTCAAAAAAATTTTTTTTGCTCCTGGGCAGATTTTTTTCTGACCACGGCATCACGCGTTTTCTTCCTCGGGGAGCAAAAACACTCGATTTTTAAAAACAACTAATAATAACATTTTTAAGCATGGAATTCCACCCCGAATCACATTCTAGCATCCGTTATTACATTTGAGTCAAAAAAAATTTTTTTGCTCCTGGGCAGATTTTTTTCTGACCGCGGCATCACGGGTTTTCTTCCTCGGGGAGCAAAAACACTCGATTTTTAAAAACAGCTAATAATAACATTTTGAAGCATGGAATTCCACCCCGAATCACATTCTAGCATCCGTTGTTACATTTCAGTCAAAAAAATTTTTTTGGTCCTGGGCAGCTTTTTTTCTGACCGCGGCATCACGCGTTTCCTTCCTCGGGGAGCAAAAACACTCGATTTTTAAAAACAGCTAATAATAACATTTTTAAGCATGGAATTCCACCCCGAATCATGTTCTAGCATCCGTTATTACATTTGAGTCAAAAAAAATTTTTTTGCTCCTGGCCAGATTTTTTTCTGACCGCGGCATCACGCGTTTTCTTCTTCGGGCAGCAAAAAGACTCGATTTTTAAAAACAGCTAATAATATCATTTTTAAGCATTGAATTCCACCCCAAATCACATTTTGCATCCGTTGTTACATATGAGTCAAAAAAATATTTTTGGTCCTGGGCAGGTTTTTTTCTGACCGCGGCATCACGCGTTTTCTTCCTCGGGGAGCAAAAACACTCAATTTTTAAAAACAGCTAATAATAACATTTTTAAGCATGCAATTCCACCCCGGATCACATTCTAGCATCCGTTGTTACATTTGAGTCAAAAAAAATTTTTTGGTCCTGGGCAGCTTTTATTCTGACCGTGGCATCACGCGTTTTCTTCCTCGGGGAGCAAAAACACTCGATTTTTAAAAACAGCTAATAATAACATTTTTAAGCATGGAATTCCACCCCGAATCACATTCTAGCATCCGTTATTACATTTGAGTCAAAAAAATTTTTTTTGCTCCTGGGCAGATTTTTTTCTGACCGCGGCATCACGCGTTTTCTTCCTCGGGCAGCAAAAACACTCGATTTTTAAAAACAGCTAATAATAACATTTTTAAGCATGGAATTCCACCCCGAATCACATTCTAGCATCCGTTGTTACATTTGAGTCAAAAAAATATTTTTGGTCCTTGGCAGCTTTTTTTCTGACCGCGGCATCACACGTTTTCTTCCTCGGGGAGCAAAAACACTCGATTTTTAAAAACAGCTAATAATAACATTGTTAAGCATGGAATTCCACCCCGAATCACATTCTAGCATCCGTTGTTACATTTGAGTCAAAAAAATATTTTTGGTCCTGGGCAGCTTTTTTTCTGACCGCGGCATCACGCGTTTTCTTCCTCGGGGAGCAAAAACACTCGATTTTTAAAAACAGCTAATAATAACATTTTTAAGCATGGAATTCCACCCCGAATCACATTCTAGCATCCGTTGTTACATTTGAGTCAAAAAATATTTTTGGTCCTGGGCAGATTTTTTTCTGACCGCGGCATCACGCGTTTTCGTCCTCGGGGAGCAAAAACACTCCATTTTTAAAAACAGCTAATAATAACATTTATATGCATGGAATTCCACCTCGAATCACATCCTAGCATCCGTTATTACATTTGAGTAAAAAAAATTTTTTTGCTCCTGGGCAGATTTTTTTTTGACCCAGGCATCACGCGTTTTCTTCCTCGGGGAGCAAAAACACTCGACTTTTAAAAACAGCTAATAATAACATTTTTAAGCATGGAATTCCACCCCGAATCACATTCTAGCATCCATTGTTACATTTGAGTCAAAAAAAAATTTTTGGTCTGGGACAGCTCTTTTTCTGACCGCGGCATCACAGGTTTTCTTCCTCGGGCAGCAAAAACAGTCGATTTTTAAAAACAGGTAATAATAACATTTATAAGCATGGAATTCCACTCCGAATCACATTCTAGCATCCGTTATTACATTTGAGTCGAAAAAATTTTTTTTGCTCCTGGACAGAGTTTTTTCTGACCGCGGCATCACGCGTTTTCTTCCTCGGGGAGCAAAAACACTCGATTTTTAAAAACAGCTAATAATAAGATTTTTAAGCATGGAATTCCACCCCGAATCACATTCTAGCATCCGTTGTTACATTTGAGTCAAAAAAATATTTTTGGTCCTGGGCAGATTTATTTCTGACCGCGGCATCACGCGTTTTCGTCCTCGGGGAGCAAAAACACTCGATTTTTAAAAACAGCTTATAATAACATTTTTAAGCATGGAATTCCACCCTGAATCACATTCTAGCATCCGTTATTACATTTGAGTAAAAAAAAATTTTTTTGCTCCTGGGCAGATTTTTTTTTGACCGCGGCATCCCGCGTTTTCTTCCTCGGGGAGCAAAAACACTCGACTTTTAAAAACAGCTAATAATAACATTTTTAAGCATGTAATTCCACCCCGAATCACATTCTGGCATTCATTGTTCCATTTGAGTCAAAAAAAAATTTTTGGTCCGGGGCAGCTTTTTTTCTGACCGCGGCATCACGCGTTTTCGTCCTCGGGGAGCAAAAACACTCGATTTTTAAAAACAGCTAATAATAACATTTTTAAGCATGGAATTCCACCCCGAATCACATTCTAGCATCCGTTATTACATTTGAGTCAAAAAAAATTTTTTTGCTCCTGGGCAGATTTTTTTCTGACCGCCGCATCACGCGTTTTCTTCCTCGGGGAGCAAAAACACTCGATTTTTAAAAACAGCTAATAATAACATTTTTAAGCATGGAATTCCACCCCGAATCACATTCTAGCATCCGTTATTACATTTGAGTCAAAAAAAATTTTTTTGCTCCTGGGCAGATTTTTTTCTGACCGCGGCATCACGCGTTTTCTTCCTCGGGGAGCAAAAACACTCGATTTTTAAAAACAGCTAATAATAACATTTTGAAGCATGGAATTCCACCCCGAATCACATTCTAGCATCCGTTGTTACATTTGAGTCAAAAAAAATTTTTTTGTTCCTGGGCAGATTTTTTTCTGACCGCGGCATCACGCGTTTTCTTCCTCGGGGAGCAAAAACACTCAATTTTTAAAAACAGCTAATAATAACATTTTTAAGCATGGAATTCCACCCTGAATCACATTCTAGCATCCGTTGTTACATTTGAGTCAAAAAAAATTTTTTGGTCCTGGGCAGCTTTTTTTCTGACCGCGGCATCACGCGTTTTCTTCCTCGGGGAGCAAAAACACTCGATTTTTAAAAACAGCTAATAATAACATTTTTAAGCATGGAATTCCACCCCGAATCATGTTCTAGCATCCGTTATTACATTTGAGTCAAAAAAAATTTTTTTGGTCCTGGGCAGATTTTTTTCTGACCGCGGCATCACGCGTTTTCTTCTTCGGGCAGCAAAAAGACTCGATTTTTAAAAACAGCTAATAATATCATTTTTAAGCATTGAATTCCACCCCGAATCACATTTTAGCATCCGTTGTTACATATGAGTCAAAAAAATATTTTTGGTCCTGGGCAGCTTTTTTTCTGACCGCGGCATGACGCCTTTTCTTCCTCGGGGAGCAAAAACACTCGATTTTTAAAAACAGCTAATAATAACATTTTTAAGCATGGAATTCCACCCCGGATCACATTCTAGCATCCGTTGTTACATTTGAGTCAAAAAAAATTTTTTGGTCCTGGGCAGCTTTTTTTCTGACCGTGGCATCACGCGTTTTCTTCCTCGGGGAGCAAAAACACTCGATTTTTAAAAACAGCTAATAATAACATTTTTAAGCATGGAATTCCACCCCGAATCACATTCTAGCATCCGTTATTACATTTGAGTCAAAAAAATTTTTTTTGCTCCTGGGCAGATTTTTTTCTGACCGCGGCATAACGCGTTTTCTTCCTCGGGAAGCAAAAACACTCGATTTTTAAAAACAGCTAATAATAACATTTTTAAGCATGGAATTCCACCCCAAATCACATTCTAGCATCCGTTGTTACATTTGAGTCAAAAAAATATTTTTGGTCCTTGGCAGCTTTTTTTCTGACCGCGGCATCACACGTTTTCTTCCTCGGGCAGCAAAAACAGTCGATTTTTAAAAACAGGTAATAATAACATTTATAAGCATGGAATTCCACCCCGAATCACATTCTAGCATCCGTTATTACATTTGAGTCAAAAAAATTTTTTTTGCTCCTGGGCAGATTTTTTTCTGACCGCGGCATAACGCGTTTTCTTCCTCGGGAAGCAAAAACACTCGATTTTTAAAAACAGCTAATAATAACATTTTTAAGCATGGAATTCCACCCCAAATCACATTCTAGCATCCGTTATTACATTTGAGTCGAAAAATTTTTTTTTGCTCCTGGACAGATTTTTTTCTGACCGCGGCATCACGCGTTTTCTTCCTCGGGGAGCAAAAACACTCGATTTTTAAAAACAGCTAATAATAACATTTATAAGCATGGAATTCCACCCCGAATCACATTCTAGCATCCGTTATTACATTTGAGTCAAAAAAAATTTTGTTGCTCCTGGGCAGATTTTTTTCTGACCGCGGCATCACGCGTTTTCTTCCTCGGGGAGCAAAAACACTCGATTTTTAAAAACAGCTAATAATAACATTTATAAGCATGGAATTCCACCCCGAATCACATTCTAGCATCCGTTATTACATTTGAGTCAAAAAAAATTTTGTTGCTCCTGGGCAGATTTTTTTCTGACCGCGGCATCACGCGTTTTCTTCCTCGGGGAGCAAAAACACTCGATTTTTAAAAACAGCTAATAATAACATTTTTAAGCATGGAATTCCACCCCGAATCACATTCTAGCATCCGTTGTTACATTTGAGTCAAAAAAATTTTTTTGGTCCTGGGCAGATTTTTTTCTGACCGCGGCATCACGCGTTTTCTTCCTCGGGGAGCAAAAACACTCCATTTTTAAAAACAGCTAATAATAACATTTTTACACATGGAATTACACCCCGAATCATATTCTAGCATCCGTTGTTATATTTGAGTCAAAAAAATATTTTTGGTCCTTGGCAGCTTTTTTTCTGACCGCGGCATCACACGTTTTCTTCCTCGGGGAGCAAAAACACTCGATTTTTAAAAACAGCTAATAATAACATTGTTAAGCATGGAATTCCACCCCGAATCACATTCTAGCATCTGTTGTTACATTTGAGTCAAAAAAATATTTTTGGTCCTGGGCAGCTTTTTTTCTGACCGCGGCATCACGCGTTTTCTTCCTCGGGGAGCAAAAACACTCGATTTTTAAAAACAGCTAATAATAACATTTTTAAGCATGGAATTCCACCCCGAATCACATTCTAGCATCCGTTGTTACATTTGAGTCAAAAAATATTTTTGGTCCTGGGCAGATTTTTTTCTGACCGCGGCATCACGCGTTTTCGTCCACGGGGAGCAAAAACACTCCATTTTTAAAAACAGCTAATAATAACATTTATATGCATGGAATTCCACCCCGAATCACATCCTAGCATCCGTTATTACATTTGAGTCAAAAAAAATTTTTTTGCTCCTGGGCAGATTTTTTTTTGACCCAGGCATCACGCGTTTTCTTCCTCGGGGAGCAAAAACACTCGACTTTTAAAAACAGCTAATAATAACATTTTTAAGCATGGAATTCCACCCCGAATCACATTCTAGCATCCATTGTTACATTTGAGTCAAAAAAAAATTTTTGGTCTGGGACAGCTCTTTTTCTGACCGCGGCATCACAGGTTTTCTTCCTCGGGCAGCAAAAACAGTCGATTTTTAAAAACAGGTAGTAATAACATTTATAAGCATGGAATTCCACTCCGAATCACATTCTAGCATCCGTTATTACATTTGAGTCGAAAAAAATTTTTTTGCTCCTGGACAGAGTTTTTTCTGACCGCGGCATCACGCGTTTTCTTCCTCAGGGAGCAAAAACACTCGATTTTTAAAAACAGCTAATAATAAGATTTTTAAGCATGGAATTCCACCCCGAATCACATTCTAGCATCCGTTGTTACATTTGAGTCAAAAAAATATTTTTGGTCCTGGGCAGATTTATTTCTGACCGCGGCATCACGCGTTTTCGTCCTCGGGGAGCAAAAACACTCGATTTTTAAAAACAGCTTATAATAACATTTTTAAGCATGGAATTCCACCCTGAATCACATTCTAGCATCCGTTATTACATTTGAGTAAAAAAAAATTTTTTTGCTCCTGGGCAGATTTTTTTTTGACCGCGGCATCCCGCGTTTTCTTCCTCGGGGAGCAAAAACACTCGACTTTTAAAAACAGCTAATAATAACATTTTTAAGCATGTAATTCCCCCCCGAATCACATTCTGGCATCCATTGTTCCATTTGAGTCAAAAAAAAATTTTTGGTCCGGGGCAGCTTTTTTTCTGACCGCGGCATCACGCGTTTTCGTCCTCGGGGAGCAAAAACACTCGATTTTTAAAAACAGCTAATAATAACATTTTTAAGCATGGAATTCCACCCCGAATCACATTCTAGCATCCGTTATTACATTTGAGTCAAAAAAAATTTTTTTGCTCCTGGGCAGATTTTTTTCTGACCGCGGCATCACGCGTTTTCTTCCTCGGGGAGCAAAAACACTCGATTTTTAAAAACAGCTAATAATAACATTTTTAAGCATGGAATTCCACCCCGAATCACATTCTAGCATCCGTTATTACGTTCGAGTCAAAAAAATTTTTTTTGCTCCTGGGCAGATTTTTTTCTGACCGCGGCATCACGCGTTTTCTTCCTCGGGGAGCAAAAACACTCGATTTTTAAAAACAGCTAATAATAACATTTTGAAGCATGGAATTCCACCCCGAATCACATTCTAGCATCCGTTGTTACATTTGAGTCAAAAAAAATTTTTTTGTTCCTGGGCAGATTTTTTTCTGACCGCGGCATCACGCGTTTTCTTCCTCGGGGAGCAAAAACACTCAATTTTTAAAAACAGCTAATAATAACATTTTTAAGCATGGAATTCCACCCCGAATCACATTCTAGCATCCGTTGTTACATTTGAGTCAAAAAAAAATTTTTGGTCCTGGGCAGCTTTTTTTCTGACCGCGGCATCACGCGTTTTCTTCCTCGGGGAGCAAAAACACTCGATTTTTAAAAACAGCTAATAATAACATTTTTAAGCATGGAATTCCACCCCGAATCACGTTCTAGCATCCGTTATTACATTTGAGTCAAAAAAAAATTTTTTGGTCCTGGGCAGATTTTTTTCTGACCGCGGCATAACGCGTTTTCTTCCTCGGGAAGCAAAAACACTCGATTTTTAAAAACAGCTAATAATAACATTTTTAAGCATGGAATTCCACCCCAAATCACATTCTAGCATCCGTTGTTACATTTGAGTCAAAAAAATATTTTTGGTCCTTGGCAGCTTTTTTTCTGACCGCGGCATCACACGTTTTCTTCCTCGGGCAGCAAAAACAGTCGATTTTTAAAAACAGGTAAAAATAACATTTATAAGCATGGAATTCCACTCCGAATCACATTCTAGCATCCGTTATTACATTTGAGTCGAAAAAATTTTTTTTGCTCCTGGACAGATTTTTTTCTGACCGCGGCATCACGCGTTTTCTTCCTCGGGGAGCAAAAACACTCGATTTTTAAAAACAGCTAATAATAACATTTATAAGCATGGAATTCCACCCCGAATCACATTCTAGCATCCGTTATTACATTTGAGTCAAAAAAAATTTTGTTGCTCCTGGGCAGATTTTTTTCTGACCGCGGCATCACGCGTTTTCTTCCTCGGGGAGCAAAAACACTCGATTTTTAAAAACAGCTAATAATAACATTTTTAAGCATGGAATTCCACCCCGAATCACATTCTAGCATCCGTTGTTACATTTGAGTCAAAAAAAATTTTTTGGTCCTGGGCAGATTTTTTTCTGACCGCGGCATCACGCGTTTTCTTCCTCGGGGAGCAAAAACACTCCATTTTTAAAAACAGCTAATAATAACATTTTTACACATGGAATTCCACCCCGAATCATATTCTAGCATCCGTTGTTACATTTGAGTCAAAAAAATATTTTTGGTCCTGGGCAGATTTTTTTCTGACCGCTGCATCACGCGTTTTCGTCCTCGGGGAGCAAAAACACTCGATTTTTAAAAACAGCTTATAATAACATTTTTAAGCATGGAATTCCACCCCGAATCACATTCTAGCATCCGTTGTTACATTTGAGTCAAAAAAAATTTTTTGGTCCTGGGCAGATTTTTTTCTGACGCATCACGCGTTTTCTTCCTCGGGGAGCAAAAACACTCCATTTTTAAAAACAGCTAATAATAACATTTTTACACATGGAATTCCACCCCGAATCATATTCTAGCATCCGTTGTTACATTTGAGTCAAAAAAAAATTTTTGGTCCTGGGCAGCTTTTTTTCTGACCGCGGCATCACGCGTTTTCTTCCTCGGGGAGCAAAAACACTCGATTTTTAAAAACAGCTAATAATAACATTTATAAGCATGGAATTCCACCCCGAATCACATTCTAGCATCCGTTGTTCCATTTGAGTCAAAAAAAATATTTTCGACCTGGGCAGCTTTTTTTCTGACCGCGGCATCACTCGTTTTCTTTCTCGGGGAGCAAAAACACTCGATTTTTAAAAACAGCTAATAATAACATTTTTAAACATGGAATTCCACCCCGAATCACATTCTAGCATCCGTTGTTACATTTGAGTCAAAAAAAATTTTTTTGCTCCTGGGCAGATTTTTTTTTGACCGCGGCATCACGCGTTTTCGTCCTCGGGGAGCAAAAACACTCGATTTATAAAAACAGCTTATAATAACATTTTTAAGCATGGAATTCCACCCCGAATCACATTCTAGCATCCGTTATTACATTTGAGTAAAAAAAAAATTTTTTGCTCCTGGGCAGATTTTTTTTTGACCGCGGCATCACGCGTTTTCTTCCTCGGGGAGCAAAAACACTCGACTTTTAAAAACAGCTAATAATAACATTTTTAAGCATGGAATTCCACCCCGAATCACATTCTAGCATCCATTGTTACATTTGAGTCAAAAAAAAATTTTTGGTCCGGGGCAGCTCTTTTTCTGACCGCGGCATCACAGGTTTTCTTCCTCGGGCAGGAAAAACAGTCGATTTTTAAAAACAGCTAATAATAACATTTATAAGCATGGAATTCCACCCCGAATCACATTCTAGCATCCGTTATTACATTTGAGTAAAAAAAATTTTTTTTGGTCCTGGGCAGATTTTTTTTTGAACGCGGCATCACGCGTTTTCTTCCTCGGGGAGCAAAAACACTCGATTTTTAAAAACAGCTAATAATAACATTTTTAAGCATGGAATTCCACCCCGAATCACATTCTAGCATCCGTTATTACATTTGAGTCAAAAAAAATTTTTTTGCTCCTGGGTAGATTTTTTTCTGACTGCGGCATCACACGTTTTCTTCCTCGGAGAGCAAAAACACTCCATTTATAAAAACAGCTAATAATAACATTTTTAAGCATGGAATTCCACCCCGAATCACATTCTAGCATCCGTTGTTACATTTGAGTCAACAAAAAAATTTTGGTCCTGGGCAGCTTTTTTTCTGACCGCGGTATCACGCGTTTTCTTCCTAGGGGAGCAAAAGCACTCCATTTTTAAAAACAGCTAATAATAACATTTTTACACATGGAATTCCACCCCGAATCACATTCTAGCATCCGTTATTACATTTGAGTCAAAAAAAATTTTTTTGCTTCTGGGCAGATTTTTTTCTGACGCATCAGGCGTTTTCTTCCTCGGGGAGCAAAAACACTCGATTATTAAAAACAGCTAATAATAACATTTATAAGCATGGAATTCCACCCTGAATCACATTCTAGCATCCGTTGTTACATTTGAGTCAAAAAAAATATTTTCGTCCTGGGCAGCTTTTTTTCTGACCGCGGCATCACGCGTTTTCTTCCTCTGGCAGCAAAAACACTCGATTTTTAAAAGCAGGGAATAACATCATTTTTAAACAAGGAATTCCACTCCGAATCACATCCTAGCATCCATTCTTTCATTTGAGTCAAAAAAAATTTTTTCGTCTTGAGCAGCTTTTTTTCTGACCGCGGCATCACGTGTTTTCTTCCTTGGGCCTCAAAAACACTCGATTTTCAAAAGAAGGAAATAACAACATTTTTAAACATGGAATTCCACCCCGAATCACATCCTAACATCCGTTTTTCATTTGAGTCAAAAAAAAATTTTTGGTCCTGGGCAGCTTTTTTTCTGACCGCGGCATCACGCGTTTTCTTCCTCGGGGAGCAAAAACACTCCATTTTTAAAAACAGCTAATAATAACATTTTTACACATGGAATTCCACCCCGAATCACATTCTAGCATCCGTTATTACATTTGAGTCGAAAAAAAATTCTTTGCTCCTGGGCAGATTTTTTTCTGACCGCGGCATCACGCGTTTTCTTCCTCGGGGAGCAAAAAGACTCGATTTTTAAAAACAGCTAATAATAACATTTTTAAGCATGGAATTCCACCCCGAATCACATTCTAGCATCCATTATTACATTTGAGTCAAAAAAAAAATTTTTGCTCCTCGGCAGGTTTTTTTCTGACGGCGGCATCACGCGTTTTCTTCCTCGGGGAGCAAAAACACTCGATTTTTAAAAACAGCTAATAATAACATTTTTAAGCATGGAATTCCACCCCGAATCACATTCTAGCATCCGTTATTACATTTGAGTCGAAAAAAAATTCTTTGCTCCTGGGCAGATTTTTTTCTGACCGCGGCATCACGCGTTTTCTTCCTCGGGGAGCAAAAAGACTCGATTTTTAAAAACAGCTAATAATAACATTTTTAAGCATGGAATTCCACCCCGAATCTCATTCTAGCATCCATTATTACATTTGAGTCAAAAAAAAAATTTTTGCTCCTCGGCAGGTTTTTTTCTGACCGCGGCATCACGCGTTTTCTTCCTCGGGGAGCAAAAACACTCGATTTTTAAAAACAGCTAATAATAACATTTTGAAGCATGGAATTCCACCCCGAATCACATTCTAGCATCCGTTGTTACATTTGAGTCAAAAAAAATTTTTTGGTCCTGGGCAGATTTTTTTCTGACCACTGCATCACGCGTTTTCTTCCTCGGGGAGCAAAAACACTCGATTTTTAAAAACAGCTAATAATAAAATTTTGAAGCATGGAATTCCACCCCGAATCACATCCTAGCATCCATTCTTTCATTTGAGTCAAAAAAAATTTTTTCGTCTTGAGCAGCTTTTCTTCTGACCGCGGCATCACGTGTTTTCTTCCTCGGGCCTCAAAAACACTCGATTTTCAAAAGAAGGAAATAACAACATTTTTAAACATGGAATTCCACCCCGAATCACATCCTAACATCCGTTTTTCATTTGAGTCAAAAAAAAATTTTTGGTCCTGGGCAGCTTTTTTTCTGACCGCGGCATCACGCGTTTTCTTCCTCGGGGAGCAAAAACACTCCATTTTTAAAAACAGCTAATAATAACATTTTTACACATGGAATTCCACCCCGAATCACATTCTAGCATCCGTTATTACATTTGAGTCGAAAAAAAATTCTTTGCTCCTGGGCAGATTTTTTTCTGACCGCGGCATCACGCGTTTTCTTCCTCGGGGAGCAAAAAGACTCGATTTTTAACAACAGCTAATAATAACATTTTTAAGCATGGAATTCCACCCCGAATCACATTCTAGCATCCATTATTACATTTGAGTCAAAAAAAAAATTTTTGCTCCTCGGCAGGTTTTTTTCTGACCACGGCATCACGCGTTTTCTTCCTCGGGGAGCAAAAACACTCGATTTTTAAAAACAGCTAATAATAACATTTTTAAGCATGGAATTCCACCCCGAATCACATTCTAGTATCCGTTATTACATTTGAGTCAAAAAAAATTTTTTTGCTCCTGGGTAGATTTTTTTCTGACTGCGGCATCACACGTTTTCTTCGTCGGAGAGCAAAAACACTCCATTTATAAAAACAGCTAATAATAACATTTTTAAGCATGGAATTCCACCCCGGATCACATTCTAGCATCCGTTGTTACATTTGAGTCAAAAAAATTTTTTTGGTCCTGGGCAGCTTTTTTTCTGACCGCGGCATCACGCGTTTTCTTCCTCGGGGAGCAAAAACACTCGATTTTTAAAAACAGCTAATAATAACATTTTTAAGCATGGAATTCCACCCCGAATCACATTCTAGCATCCGTTATTACATTTGAGTCGAAAAAAAATTCTTTGCTCCTGGGCAGATTTTTTTCTGACCGCGGCATCACGCGTTTTCTTCCTCGGGGAGCAAAAAGACTCGATTTTTAAAAACAGCTAATAATAACATTTTTAAGCATGGAATTCCACCCCGAATCTCATTCTAGCATCCATTATTACATTTGAGTCAAAAAAAAAATTTTTGCTCCTCGGCAGGTTTTTTTCTGACCGCGGCATCACGCGTTTTCTTCCTCGGGGAGCAAAAACACTCGATTTTTAAAAACAGCTAATAATAACATTTTTAAGCATGGAATTCCACCCCGAATCACATTCTAGCATCCGTTGTTACATTTGAGTCAAAAAAAATTTTTTGGTCCTGGGCAGATTTTTTTCTGACCACTGCATCACGCGTTTTCTTCCTCGGGGAGCAAAAACACTCGATTTTTAAAAACAGCTAATAATAAAATTTTGAAGCATGGAATTCCACCCCGAATCACATCCTAGCATCCATTCTTTCATTTGAGTCAAAAAAATTTTTTTCGTCTTGAGCAGCTTTTCTTCTGACCGCGGCATCACGTGTTTTCTTCCTCGGGCCTCAAAAACACTCGATTTTCAAAAGAAGGAAATAACAACATTTTTAAACATGGAATTCCACCCCGAATCACATCCTAACATCCGTTTTTCATTTGAGTCAAAAAAAATTTTTGGTCCTGGGCAGCTTTTTTTCTGACCGCGGCATCACGCGTTTTCTTCCTCGGGGAGCAAAAACACTCCATTTTTAAAAACAGCTAATAATAACATTTTTACACATGGAATTCCACCCCGAATCACATTCTAGCATCCGTTATTACATTTGAGTCGAAAAAAAATTCTTTGCTCCTGGGCAGATTTTTTTCTGACCGCGGCATCACGCGTTTTCTTCCTCGGGGAGCAAAAAGACTCGATTTTTAAAAACAGCTAATAATAACATTTTTAAGCATGGAATTCCACCCCGAATCACATTCTAGCATCCATTATTACATTTGAGTCAAAAAAAAAATTTTTGCTCCTCGGCAGGTTTTTTTCTGACCGCGGCATCACGCGTTTTCTTCCTCGGGGAGCAAAAACACTCGATTTTTAAAAACAGCTAATAATAACATTTTTAAGCATGGAATTCCACCCCGAATCACATTCTAGCATCCGTTATTACATTTGAGTCAAAAAAAATTTTTTTGCTCCTGGGTAGATTTTTTTCTGACTGCGGCATCACACGTTTTCTTCGTCGGAGAGCAAAAACACTCCATTTATAAAAAGAGCTAATAATAACATTTTTAAGCATGGAATTCCACCCCGGATCACATTCTAGCATCCGTTGTTACATTTGAGTCAAAAAAATTTTTTTGGTCCTGGGCAGCTTTTTTTCTGACCGCGGCATCACGCGTTTTCTTCCTCGGGGAGCAAAAACACTCGATTTTTAAAAACAGCTAATAATAACATTTTTAAGCATGGAATTCCACCCCGAATCACATTCTAGCATCCGTTATTACATTTGAGTCAAAAAAAAATTTTTTGCTCCTGGGCAGATTTTTTTCTGACCGCGGCATCACGCGTTTTCTTCCTCGGGGAGCAAAAACACTCGATTTTTAAAAACAGCTAATAATAACATTTTTAAGCATGGAATTCCACCCCGAATCACATTCTAGCATCCGTTATTACATTTGAGTCAAAAAAAAATTTTTTGCTCCTGGGCAGATTTTTTTCTGACCGCGGCATCACGGGTTTTCTTCCTCGGGGAGCAAAAACACTCGATTTTTAAAAACAGCTAATAATAACATTTTGAAGCATGGAATTCCACCCCGAATCACATTCTAGCATCCGTTGTTACATTTCAGTCAAAAAAATTTTTTTGGTCCTGGGCAGCTTTTTTTCTGACCGCGGCATCACGCGTTTTCTTCCTCGGGGAGCAAAAACACTCGATTTTTTAAAACAGCTAATAATAACATTTTGAAGCATGGAATTCCACCCCGAATCACATTCTAGCATCCGTTGTTACATTTGAGTCAAAAAAAATTTTTTGGTCCTGGGCAGATTTTTTTCTGACCACTGCATCTCGCGTTTTCTTCCTCGGGGAGCAAAAACACTCGATTTTTAAAAACAGCTAATAATAAAATTTTGAAGCATGGAATTCCACCCCGAATCACATCCTAGCATCCATTCTTTCATTTGAGTCAAAAAAAATTTTTTCGTCTTGAGCAGCTTTTCTTCTGACCGCGGCATCACGTGTTTTCTTCCTCGGGCCTCAAAAACACTCGATTTTCAAAAGAAGGAAATAACAACATTTTTAAACATGGAATTCCACCCCGAATCACATCCTAACATCCGTTTTTCATTTGAGTCAAAAAAAAATTTTTGGTCCTGGGCAGCTTTTTTTCTCACCGCGGCATCACGCGTTTTCTTCCTCGGGGAGCAAAAACACTCCATTTTTAAAAACAGCTAATAATAACATTTTTACACATGGAATTCCACCCCGAATCACATTCTAGCATCCGTTATTACATTTGAGTTGAAAAAAAATTTTTGGTCCTGGGCAGCTTTTTTTCTGACCGCGGCATCACGCGTTTTCTTCCTCGGGGAGCAAAAACACTCCATTTTTAAAAACAGCTAATAATAACATTTTTACACATGGAATTCCACCCCGAATCACATTCTAGCATCCGTTATTACATTTGAGTCGAAAAAAAATTCTTTGCTCCTGGGCAGATTTTTTTCTGACCGCGGCATCACGCGTTTTCTTCCTCGGGGAGCAAAAAGACTCGATTTTTAAAAACAGCTAATAATAACATTTTTAAGCATGGAATTCCACCCCGAATCACATTCTAGCATCCATTATTACATTTGAGTCAAAAAAAAAATTTTTGCTCCTCGGCAGGTTTTTTTCTGACCGCGGCATCACGCGTTTTCTTCCTCGGGGAGCAAAAACACTCGATTTTTAAAAACAGCTAATAATAACATTTTTAAGCATGGAATTCCACCCCGAATCACATTCTAGCATCCGTTATTACATTTGAGTCAAAAAAAATTTTTTTGCTCCTGGGTAGATTTTTTTCTGACTGCGGCATCACACGTTTTCTTCCTCGGAGAGCAAAAACACTCCATTTATAAAAACAGCTAATAATAACATTTTTAAGCATGGAATTCCACCCCGGATCACATTCTAGCATCCGTTGTTACATTTCAGTCAAAAAAATTTTTTTGGTCCTGGGCAGCTTTTTTTCTGACCGCGGCATCACGCGTTTTCTTCCTCGGGGAGCAAAAACACTCGATTTTTAAAAACAGCTAATAATAACATTTTTAAGCATGGAATTCCACCCCGAATCACATTCTAGCATCCGTTATTACATTTGAGTCAAAAAAAAATTTTTTGCTCCTGGGCAGATTTTTTTCTGACCGCGGCATCACGCGTTTTCTTCCTCGGGGAGCAAAAACACTCGATTTTTAAAAACAGCTAATAATAACATTTTTAAGCATGGAATTCCACCCCGAATCACATTCTAGCATCCGTTATTACATTTGAGTCAAAAAAAAATTTTTTGCTCCTGGGCAGATTTTTTTCTGACCGCGGCATCACGGGTTTTCTTCCTCGGGGAGCAAAAACACTCGATTTTTAAAAACAGCTAATAATAACATTTTGAAGCATGGAATTCCACCCCGAATCACATTCTAGCATCCGTTGTTACATTTCAGTCAAAAAAATTTTTTTGGTCCTGGGCAGCTTTTTTTCTGACCGCGGCATCACGCGTTTTCTTCCTCGGGGAGCAAAAACACTCGATTTTTTAAAACAGCTAATAATAACATTTTGAAGCATGGAATTCCACCCCGAATCACATTCTAGCATCCGTTGTTACATTTGAGTCAAAAAAAATTTTTTGGTCCTGGGCAGATTTTTTTCTGACCACTGCATCTCGCGTTTTCTTCCTCGGGGAGCAAAAACACTCGATTTTTAAAAACAGCTAATAATAAAATTTTGAAGCATGGAATTCCACCCCGAATCACATCCTAGCATCCATTCTTTCATTTGAGTCAAAAAAAATTTTTTCGTCTTGAGCAGCTTTTCTTCTGACCGCGGCATCACGTGTTTTCTTCCTCGGGCCTCAAAAACACTCGATTTTCAAAAGAAGGAAATAACAACATTTTTAAACATGGAATTCCACCCCGAATCACATCCTAACATCCGTTTTTCATTTGAGTCAAAAAAAAATTTTTGGTCCTGGGCAGCTTTTTTTCTCACCGCGGCATCACGCGTTTTCTTCCTCGGGGAGCAAAAACACTCCATTTTTAAAAACAGCTAATAATAACATTTTTACACATGGAATTCCACCCCGAATCACATTCTAGCATCCGTTATTACATTTGAGTTGAAAAAAAATTTTTGGTCCTGGGCAGCTTTTTTTCTGACCGCGGCATCACGCGTTTTCTTCCTCGGGGAGCAAAAACACTCCATTTTTAAAAACAGCTAATAATAACATTTTTACACATGGAATTCCACCCCGAATCACATTCTAGCATCCGTTATTACATTTGAGTCGAAAAAAAATTCTTTGCTCCTGGGCAGATTTTTTTCTGACCGCGGCATCACGCGTTTTCTTCCTCGGGGAGCAAAAAGACTCGATTTTTAAAAACAGCTAATAATAACATTTTTAAGCATGGAATTCCACCCCGAATCACATTCTAGCATCCATTATTACATTTGAGTCAAAAAAAAAATTTTTGCTCCTCGGCAGGTTTTTTTCTGACCGCGGCATCACGCGTTTTCTTCCTCGGGGAGCAAAAACACTCGATTTTTAAAAACAGCTAATAATAACATTTTTAAGCATGGAATTCCACCCCGAATCACATTCTAGCATCCGTTATTACATTTGAGTCAAAAAAAATTTTTTTGCTCCTGGGTAGATTTTTTTCTGACTGCGGCATCACACGTTTTCTTCCTCGGAGAGCAAAAACACTCCATTTATAAAAACAGCTAATAATAACATTTTTAAGCATGGAATTCCACCCCGGATCACATTCTAGCATCCGTTGTTACATTTCAGTCAAAAAAATTTTTTTGGTCCTGGGCAGCTTTTTTTCTGACCGCGGCATCACGCGTTTTCTTCCTCGGGGAGCAAAAACACTCGATTTTTAAAAACAGCTAATAATAACATTTTTAAGCATGGAATTCCACCCCGAATCACATTCTAGCATCCATTATTACATTTGAGTCACAAAAAAATTTTTGCTCCTCGGCAGGTTTTTTTCTGACCGCGGCATCACGCGTTTTCTTCCTCGGGGAGCAAAAACACTCGATTTTTAAAAACAGCTAATAATAACATTTTTAAGCATGGAATTCCACCCCGAATCACATTCTAGCATCCGTTATTACATTTGAGTCAAAAAAAAATTCTTTGCTCCTGGGCAGATTTTTTTCTGACCGCGGCATCACGCGTTTTCTTCCTCGGGGAGCAAAAACACTCGATTTTTATAAACAGCTAATAATAACATTTTTAAGCATGGAATTCCACCCCGAATCACATTCTAGCATCCATTATTACATTTGAGTCAAAAAAAAATTTTTGCTCCTCGGCAGGTTTTTTTCTGACCGCGGCATCATGCGTTTTCTTCCTCGGGGAGCAAAAACACTCGATTTTTAAAAACAGCTAATAATAACATTTTTAAGCATGGAATTCCACCCCGAATCACATTCTAGCATCCGTTATTACATTTGAGTCAAAAAAAAATTTTTTGCTCCTGGGTAGATTTTTTTCTGACTGCGGCATCACACGTTTTCTTCCTCGGAGAGCAAAAACACTCCATTTATAAAAACAGCTAATAATAACATTTTTAAGCATGGAATTCCACCCCGGATCACATTCTAGCATCCGTTGTTACATTTGAGTCAAAAAAATTTTTTTGGTCCTGGGCAGCTTTTTTTCTGACCGCGGCATCACGCGTTTTCTTCCTCGGGCAGCAAAAACACTCGATTTTTAAAAACAGCTAATAATAACATTTTTAAGCATGGAATTCCACCCCGAATCACATTCTAGCATCCGTTGTTACATTTGAGTGAAAAAAATATTTTTGGTCCTTGGCAGCTTTTTTTCTGACCGCGGCATCACACGTTTTCTTCCTCGGGGAGCAAAAACACTCGATTTTTAAAAACAGCTAATAATAACATTGTTAAGCATGGAATTCCACCCCGAATCACATTCTAGCATCCGTTGTTACATTTGAGTCAAAAAAATATTTTTGGTCCTGGGCAGCTTTTTTTCTGACCGCGGCATCACGCGTTTTCTTCCTCGGGGAGCAAAAACACTCGATTTTTAAAAACAGCTAATAATAACATTTTTAAGCATGGAATTCCACCCCGAATCACATTCTAGCATCCGTTGTTACATTTGAGTCAAAAAATATTTTTGGTCCTGGGCAGATTTTTTTCTGACCGCGGCATCACGCGTTTTCGTCCTCGGGGAGCAAAAACACTCCATTTTTAAAAACAGCTAATAATAACATTTATATGCATGGAATTCCACCTCGAATCACATCCTAGCATCCGTTATTACATTTGAGTAAAAAAAAATTTTTTTGCTCCTGGGCAGATTTTTTTTTGACCCAGGCATCACGCGTTTTCTTCCTCGGGGAGCAAAAACACTCGACTTTTAAAAACAGCTAATAATAACATTTTTAAGCATGGAATTCCACCCCGAATCACATTCTAGCATCCATTGTTACATTTGAGTCAAAAAAAAATTTTTGGTCTGGGACAGCTCTTTTTCTGACCGCGGCATCACAGGTTTTCTTCCTCGGGCAGCAAAAACAGTCGATTTTTAAAAACAGGTAATAATAACATTTATAAGCATGGAATTCCACTCCGAATCACATTCTAGCATCCGTTATTACATTTGAGTCGAAAAAATTTTTTTTGCTCCTGGACAGAGTTTTTTCTGACCGCGGCATCACGCGTTTTCTTCCTCGGGGAGCAAAAACACTCGATTTTTAAAAACAGCTAATAATAAGATTTTTAAGCATGGAATTCCACCCCGAATCACATTCTAGCATCCGTTGTTACATTTGAGTCAAAAAAATATTTTTGGTCCTGGGCAGATTTATTTCTGACCGCGGCATCACGCGTTTTCGTCCTCGGGGAGCAAAAACACTCGATTTTTAAAAACAGCTTATAATAACATTTTTAAGCATGGAATTCCACCCTGAATCACATTCTAGCATCCGTTATTACATTTGAGTAAAAAAAAATTTTTTTGCTCCTGGGAAGATTTTTTTTTGACCGCGGCATCCCGCGTTTTCTTCCTCGGGGAGCAAAAACACTCGACTTTTAAAAACAGCTAATAATAACATTTTTAAGCATGTAATTCCACCCCGAATCACATTCTGGCATCCATTGTTCCATTTGAGTCAAAAAAAAATTTTTGGTCCGGGGCAGCTTTTTTTCTGACCGCGGCATCACGCGTTTTCTTCCTCGGGGAGCAAAAACACTCGATTTTTAAAAACAGCTAATAATAACATTTTGAAGCATGGAATTCCACCCCGAATCACATTCTAGCATCCGTTATTACATTTGAGTCAAAAAAATTTTTTTTGCTCCTGGGCAGATTTTTTTCTGACCTCGGCATCACGCGTTTTCTTCCTCGGGGAGCAAAAACACTCGATTTTTAAAAACAGCTAATAATAACATTTTGAAGCATGGAATTCCACCCCGAATCACATTCTAGCATCCGTTGTTACATTTGAGTCAAAAAAAATTTTTTTGTTCCTGGGCAGATTTTTTTCTGACCACGGCATCACGCGTTTTCTTCCTCGGGGAGCAAAAACACTCAATTTTTAAAAACAGCTAATAATAACATTTTTAAGCATGGAATTCCATCCCGAATCACATTCTAGCATCCGTTGTTACATTTGAGTCAAAAAAAATTTTTTGGTCCTGGGCAGCTTTTTTTCTGACCGCGGCATCACGCGTTTTCTTCCTCGGGGAGCAAAAACACTCGATTTTTAAAAACAGCTAATAATAACATTTATAAGCATGGAATTCCACCCCGAATCATGTTCTAGCATCCGTTATTACATTTGAGTCAAAAAAAATTTTTTTGGTCCTGGGCAGATTTTTTTCTGACCGCGGCATCACGCGTTTTCTTCTTCGGGCAGCAAAAAGACTCGATTTTTAAAAACAGCTAATAATATCATTTTTAAGCATTGAATTCCACCCCGAATCACATTTTAGCATCCGTTGTTACATATGAGTCAAAAAAATATTTTTGGTCCTGGGCAGCTTTTTTTCTGACCGCGGCATGACGCCTTTTCTTCCTCGGGGAGCAAAAACACTCGATTTTTAAAAACAGCTAATAATAACATTTTTAAGCATGGAATTCCACCCCGGATCACATTCTAGCATCCGTTGTTACATTTGAGTCAAAAAAAATTTTTTGGTCCTGGGCAGCTTTTTTTCTGACCGTGGCATCACGCGTTTTCTTCCTCGGGGAGCAAAAACACTCGATTTTTAAAAACAGCTAATAATAACATTTTTAAGCATGGAATTCCACCCCGAATCACATTCTAGCATCCGTTATTACATTTGAGTCAAAAAAATTTTTTTTGCTCCTGGGCAGATTTTTTTCTGACCGCGGCATAACGCGTTTTCTTCCTCGGGAAGCAAAAACACTCGATTTTTAAAAACAGCTAATAATAACATTTTTAAGCATGGAATTCCACCCCAAATCACATTCTAGCATCCATTGTTACATTTGAGTCAAAAAAATATTTTTGGTCCTTGGCAGCTTTTTTTCTGACCGCGGCATCACACGTTTTCTTCCTCGGGCAGCAAAAACAGTCGATTTTTAAAAACAGGTAATAATAACATTTATAAGCATGGAATTCCACTCCGAATCACATTCTAGCATCCGTTATTACATTTGAGTCGAAAAAATTTTTTTTGCTCCTGGACAGATTTTTTTCTGACCGCGGCATCACGCGTTTTCTTCCTCGGGGAGCAAAAACACTCGATTTTTAAAAACAGCTAATAATAACATTTATAAGCATGGAATTCCACCCCGAATCACATTCTAGCATCCGTTATTACATTTGAGTCAAAAAAAATTTTGTTGCTCCTGGGCAGATTTTTTTCTGACCGCGGCATCACGCGTTTTCTTCCTCGGGGAGCAAAAACACTCGATTTTTAAAAACAGCTAATAATAACATTTTTAAGCATGGAATTCCACCCCGAATCACATTCTAGCATCCGTTGTTACATTTGAGTCAAAAAAATTTTTTTGGTCCTGGGCAGATTTTTTTCTGACCGCGGCATCACGCGTTTTCTTCCTCGGGGAGCAAAAACACTCCATTTTTAAAAACAGCTAATAATAACATTTTTACACATGGAATTCCACCCCGAATCATATTCTAGCATCCGATGTTACATTTGAGTCAAAAAAATATTTTTGGTCCTTGGCAGCTTTTTTTCTGACCGCGGCATCACACGTTTTCTTCCTCGGGGAGCAAAAACACTCGATTTTTAAAAACAGCTAATAATAACATTGTTAAGCATGGAATTCCACCCCGAATCACATTCTAGCATCCGTTGTTACATTTGAGTCAAAAAAATATTTTTGGTCCTGGGCAGCTTTTTTTCTGACCGCGGCATCACGCGTTTTCTTCCTCGGGCAGCAAAAACAGTCGATTTTTAAAAACAGGTAATAATAACATTTATAAGCATGGAATTCCACTCCGAATCACATTCTAGCATCCGTTATTACATTTGAGTCGAAATAATTTTTTTTGCTCCTGGACAGATTTTTTTCTGACCGCGGCATCACGCGTTTTCTTCCTCGGGGAGCAAAAACACTCGATTTTTAAAAACAGCTAATAATAACATTTATAAGCATGGAATTCCACCCCGAATCACATTCTAGCATCCGTTATTACATTTGAGTCAAAAAAAATTTTGTTGCTCCTGGGCAGATTTTTTTCTGACCGCGGCATCACGCGTTTTCTTCCTCGGGGAGCAAAAACACTCGATTTTTAAAAACAGCTAATAATAACATTTTTAAGCATGGAATTCCACCCCGAATCACATTCTAGCATCCGTTGTTACATTTGAGTCAAAAAAATTTTTTTGGTCCTGGGCAGATTTTTTTCTGACCGCGGCATCACGCGTTTTCTTCCTCGGGGAGCAAAAACACTCCATTTTTAAAAACAGCTAATAATAACATTTTTACACATGGAATTACACCCCGAATCATATTCTAGCATCCGTTGTTATATTTGAGTCAAAAAAATATTTTTGGTCCTTGGCAGCTTTTTTTCTGACCGCGGCATCACACGTTTTCTTCCTCGGGGAGCAAAAACACTCGATTTTTAAAAACAGCTAATAATAACATTGTTAAGCATGGAATTCCACCCCGAATCACATTCTAGCATCTGTTGTTACATTTGAGTCAAAAAAATATTTTTGGTCCTGGGCAGCTTTTTTTCTGACCGCGGCATGACGCGTTTTCTTCCTCGGGGAGCAAAAACACTCGATTTTTAAAAACAGCTAATAATAACATTTTTAAGCATGGAATTCCACCCCGAATCACATTCTAGCATCCGTTGTTACATTTGAGTCAAAAAATATTTTTGGTCCTGGGCAGATTTTTTTCTGACCGCGGCATCACGCGTTTTCGTCCACGGGGAGCAAAAACACTCCATTTTTAAAAACAGCTAATAATAACATTTATATGCATGGAATTCCACCCCGAATCACATCCTAGCATCCGTTATTACATTTGAGTCAAAAAAAATTTTTTTGCTCCTGGGCAGATTTTTTTTTGACCCAGGCATCACGCGTTTTCTTCCTCGGGGAGCAAAAACACTCGACTTTTAAAAACAGCTAATAATAACATTTTTAAGCATGGAATTCCACCCCGAATCACATTCTAGCATCCATTGTTACATTTGAGTCAAAAAAAAATTTTTGGTCTGGGACAGCTCTTTTTCTGACCGCGGCATCACAGGTTTTCTTCCTCGGGCAGCAAAAACAGTCGATTTTTAAAAACAGGTAATAATAACATTTATAAGCATGGAATTCCACTCCGAATCACATTCTAGCATCCGTTATTACATTTGAGTCGAAAAAAATTTTTTTGCTCCTGGACAGAGTTTTTTCTGACCGCGGCATCACACGTTTTCGTCCTCGGGGAGCAAAAACACTCGATTTTTAAAAACAGCTTATAATAACATTTTTAAGCATGGAATTCCACCCCGAATCACATTCTAGCATCCGTTGTTACATTTGAGTCAAAAAAAATTTTTTGGTCCTGGGCAGATTTTTTTCTGACGCATCACGCGTTTTCTTCCTCGGGGAGCAAAAACACTCCATTTTTAAAAACAGCTAATAATAACATTTTTACACATGGAATTCCACCCCGAATCATATTCTAGCATCCGTTGTTACATTTGAGTCAAAAAAAAATTTTTGGTCCTGGGCAGCTTTTTTTCTGACCGCGGCATCACGCGTTTTCTTCCTCGGGGAGCAAAAACACTCGATTTTTAAAAACAGCTAATAATAACATTTATAAGCATGGAATTCCACCCCGAATCACATTCTAGCATCCGTTGTTCCATTTGAGTCAAAAAAAATATTTTCGACCTGGGCAGCTTTTTTTCTGACCGCGGCATCACTCGTTTTCTTTCTCGGGGAGCAAAAACACTCGATTTTTAAAAACAGCTAATAATAACATTTTTAAACATGGAATTCCACCCCGAATCACATTCTAGCATCCGTTGTTACATTTGAGTCAAAAAAAATTTTTTAGCTCCTGGGCAGATTTTTTTTTGACCGCGGCATCACGCGTTTTCGTCGTCGGGGAGCAAAAACACTCGATTTATAAAAACAGCTTATAATAACATTTTTAAGCATGGAATTCCACCCCGAATCACATTCTAGCATCCGTTATTACATTTGAGTAAAAAAAAAATTTTTTGCTCCTGGGCAGATTTTTTTTTGACCGCGGCATCACGCGTTTTCTTCCTCGGGGAGCAAAAACACTCGACTTTTAAAAACAGCTAATAATAACATTTTTAAGCATGGAATTCCACCCCGAATCACATTCTAGCATCCATTGTTACATTTGAGTCAAAAAAAAATTTTTGGTCCGGGGCAGCTCTTTTTCTGACCGCGGCATCACAGGTTTTCTTCCTCGGGCAGGAAAAACAGTCGATTTTTAAAAACAGCTAATAATAACATTTATAAGCATGGAATTCCACCCCGAATCACATTCTAGCATCCGTTATTACATTTGAGTAAAAAAAATTTTTTTTGGTCCTGGGCAGATTTTTTTTTGAACGCGGCATCACGCGTTTTCTTCCTCGGGGAGCAAAAACACTCGATTTTTAAAAACAGCTAATAATAACATTTTTAAGCATGGAATTCCACCCCGAATCACATTCTAGCATCCGTTATTACATTTGAGTCAAAAAAAATTTTTTTGCTCCTGGGTAGATTTTTTTCTGACTGCGGCATCACACGTTTTCTTCGTCGGAGAGCAAAAACACTCCATTTATAAAAACAGCTAATAATAACATTTTTAAGCATGGAATTCCACCCCGGATCACATTCTAGCATCCGTTGTTACATTTGAGTCAAAAAAATTTTTTTGGTCCTGGGCAGCTTTTTTTCTGACCGCGGCATCACGCGTTTTCTTCCTCGGGGAGCAAAAACACTCGATTTTTAAAAACAGCTAATAATAACATTTTTAAGCATGGAATTCCACCCCGAATCACATTCTAGCATCCGTTATTACATTTGAGTCGAAAAAAAATTCTTTGCTCCTGGGCAGATTTTTTTCTGACCGCGGCATCACGCGTTTTCTTCCTCGGGGAGCAAAAAGACTCGATTTTTAAAAACAGCTAATAATAACATTTTTAAGCATGGAATTCCACCCCGAATCTCATTCTAGCATCCATTATTACATTTGAGTCAAAAAAAAAATTTTTGCTCCTCGGCAGGTTTTTTTCTGACCGCGGCATCACGCGTTTTCTTCCTCGGGGAGCAAAAACACTCGATTTTTAAAAACAGCTAATAATAACATTTTGAAGCATGGAATTCCACCCCGAATCACATTCTAGCATCCGTTGTTACATTTGAGTCAAAAAAAATTTTTTGGTCCTGGGCAGATTTTTTTCTGACCACTGCATCACGCGTTTTCTTCCTCGGGGAGCAAAAACACTCGATTTTTAAAAACAGCTAATAATAAAATTTTGAAGCATGGAATTCCACCCCGAATCACATCCTAGCATCCATTCTTTCATTTGAGTCAAAAAAATTTTTTTCGTCTTGAGCAGCTTTTCTTCTGACCGCGGCATCACGTGTTTTCTTCCTCGGGCCTCAAAAACACTCGATTTTCAAAAGAAGGAAATAACAACATTTTTAAACATGGAATTCCACCCCGAATCACATCCTAACATCCGTTTTTCATTTGAGTCAAAAAAAAATTTTTGGTCCTGGGCAGCTTTTTTTCTGACCGCGGCATCACGCGTTTTCTTCCTCGGGGAGCAAAAACACTCCATTTTTAAAAACAGTTAATAATAACATTTTTACACATGGAATTCCACCCCGAATCACATTCTAGCATCCGTTATTACATTTGAGTCGAAAAAAAATTCTTTGCTCCTGGGCAGATTTTTTTCTGACCGCGGCATCACGCGTTTTCTTCCTCGGGGAGCAAAAAGACTCGATTTTTAAAAACAGCTAATAATAACATTTTTAAGCATGGAATTCCACCCCGAATCACATTCTAGCATCCATTATTACATTTGAGTCAAAAAAAAAATTTTTGCTCCTCGGCAGGTTTTTTTCTGACCGCGGCATCACGCGTTTTCTTCCTCGGGGAGCAAAAACACTCGATTTTTAAAAACAGCTAATAATAACATTTTTAAGCATGGAATTCCACCCCGAATCACATTCTAGCATCCGTTATTACATTTGAGTCAAAAAAATTTTTTTTGCTCCTGGGTAGATTTTTTTCTGACTGCGGCATCACACGTTTTCTTCGTCGGAGAGCAAAAACACTCCATTTATAAAAAGAGCTAATAATAACATTTTTAAGCATGGAATTCCACCCCGGATCACATTCTAGCATCCGTTGTTACATTTGAGTCAAAAAAATTTTTTTGGTCCTGGGCAGCTTTTTTTCTGACCGCGGCATCACGCGTTTTCTTCCTCGGGGAGCAAAAACACTCGATTTTTAAAAACAGCTAATAATAACATTTTTAAGCATGGAATTCCACCCCGAATCACATTCTAGCATCCGTTATTACATTTGAGTCAAAAAAAAATTTTTTGCTCCTGGGCAGATTTTTTTCTGACCGCGGCATCACGCGTTTTCTTCCTCGGGGAGCAAAAACACTCGATTTTTAAAAACAGCTAATAATAACATTTTTAAGCATGGAATTCCACCCCGAATCACATTCTAGCATCCGTTATTACATTTGAGTCAAAAAAAAATTTTTTGCTCCTGGGCAGATTTTTTTCTGACCGCGGCATCACGGGTTTTCTTCCTCGGGGAGCAAAAACACTCGATTTTTAAAAACAGCTAATAATAACATTTTGAAGCATGGAATTCCACCCCGAATCACATTCTAGCATCCGTTGTTACATTTCAGTCAAAAAAATTTTTTTGGTCCTGGGCAGCTTTTTTTCTGACCGCGGCATCACGCGTTTTCTTCCTCGGGGAGCAAAAACACTCGATTTTTAAAAACAGCTAATAATAACATTTTGAAGCATGGAATTCCACCCCGAATCACATTCTAGCATCCGTTGTTACATTTGAGTCAAAAAAAATTTTTTGGTCCTGGGCAGATTTTTTTCTGACCACTGCATCACGCGTTTTCTTCCTCGGGGAGCAAAAACACTCGATTTTTAAAAACAGCTAATAATAAAATTTTGAAGCATGGAATTCCACCCCGAATCACATCCTAGCATCCATTCTTTCATTTGAGTCAAAAAAATTTTTTTCGTCTTGAGCAGCTTTTCTTCTGACCGCGGCATCACGTGTTTTCTTCCTCGGGCCTCAAAAACACTCGATTTTCAAAAGAAGGAAATAACAACATTTTTAAACATGGAATTCCACCCCGAATCACATCCTAACATCCGTTTTTCATTTGAGTCAAAAAAAAATTTTTGGTCCTGGGCAGCTTTTTTTCTCACCGCGGCATCACGCGTTTTCTTCCTCGGGGAGCAAAAACACTCCATTTTTAAAAACAGCTAATAATAACATTTTTAAGCATGGAATTCCACCCCGAATCACATTCTAGCATCCGTTATTACATTTGAGTTGAAAAAAAATTCTTTGCTCCTGGGCAGATTTTTTTCTGACCGCGGCATCACGCGTTTTCTTCCTCGGGGAGCAAAAAGACTCGATTTTTAAAAACAGCTAATAATAACATTTTTAAGCATGGAATTCCACCCCGAATCACATTCTAGCATCCATTATTACATTTGAGTCAAAAAAAAATTTTTGCTCCTCGGCAGTTTTTTTTCTGACCGCGGCATCACGCGTTTTCTTCCTCGGGGAGCAAAAACACTCGATTTTTAAAAACAGCTAATAATAACATTTTTAAGCATGGAATTCCACCCCGAATCACATTCTAGCATCCGTTATTACATTTGAGTCGAAAAAAAATTCTTTGCTCCTGGGCAGATTTTTTTCTGACCGCGGCATCACGCGTTTTCTTCCTCGGGGAGCAAAAAGACTCGATTTTTAAAAACAGCTAATAATAACATTTTTAAGCATGGAATTCCACCCCGAATCACATTCTAGCATCCATTATTACATTTGAGTCAAAAAAAAAATTTTTGCTCCTCGGCAGGTTTTTTTCTGACCGCGGCATCACGCGTTTTCTTCCTCGGGGAGCAAAAACACTCGATTTTTAAAAACAGCTAATAATAACATTTTGAAGCATGGAATTCCACCCCGAATCACATTCTAGCATCCGTTGTTACATTTGAGTCAAAAAAAATTTTTTGGTCCTGGGCAGATTTTTTTCTGACCACTGCATCACGTGTTTTCTTCCTCGGGGAGCAAAAACACTCGATTTTTAAAAACAGCTAATAATAAAATTTTGAAGCATGGAATTCCACCCCGAATCACATCCTAGCATCCATTCTTTCATTTGAGTCAAAAAAAATTTTTTCGTCTTGAGCAGCTTTTCTTCTGACCGCGGCATCACGTGTTTTCTTCCTCGGGCCTCAAAAACACTCGATTTTCAAAAGAAGGAAATAACAACATTTTTAAACATGGAATTCCACCCCGAATCACATCCTAACATCCGTTTTTCATTTGAGTCAAAAAAAAATTTTTGGTCCTGGGCAGCTTTTTTTCTGACCGCGGCATCACGCGTTTTCTTCCTCGGGGAGCAAAAACACTCCATTTTTAAAAACAGCTAATAATAACATTTTTACACATGGAATTCCACCCCGAATCACATTCTAGCATCCGTTATTACATTTGAGTCGAAAAAAAAATTCTTTGCTCCTGGGCAGATTTTTTTCTGACCGCGGCATCACGCGTTTTCTTCCTCGGGGAGCAAAAAGACTCGATTTTTAAAAACAGCTAATAATAACATTTTTAAGCATGGAATTCCACCCCGAATCACATTCTAGCATCCATTATTACATTTGAGTCAAAAAAAAAATTTTTGCTCCTCGGCAGGTTTTTTTCTGACCGCGGCATCACGCGTTTTCTTCCTCGGGGAGCAAAAACACTCGATTTTTAAAAACAGCTAATAATAACATTTTTAAGCATGGAATTCCACCCCGAATCACATTCTAGCATCCGTTATTACATTTGAGTCAAAAAAAATTTTTTTGCTCCTGGGTAGATTTTTTTCTGACTGCGGCATCACACGTTTTCTTCCTCGGAGAGCAAAAACACTCCATTTATAAAAACAGCTAATAATAACATTTTTAAGCATGGAATTCCACCCCGGATCACATTCTAGCATCCGTTGTTACATTTCAGTCAAAAAAATTTTTTTGGTCCTGGGCAGCTTTTTTTCTGACCGCGGCATCACGCGTTTTCTTCCTCGGGGAGCAAAAACACTCGATTTTTAAAAACAGCTAATAATAACATTTTTAAGCATGGAATTCCACCCCGAATCACATTCTAGCATCCATTATTACATTTGAGTCACAAAAAAATTTTTGCTCCTCGGCAGGTTTTTTTCTGACCGCGGCATCACGCGTTTTCTTCCTCGGGGAGCAAAAACACTCGATTTTTAAAAACAGCTAATAATAACATTTTTAAGCATGGAATTCCACCCCGAATCACATTCTAGCATCCGTTATTACATTTGAGTCAAAAAAAAATTCTTTGCTCCTGGGCAGATTTTTTTCTGACCGCGGCATCACGCGTTTTCTTCCTCGGGGAGCAAAAACACTCGATTTTTAAAAACAGCTAATAATAACATTTTTAAGCATGGAATTCCACCCCGAATCACATTCTAGCATCCATTATTACATTTGAGTCAAAAAAAAATTTTTGCTCCTCGGCAGGTTTTTTTCTGACCGCGGCATCATGCGTTTTCTTCCTCGGGGAGCAAAAACACTCGATTTTTAAAAACAGCTAATAATAACATTTTTAAGCATGGAATTCCACCCCGAATCACATTCTAGCATCCGTTATTACATTTGAGTCAAAAAAAAATTTTTTGCTCCTGGGTAGATTTTTTTCTGACTGCGGCATCACACGTTTTCTTCCTCGGAGAGCAAAAACACTCCATTTATAAAAACAGCTAATAATAATATTTTTAAGCATGGAATTCCACCCCGGATCACATTCTAGCATCCGTTGTTACATTTGAGTCAAAAAAATTTTTTTTGGTCCTGGGCAGCTTTTTTTCTGACCGCGGCATCACGCGTTTTCTTCCTCGGGCAGCAAAAACACTCGATTTTTAAAAACAGCTAATAATAACATTTTTAAGCATGGAATTCCACCCCGAATCACATTCTAGCATCCGTTATTACATTTGAGTCAAAAAAAAATTTTTTGCTCCTGGGCAGATTTTTTTCTGACCGCGGCATCACGCGTTTTCTTCCTCGGGGAGCAAAAACACTCGATTTTTAAAAACAGCTAATAATAACATTTTTAAGCATGGAATTCCACCCCGAATCACATTCTAGCATCCGTTATTACATTTGAGTCAAAAAAAAATTTTTTGCTCCTGGGCAGATTTTTTTCTGACCGCGGCATCACGGGTCTTCTATCTCGGGGAGCAAAAACACTCGATTTTTAAAAACAGCTAATAATAACATTTTTACACATGGAATTCCACCCCGAATCACATTCTAGCATCCGTTGTTACATTTCAGTCAAAAAAATTTTTTTGGTCCTGGGCAGCTTTTTTTCTGACCGCGGCATCACGCGTTTTCTTCCTCGGGGAGCAAAAACACTCGATTTATAAAAACAGCTAATAATAACATTTTTAAGCATGGAATTCCACCCCGAATCACATTCTAGCATCCATTATTACATTTGAGTCAAAAAAAAAATTTTTGCTCCTCGGCAGGTTTTTTTCTGACCGCGGCATCACGCGTTTTCTTCCTCGGGGAGCAAAAACACTCGATTTTTAAAAACAGCTAATAATAACATTTTTAAGCATGGAATTCCACCCCGAATCACATTCTAGCATCCGTTATTACATTTGAGTCAAAAAAAATTTTTTTGCTCCTGGGTAGATTTTTTTCTGACTGCGGCATCACACGTTTTCTTCGTCGGAGAGCAAAAACACTCCATTTATAAAAAGAGCTAATAATAACATTTTTAAGCATGGAATTCCACCCCGGATCACATTCTAGCATCCGTTGTTACATTTGAGTCAAAAAAATTTTTTTGGTCCTGGGCAGCTTTTTTTCTGACCGCGGCATCACGCGTTTTCTTCCTCGGGGAGCAAAAACACTCGATTTTTAAAAACAGCTAATAATAACATTTTTAAGCATGGAATTCCACCCCGAATCACATTCTAGCATCCGTTATTACATTTGAGTCAAAAAAAAATTTTTTGCTCCTGGGCAGATTTTTTTCTGACCGCGGCATCACGCGTTTTCTTCCTCGGGGAGCAAAAACACTCGATTTTTAAAAACAGCTAATAATAACATTTTTAAGCATGGAATTCCACCCCGAATCACATTCTAGCATCCGTTATTACATTTGAGTCAAAAAAAAATTTTTTGCTCCTGGGCAGATTTTTTTCTGACCGCGGCATCACGGGTTTTCTTCCTCGGGGAGCAAAAACACTCGATTTTTAAAAACAGCTAATAATAAAATTTTGAAGCATGGAATTCCACCCCGAATCACATCCTAGCATCCATTCTTTCATTTGAGTCAAAAAAAATTTTTTCGTCTTGAGCAGCTTTTCTTCTGACCGCGGCATCACGTGTTTTCTTCCTCGGGCCTCAAAAACACTCGATTTTCAAAAGAAGGAAATAACAACATTTTTAAACATGGAATTCCACCCCGAATCACATCCTAACATCCGTTTTTCATTTGAGTCAAAAAAAAATTTTTGGTCCTGGGCAGCTTTTTTTCTGACCGCGGCATCACGCGTTTTCTTCCTCGGGGAGCAAAAACACTCCATTTTTAAAAACAGCTAATAATAACATTTTTACACATGGAATTCCACCCCGAATCACATTCTAGCATCCGTTATTACATTTGAGTCGAAAAAAAATTCTTTGCTCCTGGGCAGATTTTTTTCTGACCGCGGCATCACGCGTTTTCTTCCTCGGGGAGCAAAAAGACTCGATTTTTAAAAACAGCTAATAATAACATTTTTAAGCATGGAATTCCACCCCGAATCACATTCTAGCATCCATTATTACATTTGAGTCAAAAAAAAAATTTTTGCTCCTCGGCAGGTTTTTTTCTGACCGCGGCATCACGCGTTTTCTTCCTCGGGGAGCAAAAACACTCGATTTTTAAAAACAGCTAATAATAACATTTTTAAGCATGGAATTCCACCCCGAATCACATTCTAGCATCCGTTATTACATTTGAGTCAAAAAAAATTTTTTTGCTCCTGGGTAGATTTTTTTCTGACTGCGGCATCACACGTTTTCTTCCTCGGAGAGCAAAAACACTCCATTTATAAAAACAGCTAATAATAACATTTTTAAGCATGGAATTCCACCCCGGATCACATTCTAGCATCCGTTGTTACATTTCAGTCAAAAAAATTTTTTTGGTCCTGGGCAGCTTTTTTTCTGACCGCGGCATCACGCGTTTTCTTCCTCGGGGAGCAAAAACACTCGATTTTTAAAAACAGCTAATAATAACATTTTTAAGCATGGAATTCCACCCCGAATCACATTCTAGCATCCATTATTACATTTGAGTCACAAAAAAATTTTTGCTCCTCGGCAGGTTTTTTTCTGACCGCGGCATCACGCGTTTTCTTCCTCGGGGAGCAAAAACACTCGATTTTTAAAAACAGCTAATAATAACATTTTTAAGCATGGAATTCCACCCCGAATCACATTCTAGCATCCATTATTACATTTGAGTCAAAAAAAAATTTTTGCTCCTCGGCAGGTTTTTTTCTGACCGCGGCATCATGCGTTTTCTTCCTCGGGGAGCAAAAACACTCGATTTTTAAAAACAGCTAATAATAACATTTTTAAGCATGGAATTCCACCCCGAATCACATTCTAGCATCCGTTATTACATTTGAGTCAAAAAAAAATTTTTTGCTCCTGGGTAGATTTTTTTCTGACTGCGGCATCACACGTTTTCTTCCTCGGAGAGCAAAAACACTCCATTTATAAAAACAGCTAATAATAACATTTTTAAGCATGGAATTCCACCCCGGATCACATTCTAGCATCCGTTGTTACATTTGAGTCAAAAAAATTTTTTTGGTCCTGGGCAGCTTTTTTTCTGACCGCGGCATCACGCGTTTTCTTCCTCGGGCAGCAAAAACACTCGATTTTTAAAAACAGCTAATAATAACATTTTTAAGCATGGAATTCCACCCCGAATCACATTCTAGCATCCGTTATTACATTTGAGTCAAAAAAAAATTTTTTGCTCCTGGGCAGATTTTTTTCTGACCGCGGCATCACGCGTTTTCTTCCTCGGGGAGCAAAAACACTCGATTTTTAAAAACAGCTAATAATAACATTTTTAAGCATGGAATTCCACCCCGAATCACATTCTAGCATCCGTTATTACATTTGAGTCAAAAAAAAAATTTTTTGCTCCTGGGCAGATTTTTTTCTGACCGCGGCATCACGCGTTTTCTTCCTCGGGGAGCAAAAACACTCGATTTTTAAAAACAGCTAATAATAACATTTTTAAGCATGGAATTCCACCCCGAATCACATTCTAGCATCCGTTATTACATTTGAGTCAAAAAAAAATTTTTTGCTCCTGGGCAGATTTTTTTCTGACCGCGGCATCACGGGTCTTCTATCTCGGGGAGCAAAAACACTCGATTTTTAAAAACAGCTAATAATAACATTTTTACACATGGAATTCCACCCCGAATCACATTCTAGCATCCGTTGTTACATTTCAGTCAAAAAAATTTTTTTGGTCCTGGGCAGCTTTTTTTCTGACCGCGGCATCACGCGTTTTCTTCCTCGGGGAGCAAAAACACTCGATTTATAAAAACAGCTAATAATAACATTTTTAAGCATGGAATTCCACCCCGAATCACATTCTAGCATCCATTATTACATTTGAGTCAAAAAAAAAATTTTTGCTCCTCGGCAGGTTTTTTTCTGACCGCGGCATCACGCGTTTTCTTCCTCGGGGAGCAAAAACACTCGATTTTTAAAAACAGCTAATAATAACATTTTTAAGCATGGAATTCCACCCCGAATCACATTCTAGCATCCGTTATTACATTTGAGTCAAAAAAAATTTTTTTGCTCCTGGGTAGATTTTTTTCTGACTGCGGCATCACACGTTTTCTTCGTCGGAGAGCAAAAACACTCCATTTATAAAAAGAGCTAATAATAACATTTTTAAGCATGGAATTCCACCCCGGATCACATTCTAGCATCCGTTGTTACATTTGAGTCAAAAAAATTTTTTTGGTCCTGGGCAGCTTTTTTTCTGACCGCGGCATCACGCGTTTTCTTCCTCGGGGAGCAAAAACACTCGATTTTTAAAAACAGCTAATAATAACATTTTTAAGCATGGAATTCCACCCCGAATCACATTCTAGCATCCGTTATTACATTTGAGTCAAAAAAAAATTTTTTGCTCCTGGGCAGATTTTTTTCTGACCGCGGCATCACGGGTTTTCTTCCTCGGGGAGCAAAAACACTCGATTTTTAAAAACAGCTAATAATAAAATTTTGAAGCATGGAATTTCCACCCCGAATCACATCCTAGCATCCATTCTTTCATTTGAGTCAAAAAAAATTTTTTCGTCTTGAGCAGCTTTTCTTCTGACCGCGGCATCACGTGTTTTCTTCCTCGGGCCTCAAAAACACTCGATTTTCAAAAGAAGGAAATAACAACATTTTTAAACATGGAATTCCACCCCGAATCACATCCTAACATCCGTTTTTTCATTTGAGTCAAAAAAAAATTTTTGGTCCTGGGCAGCTTTTTTTCTGACCGCGGCATCACGCGTTTTCTTCCTCGGGGAGCAAAAACACTCCATTTTTAAAAACAGCTAATAATAACATTTTTACACATGGAATTCCACCCCGAATCACATTCTAGCATCCGTTATTACATTTGAGTCGAAAAAAAATTCTTTGCTCCTGGGCAGATTTTTTTCTGACCGCGGCATCACGCGTTTTCTTCCTCGGGGAGCAAAAAGACTCGATTTTTAAAAACAGCTAATAATAACATTTTTAAGCATGGAATTCCACCCCGAATCACATTCTAGCATCCATTATTACATTTGAGTCAAAAAAAAAATTTTTGCTCCTCGGCAGGTTTTTTTCTGACCGCGGCATCACGCGTTTTCTTCCTCGGGGAGCAAAAACACTCGATTTTTAAAAACAGCTAATAATAACATTTTTAAGCATGGAATTCCACCCCGAATCACATTCTAGCATCCGTTATTACATTTGAGTCAAAAAAAATTTTTTTGCTCCTGGGTAGATTTTTTTTCTGACTGCGGCAATCACAACGTTTTCTTCCTCGGAGAGCAAAAACACTCCATTTATAAAAACAGCTAATAATAACATTTTTAAGCATGGAATTCCACCCCGGATCACATTCTAGCATCCGTTGTTACATTTCAGTCAAAAAAATTTTTTTGGTCCTGGGCAGCTTTTTTTCTGACCGCGGGCATCACGCGTTTTCTTCCTCGGGGAGCAAAAACACTCGATTTTTAAAAACAGCTAATAATAACATTTTTAAGCATGGAATTCCACCCCGAATCACATTCTAGCATCCATTATTACATTGAGTCACAAAAAAATTTTTGCTCCTCGGCAGGTTTTTTTCTGACCGCCGGCATCACGCGTTTTCTTCCTCGGGGAGCAAAAACACTCGATTTTTAAAAACAGCTAATAATAACATTTTTAAGCATGGAATTCCACCCCGAATCACATTCTAGCATCCATTATTACATTTGAGTCAAAAAAAAAATTTTTGCTCCTCGGCAGGTTTTTTTCTGACCGCAGGCATCATGCGTTTTCTTCCTCGGGGAGCAAAAACACTCGATTTTTAAAAACAGCTAATAATAACATTTTTAAGCATGGAATTCCACCCCGAATCACATTCTAGCATCCGTTATTACATTTGAGTCAAAAAAAAATTTTTGCTCCTGGGTAGATTTTTTTCTGACTGCGGCATCACACGTTTTCTTCCTCGGAGAGCAAAAACACTCCATTTATAAAACAGCTAATAATAACATTTTTAAGCATGGAATTCCACCCCGGATCACATTCTAGCATCCGTTGTTACATTTGAGTCAAAAAAATTTTTTTGGTCCTGGGCAGCTTTTTTTCTGACCGCGGCATCACGCGTTTTCTTCCTCGGGCAGCAAAAACACTCGATTTTTAAAAACAGCTAATAATAACATTTTTAAGCATGGAATTCCACCCCGAAACCCCGAATCACATTCTAGCATCCGTTATTACATTTGAGTCAAAAAAAAATTTTTTGCTCCTGGGCAGATTTTTTTCTGACCGCGGCATCACGCGTTTTCTTCCTCGGGGGAGCAAAAACACTCGATTTTTAAAAACAGCTAATAATAACATTTTTAAGCATGGAATTCCACCCCGAATCACATTCTAGCATCCGTTATTACATTTGAGTCAAAAAAAAATTTTTTGCTCCTGGGCAGATTTTTTTTCTGACCGCGGCATCACGGGTCTTCTTCCTCGGGGAGCAAAAAACACTCGATTTTTAAAAACAGCTAATAATAACATTTTGAAGCATGGAATTCCACCCCGAATCACATTCTAGCATCCGTTGTTACATTTCAGTCAAAAAAATTTTTTTGGTCCTGGGCAGCTTTTTTTTCTGACCGCGGCATCACGCGTTTTCTTCCTCGGGGAGCAAAAACACTCGATTTATAAAAACAGCTAATAATAACATTTTTAAGCATGGAATTCCACCCCGAATCACATTCTAGCATCCGTTATTACATTTGAGTCAAAAAAAAAATTTTTGCTCCTCGGCAGGTTTTTTTCTGACCGCGGCATCACGCGTTTTCTTCCTCGGGGAGCAAAAACACTCGATTTTTAAAAACAGCTAATAATAACATTTTTAAGCATGGAATTCCACCCCGAATCACATTCTAGCATCCGTTTATTACATTTGAGTCAAAAAAATTTTTTTTGCTCCTGGGTAGATTTTTTTCTGACCGCGGCATCACGCGTTTTCTTCCTCGGGGAGCAAAAACACTCGATTTTTAAAAACAGCTAATAATAACATTTTGAAGCATGGAATTCCACCCCCGAATCACATTCTAGCATCCGTTGTTACATTTGAGTCAAAAAAAATTTTTTGGTCCTGGGCAGATTTTTTTCTGACCACTGCATCACGCGTTTTCTTCCTCGGGGGAGCAAAAACACTCGATTTTTAAAAACAGCTAATAATAAAATTTTGAAGCATGGAATTCCACCCCGAATCACAATCCTAGCATCCATTCTTTCATTTGAGTCAAAAAAATTTTTTTCGTCTTGAGCAGCTTTTCTTCTGACCGCGGCATCACGTGTTTTCTTCCTCGGGCCTCAAAAACACTCGATTTTCAAAAGAAGGAAATAACAACATTTTTAAACATGGAATTCCACCCCGAATCACATCCTAACATCCGTTTTTCATTGAGTCAAAAAAAAATTTTTGGTCCTGGGCAGCTTTTTTTCTCACCGCGGCATCACGCGTTTTCTTCCTCGGGGAGCAAAAACACTCCATTTTTAAAAACAGCTAATAATAACATTTTTACACATGGAATTCCACCCCGAATCACATTCTAGCATCCGTTATTACATTTGAGTTGAAAAAAAATTCTTTGCTCCTGGGCAGATTTTTTTCTGACCGCGGCATCACGCGTTTTCTTCCTCGGGGAGCAAAAAGACTCGATTTTTAAAAAACAGCTAATAATAACATTTTTAAGCATGGAATTCCACCCCGAATCACATTCTAGCATCCATTATTACATTTGAGTCAAAAAAAAATTTTTGCTCCTCGGCAGTTTTTTTTCTGACCGCGGCATCACGCGTTTTCTTCCTCGGGGAGCAAAAACACTCGATTTTTAAAAACAGCTAATAATAACATTTTTAAGCATGGAATTCCACCCCGAATCACATTCTAGCATCCGTTATTACATTTGAGTCGAAAAAAAATTCTTTGCTCCTGGGCAGATTTTTTTCTGACCGCGGCATCACGCGTTTTCTTCCTCGGGGAGCAAAAAGACTCGATTTTTAAAAACAGCTAATAATAACATTTTAAAGCATGGAATTCCACCCCCGAATCACATTCTAGCATCCATTATTACATTTGAGTCAAAAAAAAAATTTTTGCTCCTCGGCAGGTTTTTTTCTGACCGCGGCATCACGCGTTTTCTTCCTCGGGGAGCAAAAACACTCGATTTTTAAAAACAGCTAATAATAACATTTTGAAGCATGGAATTCCACCCCGAATCACATTCTAGCATCCGTTGTTACATTTGAGTCAAAAAAATTTTTTGGTCCTGGGCAGATTTTTTTCTGACCACTGCATCACGTGTTTTCTTCCTCGGGGAGCAAAAACACTCGATTTTTTAAAACAGCTAATAATAAAATTTTGAAGCATGGAATTCCACCCCGAATCACATCCTTAGCATCCATTCTTTCATTTGAGTCAAAAAAAAATTTTTCGTCTTGAGCAGCTTTTCTTCTGACCGCGGCATCACGTGTTTTCTTCCTCGGGCCTCAAAAACACTCCATTTTCAAAAGAAGGAAATAACAACATTTTTAAACATGGAATTCCACCCCGAATCACATCCTAGCATCCGTTTTTCATTTGAGTCAAAAAAAAATTTTTGGTCCTGGGCAGCTTTTTTTCTGACCGCGGCATCACGCGTTTTCTTCCTCGGGGAGCAAAAACACTCCATTTTTAAAAACAGCTAATAATAACATTTTTACACATGGAATTCCACCCCGAATCACATTCTAGCATCCGTTATTACATTTGAGTCGAAAAAAAATTCTTTGCTCCTGGGCAGATTTTTTTCTGACCGCGGCATCACGCGTTTTCTTCCTCGGGGAGCAAAAACACTCGATTTTTAAAAACAGCTAATAATAACATTTTTAAGCATGGAATTCCACCCCGAATCACATTCTAGCATCCATTATTACATTTGAGTCAAAAAAAAAATTTTTGCTCCTCGGCAGGTTTTTTTCTGACCGCGGCATCACGCGTTTTCTTCCTCGGGGAGCAAAAACACTCGATTTTTAAAAACAGCTAATAATAACATTTTTAAGCATGGAATTCCACCCCGAATCACATTCTAGCATCCGTTATTACATTTGAGTCAAAAAAAAATTTTTTTGCTCCTGGGTAGATTTTTTTCTGACTGCGGCATCACACGTTTTCTTCCTCGGAGAGCAAAAACACTCCATTTATAAAAACAGCTAATAATAACATTTTTAAGCATGGAATTCCACCCCGGATCACATTCTAGCATCCGTTGTTACATTTCAGTCAAAAAAATTTTTTTGGTCCTGGGCAGCTTTTTTTTCTGACCGCGGCATCACGCGTTTTCTTCCTCGGGGGAGCAAAAACACTCGATTTTTAAAAACAGCTAATAATAACATTTTTAAGCATGGAATTCCACCCCGAATCACATTCTAGCATCCATTATTACATTTGAGTCAAAAAAAAATTTTTGCTCCTCGGCAGGTTTTTTTCTGACCGCGGCATCACGCGTTTTCTTCCTCGGGGAGCAAAAACACTCGATTTTTAAAAACAGCTAATAATAACATTTTTAAGCATGGAATTCCACCCCGAATCACATTCTAGCATCCGTTATTACATTTGAGTCAAAAAAAAATTCTTTGCTCCTGGGCAGATTTTTTTCTGACCGCGGCATCACGCGTTTTCTTCCTCGGGGAGCAAAAACACTCGATTTTTAAAAACAGCTAATAATAACATTTTGAAGCATGGAATTCCACCCCGAATCACATTCTAGCATCCGTTGTTACATTTCAGTCAAAAAATTTTTTTGGGTCCTGGGCAGCTTTTTTTCTGACCGCGGCATCACGCGTTTTCTTCCTCGGGGAGCAAAAACACTCGATTTTTAAAAACAGCTAATAATAACATTTTAAGCATGGAATTCCACCCCGAATCACATTCTAGCATCCGTTATTACATTTGAGTCAAAAAAAATTTTTTTGCTCCTGGGCAGATTTTTTTCTGACCGCGGCATCACACGTTTTCTTCCTCGGGGAGCAAAAACACTCGATTTTTAAAAACAGCTAATAATAACATTTTGAAGCATGGAATTCCACCCCGAATCACATTCTAGCATCCATTATTACATTTGAGTCAAAAAAAAATTTTTGCTCCCTCGGCAGGTTTTTTTCTGACCGCGGCATCACGCGTTTTCTTCCTCGGGGAGCAAAAAACACTCGATTTTTAAAAACAGCTAATAATAACATTTTTAAGCATGGAATTCCACCCCGAATCACATTCTAGCATCCGTTATTACATTTGAGTCAAAAAAAAATTCTTTGCTCCTGGGCAGATTTTTTTTCTGACCGCGGCATCACGCGTTTTCTTCCCTCGGGGAGCAAAAACACTCGATTTTTAAAAACAGCTAATAATAACATTTTGAAGCATGGAATTCCACCCCGAATCACATTCTAGCATCCGTTGTTACATTTCAGTCAAAAAAATTTTTTTGGTCCTGGGCAGCTTTTTTTCTGACCGCGGCATCACGCGTTTTCTTCCTCGGGGAGCAAAAACACTCGATTTTTAAAAACAGCTAATAATAACATTTTTAAGCATGGAATTCCACCCCGAATCACATTCTAGCATCCGTTATTACATTTGAGTCAAAAAAAATTTTTTTGCTCCTGGGCAGATTTTTTTCTGACCGCGGCATCACACGTTTTCTTCCTCGGGGAGCAAAAACACTCGATTTTTAAAAACAGCTAATAATAACATTTTGAAGCATGGAATTCCACCCCGAATCACATTCTAGCATCCGTTGTTACATTTGAGTCAAAAAAAAATTTTTTGGTCCTGGGCAGATTTTTTTCTGACCACTGCATCACGCGTTTTCTTCCTCGGGGAGCAAAAACACTCGATTTTTAAAAACAGCTAATAATAAAATTTTGAAGCATGGAATTCCACCCCGAATCACATCCTAGCATCCATTCTTTCATTTGAGTCAAAAAATTTTTTTTCGTCTTGAGCAGCTTTTCTTCTGACCGCGGCATCACGTGTTTTCTTCCTCGGGACTCAAAAACACTCGATTTTCAAAAGAAGGAAATAACAACATTTTTAAACATGGAATTCCACCCCGAATCACATCCTAACATCCGTTTTTCATTTGAGTCAAAAAAAAATTTTTGGGTCCTGGGCAGCTTTTTTTCTGACCGTTTTTTTCTGACCGCGGCATCACGCGTTTTCTTCCTCGGGGAGCAAAAACACTCCATTTTTAAAAACAGCTAATAATAACATTTTTACACATGGAATTCCACCCCGAATCACATTCTAGCATCCGTTATTACATTTGAGTCGAAAAAAAATTCTTTGCTCCTGGGCAGATTTTTTTCTGACCGCGGCATCACGCGTTTTCTTCCTCGGGGAGCAAAAAGACTCGATTTTTAAAAACAGCTAATAATAACATTTTTAAGCATGGAATTCCACCCCGAATCACATTCTAGCATCCATTATTACATTTGAGTCAAAAAAAAATTTTTGCTCCTCGGCAGGTTTTTTTCTGACCGCGGCATCACGCGTTTTCTTCCTCGGGGAGCAAAAACACTCCATTTTTAAAAACAGCTAATAATAACATTTTTACACATGGAATTCCACCCCGAATCACATTCTAGCATCCGTTATTACATTTGAGTTGAAAAAAAATTCTTTGCTCCTGGGTAGATTTTTTTCTGACCGCGGCATCACGCGTTTTCTTCCTCGGGGAGCAAAAAGACTCGATTTTTAAAAACAGCTAATAATAACATTTTTAAGCATGGAATTCCACCCCGAATCACATTCTAGCATCCATTATTACATTTGAGTCAAAAAAAAATTTTTGCTCCTCGGCAGTTTTTTTTCTGACCGCGGCATCACGCGTTTTCTTCCTCGGGGAGCAAAAACACTCGATTTTTAAAAACAGCTAATAATAACATTTTTAAGCATGGAATTCCACCCCGAATCACATTCTAGCATCCGTTATTACATTTGAGTCGAAAAAAAATTCTTTGCTCCTGGGCAGATTTTTTTCTGACCGCGGCATCACGCGTTTTCTTCCTCGGGGAGCAAAAAGACTCGATTTTTAAAAACAGCTAATAATAACATTTTTAAGCATGGAATTCCACCCCGAATCACATTCTAGCATCCGTTATTACATTTGAGTCGAAAAAAAATTCTTTGCTCCTGGGCAGATTTTTTTCTGACCGCGGCATCACGCGTTTTCTTCCTCGGGGAGCAAAAAGACTCGATTTTTAAAAACAGCTAATAATAACATTTTTAAGCATGGAATTCCACCCCGAATCACATTCTAGCATCCATTATTACATTTGAGTCAAAAAAAAAATTTTTGCTCCTGGGCAGGTTTTTTTCTGACCGCGGCATCACGCGTTTTCTTCCTCGGGGAGCAAAAACACTCGATTTTTAAAAACAGCTAATAATAACATTTTTAAGCATGGAATTCCACCCCGAATCACATTCTAGCATCCGTTATTACATTTGAGTCAAAAAAAATTTTTTTGCTCCTGGGTAGATTTTTTTCTGACTGCGGCATCACACGTTTTCTTCCTCGGAGAGCAAAAACACTCCATTTATAAAAACAGCTAATAATAACATTTTTAAGCATGGAATTCCACCCCGAATCACATTCTAGGCATCCATTATTACATTTGAGTCAAAAAAAAAATTTTTGCTCCTCGGCAGGTTTTTTTCTGACCGCGGCATCACGGGTTTTCTTCCTCGGGGAGCAAAAACACTCGATTTTTAAAAACAGCTAATAATAACATTTTTAAGCATGGAATTCCACCCCGAATCACATTCTAGCATCCGTTATTACATTTGAGTCAAAAAAAATTTTTTTGCTCCTGGGCAGATTTTTTTCTGACCGCGGCATCACACGTTTTCTTCCTCGGGGAGCAAAAACACTCGATTTTTAAAAACAGCTAATAATAACATTTTGAAGCATGGAATTCCACCCCGAATCACATTCTAGCATCCGTTGTTACATTTGAGTCAAAAAAAATTTTTTGGTCCTGGGCAGATTTTTTTCTGACCACTGCATCACGCGTTTTCTTCCTCGGGGAGCAAAAACACTCGATTTTTAAAAACAGCTAATAATAAAATTTTGAAGCATGGAATTCCACCCCGAATCACATCCTAGCATCCATTCTTTCATTTGAGTCAAAAAAATTTTTTCGTCTTGAGCAGCTTTTCTTCTGACCGCGGCATCACGTGTTTTCTTCCTCGGGCCTCAAAAACACTCGATTTTCAAAAGAAGGAAATAACAACATTTTTAAACATGGAATTCCACCCCGAATCACATCCTAACATCCGTTTTTCATTTGAGTCAAAAAAAAATTTTTGGTCCTGGGCAGCTTTTTTTCTGACCGCGGCATCACGCGTTTTCTTCCTCGGGGAGCAAAAACACTCCATTTTTAAAAACAGCTAATAATAACATTTTTACACATGGAATTCCACCCCGAATCACATTCTAGCATCCGTTATTACATTTGAGTCGAAAAAAAATTCTTTGCTCCTGGGCAGATTTTTTTCTGACCGCGGCATCACGCGTTTTCTTCCTCGGGGAGCAAAAAGACTCGATTTTTAAAAACAGCTAATAATAACATTTTTAAGCATGGAATTCCACCCCGAATCACATTCTAGCATCCATTATTACATTTGAGTCAAAAAAAAAATTTTTGCTCCTCGGCAGGTTTTTTTCTGACCGCGGCATCACGCGTTTTCTTCCTCGGGGAGCAAAAACACTCGATTTTTAAAAACAGCTAATAATAACATTTTTAAGCATGGAATTCCACCCCGAATCACATTCTAGCATCCGTTATTACATTTGAGTCAAAAAAATTTTTTTTGCTCCTGGGTAGATTTTTTTCTGACCGCGGCATCACGCGTTTTCTTCCTCGGGGAGCAAAAACACTCGATTTTTAAAAACAGCTAATAATAACATTTTGAAGCATGGAATTCCACCCCGAATCACATTCTAGCATCCGTTGTTACATTTGAGTCAAAAAAAATTTTTTGGTCCTGGGCAGATTTTTTTCTGACCACTGCATCACGCGTTTTCTTCCTCGGGGAGCAAAAACACTCGATTTTTAAAAACAGCTAATAATAAAATTTTGAAGCATGGAATTCCACCCCGAATCACATCCTAGCATCCATTCTTTCATTTGAGTCAAAAAAATTTTTTTCGTCTTGAGCAGCTTTTCTTCTGACCGCGGCATCACGTGTTTTCTTCCTCGGGCCTCAAAAACACTCGATTTTCAAAAGAAGGAAATAACAACATTTTTAAACATGGAATTCCACCCCGAATCACATCCTAACATCCGTTTTTCATTTGAGTCAAAAAAAAATTTTTGGTCCTGGGCAGCTTTTTTTCTCACCGCGGCATCACGCGTTTTCTTCCTCGGGGAGCAAAAACACTCCATTTTTAAAAACAGCTAATAATAACATTTTTACACATGGAATTCCACCCCGAATCACATTCTAGCATCCGTTATTACATTTGAGTTGAAAAAAAATTCTTTGCTCCTGGGCAGATTTTTTTCTGACCGCGGCATCACGCGTTTTCTTCCTCGGGGAGCAAAAAGACTCGATTTTTAAAAACAGCTAATAATAACATTTTTAAGCATGGAATTCCACCCCGAATCACATTCTAGCATCCATTATTACATTTGAGTCAAAAAAAAATTTTTGCTCCTCGGCAGTTTTTTTTCTGACCGCGGCATCACGCGTTTTCTTCCTCGGGGAGCAAAAACACTCGATTTTTAAAAACAGCTAATAATAACATTTTTAAGCATGGAATTCCACCCCGAATCACATTCTAGCATCCGTTATTACATTTGAGTCGAAAAAAAATTCTTTGCTCCTGGGCAGATTTTTTTCTGACCGCGGCATCACGCGTTTTCTTCCTCGGGGAGCAAAAAGACTCGATTTTTAAAAACAGCTAATAATAACATTTTTAAGCATGGAATTCCACCCCGAATCACATTCTAGCATCCATTATTACATTTTGAGTCAAAAAAAAAATTTTTGCTCCTCGGCAGGTTTTTTTCTGACCGCGGCATCACGCGTTTTCTTCCTCGGGGAGCAAAAACACTCGATTTTTAAAAACAGCTAATAATAACATTTTGAAGCATGGAATTCCACCCCGAATCACATTCTAGCATCCGTTGTTACATTTGAGTCAAAAAAAATTTTTTGGTCCTGGGCAGATTTTTTTCTGACCACTGCATCACGTGTTTTCTTCCTCGGGGAGCAAAAACACTCGATTTTTAAAAACAGCTAATAATAAAATTTTGAAGCATGGAATTCCACCCCGAATCACATCCTAGCATCCATTCTTTCATTTGAGTCAAAAAAATTTTTTTCGTCTTGAGCAGCTTTTCTTCTGACCGCGGCATCACTTGTTTTCTTCCTCGGGCCTCAAAAACACTCGATTTTCAAAAGAAGGAAATAACAACATTTTTAAACATGGAATTCCACCCCGAATCACATCCTAACATCCGTTTTTCATTTGAGTCAAAAAAAAATTTTTGGTCCTGGGCAGCTTTTTTTCTGACCGCGGCATCACGCGTTTTCTTCCTCGGGGAGCAAAAACACTCCATTTTTAAAAACAGCTAATAATAACATTTTTACACATGGAATTCCACCCCGAATCACATTCTAGCATCCGTTATTACATTTGAGTCGAAAAAAAATTCTTTGCTCCTGGGCAGATTTTTTTCTGACCGCGGCATCACGCGTTTTCTTCCTCGGGGAGCAAAAAGACTCGATTTTTAAAAACAGCTAATAATAACATTTTTAAGCATGGAATTCCACCCCGAATCACATTCTAGCATCCATTATTACATTTGAGTCAAAAAAAAAATTTTTGCTCCTCGGCAGGTTTTTTTCTGACCGCGGCATCACGCGTTTTCTTCCTCGGGGAGCAAAAACACTCGATTTTTAAAAACAGCTAATAATAACATTTTTAAGCATGGAATTCCACCCCGAATCACATTCTAGCATCCGTTATTACATTTGAGTCAAAAAAAATTTTTTTGCTCCTGGGTAGATTTTTTTCTGACTGCGGCATCACACGTTTTCTTCCTCGGGGAGCAAAAACACTCGATTTTTAAAAACAGCTAATAATAACATTTTTAAGCATGGAATTCCACCCCGAATCACATTCTAGCATCCATTATTACATTTGAGTCAAAAAAAATTTTTTGCTCCTCGGCAGGTTTTTTTCTGACCGCGGCATCACGCGTTTTCTTCCTCGGGGAGCAAAAACACTCGATTTTTAAAAACAGCTAATAATAACATTTTTAAGCATGGAATTCCACCCCGAATCACATTCTAGCATCCGTTATTACATTTGAGTCAAAAAAAAATTCTTTGCTCCTGGGCAGATTTTTTTCTGACCGCGGCATCACGCGTTTTCTTCCTCGGGGAGCAAAAACACTCGATTTTTAAAAACAGCTAATAATAACATTTTTAAGCATGGAATTCCACCCCGAATCACATTCTAGCATCCGTTATTACATTTGAGTCAAAAAAAATTTTTTTGCTCCTGGGCAGATTTTTTTCTGACCGCGGCATCACACGTTTTCTTCCTCGGGGAGCAAAAACACTCGATTTTTAAAAACAGCTAATAATAACATTTTGAAGCATGGAATTCCACCCCGAATCACATTCTAGCATCCGTTGTTACATTTGAGTCAAAAAAAATTTTTTGGTCCTGGGCAGATTTTTTTCTGACCACTGCATCACGCGTTTTCTTCCTCGGGGAGCAAAAACACTCGATTTTTAAAAACAGCTAATAATAAAATTTTGAAGCATGGAATTCCACCCCGAATCACATCCTAGCATCCATTCTTTCATTTGAGTCAAAAAAAATTTTTTCGTCTTGAGCAGCTTTTCTTCTGACCGCGGCATCACGTGTTTTCTTCCTCGGGCCTCAAAAACACTCGATTTTCAAAAGAAGGAAATAACAACATTTTTAAACATGGAATTCCACCCCGAATCACATCCTAACATCCGTTTTTCATTTGAGTCAAAAAAAAATTTTTGGTCCTGGGCAGCTTTTTTTCTGACCGCGGCATCACGCGTTTTCTTCCTCGGGGAGCAAAAACACTCCATTTTTAAAAACAGCTAATAATAACATTTTTACACATGGAATTCCACCCCGAATCACATTCTAGCATCCGTTATTACATTTGAGTCGAAAAAAAATTCTTTGCTCCTGGGCAGATTTTTTTCTGACCGCGGCATCACGCGTTTTCTTCCTCGGGGAGCAAAAAGACTCGATTTTTAAAAACAGCTAATAATAACATTTTTAAGCATGGAATTCCACCCCGAATCACATTCTAGCATCCATTATTACATTTGAGTCAAAAAAAAAATTTTTGCTCCTCGGCAGGTTTTTTTCTGACCGCGGCATCACGCGTTTTCTTCCTCGGGGAGCAAAAACACTCGATTTTTAAAAACAGCTAATAATAACATTTTTAAGCATGGAATTCCACCCCGAATCACATTCTAGCATCCGTTATTACATTTGAGTCAAAAAAAATTTTTTTGCTCCTGGGTAGATTTTTTTCTGACCGCGGCATCACGCGTTTTCTTCTTCGGGGAGCAAAAACACTCGATTTTTAAAAACAGCTAATAATAACATTTTGAAGCATGGAATTCCACCCCGAATCACATTCTAGCATCCGTTGTTACATTTGAGTCAAAAAAAATTTTTTGGTCCTGGGCAGATTTTTTTCTGACAACTGCATCACGCGTTTTCTTCCTCGGGGAGCAAAAACACTCGATTTTTAAAAACAGCTAATAATAAAATTTTGAAGCATGGAATTCCACCCCGAATCACATCCTAGCATCCATTCTTTCATTTGAGTCAAAAAAAATTTTTTCGTCTTGAGCAGCTTTTCTTCTGACCGTGGCATCACGTGTTTTCTTCCTCGGGCCTCAAAAACACTCGATTTTCAAAAGAAGGAAATAACAACATTTTTAAACATGGAATTCCACCCCGAATCACATCCTAACATCCGTTTTTCATTTGAGTCAAAAAAAAAATTTTGGTCCTGGGCAGCTTTTTTTCTCACCGCGGCATCACGCGTTTTCTTCCTCGGGGAGCAAAAACACTCCATTTTTAAAAACAGCTAATAATAACATTTTTAAGCATGGAATTCCACCCCGAATCACATTCTAGCATCCATTATTACATTTGAGTCAAAAAAAAATTTTTGCTCCTCGGCAGTTTTTTTTCTGACCGCGGCATCACGCGTTTTCTTCCTCGGGGAGCAAAAACACTCGATTTTTAAAAACAGCTAATAATAACATTTTTAAGCATGGAATTCCACCCCGAATCACATTCTAGCATCCGTTATTACATTTGAGTCGAAAAAAAATTCTTTGCTCCTGGGCAGATTTTTTTCTGACCGCGGCATCACGCGTTTTCTTCCTCGGGGAGCAAAAAGACTCGATTTTTAAAAACAGCTAATAATAACATTTTTAAGCATGGAATTCCACCCCGAATCACATTCTAGCATCCATTATTACATTTGAGTCAAAAAAAAAATTTTTGCTCCTCGGCAGGTTTTTTTCTGACCGCGGCATCACGCGTTTTCTTCCTCGGGGAGCAAAAACACTCGATTTTTAAAAACAGCTAATAATAACATTTTGAAGCATGGAATTCCACCCCGAATCACATTCTAGCATCCGTTGTTACATTTGAGTCAAAAAAAATTTTTTGGTCCTGGGCAGATTTTTTTCTGACCACTGCATCACGTGTTTTCTTCCTCGGGGAGCAAAAACACTCGATTTTTAAAAACAGCTAATAATAAAATTTTGAAGCATGGAATTCCACCCCGAATCACATCCTAGCATCCATTCTTTCATTTGAGTCAAAAAAAATTTTTTCGTCTTGAGCAGCTTTTCTTCTGACCGCGGCATCACGTGTTTTCTTCCTCGGGCCTCAAAAACACTCGATTTTCAAAAGAAGGAAATAACAACATTTTTAAACATGGAATTCCACCCCGAATCACATCCTAACATCCGTTTTTCATTTGAGTCAAAAAAAAATTTTTGGTCCTGGGCAGCTTTTTTTCTGACCGCGGCATCACGCGTTTTCTTCCTCGGGGAGCAAAAACACTCCATTTTTAAAAACAGCTAATAATAACATTTTTACACATGGAATTCCACCCCGAATCACATTCTAGCATCCGTTATTACATTTGAGTCGAAAAAAAATTCTTTGCTCCTGGGCAGATTTTTTTCTGACCGCGGCATCACGCGTTTTCTTCCTCGGGGAGCAAAAAGACTCGATTTTTAAAAACAGCTAATAATAACATTTTTAAGCATGGAATTCCACCCCGAATCACATTCTAGCATCCATTATTACATTTGAGTCAAAAAAAAATTTTTTGCTCCTCGGCAGGTTTTTTTCTGACCGCGGCATCACACGTTTTCTTCCTCGGGGAGCAAAAACACTCGATTTTTAAAAACAGCTAATAATAACATTTTTAAGCATGGAATTCCACCCCGAATCACATTCTAGCATCCGTTATTACATTTGAGTCAAAAAAAATTTTTTTGCTCCTGGGTAGATTTTTTTCTGACTGCGGCATCACACGTTTTCTTCCTCGGAGAGCAAAAACACTCCATTTATAAAAACAGCTAATAATAACATTTTTAAGCATGGAATTCCACCCCGGATCACATTCTAGCATCCGTTGTTACATTTCAGTCAAAAAAATTTTTTTGGTCCTGGGCAGCTTTTTTTCTGACCGCGGCATCACGCGTTTTCTTCCTCGGGGAGCAAAAACACTCGATTTTTAAAAACAGCTAATAATAACATTTTTAAGCATGGAATTCCACCCCGAATCACATTCTAGCATCCATTATTACATTTGAGTCAAAAAAAAATTTTTGCTCCTCGGCAGGTTTTTTTCTGACCGCGGCATCACGCGTTTTCTTCCTCGCGGAGCAAAAACACTCGATTTTTAAAAACAGCTAATAATAACATTTTTAAGCATGGAATTCCACCCCGAATCACATTCTAGCATCCGTTATTACATTTGAGTCAAAAAAAAATTCTTTGCTCCTGGGCAGATTTTTTTCTGACCGCGGCATCACGGGTTTTCTTCCTCGGGGAGCAAAAACACTCGATTTTTAAAAACAGCTAATAATAACATTTTGAAGCATGGAATTCCACCCCGAATCACATTCTAGCATCCGTTGTTACATTTCAGTCAAAAAAATTTTTTTGGTCCTGGGCAGCTTTTTTTCTGACCGCGGCATCACGCGTTTTCTTCCTCGGGGAGCAAAAACACTCGATTTTTAAAAACAGCTAATAATAACATTTTTAAGCATGGAATTCCACCCAGAATCACATTCTAGCATCCGTTATTACATTTGAGTCAAAAAAAATTTTTTTGCTCCTGGGCAGATTTTTTTCTGACCGCGGCATCACACGTTTTCTTCCTCGGGGAGCAAAAACACTCGATTTTTAAAAACAGCTAATAATAACATTTTGAAGCATGGAATTCCACCCCGAATCACATTCTAGCATCCGTTGTTACATTTGAGTCAAAAAAAATTTTTTGGTCCTGGGCAGATTTTTTTCTGACCACTGCATCACGCGTTTTCTTCCTCGGGGAGCAAAAACACTCGATTTTTAAAAACAGCTAATAATAAAATTTTGAAGCATGGAATTCCACCCCGAATCACATCCTAGCATCCATTCTTTCATTTGAGTCAAAAAAATTTTTTTCGTCTTGAGCAGCTTTTCTTCTGACCGCGGCATCACGTGTTTTCTTCCTCGGGCGTCAAAAACACTCGATTTTCAAAAGAAGGAAATAACAACATTTTTAAACATGGAATTCCACCCCGAATCACATCCTAACATCCGTTTTTCATTTGAGTCAAAAAAAAATTTTTGGTCCTGGGCAGCTTTTTTTCTGACCGCGGCATCACGCGTTTTCTTCCTCGGGGAGCAAAAACACTCCATTTTTAAAAACAGCTAATAATAACATTTTTACACATGGAATTCCACCCCGAATCACATTCTAGCATCCGTTATTACATTTGAGTCGAAAAAAAATTCTTTGCTCCTGGGCAGATTTTTTTCTGACCGCGGCATCACGCGTTTTCTTCCTCGGGGAGCAAAAAGACTCGATTTTTAAAAACAGCTAATAATAACATTTTTAAGCATGGAATTCCACCCCGAATCACATTCTAGCATCCATTATTACATTTGAGTCAAAAAAAAAATTTTTGCTCCTCGGCAGGTTTTTTTCTGACCGCGGCATCACGCGTTTTCTTCCTCGGGGAGCAAAAACACTCGATTTTTAAAAACAGCTAATAATAACATTTTTAAGCATGGAATTCCACCCCGAATCACATTCTAGCATCCGTTATTACATTTGAGTCAAAAAAAATTTTTTTGCTCCTGGGTAGATTTTTTTCTGACCGCGGCATCACGCGTTTTCTTCCTCGGGGAGCAAAAACACTCGATTTTTAAAAACAGCTAATAATAACATTTTTAAGCATGGAATTCCACCCCGAATCACATTCTAGCATCCGTTATTACATTTGAGTCAAAAAAAAATTCTTTGCTCCTGGGCAGATTTTTTTCTGACCGCGGCATCACGCGTTTTCTTCCTCGGGGAGCAAAAACACTCGATTTTTAAAAACAGCTAATAATAACATTTTGAAGCATGGAATTCCACCCCGAATCACATTCTAGCATCCATTATTACATTTGAGTCAAAAAAAAATTTTTGCTCCTCGGCAGGTTTTTTTCTGACCGCGGCATCATGCGTTTTCTTCCTCGGGGAGCAAAAACACTCGATTTTTAAAAACAGCTAATAATAACATTTTTAAGCATGGAATTCCACCCCGAATCACATTCTAGCATCCGTTATTACATTTGAGTCAAAAAAAAATTTTTTGCTCCTGGGTAGATTTTTTTCTGACTGCGGCATCACACGTTTTCTTCCTCGGAGAGCAAAAACACTCCATTTATAAAAACAGCTAATAATAACATTTTTAAGCATGGAATTCCACCCCGGATCACATTCTAGCATCCGTTGTTACATTTGAGTCAAAAAAATTTTTTTGGTCCTGGGCAGCTTTTTTTCTGACCGCGGCATCACGCGTTTTCTTCCTCGGGCAGCAAAAACACTCGATTTTTAAAAACAGCTAATAATAACATTTTTAAGCATGGAATTCCACCCCGAATCACATTCTAGCATCCGTTATTACATTTGAGTCAAAAAAAAATTTTTTGCTCCTGGGCAGATTTTTTTCTGACCGCGGCATCACGCGTTTTCTTCCTCGGGGAGCAAAAACACTCGATTTTTAAAAACAGCTAATAATAACATTTTTAAGCATGGAATTCCACCCCGAATCACATTCTAGCATCCGTTATTACATTTGAGTCAAAAAAAAATTTTTTGCTCCTGGGCAGATTTTTTTCTGACCGCGGCATCACACGTTTTCTTCCTCGGGGAGCAAAAACACTCGATTTTTAAAAACAGCTAATAATAACATTTTGAAGCATGGAATTCCACCCCGAATCACATTCTAGCATCCGTTGTTACATTTGAGTCAAAAAAAATTTTTTGGTCCTGGGCAGATTTTTTTCTGACCACTGCATCACGCGTTTTCTTCCTCGGGGAGCAAAAACACTCGATTTTTAAAAACAGCTAATAATAACATTTTGAAGCATGGAATTCCACCCTGAATCACATTCTAGCATCCGTTATTACATTTGAGTCAAAAAAAATTTTTTTGCTCCTGGGCAGATTTTTTTCTGACCGCGGCATCACGGGTTTTCTTCCTCGGGGAGCAAAAACACTCGATTTTTAAAAACAGCTAATAATAACATTTTGAAGCATGGAATTCCACCCCGAATCACATTCTAGCATCCGTTGTTACATTTCAGTCAAAAAAATTTTTTTGGTCCTGGGCAGCTTTTTTTCTGACCGCGGCATCACGCGTTTTCTTCCTCGGGGAGCAAAAACACTCGATTTTTAAAAACAGCTAATAATAACATTTTGAAGCATGGAATTCCACCCCGAATCACATTCTAGCATCCGTTGTTACATTTGAGTCAAAAAAAATTTTTTGGTCCTGGGCAGATTTTTTTCTGACCACTGCATCACGCGTTTTCTTCCTCGGGGAGCAAAAACACTCGATTTTTAAAAACAGCTAATAATAAAATTTTGAAGCATGGAATTCCACCCCGAATCACATCCTAGCATCCATTCTTTCATTTGAGTCAAAAAAATTTTTTTCGTCTTGAGCAGCTTTTCTTCTGACCGCGGCATCACGTGTTTTCTTCCTCGGGCCTCAAAAACACTCGATTTTCAAAAGAAGGAAATAACAACATTTTTAAACATGGAATTCCACCCCGAATCACATCCTAACATCCGTTTTTCATTTGAGTCAAAAAAAAATTTTTGGTCCTGGGCAGCTTTTTTTCTCACCGCGGCATCACGCGTTTTCTTCCTCGGGGAGCAAAAACACTCCATTTTTAAAAACAGCTAATAATAACATTTTTACACATGGAATTCCACCCCGAATCACATTCTAGCATCCGTTATTACATTTGAGTTGAAAAAAAATTCTTTGCTCCTGGGCAGATTTTTTTCTGACCGCGGCATCACGCGTTTTCTTCCTCGGGGAGCAAAAAGACTCGATTTTTAAAAACAGCTAATAATAACATTTTTAAGCATGGAATTCCACCCCGAATCACATTCTAGCATCCATTATTACATTTGAGTCAAAAAAAAATTTTTGCTCCTCGGCAGTTTTTTTTCTGACCGCGGCATCACGCGTTTTCTTCCTCGGGGAGCAAAAACACTCGATTTTTAAAAACAGCTAATAATAACATTTTTAAGCATGGAATTCCACCCCGAATCACATTCTAGCATCCGTTATTACATTTGAGTCGAAAAAAAATTCTTTGCTCCTGGGCAGATTTTTTTCTGACCGCGGCATCACGCGTTTTCTTCCTCGGGGAGCAAAAAGACTCGATTTTTAAAAACAGCTAATAATAACATTTTTAAGCATGGAATTCCACCCCGAATCACATTCTAGCATCCATTATTACATTTGAGTCAAAAAAAAAATTTTTGCTCCTCGGCAGGTTTTTTTCTGACCGCGGCATCACGCGTTTTCTTCCTCGGGGAGCAAAAACACTCGATTTTTAAAAACAGCTAATAATAACATTTTGAAGCATGGAATTCCACCCCGAATCACATTCTAGCATCCGTTGTTACATTTGAGTCAAAAAAAATTTTTTGGTCCTGGGCAGATTTTTTTCTGACCACTGCATCACGTGTTTTCTTCCTCGGGGAGCAAAAACACTCGATTTTTAAAAACAGCTAATAATAAAATTTTGAAGCATGGAATTCCACCCCGAATCACATCCTAGCATCCATTCTTTCATTTGAGTCAAAAAAATTTTTTTCGTCTTGAGCAGCTTTTCTTCTGACCGCGGCATCACTTGTTTTCTTCCTCGGGCCTCAAAAACACTCGATTTTCAAAAGAAGGAAATAACAACATTTTTAAACATGGAATTCCACCCCGAATCACATCCTAACATCCGTTTTTCATTTGAGTCAAAAAAAAATTTTTGGTCCTGGGCAGCTTTTTTTCTGACCGCGGCATCACGCGTTTTCTTCCTCGGGGAGCAAAAACACTCCATTTTTAAAAACAGCTAATAATAACATTTTTACACATGGAATTCCACCCCGAATCACATTCTAGCATCCGTTATTACATTTGAGTCGAAAAAAAATTCTTTGCTCCTGGGCAGATTTTTTTCTGACCGCGGCATCACGCGTTTTCTTCCTCGGGGAGCAAAAAGACTCGATTTTTAAAAACAGCTAATAATAACATTTTTAAGCATGGAATTCCACCCCGAATCACATTCTAGCATCCATTATTACATTTGAGTCAAAAAAAAAATTTTTGCTCCTCGGCAGGTTTTTTTCTGACCGCGGCATCACGCGTTTTCTTCCTCGGGGAGCAAAAACACTCGATTTTTAAAAACAGCTAATAATAACATTTTTAAGCATGGAATTCCACCCCGAATCACATTCTAGCATCCGTTATTACATTTGAGTCAAAAAAAATTTTTTTGCTCCTGGGTAGATTTTTTTCTGACTGCGGCATCACACGTTTTCTTCCTCGGAGAGCAAAAACACTCCATTTATAAAAACAGCTAATAATAACATTTTTAAGCATGGAATTCCACCCCGGATCACATTCTAGCATCCGTTGTTACATTTCAGTCAAAAAAATTTTTTTGGTCCTGGGCAGCTTTTTTTCTGACCGCGGCATCACGCGTTTTCTTCCTCGGGGAGCAAAAACACTCGATTTTTAAAAACAGCTAATAATAACATTTTTAAGCATGGAATTCCACCCCGAATCACATTCTAGCATCCATTATTACATTTGAGTCAAAAAAAATTTTTTGCTCCTCGGCAGGTTTTTTTCTGACCGCGGCATCACGCGTTTTCTTCCTCGGGGAGCAAAAACACTCGATTTTTAAAAACAGCTAATAATAACATTTTTAAGCATGGAATTCCACCCCGAATCACATTCTAGCATCCGTTATTACATTTGAGTCAAAAAAAAATTCTTTGCTCCTGGGCAGATTTTTTTCTGACCGCGGCATCACGCGTTTTCTTCCTCGGGGAGCAAAAACACTCGATTTTTAAAAACAGCTAATAATAACATTTTTAAGCATGGAATTCCACCCCGAATCACATTCTAGCATCCGTTGTTACATTTCAGTCAAAAAAATTTTTTTGGTCCTGGGCAGCTTTTTTTCTGACCGCGGCATCACGCGTTTTCTTCCTCGGGGAGCAAAAACACTCGATTTTTAAAAACAGCTAATAATAACATTTTTAAGCATGGAATTCCACCCCGAATCACATTCTAGCATCCGTTATTACATTTGAGTCAAAAAAAATTTTTTTGCTCCTGGGCAGATTTTTTTCTGACCGCGGCATCACACGTTTTCTTCCTCGGGGAGCAAAAACACTCGATTTTTAAAAACAGCTAATAATAACATTTTGAAGCATGGAATTCCACCCCGAATCACATTCTAGCATCCGTTGTTACATTTGAGTCAAAAAAAATTTTTTGGTCCTGGGCAGATTTTTTTCTGACCACTGCATCACGCGTTTTCTTCCTCGGGGAGCAAAAACACTCGATTTTTAAAAACAGCTAATAATAAAATTTTGAAGCATGGAATTCCACCCCGAATCACATCCTAGCATCCATTCTTTCATTTGAGTCAAAAAAAATTTTTTCGTCTTGAGCAGCTTTTCTTCTGACCGCGGCATCACGTGTTTTCTTCCTCGGGCCTCAAAAACACTCGATTTTCAAAAGAAGGAAATAACAACATTTTTAAACATGGAATTCCACCCCGAATCACATCCTAACATCCGTTTTTCATTTGAGTCAAAAAAAAATTTTTGGTCCTGGGCAGCTTTTTTTCTGACCGCGGCATCACGCGTTTTCTTCCTCGGGGAGCAAAAACACTCCATTTTTAAAAACAGCTAATAATAACATTTTTACACATGGAATTCCACCCCGAATCACATTCTAGCATCCGTTATTACATTTGAGTCGAAAAAAAATTCTTTGCTCCTGGGCAGATTTTTTTCTGACCGCGGCATCACGCGTTTTCTTCCTCGGGGAGCAAAAAGACTCGATTTTTAAAAACAGCTAATAATAACATTTTTAAGCATGGAATTCCACCCCGAATCACATTCTAGCATCCATTATTACATTTGAGTCAAAAAAAAAATTTTTGCTCCTCGGCAGGTTTTTTTTCTGACCGCGGCATCACGCGTTTTCTTCCTCGGGGAGCAAAAACACTCGATTTTTAAAAACAGCTAATAATAACATTTTTAAGCATGGAATTCCACCCCGAATCACATTCTAGCATCCGTTATTACATTTGAGTCAAAAAAAATTTTTTTGCTCCTGGGTAGATTTTTTTCTGACCGCGGCATCACGCGTTTTCTTCTTCGGGGAGCAAAAACACTCGATTTTTAAAAACAGCTAATAATAACATTTTGAAGCATGGAATTCCACCCCGAATCACATTCTAGCATCCGTTGTTACATTTGAGTCAAAAAAAATTTTTTGGTCCTGGGCAGATTTTTTTCTGACAACTGCATCACGCGTTTTCTTCCTCGGGGAGCAAAAACACTCGATTTTTAAAAACAGCTAATAATAAAATTTTGAAGCATGGAATTCCACCCCGAATCACATCCTAGCATCCATTCTTTCATTTGAGTCAAAAAAAATTTTTTCGTCTTGAGCAGCTTTTCTTCTGACCGCGGCATCACGTGTTTTCTTCCTCGGGCCTCAAAAACACTCGATTTTCAAAAGAAGGAAATAACAACATTTTTAAACATGGAATTCCACCCCGAATCACATCCTAACATCCGTTTTTCATTTGAGTCAAAAAAAAAATTTTGGTCCTGGGCAGCTTTTTTTCTCACCGCGGCATCACGCGTTTTCTTCCTCGGGGAGCAAAAACACTCCATTTTTAAAAACAGCTAATAATAACATTTTTAAGCATGGAATTCCACCCCGAATCACATTCTAGCATCCATTATTACATTTGAGTCAAAAAAAAATTTTTGCTCCTCGGCAGTTTTTTTTCTGACCGCGGCATCACGCGTTTTCTTCCTCGGGGAGCAAAAACACTCGATTTTTAAAAACAGCTAATAATAACATTTTTAAGCATGGAATTCCACCCCGAATCACATTCTAGCATCCGTTATTACATTTGAGTCGAAAAAAAATTCTTTGCTCCTGGGCAGATTTTTTTCTGACCGCGGCATCACGCGTTTTCTTCCTCGGGGAGCAAAAAGACTCGATTTTTAAAAACAGCTAATAATAACATTTTTAAGCATGGAATTCCACCCCGAATCACATTCTAGCATCCATTATTACATTTGAGTCAAAAAAAAAATTTTTGCTCCTCGGCAGGTTTTTTTCTGACCGCGGCATCACGCGTTTTCTTCCTCGGGGAGCAAAAACACTCGATTTTTAAAAACAGCTAATAATAACATTTTGAAGCATGGAATTCCACCCCGAATCACATTCTAGCATCCGTTGTTACATTTGAGTCAAAAAAAATTTTTTGGTCCTGGGCAGATTTTTTTCTGACCACTGCATCACGTGTTTTCTTCCTCGGGGAGCAAAAACACTCGATTTTTAAAAACAGCTAATAATAAAATTTTGAAGCATGGAATTCCACCCCGAATCACATCCTAGCATCCATTCTTTCATTTGAGTCAAAAAAAATTTTTTCGTCTTGAGCAGCTTTTCTTCTGACCGCGGCATCACGTGTTTTCTTCCTCGGGCCTCAAAAACACTCGATTTTCAAAAGAAGGAAATAACAACATTTTTAAACATGGAATTCCACCCCGAATCACATCCTAACATCCGTTTTTCATTTGAGTCAAAAAAAAATTTTTGGTCCTGGGCAGCTTTTTTTCTGACCGCGGCATCACGCGTTTTCTTCCTCGGGGAGCAAAAACACTCCATTTTTAAAAACAGCTAATAATAACATTTTTACACATGGAATTCCACCCCGAATCACATTCTAGCATCCGTTATTACATTTGAGTCGAAAAAAAATTCTTTGCTCCTGGGCAGATTTTTTTCTGACCGCGGCATCACGCGTTTTCTTCCTCGGGGAGCAAAAAGACTCGATTTTTAAAAACAGCTAATAATAACATTTTTAAGCATGGAATTCCACCCCGAATCACATTCTAGCATCCATTATTACATTTGAGTCAAAAAAAAATTTTTTGCTCCTCGGCAGGTTTTTTTCTGACCGCGGCATCACACGTTTTCTTCCTCGGGGAGCAAAAACACTCGATTTTTAAAAACAGCTAATAATAACATTTTTAAGCATGGAATTCCACCCCGAATCACATTCTAGCATCCGTTATTACATTTGAGTCAAAAAAAATTTTTTTGCTCCTGGGTAGATTTTTTTCTGACTGCGGCATCACACGTTTTCTTCCTCGGAGAGCAAAAACACTCCATTTATAAAAACAGCTAATAATAACATTTTTAAGCATGGAATTCCACCCCGGATCACATTCTAGCATCCGTTGTTACATTTCAGTCAAAAAAATTTTTTTGGTCCTGGGCAGCTTTTTTTCTGACCGCGGCATCACGCGTTTTCTTCCTCGGGGAGCAAAAACACTCGATTTTTAAAAACAGCTAATAATAACATTTTTAAGCATGGAATTCCACCCCGAATCACATTCTAGCATCCATTATTACATTTGAGTCAAAAAAAAATTTTTGCTCCTCGGCAGGTTTTTTTCTGACCGCGGCATCACGCGTTTTCTTCCTCGCGGAGCAAAAACACTCGATTTTTAAAAACAGCTAATAATAACATTTTTAAGCATGGAATTCCACCCCGAATCACATTCTAGCATCCGTTATTACATTTGAGTCAAAAAAAAATTCTTTGCTCCTGGGCAGATTTTTTTCTGACCGCGGCATCACGGGTTTTCTTCCTCGGGGAGCAAAAACACTCGATTTTTAAAAACAGCTAATAATAACATTTTGAAGCATGGAATTCCACCCCGAATCACATTCTAGCATCCGTTGTTACATTTCAGTCAAAAAAATTTTTTTGGTCCTGGGCAGCTTTTTTTCTGACCGCGGCATCACGCGTTTTCTTCCTCGGGGAGCAAAAACACTCGATTTTTAAAAACAGCTAATAATAACATTTTTAAGCATGGAATTCCACCCAGAATCACATTCTAGCATCCGTTATTACATTTGAGTCAAAAAAAATTTTTTTGCTCCTGGGCAGATTTTTTTCTGACCGCGGCATCACACGTTTTCTTCCTCGGGGAGCAAAAACACTCGATTTTTAAAAACAGCTAATAATAACATTTTGAAGCATGGAATTCCACCCCGAATCACATTCTAGCATCCGTTGTTACATTTGAGTCAAAAAAAATTTTTTGGTCCTGGGCAGATTTTTTTCTGACCACTGCATCACGCGTTTTCTTCCTCGGGGAGCAAAAACACTCGATTTTTAAAAACAGCTAATAATAAAATTTTGAAGCATGGAATTCCACCCCGAATCACATCCTAGCATCCATTCTTTCATTTGAGTCAAAAAAATTTTTTTCGTCTTGAGCAGCTTTTCTTCTGACCGCGGCATCACGTGTTTTCTTCCTCGGGCGTCAAAAACACTCGATTTTCAAAAGAAGGAAATAACAACATTTTTAAACATGGAATTCCACCCCGAATCACATCCTAACATCCGTTTTTCATTTGAGTCAAAAAAAAATTTTTGGTCCTGGGCAGCTTTTTTTCTGACCGCGGCATCACGCGTTTTCTTCCTCGGGGAGCAAAAACACTCCATTTTTAAAAACAGCTAATAATAACATTTTTACACATGGAATTCCACCCCGAATCACATTCTAGCATCCATTATTACATTTGAGTCGAAAAAAAATTCTTTGCTCCTGGGCAGATTTTTTTCTGACCGCGGCATCACGCGTTTTCTTCCTCGGGGAGCAAAAAGACTCGATTTTTAAAAACAGCTAATAATAACATTTTTAAGCATGGAATTCCACCCCGAATCACATTCTAGCATCCATTATTACATTTGAGTCAAAAAAAAAATTTTTGCTCCTCGGCAGGTTTTTTTCTGACCGCGGCATCACGCGTTTTCTTCCTCGGGGAGCAAAAACACTCGATTTTTAAAAACAGCTAATAATAACATTTTTAAGCATGGAATTCCACCCCGAATCACATTCTAGCATCCGTTATTACATTTGAGTCAAAAAAAATTTTTTTGCTCCTGGGTAGATTTTTTTCTGACCGCGGCATCACGCGTTTTCTTCCTCGGGGAGCAAAAACACTCGATTTTTAAAAACAGCTAATAATAACATTTTTAAGCATGGAATTCCACCCCGAATCACATTCTAGCATCCGTTATTACATTTGAGTCAAAAAAAAATTCTTTGCTCCTGGGCAGATTTTTTTCTGACCGCGGCATCACGCGTTTTCTTCCTCGGGGAGCAAAAACACTCGATTTTTAAAAACAGCTAATAATAACATTTTGAAGCATGGAATTCCACCCCGAATCACATTCTAGCATCCATTATTACATTTGAGTCAAAAAAAAATTTTTGCTCCTCGGCAGGTTTTTTTCTGACCGCGGCATCATGCGTTTTCTTCCTCGGGGAGCAAAAACACTCGATTTTTAAAAACAGCTAATAATAACATTTTTAAGCATGGAATTCCACCCCGAATCACATTCTAGCATCCGTTATTACATTTGAGTCAAAAAAAAATTTTTTGCTCCTGGGTAGATTTTTTTCTGACTGCGGCATCACACGTTTTCTTCCTCGGAGAGCAAAAACACTCCATTTATAAAAACAGCTAATAATAACATTTTTAAGCATGGAATTCCACCCCGGATCACATTCTAGCATCCGTTGTTACATTTGAGTCAAAAAAATTTTTTTGGTCCTGGGCAGCTTTTTTTTCTGACCGCGGCATCACGCGTTTTCTTCCTCGGGCAGCAAAAACACTCGATTTTTAAAAACAGCTAATAATAACATTTTTAAGCATGGAATTCCACCCCGAATCACATTCTAGCATCCGTTATTACATTTGAGTCAAAAAAAAATTTTTTGCTCCTGGGCAGATTTTTTTCTGACCGCGGCATCACGCGTTTTCTTCCTCGGGGAGCAAAAACACTCGATTTTTAAAAACAGCTAATAATAACATTTTTAAGCATGGAATTCCACCCCGAATCACATTCTAGCATCCGTTATTACATTTGAGTCAAAAAAAAATTTTTTGCTCCTGGGCAGATTTTTTTCTGACCGCGGCATCACACGTTTTCTTCCTCGGGGAGCAAAAACACTCGATTTTTAAAAACAGCTAATAATAACATTTTGAAGCATGGAATTCCACCCCGAATCACATTCTAGCATCCGTTGTTACATTTGAGTCAAAAAAAATTTTTTGGTCCTGGGCAGATTTTTTTCTGACCACTGCATCACGCGTTTTCTTCCTCGGGGAGCAAAAACACTCGATTTTTAAAAACAGCTAATAATAACATTTTGAAGCATGGAATTCCACCCTGAATCACATTCTAGCATCCGTTATTACATTTGAGTCAAAAAAAATTTTTTTGCTCCTGGGCAGATTTTTTTCTGACCGCGGCATCACGGGTTTTCTTCCTCGGGGAGCAAAAACACTCGATTTTTAAAAACAGCTAATAATAACATTTTGAAGCATGGAATTCCACCCCGAATCACATTCTAGCATCCGTTGTTACATTTCAGTCAAAAAAATTTTTTTGGTCCTGGGCAGCTTTTTTTCTGACCGCGGCATCACGCGTTTTCTTCCTCGGGGAGCAAAAACACTCGATTTTTAAAAACAGCTAATAATAACATTTTGAAGCATGGAATTCCACCCCGAATCACATTCTAGCATCCGTTGTTACATTTGAGTCAAAAAAAATTTTTTGGTCCTGGGCAGATTTTTTTCTGACCACTGCATCACGCGTTTTCTTCCTCGGGGAGCAAAAACACTCGATTTTTAAAAACAGCTAATAATAAAATTTTGAAGCATGGAATTCCACCCCGAATCACATCCTAGCATCCATTCTTTCATTTGAGTCAAAAAAATTTTTTTCGTCTTGAGCAGCTTTTCTTCTGACCGCGGCATCACGTGTTTTCTTCCTCGGGCCTCAAAAACACTCGATTTTCAAAAGAAGGAAATAACAACATTTTTAAACATGGAATTCCACCCCGAATCACATCCTAACATCCGTTTTTCATTTGAGTCAAAAAAAAATTTTTGGTCCTGGGCAGCTTTTTTTCTGACCGCGGCATCACACGTTTTCTTCCTCGGGGAGCAAAAACACTCCATTTTTAAAAACAGCTAATAATAACATTTTTACACATGGAATTCCACCCCGAATCACATTCTAGCATCCGTTATTACATTTGAGTTGAAAAAAAATTCTTTGCTCCTGGGCAGATTTTTTTCTGACCGCGGCATCACGCGTTTTCTTCCTCGGGGAGCAAAAAGACTCGATTTTTAAAAACAGCTAATAATAACATTTTTAAGCATGGAATTCCACCCCGAATCACATTCTAGCATCCATTATTACATTTGAGTCAAAAAAAAATTTTTGCTCCTCGGCAGTTTTTTTTTCTGACCGCGGCATCACGCGTTTTCTTCCTCGGGGAGCAAAAACACTCGATTTTTAAAAACAGCTAATAATAACATTTTTAAGCATGGAATTCCACCCCGGATCACATTCTAGCATCCGTTGTTACATTTCAGTCAAAAAAATTTTTTTGGTCCTGGGCAGCTTTTTTTCTGACCGCGGCATCACGCGTTTTCTTCCTCGGGGAGCAAAAACACTCGATTTTTAAAAACAGCTAATAATAACATTTTTAAGCATGGAATTCCACCCCGAATCACATTCTAGCATCCATTATTACATTTGAGTCAAAAAAAAATTTTTGCTCCTCGGCAGGTTTTTTTCTGACCGCGGCATCACGCGTTTTCTTCCTCGGGGAGCAAAAACACTCGATTTTTAAAAACAGCTAATAATAACATTTTTAAGCATGGAATTCCACCCCGAATCACATTCTAGCATCCGTTATTACATTTGAGTCAAAAAAAAATTCTTTGCTCGTGGGCAGATTTTTTTCTGACCGCGGCATCACGCGTTTTCTTCCTCGGGGAGCAAAAAGACTCGATTTTTAAAAACAGCTAATAATAACATTTTTAAGCATGGAATTCCACCCCGAATCACATTCTAGCATCCATTATTACATTTGAGTCAAAAAAAAAATTTTTGCTCCTCGGCAGGTTTTTTTCTGACCGCGGCATCACGCGTTTTCTTCCTCGGGGAGCAAAAACACTCGATTTTTAAAAACAGCTAATAATAACATTTTTAAGCATGGAATTCCACCCCGAATCACATTCTAGCATCCGTTATTACATTTGAGTCAAAAAAAATTTTTTTGCTCCTGGGTAGACTTTTTTCTGACTGCGGCATCACACGTTTTCTTCCTCGGAGAGCAAAAACACTCCATTTATAAAAACAGCTAATAATAACATTTTTAAGCATGGAATTCCACCCCGGATCACATTCTAGCATCCGTTGTTACATTTCAGTCAAAAAAATTTTTTTGGTCCTGGGCAGCTTTTTTTCTGACCGCGGCATCACGCGTTTTCTTCCTCGGGGAGGAAAAACACTCGATTTTTAAAAACAGCTAATAATAACATTTTTAAGCATGGAATTCCACCCCGAATCACATTCTAGCATCCATTATTACATTTGAGTCAAAAAAAAATTTTTGCTCCTCGGCAGGTTTTTTTCTGACCGCGGCATCACGCGTTTTCTTCCTCGGGGAGCAAAAACACTCGATTTTTAAAAACAGCTAATAATAACATTTTTAAGCATGGAATTCCACCCCGAATCACATTCTAGCATCCGTTATTACATTTGAGTCAAAAAAAAATTTTTTGCTCCTGGGTAGATTTTTTTCTGACTGCGGCATCACACGTTTTCTTCCTCGGAGAGCAAAAACACTCCATTTATAAAAACAGCTAATAATAACATTTTTAAGCATGGAATTCCACCCCGGATCACATTCTAGTATCCGTTGTTACATTTGAGTCAAAAAAATTTTTTTAGTCCTGGGCAGCTTTTTTTCTGACCGCGGCATCACGCGTTTTCTTCCTCGGGCAGCAAAAACACTCGATTTTTAAAAACAGCTAATAATAACATTTTTAAGCATGGAATTCCACCCCGAATCACATTCTAGCATCCGTTATTACATTTGAGTCAGAAAAAAATTTTTTGCTCCTGGGCAGATTTTTTTCTGACCGCGGCATCACGCGTTTTCTTCCTCGGGGAGCAAAAACACTCGATTTTTAAAAACAGCTAATAATAACATTTTTAAGCATGGAATTCCACCCCGAATCACATTCTAGCATCCGTTATTACATTTGAGTCAAAAAAAATTTTTTTGCTCCTGGGCAGATTTTTTTCTGACCGCGGCATCACACGTTTTCTTCCTCGGGGAGCAAAAACACTCGATTTTTAAAAACAGCTAATAATAACATTTTTAAGCATGGAATTCCACCCCGAATCACATCCTAGCATCCATTCTTTCATTTGAGTCAAAAAAAATTTTTTCGTCTTGAGCAGCTTTTCTTCTGACCGCGGCATCACGTGTTTTCTTCCTCGGGCCTCAAAAACACTCGATTTTCAAAAGAAGGAAATAACAACATTTTTACACATGGAATTCCACCCCGAATCACATTCTAGCATCTGTTATTACATTTGAGTCGAAAAAAAATTCTTTGCTCCTGGGCAGATTTTTTTCTGACCGCGGCATCACGCGTTTTCTTCCTCGGGGAGCAAAAAGACTCGATTTTTAAAAACAGCTAATAATAACATTTTGAAGCATGGAATTCCACCCCGAATCACATTCTAGCATCCGTTGTTACATTTCAGTCAAAAAAATTTTTTTGGTCCTGGGCAGCTTTTTTTCTGACCGCGGCATCACGCGTTTTCTTCCTCGGGGAGCAAAAACACTCGATTTTTAAAAACAGCTAATAATAACATTTTTAAGCATGGAATTCCACCCCGAATCACATTCTAGCATCCGTTATTACATTTGAGTCAAAAAAAATTTTTTTGCTCCTGGGCAGATTTTTTTCTGACCGCGGCATCACACGTTTTCTTCCTCGGGGAGCAAAAACACTCGATTTTTAAAAACAGCTAATAATAACATTTTGAAGCATGGAATTCCACCCCGAATCACATTCTAGCATCCTTTGTTACATTTGAGTCAAAAAAAATTTTTTGGTCCTGGTCAGATTTTTTTCTGACCACTGCATCACGCGTTTTCTTCCTCGGGGAGCAAAAACACTCGATTTTTAAAAACAGCTAATAATAACATTTTTAAGCATGGAATTCCACCCCGAATCACATCCTAGCATCCATTCTTTCATTTGAGTCAAAAAAAATTTTTTCGTCTTGAGCAGCTTTTCTTCTGACCGCGGCATCACATGTTTTCTTCCTCGGGCCTCAAAAACACTCGATTTTCAAAAGAAGGAAATAACAACATTTTTAAACATGGAATTCCACCCCGAATCACATCCTAACATCCGTTTTTCATTTGAGTCAAAAAAAAATTTTTGGTCCTGGGCAGCTTTTTTTCTGACCGCGGCATCACGCGTTTTCTTCCTCGGGGAGCAAAAACACTCGATTTTTAAAAACAGCTAATAATAACATTTTTAAGCATGGAATTCCACCCCGAATCACATTCTAGCATCCATTATTACATTTGAGTCAAAAAAAAATTTTTTGCTCCTCGGCAGGTTTTTTTCTGACCGCGGCATCACGCGTTTTCTTCCTCGGGGAGCAAAAACACTCGATTTTTAAAAACAGCTAATAATAACATTTTTAAGCATGGAATTCCACCCCGAATCACATTCTAGCATCCGTTATTACATTTGAGTCAAAAAAAAATTTTTTGCTCCTGGGTAGATTTTTTTCTGACTGCGGCATCACACGTTTTCTTCCTCGGAGAGCAAAAACACTCCATTTATAAAAACAGCTAATAATAACATTTTTAAGCATGGAATTCCACCCCGGATCACATTCTAGCATCCGTTGTTACATTTGAGTCAAAAAAATTTTTTTGGTCCTGGGCAGCTTTTTTTCTGACCGCGGCATCATGCGTTTTCTTCCTCGGGGAGCAAAAACACTCGATTTTTAAAAACAGCTAATAATAACATTTTTAAGCATGGAATTCCACCCCGAATCACATTCTAGCATCCGTTATTACATTTGAGTCAAAAAAAAATTTTTTGCTCCTGGGCAGATTTTTTTCTGACCGCGGCATCACGCGTTTTCTTCCTCGGGGAGCAAAAACACTCGATTTTTAAAAACAGCTAATAATAACATTTTTAAGCATGGAATTCCACCCCGAATCACATTCTAGCATCCGTTATTACATTTCAGTCAAAAAAATTTTTTTGGTCCTGGGCAGCTTTTTTTCTGACCGCGGCATCACGCGTTTTCTTCCTCGGGGAGCAAAAACACTCGATTTTTAAAAACAGCTAATAATAACATTTTGAAGCATGGAATTCCACCCCGAATCACATTCTAGCATCCGTTGTTACATTTGAGTCAAAAAAATTTTTTTGGTCCTGGGCAGATTTTTTTCTGACCACTGCATCACGCGTTTTCTTCCTCGGGGAGCAAAAACACTCGATTTTTAAAAACAGCTAATAATAACATTTTTAAGCATGGAATTCCACCCCGAATCACATCCTAGCATCCATTCTTTCATTTGAGTCAAAAAAAATTTTTTCGTCTTGAGCAGCTTTTCTTCTGACCGCGGCATCACGTGTTTTCTTCCTCGGGCCTCAAAAACACTCGATTTTCAAAAGAAGGAAATAACAACATTTTTAAACATGGAATTCCACCCCGAATCACATCCTAACATCCGTTTTTCATTTGAGTCAAAAAAAAATTTTTGGTCCTGGGCAGCTTTTTTTCTGACCGCGGCATCACGCGTTTTCTTCCTCGGGGAGCAAAAACACTCCATTTTTAAAAACAGCTAATAATAACATTTTTACACATGGAATTCCACCCCGAATCACATTCTAGCATCCGTTATTACATTTGAGTCGAAAAAAAATTCTTTGCTCCTGGGCAGATTTTTTTCTGACCGCGGCATCACACGTTTTCTTCCTCGGAGAGCAAAAACACTCCATTTATAAAAACAGCTAATAATAACATTTTTAAGCATGGAATTCCACCCCGGATCACATTCTAGCATCCGTTGTTACATTTGAGTCAAAAAAATTTTTTTGGTCCTGGGCAGCTTTTTTTCTGACCGCGGCATCATGCGTTTTCTTCCTCGGGGAGCAAAAACACTCGATTTTTTAAAAACAGCTAATAATAACATTTTTAAGCATGGAATTCCACCCCGAATCACATTCTAGCATCCGTTATTACATTTGAGTCAAAAAAAAATTTTTTGCTCCTGGGCAGATTTTTTTCTGACCGCGGCATCACGCGTTTTCTTCCTCGGGGAGCAAAAACACTCGATTTTTAAAAACAGCTAATAATAACATTTTTAAGCATGGAATTCCACCCCGAATCACATTCTAGCATCCGTTATTACATTTCAGTCAAAAAAATTTTTTTGGTCCTGGGCAGCTTTTTTTCTGACCGCGGCATCACGCGTTTTCTTCCTCGGGGAGCAAAAACACTCGATTTTTAAAAACAGCTAATAATAACATTTTGAAGCATGGAATTCCACCCCGAATCACATTCTAGCATCCGTTGTTACATTTGAGTCAAAAAAAATTTTTTGGTCCTGGGCAGATTTTTTTCTGACCACTGCATCACGCGTTTTCTTCCTCGGGGAGCAAAAACACTCGATTTTTAAAAACAGCTAATAATAACATTTTTAAGCATGGAATTCCACCCCGAATCACATCCTAGCATCCATTCTTTCATTTGAGTCAAAAAAATTTTTTTCGTCTTGAGCAGCTTTTCTTCTGACCGCGGCATCACGTGTTTTCTTCCTCGGGCCTCAAAAACACTCGATTTTCAAAAGAAGGAAATAACAACATTTTTAAACATGGAATTCCACCCCGAATCACATCCTAACATCCGTTTTTCATTTGAGTCAAAAAAAAATTTTTGGTCCTGGGCAGCTTTTTTTCTGACCGCGGCATCACGCGTTTTCTTCCTCGGGGAGCAAAAACACTCCATTTTTAAAAACAGCTAATAATAACATTTTTACACATGGAATTCCACCCCGAATCACATTCTAGCATCCGTTATTACATTTGAGTCGAAAAAAAATTCTTTGCTCCTGGGCAGATTTTTTTCTGACCGCGGCATCACACGTTTTCTTCCTCGGGGAGCAAAAAGACTCGATTTTTAAAAACAGCTAATAATAACATTTTTAAGCATGGAATTCCACCCCGAATCACATTCTAGCATCCATTATTACATTTGAGTCAAAAAAAAAAATTTTTGCTCCTCGGCAGGTTTTTTTCTGACCGCGGCATCACACGTTTTCTTCCTCGGGGAGCAAAAACACTCGATTTTTAAAAACAGCTAATAATAACATTTTTAAGCATGGAATTCCACCCCGAATCACATTCTAGCATCCGTTATTACATTTGAGTCAAAAAAAAATTTTTTGCTCCTGGGCAGATTTTTTTCTGACCGCGGCATCACGGGTTTTCTTCCTCGGGGAGCAAAAACACTCGATTTTTAAAAACAGCTAATAATAACATTTTGAAGCATGGAATTCCACCCCGAATCACATTCTAGCATCCGTTGTTACATTTCAGTCAAAAAAATTTTTTTGGTCCTGGGCAGCTTTTTTTCTGACCGCGGCATCACGCGTTTTCTTCCTCGGGGAGCAAAAACACTCGATTTTTAAAAACAGCTAATAATAACATTTTTAAGCATGGAATTCCACCCCGAATCACATTCTAGCATCCGTTATTACATTTGAGTCAAAAAAAAATTTTTTGCTCCTGGGCAGATTTTTTTCTGACCGCGGCATCACACGTTTTCTTCCTCGGGGAGCAAAAACACTCAATTTTTAAAAACAGCTAATAATAACATTTTGAAGCATGGAATTCCACCCCGAATCACATTCTAGCATCCGTTGTTACATTTGAGTCAAAAAAAATTTTTTGGTCCTGGGCAGATTTTTTTCTGACCACTGCATCACGCGTTTTCTTCCTCGGGGAGCAAAAACACTCGATTTTTAAAAACAGCTAATAATAACATTTTTAAGCATGGAATTCCACCCCGAATCACATCCTAGCATCCATTCTTTCATTTGAGTCAAAAAAAAATTTTTCGTCTTGAGCAGCTTTTCTTCTGACCGCGGCATCACGTGTTTTCTTCCTCGGGCCTCAAAAACACTCGATTTTCAAAAGAAGGAAATAACAACATTTTTAAACATGGAATTCCACCCCGAATCACATCCTAACATCCGTTTTTCATTTGAGTCAAAAAAAAATTTTTGGTCCTGGGCAGCTTTTTTTCTGACCGCGGCATCACGCGTTTTCTTCCTCGGGGAGCAAAAACACTCCATTTTTAAAAACAGCTAATAATAACATTTTTACACATGGAATTCCACCCCGAATCACATTCTAGCATCCGTTATTACATTTGAGTCGAAAAAAAATTCTTTGCTCCTGGGCAGATTTTTTTCTGACCGCGGCATCACGCGTTTTCTTCCTCGGGGAGCAAAAAGACTCGATTTTTAAAAACAGCTAATAATAACATTTTTAAGCATGGAATTCCACCCCGAATCACATTCTAGCATCCATTATTACATTTGAGTCAAAAAAAAAATTTTTGCTCCTCGGCAGGTTTTTTTCTGACCGCGGCATCAGACGTTTTCTTCCTCGGGGAGCAAAAACACTCGATTTTTAAAAACAGCTAATAATAACATTTTTAAGCATGGAATTCCACCCCGAATCACATTCTAGCATCCGTTATTACATTTGAGTCAAAAAAAATTTTTTTGCTCCTGGGTAGATTTTTTTCTGACTGCGGCATCACACGTTTTCTTCCTCGGAGAGCAAAAACACTCCATTTATAAAAACAGCTAATAATAACATTTTTAAGCATGGAATTCCACCCCGAATCACATTCTAGCATCTGTTATTACATTTGAGTCGAAAAAAAATTCTTTGCTCCTGGGCAGATTTTTTTCTGACCGCGGCATCACACGTTTTCTTCCTCGGGGAGCAAAAAGACTCGATTTTTAAAAACAGCTAATAATAACATTTTTAAGCATGGAATTCCACCCCGAATCACATTCTAGCATCCATTATTACATTTGAGTCAAAAAAAAAATTTTTACTCCTCGGCAGGTTTTTTTCTGACCGCGGCATCACACGTTTTCTTCCTCGGGGAGCAAAAACACTCGATTTTTAAAAACAGCTAATAATAACATTTTTAAGCATGGAATTCCACCCCGAATCACATTCTAGCATCCGTTATTACATTTGAGTCAAAAAAAAATTTTTTGCTCCTGGGCAGATTTTTTTCTGACCGCGGCATCACGGGTTTTCTTCCTCGGGGAGCAAAAACACTCGATTTTTAAAAACAGCTAATAATAACATTTTGAAGCATGGAATTCCACCCCGAATCACATTCTAGCATCCGTTGTTACATTTCAGTCAAAAAAATTTTTTTGGTCCTGGGCAGCTTTTTTTCTGACCGCGGCATCACGCGTTTTCTTCCTCGGGGAGCAAAAACACTCGATTTTTAAAAACAGCTAATAATAACATTTTTAAGCATGGAATTCCACCCCGAATCACATTCTAGCATCCGTTATTACATTTGAGTCAAAAAAAAATTTTTTGCTCCTGGGCAGATTTTTTTCTGACCGCGGCATCACACGTTTTCTTCCTCGGGGAGCAAAAACACTCAATTTTTAAAAACAGCTAATAATAACATTTTGAAGCATGGAATTCCACCCCGAATCACATTCTAGCATCCGTTGTTACATTTGAGTCAAAAAAAATTTTTTGGTCCTGGGCAGATTTTTTTCTGACCACTGCATCACGCGTTTTCTTCCTCGGGGAGCAAAAACACTCGATTTTTAAAAACAGCTAATAATAACATTTTTAAGCATGGAATTCCACCCCGAATCACATCCTAGCATCCATTCTTTCATTTGAGTCAAAAAAAAATTTTTCGTCTTGAGCAGCTTTTCTTCTGACCGCGGCATCACGTGTTTTCTTCCTCGGGCCTCAAAAACACTCGATTTTCAAAAGAAGGAAATAACAACATTTTTAAACATGGAATTCCACCCCGAATCACATCCTAACATCCGTTTTTCATTTGAGTCAAAAAAAAATTTTTGGTCCTGGGCAGCTTTTTTTCTGACCGCGGCATCACGCGTTTTCTTCCTCGGGGAGCAAAAACACTCCATTTTTAAAAACAGCTAATAATAACATTTTTACACATGGAATTCCACCCCGAATCACATTCTAGCATCCGTTATTACATTTGAGTCGAAAAAAAATTCTTTGCTCCTGGGCAGATTTTTTTCTGACCGCGGCATCACGCGTTTTCTTCCTCGGGGAGCAAAAAGACTCGATTTTTAAAAACAGCTAATAATAACATTTTTAAGCATGGAATTCCACCCCGAATCACATTCTAGCATCCATTATTACATTTGAGTCAAAAAAAAAATTTTTGCTCCTCGGCAGGTTTTTTTCTGACCGCGGCATCAGACGTTTTCTTCCTCGGGGAGCAAAAACACTCGATTTTTAAAAACAGCTAATAATAACATTTTTAAGCATGGAATTCCACCCCGAATCACATTCTAGCATCCGTTATTACATTTGAGTCAAAAAAAATTTTTTTGCTCCTGGGTAGATTTTTTTCTGACTGCGGCATCACACGTTTTCTTCCTCGGAGAGCAAAAACACTCCATTTATAAAAACAGCTAATAATAACATTTTTAAGCATGGAATTCCACCCCGGATCACATTCTAGCATCCGTTGTTACATTTCAGTCAAAAAAATTTTTTTGGTCCTGGGCAGCTTTTTTTCTGACCGCGGCATCACGCGTTTTCTTCCTCGGGGAGCAAAAACACTCGATTTTTAAAAACAACTAATAATAACATTTTTAAGCATGGAATTCCACCCCGAATCACATTCTAGCATCCGTTATTACATTTGAGTCAAAAAAAAATTTTTTGCTCCTGGGCAGATTTTTTTCTGACCGCGGCATCACGGGTTTTCTTCCTCGGGGAGCAAAAACACTCGATTTTTAAAAACAGCTAATAATAACATTTTTAAGCATGGAATTCCACCCCGAATCACATCCTAGCATCCATTCTTTCATTTGAGTCAAAAAAAATTTTTTCGTCTTGAGCAGCTTTTCTTCTGACCGCGGCATCACGTGTTTTCTTCCTCGGGCCTCAAAAACACTCGATTTTCAAAAGAAGGAAATAACAACATTTTTAAACATGGAATTCCACCCCGAATCACATCCTAACATCCGTTTTTCATTTGAGTCAAAAAAAAATTTTTGGTCCTGGGCAGCTTTTTTTCTGACCGCGGCATCACGCGTTTTCTTCCTCGGGGAGCAAAAACACTCCATTTTTAAAAACAGCTAATAATAACATTTTTACACATGGAATTCCACCCCGAATCACATTCTAGCATCCGTTATTACATTTGAGTCGAAAAAAAATTCTTTGCTCCTGGGCAGATTTTTTTCTGACCGCGGCATCACACGTTTTCTTCCTCGGGGAGCAAAAAGACTCGATTTTTAAAAACAGCTAATAATAACATTTTTAAGCATGGAATTCCACCCCGAATCACATTCTAGCATCCATTATTACATTTGAGTCAAAAAAAAAATTTTTGCTCCTCGGCAGGTTTTTTTCTGACCGCGGCATCACACGTTTTCTTCCTCGGGGAGCAAAAACACTCGATTTTTAAAAACAGCTAATAATAACATTTTTAAGCATGGAATTCCACCCCGAATCACATTCTAGCATCCGTTATTACATTTGAGTCAAAAAAAAAATTTTTGCTCCTGGGCAGATTTTTTTCTGACCGCGGCATCACGGGTTTTCTTCCTCGGGGAGCAAAAACACTCGATTTTTAAAAACAGCTAATAATAACATTTTGAAGCATGGAATTCCACCCCGAATCACATTCTAGCATCCGTTATTACATTTGAGTCAAAAAAAAATTTTTTGCTCCTGGGCAGATTTTTTTCTGACCGCGGCATCACACGTTTTCTTCCTCGGGGAGCAAAAACACTCAATTTTTAAAAACAGCTAATAATAACATTTTGAAGCATGGAATTCCACCCCGAATCACATTCTAGCATCCGTTGTTACATTTGAGTCAAAAAAAATTTTTTGGTCCTGGGCAGATTTTTTTCTGACCACTGCATCACGCGTTTTCTTCCTCGGGGAGCAAAAACACTCGATTTTTAAAAACAGCTAATAATAACATTTTTAAGCATGGAATTCCACCCCGAATCACATCCTAGCATCCATTCTTTCATTTGAGTCAAAAAAAAATTTTTCGTCTTGAGCAGCTTTTCTTCTGACCGCGGCATCACGTGTTTTCTTCCTCGGGCCTCAAAAACACTCGATTTTCAAAAGAAGGAAATAACAACATTTTTAAACATGGAATTCCACCCCGAATCACATCCTAACATCCGTTTTTCATTTGAGTCAAAAAAAAATTTTTGGTCCTGGGCAGATTTTTTTCTGACCGCGGCATCACGCGTTTTCTTCCTCGGGGAGCAAAAACACTCCATTTTTAAAAACAGCTAATAATAACATTTTTACACATGGAATTCCACCCCGAATCACATTCTAGCATCCGTTATTACATTTGAGTCGAAAAAAAATTCTTTGCTCCTGGGCAGATTTTTTTCTGACCGCGGCATCACGCGTTTTCTTCCTCGGGGAGCAAAAAGACTCGATTTTTAAAAACAGCTAATAATAACATTTTTAAGCATGGAATTCCACCCCGAATCACATTCTAGCATCCGTTATTACATTTGAGTCAAAAAAAATTTTTTTGCTCCTGGGCAGATTTTTTTCTGACCGCGGCATCACGCGTTTTCTTCCTCGGGGAGCAAAAACACTCGATTTTTAAAAACAACTAATAATAACATTTTTAAGCATGGAATTCCACCCCGAATCACATTCTAGCATCCGTTATTACATTTGAGTCAAAAAAAAATTTTTTGCTCCTGGGCAGATTTTTTTCTGACCGCGGCATCACGGGTTTTCTTCCTCGGGGAGCAAAAACACTCGATTTTTAAAAACAGCTAATAATAACATTTTGAAGCATGGAATTCCACCCCGAATCACATTCTAGCATCCGTTGTTACATTTGAGTCAAAAAAAATTTTTTGGTCCTGGGCAGCTTTTTTTCTGACCGCGGCATCACGCGTTTTCTTCCTCGGGGAGCAAAAACACTCGATTTTTAAAAACAGCTAATAATAACATTTTTAAGCATGGAATTCCACCCCGAATCACATTCTAGCATCCGTTATTACATTTGAGTCAAAAAAAATTTTTTTGCTCCTGGGCAGATTTTTTTCTGACCGCGGCATCACACGTTTTCTTCCTCGGGGAGCAAAAACACTCGATTTTTAAAAACAGCTAATAATAACATTTTTAAGCATGGAATTCCACCCCGAATCACATTCTAGCATCCGTTATTACATTTGAGTCAAAAAAAATTTTTTTGCTCCTGGGCAGATTTTTTTCTGACCGCGGCATCACACGTTTTCTTCCTCGGGGAGCAAAAACACTCGATTTTTAAAAACAGCTAATAATAACATTTTTAAGCATGGAATTCCACCCCGAATCACATTCTAGCATCCGTTATTACATTTGAGTCAAAAAAAAATTCTTTGCTCCTGGGCAGATTTTTTTCTGACCGCGGCATCACGCGTTTTCTTCCTCGGGGAGCAAAAAGACTCGATTTTTAAAAACAGCTAATAATAACATTTTTAAGCATGGAATTCCACCCCGAATCACATTCTAGCATCCATTATTACATTTGAGTCAAAAAAAAATTTTTTGCTCCTCGGCAGGTTTTTTTCTGACCGCGGCATCACGCGTTTTCTTCCTCGGGGAGCAAAAACACTCGATTTTTAAAAACAGCTAATAATAACATTTTAAAGCATGGAATTCCACCCCGAATCACATTCTAGCATCCGTTATTACATTTGAGTCAAAAAAAAATTTTTTGCTCCTGGGTAGATTTTTTTCTGACTGCGGCATCACACGTTTTCTTCCTCGGAGAGCAAAAACACTCCATTTATAAAAACAGCTAATAATAACATTTTTAAGCATGGAATTCCACCCCGGATCACATTCTAGCCTCCGTTGTTACATTTGAGTCAAAAAATTTTTTTTGGTCCTGGGCAGCTTTTTTTCTGACCGCGGCATCACGCGTTTTCTTCCTCGGGGAGCAAAAACACTCGATTTTTAAAAACAGCTAATAATAACATTTTTAAGCATGGAATTCCACCCCGAATCACATTCTAGCATCCGTTATTACATTTGAGTCAAAAAAAATTTTTTTGCTCCTGGGCAGATTTTTTTCTGACCGCGGCATCACACGTTTTCTTCCTCGGGGAGCAAAAACACTCGATTTTTAAAAACAGCTAATAATAACATTTTTAAGCATGGAATTCCACCCCGAATCACATTCTAGCATCCGTTATTACATTTGAGTCAAAAAAAATTTTTTTGCTCCTGGGCAGATTTTTTTCTGACCGCGGCATCACACGTTTTCTTCCTCGGGGAGCAAAAACACTCGATTTTTAAAAACAGCTAATAATAACATTTTTAAGCATGGAATGCCACCCCGAATCACATTCTAGCATCCGTTATTACATTTGAGTCAAAAAAAAATTCTTTGCTCCTGGGCAGATTTTTTTCTGACCGCGGCATCACGCGTTTTCTTCCTCGGGGAGCAAAAAGACTCGATTTTTAAAAACAGCTAATAATAACATTTTTAAGCATGGAATTCCACCCCGAATCACATTCTAGCATCCATTATTACATTTGAGTCAAAAAAAAATTTTTTGCTCCTCGGCAGGTTTTTTTCTGACCGCGGCATCACGCGTTTTCTTCCTCGGGGAGCAAAAACACTCGATTTTTAAAAACAGCTAATAATAACATTTTTAAGCATGGAATTCCACCCCGAATCACATTCTAGCATCCGTTATTACATTTGAGTCAAAAAAAAATTTTTTGCTCCTGGGTAGATTTTTTTCTGACTGCGGCATCACACGTTTTCTTCCTCGGAGAGCAAAAACACTCCATTTATAAAAACAGCTAATAATAACATTTTTAAGCATGGAATTCCACCCCGGATCACATTCTAGCCTCCGTTGTTACATTTAAGTCAAAAAATTTTTTTTGGTCCTGGGCAGCTTTTTTTCTGACCGCGGCATCACGCGTTTTCTTCCTCGGGGAGCAAAAACACTCGATTTTTAAAAACAGCTAATAATAACATTTTTAAGCATGGAATTCCACCCCGAATCACATTCTAGCATCCGTTATTACATTTGAGTCAAAAAAAATTTTTTTGCTCCTGGGCAGATTTTTTTCTGACCGCGGCATCACGCGTTTTCTTCCTCGGGGAGCAAAAACACTCGATTTTTAAAAACAACTAATAATAACATTTTTAAGCATGGAATTCCACCCCGAATCACATTCTAGCATCCGTTATTACATTTGAGTCAAAAAAAAATTTTTTGCTCCTGGGCAGATTTTTTTCTGACCGCGGCATCACGGGTTTTCTTCCTCGGGGAGCAAAAACACTCGATTTTTAAAAACAGCTAATAATAACATTTTGAAGCATGGAATTCCACCCCGAATCACATTCTAGCATCCGTTGTTACATTTCAGTCAAAAAAATTTTTTTGTTCCTGGGCAGCTTTTTTTCTGACCGCGGCATCACACGTTTTCTTCCTCGGGGAGCAAAAACACTCGATTTTTAAAAACAGCTAATAATAACATTTTGAAGCATGGAATTCCACCCCGAATCACATTCTAGCATCCGTTATTACATTTGAGTCAAAAAAAATTTTTTTGCTCCTGGGCAGATTTTTTTCTGACCGCGGCATCACACGTTTTCTTCCTCGGTGAGCAAAAACACTCGATTTTTAAAAACAGCTAATAATAACATTTTGAAGCATGGAATTCCACCCCGAATCACATTCTAGCATCCGTTGTTACATTTGAGTCAAAAAAAATTTTTTGGTCCTGGGCAGCTTTTTTTCTGTCCGCGGCATCACGCGTTTTCTTCCTCGGGGAGCAAAAACACTCCATTTTTAAAAACAGCTAATAATAACATTTTTACACATGGAATTCCACCCCGAATCACATTCTAGCATCCGTTATTACATTTGAGTCAAAAAAAAATTCTTTGCTCCTGGGCAGATTTTTTTCTGACCGCGGCATCACGCGTTTTCTTCCTCGGGGAGCAAAAAGACTCGATTTTTAAAAACAGCTAATAATAACATTTTTAAGCATGGAATTCCACCCCGAATCACATTCTAGCATCCATTATTACATTTGAGTCAAAAAAAAAAATTTTTGCTCCTCGGCAGGTTTTTTTCTGACCGCGGCATCACGCGTTTTCTTCCTCGGGGAGCAAAAACACTCGATTTTTAAAAACAGCTAATAATAACATTTTTAAGCATGGAATTCCACCCCGAATCACATTCTAGCATCCGTTATTACATTTGAGTCAAAAAAAAATTTTTTGCTCCTGGGTAGATTTTTTTCTGACTGCGGCATCACACGTTTTCTTCCTCGGAGAGCAAAAACACTCCATTTATAAAAACAGCTAATAATAACATTTTTAAGCATGGAATTCCACCCCGGATCACATTCTAGCATCCGTTGTTACATTTGAGTCAAAAAAATTTTTTTGGTCCTGGGCAGCTTTTTTTCTGACCGCGGCATCACGCGTTTTCTCCCTCGGGGAGCAAAAACACTTGATTTTTAAAAACAGCTAATAATAACATTTTTAAGCATGGAATTCCACCCCGAATCACATTCTAGCATCCGTTATTACATTTGAGTCAAAAAAAATTTTTTTGCTCCTGGGCAGATTTTTTTCTGACCGCGGCATCACGGGTTTTCTTCCTCGGGGAGCAAAAACACTCGATTTTTAAAAACAGCTAATAATAACATTTTGAAGCATGGAATTCCACCCCGAATCACATTCTAGCATCCGTTGTTACATTTCAGTCAAAAAAATTTTTTTGGTCCTGGGCAGCTTTTTTTCTGACCGCGGCATCACACGTTTTCTTCCTCGGGGAGCAAAAACACTCGATTTTTAAAAACAGCTAATAATAACATTTTGAAGCATGGAATTCCACCCCGAATCACATTCTAGCATCCGTTATTACATTTGAGTCAAAAAAAATTTTTTTGCTCCTGGGCAGATTTTTTTCTGACCGCGGCATCACACGTTTTCTTCCTCGGGGAGCAAAAACACTCGATTTTTAAAAACAGCTAATAATAACATTTTGAAGCATGGAATTCCACCCCGAATCACATTCTAGCATCCGTTGTTACATTTGAGTCAAAAAAAATTTTTTGGTCCTGGGCAGCTTTTTTTCTGTCCGCGGCATCACGCGTTTTCTTCCTCGGGGAGCAAAAACACTCCATTTTTAAAAACAGCTAATAATAACATTTTTACACATGGAATTCCACCCCGAATCACATTCTAGCATCCGTTATTACATTTGAGTCAAAAAAAAATTCTTTGCTCCTGGGCAGATTTTTTTCTGACCGCGGCATCACGCGTTTTCTTCCTCGGGGAGCAAAAAGACTCGATTTTTAAAAACAGCTAATAATAACATTTTTAAGCATGGAATTCCACCCCGAATCACATTCTAGCATCCATTATTACATTTGAGTCAAAAAAAAATTTTTGCTTGTCGGCAGGTTTTTTTCTGACCGCGGCATCACGCGTTTTCTTCCTCGGGGAGCAAAAACACTCGATTTTTAAAAACAGCTAATAATAACATTTTTAAGCATGGAATTCCACCCCAAATCACATTCTAGCATCCATTATTACATTTGAGTCAAAAAAAAATTTTTTGCTCCTGGGTAGATTTTTTTCTGACTGCGGCATCACACGTTTTCTTCCTCGGAGAGCAAAAACACTCCATTTATAAAAACAGCTAATAATAACATTTTTAAGCATGGAATTCCACCCCAGATCACATTCTAGCATCCGTTGTTACATTTGAGTCAAAAAAATTTTTTGGTCCTGGGCAGCTTTTTTTCTGACCGCGGCATCACGCGTTTTCTTCCTCGGGGAGCAAAAACACTCGATTTTTAAAAACAGCTAATAATAACATTTTTAAGCATGGAATTCCACCCCGAATCACATTCTAGCATCCGTTATTACATTTGAGTCAAAAAAAATTTTTTTGCTCCTGGGCAGATTTTTTTCTGACCGCGGCATCACGCGTTTTCGTCCTCGGGGAGCAAAAACACTCGATTTTTAAAAACAACTAATAATAACATTTTTAAGCATGGAATTCCACCCCGAATCACATTCTAGCATCCGTTATTACATTTGAGTCAAAAAAAAATTTTTTGCTCCTGGGCAGATTTTTTTCTGACCGCGGCATCACGGGTTTTCTTCCTCGGGGAGCAAAAACACTCGATTTTTAAAAACAGCTAATAATAACATTTTGAAGCATGGAATTCCACCCCGAATCACATTCTAGCATCCGTTGTTACATTTCAGTCAAAAAAATTTTTTTGGTCCTGGGCAGCTTTTTTTCTGACCGCGGCATCACACGTTTTCTTCCTCGGGGAGCAAAAACACTCGATTTTTAAAAACAGCTAATAATAACATTGTGAAGCATGGAATTCCACCCCGAATCACATTCTAGCATCCGTTGTTACATTTGAGTCAAAAAAAAAATTTTTGGTCCTGGGCAGCTTTTTTTCTGACCGCGGCATCACGCGTTTTCTTCCTCTGGCAGCAAAAACACTCGATTTTTAAAAGCAGGGAATAACATCATTTTTAAACAAGGAATTCCACCCCGAATCACATCCTAGCATCCATTCTTTCATTTGAGTCAAAAAAAATTTTTTTCGTCCTGAGCAGCTTTTTTTCTGACCTCGGCATCACGCGTTTTCTTCCTCAGGCCTCAAAAACACTCGATTTTCAAAAGAAGGAAATAACAACATTTTGAAACATGGAATTCCACTCTGAATCACATCCTAACATCCATTTTTCATTTGAGTCAAAAAAAATTTTTTTGCTCCTGGGCAGCTCTTTTTCTGACCGCGGCATAACAGGTTTTATTCCTCGGGCAGCAAAAACACTCGATTTTTAAAAACAGCTAATAATAACATTTTTAAGCATGGAATTCCACCCCGAATCACATTCTAGCATCCGTTATTACATTTGAGTCAAAAAAAATTTTTTGGTCCTGGGCAGCTTTTTTTCTGACCACGGCATCACGCGTTTTATTCCTCGGGGAGCAAAAACACTCGATTTTTAAAAACAGCTAATAATAACATTTTTAAGTATGGAATTCCACCCCGAATCACATTCTAGCATCCATTCTTTCATTTGAGACAAAAAATTTTTGCGTCCTGAGCAGCTTTTTTTCTGACCTCGGCATCACGCGTTTTCTTCCTCTGGCAGCAAAAACACTCGATTTTTAAAAGCAGGGAATAACATCATTTTTAAACAAGGAATTCCACCCCGAATCACATCCTAGCATCCATTCTTTCATTTGAGTCAAAAAAAATTTTGTCGTCCTGAGCAGCTTTTTTTCTGACCGCGGCATCACGCGTTTTCTTCCTCGGGGAGCAAAAACACTCGATTTTTAAAAACAGCTAATAATAACCTTTTTAAGCATGGAATTCCACCCCGAATCACATTTTAGTATCCATTATTACATTTGAGTCAAAAAAAAAATTTTTGCTCCTCGGCAGGTTTTTTTCTGACCGCGGCATCACGCGTTTTCTTCCTCGGGGAGCAAAAACACTCGATTTTTAAAAACAGCTAATAATAACATTTTTAAGCATGGAATTCCACCCCGAATCACATTCTAGCATCCGTTATTACATTTGAGTCAAAAAAAAATTTTTTGCTCCTGGGTAGATTTTTTTCTGACTGCGGCATCACACGTTTTCTTCCTCGGAGAGCAAAAACACTCCATTTATAAAAACAGCTAATAATAACATTTTTAAGCATGGAATTCCATCCCGGATCACATTCTAGCATCCGTTGTTACATTTGAGTCAAAAAAAATTTTTTGGTCCTGGGCAGCTTTTTTTCTGTCCGCGGCATCACGCGTTTTCTTCCTCGGGGAGCAAAAACACTCCATTTTTAAAAACAGCTAATAATAACATTTTTACACATGGAATTCCACCCCGAATCACATTCTAGCATCCGTTATTACATTTGAGTCAAAAAAAAATTCTTTGCTCCTGGGCAGATTTTTTTCTGACCGCGGCATCACGCGTTTTCTTCCTCGGGGAGCAAAAAGACTCGATTTTTAAAAACAGCTAATAATAACATTTTTAAGCATGGAATTCCACCCCGAATCACATTCTAGCATCCATTATTACATTTGAGTCAAAAAAAAAATTTTTGCTTCTCGGCAGGTTTTTTTCTGACCGCGGCATCACGCGTTTTCTTCCTCGGGGAGCAAAAACACTCGATTTTTAAAAACAGCTAATAATAACATTTTTAAGCATGGAATTCCACCCCGAATCACATTCTAGCATCCATTATTACATTTGAGTCAAAAAAAAATTTTTTGCTCCTGGGTAGATTTTTTTCTGACTGCGGCATCACACGTTTTCTTCCTCGGAGAGCAAAAACACTCCATTTATAAAAACAGCTAATAATAACATTTTTAAGCATGGAATTCCACCCCAGATCACATTCTAGCATCCGTTGTTACATTTGAGTCAAAAAAATTTTTTTGGTCCTGGGCAGCTTTTTTTCTGACCGCGGCATCACGCGTTTTCTTCCTCGGGGAGCAAAAACACTCGATTTTTAAAAACAGCTAATAATAACATTTTTAAGCATGGAATTCCACCCCGAATCACATTCTAGCATCCGTTATTACATTTGAGTCAAAAAAAATTTTTTTGCTCCTGGGCAGATTTTTTTCTGACCGCGGCATCACGCGTTTTCGTCCTCGGGGAGCAAAAACACTCGATTTTTAAAAACAACTAATAATAACATTTTTAAGCATGGAATTCCACCCCGAATCACATTCTAGCATCCGTTATTACATTTGAGTCAAAAAAAAAATTTTTGCTCCTGGGCAGATTTTTTTCTGACCGCGGCATCACGGGTTTTCTTCCTCGGGGAGCAAAAACACTCGATTTTTAAAAACAGCTAATAATAACATTTTGAAGCATGGAATTCCACCCCGAATCACATTCTAGCATCCGTTGTTACATTTCAGTCAAAAAAATTTTTTTGGTCCTGGGCAGCTTTTTTTCTGACCGCGGCATCACACGTTTTCTTCCTCGGGGAGCAAAAACACTCGATTTTTAAAAACAGCTAATAATAACATTGTGAAGCATGGAATTCCACCCCGAATCACATTCTAGCATCCGTTGTTACATTTGAGTCAAAAAAAAAATTTTTGGTCCTGGGCAGCTTTTTTTCTGACCGCGGCATCACGCGTTTTCTTCCTCTGGCAGCAAAAACACTCGATTTTTAAAAGCAGGGAATAACATCATTTTTAAACAAGGAATTCCACCCCGAATCACATCCTAGCATCCATTCTTTCATTTGAGTCAAAAAAAATTTTTTTCGTCCTGAGCAGCTTTTTTTCTGACCTCGGCATCACGCGTTTTCTTCCTCAGGCCTCAAAAACACTCGATTTTCAAAAGAAGGAAATAACAACATTTTGAAACATGGAATTCCACTCTGAATCACATCCTAACATCCGTTTTTCATTTGAGTCAAAAAAAATTTTTTTGCTCCTGGGCAGCTCTTTTTCTGACCGCGGCATAACAGGTTTTATTCCTCGGGCAGCAAAAACACTCGATTTTTAAAAACAGCTAATAATAACATTTTTAAGCATGGAATTCCACCCCGAATCACATTCTAGCATCCGTTATTACATTTGAGTCAAAAAAAATTTTTTGGTCCTGGGCAGCTTTTTTTCTGACCACGGCATCACGCGTTTTATTCCTCGGGGAGCAAAAACACTCGATTTTTAAAAGCAGGGAATAACATCATTTTTAAACAAGGAATTCCACCCCGAATCACATCCTAGCATCCATTCTTTCATTTGAGTCAAAAAAAATTTTGTCGTCCTGAGCAGCTATTTTTCTGACCGCGGCATCACGCGTTTTCTTCCTCGGGGAGCAAAAACACTCGATTTTTAAAAACAGCTAATAATAACCTTTTTAAGCATGGAATTCCACCCCGAATCACATTTTAGTATCCATTATTACATTTGAGTCAAAAAAAAAATTTTTGCTCCTCGGCAGGTTTTTTTCTGACCGCGGCATCACGCGTTTTCTTCCTCGGGGAGCAAAAACACTCGATTTTTAAAAACAGCTAATAATAACATTTTTAAGCATGGAATTCCACCCCGAATCACATTCTAGCATTCGTTATTACATTTGAGTCAAAAAAAAATTTTTTGCTCCTGGGTAGATTTTTTTCTGACTGCGGCATCACACGTTTTCTTCCTCGGAGAGCAAAAACACTCCATTTATAAAAACAGCTAATAATAACATTTTTAAGCATGGAATTCCACCCCGGATCACATTCTAGCATCCGTTGTTACATTTGAGTCAAAAAAATTTTTTTGGTCTTGGGCAGCTTTTTTTCTGACCGCGGCATCACGCGTTTTCTTCCTCGGGGAGCAAAAACACTCGATTTTTAAAAACAGCTAATAATAACATTTTTAAGCATGGAATTCCACCCCGAATCACATTCTAGCATCCGTTATTACATTTGAGTCAAAAAAAATTTTTCTCCTCCTGGGCAGATTTTTTTCTGACCGCGGCATCACGCGTTTTCTTCCTCGGGGAGCAAAAACACTCGATTTTTAAAAACAACTAATAATAACATTTTTAAGCATGGAATTCCACCCCGAATCACATTCTAGCATCCGTTGTTACATTTCAGTCAAAAAAATTTTTTTGGTCCTGGGCAGCTTTTTTTCTGACCGCGGCATCACACGTTTCCTTCCTCGGGGAGCAAAAACACTCGATTTTTAAAAACAGCTAATAATAACATTTTTAAGCATGGAATTCCACCCCGAATCACATTCTAGCATCCGTTATTACATTTGAGTCAAAAAAAATTTTTTTGCTCCTGGGCAGATTTTTTTCTGACCGCGGCATCACACGTTTTCTTCCTCGGGGAGCAAAAACACTCCATTTATAAAAACAGCTAATAATAACATTTTTAAGCATGGAATTCCACCCCGAATCACATTCTAGCATCCGTTGTTACATTTGAGTCAAAAAAAAATTTTTGGTCCTGGGCAGCTTTTTTTCTGACCACGGCATCACGCGTTTTATTCCTCGGGGAGCAAAAACACTCGATTTTTAAAAACAGCTAATAATAACATTTTTAAGTATGGAATTCCACCCCGAATCACATTCTAGCATCCGTTATTACATTTGAGTCAAAAAAAAATTTTTTGCTCCTGGGCAGATTTTTTTCTGACCGCGGCATCACGGGTTTTCTTCCTCGGGGAGCAAAAACACTCGATTTTTAAAAACAGCTAATAATAACATTTTGAAGCATGGAATTCCACCCCGAATCACATTCTAGCATCCGTTGTTACATTTCAGTCAAAAAAATTTTTTTGGTCCTGGGCAGCTTTTTTTCTGACCGCGGCATCACACGTTTCCTTCCTCGGGGAGCAAAAACACTCGATTTTTAAAAACAGCTAATAATAACATTTTTAAGCATGGAATTCCACCCCGAATCACATTCTAGCATCCGTTATTACATTTGAGTCAAAAAAAATTTTTTTGCTCCTGGGCAGATTTTTTTCTGACCGCGGCATCACACGTTTTCTTCCTCGGGGAGCAAAAACACTCGATTTTTAAAAACAGCTAATAATAACATTGTGAAGCATGGAATTCCACCCCGAATCACATTCTAGCATCCGTTGTTACATTTGAGTCAAAAAAAATTTTTTGGTCCTGGGCAGCTTTTTTTCTGACCACGGCATCACGCGTTTTATTCCTCGGGGAGCAAAAACACTCGATTTTTAAAAACAGCTAATAATAACATTTTTAAGTATGGAATTCCACCCCGAATCACATTCTAGCATCCGTTATTACATTTGAGTCAAAAAAAAAATTTTTGGTCCTGGGCAGCTTTTTTTCTGACCGCGGCATCACGCGTTTTCTTCCTCTGGCAGCAAAAACACTCGATTTTTAAAAGCAGGGAATAACATCATTTTTAAACAAGGAATTCCACCCCGAATCACATCCTAGCATCCATTCTTTCATTTGAGTCAAAAAAAATTTTTTCGTCCTGAGCAGCTTTTTTTCTGACCGCGGCATCACGCGTTTTCTTCCTCGGGGAGCAAAAACACTCGATTTTTAAAAACAGCTAATAATAACATTTTTAAACATGGAATTCCACCCCTAATCACATTCTAGCATCCGTTATTACATTTGACTCAAAAAAAATTTTTTTGCTCCTGGGCAGCTTTTTTTCTGACCACGGCATCACGCGTTTTATTCCTCGGGGAGCAAAAACACTCGATTTTTAAAAACAGCTAATAATAACATTTTTAAGTATGGAATTCCACCCCGAATCACATTCTAGCATCCGTTATTACATTTGAGTCAAAAAAAAATTTTTTGCTCCTGGGCAGATTTTTTTCTGACCGCGGCATCACGGGTTTTCTTCCTCGGGGAGCAAAAACACTCGATTTTTAAAAACAGCTAATAATAACATTTTGAAGCATGGAATTCCACCCCGAATCACATTCTAGCATCCGTTGTTACATTTCAGTCAAAAAAATTTTTTTGGTCCTGGGCAGCTTTTTTTCTGACCGCGGCATCACACGTTTCCTTCCTCGGGGAGCAAAAACACTCGATTTTTAAAAACAGCTAATAATAACATTTTTAAGCATGGAATTCCACCCCGAATCACATTCTAGCATCCGTTATTACATTTGAGTCAAAAAAAATTTTTTTGCTCCTGGGCAGATTTTTTTCTGACCGCGGCATCACACGTTTTCTTCCTCGGGGAGCAAAAACACTCGATTTTTAAAAACAGCTAATAATAACATTGTGAAGCATGGAATTCCACCCCGAATCACATTCTAGCATCCGTTGTTACATTTGAGTCAAAAAAAATTTTTTGGTCCTGGGCAGCTTTTTTTCTGACCACGGCATCACGCGTTTTATTCCTCGGGGAGCAAAAACACTCGATTTTTAAAAACAGCTAATAATAACATTTTTAAGTATGGAATTCCACCCCGAATCACATTCTAGCATCCGTTATTACATTTGAGTCAAAAAAAAAATTTTTGGTCCTGGGCAGCTTTTTTTCTGACCGCGGCATCACGCGTTTTCTTCCTCTGGCAGCAAAAACACTCGATTTTTAAAAGCAGGGAATAACATCATTTTTAAACAAGGAATTCCACCCCGAATCACATCCTAGCATCCATTCTTTCATTTGAGTCAAAAAAAATTTTTTCGTCCTGAGCAGCTTTTTTTCTGACCGCGGCATCACGCGTTTTCTTCCTCGGGGAGCAAAAACACTCGATTTTTAAAAACAGCTAATAATAACATTTTTAAACATGGAATTCCACCCCTAATCACATTCTAGCATCCGTTATTACATTTGACTCAAAAAAAATTTTTTTGCTCCTGGGCAGATTTTTTTCTGACTGCGGCATCACGCGTTTTCTTCCTCGGGGAGCAAAAACACTCGATTTTTAAAAACAGCTAATAATAACATTTATAAGCATGGAATTCCACCCCGAATCACATTGTAGCATCCGTTATTACATTTGAGTCAAAAAAATTTTTTTGGTCCTGGGCAGCTTTTTTTCTGACCGCGGCATCACGCGTTTTCTTCCTCGGGGAGCAAAAACACTCGATTTTTAAAAACAGCTAATAATAACATTTTTAAGCATGGAATTCCACCCCGAATCACATTCTAGCATCCGTTGTTACATTTGAGTCAAAAAAATATTTTTGGTCCTGGGCAGCGTTTTTTCTGACCGCGGCATCACGCGTTTTCTTCCTCGGGGAGCAAAAACACTCGATTTTTAAAAACAGCTAATAATAACATTTATAAGCATGGAATTCCACCCCGAATCACATTGTAGCATCCGTTATTACATTTGAGTCAAAAAAAAATTTTTTGCTCCTGGGCAGATTTTTTTCTGACCGCGGCATCACGCGTTTTCTTCCTCGGGCAGCAAAAACACTCGATTTTTAAAAACAGCTAATAATAACATTTTTAAACATGGAATTCCACCCCGAATCACATTCTAGCATCCGTTATTACATTTGAGTCAAAAAAAATTTTTTGCTCCTGGGCATATTTTTTTCTGACCGCGGCATCACGCGTTTTCTTCCTCGGGGAGCAAAAACACTCGATTTTTAAAAACAGCTAATAATAACATTTATAAGCATGGAATTCCACCCCGAATCACATTCTAGCATCCGTTATTACATTTGAGTCAAAAAAATATTTTTGGTTCTGGGCAGATTTTTTTTTTCACCGCGGCATCACGCGTTTTCTTCCTCGGGGAGCAAAAACACTCGATTTTTAAAAACAGCTAATAATAACATTTTTAAGCATGGAATTCCACCCCGAATCACATTCTAGCATCCGTTATTACATTTGAGTCAAAAAAAAATTTTTTGCTCCTGGGCAGATTTTTTTCTGACCGCGGCATCACGCGTTTTCTTCCTCGGGCAGCAAAAACACTCGATTTTTAAAAACAGCTAATAATAACATTTTTAAACATGGAATTCCACCCCGAATCACATTCTAGCATCCGTTATTACATTTGAGTCAAAAAAAATTTTTTTGCTCCTGGGCAGATTTTTTTCTGACCGCGGCATCACGCGTTTTCTTCCTCGGGGAGCAAAAACACTCGATTTTTAAAAACAGCTAATAATAACATTTATAAGCATGGAATTCCACCCCGAATCACATTGTAGCATCCGTTATTACATTTGAGTCAAAAAAAATTTTTTGGTCCTGGGCAGCTTTTTTTCTGACCGCGGCATCACGCGTTTTCTTCCTCGGGGAGCAAAAACACTCGATTTTTAAAAACACCTAATAATAACATTTTTAAGCATGGAATTCCACCCCGAATCACATTCTAGCATCCGTTGTTACATTTGAGTCAAACAAATATTTTTGGTCCTGGGCAGCATTTTTTCTGACCGCGGCATCACGCGTTTTCTTCCTCGGGGAGCAAAAACACTCGATTTTTAAAAACAGCTAATAATAACATTTTTAAGCATGGAATTCCACCCCGAATCACATTCTAGCATCCGTTGTTACATTTGAGTCAAAAAAGTATTTTTGGTCCTGGGCAGCATTTTTTCTGACCGCGGCATCACGCGTTTTCTTCCTCGGGCAGCAAAAACACTCGATTTTTAAAAACAGGTAATAATAACATTTATAAGCATGGAATTCCACCCTGAATCACATTCTAGCATCCGTTATTACATTTGAGTCAAAAAAATATTTTTGGTTCTGGGCAGATTTTTTTTTTTCACCGCGGCATCACGCGTTTTCTTCCTCGGGGAGCAAAAACACTCGATTTTTAAAAAACAGCTAATAATAACATTTTTAAGCATGGAATTCCACCCCGAATCACATTCTAGCATCCGTTATTACATTTGAGTCAAAAAATATTTTTGGTTCTGGGCAGATTTTTTTTTGACCGCGGCATCACGCGTTTTCTTCCTCGGGCAGCAAAAACACTCGATTTTTAAAAACAGCTAATAATAACATTTTTAAACATGGAATTCCACCCCGAATCACATTCTCGCATCCGTTGTTACATTTGAGTCAAAAAAATATTTTTGGTCCTGGGCAGCATTTTTTCTGACCGCGGCATCACGCGTTTTCTTCCTCGGGGAGCAAAAACACTCGATTTTTAAAAACAGCTAATAATAACATTTTTAAGCATGGAATTCCACCCCGAATCACATTCTAGTATCCGTTGTTACATTTGAGTCAAAAAAGTATTTTTGGTCCTGGGCAGCATTTTTTCTGACCGCGGCATCACGCGTTTTCTTCCTCGGGCAGCAAAAACACTCGATTTTTAAAAACAGGTAATAATAACATTTATAAGCATGGAATTCCACCCCGAATCACATTCTAGCATCCGTTATTACATTTGAGTCAAAAAAATATTTTTGGTTCTGGGCAGATTTTCTTTTTCACCGCGGCATCACGCGTTTTCTTCCTCGGGGAGCAAAAACACTCGATTTTTAAAAACAGCTAATAATAACATTTTTAAGCACGGAATTCCACCCCGAATCACATTCTAGCATCCGTTATTACATTTGAGTCAAAAAAAATTTTTTTGCTCCTGGGCAGATATTTTTCTGACCGCGGCATCACGCGTTTTCTTCCTCGGGGAGCAAAAACACTCGATTTTTAAAAACAGCTAATAATAACATTTATAAGCATGGAATTCCACCCCGAATCACATTGTAGCATCCGTTATTACATTTGAGTCAAAAAATTTTTTTTTGGTCCTGGGCAGCTTTTTTTCTGACCGCGGCATCACGCGTTTTCTTCCTCGGGGAGCAAAAACACTCGATTTTTAAAAACAGCTAATAATAACATTTTTAAGCATGGAATTCCACCCCGAATCACATTCTAGCATCCGTTGTTACATTTGAGTCAAAAAAATATTTTTGGTCCTGGGCAGCGTTTTTTCTGACCGCGGCATCACGCGTTTTCTTCCTCGGGGAGCAAAAACACTCGATTTTTAAAAACAGCTAATAATAACATTTTTAAGCATGGAATTCCACCCCGAATCACATTCTAGCATCCGTTGTTACATTTGAGTCAAAAAAGTATTTTTGGTCCTGGGCAGCGTTTTTTCTGACCGCGGCATCACGCGTTTTCTTCCTCGGGGAGCAAAAACACTCGATTTTTAAAAACAGCTAATAATAACATTTTTAAGCATGGAATTCCACCCCGAATCACATTCTAGCATCCGTTATTACATTTGAGTCAAAAAAATATTTTTGGTTCTGGGCAGATTTTTTTTTTCACCGCGGCATCACGCGTTTTCTTCCTCGGGGAGCAAAAACACTCGATTTTTAAAAACAGCTAATAATAACATTTTAAAGCATGGAATTCCACCCCTAATCACATTCTAGCATCCGTTATTACATTTGAGTCAAAAAAAAATTTTTTGCTCCTGGGCAGCTTTTTTTCTGACCTCGGCATCACGCGTTTTCTTCCTCGGGGAGCAAAAACACTCGATTTTTAAAAACAGCTAATAATAACATTTATAAGCATGGAATTCCACCCCGAATCACATTGTAGCATCCGTTATTACATTTGAGTCAAAAAAAATTTTTTTGGTCCTGGGCAGCTTTTTTTCTGACCGCGGCATCACGCGTTTTCTTCCTCGGGGAGCAAAAACACTCGATTTTTAAAAACAGCTAATAATAACATTTTTAAGCATGGAATTCCACCCCGAATCACATTCTAGCATCCGTTGTTACATTTGAGTCAAAAAAATATTTTTGGTCCTGGGCAGCGTTTTTTCTGACCGCGGCATCACGCGTTTTCTTCCTCGGGGAGCAAAAACACTCGATTTTTTAAAACAGCTAATAATAACATTTTTAAGCATGGAATTCCACCCCGAATCACATTCTAGCATCCGTTGTTACATTTGAGTCAAAAAAATATTTTTGGTCCTGGGCAGCTTTTTTTCTGACCGCGGCATCACGCGTTTTCTTCCTCAGGGAGCAAAAACACTCGATTTTTAAAAACAGCCAATAATAACATTTTTAAGCATGGAATTCCACCCCGAATCACATTCTAGCATCCGTTGCTACATTTGAGTCAAAAAAGTATTTTTGGTCCTGGGCAGCGTTTTTTCTGACCGCGGCATCACGCGTTTTCTTCCTCGGGCAGCAAAAACACTCGATTTTTAAAAACAGCTAATAATAACATTTTTAAGCATGGAATTCCACCCCGAATCACATTCTAGCATCCGTTATTACATTTGAGTCAAAAAAATATTTTTGGTTCTGGGCAGATTTTTTTTTTCACCGCGGCATCACGCGTTTTCTTCCTCGGGGAGCAAAAACACTCAATTTTTAAAAACAGCTAATAATAACATTTATAAGCATGGAATTCCACCCCGAATCACATTGTAGCATCCGTTATTACATTTGAGTCAAAAAAAATTTTTTTGGTCCTGGGCAGCTTTTTTTCTGACCGCGGCATCACGCGTTTTCTTCCTCGGGGAGCAAAAACACTCGATTTTTAAAAACACCTAATAATAACATTTTAAAGCATGGAATTCCACCCCTAATCACATTCTAGCATCCGTTATTACATTTGAGTCAAAAAAAAATTTTTTGCTCCTGGGCAGATTTTTTTCTGACCGCGGCATCACGCGTTTTCTTCCTCGGGCAGCAAAAACACTCGATTTTTAAAAACAGGTAATAATAACATTTATAAGCATGGAACTCCACCCCGAATCACATTCTAGCATCCGTTATTACATTTGAGTCAAAAAAATATTTTTGGTTCTGGGCAGATTTTTTTTTTCACCGCGGCATCACGCGTTTTCTTCCTCGGGGAGCAAAAACACTCGATTTTTAAAAACAGCTAATAATAACATTTTTAAGCATGGAATTCCACCCCGAATCACATTCTAGCATCCGTTGTTACATTTGAGTCAAAAAAGTATTTTTGGTCCTGGGCAGCATTTTTTCTGACCGCGGCATCACGCGTTTTCTTCCTCGGGGAGCAAAAACACTCGATTTTTAAAAACAGCTAATAATAACATTTTAAAGCATGGAATTCCACCCCTAATCACATTCTAGCATCCGTTATTACATTTGAGTCAAAAAAAAATTTTTTGCTCCTGGGCAGATTTTTTTCTGACCGCGGCATCACGCGTTTTCTTCCTCGGGCAGCAAAAACACTCGATTTTTAAAAACAGGTAATAATAACATTTATAAGCATGGAATTCCACCCCGAATCACATTCTAGCATCCGTTATTACATTTGAGTCAAAAAAATATTTTTGGTTCTGGGCAGATTTTTTTTTTTCACCGCGGCATCACGCGTTTTCTTCCTCGGGGAGCAAAAACACTCGATTTTTAAAAACAGCTAATAATAACATTTTTAAGCATGGAATTCCACCCCGAATCACATTCTAGCATCCGTTATTACATTTGAGTCAAAAAATATTTTTGGTTCTGGGCAGATTTTTTTTTGACCGCGGCATCACGCGTTTTCTTCCTCGGGCAGCAAAAACACTCGATTTTTAAAAACAGCTAATAATAACATTTTTAAACATGGAATTCTACCCCGAATCACATTCTAGCATCCGTTATTACATTTGAGTCAAAAAAAATTTTTTTGCTCCTGGGCAGATTTTTTTCTGACCGCGGCATCACGCGTTTTCTTCCTCGGGGAGCAAAAACACTCGATTTTTAAAAACAGCTAATAATAACATTTTTAAGCATGGAATTCCACCCCGAATCACATTCTAGCATCCGTTATTACATTTGAGTCAAAAAAATTTTTTTGCTCCTGGGCAGATTTTTTTCTGACCGCGGCATCACGGGTTTTCTTCCTCGGGCAGCAAAAACACTTGATTTTTAAAAACAGCTAATAATAACATTTTTAAGCATGGAATTCCACCCCGAATCACATTCTAGCATCCGTTATTACATTTGAGTCAAAAAAACTTTTTTTGCTCCTGGGCAGATTTTTTTCTGACCGCGGCATCACGCGTTTTCTTCCTCGGGCAGCAAAAACACTCGATTTTTAAAAACAGCTAATAATAACATTTTTAAGCATGGAATTCCACCCCGAATCACATTCTAGCATCCGTTGTTACATTTGAGTCAAAAAAATATTTTTGGTCCTGGGCAGCGTTTTTTCTGACCGAGGCATCACGCGTTTTCTATCTCGGGCAGCAAAAACACTCGATTTTTAAAAACAGCTAATAATAACATTTTTAAACATGGAATTCTACCCCGAATCACATTCTAGCATCCGTTATTACATTTGAGTCAAAAAAAATTTTTTTGCTCCTGGGCAGATTTTTTTCTGACCGCGGCATCACGCGTTTTCTTCCTCGGGGAGCAAAAACACTCGATTTTTAAAAACAGCTAATAATAACATTTTTAAGCATGGAATTCCACCCCGAATCACATTCTAGCATCCGTTATTACATTTGAGTCAAAAAAATTTTTTTGCTCCTGGGCAGATTTTTTTCTGACCGCGGCATCACGGGTTTTCTTCCTCGGGCAGCAAAAACACTTGATTTTTAAAAACAGCTAATAATAACATTTTTAAGCATGGAATTCCACCCCGAATCACATTCTAGCATCCGTTATTACATTTGAGTCAAAAAAACTTTTTTTGCTCCTGGGCAGATTTTTTTCTGACCGCGGCATCACGCGTTTTCTTCCTCGGGCAGCAAAAACACTCGATTTTTAAAAACAGCTAATAATAACATTTTTAAGCATGGAATTCCACCCCGAATCACATTCTAGCATCCGTTGTTACATTTGAGTCAAAAAAATATTTTTGGTCCTGGGCAGCGTTTTTTCTGACCGAGGCATCACGCGTTTTCTTCCTCGGGGAGCAAAAACACTCGATTTTTAAAAACAGCTAATAATAACATTTTTAAGCATGGAATTCCACCCCGAATCACATTCTAGCATCCGTTATTACATTTGAGTCAAAAAAATATTTTTGGTTCTGGGCAGATTTTTTTTTTCACCGCGGCATCACGGGTTTTCTTCCACGGGGAGCAAAAACACTCGATTTTTAAAAACAGCTAATAATAACATTTTTAAGCATGGAATTCCACCCCGAATCACATTCTAGCATCCGTTATTACATTTGAGTCAAAAAAATATTTTTGGTTCTGGGCAGATTTTTTTTTTCACCGCGGCATCACGCGTTTTCTTCCTCGGGGAGCAAAAACACTCGATTTTTAAAAACAGCTAATAATAACATTTTTAAGCATGGAATTCCACCCCGAATCACATTCTAGCATCCGTTATTACATTTGAGTCAAAAAAACTTTTTTTGCTCCTGGGCAGATTTTTTTCTGACCGCGGCATCACGCGTTTTCTTCCTCGGGCAGCAAAAACACTCGATTTTTAAAAACAGCTAATAATAACATTTTTAAGCATGGAATTCCACCCCGAATCACATTCTAGCATCCGTTATTACATTTGAGTCAAAAAAACTTTTTTTGCTCCTGGGCAGATTTTTTTCTGACCGCGGCATCACGCGTTTTCTTCCTCGGGGAGCAAAAACACTCGATTTTTAAAAACAGCTAATAATAACATTTTTAAGCATGGAATTCCACCCCGAATCACATTCTAGCATCCGTTATTACATTTGAGTCAAAAAAATATTTTTGGTTCTGGGCAGATTTTTTTTTTCACCGCGGCATCACGCGTTTTCTTCCTCGGGGAGCAAAAACACTCGATTTTTAAAAACAGCTAATAATAACATTTATAAGCATGGAATTCCACCCCAAATCACATTCTAGCATCCGTTATTACATTTGAGTCAAAAAAAATTTTTTTGCTCCTGGGCAGATTTTTTTCTGACCGCGGCATCACGCGTTTTCTTCCTCGGGGAGCAAAAACACTCGATTTTTAAAAACAGCTAATAATAACATTTTTAAGCATGGAATTCCACCCCGAATCACATTCTAGCATCCGTTATTACATTTGAGTCAAAAAAATATTTTTGGTTCTGGGCAGATTTTTTTTTTCACCGCGGCATCACGCGTTTTCTTCCTCGGGGAGCAAAAACACTCGATTTTTAAAAACAGCTAATAATAACATTTATAAGCATGGAATTCCACCCCAAATCACATTCTAGCATCCGTTATTACATTTGAGTCAAAAAAAATTTTTTTGCTCCTGGGCAGATTTTTTTCTGACCGCGGCATCACGCGTTTTCTTCCTCGGGGAGCAAAAACACTCGATTTTTAAAAACAGCTAATAATAACATTTTTAAGCATGGAATTCCACCCCGAATCACATTCTAGCATCCGTTATTACATTTGAGTCAAAAAAAATTTTTTTGCTCCTGGGCAGATTTTTTTCTGACCGCGGCATCACGCGTTTTCTTCCTCGGGGAGCAAAAACACTCGATTTTTAAAAACAGCTAATAATAACATTTTTAAGCATGGAATTCCACCCCGAATCACATTCTAGCATCCGTTGTTACATATGAGTCAAACAAATATTTTTGCTCCTGGGCAGATTTTTTTCTGACCGCGGCATCACGCGTTTTCTTCCTCGGGGAGCAAAAACACTCGATTTTTAAAAACAGCTAATAATAACATTTTTAAGCATGGAATTCCACCCCGAATCACATTCTAGCATCCCTTATTACATTGGAGTCAAAAGAAAAAAATTTTGCTCCTGGGCAGATTTTTTTCTGACCGCGGCATCACGCGTTTTCTTCCTCGGGCAGCAAAAACACTCGATTTTTAAAAACAGCTAATAATAACATTTTTAAACATGGAATTCCACCCCTAATCACATTCTAGCATCCGTTATTACATTTGAGTCAAAAAAAATTTTTTTGCTCCTGGGCAGATTTTTTTCTGACCGCGGCATCATGCGTTTTCTTCCTCGGGGAGCAAAAACACTCGATTTTTAAAAACAGCTAATAATAACATTTATAAGCATGGAATTCCACCCCGAATCACATTCTAGCATCCGTTATTACATTTGAGTCAAAAAAAAATTTTTTGCTCCTGGGCAGATTTTTTTCTGACCGCGGCATCACGCGTTTTCTTCCTCGGGGAGCAAAAACACTCGATTTTTAAAAACAGCTAATAATAACATTTATAAGCATGGAATTCCACCCCGAATCACATTCTAGCATCCGTTATTACATTTGAGTCAAAAAAACTTTTTTTGCTCCTGGGCAGATTTTTTTCTGACCGCGGCATCACGCGTTTTCTTCCTCGGGCAGCAAAAACACTCGATTTTTAAAAACAGCTAATAATAACATTTTTAAGCATGGAATTCCACCCCGAATCACATTCTAGCATCCGTTATTACATTTGAGTCAAAAAAAATATTTTTGGTCCTGGGCAGATTTTTTTCTGACCGCGGCATCACGCGTTTTCTTCCTCGGGGAGCAAAAACACTCGATTTTTAAAAACAGCTAATAATAACATTTATAAGCATGGAATTCCACCCCGAATCACATTGTAGCATCCGTTATTACATTTGAGTCAAAAAAATTTTTTTTGCTCCTGGGCAGATTTTTTTCTGACCGCGGCATCACGCGTTTTCTTCCTCGGGGAGCAAAAACACTCGATTTTTAAAAACAGCTAATAATAACATTTTTAAGCATGGAATTCCACCCCGAATCACATTCTAGCATCCGTTATTACATTTGAGTCAAAAAAATATTTTTGGTTCTGGGCAGATTTTTTTTTTCACCGCGGCATCACGCGTTTTCTTCCTCGGGGAGCAAAAACACTCGATTTTTAAAAACAGCTAATAATAACATTTATAAGCATGGAATTCCACCCCAAATCACATTCTAGCATCCGTTATTACATTTGAGTCAAAAAAAATTTTTTTGCTCCTGGGCAGATTTTTTTCTGACCGCGGCATCACGCGTTTTCTTCCTCGGGGAGCAAAAACACTCGATTTTTAAAAACAGCTAATAATAACATTTTTAAGCATGGAATTCCACCCCGAATCACATTCTAGCATCCGTTATTACATTTGAGTCAAAAAAATATTTTTGGTTCTGGGCAGATTTTTTTTTTCACCGCGGCATCACGCGTTTTCTTCCTCGGGGAGCAAAAACACTCGATTTTTAAAAACAGCTAATAATAACATTTATAAGCATGGAATTCCACCCCAAATCACATTCTAGCATCCGTTATTACATTTGAGTCAAAAAAAATTTTTTTGCTCCTGGGCAGATTTTTTTCTGACCGCGGCATCACGCGTTTTCTTCCTCGGGGAGCAAAAACACTCGATTTTTAAAAACAGCTAATAATAACATTTTTAAGCATGGAATTCCACCCCGAATCACATTCTAGCATCCGTTATTACATTTGAGTCAAAAAAAATTTTTTTGCTCCTGGGCAGATTTTTTTCTGACCGCGGCATCACGCGTTTTCTTCCTCGGGGAGCAAAAACACTCGATTTTTAAAAACAGCTAATAATAACATTTTTAAGCATGGAATTCCACCCCGAATCACATTCTAGCATCCGTTGTTACATATGAGTCAAACAAATATTTTTGCTCCTGGGCAGATTTTTTTCTGACCGCGGCATCACGCGTTTTCTTCCTCGGGGAGCAAAAACACTCGATTTTTAAAAACAGCTAATAATAACATTTTTAAGCATGGAATTCCACCCCGAATCACATTCTAGCATCCGTTATTACATTTGAGTCAAAAAAAAATTTTTTGCTCCTGGGCAGATTTTTTTTTTCACCGCGGCATCACGCGTTTTCTTCCTCGTGGAGCAAAAACACTCGATTTTTAAAAACAGCTAATAATAACATTTTTAAGCATGGAATTCCACCCCGAATCACATTCTAGCATCCCTTATTACATTGGAGTCAAAAGAAAAAAATTTTGCTCCTGGGCAGATTTTTTTCTGACCGCGGCATCACGCGTTTTCTTCCTCGGGCAGCAAAAACACTCGATTTTTAAAAACAGCTAATAATAACATTTTTAAACATGGAATTCCACCCCTAATCACATTCTAGCATCCGTTATTACATTTGAGTCAAAAAAAATTTTTTTGCTCCTGGGCAGATTTTTTTCTGACCGCGGCATCATGCGTTTTCTTCCTCGGGGAGCAAAAACACTCGATTTTTAAAAACAGCTAATAATAACATTTATAAGCATGGAATTCCACCCCGAATCACATTCTAGCATCCGTTATTACATTTGAGTCAAAAAAAAATTTTTTGCTCCTGGGCAGATTTTTTTCTGACCGCGGCATCACGCGTTTTCTTCCTCGGGGAGCAAAAACACTCGATTTTTAAAAACAGCTAATAATAACATTTATAAGCATGGAATTCCACCCCGAATCACATTCTAGCATCCGTTATTACATTTGAGTCAAAAAAAATTTTTTTGCTCCTGGGCAGATTTTTTTCTGACCGCGGCATCACGCGTTTTCTTCCTCGGGGAGCAAAAACACTCAATTTTTAAAAACAGCTAATAATAACATTTTTAAGCATGGAATTCCACCCCGAATCACATTCTAGCATCCGTTGTTACATATGAGTCAAAAAAATATTTTTGGTCCTGGGCAGCTTTTTTTCTGACCGCGGCATCACGCGTTTTCTTCCTCGGGGAGCAAAAACACTCAATTTTTAAAAACAGCTAATAATAACATTTATAAGCATGGAATTCCACCCCGAATCACATTCTAGCATCCGTTATTACATTTGAGTCAAAAAAAATTTTTTTGCTCCTGGGCAGATTTTTTTCTGACCGCGGCATCACGCGTTTTCTTCCTCGGGGAGCAAAAACACTCAATTTTTAAAAACAGCTAATAATAACATTTTTAAGCATGGAATTCCACCCCGAATCACATTCTAGCATCCGTTATTACATTTGAGTCAAAAAAAATTTTTTTGCTCCTGGGCAGATTTTTTTTTTCACCGCGGCATCACGCGTTTTCTTTCTCGGGGAGCAAAAACACTCGATTTTTAAAAACAGCTAATAATAACATTTTTAAGCATGGAATTCCACCCCGAATCACATTCTAGCATCCGTTATTACATTTGAGTCAAAAAAATTTTTTTTGCTCCTGGGCAGATTTTTTTCTGACCGCGGCGTCACGCGTTTTCTTCCTCGGGCAGCAAAAACACTCGATTTTTAAAAACAGCTAATAATAACATTTTTAAACATGGAATTCCACCCCTAATCACATTCTAGCATCGTTATTACATTTGAGTCAAAAAAAATTTTTTTGCTCCTGGGCAGATTTTTTTTCTGACCGCGGCATCACGCGTTTTCTTCCTCGGGGAGCAAAAACACTCGATTTTTAAAAACAGCTAATAATAACATTTTTAAGCATGGAATTCCACCCCGAATCACATTCTAGCATCCGTTATTACATTTGAGTCAAAAAAAAATTTTTTGCTCCTGGGCAGATTTTTTTCTGACCGCGGCATCACGCGTTTTCTTCCTCGGGGAGCAAAACAATCGATTTTTAAAAACAGCTAATAATAACATTTTTAAGCATGGAATTCCACCCCGAATCACATTCTAGCATCCGTTGTTACATATGAGTCAAAAAAATATTTTTGGTCCTGGGCAGCTTTTTTTCTGACCGCGGCATCACGCGTTTTCTTCCTCGTGGAGCAAAAACACTCGATTTTTAAAAACAGCTAATAATAACATTTTTAAGCATGGAATTCCACCCCTAATCACATTCTAGCATCCATTATTACATTTGAGTCAAAAAAATATTTTTGGTTCTGGGCAGATTTTTTTTTTCACCGCGGCATCACGCGTTTTCTTCCTCGGGGAGGAAAAACACTCGATTTTTAAAAACAGCTAATAATAACATTTTTAAGCATGGAATTCCACCCCGAATCACATTCTAGCATCCGTTATTACATTTGAGTCAAAAAAAATTTTTTTGCTCCTGGGCAGATTTTTTTCTGACCGCGGCATCACGCGTTTTCTTCCTCGGGGAGCAAAAACACTCGATTTTTAAAAACAGCTAATAATAACATTTTTAAGCATGGAATTCCACTCCGAATCACATTCTAGCATCCGTTGTTACATATGAGTCAAACAAATATTTTTGGTCCTGGGCAGCTTTTTTTCTGACCGCGGCATCACGCGTTTTCTTCCTCGGGGAGCAAAAACACTCGATTTTTAAAAACAGCTAATAATAACATTTTTAAGCATGGAATTCCACCCCGAATCACATTCTAGCATCCGTTATTACATTTGAGTCAAAAAAAATTTTTTTGCTCCTGGGCAGATTTTTTTCTGACCGCGGCATCACGCGTTTTCTTCCTCAGGGAGCAAAACAATCGATTTTTAAAAACAGCTAATAATAACATTTTTAAGCATGGAATTCCACCCCGAATCACATTCTAGCATCCGTTGTTACATATGAGTCAAAAAAATATTTTTGGTCCTGGGCAGCTTTTTTTCTGACCGCGGCATCACGCGTTTTCTTCCTCGTGGAGCAAAAACACTCGATTTTTAAAAACAGCTAATAATAACATTTTTAAGCATGGAATTCCACCCCGAATCACATTCTAGCATCCGTTATTACATTTGAGTCAAAAAAATATTTTTGGTTCTGGGCAGATTTTTTTTTTCACCGCGGCATCACGCGTTTTCTTCCTCGGGGAGCAAAAACACTCGATTTTTAAAAACAGCTAATAATAACATTTTTAAGCATGGAATTCCACCCCGAATCACATTCTAGCATCCGTTATTACATTTGAGTCAAAAAAATTTTTTTGCTCCTGGGCAGATTTTTTTCTGACCGCGGCATCACGCGTTTTCTTCCTCGGGCAGCAAAAACACTCGATTTTTAAAAACAGCTAATAATAACATTTTTAAGCATGGAATTCCACCCCGAATCACATTCTAGCATCCGTTATTACATTTGAGTCAAAAAAACTTTTTTTGCTCCTGGGCAGATTTTTTTCTGACCGCGGCATCACGCGTTTTCTTCCTCGGGCAGCAAAAACACTCGATTTTTAAAAACAGCTAATAATAACATTTTTAAGCATGGAATTCCACCCCGAATCACATTCTAGCATCCGTTATTACATTTGAGTCAAAAAAAATATTTTTGGTCCTGGGCAGATTTTTTTCTGACCGCGGCATCACGCGTTTTCTTCCTCGGGGAGCAAAAACACTCGATTTTTAAAAACAGCTAATAATAACATTTTTAAGCATGGAATTCCACCCCGAATCACATTCTAGCATCCGTTATTACATTTGAGTCAAAAAAAATTTTTTTGCTCCTGGGCAGATTTTTTTCTGACCGCGGCATCACGCGTTTTCTTCCTCGGGGAGCAAAAACACTCGATTTTTAAAAACAGCTAATAATAACATTTTTAAGCATGGAATTCCACCCCGAATCACATTCTAGCATCCGTTATTACATTTGAGTCAAAAAAAAATTTTTTTGCTCCTGGGCAGATTTTTTTTTTCACCGCGGCGTCACGCGTTTTCTTCCTCGTGGAGCAAAAACACTCGATTTTTAAAAACAGCTAATAATAACATTTTTAAGCATGGAATTCCACCCCGAATCACATTCTAGCATCCCTTATTACATTGGAGTCAAAAGAAAAAAATTTTGCTCCTGGGCAGATTTTTTTCTGACCGCGGCATCACGCGTTTTCTTCCTCGGGCAGCAAAAACACTCGATTTTTAAAAACAGCTAATAATAACATTTTTAAACATGGAATTCCACCCCTAATCACATTCTAGCATCCGTTATTACATTTGAGTCAAAAAAAATTTTTTTGCTCCTGGGCAGATTTTTTTCTGACCGCGGCATCATGCGTTTTCTTCCTCGGGGAGCAAAAACACTCGATTTTTAAAAACAGCTAATAATAACATTTTTAAGCATGGAATTCCACCCCGAATCACATTCTAGCATCCGTTATTACATTTGAGTCAAAAAAAAATTTTTTGCTCCTGGGCAGATTTTTTTCTGACCGCGGCATCACGCGTTTTCTTCCTCGGGGAGCAAAAACACTCGATTTTTAAAAACAGCTAATAATAACATTTATAAGCATGGAATTCCACCCCGAATCACATTCTAGCATCCGTTATTACATTTGAGTCAAAAAAACTTTTTTTGCTCCTGGGCAGATTTTTTTCTGACCGCGGCATCACGCGTTTTCTTCCTCGGGCAGCAAAAACACTCGATTTTTAAAAACAGCTAATAATAACATTTTTAAGCATGGAATTCCACCCCGAATCACATTCTAGCATCCGTTATTACATTTGAGTCAAAAAAAATATTTTTGGTCCTGGGCAGATTTTTTTCTGACCGCGGCATCACGCGTTTTCTTCCTCGGGGAGCAAAAACACTCGATTTTTAAAAACAGCTAATAATAACATTTATAAGCATGGAATTCCACCCCGAATCACATTGTAGCATCCGTTATTACATTTGAGTCAAAAAAATTTTTTTTGCTCCTGGGCAGATTTTTTTCTGACCGCGGCATCACGCGTTTTCTTCCTCGGGGAGCAAAAACACTCGATTTTTAAAAACAGCTAATAATAACATTTTTAAGCATGGAATTCCACCCCGAATCACATTCTAGCATCCGTTATTACATTTGAGTCAAAAAAATATTTTTGGTTCTGGGCAGATTTTTTTTTTCACCGCGGCATCACGCGTTTTCTTCCTCGGGGAGCAAAAACACTCGATTTTTAAAAACAGCTAATAATAACATTTATAAGCATGGAATTCCACCCCAAATCACATTCTAGCATCCGTTATTACATTTGAGTCAAAAAAAATTTTTTTGCTCCTGGGCAGATTTTTTTCTGACCGCGGCATCACGCGTTTTCTTCCTCGGGGAGCAAAAACACTCGATTTTTAAAAACAGCTAATAATAACATTTTTAAGCATGGAATTCCACCCCGAATCACATTCTAGCATCCGTTATTACATTTGAGTCAAAAAAAATTTTTTTGCTCCTGGGCAGATTTTTTTCTGACCGCGGCATCACGCGTTTTCTTCCTCGGGGAGCAAAAACACTCGATTTTTAAAAACAGCTAATAATAACATTTTTAAGCATGGAATTCCACCCCGAATCACATTCTAGCATCCGTTGTTACATATGAGTCAAACAAATATTTTTGCTCCTGGGCAGATTTTTTTCTGACCGCGGCATCACGCGTTTTCTTCCTCGGGGAGCAAAAACACTCGATTTTTAAAAACAGCTAATAATAACATTTTTAAGCATGGAATTCCACCCCGAATCACATTCTAGCATCCGTTATTACATTTGAGTCAAAAAAAATTTTTTTGCTCCTGGGCAGATTTTTTTTTTCACCGCGGCATCACGCGTTTTCTTCCTCGTGGAGCAAAAACACTCGATTTTTAAAAACAGCTAATAATAACATTTTTAAGCATGGAATTCCACCCCGAATCACATTCTAGCATCCCTTATTACATTGGAGTCAAAAGAAAAAAATTTTGCTCCTGGGCAGATTTTTTTCTGACCGCGGCATCACGCGTTTTCTTCCTCGGGCAGCAAAAACACTCGATTTTTAAAAACAGCTAATAATAACATTTTTAAACATGGAATTCCACCCCTAATCACATTCTAGCATCCGTTATTACATTTGAGTCAAAAAAAATTTTTTTGCTCCTGGGCAGATTTTTTTCTGACCGCGGCATCATGCGTTTTCTTCCTCGGGGAGCAAAAACACTCGATTTTTAAAAACAGCTAATAATAACATTTATAAGCATGGAATTCCACCCCGAATCACATTCTAGCATCCGTTATTACATTTGAGTCAAAAAAAAATTTTTTGCTCCTGGGCAGATTTTTTTCTGACCGCGGCATCACGCGTTTTCTTCCTCGGGGAGCAAAAACACTCGATTTTTAAAAACAGCTAATAATAACATTTATAAGCATGGAATTCCACCCCGAATCACATTCTAGCATCCGTTATTACATTTGAGTCAAAAAAAATTTTTTTGCTCCTGGGCAGATTTTTTTCTGACCGCGGCATCACGCGTTTTCTTCCTCGGGGAGCAAAAACACTCAATTTTTAAAAACAGCTAATAATAACATTTTTAAGCATGGAATTCCACCCCGAATCACATTCTAGCATCCGTTGTTACATATGAGTCAAAAAAATATTTTTGGTCCTGGGCAGCTTTTTTTCTGACCGCGGCATCACGCGTTTTCTTCCTCGGGGAGCAAAAACACTCAATTTTTAAAAACAGCTAATAATAACATTTATAAGCATGGAATTCCACCCCGAATCACATTCTAGCATCCGTTATTACATTTGAGTCAAAAAAAATTTTTTTGCTCCTGGGCAGATTTTTTTCTGACCGCGGCATCACGCGTTTTCTTCCTCGGGGAGCAAAAACACTCAATTTTTAAAAACAGCTAATAATAACATTTTTAAGCATGGAATTCCACCCCGAATCACATTCTAGCATCCGTTATTACATTTGAGTCAAAAAAAATTTTTTTGCTCCTGGGCAGATTTTTTTTTTTCACCGCGGCATCACGCGTTTTCTTTCTCGGGGAACAAAAACACTCGATTTTTAAAAACAGCTAATAATAACATTTTTAAGCATGGAATTCCACCCCGAATCACATTCTAGCATCCGTTATTACATTTGAGTCAAAAAAATTTTTTTTGCTCCTGGGCAGATTTTTTTCTGACCGCGGCGTCACGCGTTTTCTTCCTCGGGCAGCAAAAACACTCGATTTTTAAAAACAGCTAATAATAACATTTTTAAACATGGAATTCCACCCCTAATCACATTCTAGCATCGTTATTACATTTGAGTCAAAAAAAATTTTTTTGCTCCTGGGCAGATTTTTTTCTGACCGCGGCATCACGCGTTTTCTTCCTCGGGGAGCAAAAACACTCGATTTTTAAAAACAGCTAATAATAACATTTTTAAGCATGGAATTCCACCCCGAATCACATTCTAGCATCCGTTATTACATTTGAGTCAAAAAAAAATTTTTTGCTCCTGGGCAGATTTTTTTCTGACCGCGGCATCACGCGTTTTCTTCCTCGGGGAGCAAAACAATCGATTTTTAAAAACAGCTAATAATAACATTTTTAAGCATGGAATTCCACCCCGAATCACATTCTAGCATCCGTTGTTACATATGAGTCAAAAAAATATTTTTGGTCCTGGGCAGCTTTTTTTCTGACCGCGGCATCACGCGTTTTCTTCCTCGTGGAGCAAAAACACTCGATTTTTAAAAACAGCTAATAATAACATTTTTAAGCATGGAATTCCACCCCTAATCACATTCTAGCATCCATTATTACATTTGAGTCAAAAAAATATTTTTGGTTCTGGGCAGATTTTTTTTTTCACCGCGGCATCACGCGTTTTCTTCCTCGGGGAGGAAAAACACTCGATTTTTAAAAACAGCTAATAATAACATTTTTAAGCATGGAATTCCACCCCGAATCACATTCTAGCATCCGTTATTACATTTGAGTCAAAAAAAATTTTTTTGCTCCTGGGCAGATTTTTTTCTGACCGCGGCATCACGCGTTTTCTTCCTCGGGGAGCAAAAACACTCGATTTTTAAAAACAGCTAATAATAACATTTTTAAGCATGGAATTCCACTCCGAATCACATTCTAGCATCCGTTGTTACATATGAGTCAAACAAATATTTTTGGTCCTGGGCAGCTTTTTTTCTGACCGCGGCATCACGCGTTTTCTTCCTCGGGGAGCAAAAACACTCGATTTTTAAAAACAGCTAATAATAACATTTTTAAGCATGGAATTCCACCCCGAATCACATTCTAGCATCCGTTATTACATTTGAGTCAAAAAAAATTTTTTTGCTCCTGGGCAGATTTTTTTCTGACCGCGGCATCACGCGTTTTCTTCCTCAGGGAGCAAAACAATCGATTTTTAAAAACAGCTAATAATAACATTTTTAAGCATGGAATTCCACCCCGAATCACATTCTAGCATCCGTTGTTACATATGAGTCAAAAAAATATTTTTGGTCCTGGGCAGCTTTTTTTCTGACCGCGGCATCACGCGTTTTCTTCCTCGTGGAGCAAAAACACTCGATTTTTAAAAACAGCTAATAATAACATTTTTAAGCATGGAATTCCACCCCGAATCACATTCTAGCATCCGTTATTACATTTGAGTCAAAAAAATATTTTTGGTTCTGGGCAGATTTTTTTTTTCACCGCGGCATCACGCGTTTTCTTCCTCGGGGAGCAAAAACACTCGATTTTTAAAAACAGCTAATAATAACATTTTTAAGCATGGAATTCCACCCCGAATCACATTCTAGCATCCGTTATTACATTTGAGTCAAAAAAATTTTTTTGCTCCTGGGCAGATTTTTTTCTGACCGCGGCATCACGCGTTTTCTTCCTCGGGCAGCAAAAACACTCGATTTTTAAAAACAGCTAATAATAACATTTTTAAGCATGGAATTCCACCCCGAATCACATTCTAGCATCCGTTATTACATTTGAGTCAAAAAAACTTTTTTTGCTCCTGGGCAGATTTTTTTCTGACCGCGGCATCACGCGTTTTCTTCCTCGGGCAGCAAAAACACTCGATTTTTAAAAACAGCTAATAATAACATTTTTAAGCATGGAATTCCACCCCGAATCACATTCTAGCATCCGTTATTACATTTGAGTCAAAAAAAATATTTTTGGTCCTGGGCAGATTTTTTTCTGACCGCGGCATCACGCGTTTTCTTCCTCGGGGAGCAAAAACACTCGATTTTTAAAAACAGCTAATAATAACATTTATAAGCATGGAATTCCACCCCGAATCACATTGTAGCATCCGTTATTACATTTGAGTCAAAAAAATTTTTTTTGCTCCTGGGCAGATTTTTTTCTGACCGCGGCATCACGCGTTTTCTTCCTCGGGGAGCAAAAACACTCGATTTTTAAAAACAGCTAATAATAACATTTTTAAGCATGGAATTCCACCCCGAATCACATTCTAGCATCCGTTATTACATTTGAGTCAAAAAAATATTTTTGGTTCTGGGCAGATTTTTTTTTTCACCGCGGCATCACGCGTTTTCTTCCTCGGGGAGCAAAAACACTCGATTTTTAAAAACAGCTAATAATAACATTTATAAGCATGGAATTCCACCCCAAATCACATTCTAGCATCCGTTATTACATTTGAGTCAAAAAAAATTTTTTTGCTCCTGGGCAGATTTTTTTCTGACCGCGGCATCACGCGTTTTCTTCCTCGGGGAGCAAAAACACTCGATTTTTAAAAACAGCTAATAATAACATTTTTAAGCATGGAATTCCACCCCGAATCACATTCTAGCATCCGTTATTACATTTGAGTCAAAAAAAATTTTTTTGCTCCTGGGCAGATTTTTTTCTGACCGCGGCATCACGCGTTTTCTTCCTCGGGGAGCAAAAACACTCGATTTTTAAAAACAGCTAATAATAACATTTTTAAGCATGGAATTCCACCCCGAATCACATTCTAGCATCCGTTGTTACATATGAGTCAAACAAATATTTTTGCTCCTGGGCAGATTTTTTTCTGACCGCGGCATCACGCGTTTTCTTCCTCGGGGAGCAAAAACACTCGATTTTTAAAAACAGCTAATAATAACATTTTTAAGCATGGAATTCCACCCCGAATCACATTCTAGCATCCGTTATTACATTTGAGTCAAAAAAAATTTTTTTGCTCCTGGGCAGATTTTTTTTTTCACCGCGGCATCACGCGTTTTCTTCCTCGTGGAGCAAAAACACTCGATTTTTAAAAACAGCTAATAATAACATTTTTAAGCATGGAATTCCACCCCGAATCACATTCTAGCATCCCTTATTACATTGGAGTCAAAAGAAAAAAATTTTGCTCCTGGGCAGATTTTTTTCTGACCGCGGCATCACGCGTTTTCTTCCTCGGGCAGCAAAAACACTCGATTTTTAAAAACAGCTAATAATAACATTTTTAAACATGGAATTCCACCCCTAATCACATTCTAGCATCCGTTATTACATTTGAGTCAAAAAATTTTTTTTTGCTCCTGGGCAGATTTTTTTCTGACCGCGGCATCATGCGTTTTCTTCCTCGGGGAGCAAAAACACTCGATTTTTAAAAACAGCTAATAATAACATTTATAAGCATGGAATTCCACCCCGAATCACATTCTAGCATCCGTTATTACATTTGAGTCAAAAAAAAATTTTTTCCTCCTGGGCAGATTTTTTTCTGACCGCGGCATCACGCGTTTTCTTCCTCGGGGACCAAAAACACTCGATTTTTAAAAACAGCTAATAATAACATTTTTAAGCATGGAATTCCACCCCGAATCACATTCTAGCATCCGTTGTTACATATGAGTCAAAAAAATATTTTTGGTCCTGGGCAGCTTTTTTTCTGACCGCGGCATCACGCGTTTTCTTCCTCGGGGAGCAAAAACACTCAATTTTTAAAAACAGCTAATAATAACATTTATAAGCATGGAATTCCACCCCGAATCACATTCTAGCATCCGTTATTACATTTGAGTCAAAAAAAATTTTTTTGCTCCTGGGCAGATTTTTTTCTGACCGCGGCATCACGCGTTTTCTTCCTCGGGGAGCAAAAACACTCAATTTTTAAAAACAGCTAATAATAACATTTTTAAGCATGGAATTCCACCCCGAATCACATTCTAGCATCCGTTATTACATTTGAGTCAAAAAAAATTTTTTTGCTCCTGGGCAGATTTTTTTTTTCACCGCGGCATCACGCGTTTTCTTTCTCGGGGAGCAAAAACACTCGATTTTTAAAAACAGCTAATAATAACATTTTTAAGCATGGAATTCCACCCCGAATCACATTCTAGTATCCGTTATTACATTTGAGTCAAAAAAATTTTTTTTGCTCCTGGGCAGATTTTTTTCTGACCGCGGCATCACGCGTTTTCTTCCTCGGGCAGCAAAAACACTCGATTTTTAAAAACAGCTAATAATAACATTTTTAAACATGGAATTCCACCCCTAATCACATTCTAGCATCGTTATTACATTTGAGTCAAAAAAAATTTTTTTGCTCCTGGGCAGATTTTTTTCTGACCGCGGCATCACGCGTTTTCTTCCTCGGGGAGCAAAAACACTCGATTTTTAAAAACAGCTAATAATAACATTTTTAAGCATGGAATTCCACCCCGAATCACATTCTAGCATCCGTTATTACATTTGAGTCAAAAAAAAATTTTTTGCTCCTGGGCAGATTTTTTTCTGACCGCGGCATCACGCGTTTTCTTCCTCGGGGAGCAAAACAATCGATTTTCAAAAACAGCTAATAATAACATTTTTAAGCATGGAATTCCACCCCGAATCACATTCTAGCATCCGTTGTTACATATGAGTCAAAAAAATATTTTTGGTCCTGGGCAGCTTTTTTTCTGACCGCGGCATCACGCGTTTTCTTCCTCGTGGAGCAAAAACACTCGATTTTTAAAAACAGCTAATAATAACATTTTTAAGCATGGAATTCCACCCCTAATCACATTCTAGCATCCATTATTACATTTGAGTCAAAAAAATATTTTTGGTTCTGGGCAGATTTTTTTTTTCACCGCGGCATCACGCGTTTTCTTCCTCGGGGAGGAAAAACACTCGATTTTTAAAAACAGCTAATAATAACATTTTTAAGCATGGAATTCCACCCCGAATCACATTCTAGCATCCGTTATTACATTTGAGTCAAAAAAAATTTTTTTGCTCCTGGGCAGATTTTTTTCTGACCGCGGCATCACGCGTTTTCTTCCTCGGGGAGCAAAAACACTCGATTTTTAAAAACAGCTAATAATAACATTTTTAAGCATGGAATTCCACTCCGAATCACATTCTAGCATCCGTTGTTACATATGAGTCAAACAAATATTTTTGGTCCTGGGCAGCTTTTTTTCTGACCGCGGCATCACGCGTTTTCTTCCTCGGGGAGCAAAAACACTCGATTTTTAAAAACAGCTAATAATAACATTTTTAAGCATGGAATTCCACCCCGAATCACATTCTAGCATCCGTTATTACATTTGAGTCAAAAAAAATTTTTTTGCTCCTGGGCAGATTTTTTTCTGACCGCGGCATCACGCGTTTTCTTCCTCAGGGAGCAAAACAATCGATTTTTAAAAACAGCTAATAATAACATTTTTAAGCATGGAATTCCACCCCGAATCACATTCTAGCATCCGTTGTTACATATGAGTCAAAAAAATATTTTTGGTCCTGGGCAGCTTTTTTTCTGACCGCGGCATCACGCGTTTTCTTCCTCGTGGAGCAAAAACACTCGATTTTTAAAAACAGCTAATAATAACATTTTTAAGCATGGAATTCCACCCCTAATCACATTCTAGCATCCATTATTACATTTGAGTCAAAAAAATATTTTTGGTTCTGGGCAGATTTTTTTTTTCACCGCGGCATCACGCGTTTTCTTCCTCGTGGAGCAAAAACACTCGATTTTTAAAAACAGCTAATAATAACATTTTTAAGCATGGAATTCCACCCCTAATCACATTCTAGCATCCATTATTACATTTGAGTCAAAAAAATATTTTTGGTTCTGGGCAGATTTTTTTTTTCACCGCGGCATCACGCGTTTTCTTCCTCGGGGAGGAAAAACACTCGATTTTTAAAAACAGCTAATAATAACATTTTTAAGCATGGAATTCCACCCCGAATCACATTCTAGCATCCGTTATTACATTTGAGTCAAAAAAAATTTTTTTGCTCCTGGGCAGATTTTTTTCTGACCGCGGCATCACGCGTTTTCTTCCTCGGGGAGCAAAAACACTCGATTTTTAAAAACAGCTAATAATAACATTTTTAAGCATGGAATTCCACTCCGAATCACATTCTAGCATCCGTTGTTACATATGAGTCAAACAAATATTTTTGGTCCTGGGCAGCTTTTTTTCTGACCGCGGCATCACGCGTTTTCTTCCTCGTGGAGCAAAAACACTCGATTTTTAAAAACAGCTAATAATAACATTTTTAAGCATGGAATTCCACCCCTAATCACATTCTAGCATCCATTATTACATTTGAGTCAAAAAAATATTTTTGGTTCTGGGCAGATTTTTTTTTTCACCGCGGCATCACGCGTTTTCTTCCTCGTGGAGCAAAAACACTCGATTTTTAAAAACAGCTAATAATAACATTTTTAAGCATGGAATTCCACCCCTAATCACATTCTAGCATCCATTATTACATTTGAGTCAAAAAAATATTTTTGGTTCTGGGCAGATTTTTTTTTTCACCGCGGCATCACGCGTTTTCTTCCTCGGGGAGGAAAAACACTCGATTTTTAAAAACAGCTAATAATAACATTTTTAAGCATGGAATTCCACCCCGAATCACATTCTAGCATCCGTTATTACATTTGAGTCAAAAAAAATTTTTTTGCTCCTGGGCAGATTTTTTTCTGACCGCGGCATCACGCGTTTTCTTCCTCGGGGAGCAAAAACACTCGATTTTTAAAAACAGCTAATAATAACATTTTTAAGCATGGAATTCCACCCCGAATCACATTCTAGCATCCGTTATTACATTTGAGTCAAAAAAAATTTTTTTGCTCCTGGGCAGATTTTTTTCTGACCGCGGCATCACGCGTTTTCTTCCTCGGGGAGCAAAAACACTCGATTTTTAAAAACAGCTAATAATAACATTTTTAAGCATGGAATTCCACTCCGAATCACATTCTAGCATCCGTTGTTACATATGAGTCAAACAAATATTTTTGGTCCTGGGCAGCTTTTTTTCTGACCGCGGCATCACGCGTTTTCTTCCTCGGGGAGCAAAAACACTCGATTTTTAAAAACAGCTAATAATAACATTTTTAAGCATGGAATTCCACCCCGAATCACATTCTAGCATCCGTTATTACATTTGAGTCAAAAAAAATTTTTTTGCTCCTGGGCAGATTTTTTTTTTCACCGCGGCATCACGCGTTTTCTTCCTCGTGGAGCAAAAACACTCGATTTTTAAAAACAGCTAATAATAACATTTTTAAGCATGGAATTCCACCCCGAATCACATTCTACCATCCGTTATTACATTGGAGTCAAAAGAAAAAAATTTTGCTCCTGGGCAGATTTTTTTCTGACCGCGGCATCACGCGTTTTCTTCCTCGGGCAGCAAAAACACTCGATTTTTAAAAACAGCTAATAATAACATTTTTAAGCATGGAATTCCACCCCGAATCACATTGTAGCATCCGTTATTACATTTGAGTCAAAAAAAAATTTTTTGCTCCTGGGCAGATTTTTTTCTGACCACGGCATCACGCGTTTTCTTCCTCGGGCAGCAAAAACACTCGATTTTTAAAAACAGCTAATAATAACATTTTTAAGCATGGAATTCCACCCCAAATCACATTCTAGCATCCGTTATTACATTTGAGTCAAAAAAACTTTTTTTGCTCCTGGGCAGATTTTTTTCTGACCGCGGCATCACGCGTTTTCTTCCTCGGGCAGCAAAAACACTCGATTTTTAAAAACAGCTAATAATAACATTTTTAAGCATGGAATTCCACCCCGAATCACATTGTAGCATCCGTTATTACATTTGAGTCAAAAAAAATTTTTTTGCTCCTGGGCAGATTTTTTTCTGACCGCGGCATCACGCGTTTTCTTCCTCGGGGAGCAAAAACACTCGATTTTTAAAAACAGCTAATAATAACATTTTTAAGCATGGAATTCCACCCCGAATCACATTCTAGCATCCATTAATACATTTGAGTCAAAAAAATATTTTTGGTTCTGGGCAGATTTTTTTTTTCACCGCGGCATCACGCGTTTTCTTCCTCGGGGAGCAAAAACACTCGATTTTTAAAAACAGCTAATAATAACATTTTTAAGCATGGAATTCCACCCCGAATCACATTGTAGCATCCGTTATTACATTTGAGTCAAAAAAAATTTTTTTGACCTGGGCAGATTTTTTTCTGACCACGGCATCACGCGTTTTCTTCCTCGGGCAGCAAAAACACTCGATTTTTAAAAACAGCTAATAATAACATTTTTAAGCATGGAATTCCACCCCAAATCACATTCTAGCATCCGTTATTACATTTGAGTCAAAAAAACTTTTTTTGCTCCTGGGCAGATTTTTTTTCTGACCGCGGCATCACGCGTTTTCTTCCTCGGGGAGCAAAAAACACTCGATTTTTAAAAACAGCTAATAATAACATTTTTAAGCATGGAATTCCACCCCGAATCACATTCTAGCATCCGTTGTTACATATGAGTCAAACAAATATTTTTGGTCCTGGGCAGCTTTTTTTCTGACCGCGGCATCACGCGTTTTCTTCCTCGGGGAGCAAAAACACTCGATTTTTAAAAACAGCTAATAATAACATTTATAAGCATGGAATTCCACCCCGAATCACATTCTAGCATCCGTTATTACATTTGAGTCAAAAAAAATTTTTTTGCTCCTGGGCAGATTTTTTTCTGACCGCGGCATCACGCGTTTTCTTCCTCGGGGAGCAAAAACACTCGATTTTTAAAAACAGCTAATAATAACATTTTTAAGCATGGAATTCCACCCCGAATCACATTCTAGCATCCGTTATTACATTTGAGTCAAAAAAAATTTTTTTGCTCCTGGGCAGATTTTTTTCTGACCGCGGCATCACGCGTTTTCTTCCTCGGGGAGCAAAAACACTCGATTTTTAAAAACAGCTAATAATAACATTTTTAAGCATGGAATTCCACCCCGAATCACATTCTAGCATCCGTTATTACATTTGAGTCAAAAAAAATTTTTTTGCTCCTGGGCAGATTTTTTTCTGACCGCGGCATCACGCGTTTTCTTCCTCGGGCAGCAAAAACACTCGATTTTTAAAAACAGCTAATAATAACATTTTTAAACATGGAATTCCACCCCTAATCACATTCTAGCATCCGTTATTACACTTGAGTCAAAAAAATTTTTTTTGCTCCTGGGCAGATTTTTTTCTGACCGCGGCATCATGCGTTTTCTTCCTCGGGGAGCAAAAACACTCGATTTTTAAAAACAGCTAATAATAACATTTTTAAGCATGGAATTCCACCCCGAATCACATTCTAGCATCCGTTATTACATTTGAGTCAAAAAAAATTTTTTTGCTCCTGGGCAGATTTTTTTCTGACCGCGGCATCACGCGTTTTCTTCCTCGGGGAGCAAAAACAATCGATTTTTAAAAACAGCTAATAATAACATTTTTAAGCATGGAATTCCACCCCGAATCACATTCTAGCATCCGTTGTTACATATGAGTCAAAAAAATATTTTTGGTCCTGGGCAGCTTTTTTTCTGACCGCGGCATCACGCGTTTTCTTCCTCGGGGAGCAAAAACACTCGATTTTTAAAAACAGCTAATAATAACATTTTTAAGCATGGAATTCCACCCCGAATCACATTCTAGCATCCGTTATTACATTTGAGTCAAAAAAAATATTTTTGGTCCTGGGCAGATTTTTTTCTGACCGCGGCATCACGCGTTTTCTTCCTCGGGGAGCAAAAACACTCGATTTTTAAAAACAGCTAATAATAACATTTTTAAGCATGGAATTCCACCCCGAATCACATTGTAGCATCCGTTATTACATTTGAGTCAAAAAAAAATTTTTTGCTCCTGGGCAGATTTTTTTCTGACCACGGCATCACGCGTTTTCTTCCTCGGGGAGCAAAAACACTCGATTTTTAAAAACAGCTAATAATAACATTTTTAAGCATGGAATTCCACCCCAAATCACATTCTAGCATCCGTTATTACATTTGAGTCAAAAAAACTTTTTTTGCTCCTGGGCAGATTTTTTTCTGACCGCGGCATCACGCGTTTTCTTCCTCGGGCAGCAAAAACACTCGATTTTTAAAAACAGCTAATAATAACATTTTTAAGCATGGAATTCCACCCCGAATCACATTCTAGCATCCGTTATTACATTTGAGTCAAAAAAAATATTTTTGGTCCTGGGCAGATTTTTTTCTGACCGCGGCATCACGCGTTTTCTTCCTCGGGGAGCAAAAACACTCGATTTTTAAAAACAGCTAATAATAACATTTATAAGCATGGAATTCCACCCCGAATCACATTGTAGCATCCGTTATTACATTTGAGTCAAAAAAATTTTTTTTGCTCCTGGGCAGATTTTTTTCTGACCGCGGCATCACGCGTTTTCTTCCTCGGGGAGCAAAAACACTCGATTTTTAAAAACAGCTAATAATAACATTTTTAAGCATGGAATTCCACCCCGAATCACATTCTAGCATCCGTTATTACATTTGAGTCAAAAAAATTTTTTTTGCTCCTGGGCAGATTTTTTTCTGACCGCGGCATCACGCGTTTTCTTCCTCGGGCAGCAAAAACACTCGATTTTTAAAAACAGCTAATAATAACATTTTTAAACATGGAATTCCACCCCTAATCACATTCTAGCATCGTTATTACATTTGAGTCAAAAAAAATTTTTTTGCTCCTGGGCAGATTTTTTTCTGACCGCGGCATCACGCGTTTTCTTCCTCGGGGAGCAAAAACACTCGATTTTTAAAAACAGCTAATAATAACATTTTTAAGCATGGAATTCCACCCCGAATCACATTCTAGCATCCGTTATTACATTTGAGTCAAAAAAAAATTTTTTGCTCCTGGGCAGATTTTTTTCTGACCGCGGCATCACGCGTTTTCTTCCTCGGGGAGCAAAACAATCGATTTTTAAAAACAGCTAATAATAACATTTTTAAGCATGGAATTCCACCCCGAATCACATTCTAGCATCCGTTGTTACATATGAGTCAAAAAAATATTTTTGGTCCTGGGCAGCTTTTTTTCTGACCGCGGCATCACGCGTTTTCTTCCTCGTGGAGCAAAAACACTCGATTTTCAAAAAAAAGCTAATAATAACATTTTTAAGCATGGAATTCCACCCCTAATCACATTCTAGCATCCATTATTACATTTGAGTCAAAAAAATATGTTTGGTTCTGGGCAGATTTTTTTTTTCACCGCGGCATCACGCGTTTTCTTCCTCGGGGAGGAAAAACACTCGATTTTTAAAAACAGCTAATAATAACATTTTTAAGCATGGAATTCCACCCCGAATCACATTCTAGCATCCGTTATTACATTTGAGTCAAAAAAAATTTTTTTGCTCCTGGGCAGATTTTTTTCTGACCGCGGCATCACGCGTTTTCTTCCTCGGGGAGCAAAAACACTCGATTTTTAAAAACAGCTAATAATAACATTTTTAAGCATGGAATTCCACTCCGAATCACATTCTAGCATCCGTTGTTACATATGAGTCAAACAAATATTTTTGGTCCTGGGCAGCTTTTTTTCTGACCGCGGCATCACGCGTTTTCTTCCTCGGGGAGCAAAAACACTCGATTTTTAAAAACAGCTAATAATAACATTTTTAAGCATGGAATTCCACCCCGAATCACATTCTAGCATCCGTTATTACATTTGAGTCAAAAAAAATTTTTTTGCTCCTGGGCAGATTTTTTTCTGACCGCGGCATCACGCGTTTTCTTCCTCGGGGAGCAAAACAATCGATTTTTAAAAACAGCTAATAATAACATTTTTAAGCATGGAATTCCACCCCGAATCACATTCTAGCATCCGTTGTTACATATGAGTCAAAAAAATATTTTTGGTCCTGGGCAGCTTTTTTTCTGACCGCGGCATCACGCGTTTTCTTCCTCGTGGAGCAAAAACACTCGATTTTTAAAAACAGCTAATAATAACATTTTTAAGCATGGAATTCCACCCCTAATCACATTCTAGCATCCATTATTACATTTGAGTCAAAAAAATATTTTTGGTTCTGGGCAGATTTTTTTTTTCACCGCGGCATCACGCGTTTTCTTCCTCGGGGAGGAAAAACACTCGATTTTTAAAAACAGCTAATAATAACATTTTTAAGCATGGAATTCCACCCCGAATCACATTCTAGCATCCGTTATTACATTTGAGTCAAAAAAAATTTTTTTGCTCCTGGGCAGATTTTTTTCTGACCGCGGCATCACGCGTTTTCTTCCTCGGGGAGCAAAAACACTCGATTTTTAAAAACAGCTAATAATAACATTTTTACGCATGGAATTCCACTCCGAATCACATTCTAGCATCCGTTGTTACATATGAGTCAAACAAATATTTTTGGTCCTGGGCAGCTTTTTTTCTGACCGCGGCATCACGCGTTTTCTTCCTCGGGGAGCAAAAACACTCGATTTTTAAAAACAGCTAATAATAACATTTTTAAGCATGGAATTCCACCCCGAATCACATTCTAGCATCCGTTATTACATTTGAGTCAAAAAAAATTTTTTTGCTCCTGGGCAGATTTTTTTTTTCACCGCGGCATCACGCGTTTTCTTCCTCGTGGAGCAAAAACACTCGATTTTTAAAAACAGCTAATAATAACATTTTTAAGCATGGAATTCCACCCCGAATCACATTCTACCATCCGTTATTACATTGGAGTCAAAAGAAAAAAATTTTGCTCCTGGGCAGATTTTTTTCTGACCGCGGCATCACGCGTTTTCTTCCTCGGGCAGCAAAAACACTCGATTTTTAAAAACAGCTAATAATAACATTTTTAAGCATGGAATTCCACCCCGAATCACATTGTAGCATCCGTTATTACATTTGAGTCAAAAAAAAATTTTTTGCTCCTGGGCAGATTTTTTTCTGACCACGGCATCACGCGTTTTCTTCCTCGGGCAGCAAAAACACTCGATTTTTAAAAACAGCTAATAATAACATTTTTAAGCATGGAATTCCACCCCAAATCACATTCTAGCATCCGTTATTACATTTGAGTCAAAAAAATATTTTTGGTTCTGGGCAGATTTTTTTTTTCACCGCGGCATCACGCGTTTTCTTCCTCGGGGAGCAAAAACACTCGATTTTTAAAAACAGCTAATAATAACATTTTTAAAGCATGGAATTCCACCCCGAATCACATTGTAGCATCCGTTATTACATTTGAGTCAAAAAAATTTTTTTTGACCTGGGCAGATTTTTTTCTGACCGCGGCATCACGCGTTTTCTTCCTCGGGCAGCAAAAACACTCGATTTTTAAAAACAGCTAATAATAACATTTTTAAGCATGGAATTCCACCCCAAATCACATTCTAGCATCCGTTATTACATTTGAGTCAAAAAAACTTTTTTTGCTCCTGGGCAGATTTTTTTCTGACCGCGGCATCACGCGTTTTCTTCCTCGGGGAGCAAAAACATTCGATTTTTAAAAACAGCTAATAATAACATTTTTAAGCATGGAATTCCACCCCGAATCACATTCTAGCATCCGTTGTTACATATGAGTCAAACAAATATTTTTGGTCCTGGGCAGCTTTTTTTCTGACCGCGACATCACGCGTTTTCTTCCTCGGGGAGCAAAAACACTCGATTTTTAAAAACAGCTAATAATAACATTTATAAGCATGGAATTCCACCCCGAATCACATTCTAGCATCCGTTATTACATTTGAGTCAAAAAAAATTTTTTTGCTCCTGGGCAGATTTTTTTCTGACCGCGGCATCACGCGTTTTCTTCCTCGGGGAGCAAAAACACTCGATTTTTAAAAACAGCTAATAATAACATTTTTAAGCATGGAATTCCACCCCGAATCACATTCTAGCATCCGTTATTACATTTGAGTGAAAAAAAATTTTTTTGCTCCTGGGCAGATTTTTTTCTGACCGCGGCATCACGCGTTTTCTTCCTCGGGGAGCAAAAACACTCGATTTTTAAAAACAGCTAATAATAACATTTTTAAGCATGGAATTCCACCCCGAATCACATTCTAGCATCCGTTATTACATTTGAGTCAAAAAAAATTTTTTTGCTCCTGGGCAGATTTTTTTCTGACCGCGGCATCACGCGTTTTCTTCCTCGGGCAGCAAAAACACTCGATTTTTAAAAACAGCTAATAATAACATTTTTAAACATGGAATTCCACCCCTAATCACATTCTAGCATCCGTTATTACACTTGAGTCAAAAAAAAATTTTTTGCTCCTGGGCAGATTTTTTTCTGACCGCGGCATCATGCGTTTTCTTCCTCGGGGAGCAAAAACACTCGATTTTTAAAAACAGCTAATAATAACATTTTTAAGCATGGAATTCCACCCCGAATCACATTCTAGCATCCGTTATTACATTTGAGTCAAAAAAAATTTTTTTGCTCCTGGGCAGATTTTTTTCTGACCGCGGCATCACGCGTTTTCTTCCTCGGGGAGCAAAAACAATCGATTTTTAAAAACAGCTAATAATAACATTTTTAAGCATGGAATTCCACCCCGAATCACATTCTAGCATCCGTTGTTACATATGAGTCAAAAAAATATTTTTGGTCCTGGGCAGCTTTTTTTCTGACCGCGGCATCACGCGTTTTCTTCCTCGGGGAGCAAAAACACTCGATTTTTAAAAACAGCTAATAATAACATTTTTAAGCATGGAATTCCACCCCAAATCACATTCTAGCATCCGTTATTACATTTGAGTCAAAAAAAATATTTTTGGTCCTGGGCAGATTTTTTTCTGACCGCGGCATCACGCGTTTTCTTCCTCGGGGAGCAAAAACACTCGATTTTTAAAAACAGCTAATAATAACATTTTTAAGCATGGAATTCCACCCCGAATCACATTGTAGCATCCGTTATTACATTTGAGTCAAAAAAAAATTTTTTGCTCCTGGGCAGATTTTTTTCTGACCACGGCATCACGCGTTTTCTTCCTCGGGCAGCAAAAACACTCGATTTTTAAAAACAGCTAATAATAACAATTTTAAGCATGGAATTCCACCCCAAATCACATTCTAGCATCCGTTATTACATTTGAGTCAAAAAAACTTTTTTTGCTCCTGGGCAGATTTTTTTCTGACCGCGGCATCACGCGTTTTCTTCCTCGGGGAGCAAAAACACTCGATTTTTAAAAACAGCTAATAATAACATTTATAAGCATGGAATTCCACCCCGAATCACATTGTAGCATCCGTTATTACATTTGAGTCAAAAAAAATTTTTTTGCTCCTGGGCAGATTTTTTTCTGACCGCGGCATCACGCGTTTTCTTCCTCGGGGAGCAAAAACACTCGATTTTTAAAAACAGCTAATAATAACATTTTTAAGCATGGAATTCCACCCCGAATCACATTCTAGCATCCATTAATACATTTGAGTCAAAAAAAATATTTTTGGTTCTGGGCAGATTTTTTTTTTCACCGCGGCATCACGCGTTTTCTTCCTCGGGGAGCAAAAACACTCGATTTTTAAAAACAGCTAATAATAACATTTTTAAGCATGGAATTCCACCCCGAATCACATTGTAGCATCCGTTATTACATTTGAGTCAAAAAAAATTTTTTTGCTCCTGGGCAGATTTTTTTTTTCACCGCGGCATCACGCGTTTTCTTCCTCGGGGAGCAAAAACACTCGATTTTTAAAAACAGCTAATAATAACATTTTTAAACATGGAATTCCACCCCTAATCACATTCTAGCATCCGTTATTACACTTGAGTCAAAAAAAATTTTTTTGCTCCTGGGCAGATTTTTTTCTGACCGCGGCATCATGCGTTTTCTTCCTCGGGGAGCAAAAACACTCGATTTTTAAAAACAGCTAATAATAACATTTTTAAGCATGGAATTCCACCCCGAATCACATTCTATCATCCGTTATTACATTTGAGTCAAAAAAAATTTTTTTGCTCCTGGGCAGATTTTTTTCTGACCGCGGCATCACGCGTTTTCTTCCTCGGGGAGCAAAAACAATCGATTTTTAAAAACAGCTAATAATAACATTTTTAAGCATGGAATTCCACCCCGAATCACATTCTAGCATCCGTTGTTACATATGAGTCAAAAAAATATTTTTGGTCCTGGGCAGCTTTTTTTCTGACCGCGGCATCACGCGTTTTCTTCCTCGGGGAGCAAAAACACTCGATTTTTAAAAACAGCTAATAATAACATTTATAAGCATGGAATTCCACCCCAAATCACATTCTAGCATCCGTTATTACATTTGAGTAAAAAAAAAATTTTTTGCTCCTGGGCAGATTTTTTTCTGACCGCGGCATCACGCGTTTTCTTCCTCGGGGAGCAAAAACACTCGATTTTTAAAAACAGCTAATAATAACATTTTTAAGCATGGAATTCCACCCCGAATCACATTCTAGCATCCGTTGTTACATATGAGTCAAAAAATATTTTTGGTCCTGGGCAGCTTTTTTTCTGACCGCGGCATCACGCGTTTTCTTCCTCGGGGAGCAAAAACACTCGATTTTTAAAAACAGCTAATAATAACATTTTTAAGCATGGAATTCCACCCCGAATCACATTCTAGCATCCGTTATTACATTTGAGTCAAAAAAAATATTTTTGGTCCTGGGCAGATTTTTTTCTGACTGCGGCATCACGCGTTTTCTTCCTCGGGGAGCAAAAACACTCGATTTTTAAAAACAGCTAATAATAACATTTTTAAGCATGGAATTCCACCCCGAATCACATTGTAGCATCCGTTATTACATTTGAGTCAAAAAAAAATTTTTTGCTCCTGGGCAGATTTTTTTCTGACCACGGCATCACGCGTTTTCTTCCTCGGGCAGCAAAAACACTCGATTTTTAAAAACAGCTAATAATAACATTTTTAAGCATGGAATTCCACCCCAAATCACATTCTAGCATCCGTTATTACATTTGAGTCAAAAAAACTTTTTTTGCTCCTGGGCAGATTTTTTTCTGACCGCGGCATCACGCGTTTTCTTCCTCGGGCAGCAAAAACACTCGATTTTTAAAAACAGCTAATAATAACATTTTTAAGCATGGAATTCCACCCCGAATCACATTCTAGCATCCGTTATTACATTTGAGTCAAAAAAAATATTTTTGGTCCTGGGCAGATTTTTTTCTGACCGCGGCATCACGCGTTTTCTTCCTCGGGGAGCAAAAACACTCGATTTTTAAAAACAGCTAATAATAACATTTATAAGCATGGAATTCCACCCCGAATCACATTGTAGCATCCGTTATTACATTTGAGTCAAAAAAAATTTTTTTGCTCCTGGGCAGATTTTTTTCTGACCGCGGCATCACGCGTTTTCTTCCTCGGGGAGCAAAAACACTCGATTTTTAAAAACAGCTAATAATAACATTTTTAAGCATGGAATTCCACCCCGAATCACATTCTAGCATCCATTAATACATTTGAGTCAAAAAAATATTTTTGGTTCTGGGCAGATTTTTTTTTTCACCGCGGCATCACGCGTTTTCTTCCTCGGGGAGCAAAAACACTCGATTTTTAAAAACAGCTAATAATAACATTTTTAAGCATGGAATTCCACCCCGAATCACATTGTAGCATCCGTTATTACATTTGAGTCAAAAAAAATTTTTTTGCTCCTGGGCAGATTTTTTTCTGACCGCGGCATCACGCGTTTTCTTCCTCGGGGAGCAAAAACACTCGATTTTTAAAAACAGCTAATAATAACATTTTTAAGCATGGAATTCCACCCTGAATCACATTCTAGCATCCATTAATACATTTGAGTCAAAAAAATATTTTTGGTTCTGGGCAGATTTTTTTTTTCACCGCGGCATCACGCGTTTTCTTCCTCGGGGAGCAAAAACACTCGATTTTTAAAAACAGCTAATAATAACATTTTTAAACATGGAATTCCACCCCTAATCACATTCTAGCATCCGTTATTACACTTGAGTCAAAAAAAATTTTTTTGCTCCTGGGCAGATTTTTTTCTGACCGCGGCATCATGCGTTTTCTTCCTCGGGGAGCAAAAACACTCGATTTTTAAAAACAGCTAATAATAACATTTTTAAGCATGGAATTCCACCCCGAATCACATTCTAGCATCCGTTATTACATTTGAGTCAAAAAAAATTTTTTTGCTCCTGGGCAGATTTTTTTCTGACCGCGGCATCACGCGTTTTCTTCCTCGGGGAGCAAAAACAATCGATTTTTAAAAACAGCTAATAATAACATTTTTAAGCATGGAATTCCACCCCGAATCACATTCTAGCATCCGTTATTACATTTGAGTCAAAAAAAATATTTTTGGTCCTGGGCAGATTTTTTTCTGACCGCGGCATCACGCGTTTTCTTCCTCGGGGAGCAAAAACACTCGATTTTTAAAAACAGCTAATAATAACATTTATAAGCATGGAATTCCACCCCGAATCACATTGTAGCATCCGTTATTACATTTGAGTCAAAAAAAATTTTTTTGCTCCTGGGCAGATTTTTTTCTGACCGCGGCATCACGCGTTTTCTTCCTCGGGGAGCAAAAACACTCGATTTTTAAAAACAGCTAATAATAACATTTTTAAGCATGGAATTCCACCCCGAATCACATTCTAGCATCCATTAATACATTTGAGTCAAAAAAATATTTTTGGTTCTGGGCAGATTTTTTTTTTCACCGCGGCATCACGCGTTTTCTTCCTCGGGGAGCAAAAACACTCGATTTTTAAAAACAGCTAATAATAACATTTTTAAGCATGGAATTCCACCCCGAATCACATTGTAGCATCCGTTATTACATTTGAGTCAAAAAAAATTTTTTTGCTCCTGGGCAGATTTTTTTCTGACCGCGGCATCACGCGTTTTCTTCCTCGGGGAGCAAAAACACTCGATTTTTAAAAACAGCTAATAATAACATTTTTAAGCATGGAATTCCACCCTGAATCACATTCTAGCATCCATTAATACATTTGAGTCAAAAAAATATTTTTGGTTCTGGGCAGATTTTTTTTTTCACCGCGGCATCACGCGTTTTCTTCCTCGGGGAGCAAAAACACTCGATTTTTAAAAACAGCTAATAATAACATTTTTAAACATGGAATTCCACCCCTAATCACATTCTAGCATCCGTTATTACACTTGAGTCAAAAAAAATTTTTTTGCTCCTGGGCAGATTTTTTTCTGACCGCGGCATCATGCGTTTTCTTCCTCGGGGAGCAAAAACACTCGATTTTTAAAAACAGCTAATAATAACATTTTTAAGCATGGAATTCCACCCCGAATCACATTCTAGCATCCGTTATTACATTTGAGTCAAAAAAAATTTTTTTGCTCCTGGGCAGATTTTTTTCTGACCGCGGCATCACGCGTTTTCTTCCTCGGGGAGCAAAAACAATCGATTTTTAAAAACAGCTAATAATAACATTTTTAAGCATGGAATTCCACCCCGAATCACATTCTAGCATCCGTTGTTACATATGAGTCAAAAAAATATTTTTGGTCCTGGGCAGCTTTTTTTCTGACCGCGGCATCACGCGTTTTCTTCCTCGGGGAGCAAAAACACTCGATTTTTAAAAACAGCTAATAATAACATTTATAAGCATGGAATTCCACCCCAAATCACATTCTAGCATCCGTTATTACATTTGAGTAAAAAAAAAATTTTTTGCTCCTGGGCAGATTTTTTTCTGACCGCGGCATCACGCGTTTTCTTCCTCGGGGAGCAAAAACACTCGATTTTTAAAAACAGCTAATAATAACATTTTTAAGCATGGAATTCCACCCCGAATCACATTCTAGCATCCATTATTACATTTGAGTCAAAAAAATATTTTTGGTTCTGGGCAGATTTTTTTTTTCACCGCGGCATCACGCGTTTTCTTCCTCAGGGAGGAAAAACACTCGATTTTTAAAAACAGCTAATAATAACATTTTTAAGCATGGAATTCCACCCCGAATCACATTCTAGCATCCGTTATTACATTTGAGTCAAAAAAAATTTTTTTGCTCCTGGGCAGATTTTTTTCTGACCGCGGCATCACGCGTTTTCTTCCTCGGGGAGCAAAAACACTCGATTTTTAAAAACAGCTAATAATAACATTTTTAAGCATGGAATTCCACCCCGAATCACATTCTAGCATCCGTTGTTACATATGAGTCAAACAAATATTTTTGGTCCTGGGCAGCTTTTTTTCTGACCGCGGCATCACGCGTTTTCTTCCTCGGGGAGCAAAAACACTCGATTTTTAAAAACAGCTAATAATAACATTTTTAAGCATGGAATTCCACCCCGAATCACATTCTAGCATCCGTTATTACATTTGAGTCAAAAAAAATTTTTTTGCTCCTGGGCAGATTTTTTTTTTCACCGCGGCATCACGCGTTTTCTTCCTCGTGGAGCAAAAACACTCGATTTTTAAAAACAGCTAATAATAACATTTTTAAGCATGGAATTCCACCCCGAATCACATTCTAGCATCCGTTATTACATTGGAGTAAAAAAAAAAAAATTTACTCCTGGGCAGATTTTTTTCTGACCGCGGCATCACGCGTTTTCTTCCTCGGGCAGCAAAAACACTCGATTTTTAAAAACAGCTAATAATAACATTTATAAGCATGGAATTCCACCCCGAATCACATTCTAGCATCCGTTATTACATTTGAGTCAAAAAAAAATTTTTTGCTCCTGGGCAGATTTTTTTCTGACCGCGGCATCACGCGTTTTCTTCCTCGGGGACCAAAAACACTCAATTTTTAAAAACAGCTAATAATAACATTTTTAAGCATGGAATTCCCCCCCGAATCACATTCTAGCATCCGTTATTACATTTTAGTCAAAAAAATATTTTTGGTTCTGGGCAGATTTTTTTTTTCACCGCGGCATCACGCGTTTTCTTCCTCGGGGAGCAAAAATTCTCGATTTTTAAAAACAGCTAATAATAACATTTTTAAGCATGGAATTCCACCCCGAATCACATTCTAGCATCCGTTATTACATTTGAGTCAAAAAAAAATTTTTTTGCTCCTGGGCAGATTTTTTTCTGACCGCGGCATCACGCGTTTTCTTCCTCGGGGAGCAAAAACACTCAATTTTTAAAAACAGCTAATAATAACATTTTTAAGCATGGAATTCCACCCCGAATCACATTCTAGCATCCGTTATTACATTTGAGTCAAAAAAAAATTTTTTGCTCCTGGGCAGATTTTTTTCTGACCGCGGCATCACGCGTTTTCTTACTCGGGGAGCAAAAACACTCGATTTTTAAAAACAGCTAATAATAACATTTTTAAGCATGGAATTCCACCCCGAATCACATTCTAGCATCCGTTGTTACATATGAGTCAAAAAAATATTTTTGGTCCTGGGCAGCTTTTTTTCTGACCGCGGCATCACGCGTTTTCTTCCTCGGGGAGCAAAAACACTCGATTTTTAAAAACAGCTAATAATAACATTTTTAAGCATGGAATTCCACCCCGAATCACATTCTAGCATCCGTTATTACATTTGAGTCAAAAAAACTTTTTTTGCTCCTGGGCAGATTTTTTTTTTCACCGCGGCATCACGCGTTTTCTTCCTCGGGGAGCAAAAACACTCGATTTTTAAAAACAGCTAATAATAACATTTTTAAGCATGGAATTCCACCCCGAATCACATTCTAGCATCTGTTATTACATTGGAGTCAAAAAAAAAAATTTTGCTCCTGGGCAGATTTTTTTCTGACCGCGGCATCACGCGTTTTCTTCCTCGGGCAGCAAAAACACTCGATTTTTAAAAACAGCTAATAATAACATTTTTAAACATGGAATTCCACCCCTAATCACATTCTAGCATCCGTTATTACATTTGAGTCAAAAAAATTTTTTTTGCTCCTGGGCAGATTTTTTTCTGACCGCGGCATCATGCGTTTTCTTCCTCGGGGAGCAAAAACACTCGATTTTTAAAAACAGCTAATAATAACATTTATAAGCATGGAATTCCACCCCGAATCACATTCTAGCATCCGTTATTACATTTGAGTCAAAAAAAATTTTTTTGCTCCTGGGCAGATTTTTTTCTGACCGCGGAATCACGCGTTTTCTTCCTCGGGGACCAAAAACACTCAATTTTTAAAAACAGCTAATAATAACATTTTTAAGCATGGAATTCCACCCCGAATCACATTCTAGCATCCGTTATTACATTTGAGTCAAAAAAATATTTTTGGTTCTGGGCAGATTTTTTTTTTCACCGCGGCATCACGCGTTTTCTTCCTCGGGGAGCAAAAACACTCGATTTTTAAAAACAGCTAATAATAACATTTTTAAGCATGGAATTCCACCCCGAATCACATTCTAGCATCCGTTGTTACATATGAGTCAAAAAAATATTTTTGGTCCTGGGCAGCTTTTTTTCTGACCGCGGCATCACGGGTTTTCTTCCTCGGGGAGCAAAAACACTCAATTTTTAAAAACAGCTAATAATAACATTTATAAGCATGGAATTCCACCCCAAATCACATTCTAGCATCCGTTATTACATTTGAGTCAAAAAAATTTTTTTTGCTCCTGGGTAGATTTTTTTCTGACCGCGGCATCACACGTTTTCTTCCTCGGGGAGCAAAAACACTCGATTTTTAAAAACCGCTAATAATAACATTTTAAAGCATGGAATTCCACCCCGAATCACATTTTAGCATCAGTTATTACATTTGAGTCAAAAAAAAATTTTTGGTCCTGGGCAGCATTTTTTCTGACCGCGGCATCACGCGTTTTCTTCCTCGGGGAGCAAAAACACTCGATTTTTAAAAACAGCTAATAATAACATTTTTAAGCATGGAATTCCACCCCGAATCACATTCTAGCATCCGTTATTACATTTGAGTCAAAAAAATATTTTTGGTTCTGGGCAGATTTTTTTTTTCACCGCGGCATCACGCGTTTTCTTCCTCGGGGAGCAAAAACACTCGATTTTTAAAAACAGCAAATAATAACATTTTAAAGCATGGAATTCCACCCCTAATCACATTCTAGCATCCGTTATTACATTTGAGTCAAAAAAAAATTTTTGCTCCTGGGCAGATTTTTTTCTGACCGCGGCATCACGCGTTTTCTTCCTCGGGGAGCAAAAATACTCGATTTTTAAAAACAGCTAATAATAACATTTTTAAGCATGGAATTCCACCCCGAATCACATTCTAGCATCCGTTGTTACATTTGAGTCAAAAAAATATTTTTGGTCCTGGGCAGCTTTTTTTCTGACCGCGGGCAACACGCGTTTTCTTCCTCAGGGAGCAAAAACACTCGATTTTTAAAAACATTTTTAATAATAACATTTCTAATAATAACATTTTTAAGCATGGAATTCCACCCCGAATCACATTCTAGCATCCGTTATTACATTTGAGTCAAAAAAAATTTTTTTGCTCCTGGGCAGATTTTTTTCTGACCGCGGCATCACGCGTTTTCTTCCTCGGGGAGCAAAAACACTCAATTTTTAAAAACAGCTAATAATAACATTTTTAAGCATGGAATTCCACCCCGAATCACATTCTAGCATCCGTTATTACATTTGAGTCAAAAAAAATTTTTTTGCTCCTGGGCAGATTTTTTTTTTCACCGCGGCATCACGCGTTTTCTTTCTCGGGGAGCAAAAACACTCGATTTTTAAAAACAGCTAATAATAACATTTTTAAGCATGGAATTCCACCCCGAATCAACTTCTAGCATCCGTTGTTACATTTGAGTCGAAAAAATTTTTTTGGTCCTGGGCAGCTTTTTTTCTGACCGCGGCATCACGCGTTTTCTTCCTCGGGGAGCAAAAACACTCGATTTTTAAAAACAGCTAATAATAACATTTTTAAGCATGGAATTCCACCCCGAATCACATTCTAGCATCCGTTATTACATTTGAGTCAAAAAAAATTTTTTTGCTCCTGGGCAGATTTTTTTTTTCACCGCGGCATCACGCGTTTTCTTCCTCGGGGAGCAAAAACACTCAATTTTTAAAAACAGCTAATAATAACATTTTTAAGCATGGAATTCCACCCCGAATCACATTCTAGCATCCGTTATTACATTTGAGTCAAAAAAATTTTTTTTGCTCCTGGGCAGATTTTTTTCTGACCGCGGCATCACGCGTTTTCTTCCTCGGGGAGCAAAAACACTCGATTTTTAAAAACAGCTAATAATAACATTTTTAAGCATGGAATTCCACCCCGAATCACATTCTAGCATCCATTATTACATTTGAGTCAAAAAAATATTTTTGGTTCTGGGCAGATTTTTTTTTTCACCGCGGCATCACGCGTTTTCTTCCTCGGGGAGCAAAAACACTCGATTTTTAAAAACAGCTAATAATAACATTTTTAAGCATGGAATTCCACCCCGAATCACATTCTAGCATCCGTTATTACATTTGAGTCAAAAAAAATTTTTTTGCTCCTGGGCAGATTTTTTTCTGACCGCGGCATCACCCGTTTTCTTCCTCGGGCAGCAAAAACACTCGATTTTTAAAAACAGCTAATAATAACATTTTTAAGCATGGAATTCCACCCCTAATCACATTCTAGCATCCAATATTACATTTGAGTCAAAAAATTTTTTTTTGCTCCTGGGCAGATTTTTTTCTGACCGCGGCATCACGCGTTTTCTTCCTCGGGGAGCAAAAACACTCGATTTTTAAAAACAGCTAATAATAACATTTATAAGCATGGAATTCCACCCCGAATCACATTCTAGCATCCGTTATTACATTTGAGTCAAAAAAAATTTTTTTGCTCCTGGACAGATTTTTTTCTGACCGCGGCATCACAGGTTTTCTTCCTCGGGCAGGAAAAACACTCGATTTTTAATAACAGCTAATAATAACATTTTTAAGCATGGAATTCCACCCCGAATCACATTGTAGCATCCGTTATTACATTTGAGTCAAAAAAAATTTTTTTGCTCCTGGGCAGTTTTTTTTCTGACCACGGCATCACGCGTTTTCTTCCTCGGGCAGCAAAAACTCTCGATTTTTAAAAAGAGCTAATAATAACATTTTTAAGCATGGAATTCCACCCCGAATCACATTTTAGCATCCGTTATTACATTTGAGTCAAAAAAAAATTTTTTCCTCCTGGGCAGATTTTTTTCTGACCGCGGCATCACGCGTTTTCTTCCCGGGCAGCAAAAACACTCGATTTTTAAAAACAGCTAATAATAACATTTTTAAGCATGGAATTCCACCCCGAATCACATTCTAGCATCCGTTGTTACATTTGAGTCAAAAAAAAATTTTTGGTCCTGGGCAGCTTTTTTTCTGACTGCGGCATCACGCGTTTTCTTCCTCGGGGAGCAAAAACACTCGATTTTTAAAAACAGCTAATAATAACATTTTTAAGCATGGAATTCCACCCCGAATCACATTCTAGCATCCGTTATTACATTTGAGTCAAAAAAATTTTTTTTGCTCCTGGGCAGATTTTTTTTTTCACCGCGGCATCACGCGTTTTCTTCCTCGTGGAGCAAAAACACTCGATTTTTAAAAACAGCTAATAATAACATTTTTAAGCATGGAATTCCACCCCGAATCACATTGTAGCATCCGTTATTACATTTGAGTCAAAAAAAATTTTTTTGCTCCTGGGCAGTTTTTTTTCTGACCACGGCATCACGCGTTTTCTTCCTCGGGCAGCAAAAACTCTCGATTTTTAAAAAGAGCTAATAATAACATTTTTAAGCATGGAATTCCACCCCGAATCACATTTTAGCATCCGTTATTACATTTGAGTCAAAAAAAAATTTTTTCCTCCTGGGCAGATTTTTTTCTGACCGCGGCATCACGCGTTTTCTTCCCGGGCAGCAAAAACACTCGATTTTTAAAAACAGCTAATAATAACATTTTTAAGCATGGAATTCCACCCCGAATCACATTCTAGCATCCGTTGTTACATTTGAGTCAAAAAAAAATTTTTGGTCCTGGGCAGCTTTTTTTCTGACTGCGGCATCACGCGTTTTCTTCCTCGGGGAGCAAAAACACTCGATTTTTAAAAACAGCTAATAATAACATTTTTAAGCATGGAATTCCACCCCGAATCACATTCTAGCATCCGTTATTACATTTGAGTCAAAAAAATTTTTTTTGCTCCTGGGCAGATTTTTTTTTTCACCGCGGCATCACGCGTTTTCTTCCTCGTGGAGCAAAAACACTCGATTTTTAAAAACAGCTAATAATAACATTTTTAAGCATGGAATTCCACCCCAAATCACATTCTAGCATCCGTTATTACATTTGAGTCAAAAAAATTTTTTTTGCTCCTCGGCAGATTTTTTTCTGACCGCGGCATCACCCGTTTTCTTCCTCGGGCAGCAAAAACACTCGATTTTTAAAAACAGCTAATAATAACATTTTTAAGCATGGAATTCCACCCCTAATCACATTCTAGCATCCATTATTACATTTGAGTCAAAAAAATTTTTTTTGTTCCTGGGCAGATTTTTTTCTGACCGCGGCATCACGCGTTTTCTTCCTTGGGGAGCAAAAACACTCGATTTTTAAAAACAGCTAATAATAACATTTATAAGCATGGAATTCCACCCCGAATCACATTCTAGCATCCGTTATTACATTTGAGTCAAAAAAAATTTTTTTGCTCCTGGACAGATTTTTTTCTGACCGCGGCATCACAGGTTTTCTTCCTCGGGCAGGAAAAACACTCGATTTTTAATAACAGCTAATAATAACATTTTTAAGCATGGAATTCCACCCCGAATCACATTGTAGCATCCGTTATTACATTTGAGTCAAAAAAAAATTTTTTGCTCCTGGGCAGATTTTTTTCTGACCACGGCATCACGCGTTTTCTTCCTCGGGCAGCAAAAACACTCGATTTTTAAAAAGAGCTAATAATAACATTTTTAAGCATGGAATTCCACCCCAAATCACATTCTAGCATCCGTTGTTACATTTGAGTCAAAAAAATATTTTTGGTCCTGGGCAGATTTTTTTCTGACCGCGGCATCACGCGTTTTCTTCCTCAGGGAGCAAAAACACTCGATTTTTAAAAACAGCCAATAATAACATTTTTAAGCATGGAATTCCACCCCGAATCACATTCTAGCGTCCGTTGTTACATTTGAGTCGAAAAAATTTTTTTGGTCCTGGGCAGCTTTTTTTCTGACCGCGGCATCACGCGTTTTCTTCCTCGGGGAGCAAAAACACTCGATTTATAAAAACAGGTAATAATAACATTTTTAAGCATGGAATTCCACCCCGAATCACATTCTAGCATTCGTTATTACATTTGAGTCAAAAAAAAATTTTTGGTCCTGGGCAGATTTTTTTTTTCACCGCGGCATCACGCGTTTTCTTCCTCGGGGAGCAAAAAAACTCGATTTTTAAAAACAGCTAATAATAACATTTATAAGCATGGAATTCCACCCCAAATCACATTCTAGCATCCGTTATTACATTTGAGTCAAAAAAAATTTTTTTGCTCCTGGGCAGATTTTTTTCTGACCGCGGCATCACACGTTTTCTTCCTCGGGGAGCAAAAACACTCGATTTTTAAAAACCGCTAATAATAACATTTTAAAGCATGGAATTCCACCCCGAATCACATTTTAGCATCCGTTATTACATTTGAGTCAAAAAAAAATTTTTTCCTCCTGGGCAGATTTTTTTCTGACCGCGGCATCACGCGTTTTCTTCCCGGGCAGCAAAAACACTCGATTTTTAAAAACAGCTAATAATAACATTTTTAAGCATGGAATTCCACCCCGAATCACATTCTAGCATCCGTTGTTACATTTGAGTCAAAAAAAAATTTTTGGTCCTGGGCAGCTTTTTTTCTGACTGCGGCATCACGCGTTTTCTTCCTCGGGGAGCAAAAACACTCGATTTTTAAAAACAGCTAATAATAACATTTTTAAGCATGGAATTCCACCCCGAATCACATTCTAGCATCCGTTGTTACATTTGAGTCAAAAAAGTATTTTTGGTCCTGGGCAGCTTTTTTTCTGACCGCGGCATCACGCGTTTTCTTCCTCGGGGAGCAAAAACAATCGATTTTTAAAAACAGCTAATAATAACATTTTTAAGCATGGAATTCCACCCCGAATCACATTCTAGCATCCGTTATTACATTTGAGTCAAAAAAAATTTTTTTGCTCCTGGGCAGATTTTTTTTTTCACCGCGGCATCACGCGTTTTCTTCCTCGGGGAGCAAAAACACTCAATTTTTAAAAACAGCTAATAATAACATTTTTAAGCATGGAATTCCACCCCGAATCACATTCTAGCATCCGTTATTACATTTGAGTCAAAAAAATTTTTTTTGCTCCTGGGCAGATTTTTTTCTGACCGCGGCATCACGCGTTTTCTTCCTCGGGGAGCAAAAACGCTCGATTTTTAAAAACAGCTAATAATAACATTTTTAAGCATGGAATTCCACCCCGAATCACATTCTAGCATCCATTATTACATTTGAGTCAAAAAAATATTTTTGGTTCTGGGCAGATTTTTTTTTTCACCGCGGCATCACGCGTTTTCTTCCTCGGGGAGCAAAAACACTCGATTTTTAAAAACAGCTAATAATAACATTTTTAAGCATGGAATTCCACCCCGAATCACATTCTAGCATCCGTTATTACATTTGAGTCAAAAAAATTTTTTTTCCTCCTGGGGAGATTTTTTTCTGACCGTGGCATCACGCGTTTTCTTCCTCGGGGAGCAAAAACACTTGATTTTTAAAAACAGCTAATAATAACTTTTTTAAGCATGGAATTCCACCCCGAATCACATTCTAGCATCCGTTATTACATTTGAGTCAAAAAAATATTTTTGGTTCTGGGCAGATTTTTTTTTTCACCGCGGCATCACGCGTTTTCTTCCTCGGGGAGCAAAAACACTCGATTTTTAAAAACAGCTAATAATAACATTTTTAAGCATGGAATTCCACCCCAAATCACATTCTAGCATCCGTTATTACATTTGAGTCAAAAAAAATTTTTTTGCTCCTGGGCAGATTTTTTTCTGACCGCGGCATCACGCGTTTTCTTCCTCGGGGAGCAAAAACACTCGATTTTTAAAAACAGCTAATAATAACATTTTTAAGCATGGAATTCCACCCCGAATCACATTCTAGCATCCGTTATTACATTTGAGTCAAAAAAAATTTTTTTGCTCCTGGGCAGATTTTTTTCTGACCGCGGCATCACGCGTTTTCTTCCTCGGAGAGCAAAAACACTCGATTTTTAAAAACAGCTAATAATAACATTTTTAAGCATGGAATTCCACCCCGAATCACATTCTAGCATCCGTTGTTACATATGAGTCAAAAAAATATTTTTGGTCCTGGGCAGCTTTTTTTCTGACCGCGGCATCACGCGTTTTCTTCCTCGGGGAGCAAAAACACTCGATTTTTAAAACAGCTAATAATAACATTTTTAAGCATGGAATTCCACCCCGAATCACATTCTAGCATCCGTTATTACATTTGAGTCAAAAAAATTTTTTTTGCTCCTGGGCAGATTTTTTTTTTCACCGCGGCATCACGCGTTTTCTTCCTCGTGGAGCAAAAACACTCGATTTTTAAAAACAGCTAATAATAACATTTTTAAGCATGGAATTCCACCCCGAATCACATTCTAGCATTCGTTATTACATTTGAGTCAAAAAAAAATTTTTGGTCCTGGGCAGATTTTTTTTTTCACCGCGGCATCACGCGTTTTCTTCCTCGGGGAGCAAAAACACTCGATTTTTAAAAACAGCTAATAATAACATTTATAAGCATGGAATTCCACCCCAAATCACATTCTAGCATCCGTTATTACATTTGAGTCAAAAAAAATTTTTTTGCTCCTGGGCAGATTTTTTTCTGACCGCGGCATCACCCGTTTTCTTCCTCGGGCAGCAAAAACACTCGATTTTTAAAAACAGCTAATAATAACATTTTTAAGCATGGAATTCCACCCCTAATCACATTCTAGCATCCAATATTACATTTGAGTCAAAAAAATTTTTTTTGCTCCTGGGCAGATTTTTTTCTGACCGCGGCATCACGCGTTTTCTTCCTCGGGGAGCAAAAACACTCGATTTTTAAAAACAGCTAATAATAACATTTATAAGCATGGAATTCCACCCCAAATCACATTCTAGCATCCGTTATTACATTTGAGTCAAAAAAAATTTTTTTGCTCCTGGGCAGATTTTTTTCTGACCGCGGCATCACCCGTTTTCTTCCTCGGGCAGCAAAAACACTCGATTTTTAAAAACAGCTAATAATAACATTTTTAAGCATGGAATTCCACCCCAAATCACATTCTAGCATCCGTTATTACATTTGAGTCAAAAAAAATTTTTTTGCTCCTGGGCAGATTTTTTTCTGACCGCGGCATCACGCGTTTTCTTCCTCGGGGAGCAAAAACACTCGATTTTTAAAAACAGCTAATAATAACATTTTTAAGCATGGAATTCCACCCCGAATCACATTCTAGCATCCGTTATTACATTTGAGTCAAAAAAAATTTTTTTGCTCCTGGGCAGATTTTTTTCTGACCGCGGCATCACGCGTTTTCTTCCTCGGAGAGCAAAAACACTCGATTTTTAAAAACAGCTAATAATAACATTTTTAAGCATGGAATTCCACCCCGAATCACATTCTAGCATCCGTTGTTACATATGAGTCAAAAAAATATTTTTGGTCCTGGGCAGCTTTTTTTCTGACCGCGGCATCACGCGTTTTCTTCCTCGGGGAGCAAAAACACTCGATTTTTAAAAACAGCTAATAATAACATTTTTAAGCATGGAATTCCACCCCGAATCACATTCTAGCATCCGTTATTACATTTGAGTCAAAAAAATTTTTTTTGCTCCTGGGCAGATTTTTTTTTTCACCGCGGCATCACGCGTTTTCTTCCTCGTGGAGCAAAAACACTCGATTTTTAAAAACAGCTAATAATAACATTTTTAAGCATGGAATTCCACCCCGAATCACATTCTAGCATCCGTTATTACATTTGAGTCAAAAAAAATTTTTTTGCTCCTGGGCAGATTTTTTTCTGACCGCGGCATCACGCGTTTTCTTCCTCGGAGAGCAAAAACACTCGATTTTTAAAAACAGCTAATAATAACATTTTTAAGCATGGAATTCCACCCCGAATCACATTCTAGCATCCGTTGTTACATATGAGTCAAAAAAATATTTTTGGTCCTGGGCAGCTTTTTTTCTGACCGCGGCATCACGCGTTTTCTTCCTCGGGGAGCAAAAACACTCGATTTTTAAAAACAGCTAATAATAACATTTTTAAGCATGGAATTCCACCCCGAATCACATTCTAGCATCCGTTATTACATTTGAGTCAAAAAAATTTTTTTTGCTCCTGGGCAGATTTTTTTTTTCACCGCGGCATCACGCGTTTTCTTCCTCGTGGAGCAAAAACACTCGATTTTTAAAAACAGCTAATAATAACATTTTTAAGCATGGAATTCCACCCCGAATCACATTCTAGCATTCGTTATTACATTTGAGTCAAAAAAAAATTTTTGGTCCTGGGCAGATTTTTTTTTTCACCGCGGCATCACGCGTTTTCTTCCTCGGGGAGCAAAAACACTCGATTTTTAAAAACAGCTAATAATAACATTTATAAGCATGGAATTCCACCCCAAATCACATTCTAGCATCCGTTATTACATTTGAGTCAAAAAAAATTTTTTTGCTCCTGGGCAGATTTTTTTCTGACCGCGGCATCACCCGTTTTCTTCCTCGGGCAGCAAAAACACTCGATTTTTAAAAACAGCTAATAATAACATTTTTAAGCATGGAATTCCACCCCTAATCACATTCTAGCATCCAATATTACATTTGAGTCAAAAAAATTTTTTTTGCTCCTGGGCAGATTTTTTTCTGACCGCGGCATCACGCGTTTTCTTCCTCGGGGAGCAAAAACACTCGATTTTTAAAAACAGCTAATAATAACATTTATAAGCATGGAATTCCACCCCGAATCACATTCTAGCATCCGTTATTACATTTGAGTCAAAAAAAATTTTTTTGCTCCTGGACAGATTTTTTTCTGACCGCGGCATCACAGGTTTTCTTCCTCGGGCAGGAAAAACACTCGATTTTTAATAACAGCTAATAATAACATTTTTAAGCATGGAATTCCACCCCGAATCACATTGTAGCATCCGTTATTACATTTGAGTCAAAAAAAATTTTTTTGCTCCTGGGCAGTTTTTTTGCTGACCACGGCATCACGCGTTTTCTTCCTCGGGCAGCAAAAACTCTCGATTTTTAAAAAGAGCTAATAATAACATTTTTAAGCATGGAATTCCACCCCGAATCACATTTTAGCATCCGTTATTACATTTGAGTCAAAAAAAAATTTTTTCCTCCTGGGCAGATTTTTTTCTGACCGCGGCATCACGTGTTTTCTTCCCGGGCAGCAAAAACACTCGATTTTTAAAAACAGCTAATAATAACATTTTTAAGCATGGAATTCCACCCCGAATCACATTCTAGCATCCGTTGTTACATTTGAGTCAAAAAAAAATTTTTGGTCCTGGGCAGCTTTTTTTCTGACTGCGGCATCACGCGTTTTCTTCCTCGGGGAGCAAAAACACTCGATTTTTAAAAACAGCTAATAATAACATTTTTAAGCATGGAATTCCACCCCGAATCACATTCTAGCATCCGTTGTTACATTTGAGTCAAAAAAGTATTTTTGGTCCTGGGCAGCTTTTTTTCTGACCGCGGCATCACGCGTTTTCTTCCTCGGGGAGCAAAAACACTCGATTTTTAAAAACAGCTAATAATAACATTTTTAAGCATGGAATTCCACCCCGAATCACATTCTAGCATCCGTTATTACATTTGAGTCAAAAAAAATTTTTTTGCTCCTGGGCAGATTTTTTTTTTCACCGCGGCATCACGCGTTTTCTTCCTCGTGGAGCAAAAACACTCGATTTTTAAAAACAGCTAATAATAACATTTTTAAGCATGGAATTCCACCCCGAATCACATTCTAGCATCCGTTATTACATTGGAGTAAAAAAAAAAATTTTTGCTCCTGGGCAGATTTTTTTCTGACCGCGGCATCACGCGTTTTCTTCCTCGGGCAGCAAAAACACTCGATTTTTAAAAACAGCTAATAATAACATTTTTAAACATGGAATTCCACCCCTAATCACATTCTAGCATCCGTTATTACATTTGAGTCAAAAAAATTTTTTTTGCTCCTGGGCAGATTTTTTTCTGACCGCGGCATCATGCGTTTTCTTCCTCGGGGAGCAAAAACACTAGATTTTTAAAAACAGCTAATAATGACATTTATAAGCATGGAATTCCACCCCGAATCACATTCTAGCATCCGTTATTACATTTGAGTCAAAAAAAAATTTTTTGCTCCTGGGCAGATTTTTTTCTGACCGCGGAATCACGCGTTTTCTTCCTCGGGGACCAAAAACACTCAATTTTTAAAAACAGCTAATAATAACATTTTTAAGCATGGAATTCCACCCCGAATCACATTCTAGCATCCGTTATTACATTTGAGTCAAAAAAATATTTTTGGTTCTGGGCAGATTTTTTTTTTCACCGCGGCATCACGCGTTTTCTTCCTCGGGGAGCAAAAACACTCGATTTTTAAAAACCGCTAATAATAACATTTTAAAGCATGGAATTCCACCCCGAATCACATTTTAGCATTACATTTGAGTCAAAAAAAAATTTTTTCCTCCTGGGCAGATTTTTTTCTGACCGCGGCATCACGCGTTTTCTTCCTCGGGGAGCAAAAACACTCGATTTTTAAAAACAGGTAATAATAACATTTTTAAGCATGGAATTCCACCCCGAATCACATTCTAGCATTCGTTATTACATTTGAGTCAAAAAAAATTTTTTGGTCCTGGGCAGATTTTTTTTTTCACCGCGGCATCACGCGTTTTCTTCCTCGGGGAGCAAAAACACTCGATTTTTAAAAACAGCTAATAATAACATTTTTAAGCATGGAATTCCACCCCAAATCACATTCTAGCATCCGTTATTACATTTGAGTCAAAAAAAATTTTTTTGCTCCTGGGCAGATTTTTTTCTGACCGCGGCATCACACGTTTTCTTCCTCGGGGAGCAAAAACACTCGATTTTTAAAAACCGCTAATAATAACATTTTAAAGCATGGAATTCCACCCCGAATCACATTTTAGCATTACATTTGAGTGAAAAAAAAAAATTTTCTCCCTGGGCAGATTTTTTTCTGACCGCGGCATCACGCGTTTTCTTCCCGGGCAGCAAAAACACTCGATTTTTAAAAACAGCTAATAATAACATTTTTAAGCATGGAATTCCACCCCGAATCACATTCTAGCATCCGTTGTTACATTTGAGTCAAAAAAGTATTTTTGGTTCTGGGCAGATTTTTTTCTGACCGCGGCATCACGCGTTTTCTTCCTCGGGGAGCAAAAACACTCGATTTTTAAAAACAGCTAATAATAACATTTTTAAGCATGGAATTCCACCCCGAATCACATTCTAGCATCCGTTATTACATTTGAGTCAAAAAAATATTTTTGGTTCTGGGCAGATTTTTTTTTTCACCGCGGCATCACGCGTTTTCTTCCTCGGGGAGCAAAAACACTCGATTTTTAAAAACAGTTAATAATAACATTTTAAAGCATGGAATTCCACCCCTAATCACATTCTAGCATCCGTTATTACATTTGAGTCAAAAAAAATTTTTTTGCTCCTGGGCAGATTTTTTTCTGACCGCGGCATCACGCGTTTTCTTCCTCGGGGAGCAAAAACACTCGATTTTTAAAAACAGCTAATAATAACATTTTTAAACATGGAATTCCACCCCTAATCACATTCTAGCATCCGTTATTACATTTGAGTCAAAAAAATATTTTTTGGTCCTGGGCAGCTTTTTTTCTGACCGCGGCATCACGCGTTTTCTTCCTCGGGGAGCAAAAACACTCGATTTTTAAAAACAGCTAATAATAACATTTTTAAGCATGGAATTCCACCCCGAATCACATTCTAGCATCCGTTGTTACATTTGAGTCAAAAAAATATTTTTGGTCCTGGGCAGCTTTTTTTCTGAACGCGGCATCACGCGTTTTCTTCCTCAGGGAGCAAAAACACTCGATTTTTAAAAACCGCTAATAATAACATTTTAAAGCATGGAATTCCACCCCGAATCACATTCTAGCATCCGTTATTACATTTGAGTCAAAAAAAATTTTTTTGCTCCTGGGCAGATTTTTTTTTTCACCGCGGCATCACGCGTTTTCTTTCTCGGGGAGCAAAAACACTCGATTTTTAAAAACAGCTAATAATAACATTTTTAAGCATGGAATTCCACCCCGAATCACATTCTAGCATCCGTTATTACATTGGAGTCAAAAAAAAAAATTTTGCTCCTGGGCAGATTTTTTTCTGACCGCGGCATCACGCGTTTTCTTCCTCGGGCAGCAAAAACACTCGATTTTTAAAAACAGCTAATAATAACATTTTTAAGCATGGAATTCCACCCCTAATCACATTCTAGCATCCATTATTACATTTGAGTCAAAAAAAATTTTTTTGCTCCTGGGCAGATTTTTTTCTGACCGCGGCATCACGCGTTTTCTTCCTCGGGGAGCAAAAACACTCGATTTTTAAAAACAGCTAATAATAACATTTATAAGCATGGAATTCCACCCCGAATCACATTCTAGCATCCGTTATTACATTTGAGTCAAAAAAAATTTTTTTGCTCCTGGGCAGATTTTTTTCTGACCGCGGCATCACAGGTTTTCTTCCTCGGGCAGGAAAAACACTCGATTTTTAAAAACAGATAATAATAACATTTTTAAGCATGGAATTCCACCCCGAATCACATTGCAGCATCCGTTGTTACATTTGAGTCAAAAAAATATTTTTGGTCCTGGGCAGCGTTTTTTCTGACCGCGGCATCCCGCGTTTTCTTCCTCGGGGAGCAAAAACACTCGATTTTTAAAAACAGCTAATAATAACATTTTTAAGCATGGAATTCCACCCCGAATCACATTCTAGCATCCGTTATTACATTTGAGTCAAAAAAATATTTTTGGTTCTGGGCAGATTTTTTTTTTCACCGCGGCATCACGCGTTTTCTTCCTCGGGGAGCAAAAACACTCGATTTTTAAAAACAGCTAATAATAACATTTTTAAGCATGGAATTCCACCCCGAATCACATTCTAGCATCCGTTGTTACTTATGAGTCAAAAAAATATTTTTGGTCCTGGGCAGCTTTTTTTCTGACCGCGGCATCACGCGTTTTCTTCCTCGGGGAGCAAAAACACTCGATTTTTAAAAACAGCTAATAATAACATTTATAAGCATGGAATTCCACCCCGAATCACATTCTAGCATCCGTTATTACATTTGAGTCAAAAAAATTTTTTTTGCTCCTGGGCAGATTTTTTTCTGACCGCGGCATCACGCGTTTTCTTCCTCGGGGAGCAAAAACACTCAATTTTTAAAAACAGCTAATAATAACATTTTTAAGCATGGAATTCCACCCCGAATCACATTCTAGCATCCGTTATTACATTTGAGTCAAAAAAAATTTTTTTGCTCCTGGGCAGATTTTTTTTTTCACCACGGCATCACGCGTTTTCTTTCTCGGGGAGCAAAAACACTCGATTTTTAAAAACAGCTAATAATAACATTTTTAAGCATGGAATTCCACCCCGAATCACATTCTAGCATCCGTTACTACATTTGAGTCAAAAAAAATTTTTTTGCTCCTGGGCAGATTTTTTTCTGACCGCGGCATCACGCGTTTTCTTCCTCGGGCAGCAAAAACACTCGATTTTTAAAAACAGCTAATAATAACATTTTTAAGCATGGAATTCCACCCCGAATCACATTCTAGCATCCGTTGTTACATTTGAGTCAAAAAAATATTTTTGGTCCTGGGCAGCTTTTTTTGTGACCGCGGCATCACGCGTTTTCTTCCTCAGGGAGCAAAAACACTCGATTTTTAAAAACAGCCAATAATAACATTTTTAAGCATGGAATTCCACCCCGAATCACCTTCTAGCATTCGTTATTACATTTGAGTCAAAAAAAAATTTTTGGTCCTGGGCAGATTTTTTTTTCACCGCGGCATCACGCGTTTTCTTCCGCGGGGAGCAAAAACACTTGATTTTTAAAAACAGCTAATAATAACATTTATAAGCATGGAATTCCACCCCAAATCACATTCTGGCATCCGTTATTACATTTGAGTCAAAAAAAATTTTTTTGCTCCTGGGCAGATTTTTTTCTGACCGCGGCATCACGCGTTTTCTTCCTCGGGGAGCAAAAACACTCGATTTTTAAAAACAGCTAATAATAACATTTTTAAGCATGGAATTCCACCCCGAATCACATTCTAGCATCCGTTACTACATTTGAGTCAAAAAAAATTTTTTTGCTCCTGGGCAGATTTTTTTCTGACCGCGGCATCACGCGTTTTCTTCCTCGGGCAGCAAAAACACTCGATTTTTAAAAACAGCTAATAATAACATTTTTAAGCATGGAATTCCACCCCGAATCACATTCTAGCATCCGTTGTTACATTTGAGTCAAAAAAATATTTTTGGTCCTGGGCAGCTTTTTTTCTGACCGCGGCATCACGCGTTTTCTTCCTCAGGGAGCAAAAACACTCGATTTTTAAAAACAGCCAATAATAACATTTTTAAGCATGGAATTCCACCCCGAATCACCTTCTAGCATTCGTTATTACATTTGAGTCAAAAAAAAATTTTTGGTCCTGGGCAGATTTTTTTTTCACCGCGGCATCACGCGTTTTCTTCCTCGGGGAGCAAAAACACTTGATTTTTAAAAACAGCTAATAATAACATTTATAAGCATGGAATTCCACCCCAAATCACATTCTAGCATCCGTTATTACATTTGAGTCAAAAAAAATTTTTTTGCTCCTGGGCAGATTTTTTTCTGACCGCGGCATCACGCGTTTTCTTCCTCGGGGAGCAAAAACACTCGATTTTTAAAAACAGCTAATAATAACATTTTTAAGCATGGAATTCCACCCCTAATCACATTCTAGCATCCGTTATTACATTTGAGTCAAAAAAAATTTTTTTGCTCCTGGGCAGTTTTTTTTCTGACCGCAGCATCACGCGTTTTCTTCCTCGGGGAGCAAAAACACTCGATTTTTAAAAAACAGCTAATAATAACATTTATAAGCATGGAATTCCACCCCGAATCACATTCTAGCATCCGTTATTACATTTGAGTCAAAAAAAATTTTTTTGCTCCTGGACAGATTTTTTTCTGACCGCGGCATCACAGGTTTTCTTCCTCGGGCAGGAAAAACACTCGATTTTTAATAACAGCTAATAATAACATTTTTAAGCATGGAATTCCACCCCGAATCACATTGTAGCATCCGTTATTACATTTGAGTCAAAAAAAATTTTTTTGCTCCTGGGCAGATTTTTTTCTGACCACGGCATCACGCGTTTTCTTCCTCGGGCAGCAAAAACACTCGATTTTTAAAAACAGCTAATAATAACATTTTTAAGCATGGAATTCCACCCCAAATCACATTCTAGCATCCGTTGTTACATTTGAGTCAAAAAAATATTTTTGCTCCTAGGCAGATTTTTTTCTGACCACGGCATCACGCGTTTTCTTCCTCGGGGAGCAAAAACACTCGATTTTTAAAAACAGCTAATAATAACATTTTTAAGCATGGAATTCCACCCCGAATCACATTCTAGCATTCGTTATTACATTTGAGTCAAAAAAAATTTTTTGGTCCTGGGCAGATTTTTTTTTTCACCGCGGCATCACGGGGTTTCTTCCTCGGGGAGCAAAAACACTCGATTTTTAAAAACAGCTAATAATAACATTTATAAGCATGGAATTCCACCCCAAATCACATTCTAGCATCCGTTATTACATTTGAGTCAAAAAAAATTTTTTTGCTCCTGGGCAGATTTTTTTCTGACCGCGGCATCACACGTTTTCTTCCTCGGGGAGCAAAAACACTCGATTTTTAAAAACCGCTAATAATAACATTTTTAAGCATGGAATTCCACCCCGAATCACATTTTAGCATCCGTTATTACATTTGAGTCAAAAAAAAATTTTTGGTCCTGGGCAGATTTTTTTTTCACCGCGGCATCACGCGTTTTCTTCCGCGGGGAGCAAAAACACTTGATTTTTAAAAACAGCTAATAATAACATTTATAAGCATGGAATTCCACCCCAAATCACATTCTAGCATCCGTTATTACATTTGAGTCAAAAAAAATTTTTTTGCTCCTGGGCAGATTTTTTTCTGACCGCGGCATCACGCGTTTTCTTCCTCGGGGAGCAAAAACACTCGATTTTTAAAAACAGCTAATAATAACATTTTTAAGCATGGAATTCCACCCCGAATCACATTCTAGCATCCGTTACTACATTTGAGTCAAAAAAAATTTTTTTGCTCCTGGGCAGATTTTTTTCTGACCGCGGCATCACGCGTTTTCTTCCTCGGGCAGCAAAAACACTCGATTTTTAAAAACAGCTAATAATAACATTTTTAAGCATGGAATTCCACCCCGAATCACATTCTAGCATCCGTTGTTACATTTGAGTCAAAAAAATATTTTTGGTCCTGGGCAGCTTTTTTTCTGACCGCGGCATCACGCGTTTTCTTCCTCAGGGAGCAAAAACACTCGATTTTTAAAAACAGCCAATAATAACATTTTTAAGCATGGAATTCCACCCCGAATCACCTTCTAGCATTCGTTATTACATTTGAGTCAAAAAAAAATTTTTGGTCCTGGGCAGATTTTTTTTTCACCGCGGCATCACGCGTTTTCTTCCTCGGGGAGCAAAAACACTTGATTTTTAAAAACAGCTAATAATAACATTTATAAGCATGGAATTCCACCCCAAATCACATTCTAGCATCCGTTATTACATTTGAGTCAAAAAAAATTTTTTTGCTCCTGGGCAGATTTTTTTCTGACCGCGGCATCACGCGTTTTCTTCCTCGGGGAGCAAAAACACTCGATTTTTAAAAACAGCTAATAATAACATTTTTAAGCATGGAATTCCACCCCTAATCACATTCTAGCATCCGTTATTACATTTGAGTCAAAAAAAATTTTTTTGCTCCTGGGCAGTTTTTTTTCTGACCGCAGCATCACGCGTTTTCTTCCTCGGGGAGCAAAAACACTCGATTTTTAAAAAACAGCTAATAATAACATTTATAAGCATGGAATTCCACCCCGAATCACATTCTAGCATCCGTTATTACATTTGAGTCAAAAAAAATTTTTTTGCTCCTGGACAGATTTTTTTCTGACCGCGGCATCACAGGTTTTCTTCCTCGGGCAGGAAAAACACTCGATTTTTAATAACAGCTAATAATAACATTTTTAAGCATGGAATTCCACCCCGAATCACATTGTAGCATCCGTTATTACATTTGAGTCAAAAAAAATTTTTTTGCTCCTGGGCAGATTTTTTTCTGACCACGGCATCACGCGTTTTCTTCCTCGGGCAGCAAAAACACTCGATTTTTAAAAACAGCTAATAATAACATTTTTAAGCATGGAATTCCACCCCAAATCACATTCTAGCATCCGTTGTTACATTTGAGTCAAAAAAATATTTTTGCTCCTAGGCAGATTTTTTTCTGACCACGGCATCACGCGTTTTCTTCCTCGGGGAGCAAAAACACTCGATTTTTAAAAACAGCTAATAATAACATTTTTAAGCATGGAATTCCACCCCGAATCACATTCTAGCATTCGTTATTACATTTGAGTCAAAAAAAATTTTTTGGTCCTGGGCAGATTTTTTTTTTCACCGCGGCATCACGGGGTTTCTTCCTCGGGGAGCAAAAACACTCGATTTTTAAAAACAGCTAATAATAACATTTATAAGCATGGAATTCCACCCCAAATCACATTCTAGCATTCGTTATTACATTTGAGTCAAAAAAAAATTTTTGGTCCTGGGCAGATTTTTTTTTCACCGCGGCATCACGCGTTTTCTTCCTCGGGGAGCAAAAACACTTGATTTTTAAAAACAGCTAATAATAACATTTATAAGCATGGAATTCCACCCCAAATCACATTCTAGCATCCGTTATTACATTTGAGTCAAAAAAAATTTTTTTGCTCCTGGGCAGATTTTTTTCTGACCGCGGCATCACGCGTTTTCTTCCTCGGGGAGCAAAAACACTCGATTTTTAAAAACAGCTAATAATAACATTTTTAAGCATGGAATTCCACCCCTAATCACATTCTAGCATCCGTTATTACATTTGAGTCAAAAAAAATTTTTTTGCTCCTGGGCAGTTTTTTTTCTGACCGCAGCATCACGCGTTTTCTTCCTCGGGGAGCAAAAACACTCGATTTTTAAAAAACAGCTAATAATAACATTTATAAGCATGGAATTCCACCCCGAATCACATTCTAGCATCCGTTATTACATTTGAGTCAAAAAAAATTTTTTTGCTCCTGGACAGATTTTTTTCTGACCGCGGCATCACAGGTTTTCTTCCTCGGGCAGGAAAAACACTCGATTTTTAATAACAGCTAATAATAACATTTTTAAGCATGGAATTCCACCCCGAATCACATTGTAGCATCCGTTATTACATTTGAGTCAAAAAAAATTTTTTTGCTCCTGGGCAGATTTTTTTCTGACCACGGCATCACGCGTTTTCTTCCTCGGGCAGCAAAAACACTCGATTTTTAAAAACAGCTAATAATAACATTTTTAAGCATGGAATTCCACCCCAAATCACATTCTAGCATCCGTTGTTACATTTGAGTCAAAAAAATATTTTTGCTCCTAGGCAGATTTTTTTCTGACCACGGCATCACGCGTTTTCTTCCTCGGGGAGCAAAAACACTCGATTTTTAAAAATAGCTAATAATAACATTTTTAAGCATGGAATTCCACCCCGAATCACATTCTAGCATTCGTTATTACATTTGAGTCAAAAAAAATTTTTTGGTCCTGGGCAGATTTTTTTTTTCACCGCGGCATCACGGGGTTTCTTCCTCGGGGAGCAAAAACACTCGATTTTTAAAAACAGCTAATAATAACATTTATAAGCATGGAATTCCACCCCAAATCACATTCTAGCATCCGTTATTACATTTGAGTCAAAAAAAATTTTTTTGCTCCTGGGCAGATTTTTTTCTGACCGCGGCATCACACGTTTTCTTCCTCGGGGAGCAAAAACACTCGATTTTTAAAAACCGCTAATAATAACATTTTTAAGCATGGAATTCCACCCCGAATCACATTTTAGCATCCGTTATTACATTTGAGTCAAAAAAAAATTTTTTCCTCCTGGGCAGATTTTTTTCTGACCGCGGCATCACGCATTTTCTTCCCGGGCAGCAAAAACACTCGATTTTTAAAAACAGCTAATAATAACATTTTTAAGCATGGAATTCCACCCCGAATCACATTCTAGCATCCGTTGTTACATTTGAGTCAAAAAAGTATTTTTGATCCTGGGCAGCGTTTTTTCTGACCGCGGCATCACGCGTTTTCTTCCTCGGGGAGCAAAAACACTCGATTTTTAAAAACAGCTAATAATAACATTTTTAAGCATGGAATTCCACCCCGAATCACATTCTAGCATCCGTTATTACATTTGAGTCAAAAAAATATTTTTGGTTCTGGGCAGATTTTTTTTTTCACAGCGGCATCACGCGTTTTCTTCCTCGGGGAGCAAAAACACTCGATTTTTAAAAACAGTTAATAATAACATTTTAAAGCATGGAATTCCACCCCTAATCACATTCTAGCATCCGTTATTACATTTGAGTCAAAAAAAAATTTTTTGCTCCTGGGCAGATTTTTTTCTGACCGCGGCATCACGCGTTTTCTTCCTCGGGCAGCAAAAACACTCGATTTTTAAAAACAGCTAATAATAACTTTTTTAAACATGGAATTCCACCCCTAATCACATTCTAGCATCCGTTATTACATTTGAGTCAAAAAAAATTTTTTTGCTCCTGGGCAGATTTTTTTCTAACCGCGGCATCACGCGTTTTCTTCCTCGGGGAGCAAAAACACTCGATTTTTAAAAACAGCTAATAATAACATTTATAAGCATGGAATTCCACCCCGAATCACATTGTAGCATCCGTTATTACATTTGAGTCAAAAAAATTTTTTTTGGTCCTGGGCAGCTTTTTTTCTGACCGCGGCATTACGCGTTTTCTTCCTCGGGGAGCAAAAACACTCGATTTTTAAAAACAGCTAATAATAACATTTTTAAGCATGGAATTCCACCCCGAATCACATTCTAGCATCCGTTGTTACATTTGAGTCAAAAAAATATTTTTGGTCCTGGGCAGCTTTTTTTCTGACCGCGGCATCACGCGTTTTCTTCCTCAGGGAGCAAAAACACTCGATTTTTAAAAACATTTTTAATAATAACATTTCTAATAATAACATTTTTAAGCATGGAATTCCACCCCGAATCACATTCTAGCATCCGTTGTTACATTTGAGTCAAAAAAGTATTTTTGATCCTGGGCAGCGTTTTTTCTGACCGCGGCATCACGCGTTTTCTTCCTCGGGGAGCAAAAACACTCGATTTTTAAAAACAGCTAATAATAACATTTTTAAGCATGGAATTCCACCCCGAATCACATTCTAGCATCCGTTATTACATTTGAGTCAAAAAAATATTTTTGGTTCTGGGCAGATTTTTTTTTTCACCGCGGCATCACGCGTTTTCTTCCTCGGGGAGCAAAAACACTCGATTTTTAAAAACAGTTAATAATAACATTTTAAAGCATGGAATTCCACCCCTAATCACATTCTAGCATCCGTTATTACATTTGAGTCAAAAAAAAATTTTTTGCTCCTGGGCAGATTTTTTTCTGACCGCGGCATCACGCGTTTTCTTCCTCGGGCAGCAAAAACACTCGATTTTTAAAAACAGCTAATAATAACTTTTTTAAACATGGAATTCCACCCCTAATCACATTCTAGCATCCGTTATTACATTTGAGTCAAAAAAAATTTTTTTGCTCCTGGGCAGATTTTTTTCTAACCGCGGCATCACGCGTTTTCTTCCTCGGGGAGCAAAAACACTCGATTTTTAAAAACAGCTAATAATAACATTTATAAGCATGGAATTCCACCCCGAATCACATTGTAGCATCCGTTATTACATTTGAGTCAAAAAAATTTTTTTTGGTCCTGGGCAGCTTTTTTTCTGACCGCGGCATCACGCGTTTTCTTCCTCGGGGAGCAAAAACACTCGATTTTTAAAAACCGCTAATAATAACATTTTAAAGCATGGAATTCCACCCCGAATCACATTTTAGCATTACATTTGAGTGAAAAAAAAAAATTTTCTCCCTGGGCAGATTTTTTTCTGACCGCGGCATCACGCGTTTTCTTCCCGGGCAGCAAAAACACTCGATTTTTAAAAACAGCTAATAATAACATTTTTAAGCATGGAATTCCACCCCGAATCACATTCTAGCATCCGTTGTTACATTTGAGTCAAAAAAGTATTTTTGGTTCTGGGCAGATTTTTTTCTGACCGCGGCATCACGCGTTTTCTTCCTCGGGGAGCAAAAACACTCGATTTTTAAAAACAGCTAATAATAACATTTTTAAGCATGGAATTCCACCCCGAATCACATTCTAGCATCCGTTATTACATTTGAGTCAAAAAAATATTTTTGGTTCTGGGCAGATTTTTTTTTTCACCGCGGCATCACGCGTTTTCTTCCTCGGGGAGCAAAAACACTCGATTTTTAAAAACAGTTAATAATAACATTTTAAAGCATGGAATTCCACCCCTAATCACATTCTAGCATCCGTTATTACATTTGAGTCAAAAAAAATTTTTTTGCTCCTGGGCAGATTTTTTTCTGACCGCGGCATCACGCGTTTTCTTCCTCGGGGAGCAAAAACACTCGATTTTTAAAAACAGCTAATAATAACATTTTTAAACATGGAATTCCACCCCTAATCACATTCTAGCATCCGTTATTACATTTGAGTCAAAAAAATATTTTTTGGTCCTGGGCAGCTTTTTTTCTGACCGCGGCATCACGCGTTTTCTTCCTCGGGGAGCAAAAACACTCGATTTTTAAAAACAGCTAATAATAACATTTTTAAGCATGGAATTCCACCCCGAATCACATTCTAGCATCCGTTGTTACATTTGAGTCAAAAAAATATTTTTGGTCCTGGGCAGCTTTTTTTCTGAACGCGGCATCACGCGTTTTCTTCCTCAGGGAGCAAAAACACTCGATTTTTAAAAACCGCTAATAATAACATTTTAAAGCATGGAATTCCACCCCGAATCACATTCTAGCATCCGTTATTACATTTGAGTCAAAAAAAATTTTTTTGCTCCTGGGCAGATTTTTTTTTTCACCGCGGCATCACGCGTTTTCTTTCTCGGGGAGCAAAAACACTCGATTTTTAAAAACAGCTAATAATAACATTTTTAAGCATGGAATTCCACCCCGAATCACATTCTAGCATCCGTTATTACATTGGAGTCAAAAAAAAAAATTTTGCTCCTGGGCAGATTTTTTTCTGACCGCGGCATCACGCGTTTTCTTCCTCGGGCAGCAAAAACACTCGATTTTTAAAAACAGCTAATAATAACATTTTTAAGCATGGAATTCCACCCCTAATCACATTCTAGCATCCATTATTACATTTGAGTCAAAAAAAATTTTTTTGCTCCTGGGCAGATTTTTTTCTGACCGCGGCATCACGCGTTTTCTTCCTCGGGGAGCAAAAACACTCGATTTTTAAAAACAGCTAATAATAACATTTATAAGCATGGAATTCCACCCCGAATCACATTCTAGCATCCGTTATTACATTTGAGTCAAAAAAAATTTTTTTGCTCCTGGGCAGATTTTTTTCTGACCGCGGCATCACAGGTTTTCTTCCTCGGGCAGGAAAAACACTCGATTTTTAAAAACAGATAATAATAACATTTTTAAGCATGGAATTCCACCCCGAATCACATTGCAGCATCCGTTGTTACATTTGAGTCAAAAAAATATTTTTGGTCCTGGGCAGCGTTTTTTCTGACCGCGGCATCCCGCGTTTTCTTCCTCGGGGAGCAAAAACACTCGATTTTTAAAAACAGCTAATAATAACATTTTTAAGCATGGAATTCCACCCCGAATCACATTCTAGCATCCGTTATTACATTTGAGTCAAAAAAATATTTTTGGTTCTGGGCAGATTTTTTTTTTCACCGCGGCATCACGCGTTTTCTTCCTCGGGGAGCAAAAACACTCGATTTTTAAAAACAGCTAATAATAACATTTTTAAGCATGGAATTCCACCCCGAATCACATTCTAGCATCCGTTGTTACTTATGAGTCAAAAAAATATTTTTGGTCCTGGGCAGCTTTTTTTCTGACCGCGGCATCACGCGTTTTCTTCCTCGGGGAGCAAAAACACTCGATTTTTAAAAACAGCTAATAATAACATTTATAAGCATGGAATTCCACCCCGAATCACATTCTAGCATCCGTTATTACATTTGAGTCAAAAAAATTTTTTTTGCTCCTGGGCAGATTTTTTTCTGACCGCGGCATCACGCGTTTTCTTCCTCGGGGAGCAAAAACACTCAATTTTTAAAAACAGCTAATAATAACATTTTTAAGCATGGAATTCCACCCCGAATCACATTCTAGCATCCGTTATTACATTTGAGTCAAAAAAAATTTTTTTGCTCCTGGGCAGATTTTTTTTTTCACCACGGCATCACGCGTTTTCTTTCTCGGGGAGCAAAAACACTCGATTTTTAAAAACAGCTAATAATAACATTTTTAAGCATGGAATTCCACCCCGAATCACATTCTAGCATCCGTTACTACATTTGAGTCAAAAAAAATTTTTTTGCTCCTGGGCAGATTTTTTTCTGACCGCGGCATCACGCGTTTTCTTCCTCGGGCAGCAAAAACACTCGATTTTTAAAAACAGCTAATAATAACATTTTTAAGCATGGAATTCCACCCCGAATCACATTCTAGCATCCGTTGTTACATTTGAGTCAAAAAAATATTTTTGGTCCTGGGCAGCTTTTTTTGTGACCGCGGCATCACGCGTTTTCTTCCTCAGGGAGCAAAAACACTCGATTTTTAAAAACAGCCAATAATAACATTTTTAAGCATGGAATTCCACCCCGAATCACCTTCTAGCATTCGTTATTACATTTGAGTCAAAAAAAAATTTTTGGTCCTGGGCAGATTTTTTTTTCACCGCGGCATCACGCGTTTTCTTCCGCGGGGAGCAAAAACACTTGATTTTTAAAAACAGCTAATAATAACATTTATAAGCATGGAATTCCACCCCAAATCACATTCTGGCATCCGTTATTACATTTGAGTCAAAAAAAATTTTTTTGCTCCTGGGCAGATTTTTTTCTGACCGCGGCATCACGCGTTTTCTTCCTCGGGGAGCAAAAACACTCGATTTTTAAAAACAGCTAATAATAACATTTTTAAGCATGGAATTCCACCCCGAATCACATTCTAGCATCCGTTACTACATTTGAGTCAAAAAAAATTTTTTTGCTCCTGGGCAGATTTTTTTCTGACCGCGGCATCACGCGTTTTCTTCCTCGGGCAGCAAAAACACTCGATTTTTAAAAACAGCTAATAATAACATTTTTAAGCATGGAATTCCACCCCGAATCACATTCTAGCATCCGTTGTTACATTTGAGTCAAAAAAATATTTTTGGTCCTGGGCAGCTTTTTTTCTGACCGCGGCATCACGCGTTTTCTTCCTCAGGGAGCAAAAACACTCGATTTTTAAAAACAGCCAATAATAACATTTTTAAGCATGGAATTCCACCCCGAATCACCTTCTAGCATTCGTTATTACATTTGAGTCAAAAAAAAATTTTTGGTCCTGGGCAGATTTTTTTTTCACCGCGGCATCACGCGTTTTCTTCCTCGGGGAGCAAAAACACTTGATTTTTAAAAACAGCTAATAATAACATTTATAAGCATGGAATTCCACCCCAAATCACATTCTAGCATCCGTTATTACATTTGAGTCAAAAAAAATTTTTTTGCTCCTGGGCAGATTTTTTTCTGACCGCGGCATCACGCGTTTTCTTCCTCGGGGAGCAAAAACACTCGATTTTTAAAAACAGCTAATAATAACATTTTTAAGCATGGAATTCCACCCCTAATCACATTCTAGCATCCGTTATTACATTTGAGTCAAAAAAAATTTTTTTGCTCCTGGGCAGTTTTTTTTCTGACCGCAGCATCACGCGTTTTCTTCCTCGGGGAGCAAAAACACTCGATTTTTAAAAAACAGCTAATAATAACATTTATAAGCATGGAATTCCACCCCGAATCACATTCTAGCATCCGTTATTACATTTGAGTCAAAAAAAATTTTTTTGCTCCTGGACAGATTTTTTTCTGACCGCGGCATCACAGGTTTTCTTCCTCGGGCAGGAAAAACACTCGATTTTTAATAACAGCTAATAATAACATTTTTAAGCATGGAATTCCACCCCGAATCACATTGTAGCATCCGTTATTACATTTGAGTCAAAAAAAATTTTTTTGCTCCTGGGCAGATTTTTTTCTGACCACGGCATCACGCGTTTTCTTCCTCGGGCAGCAAAAACACTCGATTTTTAAAAACAGCTAATAATAACATTTTTAAGCATGGAATTCCACCCCAAATCACATTCTAGCATCCGTTGTTACATTTGAGTCAAAAAAATATTTTTGCTCCTAGGCAGATTTTTTTCTGACCACGGCATCACGCGTTTTCTTCCTCGGGGAGCAAAAACACTCGATTTTTAAAAACAGCTAATAATAACATTTTTAAGCATGGAATTCCACCCCGAATCACATTCTAGCATTCGTTATTACATTTGAGTCAAAAAAAATTTTTTGGTCCTGGGCAGATTTTTTTTTTCACCGCGGCATCACGGGGTTTCTTCCTCGGGGAGCAAAAACACTCGATTTTTAAAAACAGCTAATAATAACATTTATAAGCATGGAATTCCACCCCAAATCACATTCTAGCATCCGTTATTACATTTGAGTCAAAAAAAATTTTTTTGCTCCTGGGCAGATTTTTTTCTGACCGCGGCATCACACGTTTTCTTCCTCGGGGAGCAAAAACACTCGATTTTTAAAAACCGCTAATAATAACATTTTTAAGCATGGAATTCCACCCCGAATCACATTTTAGCATCCGTTATTACATTTGAGTCAAAAAAAAATTTTTGGTCCTGGGCAGATTTTTTTTTCACCGCGGCATCACGCGTTTTCTTCCGCGGGGAGCAAAAACACTTGATTTTTAAAAACAGCTAATAATAACATTTATAAGCATGGAATTCCACCCCAAATCACATTCTAGCATCCGTTATTACATTTGAGTCAAAAAAAATTTTTTTGCTCCTGGGCAGATTTTTTTCTGACCGCGGCATCACGCGTTTTCTTCCTCGGGGAGCAAAAACACTCGATTTTTAAAAACAGCTAATAATAACATTTTTAAGCATGGAATTCCACCCCGAATCACATTCTAGCATCCGTTACTACATTTGAGTCAAAAAAAATTTTTTTGCTCCTGGGCAGATTTTTTTCTGACCGCGGCATCACGCGTTTTCTTCCTCGGGCAGCAAAAACACTCGATTTTTAAAAACAGCTAATAATAACATTTTTAAGCATGGAATTCCACCCCGAATCACATTCTAGCATCCGTTGTTACATTTGAGTCAAAAAAATATTTTTGGTCCTGGGCAGCTTTTTTTCTGACCGCGGCATCACGCGTTTTCTTCCTCAGGGAGCAAAAACACTCGATTTTTAAAAACAGCCAATAATAACATTTTTAAGCATGGAATTCCACCCCGAATCACCTTCTAGCATTCGTTATTACATTTGAGTCAAAAAAAAATTTTTGGTCCTGGGCAGATTTTTTTTTCACCGCGGCATCACGCGTTTTCTTCCTCGGGGAGCAAAAACACTTGATTTTTAAAAACAGCTAATAATAACATTTATAAGCATGGAATTCCACCCCCAAATCACATTCTAGCATCCGTTATTACATTTGAGTCAAAAAAAATTTTTTTGCTCCTGGGCAGATTTTTTTCTGAACGCGGCATCACGCGTTTTCTTCCTCGGGGAGCAAAAACACTCGATTTTTAAAAACAGCTAATAATACATTTTTAAGCATGGAATTCCACCCCTAATCACATTCTAGCATCCGTTATTACATTTGAGTCAAAAAAAATTTTTTTGCTCCTGGGCAGTTTTTTTTTCTGACCGCAGCATCACGCGTTTTCTTCCTCGGGGAGCAAAAACACTCGATTTTTAAAAAACAGCTAATAATAACATTTATAAGCATGGAATTCCACCCCGAATCACATTCTAGCATCCGTTATTACATTTGAGTCAAAAAAAATTTTTTTGCTCCTGGACAGATTTTTTTCTGACCGCGGCATCACAGGTTTTCTTCCTCGGGGCAGGAAAAACACTCGATTTTTAATAACAGCTAATAATAACATTTTTAAGCATGGAATTCCACCCCGAATCACATTGTAGCATCCGTTATTACATTTGAGTCAAAAAAAATTTTTTTGCTCCTGGGCAGATTTTTTTCTGACCACGGCATCACGCGTTTTCTTCCTCGGGCAGCAAAAACACTCGATTTTTAAAAACAGCTAATAATAACATTTTTAAGCATGGAATTCACCCCAAATCACATTCTAGCATCCGTTGTTACATTTGAGTCAAAAAAATATTTTTGCTCCTAGGCAGATTTTTTTCTGACCACGGCATCACGCGTTTTCTTCCTCGGGGAGCAAAAACACTCGATTTTAAAAACAGCTAATAATAACATTTTTAAGCATGGAATTCCACCCCGAATCACATTCTAGCATTCGTTATTACATTTGAGTCAAAAAAAATTTTTTGGTCCTGGGCAGATTTTTTTTTTCACCGCGGCATCACGGGGTTTCTTCCTCGGGGAGCAAAAACACTCGATTTTTAAAAACAGCTAATAATAACATTTATAAGCATGGAATTCCACCCCAAATCACATTCTAGCATTCGTTATTACATTTGAGTCAAAAAAAATTTTTGGTCCTGGGCAGATTTTTTTTTCACCGCGGCATCACGCGTTTTCTTCCTCGGGGAGCAAAAACACTTGATTTTTAAAAACAGCTAATAATAACATTTATAAGCATGGAATTCCACCCCAAATCACATTCTAGCATCCGTTATTACATTTGAGTCAAAAAAAAATTTTTTTGCTCCTGGGCAGATTTTTTTTCTGACCGCGGCATCACGCGTTTTCTTCCTCGGGGAGCAAAAACACTCGATTTTTAAAAACAGCTAATAATAACATTTTAAGCATGGAATTCCACCCCTAATCACATTCTAGCATCCGTTATTACATTTGAGTCAAAAAAAAATTTTTTTGCTCCTGGGCAGTTTTTTTTCTGACCGCAGCATCACGCGTTTTCTTCCTCGGGGAGCAAAAACACTCGATTTTTAAAAAACAGCTAATAATAACATTTATAAGCATGGAATTCCACCCCGAATCACATTCTAGCATCCGTTATTACATTTGAGTCAAAAAAAATTTTTTTGCTCCTGGACAGATTTTTTTCTGACCGCGGCATCACAGGTTTTCTTCCTCGGGCAGGAAAAACACTCGATTTTTAATAACAGCTAATAATAACATTTTTAAGCATGGAATTCCACCCCGAATCACATTGTAGCATCCGTTATTACATTTGAGTCAAAAAAAATTTTTTTGCTCCTGGGCAGATTTTTTTCTGACCACGGCCATCACGCGTTTTCTTCCTCGGGCAGCAAAAACACTCGATTTTTAAAAACAGCTAATAATAACATTTTTAAGCATGGAATTCCACCCAAATCACATTCTAGCATCCGTTGTTACATTTGAGTCAAAAAAATATTTTTGCTCCTAGGCAGATTTTTTTCTGACCACGGCATCACGCGTTTTCTTCCTCGGGGAGCAAAAACACTCGATTTTTAAAAACAGCTAATAATAACATTTTTAAGCATGGAATTCCACCCCGAAT